>NC_142726.1:1127500-3527500 GCF_055471065.1 Atractosteus spatula | reverse complement strand
TGGACTCTTTTGACACTAAACTACAAAAATACATCAGTTTGCATTGTCCTAGAACATCGCTGAGATACTTCCTGATAAACACCAATCAATAAATGTGGAGTGTATGTGGTTTGTTTAAATAAAATCGGACACTACCAACACCTACTGTAGTAAGAATGGACACAAAAAAACCACAATCCTTTTGAAACATTCAACCATTTTTGAACGTTTAAATAAAAGTAATCATTCCAAAAGAGCTACATTTCATGTAGTATTCTTTAATGTTAAGACTGAATCCTTAAAACCCAATTACCAGGGTAAGTTCTAGGGTTTGCAATTGTAATGACTGTTCACTTTGAAAGGTCACCAGAGACGAAGCTTAAGACCTGATGAATATAAAGGCCAAGAAATGCAATCTGGGCAGTTCATCAAAGAAGCAATGTTTTACCACGTTTTATCAGCACTCACTGGGCATTTACACTGCACCCTAGTCTTAATGTATTCAGTAACATCTCCCACTTTCCTGTATAATGTGTAATAAAAATAAAAAATAGTCTGTGTGGCACAGTATGTGTTTGCAAGACCATTTTTCTGTACATTGGCTTACTGTATGTGCTAGCTAAAATTGTAACTTTCACAGCAGGGAAAATACTGTGTTTGTTTATCAAGTATTCAGAACTATTTTTGGTCTTATCTGGATTATTTTATCTGAATGTATTTGGTAAATCTGGGCTCTTTTTAAAACAAGTTTTCAAAAACCTATCTGGCTTTAGGTTTTGTAATAATCGGAGGATACTGTCATAGACACCTCCCACATTCCTTATCAAAAACCCACAAACACTTTTATAAATATTTTTTTGCAAGTACACTATATAAAATAAGATCATCAAAACCAGCCACAAGGGAAAACACATTTTACAAAAGGAAGAAATAAAAACAGAGGGAAGTCCTCTTATGCTACGTACATGCTACAGTGATGGGGGGAAATATAATTTTAATTATATTTTGGAATATATTCACATTAATTAAATATACCAAATACAGCATACAAGATTTGAATTTACGAGAACTCTAATCTTTATTTTATTACATTGAAGTCACATTCTGCTGGACCGACTATGCCCAATCATACCTCTGGCACTGTACTGTACTACAAATTGTGTGCTCCTTTTCTTCGATCTAACTTGTATTTCCTGGACGCAATGGCTGGTCTGTCTAACTGTTCAAGCAATCTGAAAATCAGCTGGTGGTGAATCTGTTTTACCCTGACATTACCATTACCTGAAGGCATCACAACACTCTTATACTCTTCAAGTTGATATGCTGATATAGTGTTCTGCCACTCCCAGGCCTGCCCATTAACTCACTTGTCTTCCATGGTGCTAAACGCTACTAAACAATAATAATTAAACAAGTGGAATGAATCCCTAATTGTATAAAGGTTCTTTTGATCATGTAAAATCTATGTTACTAACAGTACTTTTACATGTATGTTCAATAAAACTGACCACACATGTGAGTGCATGAAGAGGAAACCAACCAGACAAAAAATATTCCAATTTAATGATTTAGGTGGGGAAGGGAATCAGACTAATGTTGACTGAACCCAATGAGTCAAATACACTAAGGCTTTCACCCACTCAAAAACTGGCAGTACCCTTCTGCAACCAAGAAGTGGATTGAAACACAACACATTGGAAGCCTGAGTTTAGCCATTTCCAGTATATTCAGTTTCTATTATTTTAAAACTTTTAACACATCTTAATAGAACTTAGAAAATGGTTGATGAAATGAAAGTAAAGTTTTGAATGGTGTGTATTTCATGCTATTCATTTTAAATAACAGTTTCACTGCTGTCTGCCCACTGTGGAATCAAGCAGGATCAAGTGTATATATATATACACTGTATACTACATGTAATAAATCTAGCATATCTGTCACATCAAAATTTATTATGAAATGCTTATTTTGCGATTAAACTGTAATCACTGTTTGCCCATGCTGTGAATCTTGTATTGCTTTGGGTGTTTCTGAGCAAATACATTGTAATTCATGATATTCATGAACCAGAGCTCTGACAGACACGCTCCCTTAGTTTGTAATGAACCCAATGCAATGATACTTTAACTCTTGCTATACTTCACATTCGTGTAGTTGCTGGATATTTAAATCAGTTTACTTTGCACACACAACCTAGAAATGACATCTTTCTCCCGTAAACCTCAATAAAGAAAGAAAGAATTGTTTACACAATTAGAAGCTACAGTACGTTGAATTTCTAGCACAGATGCCTTATTTGTTATGCATGTGCAAGTGTTATGAGAGTATTTAAAATACTTGCAATATAGACATTTCTACTGAAGCAAAGCAGTTTTGTGTTGAGCCATGTCCTTGTATCGTAAAATTAGCATCTTATCCTATATTCCTGTATTTGAATTTAAAATGAAGCCCACTCAATACATATTTAAATTTTCTTTGGTCGCTTTTACTGTAAATTCTTCCAATTTTCTAAGTGATCTAAGCATGATAGTTCATGTGGTTCGGATAGTTCAGTCTCTTCTTCTGTCTTCTTAAATCCTTTTGCTCTTTGGGGAGATTGGTCGTCCCCCAGCATAGTCCAGTAAGTTTGATGCTGTGCTATTCTCTCCTTCACCCTCCATGATGTTTTTGTTTCTTTCATTTCGGCCTCCACAGTTCTTCTCCAGCCGTTTCTTGGTCTACCACATTTCCGCTTGCCTGGTGGTGTTGGATATTGGTTTCATCATTGTGTGCTCAATCCAGCCCTATTTTCCGCATTTAACCTAATTTGCTCTTGGTTTGTACTTTTCCATGGATCTTCATCTTCATTACTTATTATGCTTGTCGTCTATACAGTAAGTGAAGGATTTTTCTAGGGCATTTGTTTATGAAGGCTTGAAGTTATATTCATATTTTTGGTCTTTTTTGATGTGTTAAGTGTGCCATATTAGTGTGCTCTGGATGTCTTGGTCGCTCCCCAGATTGTCTTGGATTGTTTTCACTTATTCCAGGATAAATGAAGGTGTCCTCTTCCTCTGGTTGTTCTCCATTTAAGTTTCTCTTCTACTCATAACTTTTTGATTTGTTAGTGTCGAGTCCTTTGCTAGCTGCAGTAGTTCACAGTTTAGCAATTTTGGTTTGCATTGGTTTCTTTATGTGAGATATTAGGGTAATGTCATCAGTAAAGTCCAGATCTCCTCACTGGGACCAGGGTGTCCACTGAATTCCAAGCTTTTTGCCAGTAATGTTTTCCCTCATTATCCAGTGACCTCCCAGGAAAAAGACTAACAGGGACAGCAGACAGCCCTGCATGATAGGGAGGTAGTTCAGTGGCCTGTTGATATTGTCAAGGGCATAAGAGAATGAAGGCCATAGTGTGAAACTATGCTTAAGCTTTCAGCTTTTGCTTTTCTTGAAAGAAAACAAGCTGACTAGACTTTAAATACATAACACAGGAAAATCAGAAATTAGTAAAGAGAAATGAATTATCTCCAGTGATGGAAAACCAGCTTCAAGATGTAGTAATAGCAGACATGGACAATTACCTTTTGACTATAATGGGAACTTATGCTGAAGCCCTCTCAAGTTTGCCTTTTGATGAGAGACACTGACGATATTTACACAAGCGACTGACTTGGTGGTGAATTGAATAGTTCCCTGCATTAATGAAGAACCATTAAGAGCAGGAAAACAAAATATGCTTGCTTCCCTTTTTTAAATGAAAGTGAACTGTCTTTTTTCACACCCCAAGTATTTTCAAATACTTTAGCATGATGTTGTGTATGAATTTTAGACATGACAGTCTCCTACTATAAACAAACCTTTCTAAAAATTAATCTAGGAACTTTTAAATAAAATGTATTCACAATATAGCTTAATATAAACAAACAATGAGCGTATCCACTCTTTTCATTCCAATAAAATTCTAATCCAATGAAATTCTCCTGGGAACACAAATAATTTCAAAATAATTTCAAATAATTTAGTTATAAAATCCTGTAGGATGGAGTTACAGTACTTGCATTCCCAAGATCTTCCAAAGATCATCTGTATTTCTCAGATAAATTAATAGTTAATTTAATTAACGTGTGCTTCTCATTCCTTAAGTACTGTGTATTATTTTCAAGTATTGCTCATTCTTTTTAGATATCTATTGGGGTTTTCCATTGCTAGATTTGTCAACTATCAGAGTGTTTTCCTGAGGTGATGTTGCTCACCTCAGTGATATTCAATGATGCAGAAATGTGATCCTGTGATCTTCTACTGAAATTGTAACCCTTTGGTTTTAATTTAATAGATAATATTTAATGATCTGTACAGTAAAATTAAGGTAAAATTACCTTAATGTGCAGTATATGGTACCCCTGTCAGAGGATATCAAATACTGACTCTCATACTGAAAGAGTTCTGTAGTTTGTTTTAATTCTAATTGTCTTTATGACGTTCAGTAAGTAAAACTTTCCACTTGATTTTTGTGTGTCTAACTAAATGTACAGTACAGTATAATGCAGATTTAACCACTTAAAAGTATCTAAAATAAAAATGAACCTTAAAAATTGTTAATGATGCTATTTGGACTCTGATACATGAAAGAGCACATATTCAATAATAAAATAAATTATCATGTCTGTTTTAATGTGCACAATAATTCCCCATGTAATAACCAGAGGGTTATCTCCATCATGTCAATTTAAGGATTAAATATTAGGCAAAATAAAACACAAATTGCAAATTAAAGTTAAGCTTTCCATTGTGTGAAATGCCAGTGCCTGCAATGCATTAATAATGAGATATTTGTTAATTGAAGTGAAAAATTAAAATTCATCACTGACGAACTCTTAACCCATGACTAAGATACTGACATAGCAATATGTTAATAAGCTATCAATTACAGTATCTATAATAATTACATAAGAAAATAATTGTCCTTTGGTCACGTTAAGTGATTCAATTTACAATTTATAAAATGCCATAAGAGTCTCCTACGTAATTTATTCATTGCAGTGCACAACTAAAGACACATAAACACTATGAGGTTTTCAAAACATGTTGTGTATCCTTAGTGAGCAGAGCAATGTTGTAGCTGTTTGAGCCAAATTAAGCAAAGATTCAGTCTTTTCCTTTTTGAGAAAGGTCATCAAGGAAAAAGTGAAAGCTCAGGTTTCACAAGCAACTGCCTTAAGGATTTATGATTAGGGGAACCAATCAGGATACAGGCTGTGTTTCTGCAGAATCTGCAGGACTCTCTGGGATCATAGAAATAAGTATTCTCAAAATCTACCTCAGCTTTTAAATTTGCTAATAATTGACTGTGACTTGGAGATGGAGGGTACAACAACAGCACTTTAGTAAAGGTGTCAGGCATTTGGTTTCAATTTAGTTCTTTAAAAAAACATTCTTGAACTTTGTAATTCGCCTGTTTTGCTTAGATTTTCTAATAGTGAAGCATTTTTGGGTTCCACTCCACTGTCTCTGAATGTTTTTTCAGGTCATCGATTCTGATATTTTCTAGTGCAAAAACAACTCAAAGTGACATTTTCAAAGTAGGAGCACTTAATCTATTCAGCTCAGCGACACCGGCAGCCGTCTGTGTCTTCTATACCAAGCTCCAGTGATAAACCCACTGAGGGCATCGCAGCCTGCTCCCGAGACTGACAGCACAGAGAGCCTCATAGGCTTCCCTCCTGAGGACTCACTCCCTGATGTGATGATCCTCCCAGTCCCGCCTCTTTCACAATTTCTTCCCTTGTAATAACGTTCTTTAGCCCTTGCAAACTTCAAATACATCATGTATTTGTATAGCACCTGTTAAACCTCTAAAATTAAACAAGGGCTCCGCAGCTGGCATCTGAAAGGATGGTTTCTTTCCCTTTTACAATGGTGCTAAATAAACTTGTTTTAGAACTGTTGGCTCCAAACATCCCTGCTTAAGTATACCGTTTAATACCAGTTTCACAAATAATACTGCGTTTGCTCTCTCAGTTTTAATTCAGCATTCCTTTCACTTTCCCTTTCTCATGCCTTCCCCATGGGGGTCTAATCACAGACTCGATGGGGGACAAATACCAATTTGGGTTCCACACTCTTGAGTGAACTAGACGGCGCATCAAATTCCTTTTAATCTGCACATGAATATAAATAGCAACCGTGCAACTTTGTGTCTAAGTGAAAGACAGGCCTGTGGTCCTAGAAAATCTATAAATTGAACAAGAATGGATTAGCTCTCTGCAATTTCACTTTTTACTTTCATGGCGGCTTACAAGCAAAACACAAAATGCAAAAAGATACAGATAAACTGGACATGTTTCCTTTTGTTAGAAGGAAAAACTCGCTCTGGAGTATTTCAGTGTTAAACACCTACAGGAATTCTGTCCTGGTTAATATGAACCCCACAGGAAAGAGGGCTCTATAGGATTGAGCTGGACTGAACTGAGGCAGGGTAGCAAAGCCCTAGAGCCGTAGTGCAGAGCACCAGTGAGCCTGGAGTGAAATAAAAGATGCTGTGGTGAGAGTATACAGTACCTGGGAGAGTTCCAAGGAAAAGAAAACAGAGTGATAGCAAAGTGTCACACCGCTTCGAGTTTAAAAGTGATTTCATTTTGTTCTTATGTTTAGTTCCTGTGACTGGGAGGGCACAAGAGGCGTGCATTACCCTCTACAGTTTGTTTTCCTTTAGTCACATTATGTCTTGCAAGAATTTGTGTTTTTCAGAAATACAGTAGTTTACCTTAAATAAGAAGTAAAGCAATGTAACTTGGCAGCAGAGTGAACTGACAGTTCACAGCTCCAGGGTTCCAGGTATAATCCTGTTACCTCCTAGCCCTCACAAATATGCTGGCTGTGTTTGATGAGATATTCTAAATTGTCCCTTTGATGTTTTGCAAAATGAGGGAATTATATGATTACCTTCGATACGTGTCTGACATGGAACACAATTAAGAAGGAGTAACTCCCGTACTTTATGGTTAAAGTTGTCATTTTTGCTCTGGTTTCCTGTTTGGACTACACACCCGACTGCATCTTCTATTTGCTGAATTACAGTAACAAATCCCATTACATTTATCTAGGCAGTGCAATACAATTAACTTGGTAATGACCAGCAATTTTACACTTCTTGATAATACTTGGTAATTGGGTCAAGGTTGGGGTTAGCGTGATAACACAAAACTGTCTGATACATTATTAAGTTACACAATCGAGTAATTCTAATTGCTGTTAATTATTGCCTAAGTAGAGCAGATTGTTAACCAAACTATCCTATTAGCCTGTCCCAGTACATGAACTACCACTTCTCAGATGAGTATCATAGGGTTTCAGGTATGTTTCTATAATTGGAAGAGCACAAGTGCTCCCATTTCAATGTTGATTAAATCTGTGTACATTAAAACAAACAATTATGACAAGCAGAAAATGTATTATATTGAAGGTGATGGTGTCAGTTTGCATCGATATTTTTAAATCTACATTAGCTGTTCAAACATCAACTGCAGCTGCATCATTTTTATCGCCACTAATAAGGCTTAATTAGACTCACTAAGATGCTATATCTCTACATTAATATAAACACTCCAAAAAAACTCTTACAGAAAATTATGATCTCAAATAATTAAGGGTAAGAAGTTCCCACCTTACTTACCTTTTCTTAAAATCCTACGATTGAAATAACTACTTTAAGTTAATAAGTGTACTTTAAGTTAACTGACTGTGCAACCAAAATTTATTGTGAAAACCAGGCTGAAAAAAAGCAACTATTTTTATAACCCCGAAATTATAAATCTGAAATTCATAAAGTCATAAAGTCTGTACGGATAGATGACGCGTTTATCTTTTTTTTTTCTTTGTCAGAATCCTGGGTTACTATAAATCTTTCCCTAAATATGTAACTCTGTGAAGTTTATAAACATGCTATATGAAAAAACAATGTAATCAACACACAAGTATTACCGTAAATTATCTTTGAAAAAATGTATGTGCGGCTGAAGAAAGTGCTGCTGGTGCCCTTATACAGTACATGTACTGTGGATATTTGTTCTTAATCGATATAGTCTGTCTTTTGTTTATCCTGTGCAGATCCCCATAAAAGAATACATTCTACTCATGCCTTTTCCTCCATAGGGGCTCTCTACTGTTTTCTTTAAAGTCCTTCTTCAGCAGCTGAATAAAAGAGACTGATCTTCAAGCAGGGTTGAAGGCACTAAAAGAGCAACAGAAACATCTTTGAAGTTTCTGCACACCTCAAAGTAAGATGTCATGGAAAACAAGTGAATGATAAAATAACAAATAAATGAAATAGAATAATCAATGTAGCATCTGTCAGGTATTTGATTTAGTGCTGTGGGTCGCTGAAACCTCTTTTGGAGATGAGTGTGTTTACACAGCAACAGCAGGAGGCCTGTTCATTTTCCATTTTCACAGTGGCTGTGTGAGACAAGAGCAGTTCCCTCATCTCCTGAGAGTGGGCAAATCAAGCTTGACACAGCCCCTGTGTCATCAAGGCAGTGGTGTTCAGGTATTTGCACATTAGTATTCAAGTCATATTAGTGTCACCTGCTGTTGTAATGCTCGCTATTCCATGTTGTTTGAAAGCACAAAAGACTGCAGAGTTCAGTTTCTGTACATCTGTGTCAGGTTGGCAGCTGCCGGCAGGATATCAGCTCAAAGTTTGGAATATAAATGCATTAGCTACAGATGTTTTTTTACATCATGTGATCACCACGTGTTAGTGTGCATTCTTGTGTATAACTTCCTAAAATTTTTCATACAAGGCACTGATATCCCATGTAGTAAATACTGGGATTGTATTTAAAAAAACTCACCTCTTTGCTTGATCTTTGCTAATTAGTAATGCACTGATGATTAAGTGGTAATATTCAGAAAAAGATAATAGCCGGTTTAAGTCAGGTACCTGTACTTGTGAGGGTGTTTGGGGAAGGAGATTTAAAATTGTGTGGAAAGGTAAATAAAAAAGGCTACACAATTGCAGCCTCTAATGCACTCCAAAATGCACATTTCTGGGAATTCACTGTATCATATTAACTCGTGTACGGCTCCTGATGAGTAACAAAATGTATCTATTGTTAATAGCATTATCTGAAGCATTTAATTTCAAATAAATATGCTGACTCAAGATATAAGAAATAAATACAGTCATCATAACGTGTACTGTATTAGCACATGGATATTTAAAGCTTGAGTTTTTCTGCCTTATTGCTAATGTTACATCTTAAAGCTCAAGCAATGAGTGACCTACTGTCCTACGTATTTTTGGCAAGACACAAAAATTGCTTCTCCGACAACCAATTGCTCCAGCTTAAATGTTCTACCTACAGTATCTCAAGGGGCAACAGTAACTAGAAGAGTGTGAGTTCAAGTCTCAGATAAATAGTGTGTTTGATGTATTTAGTAATACAGTTACCTCCATTGTCATCCCCAGGTGTGGGTGCAAATGTAGGTTGCTTTGGAAAAACTGTTAGGAAAAATAAATGTAAATTTCTCAGAAACTCTCCTTCAAATGAAATATCGTCTACAAACAACAAAAGCAATAAAAATGCCATTGTAATATATTTCACACCTAGACTGCCGCTCCAAAGGGAAATAAATGAATCCATTCGTTCATATTTTTAAAGGAGTGTCTCAAAAGAGACACATTCAAATAAAAAAGAAACTTCAGTCCCAAAATGTACTGTGAGAAGCCTTACTGTCTTTCAAGGGCAAAAGCTGAAGACAGTTTATGCTTGTCAATGGGCTGTCTGTGACCTCTCCGGAGAAGCAGTGTCAGCAACAAATCTGTGCTTAGCTGAGTGGAAGAATTAGCCAATGAGGCAGTAGAGAAATGCTGCTCGGTACCCAGGATTTGGCTCATTGGCCCTTGTAGGAAAGATATAGAAGTTTTCCTTTGCTGTGAAAATCAAGTGCGCATGCATAATGTACAGGTCAATATACAGCAGCTGGCGGTGAGCATCAGAAGTGCATATTACAGATTTTGTCTTCTGTGTAAGCAGTACTGAGGAAAAGACCAGACACTGTCCAAGTCTCGGGGAGAAAACAAGAGGTCACCATCTCTCACAATGACCTAAAAGTAAAGGGACACATACAGTACCAAAGGCATAAGGAACCCCAAATGATTTCCAGGTTTACACGGATGGAGATGGAGATTGATCTTTTGTGAAAAGGTAGACATCGCCCTCCTTCATTCACAGCAGGGTTTTTATTCAGCAAATTTCCCATCATTTCTCTCATTTCTCTCTTGGCATGGCAGATAAACCGCAACACCGCTGGAATCTACTTATTTTAAGGTCATGAGGGAAATCGGTTATTTCATGAGAGGTTTTCATCCTGCTCTTGAAATGTTATCAGGCAGGCAGTATGTATACAGTAGGTATGCATGCTGACTACCAGCCATGTCTGAGAGATGTGGAATTAGGAAGAGCAGCAGGAATATTGGTTAAGCTCAGCTTTATTAAAAGTATGAGTCAAACAGTACGGACAGCTTTAAATATTTGATTTCACAAGCTCTTGTATTATTTGAGTCCACCTGTAGTACCTTATATGCACAGAGGTCTCAGAGCTCCGACTCTATAAACAGTAAAGACAGGTCAAGGTTCCATCAGTACAGACAAGGTTTCCGAAACATGTTACTCTGAGGAAAAAAGAAAGAAAACCTTGAAGTACCAAACAATCTTTACACTTCCTAATTGAATGATTTTTGGGGAAATACATGAGAACTTCATATGCAACACGCAATGTCTATTCCTTAACTAAATATATCCTTGAACAACCAACAGAAAATAACCAGCTGGGAAACGTAAGATTAAGTGCTGTTACCAGTGGGTAACACCTTTGTTATATTATATATTTATAAGTTGTTTATATTCATATATGCATCTAAGTCATGTACTGTAAGTACAGTATGTAACATATCTATTTTCAGGTATGCAGAAAGTTACCATGTCATACTGTATCTATGATTGCCTCCTTCAACTCGTTAAAAACTTTCTACAGATACTCCTTGGTGCCTGCATTGCATTTTCTAATGATCAATTTATTTTCAACAGGGGTTCCCTGCTGTTAAGATCCTATTTTTATTAAATGTAACCTCTTGCATTAGTGTTATTTTTCTGGCATTGATGGTATTCTGGCAAACTGCTGATATACAGCAATACAGAGCAGGAAACAGAATAACTAACATATGGCTTTCAACATAATGGGAACTTAATTAACATACAGTGATGAGACATTTATGTGCAGCCATCAAACCTACAGTAATTGATCTCTGGGAAAGAACAGCTTTTATATCACACCATTATGGATCAGTGCAGACAGTCCTTCTGACTGATGTCTGCAACTTGAACAGACAATACTATTTCATAAGTAATTGCATTTAAGTTACTACAAATATGATTTACAAGGCTTATCAGTATTCTGTAGAAGAAAATCACTGTGAGGCTTTCAATATTCATTCTGCACAAAAACATTCAAAATAAAGCATAAAAGCTTGCATTTGCATTGAATTTACAAACAGCCACAAATGTCCAGAATGCCTAATGTAGCTATCATTGTGTGTGGATATCTTACATCTATAGATCTATAGATATCTCAAAGAGGGAACACATTACAAACATATAAAAAAGTTATATTTAAGGATGGACTGTACCAAAAAAATAGCTACAACGTTAGGGGGAGTTAATATTGCAATTTCTAAGATTATACAGTATGTCTTTTGCCAGAAGATATTTAGTTACATCAATGCATGGGTTGAAGTACAATCACTACTGAGCAGAGACAATAAGAAAACAGATATTACATGCTGCTAGAAAGATAAAATACTACAGAAGAAAAAAAAATGAAAGTACTGTATGTCATTCTAAAGGAACAAAAGATCTCATTCACTGCTCGAATACTGTGATTACATGCGATTTTCTGCTACTAATATTGGGACAAGGTAAACTAGCCCTAACTACCAAACAGCCTGTCTCTGTCACACTGACATTTGATTTGACTACTGTATACGGTTGGGAAGAGGCTGTGTTTCCTTTGTCTTTCCCTAGGCAAAATGGAACTAAAACTCTGTGGACACCACAGTGTGAGCTGTGAGTAAATACAGAGACATTAAAAATATGAATGCACACCTGTGCCACTGTGCAATATAGAAGGCATAGCACTTTTCAGACTCCCTTCAGCAGAAGAGTACAAGCTGTGGAAAATGTACCTTGAGTCTACAAATTACAAACCTATAAGACATCCTACACAGGCACTGAAGTTCTCTTGTTCCCAAGCACATTTTCAGCTACTGTATGTTCTATAATTCATGCACAGATAAAACTGGAATAATACAAATGGTATAGGGATGAACATGCTGCTGTCCTTTTGCTAGTTCAAAGGAATAACCCATCTGCTGTTTCAGAACAGAGAGTATATTGCTGAAGGATGACTTTTATTGCTGGATAGTACTGTATTCATTGAGCCATTTTTACTGCAGATGTCTCAAGAACCCATGGTACAGCTCTTGAGATTGTTGCCACAACAAAAGAAATCCACGATGCTTTGGCAATCTGTCTCTTACTCACTTTTTCCCAATGCGTATGAGTTTCAAAAGAGCACATAAAGCCAATGCTCATAAAATCTCAATCTCTCATCAATGGACGCAGAACAATGGGAGCCTATATTTAACATGGAGTTTGTACAGTCAATACATTTTACACCGTGTGTAGAGCTGTGAGACACTCCATCTCTACTATTACCTTACTGGCTTGTAAACAAAATACCCCATTTTGGAGCAAATATGGCACCTGTCAGGGATTTTGTTTCTACAGCATAAAGGACCGCATTAATACCGAAAGACAATTCTCTAATATCTGATGAAAAGCTTATTTCTCAATTACAATAATCCTGGTTTTGAGATGGCTATAATCACAAGATATTAAAATAATGAATTCAAAAACAATGTGCAAATTCACATTGATCCATCATAATTAGCCAGTGCTTGGTTTGTGTCAAGTAGAAAATTGGGTCTGATTGATGTCAAAAGCTATGATTAATAGCAACTGCTATTAACATTTTCATTCCAGGAAAGGGTTAATCCATCATTGTAGTGTGTAGTCATTTGGCTAAACTCATTCTGAAAGCAAACAGCCTAAGCATCACTGGTGAAAACAACCCTGTAGCTGATTACAAGCTATTTGTTCTTTTACAATGTAACAAAAAGCTTTGATGATTGAATATTTAATGAAGCAACACATGCTAATTTGGTACACATTACTGAAGTCATAATTTCTCAGATAAACAGATGCAAATTTCTCTGGGAAAAAAACAGACAAATTCGGTCTGAATGTATGTACTTGATTGTCATTACACTTAAATATTATATTTCTAATTAAAATTGAAATATCAGGGGAAAGAAGCAATTGAAATGAAAGCCCTGCCCTTTAAAGTGCTTGGTATATTATACAGTATGTTATGCTAATATTATAGTTCAATTTAGAATTCCTGTTGCTCGCAACATGGTCAGGGCAGATATGAAGCTCATCCCCCCCCCCACCCCCCCTCCTGCCCCCGAGTCTAATGAAACAGCAAATGATAAAGACCTTAGCCATGAGAAAACAATTCCAGAAGCTCCATTTACATAGCAGCTTTGTTTATTCTCCCAGAATATAAATGATGTTAATACAATGCTCGACCACAGATTCTTTTAAAAAGAAATTCAATTAAAGACTTTTTTTCTTTCCAGACCAATAGAAATAATAAAAAAAAAACGCCAAGATCGTGTAAGGTAAAAAAATGTCATACACATTTCTCCTACTGTGTTACTCCTAGCTGTCCATTAATTTTGGGACTTTATATTATTTACAGTACTCCTATATTTCTGCCAAACTTTAAATACTGTGGAATTTACAAAATTGCAACTCTGGTGATGTCTGACATAAAATCTCAGCACTTCCAAACATCAGTTTGCTTGCTCAAAATGATTTGGGCTATTTCTTTTTAACACGTAGCATAGCAAACACTGCTGGGGGAGGGGGGGTATTTTTCATATGTGCTAAAATGCTTCCCTCTATTCCGCTCTTTTCCAGGAGTGAGTTGAAGGTGATTTGCAATTACTCTGACTCATTTTCATGGCCACAACAGAGGGATGTCAAAGAGGTTTCTGTTGAGACTGACGGTGCGAAATTGGATTAGGGGCTGAGGAAAATACATCTGGTACAGTCACATTGGCAAAATAGCACCAGTCTTTTAAGGACTTGTATAATTGTAAATAGAACCCTATGACACATTGGAACAAGCAAAATTGATTTTTTATGTACCGTTTAGTTGGTGATACAGAGGAAAAATACAATGCACACCATCACTTTATATACAAATGTATATAATACACAGAAAACTAAATATCTCAATAAAACAGAGCAGGGCTGGCAATTCAGTGCCTCCTGGGTGGCTCAGCCAGAAAGGACACTGGCTACTGTCTGCACGACAAACAAAAGAGCTAGACATAATTGGCTTGAATCTTCGTCTAGGTGTGACTGATGACCTTAACTTGCAGTCCTTGGATTAGCATGAAGGAGTGACCCCAACTTGCTGTAGTATGTGCCTGGGAGCTTAAGGTGTGGTCGGTTTGAACTGCATGACTCCTCCAATCAGTGGTGATTGCTGAGGGCATTGTGGGAGGACGGTGTGAATTAACATAAGATGGCTCCCGCAGCGCCTGGTTCAGAAGAAGACGCAGAAGGCTGCCTTCCTCCTGTGCTTGTACGTTTGTATCAGAACACATGAAGGTAAGAATGTCATGCAAGCTGGAAGAAGGACTTTCAAAGTATGTTGTTGTAGGAGCTTTCAGACATTTTTTATGTTATGAGTCACATCGTGCTTACAATAAAGCTAGTACCGATGAGAACCGCAAGACTCCAGGTCAACCACATAAGCCCTATTGCAGCTAGAGCTTAGAATATCCTTCTAAGGATATTCCTGAGTGTCCGAAAGCATAAGTGAAGTTCCTATCTCTCAGACAAGTGGAGGACTTTGCTTACTGTCCCTGTCTAGGTGTAGTATGCAAAGGAACAAGTAATAGGTTTATTCCATGCTGAAAAAAAGAAGAAAGAGAACACAACGTTTCGGCCGTGGAGCCTTCTTCAGGTGTAGTATTGCTATTTGTATTTGCTTGTTTCCCCTTCTCTCCAGTCTACCAGTTAATGTTACTGAAACAAGAGGAGGCCACCTAGTCTGTTTACCAGTCTGTAGAGCATTTAATATTAAGCTTTTTAAAGAAGTCCAGATGCTGAATTTTACTACTGTACACTCCAACTTTTGCTTTCTGAAATACATGGCATTTGTAGCATATTTATCCCTGACTACAATGGCCTGTTGCAATTACAGCTTGTACCACGTAAAGACATTATTGCACACAGTACAGTATGACCTTAAGTAACTATAATGTTAAAATCATTCTAAGATTAGTTGAAAGTGGTATTACATTATACTGGTCTTTTCCTAATATATATCAATACCAGGGGAATACAGATAATGAGTTCATACAGTTTTTCTATGCTTTCTCCCTGTTCATAGTTGCTTACAAACCATTGAAAGGCTGAGTTTAATGAGCTGAACAATTGATCTCTGAAACAGCCCTGGGATGCCATCAAAAACTAATTCAGTGGCTTCGATCCACTTTTTTAATGTGTGAATCCTGCCACTGACCAATTTTCAAAGAAACATATACGTTTCCTTATGTTATGCTCTTAATTTCCAGTCTTGCCTCTGGTCTGTTGTCAGTATTGGTATCTTCAGTATTGAAGTGTATGTTGGGGAAATTGAAAGTTAATGCGTTTATGGTATGTGGGAGTGTTCTAATCTACTGTGAAAACAGGATCATTGGGACTTGATCCACGTTATACAGTCTAAAACTCTTCTGATTGTTTTAACAAGGTCACAATAGAATATTGGACCCTCAAAGGGATCATTTCAACCAAAGCAAGCTATAGCAGATACCTTGAAGTTCACAACATCTGAATGCATTCGAGCTTTCTATGAGAGGCATCAGAGCCATCTTAACATGCAATGAGGCCAGCATGCCCATCTTTAAATCAGACCCATGGAAATTTCATTTAGGCAACCAATTAGACTGTGAAAAGCTATGGGCAGAGGTGGAGGTTTGCAAATTAAAAACATCTATTTTTCAGTCCTGTTTTGTAGTGTTTAGAGACAGACAGAAAAGCTTCAAATATTTATCCCTCAGTGCTTATGTGTGACATTTCCTCTGTATCCACTGAAGCTGATGGAGAGCTTTGTTCAATTACAAAGCAACATTGGCAGTTTTTTGACATGCTTTAATTGATCAGTGGACCCATCCAAAGGATGATCAATTTCATTAGCAAGCCAATATCAGCCAATAGTATACTCTTTAGATTAAAATCAATAATTAATTCTCTGCAAAGGTGTAGTATACAGCATGTAATGCAAAACACACTGTTGAACCCAATATATTTAAGTTTTTATCTAATAAAATATGGAACAGTTAACAATTTATTCAAGTATTATTGTGCTCCTGAGTAATTTTAACTAAAAATGTGTGTGTTTCTTTACTCAGAATCTTCCATGCTCACTGCTAATGCAATGTCTTAATTGACATTCCTGAGGGAAAGCTAATTCAAACATATTCTTGGTCATTTCTGATGCAACTCAAGTTTAAAAACCTGCAATTGGTATTGACTCTTCCTAGTTTATACCTTCTCTAACCTGAGTGGGCACAGCCAACCCACACCAAAAGTCAGACAACAGTCAGCACAAATATATTATTTTTGAAGTTTATTCAATTGGCACAGTGGAATAAAAATTATTCAGGAGAATATGCCTTTCACATAAATAAATGAGACTGAACAGCAGACAAGAATGGTGTGGTGCTTCTGCTTCTTCTATCAATGGATTCAGAGAGACCTGATCCACAGTTTCACAGCTGGTCCTCTGCTACTGTAGCTCAAACACGCACAATGGTATTTCAGCCACAGTATCTGTACAACTAAAATGTACAAAATAGTTTAATACAACTAGCAAATCGATAACGATTTGGATAACTTTCGTTTTACAAGGCTAGAATCTAATTACACATGCAGATGCCATAGATCTTCAGCTAAATAAACATTTAAGCTCGTGCATGATACACTCTACTATTTTTTAACACTTTAGCTTTGCAGTAGACAAGTATTCAGGTATAAGACATTTTAAATGTTGTGACTGCTGCATGGAAGAGAAGCAAAATAAATTCCTCAGCTGCGCCTTTGGTTTAATCTAAACAAGCAGTAGAGTTTTATGGCTTCTGTATTTTTAAATGTACTAAATTCTCCAAAGATTTATTGGCTTTTGAAATTGCCTTGGTTTCCACCCCTCCCTCTGCTGTCTCATATTTCACAACGGCGCAACATGACAAGGAGACTCTCAAGAATGATGGGGATTTAGCCCAGGTTACTTTCCACTGACAAGGAGGTGAGTTCGCTTCTATCCATCACAGAACAATTTGTTGTGTTTTTCCCCCCTTCCTCTTCTTCTGTTTTTTAAATGAATGAATATCTTTAAAGGCCAGAGTGCAGCTTCATTTGTTACTTTGACAGCTTTTGAAAAGTGGGTATAAATCTTGTAACAATGTCAAATGAAGTTCTTTTTTCATCTTATCATATCGTCAAACATCACTGCCAAGGATTTTTTTTTATCCAGACTTGCGCTAGAATTTCTCCTTTTGACTGTTTGGGAGTATAAACCTTATTTTTCTTTCCAGACATCACCCAAAATTTCAGCTATTGATTGCGTTTTTATGAAATGTGGAACCCTCGTCAGTGAAATTGAAAGTGGGACGCTGCTATGTGTGGAATTACTTTTAAATATTTTTTTCTTTGTTTGTACTGCAGAAACCTGCTGCAAAATAAAAAGACACAAACTTGAAAATTACACAGAGACACATTATTTGACCATATGGCATACTGTATGGTATGTCTAGGTGAAAAATGGTGATATACATTATACTGTAGGTCTTCCTGTATTTCACCTTGGATAACTTTTAACTTGATTAAAAAAAATCAAATGTGGTCAGCACATTGTTTTATTACAAATATAAATTCAGGAAATTCTCTCATAATAATCAGTTGTTTCCATATCACTCATGCTAGTTTAAATTCACAGTAGGTCTACTTGCTTTGCACACTGCTTTTCAATATAAATATGTTCACCCAGCTAATAGAGAGCTGTCTGTCACTCTCTGTTCTGAAATATACATCATGGAAAAATGTCACTGCAATTGCTGTCTTAGTTTTAGAACATTTTGCCCTAAAGCTGTGTTAATTAAATATAGTTGTTGAGGACCACAGCCCCGCAGATTTTACAATTCCCTTTAAATTATTACTTTCAAATTCAAAGATTTTGTAGGAGCAGCCTTTGGATGTCAGAGGACACAGGAGTCTGACAAATCAAAACCAAGATGATGGTCCTCTGGGAAGTGGCTTTGCTCCTCCTTTGCTGTTTGGAGCTGAATTGTGTAACACATGGAGGAGAGACGTGAAAGATCTGGAGTCACATCACCAGTGCTGCTACTGAAGATTGTATGGATTAACTGGGAGGACCAACACTAGTGTTCTCTTCCAAGCAGGGCCCCAGCACGGAAGACATTATCATCCACCATTAGCTCTGCTGGGTGACCCATGTCTCTTTTCCCACCTTAGCCAAGGGAGCCAGAAGACAAAGGCATAGTAAAAGACATAAACATAAAGATATTGCAACGCTGAAATGAACTCCTGGGAGATGTAGATGGAATTTCTGAACAGGAGCCCAGCATTTACATGGCAGGGTTGAAAGAAGCAGCAAAGCAAGTGCATCAAGGAGAGCTTGCCATGACCGAACTGCACAGTACAGCATATCGCCTGACATCTCCTGAGAAACCTGCTCTCTCTGCCCAAGAGTGCACAGATCCTGTATTGCCCTTATCGGTCACCTTCAGGTTCATGGAAAGCAATCATGCTTGACCACAAGGGATAGCCAATGATAATGATGCTTAAGATCTGGGAAGTGAGTGAAACTGGGTCATTTAAATGAATAACGACTTCGGCTATGATGTGGAAACTTATGTAATAGTTTCAACAGACACCACTGTAACACAAATTTTTTTCAGCATTCATTTAGGTTAACAAACCCTTGACTTACTTGCTAAATGAGGTCTGTGAAAACACTTTCAAGAGTTGAGATTGTCACACAAGCACCCTTTTTCACTGTCCCATGGTGACATTATTAGTTATGTTAATAATTAAAGCCTCAATCCAATTGCCAATTACAAATTAATTGATTAATCGATTCACTTGTGGTGGGTTCTCCCAAGAGTCATGAAAATCAAGTGATGGGACTACTAATCTGTTTCAAATTTGATTAAATCTAGATCCGCACCTTCACAGTCAATAAAGCTTCTGCTTCTGTTAGAAAGTGTAAATTAGCATTGCACACCTTTTTTGGTCAAAATGACAAATGCAAGATTTTTAACCAATTTACTGTCTGGACAATATAAGATCTTAAAATATGGTAGCGGAAATGTCTAGTCTCTTCAAGGATAATCCCTTTACTTAAAGCTTATTATCAAGGTCATTCCAGTAAAGTCATATTTAGCAGAATTTGTGGTGAGAAAATATCGAGGCCTAATAGAGTAGGCAAAGTTTTTAGCACTGACTACATTTTTAAATCGGAATCTGCAGCTAAACAATCTTTCTTGCTGGGAATAATAGCGCATAAATAAGCCTTTCAGTATCCAGACATTAATTTGTCTAAATGAAGAAAAAAACATACTTTCACAGAGATTTTGACAGCTTGACAGGGACCTTGAAATAAAGGATCAAAAATTCTTTCATGTATTCAATAAATGTTCCAACGTGAAGTATGAAGCTAAAGTTGAACATCAGTGGGTGCCACCAGCTGCAACTGAAAGTCGTTCTGCTTTACGGATTGATAAACACTCAAGTTCTTCAGGTCATTCTGAATACATTTACTTTCTTTAGGTTGTTAGAATGCATCCCACTGAAACTGAAGGACAGGTGAGAACCGTATATTTGAGTGTGAGAAATGTAGCCTCAGACTAACACTAAGAGAAGGTTAAGTATTATTTGTCCAGTGTTTTACGGATACTGAAGGATACATTTTCCCATAAGTCTGTCTATGAAATGCTACTTAATTCATTTTGGGGAACAGAGTGTTCTTGTGCTTCCTCAAATGCAATGTGGTGTATATTATATTTGTGAAGAAAAGAGCATTAGGCAGTACTGTAATGTTCCATGATGTAGACTGACCCTACTGTACCTGCCTGATTATAGTCATTGTCCACAACAAGGAGTGTGATTTACTGAAACAGAGTCCAGACTAAAGTAGCACAAGTTTTCTCAGAAATATTTAACAACAATATTTTTAGAACAATTTTTGAATATTAAATCTAAGAGCAGTTCCACTGAGGATTGAAGTAATTGTGTGATGGATGAAAACGGTTAACATCACTGGATACTTTAACTCGGTGAACTGCCAGACAGGACCTTTACGGAAACAGAGCTCACCAAAACACGCTGCAAATGCTAATTGTTAAGGATTCTGCTAAACATTTTAACATGAATCTTCAAATTCCAGCCCTGAGAACAATAAATAGTTGAACCGTGCAATAATTAGTAAGTAGATCACTGGTGAACTTTCAACATTTCTTTAGTTCTTTTTTTTGTCTAGTGAGTCCAGTGTTTTCTCAAAATATCAGCATTTCAAGGAGTAAAGTAGTTGCTACCTGAAAATTATTTTATATTCACTGTAAATTGCTCAAATTCGTTTTTTGTCTTTAAGCTCTTAATTATTTATATTCACGTACATTTAGTTCTTAACTTAATAATCGAAACACTAAACATAATTATCCTTTTGTCTGTTTATTGTTTCCCACAGCGCATTGCACATTGCACTATTTATTTAAAAACTAGTACCAATTAATGCCCTTTAAGGTTAATTACCTGACTCAGAGTAACACACAATGAGTTAAATTGACTAGATCGTGAATCAGTAACACGTTGGGAACAAGCCCATTGCAATTTACTGTTGTAATAAACAGTCTGGTATGTTAGTAAATATCATTTACTGTACCTGCAACGGAAACTGCGTGTTAGACAGGGCTGACAGTGATTCATTGCACTGACTCTGAAACTTTTAGTTACTTTTAATAAAATTCACTCACTACTGAACACCAGTTGAGGTCAAATGCTTCCTCTTGAAACATGGCAGGCCCTTCTAACTACAAGTATTCAGATTCTTAATTCCACACAATTTCTCTTGTTCAGGAGCTTCTTTTCTAAATCAATGACAAGAACTGTTCACCTTCTTATCTGTGGGATGTTGAACATGGACTCCTAAGCAGGCTGACATGAACTGCTTTAATAAGAGCCATCTTTCACCACTGAGATCCAGTCAAGCCTCTGTACATGGTAAAACCATTTCTCCTTAACTGATTAAGTAGATTCTAACTGGAAGAATTTGAAAAAAAACTGAAATATTTATATGAGTTTGTACAGTATACTATATGATCCAGTTATGGAAAACGTCAGCTGCAGAAACGTGAAAACTTTAAATGTGATATCACTTCATACCCTAATTTCATTAAAATATTTCTGCAATACATTAATGAATGGAGTTGAAATTTATTTTAACTTTATAAAAGTTATTTTCTACCACTAGTGGGGTTTATTTTGTTTTCTTTCGTGTCTTTTTGAATATCAAGCTCTAGCCTTGATATAAGGAATGTATATCAGTTCAGTTTTCTGTTTTCTTCATGCGTTTCTTGTTTCTGATTTCTTATTTTGAATCAATGTTAACTGAATAGTTTCTGAAACCATACTGTCAGATGGTTTATAGGAGAAGTTGTCAACTGTTGTGTCTCGCCTTTCTGCCCAAATGGAACTGATTATAGTGCAACACTGAAAAATTTATTTTCATTCATAGTTGTAAAGTTGCCGGGTCTTTTTTTTATAACTTGTTTGTCAGCAATCTGAATAACTGCAAGTTGAAACAGGAACAAAACTAAGGATAAATGCATGGAACACAAGTTACACCTTTGGAGTTTTAATAAAAGAAAATAATGGTATATTGCTTTAATCATTAAATGAAATGAAGTTTTTTTATTTCTTGAAATATTCCTTTTTGAATGATCAAAGTTGATAGACAGTAATAAGGGTGACTTGTACTGTCTTACTGTAGAAGAACTGTATCCTGAAGTGTGATAAGTGATGGAAGGTGAAATCTATGCTGTACAAAGCCTTAACAGAAAGGCACATTGAAAACAAAAACAGCTTAAAAAGTAAAGAGTATAACAGGAAAGAACATACACAACTGCAGGTGGTTTTCCTTCTTTGCTGAAAAATGGATAAGGCTAAGGATGTTAAATATGGATGTGTTGTACCTGAGATCTGACAGGAGAAACCCTATAGAGACTAAGCAGTTTGTAACATGAAGGGAGAAGCAGAATAAAGATAAATGTGCAGAATAAAGGATAAAACAAAAACCTGCCTAAAACTATAAGAATATAGTTTTGGATGTCAATTTATCAAATTGAAAATTAAGAGTATGTTTAATATCAGTAGGCAGTGGGATGCCAACTACCTCCTTTCCTCACAATGCTATTTAATAGGCATTCTCTTGGTGCAGACTTCTGGCAGCTATCCTGTGACTGCTTCATTGCAAATGTCCACAGCAGACTCTGAAGCCAAACTTCAAAACTATATTACTGGTTAATATCTACACCTTCCCCCTGTTTAATATTATTTTTGTGCTTCGCAATACATTCCTTAAAATGTTTTAGATTTGTGTACTGCCCATTTTTCTATGCTAATAAAAAGCCTGCGTGAAAGGACAATGACGTCTATGTAACAGTGATAATCTTCCAGATACTTTCTCTCATTTATACAGTATGTGAAAGTTCTTTCAGAAGCTAAGGTTTTGATTGGGAAAGGAAATGAGCAAATTATGAGCAGAAATGACACTGATCACTTTTAACTGGGGATATATAACATTCCTTTAAATATACACCTAGGTGTACTGCCATTATTAATATAAAATAAATATATCTGTTTTGTATGCTATTAGTTTTTGAGTTACTAACCATACAGAGCTGAGAAAGTCTGCGGTATTTTAATGGTTTAATCTTCTGGACAGCTGCCAATTTGAAATTTGAGAAACGCTTGCAAATAATTGCTTTTTTGTTTGTTTGTTTTCCAAATTCACATTGCTTACGCTTTTTGGATAATTTGCTCTCAGTATTCATTTTTTACATGCTGCTACACAGAGATACAAATAATCAGGGGACCAGTAAAAAAAATTGTTTGGGTCAATCCTTTTTTCATTCTATGCATGTTTGCTAAACATTTCTCCTTAAATCTATTTTCTGACATAAGTCTAAGTGCCGCGTCCTCATTTTTACATCTACATTAGATATCTCGATTAAGCTAGACAGACTATTTAAATGCAGTGCACATTCCCCATCTCCAACTCAGCACACAAGAGGGCGAAGAGTACTTCCACTGTCTATACTCCCCTACAATATTGGCTGAATTATTTATCAATGAGTGAAGAGGGGGTGTATTCTCTTAGGAAGCATCATACTAATATTTTCCTTGCTGAGTATGTGATCAGGCAAGGGATTTACGAAGTGAAGCACAGATTTTACTGGCATAGTGTTTTCTTTTATAGTACTTCAGATGCATAGAATAACTTTATTTTCATAAAGGAGATCTGACTTAAAGGATGATGCTTGATGCTAAATAATATGATAAAGACAATACAAATAAATACAAACGCTAAAGAGTATCTCTACCCTAGCCAGCAGCTGCTCATAATCCATTTTGTTCTTCAAGCTGCTTCTAATTGTATTTATTTACCACATAATACAGGGAGAAAAACAAAAAAACTGCAGGCCACCTGAGAACACCGTTTGTTGGATTTTCCATGCCCTTTTGAAATCTTTCAGTCTGTCGGAAAATAACCTCTTTTTGAGCACAGGAAAGTATTTTATGTTTGCGTGATGTGGACTACCCACTGAGAGGTACGCTGTAACCAACACTCATCTTCATTGTGAACCAAGACTATTATTTGTGGCTCAAACTAGAAATATCAAAAAGAGGATCGCCCTGGATTATTATTTATTCATATGGAGCAAGAAAATGTTCTGAGAATGAGATAGGTGCATGGATGAAATATTGCAATTCCCTCACTCATCTTTTCTATATAAAAAGGATTAATGGTCACTTCCTTTACTGACAATATGGCACATATAATACTATTGCTGTAATTTTATCAGTCTAAAGTACTTATGGGATGGGAAACATTTGTCCAATCACACAGTACCATGACAGACTTTCTGGAAGAAAACAGCAGTGTATATTAAGTTGTGCGTGTTGTGCTTTTTAGTAAAAAATAATTTGTTTTTAGAGCCATGACACTGGGTCACTGTTAATAAAAATTACATTTCTTTTCTGGGAGTGTGATTATTTGCAGTTGCCGTGAAATATTGAATAATGCTCCTGTAAGATTCATACCTGATAAATACACAGGTATATGTACAGTGCCTCACAACTGTATTCAGACCACTGCACAGTTTTCAAATTTTGTTTCTTCAGAGCTTGCAGTTCTAACATTGATGTAAGAACCAATATTAATTCTACAGTACACACAACTTACTCTGCACAAAAAGAAAGAAGTAAATAGACAACAGAAAGAAAAATGTAACAGTAAGTAATGATTGCATCCTATTGAGAAACTGGAATATCCATAAGTGATCCCCAAGCAACGTGAGAGGGCTTGAACAAAATCTGTCCTAAATATTTTGCATTACGTCTCTTTATACTGTAACTTATGTTAGAACTCTTTAGTTTGAGCAGATTTGAGTAGATTTTTTTTATTATATTGAGTTTTGCATCCTTTTTTTTAAATTTCACTAAATGAGCCATCATAGGAAAGGTCTGAATAGCTTTGCGAGGCTCTATAGATATATATGTGTGTGTTTGACTTTCCTGACTGGTCATGTTGTGGTATGCGAAGATAAAAAATAAAGCATAGTCTGAGGTTTCCTTCAGCAGTCTTTCAAGGACTGGAAAAACATTCCCTTTACATGAGATTGGTTTTAAACATTGTCATTCCAACCATGAAAAAAAACACAGAGTCCCTGATAAATCCCGACAACAAGATAATGGAAACTGCTTTTTCACCATTCTATCGCCATAGTCAGAGAAAGTTATGGTTTAATCCCATATGAATGTTTAAAAATTTTAAATGCTTCACAAAACTCTGGTATTTATCAGTAAAGCCATGTGGCAGCCCCCATCACAGAAACAGAAGCGAATACTTTCTTTTATCAGTGAGCTGCCAAGTAAGCAGAAACTATTTATGCTTCTAACTACAACTATGGATTTTCTGAAATGATAAAACTCAATTGCTCTTTTGCCAGAAACACAATTTATGCTCCTCTCTTCACTCAGCTGAATGTTTCTACTCTGCTGTTGTTAGCTTGCACACTGACTCTGAGGCACAGAGCCCTGTACAGTGTGACATTTCCCCCTTGACAGAAGCCTCTTGTTAACATGGGCCGAAAGTACAGAAGAAACATTCAGTAGTGTGTCCTAAACTCATCCCAGATAAATAATATCAAAATGTTCTTAATATATTTTCAGCACTGCCCATTCCAGAATAAATATGCTTTCTTTGTAAATCGCAGCAGATTTCAGCTGTCCAGAATAAAACGTGCTCACAGCTGATTCATTGTGTTAAAATGTCAGTGTTACCTTTGACTGCCAGCTCTGTATTGCCTCTGCTCAGCTTGTGAATCTGCAGGTGCACCTGGACATGTTCTTTAACGGGGGTTTGTGGGAAAATACATTATCAGCAGAATTAACAATTCCCTATGATAGGCAAAAAGAAGACTGGGAAATTTTATTACTCAGACTTTAAGAGGACATGGAGACATCTCGTAATTTAGAATCTACCAGCTATTAAACAGTACGTTTGCCTTTTGAACATTTGCCACTATAAAAGTATTTTACTGCTGAATGAATATTTAACATATAAAAATGCACATGACAGACGTTCTGCTGATAAAGAAGGATTATGAAATATAGTTTGCATATACTGTATAAACTTATTCACACACACATTCAGGTTGTTACAATGTCAGTGGTGTTAAAGTGACATACCTGTATATACAGTGGTAGAAAACTATACCTGTGTGTAACCTATTGAATCTCTGCACCTCAAGGGCTAGGATAGGAACTTGCACATTTTGATAAATTAAATTGAAACTTCATAAATGTCGGAGAGAAGGGAGAAGAAACATTTAAACCAGAAAATGTAAAGCAAATGAACAGTCTTCCTGCTAGAGTAGACAGCAGAGGGATACTGGGAGATTGGGAAACTAACTGGCAATTTCAGTCTAGCATGTGGAGTCTTTCTTCTTTACATCTCTATTCTCTGACAGTTAGTTATTCTGGGAGACTGTATATTAGCCTTGCCTTCAGGATCTGCTAGAAGCCCAGCCTCCAAAGACCTTATGCTTCCCATTGCTTCAAGACTTAAACCATATTCTTATATCTTATATTATATTCTTATAGCTTATATTAATAATAAATAATAAGTACAAATTGCACATATTTTATGATTAAGCCATAGCCTAATGTTATGTGCTTCAACTTAATTTTTTAAGAATAATTGTTTTACTGTATATTTTTACAGTAACAAAAGTTAATATAGCTGTTAAATGAGCATAATCATTTTAAGGAAGACCTTAGCAAGTGTCTGAGAATTATCAGCCTTCCAGGTTTGACTGGGAGATAAGGACAGCAGTCAGAATGAATTATGGGTATAAATATTAATTAGCTCTTCAACCAGTCACCTGTAACCTTGCAATTTGACACACAGAATTAATATTCATATCCATAATTCAGAATGTTTACCCATCCATAACTTCTTACCTAACACTGTTGGTACACTCTAACAACAATGATAAAATGATACATCAAAAAGAGAATAACAAAACAAAAGCAATGAAAATATTTTTGCTTATTCTTTCAAACAATATTATGCAAATGTCCTTACTATACCTTGAAATGCAATGTGAGAAATTAAACTTCAGGTATTTGACTTCAATTCAATTCAAGCAAATAAAAGAGAGATTGGTATCAGATATCATTATTATTCACTGATGCACAGTAATCAAAGACTTCCAAATAAAGAACAACGTAAGGACCTTCTTTACAAAGAGCACAGCATTGCTACTGTAAAGTTATACAGTACATGGTTCTCTGAGGGAGAAGCTAAAAATATTCATTGCTAATTAAAAGTCACATCACATTAAAGTACATGAGATTTCACATAACATAAAAGCTGTCAAAGAGTTTATTTAAAAGGCTATTGGCCCAAGTTTAAATACCTTGATTGTTATTGCAAGTGCAGGTGTTGTGCTGCTGTAATTAGCTCACTTGTAATGTCAAGCTATCAAATACATATTAAGCAGGCAACTCAAGCACTGAAGACAAAGTTATTTATTAAGGTAATAAAAACGCCTATATTTTTGCAATAGTTTGTTCTAATGGAACAGAAAGCTCACTTCTAATGCTGTGAAAAAGGTTTACTTCACCTATATGTTTTTGAAAATAGAATGTTTCAGACTTCTGTTCATGTACAGTACATGTTCCGTGTAGCTCTCATTGAATATTTTATTTAAAGATTAAACTCTGCTTGCCCCTGACCTTAGTCTGTAGCTAACCCGCAGTCAGCTTCTATGACACTGGGGTCAACAGGTCGGACTATGACTATAGTATGACTATTTCAGTCGCTTTCTTTTAGTGGGAATGCAATTAGATAAATCTAGGGCAGAGCAAACAGATTTCTTGTGTCTATTTTCAAGTTTAGGTATTAGGTAAGTTTAGGTAATAACCTTGGCCAGAGAAAACCAGTTATGCATTAAATCAGTGTCTCTTAAGCATACCTCAAACACTTGCTTGGTAGAACAATGTCCGATTTAGTGAACTAACATGTTTATTTAGACTAGACTAGTCAACTAAACTTGTGACTAAAATCACATACTGTATTTTTATTTTACTGAAACTGAATTGGTTTTAGTCACAACTAGTGCAGTTTAATTTTAGTTTATACAATGCATTAAGGTTTAGTTTAATTCATTTTAGTCATGGGAATACTACTGCAATGCTAAGAACGATTCTTATCGTAAGTTCTCATTTTAACCATCTGCTGCAGATAAAGTCCATACCAGAGTCTAGAGGCTTGTCCATCCAGAGATTAACCTGAGATTATTGCAGGTTTGTGTGGCATTAATTATATAACTCCTCCGTGCTCCCCAATAATGCTGGCAGGTACCCTTTTACACTGTACAGCTGCGTGGACTTGAGAAACTGGGACAAAGTAACTTTGCTCAAGGGTACAACTGCAGTGTCTTGAATGTGGATCTGAACAGACAGTGTTTCTCTGTACCTATCTCTTATATCATTAGAAATATTCATATTTCAAATGACACTTCTATCACAACTTCTTTACATTTTTTATAGTAATTAAGGAGAACCATCTAATTGTTCTTTCATAAACCACTTTCACAACTTTGATGCTGTGATCGGAAAAATGCCAGGACAAAACCACAAGCACACAAGAATGATCAAACCCTTAGCTGGAATTATTGATTTAGTGCCACATTGTTCTTTCACAGCATGTTTCCATTACTGCTTCATTTATAGGGGTATCCAACAGTATTAATGTCATTAATTTGTGTAACAGCTTTTGAAATATCGAAAAGAAAAGCACAACAAGGCAAGCCATATTTAGCAAGCTTCTATGATCTACAACCAGAAAAAATGTTTATTCCTAGTAAGCATTACAGCTACCCACAGCCCAGGACACAAGGTAGACCCATACCAAATTAACCTAGCCTTCATGTGTTTGGAGTGTGGGGGAAAACTAGAGCACCCGGAGAAAACCCTTACAAACTGGGAGACAGTATGGAAACTTCACACAGAAAATGCTCTAGCTTGGAAATGAATCCAGAACTCATAAGCTATGAAGCAGCAGAAATAATAAAAAAAGAGCCTACATCAATGGTGTTGAGCATTTCTCCAAGAATAAGCAATACCAGCGTAAGCCTAAGAAATCATGTGATTGTAGGTTTCACCTCAGTGTCTAAAGGCAAAGAATCATGGTGGATTGAATTGATTGTCTGGTGGCCTAGATAAACTAAAACAAATCACAGTCCTCATAGTTTTCTTTTTCCAGCTGCATTATGACTGACAGTCTAGCACCCGACTCTTGAGGTCTGAATCTGTGAAGGTGAAAACTGAAAAGTGAAAATCAAAACCATGGAACAAAAATACAGAATGATCACTTCTCAATATGTCAACATAAACTCTACAATAAAAGTTTTAGAATTTATAAAAGTAAATTAAAAACTTATTTCTGGCACTAAGATGAACACATTTTAGGTCCACAAACCTGAAAACAGTTGTACTGGAAATATATTTTCAATAGTAGATTTTCACAGAAGTTTCACTTTCATTTGCAAGTTGCATTTGTTTTAAAAAATAAAAATCCCACCTCAAGCTAAAATCAGAAAAAGAAAGGAAAAAACAAACGTCAGTCTTGACACCTATTGTATGCACTTTATGTTGTATCAAGTTGCAGGAGAAATTGAGAGAATGACCCTGAAAGGATCGCAATTTGTATTAACTGATGATGTGTTAAACAAGAACCCATGGCTCCTAGGCTCTGGGGTTCAATTCCAGACCTAGGGAGCTATCTGTGTGGAGTTTGTATGTTCTCCCCTTGTTCACATGGGTTTCCTCTGGGTGCTCCAGTTTCCTCCAACAGTCCAGACTGGCCCTGGGTTGAGTGTGTTTGTGTCTGTGTCTGCCCTGTGATGGACTGGGGTCTCATCCAGGGTGTAACCCGCCCTGCATCCACAGCTTGCCTGGACAGACCCCGGCTCCCCCTCGACCCTGATTTGGACAAAGCAGTTAGAGAGGGGAAGGATGGATGGATGGATGGATGGATGGATGGATTCTAAGCAGCTTAGGCCTGCAGTGTGTACCACTAGTCATACATTTACAAACATTCAGCAATGCTTGCAGGAATACAAAGATTAGATTGCAAGACATTAAAAGATAAAATGAAAAAGTTGATTTTGATCATGTTTCATATTCCCTATTCCATAAAGTTGCACAAACAGCAGTGCAAACATTACACAGTGCAGTTCCTTTACATAAATAAAGTAAATCGAACAGACTGCAAGCCTTAACATCTGTCAGATCACAATAACAAAATACTAATGCCATTGCTACCCCAACATCATATTCAGTTTCGATTTCTCATGTTACAGCATTTTTAAATATGTCATTTTCTTCTATTTTCAGATTAATGACCTATGGGAGAAGACATCTGGGGAAATGGACTTGAGCGCAATTAGCTTCAACGACACACTTGAGTGCTTGGTTGCGTCTCATGGTTCTTTGTGTGAAGGAGACAATCGCAAGCAGTGACTGTCAAGATCATATGCATAATCCATTTTAACGTTTCAGCCCAGAATCCTTTGCTCGGGGAATTCACTACTGTTTAGCCAGCAGTGATTTTGTGCTCGTGTGACCTTGTCACTAAGCACTTGAAAGAAACATTCTCTGCAAGGTACAGTATGAGAAAAGGTAATGTATTGCATAGGAGCATAACATGTGTTAAGAGACATTAAAGGCGAGGGGGTTTCGTAGTCCTGCCAGCCGACTCTGAAATGGAGGTTAAATGCGTTTCTCCATAAAACGTTCTCCTTTTGAAGGGCCAACGTGGGGCACAGTGCCGCTGACAAGAAATTACATTCCTCCTGTTCTTCCTCCTTGACGAAAAGTCGAACTGCAGAGCTGTGGAGGGGTTTTGGCTCAATCTAATTTGCCACAGTGATGAGGAAATAAGGAGATCCTTTCATTAGCGAAGTGCAGATGGAGCCCTTCTTATAGCAACTTCCTGCTCCCTTTAGTCTTTAGCATACACCACATGCACTGTTTCAGAACGTCTCTGCTAACTTGTTTTCCTCCGTTGTGTTTCTGAAATCAATTCAAGTTTTAAAATTCTTCCTCATCTCTCATTTTTGTAACTGCTCACTCACGAAAACCTCTCATTTTTTCAGGAAAATGTTTAATTAGAAGAAAACATTTAGAGTAACTGAACCTGCACAATTATCTAAAATTCAATAAGCTATGTCTGATAAGCAAAATACTTAAATTTGAGTTCGTAAAAAGCTAGATTTAATCTACAACAATAGGAAAGCGTTCATTCACCTCTCACGTCTAGAGGGCCACAATCTTGTTTCATGCTGTCTGTCCTCTGATTGTGTACTGTACAATGCTACAAAATAATTCAACTGAAAATTCTAAAAATGAGAAAGGAAACACACAAAGTAGAAAAGCATGGGGGGGGGGGGGAGTTAAATATTCACCAACCAATCCATAATTACAGAACAACCCTGAAATTACAGTACAACCGAATCCCAATTTTAGTCTTCACATATTTTTTCAAAAAATCCTATTGCTGGCTCATTGTTCAGAAAACTCTAGGGATGTTTAGATGTTTTATCCCACTGAGTGCCTTGCAAGAGTAAAACCAAGTTCACACAAGACACACACACTATAAAAAGTCACTTTTGTGGCACCCACTGGTGTCTGGAAATTGCCTTTGCAATTCCAGACACTCAACAGCCCACAATTTACACATGCAAATCTCAGAAACCAGCCTGTTTGTTTACCCTGAAACTGAAAGAAAAACAGCTTGTGCTCATTTATGAACTCTTTCACAGTAGAATTTTCTGAAACATTTTAGCCATGCTTATTTCCTGCTAATCATTACAACTTTTATGATGCATGCAGTATATATAACAAGATTCACAGATCATGTAATTTTTTTTGCAAAACCCTGCTGGCTACTTCTATTCAGATATTGTGGGTTCCTCTTGCACACCTTATAGTTGAAAGCTGACGATTCTCTGTCTGGCTTTATTTGAATGGTGGTTTTCCATTTGGCCCCCAAAGTTTTAAAAGCCTGAACAGTGTCTAGAGGAGGATTGTAGATTGTAGTTAAACTCAGGGTTGCAGAGATCAGGCAGGGTGCACCCTTGGTAGGAAACCCATCCATCACAAGGAAAACACACTCACACCGAGACAGTTTTCCCAGCAGCTAATCACCAGTTTGTTGTTGGGCTGTGGGTGAACACGGACAGAACATACAAACTCCACACTGACAGTATACCAAGTCAGGAATTGAACGCAGGGCCCCAGCACTACAAGGCAGTAATGCCAACTGCTGTGCCACATATATGCGTGCAAATTTAACCCACCTCTCCCCACTGAGGTTCTGACTCCTTGGCACGGGGGTGTGACATTTGTCAAGGGTGGTCCGGGAGCTTGGGGGTGTACTGGACACTGAGGCTCAAACCCAGTGTCCAGTCACACACTCCCCAGGACAGTGATACTAGAGTACCACTCAGCTCCAGTGCCTGTGACAAGCTGACATTCCCCTTTAAAGGTATGAGTCAGCCTGAAAAAACACAACTTATACTCCATTTCAAATATTAGGAGTCAAGGTCTCATTTGCAGGTGATATTTTCATTTCTTCCAGATGGAAAAAAACTAGCAGTGAGCTGGTTCTAAATGCTAACCCCAAGGGCAAGAAAATGATTCCTGTCCTGTATTTTATTTATTTCTTCAATATCAATATTGCTAGAACGATTATGATGCAATATTCATGGTAGGAGCACCCTGTGCTTTTACAAGCTTCTGCAGATACAGCACTTAGTATGCAGATGTTGGAAAACTGCTGGATCGATTTCTACAGTTCCCTGTTTTCTGTAAGCATGCCCCTAAACACACAACAGACTAAACTGGCTTCTTTTTCCTTGATTCACTGGTGTATCTGTAGACCCAGCCACTGTTAATTAATAATGGCACTACACTATGAAGGATGATAATCTAATAGAACATTAATAGGAGTGTATCTTGCTTGCCAAAGGCACTTCTGTAATACTGTGTCACATTAGGTCAACTTAAAATGCAAGCCACTGAGAAATATGAAATACAGTAGGCATTTCAAGGTACAGTAATTTCATCTTCGCACAATTTGAAAAATGCACGATTGGGTGTTGTTAGGCTTGATATGACTACTTAAAGTAAAAAAAAAATGTTATCTAAATAGTTTGATAAATAGATTGCTCAAACGTGAAGCAAATTCATAAAGTTATAAGGAAAAGGACAATTGTCTTTGTAGCACTGATGTTTTAATGAACAGAAATGCAGCATCATAGGGTACTGTAAGTGCATTATTCTGATTTACATCTATAATCAAAGGGGATTATCAGGTAGTCGACTGTAAAAATCTAGTAGCATGGTGCCAGTCTTGACCTACTGTGTAAGCTGTACAGCTCTGACATGTTATATGCTTTGCACCAGGTCTTGTGGGATTTTCACTTCTAAAGCATGGGCATGCATGATCCTGTGTACTGTTTTCTGAGCTCTAGATGACACATTCTGTCCCAGCTCATCCCACAGATGTTCAAAGATGCTCAACTCTGGTGTGTAAGACATCCACAGTGAAACTTGGTTGTCACATTCTGAAACAGCCGCTATTACATGAGTGGTGTGAGAGCGTGCGCTGGCCTACTGGCATGGAGTGACGACCGTACGAGCCTGCAGCAGGGGCAGAATGTGAGGTCCCAGGACTTAATCAGTGTAATACTGTGCAGTCTGGATACCGTGAGTCAAGTACTGCAGCAACTAGACAGTCCTGCTGACCATCAAACTTTGGCTTCCTCAATGAAATACAGTGAAGTACTGTGACTCATAGACCCACAGTTCATGGCTTATCATTGAAACTGTTAGACAGTAACATCCTGCCTGGTTAGAAATCACTAGCTTTGGACAATCCAGGTGTGCAAGCGACAGTGAACTGAGCTAGTCCAGCCTCCAACATACTGATGGCAAAAACATACTATAGTGTTGTCTTGAAAGGTAGGGCACTATGATCCCAGGTTTTCCAATTTTGTTTTTCACCAGGACTGACATTCAGTGGGTCATGTCAGCTCATCAGCTGTGGCCAGCCATCTCTCACTAATGAGCTGATTTAGTACTGATACAACACACATCAAAAGTGTATCACAGTCTGTCATGTGTGATCTATTAACCAAACGTATGCCAAAAATATTTAATCCATATCCAAAATGTATGAACCCTTATTCTTCTTAAAAGATAGATGTAGTCTGAACATATTTTAAAAGCGTGGTGTATTTTATTTTAATTTTTAATTATTTCTAGCCAGCAACTTGTTTTCAAGGCATGACTAACAGAAAAAATCCTCAGAAGTACTGAGATTTCCAACCGTGACTTTTTCAAAAGGAAGGACGACAAACTGAGAAATATTCACCTTTTTCAGAATCTGCCCTACTATCTTTAGCTGGAGAAAATGTCAGAAACTGTTACCTGGAAGAATCATTTTGAGTTCTTTCTGCTGTGACTGAGATCATGCTGGGCTCATTTAAGAGCCAAGCCTTGTCACTTCCAGCTACTGACCATTAATTATATATGGAACAACAGTCCACCTCAAAACCAAGGTTATCCTGAGAAGCCTGGATGCCACATTACGGGCTGGGGATGATGGGGATTTGTTATAACTCAGAGAACCACATTGTTAGAAACGGATCTGAACAAGGTTCAGAATGACAAGAGTAATAGCCTCTGTACCACAAACAGAAAAATAGTTCTTAAATCGAATTCTTTTTTAAATCAGCTTTACAAATATGAGCTTCAGAGTCCTTCACAGCCACACATTCATTGAAATTCAGAGTGTGAATTAGAGTCAGTCATGACACAGTAGGGTGTTGAGTTTCGACATAGCAACACAAGCTGTGTTAATCAATAACCCAAGCCCAGGTCTAAAAAAACTTAAATATGTGGAGTAAATTCAAACTAAGGCAATGCATACATAAAAAGAATTGCCAGATATTTTTTATTATGTTTATGCCTGCCCTAGGAATAGTCAGTTCCCAATCAAATCATACTACCACTGTTACAATCATGCTAGCAAAAACCAAAGGAAGACTATCAATATGTTTATCCATTTCAAGAACAAAGAGGACTGTGTCAACTCTAAAAACTAGTTTGTATAGCAGAGTTCACAGTAAACACTGTTGTATATTTCTAAATCAAGCTTTAGAGTTCAATCTTAAATTAAGCATGAAGAGTTTAAGAGTCTACTCCTTATCTTGAGTAAGCAAAGGCAAAATTCTGGGAACATTAAAACTGGGATGTAAACAAGAAACCTTTTATTATGAACCTTATATTATAAACCTTCAATTCATTATATTATAAACCTTATATTATAATTTATTGCTGGGGCTATATTTTGGATGATAGGCAATTCAGAACTATGTTTCTACGAATTCATTTAACATTACCATCTGAACTTTTCTTGAAAAAAACAAAGTGTTTTTTTTCATTACATACAGTAACATCAATCATAGGAATGCTGGCAGTGGATCTTACTAATTCTAGGAAAACACCAATGAGTATTGCTAAACCATACTATAGGTTTTAAGATTAAATTTGACTTTTAACACCCAATCTCCACTCTATAATTTTCTAAAGCGTGCTTAATGTGTTTCTTTACTACAGCTTTGAAGCCACGTCTGCATCTCAAAAGGAATAACACAAAAAGTGCTGGTGTGTCTTCCAATGATATCCAGGGAAATGTGAAAGGATTTCCTGGAAAATCGGAAACATATGGCAGGAGAAAAAGCAAAAAGGAAGCAAAGTCTGCAAGATAACAGGGAGCAAATCTAGGAAGACACAAGGTCAAGAGCTAAAAAAAGGTTAAGTGATCCGCAGTGAGTACCGGAGGGTTTAAACGTTGGTTTTCATACATTCTTACTAGTACTGTAGGTCTACATCTGTTTTAAGAGCAGGGGTTGTACATGACACTTATAGATCAGTCATCCTGGTGTTTGTTCAAATCCATTATCACTTCAAAACTCGCTGATTTGCCCACTTAATTGCAAAGTCATGAGCAAGAACACGTACTCTGCTCCCATTTCTCATGTTTAACTGTGGTCCTGCTTCATCGGGTTTCCATTGTATCATTTGACTTTCCAAAAGTGGAAATACTGGGTGTGTAGTACCAACAAGAGCAGCTTAGATGTAGTTAGCAAAGGAACAAGTAATAGGTTTATTCCATGCTGAAAAAAAGAAGAAAGAAAACACAACGTTTCGGCCGTGGAGCCTTCTTCAGGTGGCAGATGTAGTTATTCTGTTACAAGATCAAACACTGCACAGACCCCAACACAGTGTTATACAGTATGGTAGCTTGCCTTGTTACATCATGCAAGACCTTACACAGACATTATAGGAAGCCTGTTCTGTATTGCATCACATCCTGTTTAGCATTAAAATCCACTACATTAAAATAAGTGGGGTGCTCAATTTAATATGGATTTCTGTAGTGTATTTGATGCTATACAGGTAGCTGCATCTGGGAGAGGGTAACCTCCTTTAGCCTGCACTCTGAAAGAAGATTTAGGTTGCTGCTACAAAGACAGTACATGGAACATGAAAATGGTGATATTGGAGTACAATGTGGACTATAATGTCCAAAAATGTTTCAAGCTTTATACAGATAATTGAGTAAAACCACAAACAGCAGAACAAAGTTTGCTTTATTATCAAATTACAGTGACAGCCAAATTTCTTCACTTTCATTGTTAATCATGTTTTTTATGGTCTAGTCAAGAGAGTGACTGACATAATTAACCCTATGCCATTGTCAAGCATTTACAAATGCTGACATAGACAGGAAAGACAAAGTCTTTTAAAATAATTCTTTTGTGAAACCTACCATAGTGGCCAGTGCTAGTTAATAGCGTGAGACACCCGTTGACCCAAAGACCATCATTCACTTTGACATGTGGTGTTAATATGCAGTCCTCTGACATGCTGGAGTTTCTTATAAAATATATTTGGAGTCAGAGCTCAATCTGCATTGGGTGGCAGCTGAAGATGAATGTGTCAGGGATCACTGGATGAAGAATGGCAGGACAGGCCTGTTCCAGCGCTGACTTCAGAAGCGCAGTGCTCAGTCACACACACAACACTATCATGGGTAAATCAGACGTGCTGTCAATCACATCATGATAACTTGAGAAAGGCTGGGGGGGGGGGAATGCACTCTCGTGGAGCTCTTTCACAGCTCTGTAATGGTATTTCATTTTCATATATGATGGCGTGACAGTCGATTGCCTCTTCAAATAGAACTGATTACTACAATTCGGAGGGATACAAGATGAGCAATATCATTTAGCAAAAAAAATGCAAGAGAAAAGGCAGCTTGATTATCGGACGTGCAAAAAACTGTAGTTGTAGTGGTTTGGGATGTTGTTGCCCTCAAACTTAAATCTAGTATTAGCTAGATTGTGTTCCTTATCAACAATGTCTACCACAACACTCTACAAATGAAAAAGATGATTAGCAGGCATTCCCTATGTCATAGCATGTATGAAACTAACATTTTCCTATTTTGGTGGACCACTAGGTAGTGATCATCCCTCTGGCCCCAGTATGGTGACCGTGACCCCTGTACTGCATGCGGTCCTAACCCCTTCGTCCTGGGCTTATGAAGTTTGACCTACAGTATATAAAATCTCCTCTCAATTCAATTGGTCAATAATTGGCCTTTTTTTGCCTAACCCTCCGTGCTCTGGGGCTGCTGGTACAAAATGTCTACTACATGTCACTCAGGTGAGGACATCCATTACATCCATCGAGGATGAAGGGCCTTCTCTCACCTGTAACACGCTTTGAGATCTTTTACAAGACCTTTTGAGATTTGAGTAACAATACAAAGTTGTTTCTGAGATGAGTTTTGATTTTTGAAATGATAACAATGGCAAACCAGATAAAGCTCCAGGTCTACTGACTTGGTTTGTAAGCTCATGTCTTGCATATACTGTATGTAAACCAATTTCTTTCTTTCTAGGCAATTTATAATGATCTTATTTAATCACACCATCTACACTCTGGTTGGTCTATGGATGGCTGGCTTTGGGGTACTGAATTAAATTATGTCCTTGATAAAGTTTTAATTCAAAACATGCTTTTAGAAATTAAAACGTAATAATTTTATTTAAAACATTATGCTTGAAGAACAAAACAAAAATTTACTTTTTTTAAACTTTAAGAACCATCTTTGTTCTTGGTAGAAAAATGATTAAGCAAAACCAGACACTAACATTTATACTACTGTACTGTATATATCCATAGCTGTTTAAAAATGTAGTTTTTCATCTGCACATTATACCATGTTAATAAAACATCTTGAATTATAAACATCTTGTCATTTTTTGTAAATAGAAATATTATATTTCCAGTCATAATATGGTTTAATAATGTAAGCACTGCTTTAGACAGGAGCTCTACAATGTGCATTTCATTGCACTTTCAGTGTGTATTGCATTACATATCCAAACTACAATGCAGCATACTGTAGCCCAATGTTGTGCCACTAAAATGACTAAGAAAAATCCATACTTTGCTAGCTGTGCTTATGTTTTCCAAGGCCTTCTTTCACCTTTCATCTGCTATTACGCTCAGAAGATTCATTGCCGTTTCAAAACTGCAATTGGATAAAATATTCCAAAGAAAAAATAATGAATCGATCAACCAGTCAACATGTGCACATTAGTTTGGTTTGGGGTTAAAGGTCTTGGTTTCTATTTCAAGTGTACTGGGTGTTGTGTGAAACTAGCATCTCCGGGCATCGGGACACAACTAAGGTCATCCCCGCAATGAATTGAATCCTTTCACCCAATCTGAGTCAGAAGAAATCTGAGGAATGGACTGTGCAGAACAGCCCTCATATACTAAAGTATTCCTGTTTATCACACTTTTATGCTAAAAAGCTGCTTCCCCTAAAGCACGATCATTTTTTTCATTCATTAGTGCTTATATCTTGAAAAGTCACATTGCAAGCACATGCACTTACAGGTTCTGATGAAGCAAGTGAGAAACCAATATTATGGAATGTTAATGACCTCAAATGGGGAAGGTGAATTATGCATTTTTAATGTGTATGTTAAAATATGTCAATAACACTTCCTATGATACCATTATATACAGTCTTACGCAAATGATTTACATGGCACTTTCAATTAAAAACACGTGCTTTGTAATTTTGACGAATGACCTTTCTGTAAATAACTGCAGGCAGCAACTCAGGAAAATAATTATTTTTCCATCAACACTTAAGGGTGATATGCACTGCTAATTGAAGGTTGTTACATACTGAGTCTTCCAGCATGTTTATATACACTGCTTGAAGTGGCAGTATCATGTTTATACTTTCACACTATAAAATGATTCCTCATAAAAAAAGAACAAAACATTTTTTACAGATTTCTATATTTAAAGCTTTGCTCAATTTTTCCAAATGATTCACCTAATGAATTTATGTACATGCCGGCATGAAAGGCATAAAATAATCTTCACAAAAAAATATTTTCAACAGCAAATGTAAAATGTCTTAAAAATCAGATAACGTGATGAATTGTTCATATTGCATGTGCAAAATGTTCATAAATCCCAAGAATCTACAGAAACAAGAGCACATTGTGAGATTAAGGAACCTCACTTCATAAAATTAATGAATAAGAAGAGCACTGATGGACAGTGACCACAATGAGAGAGGCTTCCTGAGCAAATGCAGTACATCCAAAGTGCATGTCATATGCATACAGTAAGATGGCTCTTATGAAATCTTTCAAACTCATGTTTTGACAAGAGCCAAAAACATGTTTCCAAATCTAACATTTACAGATGGAAAGAATGCGCCTATCCACAGAAAGTTAATCTTTTTTATCACCAAGCTTCATTACAAGCTCCTGCAGCTCCACTCAGCAAAATATGTACAGTACTTGTACAGTATGACAATTACTTTTCAGCCAGACTATACAATAGTCATATGAGACAAGTTCCTGTTTTTATTAGTGTATACTGTATGTACATATATTATATTTAATTCATGCACACACTTCTAGATCTTGCAAGAGCTAGTTTCAAACTTCTCGCAAAAAGGGTAAGAACAACTTCAGCTTTCACTGCGCTCCCATCTCCTGAACGTCTTACACAGAGATATTGCTATAATATATTTTATGTACTGTAGTATATTCGGCTGCCGCTTCTAAGTAACTTAAATTTCCAACCATTTACCACAGGTGTCAGAATCAAGTAGGTAAGGTACTTTGCTCAAGACTAAACCAGCAGTGTCTCACCTGGGAGTTGAACCCATAGCCTTCCCCTTACAAGTGCAGAATCTTAACCACTGCTCCAAACCACTTCCTTCTTACTGGCTCTTTGAATTAAGCTCCTGGCAACACTCCAGGGGCAGGCCTTTAAACATGGGTAAGGGGTAACTGGTCTCTTCAACACCATCAGACACAGTTATAAGCTTAGTTATATGCTTTTCTCGAACAGTGTGCTTGTAGACTAACACCCAGGTCAATTGAGCATATAGACTCAAAAGTTATACATGTACTGTATGTGATTGAAAGATCGATGCTATACTACATTTACTATATACTGTATATCACTACTGTGTTTTATTCGTATATACAAGTTAAATGTTAATGCTAACTGCAAAGTAGCTTTCATACAGCACAGTCTTTCTATCCTCTTCCCTAGCCTGAGGCCAGATTCACTACAGGAACTCTTCTATAGTTACCAGACTGGCCATTGCTCTGATGGTTATGTCAAAACCCACCATTGTATCTGCACTTGAAGAGAGATGGGGAGCACACAGGGAGTAGGTCACCTGGCAACTGTGCAATTGAATATTTAAATATTGTAGAGAGGGTCTTTTGAAAAAAGTTGGTAGATGGAAAAAACAACAAAAAAATCTAGGTTTAATAAAAACTGCAGAAGAAGTTCGGTCACAACACAGAGGCCAGCAAATACATGGATGACATCATGGCTTGATCCAGTGGAGATATTACTAAATAAATGCTAATCCTAAAGCTAGGGATGAGATAGGGATATGTTGGAATACTGACTGAATAAAGAAAAATGAGAAACAAACTCTCAATTTAAGCTTAAACTCAGATTTAAACAGTATTTGCATCTGTTAGTGTATGATTAATCATTTGCTGTGAACACTAGAAGCTCAATGTAAAACTCCTAATCCCTAGAAATTTGACCAAAGGACCAAAAATGGTGCCTTTAAACTTCAAAATGGAAAAGCAAAACCGCTTTTCCCCCTATGTTCTAAGCTTAATTCTTGTCAACATTAATCTGAATTGAAAACAAAATCAAAAAGTCTCAAAGTTTAATCACTACAGAAAGTGATATTAAAGTACTGGCACATTTATACACTGTGGTAGATTCTGGTAGAATGGTCCATCTATCCCAAGTCATTACAATATACTATTTGCATATCCCTTTGGTCTGATACAAAAGCAATTTTCAGCAGTGTTTTAAGAATAGCTACTTGAAAGCAACATTCTGAGATTTCCCCATACAGAAACACACAATGCTGCTCAAAACTGAAAGGTTAACTTAGCAATTAGATGCTTAAACAGTCATGTCACATTATTTCATGTCACAGACCTTCTAGTATGGACTTCAACTCAAAGACCATCAGTGACCAAAGCAATTCAAATCTGGGGCAAATTATTAGATGAATTCTAGCAAGAAAAGCTGTCAAGTATTTTTTTTTATCTTTCCACTTGACTAGAAGCTTCCAATTTCAAAGACAGAGTGAAAAATATTTTTTTGGCTCATTAAACAACTAAGGGTATTGCTCCTGATTTATTCATACATTGGTTGACAACCACTGTTACCTAAGCATTTCTAATATAAAATTTCCTTCACAGCGGGATCCTGGTGAACACAGATAGGCCCCATTATGTCATAGGAGGATGAAGATTGAGAAGATAATATGATAGATGCTTTAGCATGTGATGTTATATAATCAGGGTCAAATCCAATATCAAGGATGCAGAAGGGCACCAGCAGTTGTATAAAATGGCCTTTTCTACAATAAAGATGGGATGAGCAACCACTGTCAAAACAGTTACTAAACTTTTAATTAGAATAACAAAATCTACTATTCAGATGTTAAGAATTCCAATACTATATACAGTATTAACATATATTGTTGTATGCAATATTAATATATATATATGTATGGAGAAAAACAAGAAAAATATTTTAATTTACATACTGTGACAAAAAAATAAATGACTTTAAGATCATACTTTAAGATACTGTATATTGACAGAATATTATACTGACATATCTTGTACTGTATGACACATTTCTAAGCAGAATCGTGCCTTGTTGTTGAAAGTGTTTACCAGACGTTTACCAGAACCTCCAGGCTTATTGAGATAAAAGTACCACTTGTATTTTACTGTATGTTTTGGGCAAGATATTTTTTTTCTTTTCTCTGTTAATATCAGCAATCTCTGTTCTTGTGCATGAGTCAGTTCCAGTACATCTTCCCATCTGCAAGATGCATGAAGGAACACATTTTAAAGTGCATCCTCAACAAAAGAAAGATTATGTTTTATCATTGTATAACTGAAGTATTTAGAAGACAAACCAGTGGTATATTTTAGGAACAAAAGGATACTTTAAATAATTTACCTTAATGAATAATTGAAAACCTTTCTGACCAGTGAGGTGGCTGGCAGTAACTGTACATACTGACCATTTTAAATTACAATAATTTTCCTGGACAATACAATATTCTACATAGTGATTTAACCCAAAGGGGCAAAGGTTTTTGTTTCTTGTCAAAAAAAAAATTTCTAATAGCAGTTCTAATAGCAGTGCCAAATTGCATGCCAATTGGCTAATAGCTTCCAATAACGTAGTTACAGTAAATTAAGTTAGAGTGCACATTTTAACACACTGTTCCACAGGTCAGGTTCACAGCAGATTCTACAGACTGGGAAAGGTCATCTAAGTGTACACTTCTTTTCTAAAGGCTCATACTTATATACAGTATTTGACCTATAGCCGTCTGCAGATCTTATTTATCCAGACTATAGATTAAATAAAGTACATTATTTCTTATCTATGGTGTTATAAAGAAAAAGGACAACTTAAGGGCAGGCAAATATACGACACAAAATATCAAATAGCTGTGCCATAAGCAACCAACATCTTTACATATTATAACCCACAGTTTTCATTACTTTATATGCAACCTACAGTAAGGTAATAGGTGTCTATCCTGCAGCTGAAAGATGAGAGCAGAACACCTGCTGAGCAGTGTTGTTACAAATAAAGTAAAATTACATCCTAGACACCTAAACCAGCGTCTGTGGAGAGTGTAAATAACAGAATTAGTTTTCTGTTAATTACATACCCCACATTTTGCACACTTCTCAACTGTCTTTGATGTGCTTTTTGAAGGAAACGCACTCTATCTGTTCACCCCGCCTCCTCACTGGCCCGGCACATCTGTGGAAGTCCGTAAATATTGCAGCTTAAAGTTTCATCCTGAGCTTTTCCACCAGACACTTATGGATTCCACTTCAGGAATCTGAGGATTTGCGGCACCAAGCGTCACAACTCTGACCTTCATCAAGGAGTAATCTTCATCTTTATCTGTGTAAAATCTAATTAGCGAAATCTCATCTCCTTCCTAATGAAAAGGGACTGAGAGAGGGGAAAAAAAAGGAAAGACCTTTTTTAGCTGTGTTAATGGTGTCTATACACGTGCATTTCAAGGCATAATCAAACAAAATAAACTGGATCATTCATTTTGTTACAATAGCTTTAGCTACCGGTGCACGTTCCCTCTTGAAACCCTGGCGTTTTACACTGAGGTGTCAGAAAAAACATGATGGATGCTTCTCAGCTGAGCTGTTACATGTGTTCTGAATTAGAATAAATTGAATCCTCCAGGTTCTGTATTTTTAAAGGCCATTTAAAGAAGCTCTTTGCCAATATTGAGCCATTCTGCTCAAGGGGAGAAAAGAAAGAAAGAAAGAAAAAAAACTGCTCAGCTATGCAGCATCATCAATCAATCCCATTCTTGTGTTGCCTGATGTTCTTGTCCCAGTGGCAAACACACAAATAAGCAGGCAGACAGCCCTACAGCTCTACACTTGAGAATACTGGGGGTGAGGGTCACCTTTTCATTTGCATTCATGCCTTACAGCAAGTTTAACAGAGATGTTAATTGCTCTGCAATTTGTTCAATTGTTTCTGTAAGTTTCCACAACCGTCCAAACAGCTTCAAACTGCAATCAAGGAACTCGCTATGGCAGCAGATGATAGGTTGCCTGTCGCTAAAAAAAACAGTGTTTTGCACTTTCAGAACTTAAAATCGCAGAGCCATTTCAGCCTTAACACCCCCCCCCCACACACACACCGTCCCTCGTGTGCTGCTTTCCTGAAACCCAGCCCTTTCTAAGAGGAATGCGGCAGCACTCTGTGTCTTTCTGACCTATTTTCTTTCTAGTCCCAGATGCTAATTGACAATGATATAAAGTTTGCCGTGCGGAAAGTGAGAAAATGAAAGTTCAAAGAGGTCAGTTAATTCATCTTTAGAATGAATTCTCTCTCCAACTCTGAAGGAAACAACCTCTGCTGTAACAGGGCGTCAATGCCCCCCTTTGCAATGTGTAATATTACTGTGTTTCTTGTAATCAGGAACTGAATGTGAGAACTGCAAATTGCCAAGCAGGAATATTATGAGCACATAAAGACAGCAAACAGGTGTGTGCTTTCATTAGGCATGATAGGTGTAATTAACATCTAAATTGTATTAGATTCTCAGAAAAAAACATGTTAATTTTTATTATTTTACCATTATCCGATTCCATAGGGAGACCAGCTATTAGCTGTTCTGCGCACTGAAATGCAACAAGTATGACTACAGTATGCTAGTCCAGGCATAAGACACTTTTTCAGGCACTTACAAATTTAATTTGGACATATTCTGGGCATATACATATGAGTTGAACAGCTATGTCCAATCTAAAAAAATGACAGTAAAATATTCATTTTTAGTCATTCATAACCTGGCCATCTTTGTTAAAAAAGTAGAGCACACCACAAGCTGGAGATTAATTCTATTGTCTTATTGTGACATCTCATCTGTTCATGCACATCAGTGGCATCTGAAACCAAAAACTATCTTGGGAAATGGGTATCCAAAATCACATACTTGTTTTATAAAGCAACTGAAAGTTTTGCCTTCTACAACTTAGAAGTTGTTCCCTGGTTTTATCTAAAACAAAGTGATTCTTCAAAGGTGTAAGCACAAACAAATATCTTTTCTAGATTGGTGTAGTCATTTTAAGAAATGGTTCAATGTCACCTGGATGCTTAACATGGTTGAAAAACGAAGCTTTTAGTATAATACAAAACAGGATTTGATCAATTCTCCAGATTGAAAACAACCCACATGGATGAAAGGCAGCTCTCCGTTAGGTTTCAAGACCAATCTATGCTCCAGTTCTGTACAAATATCTTAAAATGCTGCATCTATTTTCCAATAAAGAACTCCAATCTCTTGGCAATAATGGCAAAATGAAAGGATTTAAGACTCCAAAATGCATAACAAATCTACAAAGTTGAACTTGAGCAGAATAATGTGATTTCATCAATATCACAGACAGGTTCTTGCTTTATTATTTGCATTTAGATGAAATAATACAATAACTCTTCTAACTGCTTAAGTAAATATTTTCTCACTTACTTGTCAGTCTGAGCTCAGAGACAGCACTGGGGAATGAGCAACTAATTGAAGATTGGAAGAATCTTTATGTGCAAGTGACATTCAATTAGGTTTAGTGAATCAGATTAAGGGAACGTCCAAAAAGCATGTTTCAAAACAATTTGTTGCAAAGCCTGTACAGTAATTTGATGGGCTGCTTCAGGCTCATTTTGAAATTATAGTTGAATGAAATCGCTATCATATGACCTGTAAGTAATTGGATGTCTATATTGAAGTGTTATCTAGAATGGTTTATTCATTTTTCCCTTTAGTTTTAAAATGTATGCTATTTGCTGCAGTGCAAGGCTTTGAACATTTGAAAACCTTTTATTAATCCAGTACTGTGTTAGCACTGAGGAGGAAAAAACACTTCTTTAGGCGAGGTATGATATTTCACTTGAAAGTCTGAGGTTTATGTCATTGTCCCATTTACATTGTTGCTAGAGTTGTAAAGCCATAATTTTTCTTCACAAAACCTGCTTCAGTTTTAAACTAATTCAAAAGCCCCATGCCTTCTATTAAAAAACCTGCAGAAAATAACAGCAAAGGAAAATTATCCACAATGTGTTGAATTGTAAAATTGCTTCATAACACCAAATTAATCATTTACTGTACAGTATATTGAATCCTGGATGAGAAAGAGGTTCACATGGCAACATCAATACTTTTGTACTAAATTGAAAAGAACAATAAAACCTATGGTATTGTACTCAAATAAACAAATTGCACCAATGCAAAAATTTACCTATCATAAATATTCTTTTGTTCTTTTTTTTTCCTCACAGTCTGAGATTGCGCAGAGTACAAAGTCTTTAAAACTTGAGATGTTTATCAGTATCACACAGGATACTTCATCGATAGCATTTTAACACTGGCAACTGGACATAGAAAGAGTTTCAGAGAGCTACTTTAGTTACAAAAACTAATTACCAGCCAGTTTCTAACTGTTCCATTAAGAAATCGTTTAATAGTGTAGCACATCACTGTGTATAACAATGGAAAAAAAAACAACTGGCACTGCAGAAGATAGAAACTTGTCTTTCAATAGTCTTTGTCATTACTTCTGTTCATTTAAGGCAATACCTGCAGCAATCCAAGGAACAATCTTTAGCCAGTGCTTGTCATTGTCTGCATGTCATTCTACACAAAAAAATATCCCCGGGACGGTAATTGCAGAATCTCTTGGCAATGGATTACCCAATTTAGGGTGATTCAAAAACTGCATTCATTGAGGACCCTGGATGTATTTTACATTTGTTTCCTTTCAGGGTCAAAGCAGCTCTGCTTTTAAATTGTGCTCTGCTATTCACAGCAACTATCCAACTTCTCATCAAATCTGCATTCCATGGCCTCACTCATCAGGGTTAACCACTTTGAACAGGCTTACATTTGACACACCTCACCTCTTGAAGTGCACTTTCGAAATTCGATGAAAATCCACCTGTGGGAACAAATAGTTCCACTGACGTCCTGGGGGAGAGTAAAGGGAAAGGAACTCGGAACAACCCGGTGATTTTGGGATCACAAAATACCTAGGCAACACCAAGAAAAATCTCAAATGCAAGCACATCCATTCTAGGAATTAAATGCTAGCACACAACAGGCACTGAATTTCTATAGGGGCTAGAACTAAACTAAAAAATCATCAAATTAAGTTTGGGAAGTTATCCATGACAAGAATGTCAATTGGACATTCCTATGGACTGCTGACGTCATACGTGATAGAAAAACTGGGACAACCGGGATTTATTTAGGACCAAGAATAGGAAACCATTCTTTATGCAAAGAGTTGTTGGTATTTGGAACAGGCTTTTCAGACGAATGGTTGAGAAATTCTGGGCTCCTTCTGAAAATTGCTGGATAATATGTTATTTTAACTTACTGTCGATGCTAAACTACCACATGAACATAATGGGCCAATTTAGTATCCTTTCTTATTTTTCTATGCAACAGCAAACTAAAACAATTTGCTTGGTAAGTATACTGATATTTTATGCTTTTACATTTGAAAAGCTACATTTTCTACGTATACAATACATGAACTAGATATCTACTGTAAGTACTATTGTCATGCATAACTGAGAAGGGCTTTTTAGGCTCTAGAGTGTAGTAAAAGACACTATGGAAATAAGGATCAAGGACAGGAATCTGTTTTTCAACTAATGTCTGCAGTCAACTGCAAATGATACAAATGTGATGCATGTACTGTAATATGGTAAGAAGTCACGACAATGCATTCAGTTTAATGCATACCAAGAAAGATTTAAAATAGCAAATAATCAAAACACCTGATAGTGTATTGTGTGTGTGATTCCTAAAAGTCGGAGTAACGATCGCAAAAAAGAAAGAAAAAGGCATCTTTTGTGATACCAGCTATTAACAAGCTTTTCCAGTTAAACATCTGGTCTCTTATATCTTAGCATCTGCTACTCAAACCACCCCAAGGGAAGAACATTAAACATAATCTGCTAACTTACATTAAAAAAAATAAAAACAAGCCTCACCATTTTTTAATACATGTTAAATACAGCACAACACTGTTAAAGTCTATCACAGAAGGCTGTTTTCTTGCAAATCCATTCTGTTATGCCGTACAGTATACAGCATAACTAATTAAGACAAATTTTCTCTTAGGAGGTGTTTACACTGCTTACACAGCATACAGTCTTTTGCAATCCTTTAAGTTGAACGGTTAATTTAGAAGAAAAAATTAAATTTGTGTTTGAGCAGGGCCTGATTCATGCCTTGTGCCTGTTGTGTGCTGGGACAGGCTCAGGCTAAAGCAGTTAGAAAAAGGAGGGGTGGAAGGGCCTAATCATTAACTTCCAGTTAACAAAACTTTGCATAAAAACTTCAAAATACTTCAGCCTCCCCTAGCACACACTGGGTTCTCAATTTAGATAGATACTGTAGATAAGACTTTATTGATCCCAAAGGGAAATTGAGAACTTTGCTCATCTCCTCTTCAGTCTTCTCTAATTACAGTATCGCAGAACGGGCAGAACTGCAGGAAACCTGCTGCACCTGACATGCTCTCCACTGCTACACTGAAGCATTGTGCAGAGCAGTTAGGCCCAGTGTTCACTGATACACTTGTTTGTTTCATTTGTCTGAGTCTCCTCTTTGGGTGCTTACTATCGGTGACAGAGCCCTCTCCTGCTATGCCCTGAAATTCTGGAATCCTTAAAGATGTGAGAGAGCCACCTTCCCTCAGAACTTTCTTCTTAGTTAACTGATGTCTGTGTCTGGCCCTTTGCATCCTCTACCACACTCAAGAGCTTAACTTCTTATTGTACCTAACTTTTGTCTCCTATGCTTTGGATCAGTGTGAGATTCCCACCTGTTTATATCCCTAGATTATGGTTCCTGTAACAAAAGAAGGACAAAACATCTTAATGACTATAGACCCGTTGCTCTTACTTATGTCCTGATGAAGATTCTTGAATGCATGATACTTTATCTCAAAAGTGTTACTGATTCACATCTTGTTCTTCCACAGTTTGCATAGAGGAAAACAGGTCAGTGGATGATGCTGTTAACAGGGGCCTTCACTATATTTTGTAATGTCTAGAGTCCTCAGGCACATATGCACAAATTCTTTCCACTTTCCACCTGCCATAATTTCAACTGGTGTCAGAATGTCTGTCTGCCAATACTGATGTACCTCTAGGATGTGTGCTTTCCCACAGTCTACTTCTTGTAAACCAATGCCTGCACCTTCAGAAACTCTTCCACCAGACTAATTAAGTTCGCGGATGATATCAGCCTTGTACTGTAGGTTTCATCACTAATGATGATTGGACCCCGTACAGGAGGGAGGTGAGTCGGTTGATATTATGGTGCGCTAAAAACCACCTGGGGCTTAATACCCTTAAAACAGTGGAAATGGTGGTTGGTTTACAGAAACATTCTCCAAAACCTCCCTCCCTGGTATTGAAGTGGCCGTGAGTGTGATTTAAGTTGTGGGGAACTGTGATCTCTAATATCCTTAATGATTCTTAAATGGGACATGAATATCACCAGTATCACAAAGAAAGCAGAGCAAAGAATGTACTTTTTGCACCAACTGAAAACGTTGGTGTCTCTCCATCAATTCTGATACAGTTCTGGCATTCTGACTTCCTCTATAAGTGTTTGGTTTGGCAAAGGTCAGTCCGCACCAAAGGCAAACCGCAGTGTGATGTTCGCTCTGTGGAGAGGGTCACTGGTTGTAATCTGCCCTCCAATGATGATTTTTACAATTCCAGCGCAGAGACGCGGGCAGGGAAGATTGCTGATGACCCCTCCCACCCAGGTTACCACCTGTTTCATAAACCTCTCTCAGGAAGACACTACCAGTCTATTAAAACCTGAACCACCCAGTTTCTTTCCTAGGGCTATCTTTTTGTCAAACCGGAATTCCTAGTCATACAGCATGTGCAATAGGTAATAATGAGATTCAAAAGCATGTTTTCTCCCTTGTTTCTGAAAACGCAATAAATCCATTTCTACATTTCTCAGGATCTGCATCTGTCACCCTATGTTGTGTGAATATACTATATACTGTAAATCAATTTTCATGTGTTTTCTATGTCGGGTTTAAGATTACCAAAGAAAACACATCGCTTGCAAGAAAGAGGAAGCATCTTAATCATCCCTATGCAATATTCTAGAAGGCAAGAAATTTGATTCTAAGTTATCCACACTAAAGCTAAAAGATACATAGTTTTCTTATCCTCCTAATGACTTCGGCTATGCTTTGACTGCAGCTTCACAAATTCATTTAATAACAAAATAAAAATGTAAAACAGAAAATGTAAAAAAAAAACCTGACTGATTCAAATATTGACTAAAACAGAAATACAGTATACTATAGTACAGTACTACTATAACAGATGAGTTGTTTTATCGCTGGGGTAATTGGCAATGTAAACAACATAGAAGCTACTGTACAATATTTCACATTGATAAAAATGAGACTGGGGAAATAGTCTGAAAGATGAGAAGCTCAGAAAACAATGAAAGCAGCATGATAAGGCATGTGCAATATCTGCTATTATTATACAAAATGATAAAAAAACAGGGAAAACGTGACTGGACTAATGACATAGTCATGACTGTATTTGTAATATTATGTGATTTATGGACTTAACATTATAAACATGAAACCTTATAAACAGTGGGTCTCGAATATAGGCCAGTCATCATTAAGCAAGGGGCCAACATGCTAAAATGCCAGAAGCATGGAGAATCTGGTACTGTATATACAGTTGATTGGAAAGATTGGAAAGTGTGATTTTTTTGCTTCAATGTCTGCTATATTCATCAAATGTTTAATGTGGTAGTGCATGAAAAGCAAACCTTAAGAATGCAACACTGTGAGAAAATAACATCATTCAGACTTGCAGACATCTGAAACCAAAAAAAAACCTGTCAGATAATTTGTGCTGTGGGAAGCACGTGCTGTCAGGCTGTGCTGTAGTACACAAGGTTTTGCTAAGAAAAGAGCCAAAGAAAATTCGAAGTGGTATTACTTGAATTACTCCTGGCACCAAAGACTTAGAATTCAATATTTTGCCTTCCCCTTGGGTCACTTTAATATCCACTGTAAAAGCAAAGCCTCAATAAACACACAAACTGTATTACTCTTTAATCCAGTTAAGGTTTGTCCCTTCGGGCCAGGTGGAGTGAATGTTGGTATACTGGCACCATGGGACTAATTCTCGCAATATTTTTAATAGCACCACATGCTTCTGGAATACACTTAAAAGTGCTTTGGGCATAAAAAGAGGGTTTATTTTTTCTCTTGTCAAGTTCAGTCCTGAAGCCCTGGTTCAATGTACAGTAACAGAGTGGGTATATTAATAAGGCAAAAAAAGCAGCATAAAATTAACAGTATAAACTTCACAAGCTTGTTCCTCAGGGCTTTAAATAACACTGCTCATTGACCTGAAATAATTCTTAAATGATGCCTCTAAGGGAAAAATGATGTTGATGGGCAGTGACAGGGTTAGCGCAGGCATGTTTGCGTGCAGATAACACGAGCGTACTGTATATTAGTAGAGCTATTTTGCTATCCATACTAATTTACAAACAAACTAAGCAACCGAGAGCAAAAGCAGTTTCAGGAAATTTTCACACCTCTGTTAAAAGTACCCCAGCCCTAAGAATATAAGAAAATCAATCAATCAACCTGTCCAGGTTTCCATCGTTCTGTTAGCTAGAGGCATCTGTCACATGTAAAGCTAAAATAATATGAAGCAATATGTCACTCATATAGAATATAGAAGCCATTACCCTTTGGCAAAAAATACAACCTTGTATTTTCCCAGCAGGCTCTGTTAAAGTTTATAACTTAGAAACTCAAGTACTGTAGTAATAGAGTCTTGCACACTAATGTGTCAGGGATATTTAATGGCAGGTGGAAGAAATGTTTATTTGGCACGTCTTCTTCCAATTCAGGGTCACGAGGGAGCTGGAGTCTATCCCAGCAAGCAATGGCACAAGGCGGGGTACAGCTTGAAGGGAATGCCAGTTCATCGCAGAGTGCACACACGCACCTCAGGAGAACGCACCAAGAAGCAAATGAACCTACCGGTGTGTTTTTGGACAGTGGGAGAATACCAAAGCACCTAGAGGAAACCCACACGAACACAGGGAGAACATACAAACTCCACACAGACAGGACCAGAGGCCCAGAATTGAAACCAGGTCCCCAGCGCTATGAAGCAGTAGTGTCTCATTGTGCCCCTCAGCTTTAAACCCTTCTTACCTATTTTATTTTGGTGCAATACTGTTTATTGCACCCACTTAAAGCAAACCATATATGTGTCATTATAACACGTTCTGTGTTGTGTTTTACTTTGAATATTTCTGCCCCGTGGGTCATAGCAGCTCTCATGCTTCAACCTTCTGGTATCGAGACATTTGGCAAGCCTGAAGTCTTCAAGTGGGCCTGAAGATCTGACCCTACATTTCTCACACAGCAGATGGCCATTTACTTTGCAAAAAACATGCCAGTGTTGCCCCCAGGCCCATATGTGCTCAGCCAATGCGGAATTTAATGTCCTTAATTCACTTAGTCTGCCTCATTACAAAATTAAATTAGAGCAAAGACAACAGAAAAACCCGTGTTGACCTCCTCTGGGTCACTAAGCCCTAGTACGTTCTGTACCAAACGTGCATTCAAAGTGACTTTACCTTGCAGGTACGGCAAAAATGACAAAAAACAAGAAGACTAGCTTTGAAATAGGAAAAAAAGCAGCTGTACACAATACATGCAGTACATTGTTTATGTCTTAATGCTTTTGGATATGAATTGAATGATATTTGTCTGAGAGAGCTGTGTGTTGACGGTATGTGCCACTCAGTGCTAATTATAGCTATCCTTCATAGCTCACTAAAGCTTTGATCCATCAGTGGCATATTGTAGATGTAAACACATATCATAAACTGTTATTTCAAAATGCATGCCAAGATGTTAATGGACAGTTTATGTAAGAATGAGTTCATCAAATTTCACACTGAAGCAATATGCCACAGCAGGTTACTCTGACTGCTAATCAAATGCCATACATTTTCATGTTTTTAACTCTAAAACTGGAAAACACTTTCTGCTACGTGACTGTGTAAGAGTAAAATAGGTAGCTTAGGAACATGCCATAATAATACTACAGGTGTTTGGGATCTAAGGTTAAGATATTTCCAGAAAAGACATTGATTAATATTTATTAGAATATTTTTTTACATTAAATAGATATTAGGGAAACGTTACACTTATTTTATTTCTCTGTTACAAAGCATTATGACATGTAAATTAGTGGCATTTTTATCAACCTCTACAGTGGATACAAATCTGCACAGAACCCACACTAGCTTCAGATGACAGGCACTGCTTTATGTTTAAGTTTTAGTTTCCTTCCATTTCATGTCCAATTACTTCATTGTCACAAAGGTCTTTCACTTATTGCTTTCACTGGCAAAGAGTTAATTACAGCATACCAGTATACCAGCTAAGCGGAAATTTATTTCCCACATGAGTATTCAGTGTCCATTTGAATTGTAAAATCCAAAATCAAAGAAATACATGGCTACCAGTAATTCCTCTTAGAGAAGACCAGTGCAGAGCGGGCAGTGTCACTGCCTTTGGAAACAGACCAAAGGTTATGAGAAAAGCAGTGGAAGAAAATCACAAAAACCGTGGAAAAAATATTTTGTGAAAAATGTAAAAAGGCTGATACCAAGGAAACCTGCCACAGAAAAAAATCTGCTTGATGTCATTCTGGCAAAATTGATTTTCCATTTTTCTCTAAATTGCTTTCCACCCAAGAGTAATTTTTATATTTTTTATTTATTTTTGTCTAAAAGGGTAATAATACAATATAGGGAAAATAATTTCAATCCAGCCTCTCTCATACTTTTTTCTCTTAAAAGGCTCATGTATAATCTTTGCCCAAAGTCTAGCTGACTTTTGGTTCCTTCCAGGGGAATCGATCTTTTTTAAGGTGGAGGGAATTATCTGTACCTATTAGAAGTGAAGGCTTTACAAACCATACAAATGCATTTATAAAGTATCCTTTAAAATCACTGATCTTCACTTTTATTTTTCCTAAATTATTGCCTTAACTTCCAGTAACACTTCATTCACTTATATTTTATATATATCAATGATATATGGCAACCTCTCTGAAGAAGCTTGAAGTACAGTATAAGAAGCCCTGGATAAAGAATATCCCCTTTTTACTTCTTCTGCCTTCAAGAATGCCTTTTTGAAGACAATTGCCAATGCTGTGATGTGTTCTGCCTACTCTTCCTCATTCTGGTGTGTGATCATAGGACTTTTATAGCTGCAAAGTAAGACATGAATATCACTCAACTGACAATTCCTTCAGATGAGTATGGCAAGAAATATCCAAAGAAGGATAAAACAATGTCCAATTTCTCCTTTTCCTTTCATGTCCGAAAAGAAAATTTTCGGTAATGTGTACATCACACCTGAGAGTGACAACATCTTGAATTTGTTTTGGAGATTATTTTGAATCAGTGTCTATACTGTTTTAACAGAAATAAAGACTACAGCCCACTGAGGTGGGTGTGAATGAAGGCCAAGGTGGCAGAACTCCTGTTACCTCTCTGTCCAGCAGCCCAGGGGAGATCACAGTGACGATGTCACCCTTTTCTGGATCGATGTAGAACATGTTTGGTGAAGGCTTGTCAGGGGTCTGTCTGACGATGTTGTACCGAAGCACAGCATTGTCGGTGTTGGGGTCATCTGCATCGTATGCAGTCATTCGCATCACTGTGGTTCCTGTAGCAAAAAAAAGGCACTTGTTTTAAAATAAAGATCCCCACGTTCCTGTTTGCACCCTAAGATGTGGTTCCTCGAGCTAACTGGCAAGGCCAAAGCCAATGTTCAAAAGCCCCAAGTCCAACTGTTCTCTGCACTGCCCCCAAGTGGTGAGATGACCTATTTAACAGTCAAGACTGCAAACTCACCCGCCATCTGAAAACTCATCACTTTAGGATTAGGATGTACCTGATCCCAGAGGCTCATGACTAACCCCCACTGACCGACTGTGTTGCAACTGCCCATCTGTCAATCAGCACTGAAACTCCTAAACATAGTGCAACATCCTAGCATTTAATAAACACTGTTCTTACTGATTTTTGTGGTTTTACTTTTGTTTTATGCAAGTTATCTCCGCCATTTACTGTGCATCTTGACCATGTGATAACAGTGGTTGCAAAAGCATCTGCAAACAAATAAATGTAAAGTAGAAAAAAATATACATATGAAATAGCCTGGTTAAAATTTTTTTAAAAAACCTAAAAGGAGCCGAGTGTATGGAATTTGAAGGCAAGCAACTGAAGATTAAATGTATCGAGTAGTTAGATAAGGACTATAGTACACTGAGAACATTGCCTGTATAATTGTTAACTTTCTAGAGAGGTGCAAAGAAACTGCTATTCAGTGTATACAAAATTAATAATTGCAGTATTTTTCAATATGATCATACACCTCAGAACTCAGTTGTTCAAAGGGTACAGTTTGGATGCTGAAAATATGAGTAACTTGTACAGTATGTGACATGTATCTGATGAGGAGTAGGGGAAGGTGTATTGATCAATTTCTTTTACAGAAATGTGTGCCACTAACCCAACTATCTTCTCACAAATGGGTTACCTCCTGAGCCGTACACTCAGGATGTGAGCACCACACTGTTTGCAAGATAGTCTGAGCTTCTTGACACACACAGCAAGGATTTACAGTAAACAGCCTGTCTGCAGCTGCACTCTGGGGATGAAAACACTGCCTTCTCCTTTATCAACCTGTTGAGATACACTGATGCATTGCATCTATCAAAGAGCCCCACAGGAAGTCCTGTCAACACATCTAAAAGAATGACTGGTGAAGTGTAGCCGGTGAGACCCGATATAATATTGGCCTTCATGGTCTCCACAGCGGTTGCTTGGACAGTAGTTTCTTTGCAAACCAGTGACCTATAATTTCTTGTTTCGGTACAGCGTGCTTGCCAATCAAAAAACTGCAGTGAGACACAAGCAGACGAGTTTTTTCGAACACTTTGCCAATTAGTTCTTGGGGCTTTATTCTCATCCAGATCATTAATATTGGTGCTTTAAACAAAACACTTCCCAACTTATTTGTAGATGGCCATCAATCAATCTGCTTCACTTGGAATATATTCTATATCATTTCATTTATTATCTTCAACACAAAACCCAGATTCAATTTCAATAGAAAAAACAAATACACTTCCCAAATATGTCATACTAATATACGATACTCTTACTGTATCAGATATTAGTATGTTACTCATACTACTTAATGTAGATTTAAGAATATAAAACTTGATGTTAAAGGCAACAAACACAGCTGATATTTGTCAGTTTTGCTTCCCAACAGTGCTTTCCCAAAGTATAAATGGGTATGCAGGGGTATGCATCTCTTATAAAGATTATGCACGGAGGTCAGAATACAACTTGGAGGGAGATAACATCTCTTAACAAAACATCTGATGAACATGCACATCCCAAATAGCAGTAAGGCGGGACTCGAAGGTTACACAAAGAGTACACATTTTCTTCATTCTACTTATGATTTCTGGTTGTGCTTTCCCTGCACACCTTTGGGAAATCACTGAAATCCCTGGTTGAAAAGCCTTCCAAATTTAAGGAGAACATTCAAACCCCACACAGATTCATACCAAGGAACATGGAACTTTGAGGCTCCATTGTTGAGCACCATGATGTCACTATGGCCCTGTGTATCACTGGTTTGAATCTGGAGCTAGCTGATACTGGCATTCCCCAAGATGCATCACACAACTTTCAAAGGGTCCCTAGAGGAGGATGAGCATGAACAAGCAAGATCTTCTTCACCTTTTCACATCATCTCCTTTAGGCTGTAAACAGGCTCCATCACACTGTTCATCTCTGAACTCATGTTTATACTCTCTGCCGTAGGCTCTGTCTCTGTCTAGCTGAGACTTTGAGACTGGTTGTTTATGCAATGTTCTTACGGCTGCTATTATTATTATTAAACATTCTTAAAAAGTTGAGAGGTCCCTGCTGGTCCTGTATTTAACAAAAATAATTGGTTATTCCAAATTAAAAAGAAAAAACAATAAGAATGGAATATGAATAGAATGCAGGTGAACTGTGTTCAGAGATGCACGTTTTTTGTTCTTCTGAAAGACATTTAAGTCATATTGTGTATTCTCTAGTAACCAACTGTTTGTTTTTAATGTTATTTCTAATAAAATAAAAGCACTTGGCCAAAACAGAGAGAAAGGCACAAAACCAAACATGCTTTCAGAATTGAAGAATTTCGTCACCAGTGTGGAACACACTCTGGTTCCTGTGTACATATTTCACTTAATATTTTTCTCCCCCCCAAATAAAGTTACATAAAGTACTCTACATAGAGTATTCTACAGGTATATGTGTATTATTAGTGAAGTGATAAATTAATAAACAAATCCTGATTATGCTTACATATCAGACAAGTAAGTAAAAGAAAAATTGATCTAGCCTTTTAATTTTTTTATCCAAACTGGAGGAATAAAATTGTGGCATCCTATTATTTCTCAGTGCCAGAGGGGTGCAGCCATTTTCCTGAGCTGTGACAGTAAAACACTGACCTGCCTGACATCCGAAGGTCAAACATTAATCCCGTAATCACACCTCATGTAATTACATCTGCTCTGTAATTTTCTTTTTCTCTTAAATGACATTAACTTTTATGTGTTATGTCCATTAAAATGAACTATTGCACTTAAATGAATTCTGAGCAATATTTAAAGTAGAAATGAGAATTCCATCCTTGTGAGTTCACTGGTGGGCAGAAATATATATATACATTTTTTAATTCAGTAAATCTAATAAAAGAGAAATGCACCGAAGAGACAGATATGGTCCTGGTATTTCACACCTTAAATACAAATTCACATTTTCATTCTCTTGTGGCACAAGTTATGCCGCCACTAGAGAAACTGCAGATACAGGAGACATAAACAATATAATTGTACTGTATCTCTGCAGTTTTTATTCTAAAAATAATGAAGTGTAAGTGAACTGGTGACAACAATAACATGATATGGGAAAAATGATTTGAGAAACAAAAGAAAATTCTCATTTTAAACGTGTGTTGGAAGTGCATCCAATCAAGAACCTGCAGCAATCTGAACAGGTCTTTATCCGAGATTTCCATTGAGAATGGGACGATGGAAACACACTTCAGGTTCACTCCACTGTGCCAGGAAACCATTTACATTGTATTAATAACGCCAAGCAGAAATGCTGTATTGCTTCTTGTCCTGTCTGCTGGTGGACTGTAAAATACAGAGCAGCTGTGTATGGCCAGTGTCACCGCCTTCACCTTGATTGACAGACCAAAAGCAGTCACCAATATCCAGGCTCCACCTATCAGGTAGTATTGTAAATCACTGTAGATACAGTACATAATCACTGAAGCTCACGGCACAAGTGCAAAATGAACCCAACTGTCCAGTTACATTCCCGAGAGTACATTTTTGTCTTCACAATTGATAACTATCTGATATCCCTGGAGATTCAAGGGTCCTAAACAGTGGTGGACGCAGCCTGTGATAGAAATGTCCAGTACAAAGAACATTTCAAGGACACAATAGTTCTCTAAATCTAGCTTAATGTGAATTACTGAAGGTCTTTAAAACATCTAACTGCCTAACTAATAGGTGATTCAAAGCTTACCAAGTAGGCAAATACATGACATTTATTTACTGTAGTTTAATATGAATTTTTTTTTTTAAACATTGTGCCTTTGTTTTCTTATTTGTGTCTTTTACAAATACCATCAAATAGATGTACTGTAGGACCACTGAAGTTTAGTGGCTCAAATTATTCAACATGTGATACGCTTGACTTGTGGGAAGGTGATTTATCACCACGGGCCTCCTGCATTATGAAAACCAGCTCTGCGTTATTCATATTAATGTTAATAACACGTTGCAATGGCTAACGAGATTAATCAGGGTGCATTTTAGATTGCTTCTGTATTTTGCTTGATAAACAAAGACATATTGTGAAATATTACAAAGAATAGAGAGGGTTTAGGGTGCACATTCTACATGACATCCATGCCATCAGGAGAACAACAGAAAGAGTCTATCTATATTAACAGATCTGGGAAGAAACAAGTACTACAATATTTATACCTCAGGCTATTTCACTAAGTCAAATGGAGCAGAAGACACAATTCTATCCTACTACACATGGGCCAGGCATACTCCCCATGAAATAATTTATGTTGTGGTTGTAGGAAGCCATTTTATAAAATTCCAAGCATCTTAGTAGGACTAATTTTGTTGAGCTCTCAGTAAAATTGCCTAGTTGTGAATTGGTTTTAATATTGTGCTCGGATGAGATCTGCATATTTTATTTTTATGAAAATAATTTCAGTACCCCTGAAATTATTTATTGGCATAGAAATATTTTTAAGAAATGATTTAGACATCTAAATGGTTTTTATAGAGCATAATTAAAAAACAATCCTGCGAAGTGGTTTTGTCATGATTGCTGGCATTTGAAGCTGAGTATTTACAAAGGCTGAAATGATCTGCATCCAATTAAATATATTCCCCCATGCTCTGCAAAAAACAAGCTAATCAACTACAAAACTACATGCTCAGTACAATCTCAGTGGGGTCCGTTTTTTACCAATATTGTGGTTACTGAACTCATTATGAATTTCAAAATAAAGTCCTGCTATAATTAAGTTGATATGTAACAATTCTTAGAACTAAATTAGCACTTCTACAGTATTATGCAGAAGCTAAGAAATTAATCTTTTGTATTTGCACTACAGGGATCCATTTTGTACTGTAGGAGGGTCATCAACAGTGGTTTGTAGTAGACTAAATAGAAAAAGGTGTGTCTTGCACTTTAATGCAGCTTTCTAAGATTCTGTCAATTAACACACTCACAAATCAAAACAAGATAATGAATGAGAAAGGGTTCTGTGTTCACCATTGCTATATTTCAACATAATCTATTTTAGTCTTCCAAAGCTGTCACTGGTTCTGTTTGAAGTTGTTACTGCATTTCTGGCATGAGCGGCTGAAAGTAGCAGACAGTATTTGACAATTTTATTTTATATGGTGCCTCTCAAGTCAAGACACCAAAAGCGCTTTACAGTGGACCTACCGTAACTAGCCTGAGGAAATGGTATTTTAAATGGCTTCTGGAGACATGCAAATACAGTCTTACACAAACTCATGTAGAGATCCACAGTTTATGTTCTGGTCTGCAGAAAGCCTTATTGCCCTCTGTGTGATGCAATTCTTTTCAAATAAATGTTCTCAATTATACATAACAAAATGCATTACACCTGTAGCACCAACCTCTTTTTTCCAAAACACTGTATTTTAACATACTATACAATATGACATTTCACTCTGAAATTCTGTCATGCAAACACTCTACTATAAAGGTGCTCCAGGGCTTTTCGATTTTTCATTTTTGTATTCTGCTGTGCCAACTTTTCTTGTCGTTTTGCTTCCTTGGACAGGGAAAATAATTTTAACTCATTTCTGCATCAATGCAGACATCAACAAAAACTGCTGCTTTGCCCTGTAAATCCATTTAGAAAAAAAAGGTATTAATTATTTTCAGAACAAGCAAGAACATGAGTTACAAAAGTTGCATTTTAAATTTCTGCCAACACTAAAAGATAGGTGCTTTGGTTTTTGATACCTTAATCAAGATCTTTCCACAGTAGACAGTTCCTTTCTCATTTATCACTGCCCATCACGTACTGCAGTGCCATAAAGATAGAATCTTATACTACTGTACAGCAGTGGTTCCCAATCCTGGTTCTGGTGACCCTGGCGACTGTTGGTTTTAGTCCAGCTGAGCCTTGAGTTACACAATCAAACCCTTCAATGACTTAATAATAAGGTTAATCTGAGCTGTATATTTGCAGGTCTTAAAACATGTTGGAGCTTTAAGCGTTGTATTTTGTAAGTGAAATAACATTCCAAACTTGTGACTAGAAACAAAATGCAAATTTTCAATTGAGGCAACATCTTAGATTATGTAAGGCTTCAGTTGTCTCATGAATAAAAAACCAGCAGGACCAGGCATGATGGGGAAATGCAGGGAAATTCAAGTCACAACAGCTTCATACTGTAGCCGGCACCTGCATTGATTTCTCTCCAGTTGTCAGGCTGAGAAATCTGATGGAGTTAGGGGCTGTGCAAAAGCAGAGGCAGGAATCCGGAACAGAGTCAGGGGAATTGTAACGCATTAGATTGATCTGGCTAAATTTCAGTCTTCATTAATACCAGGTAAGGCACAAGAAGAGGACAGTCCTTCAGAAATAAGGAAAAACATTTCACTTCCCTTGTTAGCTTTTTTTCCTACTTCCCTGAGGTGTAGTTATTGTACCACAATGGGAATTACAGAGCTGGCCAGATGGGTACTGCAAAAGCAGCTCTATTCAGATATGCTGTAGTTGCTGGCGTTAAGCAACAGCATAAAGTGTTTGATATGGGCACACACTTGCACTTGGGGATTTGTAGTTTGCTGCAAAAGCATTATACAACAGTCTGCTCACTGAAAATGGATATAGAAGCACATTACATATTCTCTAATCTTTCCATTCATTTTATATATAGTACTTATGGGAATGCAGAGAAAAAGGGATAAAGGACTCTGCAGCAATACAGTCCCTTCTGTATTCATTTCATTCACTTTAAAATTACCATTGCCACCATACAGTATTTTTTATTGCCCATCATAAGAGCCTTTAGAATGTCACATTTCTGTTGGTTAATGACTTGTTATGTTTTATGTGAACCAAACTGTGTTTTATGTTTCTCATGGACCAACCACGACAACAATCGCAATTGAGTGCGACGTATTCAGTTCTGAAAGGGACTTATTAAAGGGATGCTAAACGCCGCAGGGCCATCCATTATCTGTAAGGTGTTTATTCTGGTTGGGGGCATGGCAAGACAGAGGCAAGTCCTCTCTGCTCCTCATGTCAGGACCTTGCAGAAAGGACCAGCCGAGAAGTGTCCGCCATGAGGCTGGCGGGGGGTCAATGTTCTTCCCGATGGTTGGTGTGGCTGTGGAGGTGCTTGAGCAGGATTCTAGGCAGGAGTGGGGGCGTCATTTGGTGGTAGTTGGGAAGGAGTTTTATCTTTGGGAAGTAAGAGTAAATGGGACCAAACAGCATGTATCAGAACTTTATATATTAATACTACCCACTCCATTTCCTTATTAGAATTAATATCCCGTGCTGCTTGTTTGCTTTATTGCATTCTGGAGTGCAATTTGTAATGATTAAAAAAAATGTCAAAAACCTACAGTTTGTAGGAACGTGTGGAAAAGCGCTCACTGGGCACCACTCTCATCTTTCACCCACAAAACCCTCCTGTCTCCTGTACAAGATGAAGCGCACACACATTCTCTAGAAAAGAAAAGGTTCTCTAAATGCCTAAGGGAATTCAGAAGAATTTCAAATGAAAGTACATTTTCCAGACAGATAAAGTCCACATATGAGACTAGGAGGTTTTGTAAGATTTATTATTGTTCCTGTCAGGGGCCATTTTATAATTGTATGGATTTGCACAGAAAATTATGTCTGCAGGGCTTCATTTAAGCAAATATTCTTTTAGCAGTTTGTTTAGAGAAGACGACGCTTGGCACTGCCAAAAATACTTTAAAAACCAACATGAAGATATGTCTTCTAAAATGCATATACAGTATATATCCATTTACCCAATTTCAACCAGCAATAGACCTATTCTCAAAAGGAAAAAAATTCAATATGAAAATATTTCCCTTAAAATGTCTAAACAATATACACTCCATTTAACCTGAAATAGTCCTATTCTCTATAGAAGTGCCATACCTGTATATTTGTTTATCTTTCTACCAAAGGGGTAGCTCCCACTCTGTCGTTTGGACCCTTAATAAATAAAAAGAATGCATATTTTGCTTGAAAGAAATGTGTTATGAGACAACCTCAGTGAGAACAAAGGCTGCTTTTCTCATAAATAGTATATAAATCTGGAAAACATGAGGAATTGAAAACAAAATTTGCTGGAATTTGACATGCAACATGTATTGAAATAATATTATTAAAAACAAGCTACCAGAAACAGTTCTGTGCAATTACTTAATTAAGAGAAAAGCTCTTTAACATTTTTCAGTAAGTTATTCCACAGATACTCAGCATTAAAAATTGTTCATTTAAAATATTTCACTTAAAGTTTTAACCAAACTGACTGGTGCACTTGATGACAAGCTTTGAATTCTAAAGATGTTCAGAAAAGCATTACAATCTGAAACATTTCTTTTCTTTTCTTCCTTGCAAATCGCTCCAGCTGTTGCAGGTTACAGGGGTGTGGAGGTGCCCAGCAGCCTTCAGTTCCTGCCACAGATTCTCTATGGGATTCGTCCGCACAGACTGGGCCCCTCAAGGAGTCTCACCTTCTTGTTTTTAAGCCGCTCAGGGGTGGTGTTGGCTTTGTGTTTGGGGTCACTGTGCTGTCAGAATGTGAATCTTTTGCAGACTGCTCCAGGATCTGCCTATATTTTGCTCCATCCATTCTGCCCTCTATTTTGACAAGCCTACTAGTCCCTCTCGATGAAAAGCAGCTCCACAACATTATGCTGTCACTGCCATGCTTCAATGTGGGGATGATGGTTTGTGAGTGACGAGCAGTGCTCTTCTTTTGTGAGATATAACACATTATATAGCATTATGGCCAACTAACTCAATTTTTGTCTCATCAGGCAGCATTTTTTCCCACATTGTTTGGGAGGTTCCTACCTGTCTTGAATATGCAAAAAGGCATGATTTCATGTCAGTTTTCTCTGGCTTCACCCTCGACATTCTACCACACAGTCAAGGTCTATGGAGGACCTGAGCTATTGTTGACTTACTCACAGTTACTCTCAGTTATGAGACATTGTAGGTCTTTGAGGGTTGTTTTAAGCCTCTTGACTGCTTCTCTGAACAATATCCTTCTTGCCCAACTGCTGCACTTTAGAGGACAACCTAGTCATTGAAGATTCTGAGTAGGTTTATGTGCTTTCCACATAATTAATTATGATAATTGATTTAACAGTGCTCCTTGGGATACTCAGTGCCTTTGAAATCTTATTATATCCCTCACCTGACTTGTGCTTGTCCACATGTTCCTTAGTTTTACAGAAGCTCCTTTGTCTTCATATTGCTTTGCTTCATATTGCTTTATATTGCATATAACGGTCGTAACCCACACAGACAGGTGCATTTAACCTTACATAGACAGGTGTGTTGATCTGAATGGTTAACCACTTTAATTGCACACAGGTGGATTGCAATTAACTGCCAATTCTGAAAGCAATGGCTTAGGCAGAGCTTATTATGGAGTGCTAATGCTAAGCGGGTAAATACTTTTCCAATGAAGAATTTTAGTGTTTTTATTTTTAACTGATTTATTTTTTAGCTCCAAACTTTTAAACACATTGATATTGTAGAGAATGTTAAATGGATCAAAAGTGAAAAGAAATATGTAAGACTATCCATTTTTCCAGTTAATAAAGTAAATAAAATGTGACAAAATACAATCGGGGTCAATACTTTCTACATCCACTGTATTTAGTTAAGCCCTTATCACTTTGTTCAACTGTATATAGTCTTTGTCACTAAAAATGTACCATAAAGAATGCTGAGAGTGCCACAAACATACAGTGCAGAAAAAACAAGCTGAAAAGCAGCTGGAACCACAAACGGATATCAAGTGATGTTATTGACCAAACCTTCAGCGTTCACAAAGGCCTTGTTGAAAAATGAATGTAGCAGTAAACTTTTTGTACTGTACAGTAGATCTTTGACCAGAAGTGATTGAAGAGATTTTTGAGATAGCACTGTTTCCTGTTTTTACCATAGTAACACAGAAAGAAGACTTCATAAAACTCATTAAGTTCATTGATTCTCATAACCCTACACAATTCCGGCAGTCAGAATTACACACAGTATGTCCACTGTGGCCAACTATGCCTATTGACGTTACTATTCAAAAAGCAATCTTGTAGTCACGCTATATGCTGTTTTTTTTCTTTTTCAAAGACAGGTGTAACTGTTTACATATCCCACTGGTACCAGCAGCTGTGTGAGCCTGACTGTCTTTTTCAGTAGTTGTCTGCATGCTGTTTTGACAACTTAAATTACCCCGAATGACTGCTTCACTAAATAAAAATTACAGGTAGCCTAAAAAATGCAGTTATTAATAAATAAACCTTGGTGTTGGCCTTTTCCCCTTAAATTGCTTATTGCAGCCATGTGTTTATTTTTTCTAGATATGTCTTCAAACAGACTTAAACTGAATATTGGAGAGAAAAATAATTATTCTCATGGGGTTGGTACAGCAAGTACCTGATAACTGTATCTGAATGCAGAAAGCTGCCTGAGGGATGAGCAGACCATCACAGTCTTTGCTATCAATTATTTAGCCACCTCTTTTATTTATTCACATTTAAGAAGTAAAAATTGTGACAATGTTGCACAAAGCTCAACATTACCAATGTGAAAGGGTAGGAGCATAAGACCAGTACCAAAATAACCTTAAAGGTGCTTGTTGTTTATGATGTATACATAGCTGTGAAAAGGTCTTAGACATATGATTCTACTGTTTTAACACAATGTACTTTCTTTATGTAGAGAACATTCTATGGTAATCTTCTACTAAACTTTCAGTTATCTTTAAACTAATCAATAATTCTGACAGATGTGTATTTTGAAGTATGTAATGCAGCTTTGTGGACAGGGAGAGAAGGAACATATGATGTTAATGACAAGGAAGACAGAAAACACTGACAATGAGATCTGATTGGTAAATGTGACAGCGTAGCTACCACAGCACTTCTTATTGCTTGGTTTGGTTTGTGCAAATATATACTGGTACCTTGTTCACTCCAGTGGTTGTCAAACACCTTATTTTTCACAATACAAAAACTGTGGAAAATGTAGGCTGAAATAAATTAAATAAGTAAGAGCAGGACGTGAGCCCAGGGGTCCTTCTTCAGAATGATAAAGTAAGACTAGAAAATGTATAGGCTTAATTGTGTCCTTTGTGACAGACGAAACAAATATCTCAAAGTGGCAGCAGTTGTATCCATTAGTCTATCTTCCATTTCAATGATCCCTGACAAGTCAATTAAAATGTCCTCCTGTGGAAGTACCCTTATCCAAAGTATGACATAAGGCATCGATTCATGGAGATTACCTTCTTTTGATGGGGAGAATGCAAGTATCAGAGGTTGATATGTTCAATTCCACAATCACATAAAGTAGGATCTAAAGAATAAAAGGCATTCTAGGGAATGTGTGTCTCACTATTTCTTTAAGTGGATAATAAAACTGAATAGCAAACACCAATTGCATTACCATCCTCTTAATCTCCAATGATTCTTTTAATGCATTGTTAAAGTTTCATTCGAGTTCCTGATGATCATTTTCTACCCAATTTACATCAATGCAATTAAACACATTTTTTTGGAGTATAAACCTAGGTGTTCTGCTTTGTCATTTCCATGAAAGTAACAATTGGTTCAAAATTAGTATGGTATACAGCACACATTTTAAGATTGGATTTTTTAAAACAGGAATATTAACTGACCCAATGAAACTTTTTCAGGTCATCTCGTTTGCATCATACCATGATAGATGGATTTTCAGGTGATACAGCTCTTCTCACCTGTTCTATCTGTAACCACATATAAAGTAAAAACTTTCATGAAGGCTGACAGAACCCACTTACAATAGAAACCAAATATGACAACCTGTTATGAATACTTCAAGATTATGTCTATTTGCATAATGCTTATGAAGGCTAATGCGTGCTGACAACTAGAAGTGTTATAGAAGTCTAATAGATACATTAGAAAATGAACAAATTATTAATGATGTTAGTTACAGTATATGTTATATCTCCCTCCTAATGAACGTCCTACACTGATGGGCTGAAGCAATGAAAGTTAGTCTTGAACAAAGAAGATGATGAGGGGACAAGTATTTTAAATCCACAAAGACAAAGTCAACCCAGTGGATGTCATCAGAATAAGTACTGTATAACAGTATAACACCAACCAGTGGACAGCAGTGTTATAGTCTAAACACTTTAAATACGTGTTTTTAGACAAAGTTACAAACCTGATTAATCAAGAGACTTTAATATTTTTTATTTGTAGTACAGAACTTCACACATCACTACTTTGACATTTTTATTTATTAAATTTGCACATTTTCAACTTATATCCCTCTCAGTCCAAATACTGCAGAAATATGCAACAACCATCTTCATAACTCTCCATAATGAGCAGGGCCAATATAGTAGTTAAGAGCAAATACTGATAAGGAGCTGGCTGGCTACTGAGGATCTGACATGGATGATCACACTTTCATATGAGTCCACTGCTCCACCACTTCACCTATAATGCCAAGGTATGGCCTGTAAGTAATCCATTTAGCTTTAATTAGAGAACTGGACTCACAGCCTCACAAAATGACATAACATTTCAATTTCAAGTTTAGCAACCTCACCTCATCAAACTTTGATGTATCGTTAAGCGAAATTCTTTAATGTCCTATTCATCCTTACAGAAACACTGGTGACAGCTGTGATAGAACAGTGTGCCAGAATGATTTATCAATATGGATTTAACGTCACAATTGAAAAGTTTAAATCATGACAACCAGGACAGCATAGCAAGGGATATGCCCATGGTGAATCTTCACAAAACAATGTCCTGAATGAAACTATGGAGAACAGTACATTATTAAATGCTCCTCATCCAAGTGACCTCAAAGGCCATTTCCCATCATGTACACTTGCGGTCTTGTGCCCTTCATATTCATGTTCCTGCTCAGGTCTGCAAAGGCTCAGGGTGCCCTGTTTGTAAATTTGTGTTTCACAAGGGTGCTCACCAGTGCTCTCAATGCACCCTTTATGTACTCTCTGAAGTCCACATCAGAGCACATTTCACTGAAGGGAATTACCCCAAATTCCTTGCAGAAAATGGTGACGTTTCATGTTCTAACCTATCAAAGCAAAGAAAATTGCCATGAAGAAGAACATATTCAAGTAGAAGTAAAATTGAACTTTTTTACAGTTTTAAAATAAAACGTCAAGAGGCTATTTTAGTTTCATACACTATGTATCCTACAGCAGGTACAAAGTTTTGACATAAAGCATTTTTTTTATCACCCCATTTCGATGGATGAATATTTGTTTACCTATGGTGTTTTTTGCATATGGAAAGACAAAGTTTTTAATAGCACAAAACTTGAGGTATTACCAAGTTTCCCTTATTTATTTAGTTTACTTTGACGTCTTCGAATCAATCCCGTTTAATGTGAATGAACACGTTATGTTCATCATGCTGTCATTATTGTACTGGAATAGACCAGACAAAATGTATTTAACAGTACAAAGCTTTGAATAAACAGAGAGCAGTATTGCTAGGTTTTCCTTATTTTGTGTGCTTGTTTTGAGTTGAGGTTTAAAAGCTTTAAAATCAGTAAAAATATCTTATATTGAATACATGACTCAATAGGCAACCAATGTTTTGGACATACAGTATTGCAACTTACTGAGAAGAATGTTAGGGAGTCTATATAGTAAAGAATTGCAGAAATCAGGCCTTGATGTTATAAATGCGTGAATCAGACACTCAACATTGGACATTTATAGACGTTTTCTAATGCAGGCAACAATTCTATGATGGAAAAAATGATGTCTTAATTTTTCATGTGGGGCTTAAAAGACAGGAGAGGATCAAGTGTGACAGCCAGATTCCTGACTATGTATTTGTTTTGTTTTGTTTGTTTGTTTTGCCTCTTTCCTAACTCTGTATGATTCCATAATTAGCCCATACTGAACGCTATGACTCAAACAAAATTAAGAAGCACTACACTATGCTTCTGTTGAGGACTTTATACACCATCTTTGCAAACTCTTTAGGCTCCCTGAATTTTTCCCTCTCAAATAAAGAGTTTGCTCTTAATGTCCACCATGGCATGGGTCAGACATAATTAACTCTGCATGCAGTTAATCACAGTCACTGATTTTAACAACACCTTAATCCCTTTCACAGAGCAATAGACTGTTTCTTTCACTATCCTCTATATAATTCAGAAACAGCCATTGACTTTTCCTGATGCTGGTGATAGGAGTGTCATTGATGGTTCAAATGGAAACCTCTTATCTGAAACAACCTGCAATAAGTAGCCCACAGGCTACCTCATAATGAATCAGCATTGTATTTCTGCAGGCACAAATCAGACGACAAGATAGCTAATTCTCCAGATCCATTTAGAATTTCATTTAACAAGTCATAGAGCTTGACATTTTCATGCACATGGAATGATGAAGAATATGATGCATAGAATCAAATATACTTTTCTCTGTTAAACAAGGTACTAAGACATACATGGCTGATCCGATTAAACCTCAAAATGGTCTCACATTATTTTCACCTTTATCTCATTTTTTTTCCGAGCAAGACTGCAAATGACATCCAGATATTATACTGTATATCGGGTTACCACTCCACTGATCGGGATGGAATAAAGACATGCCGACACTCACAAATGTCCTTTGAGACCAGTGGCATCGGGTGGATTGCTCAAACCCACAGTACCCTGCCGAACTGAAGCAGCAGTGTTTGTCAAACAAGGCAGCTCCCACTAATGTCACCCAAAGCCCAATACGCAGCTCACTACAGCATAAGAGATGAACAGGACGGCCTGGTGTTTCTCATTCACTGATAACGTGTGGAACAGTGAGGAGGTTTGCGTGCTTGAGGAAATCTTCCTTCCCAGTGCCCTGCTCCTCTACACTTCAACACCAGAGGCTCCATGTGTGCCTCAGACAGGTTGCTTCTCCTTTTGTTTCAGTGCTCCCCATCACCCCACAGCCCCCAAAAACCAAATCGCAATTAGATTTATAATAAATCTAGCCGCTGTTAAAGTCAAGCACCTGCTTTATCTGCACCAGCTTTTCCAGACCTGCCCCAGAGTCCCTCACAGACAAACTGTTTATCTCTATAGCACACCAAAATGCCAAGCCCTTGGACTCCATACAAAATCAACCAGGGGGTAATGACAATATTCTCTACAAGTGATTATAATGTAAATCTCCGCTGAAGAGACAGGCTGTGGAGAAGATTTGACTCTGTTCTGGATTTATTACTGACATCACTAGGTGCCAGCTTAGCTAACAGGTTTTTTCCCAAAGCCAGTGAAAAGGAAATGAGGAGTGAAACGATCCTGCAATCGATTTGATTACCCTCGGCATTCACAGGTGCGCTGCTGCGATTTTAAGCCATGCCTTCTTTTTAATACTTCAGAGGGAGCTTTTTTTCTTATCAGCAAGTCAACATGGAATGCAGACCTGACACTAGTCCTTACAGTCAGCCTTGAAGTCAGCCAAGATAGTGGAGAAACTATTTCTTTTAAAGTTTAAACTTCTGTAACAGGAGTGAGGAATTAATTAAAGTCCTCATCTGTACAATGATATTTATAGCATTTTTAATACACCTTTTGCAGAGGTATTTTGTCTTTGCAGTCCTTGATGAATCATTAATTCTTGTTATTCTCGTGAGAAGTGACAAAAAGGGGTGGAGTTTGAGCAAAGGAGATTTCAGTAGGATCTGTTGACGTTGCCGTTGAACTGACACATCCATCCATATTCTAACCTCTTCATCCAGTACAGGGTTGTGGAGGAGCCTGTGAGTGCCCTGTGATGGACTGGTGTCCCGTCCAGGGTGTATCCTGCCTTGTGCCCTTGGCTTGCTGGGATAGGCTCTGTCTTCTCCATGACAATGAATTGGATAAAGTGATTAGATAGATAGTCACAACTAATTTAAGATTTAAAAAAACAGTTTTTGTTCAGGCACTGCAGATCACAAAGAGCTTGAATGGTTCAAATATATTTCATCACAATGTTTTATTTATTGACATTCCAACACGTAGATTTTGTTTAGGCAAACCTTTAAAAAGTCTAACGCATTATATGAAAGAATTCCATTCTTTCTGGAACAGCGGTATACAGCCCTGTAAAGCTTAATACTTATTGTGGACAATTAATATGACAATTAAATTAAAAATCTATTATCTTCCAAAAAAACTCAAATCTAAACACATTTGAAGGTTGAATGAATTCACTGAAGAAATAAAAAATGCTTTCCATTCTACAAACTTGAGCTCTGCACATCATGAAGAAATTATGGCCATTTTATAATTGTAAGACCTCACAAAAGAAATCATACTTTGAAGCAAGTAAAATATTGGCTTTTTGGCATTTTAAATCCTTAACAGGTCATCCAACCAGTGGTCATTTTGACTAACTAAAATAAGACAACACGGCTCTTATTTATCCACAGTTTGCTATAATTGCAAGTTCCTACTGCATCAATTCTTACTGACAGTGGAGAACAGGAGAATAATTGGATTTGACAAGACTTAATGGGTTAGGAATTATGGGCTGCAGAAAGGCTTCCAATGTGTTTTTAATGGCAAACTGAAAGCATTTCATAAGATGTCTGTTTTTCATTGTGGCATGCACAGAATCCTGTTGCCAAAAATGCAATACTTTGTAACTGCTGAGTTTAGAGTTGAATTTTACAAGGAACATCTTATATCAAGTTACACCTGCTCTCTGTGATATAAAGGTCTTTTTATATGTACTGTACAGTACACAAATTACCAATAAGCCACACATACAGAAAACATGTCTTCTTGGGACATGCAGTGGTGTAAGAAAATGCTGAAACACAAGAAAAAAACAAAGAAAAGCTCATTTTTTATTGTTCCACACCATCAAGCATGGCTTATGTTTCAGAAAACAAATGGTAAAAATAACTCAGCAGGTCGTACTAAATACGGCAATAGCTGATGATGTGTCAGTCTATGAATATTTTTGGATGCATTCTCCTATAGAATGAAAAAAGGCCTGATGGATTTGTATTACTATGTATCACTCAAAAGGTTTACCACTGTCTTAAAGTAAAGTAAATATCAGCAAAATGAAAAGTCTGATTTGCTTCCATAAGATCAAAGGCACAGTTTTGCTTTAGGAAGACATAGTACTGTAGTTTAGCAGTTTTACTGGCCTATCCAGGCATCAACACCTGTAAATGGAAATGGACTATCATATTTGTACAAAACAAATGTGAATATGATCAAAACAATTAATTAACTTGACTTCTACGCTGAAAAAATTGAGTAGAAAAGCTTCATAGCTGTTTTTTAAAACACCAAAATAGTAATCTATTTTATTGGTCTATATCAATAATTACAAGTCTACACTCACTACTGCAAGCCCTACGCCAGCACAGGATGGATAAAAAACACCTGGGGATCAAATTGTGTGCCTTCTAGTCAAATGACTCCCAGTGCAAAAATAAAAATAGTAGAGCTATCCTGAAGGATGGTGTAAAAGCTCTCGTTGGTAACACCATACAAACAACCCCCAGCGTCCAGCAGGACTCGGATTAAACAGTCAACCTTTAACCCATTCAATCCCAGTGGTGCTCAGTTAGTTGGCATAATGTGAGGCATGTCCAGGCTTTAAGACACAGCCTGCTCTGCAAAAGGACACTCACCAGATGACCCTCTTTGGAGTCCGGTCATATGCTTGTTCAAATGTATATGTGGTGCTATTGCTTGTTAAGATATATCGCTCCATAAAACACTAGATTCAAATCTGCTCAAGTGGTTTTTAAGGTTGGCATACTTTGAGCAGTCCCCAGATTTTAAATCTAATACGAGACTAGCAGATGTGAACCATAAATGTACTTACTGTCTCTGGTTATGGAAGCCCAATCCTGTGATAGAACACAAGGCGTAAACACATTGGATTCAATTGGATTCCGTTTCCATGGTGCTCTATGAATGATTGCAGTCTAATGTAGTGTGTGATTGGATATTGGTCCGACAATACAGAACTGCTTGGTTTGCACTAAATGAAAAATGCACACTTCATTATCCTCAATGTATACAGCAAAGAGGTCACGACCTCCCTAGAGAAAAACAAATCAGTGTGCTTTCCAACACGAGGTTGTAAAATCAAATGCAGTATTTCATAAAATTCAAATAAAATAAAAAAAACGAATCCCAAACAACAATGCATTGAAGCTTAATTTCTTTAGCAACACATTACTTTATTTCAGTGCCACAGTGGTACAACCAGAAGCTTGCAGAGTATTTGTGTACATGCTTTAATTTAAGAAGGCCTTTTAAATTAAACAGTGTCCCTGTTGTTTGTTTTTTTGTCATTTGCTTATTACTGTAGTAGCAGTACAGTTGTGAGCATTCTAATTAATTTACATGTGGAAACACAAGAGGAAAGGCTACATGCTCCAGATTTGATGGTTCTATGCTGCGTTTATGATGCTCATCTTATAAGACTATCAAAGATTGAGATGTGGTTGAATGTGGAGTCGCAGATGAATAATAATCTAAAAATTAAAAGTTTTATTTTTTATAACCATGAACAAAAATCAATAATGGGCAAAATCATTTTCACACTAAAGTATGGCACATTCACAGAAGGTTATTTCAGCTACATTTGGCTAATGCTTAATTTCTGCTTGTTACATTTCCAACATGCATTCTGAGTGACTCTCTGCTACTGTATGGATTACCCTGACATTGCAATTTCCCACGCTATCTTGCCATCCCCAAACATCAGCTGCCTTGGCTTATTAAAGTGAATGAGAGCAAATGATGCAGGGAAATGGTTTCCGATCTTGGAGGGACTCTAATTTACTTTCCCTGTACACTTCCTTCCAATAAGTTTTCTTTTATCTATATTTTTCTGGCACAGTTAGTTACCATTAGAGTGGGTTCTGCAATATGTCAGAAAAAAGTGCTTTCTTACTGTCCAGAGAGACTAAAATAAAAACCACTGACTCTCTTTTACATGTAGTAACCACAAACATAAATAATACTCTTCAATATCCACAGGAAAAAAACATTTACATATCATTTATCGATAAATGCATAATGTGGCATGTTAAAATACCATTATGGGAATATAAAAATGACCCTGAGTACATCTCAAATTTAGAAGAATTCTTCAAATAATTTATTTTTCAAAAAAAGATATCTCACCCAAATATTAATAAAACTTAAATGAGAACCTCCCAATACAAGTCAAGATCAATCACTCTCCTCATATCATGCCTTAGGATATTGCCTGAAGGAAAAGGAGACTCTGGTGTATTATATTGGTTTTTATGAATATACTCAAAGTTACAAAACAAATGTAATTTGGTCAGGGAATAATTTCTATTCAACAAATTCTTTTGTAGTATAAAAGACAGGTTAGAAAAATAGAGAACAGTTACTTTTTATGCAGGTTTAAATTATTTCTACGTTCTTTCAAGCCAAACCTATAGGGACAAAGAGGTGGCTTTAAGGAAAAAACTGGTTTACCACCACAACTCAGAAAGTAACTCAGGTTAAAGGTATTATTACTGTACTGCTTTTGACATCTAGATACATGACTTCACAACCAGATAGGAAATAGCCGGCAAGCATGTAGATTTCCATTACTCATGAGCTCTAGTGCTGACAGTACTACTTCCATACTCAGATTATCAATCACAGTTTTCATTTGTCATTTCATATGTACATTTATTTATATTATTCTGCAAAAACTGAAAGAGGGAAGAACATCGATACTACAGTATATGCACTGATTCCATAGAAACAGCTTGCCAAGCTTATACATAATTTAAAGACAGGTACAATCAAATGCAGTATACAGTGTATTTTGTATATAAATATTAACTTTAACTACAGTATGTTTTCTAAACACTGTGCTTGCCTGAAAATTATATTTCAAGATTATTTGAAATGCATTTTCTTCGGGAAGCAAAACTAAAGAAAATACTTTGCAACAAATTCTTAAACTCCAACTGCTGACAATTTCTGAGAACATGCCCCCTCAAAATAGCTGCAAACAGACAATGTTAATGATGTTTATATAATATGAAGGGCATCTTCAAATAAAGAAGTGCCTAAACTAATTGTTGTGGGTCTACTTTAACCCTGTGTGCATGTCATTTCAGGAAAACAAAGAAAATAAAAATACAACTAGAAAACCACAGAGTATTCTAAGCATGTCTCAGACTACTACAACACAGTATTTTCAGATTTAATGATTAAAATGCTAATATATAGGACCAGTTTGCTTTAGGTCCATTTTATAGCCAGTGAGTGTGACCATAAAAAGTGTGCTGGACTGTATGAGGATGTACAAGTGTTAATGAAAACCTCCAAAGTTTAAATTCACCTGGTGCAGCATTTCCTTACAGATAGCATGTTTGACTTTTCCGCAAAAACAATTAGGTCAAGCAGCATTTTTTATTTAAACATAAACCCCACACCACAATACTTAGATTGTATTGTCACATGAATGGGCGCAGTGGTTAGGATTGCTGCTTCACAGCACTGGAGTCCTGGGTTCAGTTCCAGATCTGGGGTGCTGTCTGCATGGTGTTTGTATGTTTTCCCTGTGTTTGCAGGGGTGACCTCCGGGTGTTCTGGTTTCCACTCACAGCCCAAAGACATACTGGCAGGTTAAGTGAATGAGTGCGCCTGTGTGTCATTGTGTGCCCTGCGATGGACTAGCATCCTGTCCAGGGCCTGTCTCACCGCCCAGCTGCTGCTTGCCTGGATAGGCTCTTGCAACCCTGAACTGGACAAAGCGATGAGAAAATGGATGGATGGATGTGACATCAGTGACACCCTTCGTTTTTTTATATTAATCGGAATGTATTAAGAAAACGATAACATGAAGAGGACGTACAAAGTATTCCTTCAGCCTCTAAGGTGCTGTTCTAATGCGGGTCCAAGTGTAATGAAACTAGACAGGTTACAAGTCAATAGATACAGCACCTCCCCAGATAAAAGGGGTTTGAATTTTGCAAACAAAATGGTCGTTGAGTTGCCATTGAGGTTTTATATGGGAACTCCATTTTGTTGTATTTTAATTGTATTGTCACTGGAATGAAGCTAGCCTTGTTTGACTCACATTGGCTAAGCAGTCCTTGAAGTGGATCTGTCTCCATGAAGGGCTACAATTCGGGAAGCAGCTTATAACCTGCTGTGAACAGGAACAGCCGGCTTTGAGGTGCAAATGAGAAGCAGCTTTGAAATCTGCCCAGTTTTGATCCAATTGGTGTAGTGCTTCCCGAAAAAAAGAGTTAATCTGACTTGAACAAAATGGTAATAATGCATCTATCTTGGTATATGCAAGAACGATGGCATTATGGATGAGAATCAGAAATGGCAGACAGAAGGACATCTTAGTTTATGCAATAACTTCAATTTTACATATACGGTGTTTGTCCTGATTGGACTAGATTTATACCAATAGAGTCTGGGGCTGAATTAAAAGGGTTTTCTCAGCTTTTGACAAATCACTGCAATGAGTCTTGTTGGCTTGCAGTGATGTCACTTAAGAACAAGCTACTCTCCTAAATGGCACCACACTGAAACGTGATCTGAGACTCCACATTCTTAAAGTGAAATTGAACAGGATTTATCATCAAAGCCAAATCTTACAGCACCGGTTAGTCTACATTTCTAAAAAAATATATATAACAGCAGTTTAATAAAAGATAGTGTATAAGAACTGAAGGCTGGAAACAAAACCATTGTACTGTGGAAATTTAATACCTAGCATTTTCATTAATGTTTATGACTCTTTTAAGGACAGTTTATATTGTATATGTACAGTATGTGGACAAAATCTGAACAACTGTGTGCTCAAAGACAATGTCCCCTCTTGGTAAATAGCTTGATCAATTAGCAATTGATTATTATAAAGCATGTTAGATAAATGCAAAAATAGTATTAAATGTTAATGTAAACAGTATGTGCATTTATATACAGTACATAACATAGCATCTTTTTTTAATGAGCTAACAGAAAGATGTTTCTGGTCTCTTTCATTTTAGTGGGTTAACAGGTAATAAATAAAGATAAGAGTAAGTGGGAGGTTTCTACAAAGAAAGCAATGCAAATGTGTGTGAGTGTGTTATAAGTAATAGAAACTTTGGAAAATAAACTACTTTACCATAAATCTGCTTTTGAGAGGTCTTCAGAACATCTCAAGTGGTAGTGTGTGAGCCACGCAAGAAACACTCCATCTTTCTGATTGATACTACAGTACCTACTGACAATAGCTACGATCAGAAATCGTAACAGAAGAAATATATCTGACGCACTGTCAGAATGTCTGAGAATGCTAATGTCCAGAATGCTAGGCTATTATTAACCTGACCGAGGCGATTTCACTGGCTGTCTGGCTGAACATAAAAGAATATATCTGACAGACAGGATACGTGCATTAATTACTGCAGAATATTTTCTAATTCTATAATGCAGGCTAGTTAATGGAAAGTGAAAGGTCATTAAACAGGATTAGAAATAAAACCTAGGCCAGAATAAAAATCAATATCCTCTATATACTGTAAATAAAGTAAGAGGAAAAGAGAAACGTTTAAAAAGAAAGAAATAATTTTCATCTGTTTTATCCTTCTGTAGACCCTGCTATAATGCACTAGTCTACAGAATGTTTGAGGTACCAGTAATTGAGAGCAAAATAATGTGTTACAAAAAATGAATCTTCCATTGCCTGACTGCTTCTGCAGAATTATTTTCTTGCCTCCATTACACACAGGAAATCTACAAACTCATCTAATTTAATTGCCATTTATTGTACCCAAGTGTCTGTTCCTGGAGCCAGTCATAATTCATGAGTAGGAGAAAGGTACAGCATGGTGGAAATAAAAACTTTCAAATGAAAACTAGTTTTTAATAAAAATAATCCTTATTTTTAACATCTTATCATTTTATGTTACACTTTAACATTGTGTATCCCTATATGCTACATAACCAAAGAGTATGTGGAAAGCATTAGGGACATTTTATTAGAATATAGTATATCTTACATGTTATTAACACAAAACTTTTGCTGTGACATACTACAGGATATATAAAGATATGGTATTTGCCTTAGAACTTTATCTAGTCTGAAGGACATTTTCAACTGATTCAAATACCCTAAGGGTTTTAGTCTATCCATCTATTCCTAAAAAAAGTCTTTCTTCTATATAATAATGACTGATTTGTTTAGATCAAATAAAACTCAGGGTAAATGATCCAAAACTCAGGCCATTGTAGTACACATTGTAGTACCTTGTAGGGCAGTGTTATTTGATTTTGCCAGATCTACAAGCTTTCAGAAGATTAATATTTTCCTTCTCATCAAAAAAGCAGGCTTTTAAACAGAAACTCAGAACAGTACAATAATTGATTAATGTGCACTAAAAGGCTCATCATCTTATTCCCTGGCTTTTCTCTTGTACTTTGTCTGCAGCTGCACCTAATTATCTGCTTTTATCTTTAATATCTTTCTCCCCCTCTACTTTATCTTGAAAAAAGAGACATGAAAGGCTGAACACTGTTTTTGTCTCACAGGAAAAAAAAACACATACAAAAGTTTTATATTTAGGTGGTAGCAGCTGGAGTACTTTTGTGAACCATTTTTTCAGTTATTAGTAGATCTTGAAGCTATTATGCTGCAGTTTTCCTTTTGCTGAGGAATCAGCAGGCAGAAGAGTGGTGAATCACAGTCTTTCAAATTATCACCAGTTATGGTCAAAATGTCAACGGCATGTCTGTCTTTTGAAAACCTGCAGTCCAGGTTTTTTCACTGTGAAAGATGGAATATTGATATGGTATTTTTGAAGAAAGATAAAGCAAAGCAGACAGACAAAGACAAAAAGACAAGCAGATGTGCATTCCAGACGCTGAAAAGCTTTTACAAGTACAGTGTTATGCTTTCACAAACATTAAAAAAACACTATAATTCTCCTTCAGTTCCCAACCATTTTCCATTCTTTTGATGTAATGAATACCCACAGGAGTCCTTAAAGTTCTTCTGAAATGTATAAATGCAGTATTTGGGAAGACAACTGTCAGTAGAATCCACTTCAACAATTTTGACCAGTTATTACAGACCCTAAAATGTTTCAGTTCACTGAAGAGAAATGAAGCGCAATAAAAATATTAAAAACAATAGTGAATTCCTTGGCAGCAGCCACATTCAATAAAAATAAACAAACTACTGGCAGCAACCCAAGTGTACTGTATACAGGGTGGTATTAGGGTCTACAGTATATTCTATAACAGTCAACACACACATTAAAAGCCATCCAAATACTATTAAACTGAAGGCTGTGATGGTCCTTTCCATAGTTTTAGTTCCTGCTAATATCCAGCTTTAGCTTTCTTTCAGTTTTTATGAGTCCAAGTAAACAATAAAACAATATGTACAGTATGTAATGTTATCTTCAGAAGTTAGATACTGCTTCCCGTTGCAATTCCATTTTTTCCCTTTGACTACCTTATAATCACCTGTTCATTGACTTTTCCCTCTTACTCTAACACCGCCTCCTTGTGTAATAAGGTCTGGCATGACATTGGGAAGAAAATTGCAATTGTGCAAAGCTTATTACAATTGACTCTTGTTCAGTTCCATTTCTGATGCTGATAGAGGTGGCATACATCTGCTTCTGAATGTAAAACTCATTACTTTCCACGGAGATCTATTAACTCAGCCCAGCACAGTGCCTTTTTCAGGGAGAGACAGACGGTTCGCCAGCATGCTAGCAAAGAGAAAGATCAGTCTGGTGCATTTGACTAATGAATGAGATTGTACTTCATGCAGTATACATAAGCTCACAGGCCAGTGTATAGGGTAGTGCTCAAAACTGGGACTCACGCTTACTTTGATAAAATAATGGAACAGTGCAAGTCCTACCTACTCTGCCAGTTGTTTCCACTTCACTCCCTAGTTTAGGACTATAGATTGTAAAAGCCAAAACAGCAGACTAAATGTTTTCCAACACACTGATAGTGTGCAAGCCATACTGTACATCTCAGACCAATATCATATACAGTGAAGAAGATAGTCTTCTGAGATGTTCAGGTGGGTAGCTGCATCGGCATGTGGAGGCTACAAAGGAACAAGTAATAGGTTTATTCCATGCTGAAAAGAGAAGAAAGAAAACACAATGTTTCAGCCGTGGAGCCTCATGGACCAGGGGTTCTGTCTTTCCACCAATGAATGGGCTCAGAAAACAGCAAAACCTGTTTGTTCCCAAGCCAGTAATTCTATTTTTTTTCTACCAAAACACGTTCCCCTCGAGTTGCAACGTCCTTAAACAGGATACCACATGACAGGCAACAATGGTCTAAAACAGACTAAAAAGCTGACAGGAGAATTAAGAGGAGGTCTGGTGCAGTAGAAAAGCACACAACAATACATTTTCATTAAGGTGATCCTCTGACAGAACTAGAGAGTCTGAGACATTAATATACGCAGCAGGGCAGCAACTCGTGAGGAGAAACTTCAAAAGACAGTACAGATCGCAAATTAAACTTATGAATAGACTCGAGAGAATTTCATAGTGGCAGGGAGCTAGTCACATCATCAAAGTGAAATAATGCTGCAGCAATATGAGGTTTAAAGGTTCTGAGGACCCTTACATTGACATCTGGAGAACTTTTGGGGATGAAACCAACTGTAACAGCCAAAATAAGTAATAAACACTTGTCCATGGAAAAAGCACTCCACAGCAATTCAAACATTGATTCTTTTTCTTCCAGACATACACCTGATAGATAAAAAGCCAGCTATTTTAGTAAGCAGATTGGTTTTCGTTCAAGGACTGTAATCAAGCACCAGTCAGACAATATTTGCAGAGTTAAGAATAATTACTTTTCAGAGGAGATTAAGAGAGAAAAGAAACCAAGCCAGTTGGTACTGTAGATACATTCTGCTGCATTTATGCCTCCCTGAAGTGTTGGTTAAGGGAGTTATAAAAGAAGGTCAAATTAAACAATGGCGTCTTGTTTACTGCAAAATCCTACATCTCGAGATAAATTGTCAGCTGTGAAAATTGCTGTTAAAAGTACCTATCTGCTGTAATCTCACTGGTTTTTAAAACAGTGGGGGGAACCAGCCAGAGAATTGTAAATATTGCATGCAAGTAATTTTTAACTGTTGTTTCCCATTACAAAAGCAGCCGCAGCCCTATTAGGGAATCTTACGTGATTTTCTAATCTGCTGCACAAGGATTCATTTCCCTGCCTCTCTGCACTGTGGTGAGCTCTGAATCCATGGTTTCATTTCAAATAGACCCAAAACCTCCCAGGAGTGGTGCAAGTTACAATTTTAATTGAGTTCACCTATTCCTTTCACAAGGCCCTTGTGCATTAGTGTGGATGCGGTGACCTCATTACTCTGCCAGAGGGCGCTGTGCCTCAGGGCTCTATGTTTGGCTCTGGGCTACATTCAGACATTAAAGTCCTGCATTTCTCAGTGAGAGAAAAAAAAGATGCATTAGTAGGACAATTGCTAAGGCAATGATAGTATAGACTTCCTTTGACTAAAATCTTTAACATTGCCTAATATTCAGATTCCTCTTCATCTTTTTCAGAGAAATTCAGCTCTTTGACAAGTAGTTTTATTATTCACAGTGGCTTTAACAGCACTAATCTCAAATTGCTTTACAATACATCAAAAGCACATACAGTATTGCAATAAAACTAAAACGACAATGACAGACAAAGCAAACACAGCTATAAAAAACCAACTACGCAAAAAAGACTAATAGCGTCTTCAGTTTTCAGGCTAGATTTAAAAACTGGCAATGAAATGATTGAGTGGTTGATTTTTTAGGGTGGTGTTTCAGAACTCTGGGGGTACAGCAGCAAAGCACCGGTCACCCACCCAGAGTAGACGAAGAGTGATTGCATGCAGTAAACCAGAATCAGCGTGAAAGCAAAGGTTGCACAGCAGGGAATAAATACTGTAGCCGTGGTTCTCAAACTTTTTGGACCAAGTACCACCCCTGATCAAACCAAAGCATCCAAGTATCACCTACAAGTCATCTTCTCAGGGAAACCCCAGAAAATCTCAATGACCAACATGAGCGCGGGCACACACACATATAATAAATATAGAAATGAGATAGATAAATGAGGAGCCATGTTTTGTAGAATCTTGCACACAAGCAGAAGGGTTTAAAGATCAACCTGCAGTCACATAAGAAGCCAGAACATGGACTCCAGCCCTGGAGTGATGTGATCATTTGCATGTAAACTAGGCAGGATTCTAGACATACTGCACTGCACATACTGTACAACATACTGTATTGCGACTTGTTACATGTTGTAAAAGACTTCTGCAAGTAGAGTGAACCAGTGAAAAACAAGCTCATGAAATTAGGATAGTATATCCGATTTAGTAGCAATTGAGGAGATCATTAGCAATTTTAACGAGCAGTTTCTGTGCTTGGTCATAATTTAAAGACAGATTGAAAGGGTTCAAAGGTAAGACTGTTGATAGTTGGAGCACTGGAACATGTTCTAATATGTTATATAATAAACTATTATACAATCATGTGACATAATATAATAATGCACAATGGTTTACATTGCTGCCTCAAAGCACTGTAGCCCTTGTGTTGGTGTGTGCATACCCTGTGTCTATGTATGACCTGTGATGGACTGGCGTCCAGTCCAGGGTGTGTGCCCAATGCTTGCTGGAATAGGCTCCAGACCACCGTGACCTTGAATGGGACTAGTGATTATTGAAAGTGATGTGATAATATAATAATAACAACACATACTGTAATATATCTAAGCTGCCAACACTATACCAAATCTCGGAGAGTAACTTATCACATTCCGCACCAAGTGGAAGCGGAGGAGAATAACAGGAGCAAAAAGGGATCCAACAAACAGGTGGTGGGTCTTGCCTGTGATACCTCTTCAGTGAAGCATGCAGGTGCGAGCTGTCAGAATAAAGAAAAGAGCCTGCAAAGTCAGGCCTGCAAAGAGAAAGTGCTGTAGAGGCATGTGAACAGGTGGCAATGTTGTGCTGGGTCTTATGCTAGTTGTAACAAAATACAGAAAGCTTGGGCATAAATGAGTTGGAGCAGGTAATATGAAAGGACACATACCGTAGGCTTTTGCAACCAATTAATGGTTGGAAACTGGTATCTAGGACTCCTTTTTGATTATCCTCAATGATATGATAAAACAGCTGCATCTGGCAGTTACCATAGCATGTGAATGTTCAATCAAGTACTCCTTCCATGGCTGAAGGTGTTCTGTCAGACCAGAAACTTGCCACAAGTATGCCAGTTTTCAACAATTTGCCTTTATATACTATACAGTGGAGCGCCTGTTCAGTATGCTATCTGACACAGTGAAGTCAGGGGCCAAGTGATATTTGGTCTCATCTTAGTCTCAGCTATGACCTAATGCATATCCTTTTTCATGAAATCCATGTCCTAAAAGGTTTGGTATCTTGCAAAAGTGGACTTTGCTAAACTTTTTAACTCATTTGGGCAAGCTGCATGGATATCTAAGCATACCACTATGAAATTATTTTTTTATCTAGGCTAGCCAGTGGTATCTACTGCACCTGAGTGTACAAATAAAAAAAAACATTTAAAAAACTGAATTAGACTTATCTTATTGTTCTTAAATGCGCTATTGTTTTAGATGCAAAACATTCTGCAGTTTCCATAATTGTACCTCATACAGCCTAATTGGCTGTCCTTCATTAAAAGCCTGGAGAATGACACTAGAAACTACACAACATATGAGACCACTTTCAGAAGCAAGCTAAGTAAGCACATTTACTGAATGTTAATAAAAGCAATGTTCTGCTTCATTTAATCTACATAACCAAAACAAGTGATAAATAGGTCATTCCTGGGTTCCAATTACCACAGAAAATTGTGCAGACATTAGCAATTCATCTGCCTTGCTATGTAGTTTTGACCCATAGTGCCCATTTGTACAACACTTTCCTAACTGAAAACAGTTTTTTGAGATTTTAGCCACACGATTTTGGTCAATTTAGTACTTAGAATAGCCTTGACACTTTTTAATAATAGTCAATTTAAATGATTAGCTTTTAGGCTATTTCTTCTGACAGGCACCATATTTTTTGTATCTGCTTTCTATTGTAATATTTTTTCCTTAGTGTGGTTGAAACACCATTTACAGGTATTTAATTAAGCACACAATACATATTGCAAATTTTGAATTTCGCAAAAAGGTAGCAAGAAAAAAGCCTTCAAATCCCAGAAAACAGCATTTTTTCATCGGGTTTGGAACTGCATGTTTTTACAGTGCACCCTGGAATGCAAAAAGAGAAGATCTAGTCTTTTAAAGCATCCTTTCAAAAGTTTTGTTTGCTGCTCCCAATGTAATGCAAGAGGTTAAGGGTTAAGCACAACAAACGAGGCATAAAAAAGTGACAACAATGACAAAAACGTTCACTGTTCCAGAACAACTGGTACAACCTGACAGCTGTTAAAAGGTAGAAAACTGCAGCAATTGGCAGAGTTCAAACCGTCTGATCAGCTTGAAAACTACAGCTGTTATGGTGTCAAATGAAAGCAGCTATTGCTTCATCCATGTTTGGCAGCAACTATTCAATTACTGACTTAACAAAGAGAACAAAGGGAGAGAGCCAGAGATAGAAGCTGAGCAGGAGAGGATGAAAAGAGTACAGAAACATAAACTTACATCAGCAAATTAAACGCATTAGCAGCTGTTTACAGACCACATGGATGACAAATATATTGCATTGATTGTCACTGTTGGCCCAGTGTCAAGACAACCATTTTTTATACTCACTCACATCATTATTGATGTGCATTTATTAATTTGGTTGTAAATTCTTTGAGAATTCAAAATTCAAAATGTCCTACTATTTAAAGAACAAGCATTGTATGGAAAACTCCACTCGATGGCCAAAGTTTAAGGAACTCTGCGATATGTGAAGAGGCATACTGAAAGGTGGGTAATGGTTGTTTTGAGGAGTATGAGACTGGCTTCCCTCACCTTTACTGGCCAGAACAGTCCCTCAGATCACATTACTAGAGCATGAACAATTCTATCCCACAAACTATCATTAGCTGTACCTCAGCTTGAGGCTAACTATCAAGTTGACTGGGCTTCAGATATTTCAAATCCGTGTAGACTGTCCTGTTCAAGCTGTTTTTGCAACTCACTGAGGAATACACACTGTTTTGACTGGGGCACTCTCAATTTTCACCAGTGAGCGCACTGTGAGGCTCAAAGAACCAGGTACTGACAGAAATAGAGAATGGTCCTTAACGTTTGCTATTTAAAGGATAATCTGAAATATATGCAATGTTTTGAGAAACAAAAAAAAACAGGCTTAAACAATTGAACAGTGAGCAAGTGCTTGTTTGCAATCTACTACATACAGTAGATGGCAAAGCTGGAGAAGGAATGTAATTGGAATGTTTGGTGCATCATTCATAAAATATCAAGCCTTTTCTCATTTCTACTTTGTATCCTTGCAAAACACATCTACAAACCAAGAGCATGTCCTCCTTGTAACTTCATCTCATCAGATTTCTCAAACTAAACAAGGCTGAGCTTGGACAGTACTGGGATGGGAGAACTACAGTACAGGTACAAGAAAAACCATTATCTTGCTATAGGTAGTGTGATTTGGCCAGTAGGTGGCACTCTTCCCTCTGGACCCAATTTTCCTCACTAGTGCCCTAGTATGGTGACTGGGGACACTGTGACTCCAGGCTTTGAATGGGACAATAAATTAAAATCCAAATTACTTAGTCATCAAAAATCCCATAGCTGCAGAAAGAGAGAGCTGCAGTGTCACGCTAGCATTCTAGTGAACTTCCACGCTTGGTCTGTATAATCTGGCCTCTGTAATGTTCTCCCATCTCTCAACTAGTGATGCAATTTCTCATTTCTCCACCTGATCTGCTGTGTATCGGGGTTGGTGGTGCACAGTGACTGCTGTGGTGGATCCCCTTCAATTTTAAAATGCTTTGAGATCTTTTTGGGATGGAACGTGCCATATACTGTAAATGCAAGCAGTGGTTATTATTAATTATTGATTCCAGCTACATTTTTTAATTTAAATTATTTTGTGTTACTTCTCTGTGCTTTGATAGACCTTTTGGAGCATTTTAAATGTTGTGATAGGTTGTCTAAAATGATGAATGTTGAAAAGAAAATCCAACAGAGAAAAAATGTTTCTGAGCCTTGTAGCCAATTTAGGAAAGAGCAGTCTTCATTTCACCACAAGCACAAGGCTTTGTCACACTAAAACAAACACTTCTGTCAGTGGCTTCCAAGTCTTGATTACAATATTACCATAATTCCAATTAAAAACCATTAATTTACAATTGACATTTCTTATTAGGCATGGAAAATTATTGGCATCCAGAGTTGCTTAATTTAATTTTCTACAGCAGAGTGATTGCGGTACAATGGTGATTTAAAAACTAATCAGAATACATTCTACTCACAATGTTCACAGTAAGAAGAACACTACCCCAGTACATACCCATTGCTAATCATTCTCCTAACCTAATAAAAACAGGGGAATAAGTGAAAGCTTCTTCCGTGCTTTCAATACATTTATAATCATCTACCATTATTTTAAAGTCATTTTTGTTTAATTGTGATGCACATTAGATGCTTCTGGTTCAGTTAGAAAAGCACTTTAAAGAAACACATTAAAGTCCATTACACTTGGCAACACTGTTTTGCACAAAATAACAATCAAAGTATCTGACTCCAGAGAAATCATATGAATACTCCATTATAGGCCCTAGAAAAAGAGCAAAGCCAAAAGTGTTTACTCAAGTTGGTGCCTTAAATGTCAACAGCACTGGCAAGTTAAGAGGTCTGATGTATCATAAGTACATCTTCTGCAATTCCCACACTAGATGGCTGTTAATTTCATTGGTTCAACATGGATCTTTGCTGAGTTATGCATGCATAGATAAGTCTTTTCTGCATCTCTCAAGAGCTCAAAACAAGTCTTAACACAAAAGCATCCAGAATGAACTGAATCAGAGGAGTAAAGCAAGCATTAAGAGCCTCAGTCTCTAATTTAATATTTACATAATTGATCAATAAACATGGCACTCCTCCAGAACTCAGCATACATACCCATTCATTGAGCAAACATGAAGATCACATTAATTTCCAAGTGGCTTACTGCTGCCTAAGTGAAAACATTACTTCCAAAGTCATAATTTTATTAAGTGCTGATGCCTTTCATCATTTCATTGAAGAAATTATGGCAAGTTCATTTTCACATCTTTCACTCCTACATCACGTTTTAAAAGCACGCTCATATTTCAGTGGGCATTGCTAAACCTGCCATATATTTCGAGCAGCAGCTCCTGCAGATCAGCTGAAAGCACTGTAGCGCTGCCAAGGTCTGGCTGTCCTAGGCACACAGTCACAACCTTGCCTTCTCACATTTTCAGAGCAGTAACAAGTGGCTCTACTGGCATTTACTAGCAATGTGCCAGGCTGTGACAAATATCAATAGTATAACGCTTCAGGTTCAAGTGTAGTAAACTGCAAAGTAACTTAAATTACTGTAAATTATTGAAATTCTTAATTTTAATTTATATCCAACCAGCAGCAATGTTACCTTGACTGAAGCATAGAACTTACAACAACTGCAAGGCATCATGTATACAGGAACCATGTATACAGGAAAGATATTTTCAAATGATCTTGGTGTGAACAAAAAAGGAAGTTTCTTTGCAAATTTCACATCAGCAATTTCCCTTCCTCCAAGGGTGGAGGTGGTATGTAATGTGCCTGACTGGAATAAAGTCTGTCAGTTGCCTGGATTCACCTGTCAAACTTTGGTTTGAAAAAGTTTTTTAGGACTGCCAATGGTAATTGAGGCATCCTCCCACTTACTAAATAAAACCGAACTCCAATCACCAAGTACAGGTCTCCGGACGGCTGTCAGAAATGTACTTTCTGGGGCTGGATATTACAATGTGGCAACAGATAAAAAGGAAGAATCCCACACAAAAAAGCAATGAATGCTTAGAGCTTTATACACCTGGACCAGGTTTCCTTATTACTTGTTTCCCTGGGGTCCACATCAAACCAACGCACTGGCTGTCAACCAATAGAGGGAAATGCAATTCGAAGACTGAAGGTTTGGAATTTACAGATCTATATTTATTATAATTGCTTTCAAGATTTATTCAGCAACCTTTGTGAAATCTTAGGTTGACTGCTTTCGATTTCATTTCACCAGTGCCCTGTGTAGTCCAATTGCTTTTCTGAACACTAGAATGCTTTTATTAAAAATTCATTGTGGTGTGCTTGTACATATTATTTTTCTTTCCTCATCTTAAGTTGCAAAACTTAGTGACCTTTTCACCACCCTTCAGACTAACGTTTCTTCTTTACATTAATGCACACTTAGTAATAAAAGAACACTTTTAATTGAGAATATTGTGCACTACTGTAGTGTCTTCTACTGTATATGTAAGTGACTTTGGATCAAATGAGACTACACCTGAGAAAGTATAAAACTTCCTCTCATTATTGTACTCACAATTACAATATATGATGACTTTTTTTCCTAAATTATAACATTGTAATATTACACATTACAGCCTTTCCATACAATTATGTAAGAAAAATCCCAAGGAGTCAACCAAAAAATGCAGCAATTATAAATGTGAAAATATGAATGTATAAGAAGACTCGCCAATACAATATTTTTATAACATACTGTAGGAGTGTCTGATTCATCAACACTGTTTGTTCTACTGTGAAGGCTAACCTGAAGCATTTTCAAGAACAGTCAGGTTTTAAGATTAATGGTTGCCCCCCCTTGTTTTTTTAATTAAACAGCAACTAAAATAAATAGCTACGCTGCTACTGCAATAAAATAAAATTACTATAGCGGCACAATGGTAAAGACTTTGTAGGCTGGTATAGTTGTGCTACAGTGTATCTTTCCTTTCTTTTTTCTATCTGTGTGAATCCAGCCTGAGAAAAAGACTTAGGACCTAGAGCAGTATTTTTATCCATGTGAATGGCTGGTATGAGGCAAAGTCCGTTTTGCTAAACACCACACCCATGGAAACCCCAGGTGGCTCAACTGACTGAAGACATGGAGATCCTCAGCAGGGACTGGCATTCCTCAGTGGGAAGAGCAACACTGACATTATTCACCCCTAATGAGTTCTTTCTGCTCTGTTTATGCGAGAAGGCACCTTCCCGGAACCTTTAGCAGGGCTCCAACAGGGACCAACATATTTATATCTTGATGTTCGTTCAGTATTATGTAATGGAGTGCTTTGCCAAGGTGTTTAACAGAACATGTCAGGAGACAAAGCACACGCTGTCAAGAACAAAGGAACTGCAGTCTTCCCAAAATGATCAGGGCATCTAATGCATCCTTCACTGCTATCTACAGTAGTAACAGACCTCACACATTTCACATTTCAGGGCTCCATTATATATTATGATCACGCATATATAGACAAACAAAGCTTACATCAGTAAGCAATACAGTAAATGTAAACAAGCCTGTTTTAAGTGCATATTTTAAATCCAAGTGATTAGGGAGATTTTCATTGCCTGATAGTAAACATGAATTATCTGGTTGTAGACACATTATAAATTGTATCAAAGAAGCATCCATATAATATGTAAATATATAATTAAACCTATACAGTATAAATATATAATTATTACTATAGCACCTAAAGCTTACTTCTTTCAACTTCTTAAGCTTTGCCTTAGTACCTAAAGCTTAAGTCTTTTCTGCCTTACAAATCTTAGGACTTCCAAATTGTTTAGAAATTGTAAGATTGGCAATTGATATGTCTTATGCTGTACTGTATCTTTCACCTTTTCACACAAATATTTTATTTTTTTTTTAGTTTTGTGATTTTGCTCCGAGTACAATACCTGGGAGGATAAGCTGAACAAAGAAATCTATAGACAGTCTATAAACCGAGGGCAAGTCTTGGTTATATTAAGCAGAAATTGATCCAGGTCTGTTAGATTTGATTTTTTTTGCAAACAACATTTCAACCCCTATAGCTTCTGGTTTTTGTTCCAACTGAGTTCTTGATTAATTAAGCTCATTGAATGCTTGATTGGACCAACTATTTGATTTTTTTTCAGATTTTCCACATTCAGGTCTCTGTTTCAGAAATTAACTGGTTTACATATAAATACATTTTTAATTCCAAGAAATATTGCAACAAGTCTCTCAACTTAAATTGATCACAGTCCCATAGCATGACTAATTATATGCACAACTGATGGAAGACCCCATCTCTCATTTTTTAAGTGTTCACATTGCTGGGTAGACCCATTTCAGAAATTCTGAAAGCAAGACTTGAGTACTAGGAAAATTTTATCCCATAACGTCTCTTACTATTCAGTAACTGAAACTGATTGTAAGAAGTTCAATTCAAGTTTCAGAAGACACAGCAGTCCTCCTGAGCCTGGGTTGTGAAACTCTGCTCTGCCAGACATCACTATGTAGTTCAGTTCTTTTATGCGCCTTTAATTATTTTCCTTGTATCATTGTACTGTATACCATGTAAACATAGCTCTGACATCTATATGAGATCTGAATCCAAAAGAAAAAAAACTTTGTAACTGTCCAAAAATTAAAAACACATACAGTACGTACTGCCTATACTGTAGTATGCCACTAGGTCACTAAGTATTAGAATAGTACAGCATGTATAGGTTCTAGTGATGAGTCATTTTTATGTTAGAATCCAGGCAATACCAACAATATTGCAGGTGAAAGAGACCAGTATGCTCTAACGCAGATCCCTAAGATATTAAGCAGCAGGTGGCAACTGTAATGGTGACTGGAGTTGCCATCTGCTTTGGTTTTTCCTCAATTGTCCAGTTTTCTTTCAGCCAGGCATCCCGGGACTTCAATATAACTTACAGGCATACTCTGTTAAATCCATGTCTGATTAGATGAAAAAGAATGCAATATGTACCATATACCCCCATTGTTCTTCTTGGCTTGCTTATCAAAAGATTGCAATGCTGTTTAATATACAAAACCACCATTTTCTTCATATATATAGTCTCCCAAATGGGAACTGCCAATTGTTATCTTGGCTCACTGCTACAAACCTCACAAAAGCAAATGAGCAATGGTAACTTCACACAGTTCCCTTTAAGAAGCACTGGTGTGCTGGATGAAGACATTTTCAATCTAATACAGTTCACAGTCACTGATGCTGAGGTAGCATGGAGTAGAGGAGCAAGGCAGCCAAAGCACTGCAAACTCACAGCCGTGTGGCAGGTTCACAAGGGTGACTGTTGATTGATAGACATCAAGCTGATGATATCCTGACCTACTCAAGCCCAGCTCACCAAAGTGGAGCTCAGCCAAAGGTGAGCCTCTGTTGAAAGACTCCTCATCACAGCTGGCTAAGGATAAAACATTCTTTTTAAGTAGTTCTTTGAGTTACTTTTGAACATCTTTTGTATCTTTTTTAAGCCTCTTTGCTCTCCAAAGGGTATGGGAAAACTATATTCTATAAAAGAAGAATAATCTTATTATTAACTGTTGTCCAAAATTCTTTTGTAACATAGACAAAATCCAATACAAAATTCCACTCTACCTTTTGTGACTTTTATGCCTCCTGCCTTCTTAATCACAGTTAGGTTTAGGGCTGTTGTTGGGAGTGGTCTTTTCCCTACACAGGACTGGAGCAGTGAGTCAAACCATGGAAATCTCCAAGTGATTTCTAAATCTATGCTAGCTCTTCCTTGAAAGTGTAACAGAAGAGACAAGTCACCATTGCGCAACAAATTACTTTGCAGCATTAGTATCAATCAAAGTCTAAACGCTTTTTAAGATCAATCTGTAACTGTAAAACTGGGGGCCAAGCCAGGGTTTTCCTTAGCAATTTGGTATCGATTTTGAGACCTTTTTAAACATGACCTTGCACCTTTGGTTATTTATGTTCAACAGAGCGAATTCGGGGAAAACAGGCTGTAAGCTGATATACCAAACTGTGGATCTACAGAGGCTGATATAGTTAAACACATGAAAAATAAAGTACATCAGCAGTGACAGTTTCAGGGAAAATACAGGACATCTTCTGAATTATGGAGAATAATAGAGCACAATTCAGATTTAGGGATTTAGGGTTTTATAGGATACCTTGATAGCCAGTCTCTAGCATCTGTGTGTACCATTAATGACTTGTGTGAAGCTGAATGATTGCTTTCTGCCTCCTATAAACTGCAGAAGCATGAACATCATTCCCATGGGTCCTTCTGGTCAGTAAAAATGATAATAAATAACAGCTGAGGGCAGTAACACCTCTAGAGTAGGACAAACAAAATTAACAACGCCCTAGAGAATGCGTGCACAAATTCAACAAAACTATTCACTTTGTTATTTATTATATTACTGTAAACTATTATTTTTCTAGTTCACGTTGAAGCTGAATTATCATGTACTTCGCCAAAGGTCCAAAACTGAAATCTGATGTGACAAGCAGGGTGAAATCCTAAACATGTGCTACCCACAATGTTTGTGATTTTTTGGGCAGGCTTTATAATTTTAGTTTATGTAAAATGTGTCTCTAAATCCTGGGTAAGCTGTCAGAGTCAAGGCAAATATAGGGAAATGAAATAAAATGAAAACCTGAAGTATAGGAAAAACATTAGTTTTAATAAACGTTTGAGGATGTATTTATTGAGCATCGAAAGGAACCACTTAGAACTACAACAAAAAGAGAAAATTATCAGGAAACTCTTTTGGAAATGTCAGGTATGCTGACATTTTAATGAACAGACATGACGTATGGTAGGTTAATTCATTATCCTCATTAAAACTCGTCATTATCTTGAAAATCCCAAGCTAGTATTGTGTCTGGCCACTGATGTAAGCTTCAGTTTACAAGCTGTACATTTAAAATGGATGCTTTGCACCAGGTTACAGAGGCAGTCTTGTGGGATTCTGTCCCATTCCTGTAATGAAGCCGATTTCACTGGTGTTGGAGCCCTGGATGCCACACTTCATCTCATCCCATCCCACAGATACAGTATACACAGGGGACCAGCATAACTGTCACATTCTTATCTCTCTGACACAAGCAGCATGAGGATGTGTATTGTCCTGCAGGAATGGTATTGCTTCAACATTGGACCTCAGGAAGGGTGGCAAGTCTGGAATTACTGTAGACTGTGTGATCAGACTGGCGTCACTAAAGAGAAGTTAGGTACAGTAGCAGCCCTCCTAGCCAGATCATCACACTTGCATTGATTTTGTCAAGGTGGTGTGACTCGTGGCCTCCAAGTACTGATGGACTGTGTTTACAGTAGCTGTAACATCTTGCTAGGTAAGAAATGACTGGATATAAACATCCCAGTCTGTGAGCTACAGTGTGCTGACTTGGTCTAATCTTCAAAATACAAATGGCACAGAGGCTCTGTTCTTAAGCGGGACTACTGTAGTTACTTACGGTGTATTTTCTTTCTTTATTTTCTCAAGATGTGACATTCAATAGAGAAAATCACCTCATTACCTAAACCCAATCAACCCTCTCACTAATGAGGCGATTTAGTGCTTACGTAACAGTAAATTTACTCCAGCGTGTCGACGACAATCATGAACAATGCCAAAAAATATTGTCATGTACTCAAAATAAAATAATCAACTTATTTAGCACTGGGTAACATTAGATTTAAAAAGCAGTAATTTTCTGAGTCTGTGCCCCTCTAATTTCAACTTTCCCGAGTGTGACCTCAATCCTCCTTCATTAGTATAAATATGGCATTTCATAATACCACATACTGTACTTCAGTTTCTACATTATCTGCTTGCTTTGTCTCTCGAGGTAAACAATTCTATTGATTTTATAAAACGAGCTTCCCTATGGGCAAATGGACACGATGGTAGAGACTTTCACTGAACCAGAAGAAATGCTGAATATTTAAGTCATAATTAGCACAGATACAATCACAAATAACTTGAAAAAGGCTTTGTTAAACTGAGATATTATATGCATTGCGACTCATCAACAATCAGTTCCAGTTAGAAGCATTTGAAGAATCTACAAAAACAATTAAGTCTGCATACAATAGCACACAATTATGAATGAAGGTTCCTAATTTTTGACTGATTAAAATATTAACAAAGTGTTGTAAAGACCTATGACTCATTACACGTTTCAAGCCACACTTTTCTTTCTGAATTTTCTACATACAGTATTTGCAAGTTGGCATTCTGATCCTATCTGCTTGGAGAAGTTAAAGTAACTTTGGGCTGACAATTGCTTTAATCTGTGACTCACAGACAAAGGGAAAAACAAGGAATGCATGAAATGACATACAAAACCTTACATTTGAAAGAAAAACAACAGAAAAACCAAACAGAAGTGATGTATACAGTACTCCCTTTTCCCATAAAAGGGGACTGTATTAATTCAACAACTAAACTTCTCTTCTACAACTTCATTCTGGGTGACTGGAGAGGCTGTTCTTCACTTTTAGCTTTTCTGGCTTGTTTGCTTGCAGCTGCAGCATGCTTCGAAGCAAAAGCTGCAACTGACAGGCGACTCAATGACCCATTACCATCCATGCTAACTTCTGCTGTTTTACTTGCTTCCCCCCACTCTGGCCTGACATCACTGCGACCAGCAGTTGCCAATAAAGTAGCAGGGCTCATCACACCCTGCCTGTAAAAGCAGATGGAAAGCCACGCGCCTGCCTCCCCCTGACCGGACTCTGCACCAGGGCAATCCGATAAAGGCACAGAGATGGCTGGTACGGAATTCTGATAAAGGCGGGGAGCAGGAGGCAAGCCAAAGACTGCACAAAGAGAGGGAGAGGGGAAGAGTGGGCAGAGAGGGTGCCAGGCAGAGGCAAGGCCAAAACTAAAATATCAAAATGTGATATGTACAGGTATAGCATGCACAAAAAGTTTATGGAACTTCATTATCTCAACATTTCAGCCACCTCTGATCAGTGTGTCCAGTGATGCCAGAATCCCAATAATTTCAAAGTGCTGGGGTGTTAACAATCAGTGCAAGAGGGGGTTTTGTACTGCCTGAATCACAAAGATCCCTGCAAGTCTTTCCTTACTTATTGTACATACTTCCTTTTATTGTCCCAGATGGGAAATTTGCTTTGCACACAAGTGAAAGATGTAACACACAATACATTTAATACAACATAAACTCATCAACAAATAAGAGACATACTGGATATGTATGATGAAAAAGAAAAATATACATACATATACAATCAGTTGTCCAAATAAAGGAGGTCATTAGCAGTGGGAATAAAATAAAACATAGTTCTATTGCATTTGAACTCACAGTAAGTGGTCTAAATCTTTTGAACTTTGTGGAGACAAAAAATACCATACAAAACAAAAACAGAGAGTGGGTTCAGTTTACGTCAAAACAAGATAGCACAGCAAAAGCACAGGCAGCTACTGTACAACCATGCAGAGCTCCAGAAAGAAAGAGCCATTCTGTTTTTGTCTGGTTGAAAAATGATCCTTATGTATCCAAATGCAGAATGACGTCTAGCAGCAGCTGATCTGCCATATGCTGTGACATATACCGAGCATCAAGAGAAAATTATCATTCTATGCATGTATGATTATGCAAAGACAGAGCATATGGACTTTGGCTATTGATTAAATGTTTTCGACGTCATTCTGATTAATTGACCGCAATACAGTTGAGTGACTGTTGCATAAACACTAAATCGTCTCAGTAGTGATGGAGCTCATTGGCCACAGGCAGTGATGCATTTCATCCTGTTCAATGTCAGGCCTGGTGAACATCAAGAGAGAAAAACACAAGAACCAATATGCCCTGCTGATCAAACGAACAATGCTTCATGCCATTCGTATGTTGGAGCAACAAAGTAGTAGACTCGCCAGCTGTGGAGCCAAATCCATTTCAGTAATGAATAAAGGATTCATCTAGACTGACTAGAGGAGGAACAATAAGCTAATTGTTATGTAGGATAGACCAATCAATAGGGAAGAACAAATGTGATAGTCTAATAACTACAGAACCCTACATTGGGCTACACGAATCATGTCCTGAAACCTCAGTTACTGTCTTTCCTCCTAAACCTGACACAAACCCAGTAGGACAGCATGTCTCAATGCTGCTCATGTAGCAATGCAAGGTGGGAATGTGACACATATTCCATGGACGACCTACAAGCCAAACTTGAACCCTGTTTTATATCTGTGGGATGAGCTCGAATGACATGTGGCATTGAGGTCTCAGAGTTATTCCTACATGATGGCAGTTATGCTCTGCAGGATTACTTTTATTAGTGGCCACATTCTGCATTTTACAATAGACCCCACTGTTGTTGACAGGGGCTAATCAGCACAATGGATGTACCTGTGTCAAGACTGGTTAATAAAATGCCCATGCACCTGCTTCCCCCAAAAAAAGTCATTTTCCTGATAATAACTTTGTGAATTATTTGCAGTCAGAAGTTTCTTTTCACACTCAGAATACATTCCAGATGAAGCTGCGTAGCCAGCAGGCTTGAGCGCGTCATTTCATGTGTTCAGTTATTACATTCACTCAATTATGCTGAACACAGATCTGCTGTTTGGGAGCCAAGTTAATTTATTCTCTCCTTATTTTGCTATTTTTGTGTGCTTTTTTACCAAGCAATTATGCATATACTGTAGCTGCTATTATAGTACATAGTCAAGAAATGTATTTCTGAATCCAGTTCTGGTTAAATAAATTACTATAGGATTTACACCATTAATTGCTTCTGCATAAAATATTGGTTGTCCAATGAAACCTTGAAAATTGAGCATCAACCCCCCACGTCTTCTTGCAATTAGCATCTGCAATGTGTCTATCATCCAAAATCATCATCCTGTAAATTATATTCATCAGAAAGACAAAAAGTCTTCTATTTTGCTGCAGTTAAATATATACACTATTCTTAAACACTACGAATGCACAGACTACCTGGATCTTTCTAATCACATATGAATGCAATAACGAAAGAGTTCCTGTCTCTCTGATTACCAGCATCAGAGAAGAATTGAAATGCTGATTTTAGTGTTACTCCAATTGGCTGATGAGGAGTTCAAGGCAGTGATTAATGATTGCATGAGACCCAGACTGTTACTTTTGTTTCTGATTACATGGGTATGAAAGACAATAAGCAAGAGGCAGCTTGGATTCCCATTTACCCCTGATCACCTCCAAAGAGACACTCAACACTTGCAAAGCTCGCATCCTTAGTTTCTATTGTTATCACCTTTCAGGTCAGAAGAAGGACTAAATGCAACAGTACACTATGAAAGCAATTTAACATACACAGAAATTCTGCAAATGCAAGAAAAGACCCTAAAATATTTTGATTAGAATGCAATCTTTTGGAAATATGTGTAAGATGTTACATCACTGTGAAAAAAAACTATTCATAGACTGGATACATTAACAAACCATAAACAAACCAATATCCAAATCTTTATGACTAGAATACATTAATTTTAATAGTATCAGAAGAAATTCACGCATACAGTACATGGGTTTATGCAGCCTTAAGTTTCCAGGACTGAAAATATAGAGAGTCTAAACAGGGCTAACATTTCAGATATCAGTTGGTTGACAACTTCAATTGGGATTCAAGTGTCTTTTAAACATCATCAAGCTCTACTGTAGTTGTCTGGTAAAAAAAAAACAATTAAACTCTTGAAATTAGGGGTTTAGTTCTGAGTGGCTCAGCCACTAAAAGTATTTACCTGAGCTCTAAGATCATGGGTTAAGCCTGCATTATGTCACAGCCGATTGTGACTAGGATTCTGTAAATGGGGGCACACAATTTGCTGATTGCTACCAAGTGTACAGTAGGTTGGGAGATAAGATTAGTCAGCTAGAGATCTAAATCAGGTAAAGGTGTGTACGATGCTGTGGAGCCTTCTTCAGGTGTACCTTTTCTTTACCTTACAGCGTGGAATGAACCTTTACCTGTTTCTTTGCAGCCTGTGCATGCAGGCACAGCTACCTACTCGACGATAAATAAAATGTGTAAAAGTTCTAAGAAGGCAGACTTGCATTCTTAGTGGGAGCTTACACTATGAGGATGGTGTTTTCTGTTCTGTCATGAAAGGTGTGCCATTGTTGTAGCAAAAACCTCTTCATAATTGCCACAAACAGGTATGGAAATGCACAAATTGTTAAAATTAAAATGAACAAACTGGGTGTTCATAAATTGAGGAACAGGTACTATATAATATAGGGTGGCAGCAGGCTTAAATGTTTACTTTAGTGAGTTCCTACAGTATGTAACTGTGAAGTACACACATCCTCATTAATCACAAGGCAAAAACATTCTTATTTGCACAAAAACAGAAATAATATTTACACATAAGTAATTTTAAATGATAATGAATAAAGCAATCTGAACAGAAAGCAGGGGACTCAAGTATTGTCAGGTTACTGTGGTGAAGATATTCAGATACTCCTTGGATCATACTACTTTCCAGGAAGATTTCCAATAATTTAATTAAGCCTCCCAGGCAAATTCAATTTAGTACATATCAGACTTCATAAATCTAGTTTACTAAACTCAATCAAAAGCAAATATAGGTCAACATAACATCACTGCAGTAGATACTGTTTACAGTTCTTTCCTTGTCACATTATGAAATTACTTAATTAATAGCCTCATAAGTAGAAATTTTGGCTTTCTTATTTTATCATAGATATCCCTCTACTCAATTTGTGTGCAACAGTTTTGGTGTCCTGTTTTTCTTATATTTTCTTATATTTTCGTATATTTGTCTATTCATTTCCTAACTGCTTCATGAAATTCTGGATGGCAGGCAGAGTCAGACCCTATCCCAGCAAGCAACTACAGTATGGGACTATGGACTATGGGGGGAGACTGGGGATCCAGAGGAAACTCACACAAACAAGGGGATAACATACAAACTCTATACAGACAGCACCCCAGGGCCAGAATTGAACGCAAGCCCCCAGCGCTGTGAGGCAGCAATGCTAACTATTGCACCACCATGCCCTCCTCTTGTATATATGATAAATATACTTTTTACATGTAATTTAAAGTTCTTAATGATGTCTAGAGACTAATTAGACATCATTATCTCCCTTCCCTGCAGCATTCAGCTGATTAAGAGTATCTTAACCCCCTAGATTGGGCAGAAGTTAAGAGTAAAGGGTTTTAACCACTACTCAACGCTACCCCCATACACAGTGCATATTCTGTATACTGTATAAGTGGAACACCTACTGTATCTATGTGCTGTATTTATTTACAGTATTTTCAGATGACACATTAAGGTTGCAGTGTCATTATATAAGCATCTGTCGTGGGATTCACAGAGAAGCACAAATAATTCACATCGGCGATTGTGGTGTCAGTGAGGTATCCTGCTCTATTTCTTTAAATGCCTACTGATGTTTAAGGTTGCCAAGCAACGGCTGGAGCCACAGAAAGTTTTATATGAATAGTGCCAGAGAAAACCGAGATCACTGTGAAGCTGTAAGGTTGCTCAAGGATGAAAAAAGGAAAATGCCAGCATAAGGGCTCCAAGGGTTTTACTACTGACAATCACACGTCTCGGTGATTTTCTTATTGCTGCAGTTCATGAAAGCAACAAAAACAAAACAAAAACAGAGTTTTACAGACAATAAAAGGCCTCACTTCCTGTAGGGCTGAGAAAAAAAATTGGGCGTTTGAGCCACCCAACTAAAAGATGCCGTATTAACTCATGGGCACATTTACCCAAGGCTACTTTTAAGTGTTTCAAAATTGCAGTCATAATATTTTTTGAATAGCGGTGTGCCAAATAAGAGCATGGAAGATTGATAAGCAGTCCTTCAAGCTGGAAATGATTTCTAAAAGCGTGTCCATATATTATTTTTGATAAATAGATCACAAAATACAGACATGGTGATAGCAATGAAAATAAATGTAAGCCATCTAAAGATTTTGTGGTTTAAGACAAAGCTTTTTGATCATCTGTTTAAAAGTTATTTTTAAAAAATTATCACAAACCTTTAAAAATTACTCAAGGGTTTACTCAAGCTGAAAACATTTAATGTGAAAAATTAAAAACAGACATACTGGAGGGTAATGAGGGAGAATATTAAAGTATCTCTTGCTTGACTACATAATGTGTTTTTGCCTAAACTAACCTCAACATTATTATTCTATATGTATGGTATCTACAAAACAACATCTGGATATCATCTAGGGGAGGGTTTCTAAATGGGCTGTAAAGTAGAGATCATCTTACTAACGTATATACAGTACCCAAACCCTTAGCTAGGGTTAGGGTAGGACTCCTAGAAACTGTGGAGGATGTTTGATGGCATGGTTGTGTTTTAGGACAGAACTGAAATTTAGGAAAACGGATATTTCAAAGTTGTCTTCACATCTTTTTTCTTACAAACACTACATGGCTCTATTCACCGCGTTGCCTTAAATGGAAATGTTGCTTAAATTGGCTACAAGCAAAAGATTGAAATACAGGGGTTAAGCTTTTCAAACTGTTGTATTTGGCATTACATACACTGGCATTTTAACAGATACAGCTAAAATTCATTGGGTATTCCTGACTCTTAACCTGTTTCACTCTGAAACCATGCTCATTGAGATCACCATTCAACACAACATTTTCAATTATAGAATACTTGTGCAAAAATAAACGTGTACTGTATGAATGTTTTGCAGCAAATTTATGAGTTATGAGGAATGAACTATTTGTATACATAGAAGATGCTGTGTTAATGTACATACAGGTATACCCACTTTAAAAATGTGAAATAGGAAAAAAAACAGTATTAGGATTGAAACTGCACTCCCTTTGTACCTAAATAACAGGTTCTGGAAATCTAAAAAAATCAGAATCTGTGGTTGAGTGCAGACTCTCTCTTCTTTAAATGCTCCTAAGTGCACTCAGAAAGTCATTGAATCAACACTTGGTGACCTGACTTCTTCTTTACTGCAACAGTGTAGAGTTCTGTCTTACAAAGGGTCTTGCAATTTAATTTGTGAAGCAAAAACAAGGACACAGCATGTCTTTTATCTTTTCTTTGCATTTGCACATCAGAAATACTGACTGAAAATGATGGAACAACTTTTAAATGACTCTATTGCATATATATTATTGATTTTACTTTTCAATAAACTACTCATCTAACAGCATAATGGTTTTCATTCAACTTAATAAGTAGCCATCCTAAATGACCAACCCCTGCTGTTATAACACAGTTTTGCATTTAAAATTTGAGAGGTGTCAAAGGTCATGAACAAGGAGAATTTTTGATAGGAGACCTAAGGATTTCTCTACGTGTTGCATAATAATTATAACCCTGTCTGCATCTTGAAAGGAGATACAAGTGTTTTTGTTACAACTTTAATAAGTCAAAGATAAAGAATAAGGACAATTTTCAATAGAGCACATATGGTTCCTAAAAGTATGTCATCATAACTATGACCCTCTACACACTCTGTAAGGACTTCTGAGAAGACTTGCATATGACAGAGGTCACATGCAAAATAAAAGTTCAGCAGTCACAGGCAAGGTCATTTCATAGAAACACAGCAAAAACAAAGTGCATAGGAACAAAAGCGTTCTTATTTGTGTTCCACAGTAACCATAATGCCATCTGCACTTGTTATTGAGGTTCATGATTTTTTTTTTCATTTGGCCAGAAAAAACAGGCCAGAGGTCTTATATGGATGCAAAATCCTTAGACCAATTAACTTTTTTTTTGGCAGTGAACTATATCTCCCCACATTCTACAAGCACACAATTATTTAGGAGCCTACAGAACTATACTATCAATGTACAGTACATCAGAACAAACAGAACAATAACACACAGAACAGTAGGAGGAGAAAGGCTCTTTTATGAAAGAGAACAGCATCATTCTCACTAATCAACAAGAGCAAGATACGCTGTGTAGGCAGTGAAGGTGGGGGTTCTTACTGATAGAGGCCAGGAAGGTCAGAGTGGGAATCAAGATCACAGACCAGGATGAGGAATCATGGGACAGCCACACGCATACACTCGACACCATGCACACAAACCCCTCTCCTCTCACCCAAGTCCCAGGAGTTAACAATGTCCCTGATAGTTCCCATCTATCCCAGCATACTCTCCCGGTACTGACATCACATGCCCCACTGCTTGTCTGCTGGGTGCCCCATCACTGCTCGACAAAAGCGCTACAATGTGCAGAACTATGAGGCACTTAATATACATGAATTTGAGTGTCTCATGGTGGCTATGTTTTTTTTATGTACTGTAGCAATTTGTTTGAAATAGTCTTGTAAGGATACCTGACATGAAAGGGCAGTCTACTGGCCTGAAGAAGTCAGCATCTTGGACATGAGGAAACATTGTGCAGCAAGTTTTGGATCTGTTCTGTTATTCGTGTTAAAGAAGAAAACCAAGGAACAGCTGTACCCTTGCATTGGTGGCACACCACCTGATATGGTTGCATGACCAATCGTTTTCATTTCCATGTTCACTGTAGATCCACATGAGTTCTGGGTCTATAGGAAGTTTCATTAGTTTGGAATACTCTACCAACAAGACTTTATTATAGAAAGTGGGTTTGGGCTGGTCTTACAGTTTCGAAGAACTTGTTCAAGTGTTTATTGCCAAATCCAAGATGGCAACCAAATCTTGTGACCTTGATGTCATAAGCAAAATTTGGAAACGCCCTGGGAAAGCTCAGGCTCCCCAAATTATGTACAGCCTCTTCAATATTCAGTGAAACAGAATCTCTGTGAATCTGAATATGCTTTCAAAACCTATCACATGATAAAATCTGATCTGCCTTTGTAGAAAACTGTGTTAAGCCTCTGCCATTAGCATTTTAATCTTTGCACAAAAGCTACTCCCTTCTCATCGTTAAAGATGAGGCATGTGACCGCTGACATCCTCTTAGGGCGGGCATTTTAGCAGTTTACGTTTTGCACCAGTACTTATGTAGGTTTCCTCACTAGCATTATACCTGTTATATCACTTTCTGATACAATCAGAAATCAAGTCACTTGCAGGTGATGGGTTTTGATGATTTTTTCTGACAGGTCTTTTTCCAAATGGCACATTTATCCTTGATATATAAGTAGAAAGTATAAGGGTGTGTTCTTGGCAGCAGCCATTTTGAGCTAATCATTAAAATGCTGGCTACTTTCGACTCGCTGATAAACCAGTAAACAATGAATCAACTGAATCAGATAAGTTGACTACTCAGTGTGGGAGTGAGGGGCATTATTTAGATTAAACATATTAGTGATGCATGGGCTCACACAGCACCCACGGAACATGCATCTATGGATGGTAACCTCTGTGTGGTGATATAGCCTCCCACTGAACACCTGACCAAACTTTAGAGTACTGTATAATACCTAAGTTTGGACTTAATTTGCAAAGACTCTGGGATGCTAGACGGCAAACCACACATTATATCAATCAAACCTCGTGCCATTGCCACCTGTCCATGCTGTCATCCTGTCCCTTCCACCCTTTTCTCATACGAAAGGCCTCTTACCTGTAGGGGAGCCCTCCAGCACCTGACCGACATATGGGCCCTCCTTGAAAATGGGCCTGTTGTCGTTCTGGTCAATAACAAACACGTCCAGGGCCACTGGGCCTTCCACAATCTTCCCACTCAAGTCGGTTGTCTCTACTTGCATCTGTGGACAGGAGACAGATCAGAAGGAAGTCAGCTTAAAACATGAGGGCCACCAGGGTCTTCACTGTTACAGAGCAAGCCGTAGCCAAAGGCCCTCTGGTCTCCAAGGTCCTGTGCAGGGAAATCAGCTGCAGCCTGGGCTTGCCACTGAGCTCTGACCACACATCGCAGTCCAAGAGTGAACAAGCTCTGGGTGATGAGGTGAAAACTGCTCTTAATTTTAACTGAGGTGTTGCACCCACCTGGGTTGTGTGAGACCGCAATTATGCACCATTAGCACCACTGCATACACATCAGATGAAATGGAAATAAGAAATTACTTCACAAGTTGAACTAAGGGGGGAATGGTTCTTGGAGCTCAGATAATGTGAGCATAAAGTGGAATTTATTGAGAACACCAGGAAACTGTTCTGTTTACCATTAGCATGCAGGCAACTGGTTTATGCATTTCACAAAACAATGAGGTAAACAATCAGGTACACTGGAAGAGCAAGTTCCTATAAATAATAAACTGGTCTTGTTTTTGCACTTTTAATTTTTCTAAAGCAATGATAATAATAGTAACTGCCATGATTCAGAGTGCTACTAATTAAAAATGTCACCAAAACAGTAATGTCCATGCAGTTACGCAGTTGTCCATCAAAACATCAAACTCAAAAGAATTATAGGATTTTCTTTGCTTGACTATGTTTCCTCTGCTTTATCTCTGGTGTCTGACTCAGCAACCACACTACATTTATTATGAGAAGATAGGCAGTGATAAAAGTTAATGACCATTAATTTCCCAGATTATGTTAGGAACATTTATCTCCTTTAAATTAAAATTGAAAGTTTCTTTTTTTGTACTTTTACCTGTCTGAGGACCTGAGGATTATTTTAATTATATTGCATTTTATAGCCTAGGGTGAACAATTATCTCACACTATCTTTCATGACGGCACTCGCATTAACTTCTCCTTCCCGAGTTAAAGATACAGAGCCTTATTATTTTTTCATGTTATTGAGAATTGATACAATGAAAATTATACCTGACTTCAGTAATCTGAAGCTTGATAACAATAGCTCAGTTCTTATTTCCTATAATTATGACTTCCTTGATTTTACAGCACTGTGGTAATGCTACCTGATTGATCTCTTAGCCCCCCGGTAGTTACCAGAAAGGTGACAGATTAAGCGAGAAGCTTATATCATCAGCAATTTCCAGCTATTGTAGTTTCCACTTATTTCATACGATATTGGATGCACTGTACAGTGTATCAATCTAATGTTCACTTACAATCCTATGCTGCTGACACAAATTATGTTTTTTGACATTTTGAGAAGTTTGTCATCTGTTCAGCTGTACCTAATCCTAAAATTCCAAGTTCAATTTGTTATATAGTGCTCCTAGGTTTTGAGACAGGGCAGCTTTGATAAGGTACTGTATGGGAGACTATTTCTTATACATCTCAGGTTTAATCAGCCCCAGAGAAATCTAATTCAAGCCAAGGCCCGTCTTAAAAGCGAATACACCACCACAACATTTGATTCTTAACAATTCAAACGCTTCAACAAGTTAACACAAAACTTCTTAAGATTAGATTGCCATATGCCAATTATTTTATGTGCAGAAATGTCTCCATATATACCACATGTACCTCAAAATACCCAGTTGTGTCTGAAGCACTAAATCACTCATGCAAATCTATTAGAGCTAGGTCTGCTGATTAGCCTTGTTTTATTGTATTCATGAGTTCTGACATGCAGCTTTACTTAATAACATCAAAGCAGGCACACATCTGAATTCCAGGAAGCAAAATCCTGATACTTCAATATATTAAGTAATTTATTTTATTACCTTTCCTCTAACGTGGGGTATGGTAGCATTTCATGCCTGGGATAAGATTCCCTGTGTCCTGCAGGACCTATGCAGCAGTACTGGACTCATGTACAGTGCCTGTGCTAACTTTCAGACACAGCCACATCACGTCCACAACCTTAACTATATGCAGTACACAAATATACAAAAACCATAAGCTGTATAATCCACACCACCAATGTAGTGGATACATATGCCTGTGTTGCATGGTCTCCTTCAAGAGAAACACTCTTAGAACACCCAGGCAGTAAGCTCAATTAAAATGTAATACCCTGTGGGCAGAATAAGGAGGAATTGCCTTCCTTCTTCACTTGATTGCTGTCTTGAGCAAGCCCTGTGCTTACTAGAGTGTGTCACGATAAGCTAGCTTCAGAGGATGCTCCACTTAACAGCAGCACTGAAACTAATCCAGTTGTGTTTTGCAGGCTGCTCTAAACCTTATGGTCAGCAGTCTGAAAGGGGCTGAGGTAAAGGGCAGGGGAGGGGGCAATGCATTATTATAACAGGTTTCAGCCTCTTTTCTACAGTATCATGGAGAGGGTCAAATCTAAAAAATACAATTAAATTTCAGTACAGTAGATGGACAAGTTCATCAAAACCTCAATTACAGTCATACAGATGAAGACAGTAATTATATTTTGTATAAAACAAAAGAACATCTCAAAATAAAAGCAAAATTACAGGTAGATTATAAGATTGATCAAGCAGAGCAACATGAAAAACTACTTAATTGGTCTCATACTGTACATCGTTAAAAACATTAGAAGCAGGGGGCAGGGGAGAGAAAAAGACAACAGAACATGCCACCTTGAAATAAATGGTGGACCACAATTTCCAAACCCATTCAGTACTTCACTATACTGTAGTTACCATAGGCACTGTGCTGGAGGAGCTCCCAAAATCCAGCTGAGACGTCAGACCAAGATCCCGACTACTTTGTCATTAAAGACCCTACAGTATGGTAAAATCCGCAAGAGAAGGGGTTTTAACTGCAGCATCCAAGCAAACTTCCACTCCAGCCTCTCTAGAGTTCCCCTTACGGGTGAAGCAATTTCTTACTCTGTCTGATTGGCTGTGTCCAAGGCATTTGCAAAAGCTCACCATAAGCAGAGAAACCATTATCGTACAGGTAGGAGAAAGGATTAGATTAGATATAGAAGGTGCATAAAATAATCCTCATTTTTCAAAATGACATACAGTACTGCCAAAGTCTCATTCACAGCTTCCTGACTACCATCCACTACGGAACAAAGTTTTCAATCAAGTTCAGCATAAAATCATTTTTGCTTGAACACCCTGCGTTGTTCTGTTATTTTAAGTCGGTGCGTTTTCTTCTAAATGCAGAAACACATTTCTGTGGTGATCTTCTGAAAATCTTACTCATTTCATTTAAAATAACTGTTGATCTTGATAGACCTGCAATTTGTAACATAAAAAGCAGATTTAACTTAATTTAACAGGGATTAGGTGGCAGGTATCACCTAAAAGAGTGGTAACATTGCTTGGTAAATCTGATGGATAAGATACCACGCTTACTGGCTGCTTATGAATAGCTTGCCTGTATAATATGCTTCATCAATAAATCTGTTATTACAGCAGAATCATGTAGGCTTTGAGCACATTGAGTGCATACTGTATCATAATTCTGGATTATATCTAAAATGTTTTACACAGCAGTGTATACTGTACATAATGATGATGATTTAACTTAAGCTTCTTATATTTTATAATTTATAACACCTCGTATTGCTGTAAAATCAAAGACAAGTACTGTATGAACAAGCCTGCAAGGACCATCTTTGTGTACATGCTGTTATTAGTTTGTGTTGGTCAATGAATGTTCTATGTTCAGTCAAACACAATAGTTCAATATGATGAATATCGTGTGGACAGTCATGTGCTGGGATAATACAGACACTGATAAAATTTCAGAATGGATTGTTGAATCCCAGAAGGCATTATGTTTAAGCAGCGTACTAGACAATAGCAGTGTGCATAAAGTTGTCACAGTGCTGAAAGTATTCATTTTAATTCCACATTAAAAAGCATTTGTGTTCCGCAGGTACTGTATGTACACTATAATTATTCGGAAGACTTTAGTATTTGTAGTCTACCTCCTAACTCAATTTAACACTTTTTGTGCTAAAAAAATAAAAATGTTACTGTATATAATCAGATAACTTTGTATCTTGATCGATAATAACAAGCATGACTGAACGAAAGGGATACAGCAGCATTCTGCAAACAAATTCTGGACCATGAACAGAAGTCATTTCTCTAAACCAGATATTTTAAACCTTGGTCTTGGAGAGGTACAAATCTGTTACACTAATAGGTCACTCTAAATCACCTGTTATTTAAAGATTAGGAACTCTTGTTTAAGCAACAGATCAATTAAGTGATCAGTTGAACGTATAGAACACTGGTCCTGGTGGTTTTATTGCTATTCTGATTGTTTTCACAAACATTCTCGACGTTACAGTATGTAATTGAACATTACCGCATCATCTTTTTAATTGATCTTATTTAAATGTTTAAGATGTTTTAATCTTAATATTTCTCATGGTCTTTTTGAAAAGTTTGCATGGAACTACTGAGTGCTCTTTGTTCTCTAATAGGATTGTCTACAGAATGAAAATCAAAGCTTTTACAGATGAGACCTTGTTCAACTGTATATATGAAGGTGACCTGAAACAACTTGCGGCAGAAAGAAGAGTTCAGAAATGTTGGTTCCTTTCCTTGATTTTTCATGCATCTTTAATTTATGTATTGGTGAAAGGACATATCCCCGGAAAAGGCACGGAACTGAAGTCTTCATTAGTCAACTCTGCTTTGACTTTGTAGATTTCAGAAGTGCTGGCTTCTTTCTAGAACAGTATTAATCACCTTTGATAAAGATCCAGCAGGCACACAGAATGAATAATAACTTTGTTACCAAAGAAATCGCTTCCTTTATTCCTAATTTTGCATTATCATATCTTCCTTCTCCTGCTCATCATTTATTAAATCAAAAGCTAATTTAAACTAGGAAATTAAATAAAAATCAGCAAGCATTCTTCTTCTGCCTTCTGAAAATGAAATATGATGATCTATTATATATTTACTCTTTATTGCTCATTTATTTAGATTCTGGACTGTTAAGTGTTTTATCGTTTACAATTCGTTTTCCTAATCTTCTTGTTAAATGAAATAGTCTGATATTTTTTTATAATTAATGTGCTAATTTGAAAAGCTTGTCTACTTTTCTCAAACTACCCTAATTCCCTTAAAGGTTTTCTAATTGCACTCCACTAGAGTACTGGATTTGTAAATCAGGGTGTTGTGAATACAGCATTTGAGCATATTTCTCCTGCAGTTGTGATCATATTTCTCCTCTATGTACAGTATAGTAAATATATTCCACGTGTATCATATCAACATCCGTCTACTTTATACACTATCCATCCATTTTCTAAGTGCTTCATCCAATGCAGGGTTGCGGGCGAGCCGGAGCCGATCCTGGCAAGCAACAGGTGAAAGGAAAGGTAAATCCTGGACAGGACACCAGTCCATCACAGTGTGCACTCAGACACAAATACTCACACCATTCTTCTTGTTCTCTATGCAGCCTTTAGTCTTACGTAGAACGATGCTTCAAAGTATTATCCTGATTTATTTACAGTTCTTCTTTCAAACCTCTCAGCTGCGCTGCACAGCCATTACGTAAATATAGGAGTCATTATGAAAAGGCTTAATTTTCTAACCCACTACATGTCCTTCCAATCGAAAAACTTTTAGATAACTTACGGTGAATGGAATGGTAAGTAACCATGACATACTTTAAAATAACAAAGGAAAGTTATAATGACATTACTCTCTAATTCACCATCTAAAATCCAAAAAGCTGTTCATTGTATTCAAGACACCAGTAGAAGTGGATCTGATTAGCTGGTTCACAATGGTCCTTTCCTTGACCTCATTGGACCCTGTCCTTTTCCAGACATTATGTGGAGATTCGTGGCACCAGGACATGTCAAGGGAAGGGGGAGTGGAGGCGTGGGGCACTCAGGTCTCTGTTCCATCACTTCTGTCACCTTTGCCCACTCAGGAAGCCCAGAAAGAGGCACCACAGCTGGGTGGGGGGCAAGTCAGGAGTGTTTTTTTGGAATACGTTCAGTATTTGCTTCTAATTGGTTTGTTAAGTACTGGAAAATTAAGTTTCCTAAAACAGTTGTTCACATACAAATCCACATATCCTGAAAAATGCAACTAGATGTACTGTAGCTCAGCAGACAATCTTGATAAGATGGCTTTGGCGTGACAGCCAGTGGAGAAACTGCACTGTAGCACATCTATCTGACTGCAAGCATGGCAAGGAGTGCCAGTACAGTATTTAAAGCTCTGTGGATCTTGATCACAACTTTGTGGGGGGGTTCATGGTCTTTATATTAATAAGTCAATAAGTCTTCCTATCCTGGCAAATGCATCAATATCTAAAGGGCATAGCAAGCTATAAAATATGTTAAACTAATATATATTCTATCCATATGTATAGGGTATTCATGATCCAGCAATTAAATTGATTTACATTACAATGTTTAATTCCTTGCTACAAAAGGTAAAAATGAAAACTACAAAGATAATTAAACAAAGACAAATGTGAATTAAAGGTTTGAAGTCAGTTAAATGCAATGAAAGTACTGATGCATGCTTCCTGGGAGATCCATCTTGGTGTTTTAGTTTAAGCAACAACAGTCTCAGCTTTTAGAAGAAACGCAGGTGATTTTCAAATGCTTCAAAAGCAGGAGTCTTTTCAAAAGCAGCCAAAACACTTCATTAAGCTGCTTTTTGAAAACCTTTTGACGGTAACTGCTTAAGCTGGGCATCAGAAATGTAGAACCCCCCTACAATAAAGCCTTGCAGAGACTGTCCATTCAAAAAGACAAAGCCATCTTCACAAAGGTGAGAGTTTACTGCCAGATAACAGGCACTGGCTACAATCACCTGCAGGAACTATATTGCCTTCCCAGTTATGACATCAATTAGGTCTCAGCTCCAAGAGAATATGAACACACAGCCCCACACTTACTATAGTGGGAAAATTACCACTTATGTGACAGCCAACATGAGAGAAAAATGAAAATGTTATGCACCTTGCCAGTACACTGCTGAGAAATGCTCAGAAGGAACCTCAATGGTTCACCCAACAGTGATTCAGGCTTAGCTGGAAAGATCCTTCCAAACGCAGAGTACATTTAACATTTGCTACACAGGGAGCAGCTCCATATAATTTTTATCCGTAATAACTGGTGTAGGGTGGCACCGCGGCACAGGTTAGCATTGCTGCCTTACAGAACAGGAGTCCTGGGTTCAAGGTGGGGCTTGGGGTGCTGTCTGTGTGGAGCTTGTATGTTCTGCCTGTGCTCACGTGGGTTTCCTCCAGGTGGTGTGGTTTCCCTCTACAGTCCAAAAACATACTACTCGTAGGTAAATCGGATTATAACGGTTCTGGTGTAGTGTGTGGGTGCCTGTCCAGGGTGTACCCTGCCTTGCCGGAAGAGGCTCTGGCTCACCTGAGACCCAGAACTGGAAGAAGCAGCTGAAGAATAGATGGGTGGATGGATGGATGACATATGAAACATTTCCCTGATAATGAAAGAGGATCAATAAAAACAGTTCACAATAAATAACAAGGAGTTAGATTTAAGGGGAATTAAGAGATAATGTGCGATAGGCACAGAGTTATGCTAAGAATGAAAAGGACATTTAAACACTAGCTCTTGGGCTTATCACCAGTAATAAACAAGGTCATTCAGCTGCAAGGCAGAGAAAGAAACAAAATCGCCTCCTTCCCTCTCCCTTATAGTTCCAGCAATTAAACAAATTCGACACAATTTCAAGATAACTTTTTTTTAAGATGACATCATAAAAGTGAGCGCCGGGATGCATCAGCACAAGTCATCTTTAAATAACATACAGTTATCAGAAAGTGTGGGTTCTTTGCTCCATTTAAGAATCGGATTTCATTAAGACTACTTATGAGAAAATGAATATGACGAGCTTGCAACAAGAAAATGACATACTGTACACCACAGGGCGCTAAACAAAAAAGAAATTAAAATTCAGGGGCATTTAGGAAATGTCAGGTTTATTGAAGATTCTTGAAGGTTTACTTCTTTCTTTCAGTTTTCCTTTTCTCTAGTGAGATACGTCATGTTTTTAAAATCTGAAATTGAGTATTAGAGTCTGGTTGACATACAGTAAGTGGAAGTGCTATACATTGTCAAAAACCCCAGGTCCTTCATCCATTCTATTCTTTCAGGTTCCATTGAGTTGATCAAACCCTTAAACAGCCATTAAAAAGATGTATTCCACAAGAAATACTACAATCATATACAGTTAATACAACCAGGGCCTATTCTATTATAGTCAAGAAATGGAGTTGAGACATACATTTTCTATAATGTAAATGGAATCAAAGAACTAGAAGACAAGGTACAGTTGCTAAAAGGCAAACCCTGTGATATGGTATCCATTTAATTTCCCTGAGAGTACATATTTTTATCCATTCTATTCTTCTGAGCCATTGAAGCAATAGATCTTTAGAAACTGAAAGCACTGCATTTACGAAATCAAGAGGTAATACCACCAAATTGCACAGATTATATATTAAAAGGCATCTGTTCTATATCTACACTTCCATGCTCAAATATTGTCAGCTAAATATGGTGTTATACTGGAAACTTAATAAAAAAGGACACTTGCTTTGAAGGGTATATTGAATCCTTCACACAAGTTATTGCATACATTAAAAACCCAGAGCCATACAGTATCTAGAGAGGCCTGACTTAGCCAATACTGACTCAATGACCATCCCATCACACGGCAAGACCACAGCCCCACATTTCCCCAATACCCACAGCGTATTACCAGAGTTGTAGGTTGTATAATAAGGAATCTTGATGCTTTTATTGCACTGCATCTCATTGTTTTGTGCATTGTTATATAATATGATCAAGAAAGGGTGGCACCCATTTTGAAAGCAACACATAATGACATAATAAAAGACATTTCAATAAATAGTGATGGATACCAAATGAGTGTGCTGTGCTTTTAGCATCCTTATAGCTACAGTAGAACTACTCTGTTATTTCCTAAGATAACAGCATTACAATGTTAAAAAAATATACATGGATACAGTATATTGTTTATTTTAATATTCTGTCCTCAAGCATCTTAACACTCTTTCATAAAGACTGCTGCTTAAGAATACATTGTTTTAGAGTGAAACATTTCTTTTGGATCTGTTTATTGATTGCAGAGCACCAATAAACAGCAAATTGGGTCAAATCATCAAAAAGATACCACTAGAACTCTGGAATAAGAAAGTGTCTGAAATTGCATGACTAAAACACGTCTCTTAAGGATCTACAAAACCTAAAACAAGCAAAAAAGAAAGAACAGTAATATGCCATGAGACAGATCAGCACAGTTTCATACCCTGTAACTGTCTGCTAGCTCTATGTTTTGGGCAGGACACAAAGTAGCAGATTGATTTATAATACTTGAGAAAAGTCAGAGGGGACATATCAGCACTGGCATCATAAGCTGTCTCCTGGTTCTGACAAAATGACAAGACATAGTGTCTTTGTTCCTTCATAACCTTTTGAAAGACGGGTGCCTATTTTTAACAGAATTCCAGTGCAACTTTATCATTACCAGTGTGACAACAGAATTTGGGATTTTAGTATTTACATTATCATTATAAATTCTCTATATACAGTATACTACACACATCTAATTGGATCTATTATAATAAGGGTTCATAATTGCACAATTTGTATTGCTTCACCGAGCGTTGTTCAAAATAAAAATGTATTTCAAAGAAGTACGAATTTATTCACTTTTTTCTATGCAATCCTAGATAACGTTAACTGTTCTTATTGGAAAAATTGTAAAAAATAACATTCCTTTGCATTTCTCCTTCTCTTGCCTCTTTATCCTCAATCACCACTCCACCTCCAGCTTTCACAGGTGAAACCTCCTCTTACTAATCTCTTCAACTGCTCCAAAATCAACCTGTTCACCACCAATCCTCACTTCAGAACTGGTCTAGATTCTCTGTTCTCTGTCCCCCCCAGTGGACTAGCATTTCTGCAGGTAGAATCAGAAGCAGAAGAGCCTTCCTTCTTTTTGCATTTAACTTTTTTTGCAATTTTTCACAGTGTACTGTGAGGAGTACAGCCCCAGTGGGGACCACCTTCCACAGATTCCTCCGGCAAATGGGCTGCTGGAAGTTGCCCAGGAAGTTGCAGTTGCAGGAAGCCAATTGGTCAGGGGACTTACAAGGGGACACAAGTGTTGTGCCAAACAAAGGGCATCAGCTGGCAGTTTGTGTGTTGAAAGTTGTCTTTATTTCATATGCATATGGGAGTCTTGCTCTTGTACACAAGACTCAACAGACAACGCTTACAGTGCTCTTTTATACAGTGATACAAATGATACAAGATACACTCCCACATGACTCTCTGCTTGCATTGAGGCTTTATATGGTCATTCTAGAAAGCTGACCAGTATATATACAGGTATTTTCTTTACTGCCAGCTTGCATGACAATCAGCCCCTTCTGCTGAATAGACCATTTGTTCCAGGAGAGGTCACTTGGTCATTTCCCTGAGAACTATGCCAGCTATGCTTAAAGACACCATGTGGCTATATTATCTTTTGAGATAAGACATCCTGAGACAGAGTTAGTAAAATATAAATACAGAAATACATAGCCGACAAGTTTAGTAAAAAATTTTTAGTTAATTCCCTCACAAACAATTAAAGTCTTATTATAATTTGTTGTTTTCATAAATATTTACCTATATTTGTACAATATGTGTGCCTTTCCTGTAACAGGTAATTTTTTTACATAAAATCAAATGAGGCTTTCCCAGTAGAAATCAAATGAAACAACTTTGCTTGAGTTGCATTAAATATACTAACAAAATGTTTAATTAAACACGGAACTGTAAACATGAAGATACCAATTCAAAGCAATTTTGTCTCTGAACACATCCTATGAGAATGTACAACTTGTCATTCAGATATTTCACTGACTTTATACTCCCTAAAATCATAAGGACCCCCTTGTGCTTGACTGAGGGTACAAAAGTAATGATAAAGAAGATTTCTAATTTATTTTTAATATCTGTGTTATTTTTCTTTACCTTTGGGATATTTAAACATTTTACAGATCCAAATCTCTGGGCAGGCGACTCCTTATTAATTAAGGTATAATTAATCTCTGTTCACCATCAATATGTAAGAAATTAATTTATTTACCTTGGGTGAAAATGTTCTTTAAGGTTTTGTGTTTTGGGTCTCTGAAAGTCAATAAATGTTTTATGTGATCTACAGATTTGCACACAAGCAAATCTACATCATTAAATTTTATTAATTATAAACAGGGCTGTCCAACTCCAGTCCTGGAGGGCCAGTGTGCCTACAGGTTATCATTCCAACTCAGCTCTTAACAAGCTAAATCAGCTAGTTACCGGCTTAATTGGACCAATTCAGCAGATTTTCCCAGCTCTCCAGATGTTGCTTAAAATTTTAAAAAAGACTTAGAAAGACCCATAGACATACTGTTCCTCTCAGACCAGCGTTGGATAGCCCTGATCCAGGATTGAACAATTGCCTTCCTGGGACATGATAATGAAAGTTAATGATTTTTTTCTAAATGTCAAAGTAATTTTATCCTTGGACACATTTAGAAAGCTGCAAAAGCTCTGGATCATTCATTTATTTGAAAGGTTGCAGCAATGGCAACAGATTCTAGGCGTGCGTTTTCTTACATCTCTCTTTATGGGCATCACAGTCATTCCTCATAAACTGCCACTTTCTCGATTTACTGTATCTACCCATTAATACTGTACCTTAGATCAATATACTATTATTTGATGTCTAAAGTATTGTTCTTTGTTATGGTGTACCTGCACTGGGTAAATGCACCCAAAATTCCAATTATGCAATATTCTGGGAAAGCATCACAATCTGTGCATTTGTTTATCCATTTTATAGCAGATTTTATGTACAACTGTGGATTACATATTAGATGCTATTAACTGCATTCAGTTTTGGCCGATGTAACTGGACAGGTAACCATTAGCAAAGGACATGGAATTTGAGTCTGTTTTATGTGCAGTGGGCTACTCAGCATTCTAATAATTTTCTTTAATTTATGGTTTTACTGTGGTTCTAATTTCTATTTTCATCTTTTTAATAAACATCATTGATAAAACTTGCATAATGACTTAGACAATGAAGAAGTAAGAGTTCTCTGCACTTTGTGTACAAAAATTCTTCAATGCTGCCTTGTTTTCTAAATCATTGTGTACCAGTTCTTCCCTTAAATGGGAGGCTAAAATCTGCCGTGCTCCTGTTAAAAAACACTCAAAAGGCATTCTACTGTAATTACCAAGTGCAACTAACAAGGGTAAATGAAATTAAAATCCACAGCAGTAAATATTTGATCATCAGACTCAAGTTAACAACTTTAAATCAAGGTGTCAGATGTACAGTACTTTCTGACAATTCTGTAATTTCATTTTTCCAATAAAATGACATTGTAATTGTTTTTTAATTTATGAGGCCGCTCAGGAGTCAGCAGAGAGGATTATCAGCAACACCATACACAGATTATCAAAGTCATTGAATTACAGTCATTCATACCACATGGTTGGTCCATTGGACACTAAATTACCAATCAATTTATCTCTCAGTAGGGCTACAGAGCACAGAATCACTGTGTGCATGGTTGGTTCCTAAACTCACTGAATAATTACTGACACAAATGGACAGGTCCCCACAGAGACGGCTTATTGTCACTATTTCTAAGCTTTGTTTAGCTTTCCTTTACTTATAAAGTATGATTCACACTTTCTGTTGCCACATGAATAGGACAGCAGGTGTCAATATAAAACATAACCACAAAATATTTATGTTAGTACTTCTTGGGTACCTTTTCATTGCATAAATACCTCTATGAATCATCTCCAGTTTGGCTTACCTTAGCTTAATATTAAAAGCTTCATGTAATGTTTTTTTTTTGGTTTCTTAAACTGACAGCAGCAGAGGCATGTACAGACAATGAATGTTTAAAGACCATATTCACAAACTAACAGTTATTCTGTTTTAAAACAATGTTTTTACAAAAAAAGGTTCTCTCGAAAAGACTTTCTCTGTGTGAACCAAATTAACCTCAGTCTGCATAGTTTTCTGATGATCCAGAAGGACCCACAGTTACTTTTCCAAACCTTTATAAAGGAAACTCTTGAGTATAAACTCATATTCCAGACTTAAGCTTCTTTTGGCATCCCTCCAATGTCATTAACTTTAAAGTAGTTTTTTTTTTCAGTTTTGACATTGAAATATAGTTTTGTAAATGTGACTTGGATGTTCTTAATTAAACTAAAAGCAAAGACACTGTGTACTTTAGCTATCACAAACTCTTAAAACAGCCACATGCAGCCCATTACCGAGACTGTGGAGCAGCACAGCCTATCTGCCACAGCAGAGACTATTACAGCATGGGGACTTATCAGCTTTACCAAACAGAGTAAGGAGTTTCTGGACACAAATCTCACAGCATCAGGGAGCACATTACGTGCCTTTAAGCCGTGCAAATTATTCTGCAGTCAAGCAGAAAGCTGTAGTTTTATTTGGACACTGTTTGTGCCTCTTTTTATAAACGATAAAAAACAGTTGTGGACACTAGACTTTTATTTTTTTAAACATTCATGAAAAGATTGATTGCTTCAGTCAGCCAGACTCTAGGGACTGTATTGCAAATAATTCTTTTTTTTCCCTTCTGTATGGAACTGCTTCAGATTTTTTTTGTTTTGCACCAAATCTGGGGCTGCTGACAAAATGCGAATTTGTCAACTTCAGAGGAGAGGTAAAAATATATTTTAAAGAAAGTGAGGTAAAAGGAGCAAAGGAAGTTAAAAGCATCCAACAGAATGCATGTGTAGTAAAAGACATTTGTTGATTGCATAAAACAGAGTGAATGGCCGAATATAAATGAAATAGCTAACTGCTATTAAAAAGTCATTAATAATTTAATTAATTTGTTAGCTACTGCATTGGCAGCAATTATAAAGATGCAGACTTTGATGAGCCTTTAGGGTACCCAGTCATTGATGGTGATGGGTGATGGAGATTCCTTGAGAGATTTTCCACATAGTGTGGGTGGGTTAGGATAGGTTTCCAGATAGCTCATTCGACTTCCTACAGGTAGACTCAAAACAGAATCCCATGTTTGGGCCTGTTCACAACTCAAAATCCATCCACAGTATCTTAAATGAATCAAACTTTTATGTCTTTAAGTAGCCAATGAAGTGGTGAACATTACCACTGACTTCTACAGGTGTAGATTTAATAAGTGTATTTACATACCAATAGTAGATTCAAGGTAATGCAAACTTTTCTATTATATATCAATATTTTCATATACGATCAACTTTCAAGAAACACAGTGGCATGTGCAACTACACATATGCTAGCAAAAAAAGGTATACTGTATGAAAATTATACATACTCATGAAAATAGACATCAAACAAACTGTTACTAAGTATAATTATTGTTTTTACACTATGTGTTATAACTAAATTATTGCTATGTACTGTGCATAAACTATTTAAATGTACACAATGTATATTATTATCCATTTCCCCACAGTTCAACCCGGACCAAGCTATAAATGCAGTTAAGGCAACTTATGCCAATTTTGTAGTGACTAACTCGTTAATTTAATTCCTTAGTCAATAAAACTTTGGGGAAACATTTGGAAAGACAGACATTTTGTCATTAACATTCTGCAATGGATAACACCATTAAGTTAATGAGCCAAATGAATTGTTTTTTTTTTAATTCACACCACTTTGCATCTTTTTCTAATATCAAATAATTGCATGCAGGTAGGTAATACTATCAGTGTACTAACAGTACCTTTAAAACTACATTGACAGATGCACCCAGATTACTAAGAGCTCACAACTTCACAACAAAGCTTTGATGAGTTTCATCTTTCAGAATTGTCTGTCACTCAGAAATGAGCCATGGAATAGATTTCAAAGTGCTCCAAACAATCTACACCACACAAAATAGAAAAATGATCAAACTACATGATTATTTATTATATTCTGCATATGAATTATTGGTATATTGAGGTAGAGAGTGTGTCTGCTAATAGCAGACCATCATTATCTGATTCTCTTTTTTTCATTCTCAAGTCACAAGATACAGGTTCACTGTTGCCAAACTAGCTCATGGACATTGGCAGTTTGAAAGGACATCATCCATTAACAGATCTGATAATTTCCCCAGGCATCCTTTGCACAGCTTCTATTTTCTTACCTTGAGGCTTTTGTGAAAACAAATGGTGACCGTAATATTGGACTGCATGTCCACACCAATGTGGCATTCTATTATTCATGAAGAGTGTAAGCCATTTTCCCAAATGCTACCGTTTGAAATGAATAACAGCTGCAGATGCTTACAGAAGCTTAGATGCCATGATCACATAAAACTAGTTTGAATGTTTAATACAGTCACCCTGACAGCGCTACAGTATGCCTGGGTGAGTCAGAGGACCCCTATTTCACGGGTATTTTCGGACTCAATCAGATCAGTTATCCCAGCCTCCCTTGTCCAATTAACAGGTGCTTTAATCATCAACACCGCAGTACATTAACCCTGCTTTGCCACTGATCCGGTGCTCTGCCACTGAGTAGCCTTCTGACTTATCTAGTGCATTCAGCGATACTAACCTGCGTTACCAAAGGATACTCTACCTAAATGCACCAGAAACATTCCTAGTCCTATTAATTCTGGTGGCCGTTTCACTTCTATTGTCCCTGTCTGGCTTTGTCCTGCCTCTGCCTTTTCCGACAGCCTCCTTGCATCGCTTTGGCTACCTCTGCCAGCCTCCGGCTTTCACAGAGCCCCACCGGCTTCGCTGCACCGGGATTCCCAGCCCCTCAGCAAGACGCCTTATAACAGACAGTGCATAAAACCAAACTGGATGTTCATGGAAATGAGGCTGTGGATCTTACTGAATACTTGCAAGGCCACAGAGGAAATTTCAAAAGTGGGGATGTTTAAGAAGTTAATAGGGCAACAACATATAATCAGGTACAGGGGATTCTTCTGTACTGATAAATCCATGTCAGTAAGGCCAAGAGACAGCATTAAATCTCAGGCTTCATATAAAAAGTTTAATTTAGAAAAACTAGGAATAACTGGTGATAATGAGAATGAACAAGCTCTAAAAAAATGGTACTGTATCTGATCCGATACCATGGCAGCTTGCTTACTTATTTATACAGATTTCCACAAAGTTCCACAAACACAAAATGAATGAATGGATTTTCAAGGTCTCTTGCAAAAAAAAAATCAAGGAAAAGAAGAGTAGCTAAGAACTGAACAGTCAATGTCAAGATCACAGTAAAAAAAGCTCTCCCTTTGTAACTGTAATATACAGTATCTTTGGATCCAATCAACCAGTAACTAAAAAGGATTTGCAAATAACATAACAAAACACTGTAACATCGTATTTTCTTCACATGGGTCACTACAGAATTATTTCCTGAAACGAAATCTTTTCTCCATGTACATGACGGGATTGTATTTAGGAATTTGAATTTCAATTTGCATTTTGCTGTGCACTTTGTATACGGAATGTCTCAAGGCTTTAATTTACACTTTTGATCGACATGCCAGAAAAATCATTATAAGGCATAACAGGGCTTGGAGGAGGAAGCTAATTAATAATGAAGCTGACAGTTAATTGCAGAAGGCTTTGGAAACTATTAACTTCATGTATCAAAGACTTCACAGTATTCTGTAAAATAGCAGAAAATTTCTCAGTAAGAATAAGAATGTAACAAGTCAACCACAATCTGTGAGTTCCAAACCAAAGTAGGATTATAGTATGAAGGATTAAATTTATTTTATTACTTAATGTTTAAATACATATGGTTGGATTTTCAAAGTTTTATTATAAAAGTCAGAATAAACCTTTATTTAACTGATTTAAGTCAAATGAAGACAAATTTCCATCTGGAGCATTTTATTTTTGTAATGTTCCATCAAGGGTGCAATAGCAGCTGTGGATTTGAACGCATGACTCTCCAGTCCTGAATTCAGAGAATGCTGTAGTCTGGAAAATGTTGTGAAGACTGCAGGATACTTTTACAAGATGTGGAATATAGCCCTGTTGAGGTAAACTGCAATAAGCTGCAAGAGGCTTGCTCTCCTGCATCGAATGTCATTTACACACAGTCATTTACTCTTTTAAACATAAGGAAACCTTGTAAGTTCCTTCCATACGTTACATATCCAATGCCTTGCAAAAGTATTCACCCTTTTCCAATGATGTCCCATTTTGTTGAATTACAAATGATGTAAAACATTTTTTAAAGGCAATATTTTTAATCAAAACATGAATGCTCAAACCTGGTGTAGGAAGTGAAATATTGGTAGGAATTGCACAGAAAACTCCTATTAAAATTTATTGATTGTATACACTGTCTTGCAACAATATTTAGATCATTTCTATGGTGTCCCGTTTTGCGATCAGTTACACATTCAGGTCAACTGTTTCTTCGGGGTTTTTCAAGGAATAAACAGAATTATTAGTGTTAATTAATATTGTTTGTGTTTTTAATATACATTTATCTTGTGATACCCAAGGTCAAATGTGATACCCAATTTTCTTATAAGGAACAGAGTATAGTAAGAAGGAAAAGCATGATTCTGTCAGATAAAGACCATGGTTATCAGGCATGGAGGTGCAAAAACCTGTACAACAAACAACTTGGAATTAGCTGTTGATGTTTAACGCAGTGTACCTTAATTGTGAACATTTATAAACATCAGAAGGTATCTGGGTGGCAAGTACAATGACTGCTGATTGTTTTACATTGTGAATATTTTTTAGTTGGAGCATTTAGGCTTTAAATCAAGTTATAAGCTTAAAACTGTTTATGCATCACTTTGTAATTTCACAAAATGGAGCACCATAGCAAGGCTCTGAATACCTTTGCAAGGCACCCTACAGTATGTGACCATTTTAGCTTTTTATTTTCATTTTAATGACATTTAACTTCTTTCACCCATACAAGTGTTCTGTTATAGCATTTCAATTTTGATTAAAAATATACACTTTAAAAAATACTGTTGGCAATTCAACAAAATGGGACATAATTGAAAGGGAATTACCACTTTTACAAGGCACTGTATATAACTACTGTACAAGGCACTTTGTGCAACTACTGTACATTATTAGAATGTACTAACTACCACAAAATCTAAAGGCGGTACCCAAAGGATTCTGAAATTTTCACAACATGAAACTTGGTTCACCCATCGATCAATCAGCACTCATTATATTTGCCACAGACATGTCTTCAGATGTTAATACATAATCACAATTACGGCTTTAATGGTCAGTAGATAATCCCAGGTTGGAGATGTACAGTTATTTACAGCTACAGCCTAATGGACTTCCTGCAGTTATCAGAATCGTGTCTCTACTTCTTAGATGAGATCAGACCACTTTATTGGCCCTATACAATTTGTTGCATTAGGAATTCGTCCTTTCGCAGACCCCAGCTTGCTCTCCATGAGACACACAGACAGGGAGAGAAGCTGGGGGTCAGAGCGCAGGGTCAGCCATTGTACAGCGCCCCTGGAGCAGCTGGGGTGAAGGGCCTTGCTCAGGAGTAGGATTCCTCCGGGAACCTTCCAGCCACAGGCGCAGATCCTGAGCCACAGAGCCACCGCTCCACCCTTATTACATCCTTTATCCTTTTTTAGTGTAGGAGGAAACCAGAGCACCTGGAGAAATCCCACACAAACACGGGGAGAACATACAAACTCCATGCAGAGGTCTGGAATTGAACCCAGGGCCCCAGCTCTGGCGTTACTGCAAGGCAGCAATACCAACCGCTGCACATTTTCATGCTACCTGTATTAGAACATGTGGATTCTTGTCTTATGATTCATCAATGCTCAGAACTTCAGGACGACTTTAATATTCATGCGAGTTCTTGAAACTTGAATTATTTAGCAAGCTTTGTGGAATAATTATGTCCTGTGCACTTTGAAAATATTAACACCTGTAACTTCCAAGAACTGGTATTATAACAGTGTTTACTTGGCACAGCTGCTGTTTCATGCATGTTTTAACAGGAGGTCCCACAAGTAGGGTGGAAAACCTTACCTGCAGGAAGCCATCTGTCTTCTTTTACCCTGAAGCAGATTGAAGAGCTTTGTCCCTGTGAGAAACCCAGTAACATCACACAAAGTGTGCCCAGGGGTGTGGGGGACAGCATCTATATAATCTGACATCACCGCCTTAACATTCAAATAATGTTTTCATCTTTAAAAAAATCTTGATCACATTCAAGCTATCAAAAGTAATTTCTGCAGAGTTAGGAAATTACCAATTTCATGCATTTTCTTCACTATTTGCTGCATGACTGAAACACATTTGTGCCGACTTTATGACTTGTTGTGTGCCATTTCATTAACATCTAATTAGCTCTAATTTCCCTGTAATTAAACCTAATTAGAAAATAATGTTTGACATCGCAGACAGCTAAATGCAAACACCACAATCGGTGCTGAAAAGAATCTGGATTCTTTCGCCTGTGTTTTGTTTTCTGTTAAAACTGGTTACAGTGCCTTTCATCATACTTTCTTTCCTTTAAAGGAGCACAAAGCTGTGCTCTCCATACTGGACATAACCCATTAAACGATAGTACTGCAGCCTGCATTGACTATCTCTTTTTATACAGCATTATTTAAATTGCAAATTGCTTTGACCTTGAAAACATGCTTAACACTGCATACTTGTAAGCTCTGTTGTTGCTTATTAGATAAAGGTAGCCAGTAAACAAGAATCCTGTCAGAGACCTTCCATGTGTTTGTGAACAGTGCATCAGATAATGCAGACTTGTCTCACCAAGCAAAACTACTTAAAGGGTGTATCTACATTATAAATTGACGTTTGAAAAAATAATTTCCTTGAATCTATCTAAAGCACACAATGCCATTATGCCAGTAACAGCCTTTCCATTTTAAACTTTGAATGTAAACATGATGTATTCCTTTGTTTCAGTGCTGTCTTTTGAAATTATGCTCAATTTTCTTAAATGTGGCATGTTAATATAGCTCATCCTGAAAAACTAATGTGTCAAATGATACCCATTTAAAAATGCTCTGTATAGAATCACTACACCTAATGATAAGGAATACTGCACTCATCTCCAGACAATGACATGGAAATTAGGGTGTTGATAGGTTTGTTTGAGACAGAGCTTTCAAAAGACATTAGTCTGAAATTTTAACAGGCAAAGCTAGCATTGTTGTATAACACTTTTCAAGTTTGCAAAGTATTACTTCTTCAAATAGAACTGAAACTGGTGAAGACTATGCATTAAAGCGTATCAAGTGCAATGTTAAACAATAAACCTAAGAAATAACTAATTAAATTGCTTCTATTTTTTCTCAGAGGTGAATTCATCATTTGAATCAATTTATCGCTTTACATTTAAAATTCTTTCAGGTTAGGTTAGTACTGTATATGCATAGAAGAACGGTTAATCAACCATTACAAATATGAAATGTTATTTTTACATCATAAAGAATTAAAAGTGCCGTGCAAATGAATATATTTATATATCATTTTCTTTTCCAACTTTGGCCTCAAAAACTACACCATAAACTTGTATTCATTATTGGAAACAGACACTAATTTTAGTAATTAAAGTTACTACAGAAAGTAATAGGTACAGTATGTGGGGAAAATGCTGTCAAATGCTAGAAGTTGATTCACCAGGATATTTCTGGGAAAAAATTAAAACATCTAGTCTTGAACTCTCTTGACTCGTCTGGTATCTGGAAGATCTTTTTTTAACTTTGTTGCAGAACCTCATTTCTTTGCTACTTCTGTGAAGGGAAAAATGCTCAAATGCAAGAACAGATACAGTATATACAGGTATGTAAAGCAACTGGAATCTAAAAATATGTTGTCCAGAGAACAAAGTGGAAAAGAATTTGTATACACAGTATGTGGGTAGCATCGGAATTGTACTTTATGAAGCTCAGTACATTCTCTTTTCTACTCAAGCTGCAGTACAAGCCTGAGATAAAGGCACTGTGTGGTGTGTCGAGACTTTGATCCCTATACAGTATGTAAAAAAAGTGATGAGTCCTACAATACATGCCAATCAGTTTAGAAGTCATCGGAAAGAAAGGGAAACTGTTTCAACGATTGCAGGCATACAATTTGATACAGTCTTCCAAGCAACATTACTATGCCTTTTGTCTGTATTGAAGGAGACAGCCTGATGTTATCTTACATTAGCACTGAGAACCTTTGTCCCAGGACCCCCCACCATATCCCTCTTTGCAAGGGTGTCGAAAAAAGACTTGATGATAATGATCTTTTTCAGACCTGGGATCACTTAACACAAGAAACCCTCACAAACTTACCTTTTCCGCTTTAAAGAATTACTAGGTCTTGAAATTGACATGAAATTGTGCTGTCTTGCTTTTATTGGAGGCAGGCTGGTGCTTAAATTATGGCTTCTCATAGATCTCGATCGATAAGGTTGTCCACCCTTTCAGTTTCACAGGCATATCTCTAAGTCAGCTTGCAAAGTTTTTAAAAGTAGTTTTAAAGAGTTTATGGTTTACCACAACCTCTATATCAAATCACCAGGAGAATACTTTTTTATTTATGGTTCAAATATAATTCTGTTTTCAGGACACATCAATACCATCCCATTGTCTCTGTTCTCCATCTTCAGATTCATTTTAATGGCAGTTTGTGTTTTGTTTAGTTCATGCACTATACTCTTAAAGTTTGAACTGCCAGTTTCAAAACTGAAAGAACAGCTTGTGTCTGCTGAGCAATTAGTTATTGTATTCAATTATTTTTACACATGGTGCTGATTAATATCTAGAACTTGCTTGTAAAGAAGGGGCCATTTGTAATAATGTTGCCCTAAAGCAAAGGAATGACTGTAGATGTGCTATAAAGCACATGGTTAGGACCTATGAAGCTAAGAAACACTTACCTGTATACTGTACCATGTACTAAATAACTGTATAAACTGCATAAAGAAAAGAAAAAACATTTCAGCTGTGGAGCCTTCTTTGGGTGTCTATAATTTTGAGCTGCTGTAGTTTCAAGAACAAGGACAGTGATTGAAGAAGGCAAAAGAGATCCTGTAAAAAATGTTGCTTGAATTCTCAATCCCCAGAGTATAACTGCAACTGGGACAAGGACCCTCAATGAGAAGCCTGTCCACTTTTTTATAGTCTCTCGCTGGGCCTGAGGTGCAGTTAATAAGTGGAGAAAGAAAAGCAGACCCAGAGGTAGAGTACCAAGAGTTTGACAAAGTACTATTACTGATAATCACTGTAGTTAACTCCCCATAATTTTCCAAAGGGGTGCCATATACTGTTGAAAAAAAAAGAGTTGACTTAAGTCAATTTCTTTTAGGTATGGTAACATGATATCTTCTAATGTTTTCTCTGTTCCAGGCTGAAAAGATTCACTCCCTTTAATCTATCCTCATCATTCAAGAAAAAGCTTGATGAGTTTCTTTGATCAATAATCATCTAGCAACCGAAAGGGTAAGACAGACTGAATGCCCTCTTGTTTCATCTTTTTCATCCTCTGCACTTAACATGGGTTTTCAGAATAGTTAGCTTGTCTCTGAGGCTTGGCATCTCCGTCATGTAATTTCTGTTGGTGTTTCTTTCTAAAACTAATGCAGCTGATGAACTCAAGCCATTGCTTATGAAAGAATCCAGATTAAAATATTTTTCCTCTTAAATGCAGGGGCTTGGTCACGCTGTATTATTGTAAAAAAAACACCATTCTTTTTATATGGATTTATGAATAAAACAATGAATAATAGTAGGATAATACCTTTTCTTTATTTGAAGTTATCTTTTTTTGCACAATTACGCAAACATCCTCTTCATTTATTTAACCCATCGAGTAATCCTTCTTTTTTAAAGTTAGTCATGGCAGCTTGTTTTAAAGACTGAAGCAGTGGAACCAAGTGAAAAAAACAAACAGAGGCACAGCTCTTTTGAGTTTTATTCCCATCTTAATGCCAAATCCCTGTAATCTTCGAAGCAGTCTGTTTAAAAGAGGAAGCTAGCTTAGATAAGTCTACAAGAATGAATTTATATTATTCATATGGCATTTACTTTTCCTGCCCTTCTCCTACTGTTTCATGACATTTGTGGTGTGCTTTGTTTTGTCTATCTAGATTTTTTTATCCAGTTAATTACCATTTTCGACTTCAAAGAGAAAACAGAAACATAAATCAGCACTGGGTCTTTGCAATAGGTGTTTTTCTCCTGTAAGACAACAATATCACAAGTGGCAATTTGCAATACAATAGCATATATTCATTGTTCCTCTACAGGATAAAGAGCCCATTTAACTGTCCACTATTGCTTTCTTCGAACCACCCCAGAATCTTTGGCTACAAAACAGCGACAAAAAACAGAAACCTACTCTATGGTTTGCACAATTTGATCATGTGTGCGGAAAAGTATAATATGCCAATTATAAGAAACCAAACATAGTGGATTTTTAAGAGGGTGTGGCATGAAACTAGGTCTGTTGATTAAACTGTGTGGAGTGTAACCCCTGTTTAGGTTGTATTCTGTATTGCTGTAATAGACTGCATTATAAATGATCTTCCTTGTAAATCTGTCACTGTTTTTTCAACAGCTCTGCTACACCAGTATCAGCAAACAATTGAAATTGCTACAAAACCAAATAATAATTAAGGTTTGTCACCACCGTTCCATTTACCACCAAGTAAGCTCAACTTTTCAAGAACTCTGAGTTGTCTAACCATGTTTTCTCTTTCGCTCAGCATCACTGTTAGAGGAATTGCACTCGATGCTCATTACAGCACAACAAGGATTTCAGCTGACTTATGATTACAGAAACGGGGAGGAAAAGATGAGGAAAGACAAAACCTGGAAGCTTTTGTTTGACTTCTCTTGGCAGACTACCTCTCGCTCTTCATGCATTTAAATTTAGCTTGGTGTTAAAGAGAACATTGTGCGCTTCAGGCTCACCTTTGGATTTTCTTGAGGGGATTTAGGAATTAGAGCGCTTATCCGTGCACAGCAGCTCTCATTTTGCCCTTCCTTTGAGATTCCAGGGATTTCAAAGTAGGAAAAAAAAATCTGCACCACATGCCGAATTAGTGAAAACCACCAGTTGGGATTAAGTTTCTGCTGTGTTTACCTGGCCTGTATATCTTTAAAAGACCAGAAGATGGGTCAGGATAGTGTTCACTTGAAAACCTCTCTAGAGCACAGACTCAAAGACAAGTTTTTATTTTGATTTGGTTCTTGAAGACTTTACTCCATGCATGTATTACAGTAAGGAGCACAGCCAGTTTTCTCCATGTGTTGGTTGTTTTTCAAAACCGGAGTTTGGAAAACTACTTGACTCTGCCTTTTCTAAACCTTAGAAGATCAAATATCTGCAAGCTGCTTATTATGGTACTTAGAATTGCAGAAATACTTTCAAGCTCAACTTTAAACATACCTAACACATATTATTAAGAATGTAAAGTATTGGATTACTAAATTCATTATTCATTCAAGATTCTTGCTCTTTTAAAGAGCTGATTCTTAATATTCAATTGATTAGCCTTTCAATAATCTTCAAAGGCACATATTGACTGCGAAATAAATGCATGTTTAAATAAAAGGCTTCTGAAACCCCCATATATTTAAATTTAATACAGAAATGTATTTCATATAAGTAATAAAAATGTAATACAAATGAAAGCCAAGAACGTGCTGTTCTGTAGTCACATTCAGAGCCAATTGTCTGTAAACCTTGGCAAACGGTAAAACGAATAATCTTTCAGAAGTAATTTAAATTTCTGAAAAACTGCCGAGGCTGAAGTACTTGAAGTTCTTGCCTTAATACATCTTTTCTTCTGCTCCAAGCGTCACTGTGGTGTAACGTGGGAATGTTGTTTCAATAGGCAGCTTGCTCTCATTACTGGTTTTGTGTCCTTTAACTATTTAATACAAAATCTTGTCCGATGAGCAAATATTCTCCTCACTTAAACCTCATTAATAGCTCCACCAACTGTGGTAAGCGGACCTTTGAAGACTGTGGTGCTTCTAAGGTTTAGTTCAATGGACAGTTGTCTCAAGCTTAAAGAGATTACTACAAAAAAACATTAACCTTTCACTAAGCTTCTTGTTTGCAGAATCAAAAATGTCACAAGTCACTTTGAAACAGCTTGAGTACTGTGTTATTATTCAAAATATGTTCAATGTAAAGAGAATGCCAGTCCAGTATGAGGGTATTATTCTGTGTGCTTTTTTTTCTTAAAATACAGCATCTCCAAGCTCTGTCCTTGCCAGTGGTCCACTATAGTGTCTTACTGGGAAGTACCCAATAGTTTACACACATTAAGAAGAAACGAAAATAGACTGGAAATAACTGATTTTTCACAAAATCTCACTCGTGGACTGAGGAGAAACAGTTCCTGCTGTCTGTAACTTTTTAATGCTTGTCCCATGCCTCCCCTTCTGTTTGCACAATTCTCTGTTGCTCCCATGTTGTTATTGTTTATGCTTATTAAATATCCTAGAAATATCAGTTTGTTGGAAAACGTACAGACCTGAATGCAAGAAAATATCCTGGTGAGGTTTTATCAATGTCAGTCCCATTGCCAGTGCTTTCCCAGCAAGCAGAAAGGCAGGTTTCTATTGAAAATGGATGAAGTATCCTCGCTGCCAGAAAGCCTGATGAAGTCTGTTCGGAGATTGTTTATAGTGCAATTTGTCGCCAAACAAGGCCAGTAACAATTTAAACAGAAAACAACTACAGAACATTATGCAGAATTCATAATGCAATACATGGAGAAAAACAGATGTCAGGAAAACTAAGGCAAGGGAAACTACTCCTCAAACATGAAATTGCTGTATTTTAAGCATTAAGTAATAAGGGGGTGTAAAATCACAGTGATGGTGAATAAGCAAATAAAAACATGAACATTTTATCTTTTGATGTAGTCTGGAGTACATACGGCATATACAGAACTGTTGAATAAAATAATAAATAAAGCTTTTTTTTCCCACAGAAAGTATAGATACCAGAATAAGTATAAAGGTCTTGAGGAATTATTTTCAGTTATCAATCTGCTTCATGCTTTGAATTTAAATCACACTGTACAAATTAAAGTGTCTCAATCAGCTCTTATGGAACACAGAACACGATGCCAATAAGTAATCTAAAAATGTCTAAATACTTGACTAACTAGACAATAAATAAATGTTCAAGCAACCCTGGTTACAGTATATAAACTGAAAACTCAATAAAGCAAATAATTCTCTAATTCTAAACGTACAGTAAAACCATTTTGCAATATACTAGAAATCCATACTTTTGAACCTATTTTTTCCTTCATGTCTTCCATTTTCAACTGAACTTCAACTTCAGATTTCAATGAGAACTTACAGTGATCCCAAAAGTAATCTATTAAACTGTAAAACCAATATAAAAGAGGCAAATCTAGTGCTACACATATCAAAACTATCACCCTGGTAGTGGATGACAAACGACAAATTAATGTTCTATTGAATCAGAACACGTACTGTATAACTGGCATTTAAATATTTTTTTACATTTAATGAATGAGTGGAAAACATGGCTACAAATACAAAGTAAACTATTTATGCCTGCCACATGATATCTGTACCACTCGACATTATCACTGTTTATTTACAGTCATGTGACATCCCTTTAAACTTGCCATTAGCCAATTCTGTTTCCCAGTTAGAAACACTGAACATTTGCTAATTACAAATCAGAGCAAACTGCCTTTTACTTCACATTCGCTGATTAATTTGTCTCTCATCAGCCCCTCAAGCACTTTACAGGTGATCAGATCATTAACCCTTGGTCTCCTTTAACACACATTTCACTCCTTCAGAACTTCACATATTTCGTCTTCAGTGCATTAAGTTTGCAGCATTATTGTCATCAGCAGTTAAATGAAACATCCCGATTATTTCTCTTTTCAACAGATAAACAGTCTTTATAAATCAGAAGTAGAATGTTTAAAATCATTACAGCAGGCAATAAAACCTGCCTGAGCTCAGAGGATAATGAATTATTTTCACTACATGTGGATCCAGTAAAGACTCAATGAAATTTAACACTCATTTAAGGAAAGCTCAATCAAGGTTGTGTTGGCACTGCACTAGTAGCAGCAGCTTGCATCTCGAGAAAAATGAATACAGATATCAAATTCAATTTCATTTTAAAACAATGTTCATGTTACAAAAAGTCATGTCAGGGTTGGCTAGGAAAACTTTACAAGAACCGGAACTAATGTCTATTAAGTTCTTTTGTGTAATATAGTACCTTAATTAATTTAAAAGAGGCAACAATGAACTTAGGAAATTAATTTTTCTTGTGACTGGCAAATCATCCTTACAATTGAATTCTGTCTTCGACATTCAGGTCCATAAGCAGTCCTACCACATTTCAATCTAATGCCAGGAGAAAAATGTCAAATTAATAAAGAGCGCCAGAAGTCACAAAAACGTTTTGAGTTAAACCATGGTTCTTAAAGATGGTGTATTCATTTATGTATTATGTTGGATTTTTGGTTTTCTTTTGTCTAAGCTCAATCTTTAGACTAGTCATAGGCAAAGAAAGGTACCTTTTAAATTAATTTGTTAGTATTATAAAATGCTTTTTTGCAGTTGCCTTCTGGCTGTAGTGGGCAAAGATAAAAACCAGTGGTTTATTTTACTCTCTGATGCACACAGCATGTTTGCTGTGACAAAATAATTGCTGCAGGATGCCTAAAAAGTTAAGAAAAAAGTAAAGTAAAGAAAGGAGTTAATTTAATTCTAAAAAAGTATCCACAAATGAATGGGTTATTGACAACCCTAGGGGTAGAGGACTATGCTGTTTTGTCAATGTTGTCGACAAGCCTGTCAGGAGCCTGATGCCCTATAGGGTTGGCGTGCCTCTTACGCTTCAGCTTCTCATCCCTCACACAGGTAAATGAGTAATCTCTGTCTTCTAGAGCATGTAATTAGTTCCACTGACTGATCCACACCCTGCTCCCAGACAGAAGGTGAAAGATATTCTGAAAGCGCTGCCTTGCCTCTGGAGCAGATTCCAGTGTTTCCATATCTCCAGCACACAAGCAAGGTGTTTCTTTTTGATAGTTCAGAGCGGGGGTGTCCAGTCCTGATCCCGAGGGGGGTGGTGTCTCTGCAGGTTTTCTCTGTAAATCACCAGCACCTGAAGAGCTGGGGCAAACTGCCCAATCAATAACGCGATGGTTCTGGATGTTAGGATCTGAGCAGGAATGAAAACTTAAACTGTTGAAACACAGGCCCCCCAGGACGAGCACTGGAAACCCCTCTATTCTTTCTCCCCAGCTATTCTTTCTCCCCAGAACTTTTCAGTTTCAAACAGTCAATTCACCCCCTCCCCCCAGTCTTGAGAGACAGAACAGTGTTTACCTGGGCTGTACAGTATATCTGTATACCTGTTTTTTTTTCCTTCAGTTATTTGTGTCCCATATTTGGTTTGTGAGTCTCCCTGGCTTTCCAGCTTGACACCTCAACACTGTGCTCAACACTCTCAAGCTAATTTTAAGCTTCTGCTAACAGGAGAACTGCCTTTTCTGTTCATCTAAACTACGTTTTACTAAAATGTTCAAACTGCTATGGCTGCGTACTCTTCAGCGCCGGACTCTCACGGCACACCTCTCCCAGGTCCTCTCTTCCTTCCATGGGAATCACACCTTGGAGCTGATGGCCTTCAGCCTCTGATGAGGACCAGCGACCGAGCACTCTGTGCCCCGAGGGCGCGTTGTAGACATGATTGAAACAACACACTGTTCTGAACAACTGCGCGTCTGTCGCGGCTCTGGGGTGCTGGGTCAGGCCTTGCTGGAACAGCCTCTCCCACTGCCCTGTCAAAGTGATTTCACTCACCCCCCCCCCCCCCCCACCACACCCCGTGCATGGGGTTAGTGGTCCACTGCACTCGAGGCACACGCTCACCACTGGCTCTGCTCCTGGGTGATTTTCTGTCTGACTCCCGTGCTGCAGCCACTCTTTTTCAGATCGCAGCGCCTGGGTTTGAATGGTCCCTTGAGACACTTGGTGGCTGCCCGAGTTTCACAAAGACAATGACAAAACTCCCTCTGGGTAAGAAATGACATACCATTCCCAGAAACAAAGTGAACCTCCTCTATTCCTCAAAGCTTCATACTCTGTTACCTGTTATTTTCCCTTAATGTCCATCACGTGGCAGCACTTCAGGTTGTCAGTAACAGGTTTTTAATTTATTGACAAAATGGCCGGAGAAAGCATGAGGTATAACATACAGGTATAAGCCTCCAGAACATCTTGACTAAGCTTCTAGGATATTTGTTCTGCTGCCAGAAGCTAAAATTAAATGGTGGAATATACTGTACAGGTTCTTCCAAATAACAGTTGCATTTTGTAAATGGCATAAAAAAGCTGCAGACTGCAAAATATAGAGCAGCCTCATTCAATTAGACTGCAGTGAGGGGAAAGATAAAATACATAAACTGCTCAGACAGGCTTGATACGTTGTCACATGGGATGTCAATTCTTCTTCTTTTCATTGTGGACACCTGCTTAGAAGGCTTTGAATGTTTCAGAGCAGCTTCTTATCTTTAACTCATAGATTTATACCAGAATGGGCAGAAGTGAAGACCTTGGCACCTCTAAAGCATTGACAATCTTAAGAGCATTCTTAGAGAAGCAAGAGACCACAGTACACTGCTGCTACTCAGTTTAACGAAGTATATTTTCATGCACCTGTAAATATTTACTGTAATTGTCAGAGAATTTGTGTTGTTGCCTATTTAATCGAGATCAATTTGGACGTTCACAATAACCACAAGTTTTGGACAAAGTGGTTCATTAAAGACAGAGTGCTATCACATTTGAAACTGCTGATATTAAATATCAACAGATTGCCTCTGGAAGCCAACAAAAACTACAGCAAGTATTGTAGATTAAGCTTCTTTGGTCATGACAACAAGCATATACAGTGTGGATAACCTGAGCTAGATTTGAGAGTTTTTGCCATGAGTTAAGTTAAGGACAAACTCCTTCCACTTGTTTATTGCAATCAGACCAAAGAATAGCAACCTGATACATTTCTGGGTTCAAAGAAATTTCCAATTTTCTCAGGCTAACAGTACTGAATCTTTTTCATCTTAAACAGAGAAGACTATGAGGCGACCTGACTCAGGTACTGAAAATCCACAAAGGCAAGACAAAGTCCTAACCCAAGGGACTTCTTCAATATCAATAGTATGTAGCAGAGGACACAAGTGCAAACAATGGCAAAAGCGCCTTTAAAACTATGAACAGAAGGCAATTCTTACACAAAGGGATTTGGACAAGCTGTTGTTGGAGATGGTGCTTTGGCTTCATTCAAGATACATTATGGCTACACGAGTTCTTTGAATCTATCAGCAGATGACACCCAAACAAGCTAAATAGATAGAATGGGATTCTCTAATTTGCCAACTTTCTTAAGCTCTTATGTATGACCTGTATATGTTTTGACTGCACAAAACCTCAGAAGATATCTGGACAAATCTGCAGTATAAATCCTTAGTGCTATTAAGATAAGCATTTTCTGTGCAATTTCTGTCTGTACTGTACATAATATAAAGTCACAGCTAAATTAAGAAAATTGAAGCTGGAAAAGCAATTGCAAACAAAAGTATCAGAAAATCATCAGTATCACAAAAAGTTTTGAAGGCATGTTCAGTTTATGTAGAATATGAACAGTTTATACTTAATAGGTTCCTACTGTATCTATCAGTTCAGATGAAGTCTAGTGGGACCTTTTTTTTCTTTTTAAAATTCAGGATCTCCAATTATCTTTTGTTATACCCATCTGATTTGGAATGGCCAATTATGTGTATTTCATATCTCGGCCTTGCAACCTCACAATGGGGAGATTGAGTAATTACAGGCAGACTCCTCTGACCCACCTGCCTCAGAGATACAGTGGTGTGAAAAAGTGTTTGCCCCCTTCCTGATTTCTTATTTTTTTGCATGTTTGTCACACTGAAATGTTTCAGATCATCAAACAAATTGAAATATTAGACAAAGATAACACAAGTAAACACAAAATGCAGTTTTTAAATGAAGGTTTTTATTATTAAGGGAAAAAAAAATCCAAACCTACACGGCCCTGTGTGAAAAAGTGATTGCCCCCTAAACCTAATAACTGGTTGGGCCACCCTTAGAAGCAACAACTGCAATCAAGCGTTTGCGATAACTGGCAATGAGTCTTTTACAGCGCTGTGGAGGAATTTTGGCCCACTCATCTTTGCAGAATTGTTGTAATTCAGCCACATTGGAGGGTTTTTGAGCCTTAACCGCTTTTTTAAGGTCATGCCACAACATCTCAATCGGATTCAGGTCAGGACTTTGACTAGGCCCCTCCAAAGTCTTTATTTTGTTTTTCTTAAGCCATTCAGAGGTGGACTTGCTGGTGTGTTTTGGATCATTGTCCTGCTGCAGAACCCAAGTGCGCTTCAGCTTGAGGTCACGAACAGATGGCCAGACATTCTCCTTCAGGATTTTTTGGTAGACAGCAGAATTCATGGTTCCATTTACCACAGCAAGTCTTCCAGGTCCTGAAGCAGCAAAACAGCCCCAGACCATCACACTACCACCACCATATTTTACTGTTGGTATGATGTTCCTTTTCTGAAATGCTGTGTTACTTTTACGCCAGATGTAATGGGACACACACCTTCCAAAAAGTTCAACTTTTGTCTCGTCAGTCAACAGAGTATTTTCCCAAAAGTCTTGGGGATCATCAAGATGTTTTCTGGCAAAACTGAGACGAGCCTTTATGTTCTTTTTGCTCAGCAGTGGTTTTCGTCTTGGAACTCTGCCATGCAGGCCATTTTTGCCCAGTCTCTTTCTTATGGTGGAGTCATGAACACTGACCTTAACTGAGGCAAGTGATGCCTGCAGTTCTTTGGATGTTGTTGTGGGGTTTTTTGTAACCTCTTGGATGAGTCGTCGTGGCGCTCTTGGGGTAATTTTGGTCGGCCGGCCACTCCTGGGAAGGTTCACCACTGTTCCATGTTTTCACCATTTGTGGATAATGGCTCTCACTGTGGTTCGCTGGAGTCCCAAAGCTTTAGAAATGGCTTTATAACCTTTTCCAGACTGATAAATCTCAATTACTCTGTTTCTCATTTGTTCCTGAATTTGTTTGGATTGCAGCATGATGTCTAGCTTTTGAGGATCTTTTGGTCTACTTCACTTTGTCAGGCAGGTCCTATTTAAGTGATTTCTTGATTGAGAACAGGTGTGGCAGTAATCAGGCCTGGGTGTGGCTAGAGAAATTGAACTCAGCTTTCCAAAGATGTGATAAACCACAGTTGATTTATGTTTTAATGGGGGGGGCAATCACTTTTTCACACAGGGCCATGTAGGTTTGGATTTTTTTTTCCCTTAATAATAAAAACCTTCATTTAAAAACTGCATTTTGTGTTTACTTGTATTATCTTTGTCTAATATTTCAATTTGTTTGATGATCTGAAACATTTCAGTGTGACAAACATGCAAAAAAATAAGAAATCAGGAAGGGGCAAACACTTTTTCACACCACTGTATACTGTACATCTTTTAATCAGTCACATATGATACAGCCCCTTTGCTGAGGTCCAGCGCCCACTGGAGGAGAGACGTGCCCTTCAGGAGGTCCCCAGGTGGAGCTGTGTCACTGGGATCTGTGAGATTCAGAGCCGAGTAACCCCACCCACCCTACCCTCAGTGGTGCCCAGCTGTGTGGGGAATCCTGGTCACACCTGGCCAGTAACATGCCCTGTGTGATCACACCGCCGTGTTAGCAGAACTTTCACAGACTCTTATTGGTACTAACCTCGGACCCCCTCATGATGACTTAAGCAAGCCAGTCCAGGACTATTACGAGATTAGATCTACGCATGGATGTTTGCATTGAAAAGCCTTGAGAGTACAGTACTCTGTCATTTATCATGCCATTTTAGTTCTGAAAATATTTTCTATATACTTCTAGAAATCATGTAATTATAAATGGCTTCTAATCAATAATCTGACATTACTTTTCCATGCAGTTTGTCTAAAATGACGTTTCATGAAGTTTAAGGGTACCAATGCGTTCTGTGACTGTTCCATGATAGTAGCATTACCACCTTTTATAGTGACCACGTCAGATCTCGGAAGCTAAGCAAGGCTGGGACCGCTAAGGAAAACAAGTGGTTTGGTGGACCACTAGGTGGCAGTCTTCCCTCAGGACGATACCAATGCCTCAGTAATGTGTCCAGGAATACAGTTCTATAACATCCACCTTCCTTCTCATCAGACCTTAAACAGAGGTGCTTTATCATTGATGATCCCACAGCATTGCTAATAGAGTAGGGGTGTTAACTCCATTGTCTTGGCTAAATTCCACGATAGGTTTACACAGTCTGGTCAACCTAAAAGCTACCCTTAATTGAAATGTTAAAGCTGATCTGTAGTATCCAGTGGGGCTGCTGGCAAACAATGGCTGCCATGCTTATACTAACATCACACCACAACAAGGCCGGGCGCAACATGTGATAAGATGAACAACATTAATGCACCTTCTGGGGTGAAAATGCATTGCTGTGTAAAGTGCACACAGTAGTGGATGTGGTGTTACATATTTTAGGGAAATGAACTGAGAGTGACAGACACACTTGCTATGCCCTGCCACAGAAAGTCGACTCTGTATAAGGGGAGAAGACAGCATGTTGCGCCGCTTTAGTGCTCAGGGCAGGGGGATATACAGTACTCACATGGTAGGTGGCGATCCTTTCACGGTCCAGGGGATGGCTGACGTACACTTCGCCCGTGTGCCGGCTGATGCTGAAAACTCCCTTGGGGTCTTGATCGGCTCCTTTTCCGGTCAGCCGGAAGATGTTGGCTTCCTGCGGATCGCTGGATATTACCTGGGGACATTGCAATGCCAATCAGCATGGGATTGAATCCCAACCACTTGCTTTATTTGAATCAGTTCTCAATGTTCAGACGTATTTGATTTAAACATTGCAGCCAGCACATTACTCACATGAGACTAGCAAGTTTCGTTTTCGAGGGAGTCCCAGATGTGGCAGCGAGTTAAAAGTGTAAAGACAATCAAACAAATTACAGGCGGTTAGACACGTTTAAGCAAGACTTTCAACAATGCATTGTTAAACACAGCACTTCAAACTCTAAATGAAAAACGAAATGTCTGACAAAATTGCAGTGATTTTCTTTAGTGTGAAACTATCAAAAACAATTTTGTTTTAGGTAGGAGCATTTCAACAACTGTTTTCAGTATCTTCCTGAATACTCACTTTTTGGAGAATATATGTCTTTTTTTGTTGCCAGGACTCACACAAAGGGTACTCAGGCAATTTGTAGTGCTTGGTGGTACTTTCATATTTTTTATATATATTTTACAGTAGCTGTATGTCAAGCAGCAACAGCATTTAAAGTACTCTTACACAGTGGATTCAATAGAAGATGCTCTATAAAGAAATGTTTGTTCAGACTGCAAATTTATATCCGTGAAGGCTGGGCATCTAATGTTCTTATTATTTTACATAACAAAAAATGGAGCCTGTGCAAATCTTCTTCATGGGTCGTCTGAAAGAAAATAAGATATCAAAAGTGGAGCTCAATTTTCTTGACAAAAAAGAGTAGTACATAGCTGAAGAGATCCCAAGATTGCTACAGTATATGATGCCACTTTACAGTATCTGGATTAACTGCACTTTGTTTACAAAGCTTTTCAAAGCTTTTATTCTTGAAAGATTAATTCCAGAGATTCATTCTTGCGTTCTTACAGACTTTCTCAATGAAGCTTATTCTTCTGGTCACATAAGTGCAAGGAGAACTCCCTCTCTGAGGCCCATTAAAATCCAGAGGTGACTTCACACTCCCTCAAGGTGTACGTCAGGTAATAACAGAGAACAAATCCATGACATCAGAAAAGAGATTGAGGTCATACTGTAGTTCGGAGAAATGCTTCAGCAGATTTCGGGACCCTGAACAGCTCCTGTGATCCTGCTGCTACAAAGTCCATGAGCTCTCCAAGCTACTGTACAGTATGTTGGGATGTAGTGACAATTACTAATGTGTATATCAAGTTCTTTAATGATGAAAACTGGGAACAACTCTTCTGACTGATGACTGAGCCACTGACCAGTGCTGTTCCCTTTCGAATCACTTTAGTTCCCTTTGGTTCCACTGTACAGTAAATCTGAGAGGGATTGTCTCAACTTAACACATTGTGTTACTAAAGGTTGTTTATTACACATTGCCATGAACGTTTTATATCCAAATACAAATGGGGGGAAAAAAGCTTCAGGAGCTTTCCTTTTGAAGTTCAAGTCTTCCCAGTAATGTATGTCATGATTCTTTCTCGTCATTAAAACAAGCTTCCAGTCCTTTCATTATAAAAGAAATTTCAGAAGAGGGCTCTGCTCTGTTGTCGGCTGTGTAGAATTAAAGTGAGTCTGACAGGTATGCTTAGGAAGGATCTTTCAGTATCTTCCACGGTTCAGCAAAGCCTTCATGTTCCAATTCAGCTCTGGTGCTTGTAAGACAGTGTGAATAAACAATGCTGTCCTGTGGTGCCACCTTTAAAATTCTGCTAATCACAGCTAAAATTCTTAAAATATCAGTTCTGTTCTATTGTTTAAAAGAGGCTACCCATTGCTGTTGCATATAACAAGGAAAGAGTTTCAGGAATGCAGGTGACTAAATGTTCATGTGTTTACTAAAGTAGACCACCAGACCACTAAGGGTGGTCTTGGAAAAGGATCATTTATATCGGAGGCTGTTTGACGCCCAAGAAGAGCTCATTTTGGCAGAGGATTTGGATCAGAGTGCACACCAAATAAATGAACTAGGATTCATTTCCAATGCGGCCTCGACTTCACTCAAGGGGGACCATGCCAGAGTCCCCCTCAAAGTCATGCGGTGTGAAAGCAATCCCACTAGAGTTTACAAGCAAAAAGAAACTGAACCAGCTGGCAGATGTCCAGCTCTACCTAATTTGCATTTCATCTTGCATTTTCCTGCATAAAACAGTACATACTGTACCCTGTCCATCAATCTCCTTCATTAGCGGAAAAATAACATGAAGATGCAAAAACAAACCTAACAAATCCAGTCTGTTTAGGGGTTTAGGATAACATATTTCCCTTAATTAGCGTGCAGAAATAGTTTTTCTCTGTGCAAAAGGGAGCAACAGTAACGGGAAATAAAAACTCATTTGAAACCTATTTATGCGTGAAGTTGTGGATAAACATCTTGCACTTTCACTGCCTTCACGAAGGCTGGATTGTGTGTCATTACAAAAGAGTCAAAACAGAGATGAAAAAGAAAGGTAAAACAGATTGATAGGGACTGTGAACAAGTTAATCATGCTGCTATTAGGCAACAGACATTTCAAGAATGAGGTGTTTAATCATTCATTGCACTGGCACTGGAAACAACCCTCTGTGAATAATCTAGCATGGGTGTGTTGGCTTTCCTAATGCATGAAACTTTTCTATATACAGCAGGATGTAAAAAAGGCAGCTTTACAAACAGATGATAGCTAACAAACCAAAGAATAAACATTTAATAATACAGTACAGCAGGGCAGGCTGAAATGGACAGAAATTCATGGAAAAATGTTAACTGTATTGAAAAACGTCTTGGGCTTAAACATCTACATTCTGCATTTACATTTATAATCTGGATTTAAGATTACTTTTTATATTTATACTTATTACTACAGTACACCCAGGAAATGTCAGTAATATTTTAACAGATTCACATAGTGATGTGGATGATAAAAAAACACAACTGACAACTGGGAAGGGCCTTGAAACCCAGCTGGAATTCAAACTGTTCTTATTCCTGGCGTGAGAACAAGCAGCAGAATTTGTTGTTCATTTTCAAAAGGTCTCTGAATCATCATCACAGCAGACAACGTAATTAAAGGCCCCTAAGAAATCACAATTAAGATACTTAGCTAGGTGGAGCTGCAATGCTCATACTGCACACAGACTTTTATTAAGCAAGAAGATGATAGCAGAGGAAAAAGTAGTAAGAAAGGGAGGAAGAGAAGTTAAGAGGGGTGAAGGACTTTGTTTTGACTGCTGACTAAAACCTCTAACATTTTAAACATCTAAATGCAAATGTCAGACAAGAAGTAGGTAAACAACCAGACACAAGTCAGCAACAAAACAAAAGAAGGAAGAACAAACATAAAAACACAAAACAGGCCCCAGGAAGTGCTGTGTGCTTATTTCTATTTGACAATCTAGTAACAGTTGTCAAATAATTCATGTAGGTAGCTGTGTCAGCATGCGTAGGCTGCAAAGGAACAAGTAAAGGTTTATTCCATGCTGAAGAGAGAAGAAAAGAAACAACGTTTCGGCTTCATTTTACCCAACACCTGAAGAAGGCTCCACAGCCGAAATGTGTTTCTTTTCTTCTCTTTTCAGCATGGAATAAACAGTTTTCAAATGCTATTTTTTATGCAATGTCAAAAAGAAGAACCCAATGAAGATACTTGAAATCTCATTAAGAAAACAATGAAATGCATGAAGAAGACTGCTTAAGCTTCAAAAGAAAGAATGATTATTATGTCGTGTAAGTCAGATACATGTAGTTAAAAGGAAAACAGCAAACAGGTAACATTCTAGCAGCATGAAAAACTGACTTCCATCCATCCATTTTATACCCACTGTCTCCAGTTCAATGAAGGGGGACCGGAGCCTATCCTGGCAAGCAACAGTCACTAGGCAGGGTACACCCTGGACAGGACGCCAGTCCGTCACAGAGCAGACACAGACACAAACTCAGACACTCACACCAGGGCCAGTTTTCCCAGAAACCAATTAATCTGCCAGCATATTTGTTAACTATGGGAGGAAACCCATGCAAACACTCGGAGAACATACAAACTCAGGAATTGAATACAAGTAATAAACAAGTAAACAAGTAGTAATACAATATGTTTACTATATGTAAATATTCATCTCAATCAAAATAAAAAAATACTATGGGACCAATCAAGATGAACACAGGGCAACAGCAAATCCATCAGCTATAATCTGAGATTTGTTTTCTTTTTGTTTCATTTTTACCCATGTGAAAAAAGAACTCATCAATGAATGGAACTGAGAGGAAGCAACAGTTACAAAGCTTGTCAGATGCTACAGAACCATGGAGGAATCAGTCTCTCACCACCACAGGGCAGAAATATCTACTTTTTGCCACATTTTTTTTGAACTACTGCAGCCTTTCTAGGGGAGTCAAACTGACAAACTAAACCAACACCATCCTCATCAACCCAAAGGGTCAAATTTTAATTGACAAGTGTACACAGGCTGCAAAGGGCTTTAGTGTTTACTTGAAAGTGCATAATAAATGGACGATCATGCGCAAAGCCAAACTCCTCTTAATAACAGCTGAGCACATCCTTTTCAAGCTTCTAAATATTCTATTTGTACTTCTCCTGCGCCCTGTCTGAAGTCGTGCGCAGAATAGTGTATCCAGACGTCCCTGGGCAGCTGAGGCAGAAACTCATTTCAGGCTGCTGTTCCATGTGAAATCCGATAAAAGCGATAAAACCTTTTTTCAGGACACTTTTTGTTACTTATGGGGCAAAACGTCGCCTTAAGAATTTTACATTCTTAGGAGACAAAGATCTTGGCAAGTAGGGCAAAATTCTCTAATTAGATCAATTTGGTAGTAAACACAAAAAAAATCAAGAAAAGAATGGAGTGTTATTGTCATTACTATTGCTACATTATTATTATTATTATTATTATTATTATTATTATTATTATTATTATGCACAATTTACTGCAACCTACTCTACAGGCTCTTATTAGGATTACAACATGAGGACCCTAGACTAGTCCTGACACTTTAGCTTTGTAATAAAAAATGTGACTGAAATGTAAAGTACTAGTAATGTACTGTAAGCGTGCATGTTTGCTTTTATGCATGAAACTGAAAGAACAGAAGCAGCAGAAAGTTGCGACCAGAGTAATTAAGAAAATACTTCGCAAAAAACTTTCAGGTGATCAAGGAGCTGGTAGCGGATGTTCTGCCATGTTACATGTCGAGTGTGCATCAGTGATGGGACTGTTTACGGATACATCTGTACACCTCCTGCATATGTGCCTGCCCACCAGTCATTAAACTGTGATGAACAGTAATTCTAGTGGGATAACATTACCTATTTATATCACTTTCCATTACATGATTGCAAACATTAAAAGAAAATACAGAAAGTCCCTTCACATGCAATAAATGTGACTGCTGGCTTTGTTTTTTAAAAAGAAAACTCAGGTTACATTTTCTTCTACCACAGTGCATGCACAGAGACTTGTCATCCTGAGTGTCTTACAGAGTCTCAGAGAAGAGAATGCTACTTTCTGGGAGTATTTACAGTACAAGCTGCTATCATCCAATCTTTGATTTTGTTACCTCTTTACTTGAAAAGAAAGTTTTTAGGTTTTCCTTAAAGACATCACCCTCCATAATCACCGTAGTCTCCAGTGACGTGAATATCAATCGAAGCTTTATGCCACAAAAGAGATACTGAAGAAGAAGTGTGAGGAATTTTAATACACACAATAATAAAGGCTTTGTTGGTTTGTACTGTATATGTAAAGAGAATACCTATAAGCCTGATTCTTTGTTATTGTGTCCAGGACCTCTGTCATTAGGTACCTTTATGATATGCTGATGACTGGACTGTGGTTGGACTAACTTTCTTTTAAAGAAAGTGGAACATTCGGAATAGCACGCAATGAAATGGGTTGTAGGGATCTTTTTGAGGCAATATATTGGTGCAATAGAGGCGCTTTTCAGATTTAGCTGCAGTTGAACATTAGGTTAAAAGTGCTGATGTTATGAAAACTACCCAGGTGTGTCGTACTGAGTAAGAGCTTTCTATGCATTCATGGTAAAAATTAGAAATATACTGGAAACATCAAGAAATGTTGAAATACACGAAAAACCTCCATATCAATTCAGTAGCAGCCTCTGAACCCTGACAACAGTCAGCTTAGTTCAGCAATGAGTACTGGAAAGCCGTTTTATAATATTCAAACTTTGACAGGGAGAAGCTTGAGGAAAAAATACACCACCAGTAGTTAGTTATTTCACACCTTCTGAAAGAAGCAGCCTAAACAGTTGTTTACGGAAACAGGGTATTAGGCCTTCTAGCACATTCAAACTAACCTTGACAATATCCAACTCACATCACTGATATCACTTCCTGTCCCATCATTCCTAGCATTTGGCACTGTACAATTCACCATCCACGTCACCCCTGCAGCAGACTATAAGCTTCTTCTAAATGCTTATGGCAAGGCTGTTGCCCTTCAGCCAGATATGTCCAGGCTATAGTCCCTTGCTTAACAGCGGAAACAGCAATGCAGACTATGAGTATTAACAGACAGGTTTCCTTTGGCTTTGGAGTAAAGTGGTAGAGTAAAGCAGCAGTGGAGCACAGAAGTATGGAAGCAGCCAACGCGTACCCAGAAATAATCATTTTTAAGATTAAAATAATTTAACAAATCTTCAGAAACGTGGTTTTCCGAGGGCAGTTCATCACACGTTACTCCTACATTTCTATTCTACAGCATGGCCAAGATACTAGCGCCGCAGTCCATGAGAGCAATGATGTTTGCAGCATCTCTCAAACACTTTCTACTGACCCATTTGGAAAAAGCAGGTAACTTCTACTGGCTCCTAAAAGTGCCTTTGTGTATCACTGCTGTTTAAGCATCTACATGCACTGATTGAATGGTACCCTTGTATTAAGTATTGTATCAAGGGTCTAGGATGCTAATTTGAGGGTTATATTTTAGGGGATTATTTTAAATGAATCCTGATATTTCTTTTTTACTTCTATTTTTGGATGGCTACTTATACTTAGGGCAAGACCACGTATTTACATTATGCTTTCAGCAAAAAAAATTGTGTTCTGGTTACTGAGATATGACTAGCAGAATTTCTCTCAATGATAGGAAAACACTAGTGGCGTATTTATAATGAGCGAGTGAGTACTTGGCTCTTGATGCAAGCATGTGTTAAATTCAACACAAAAAGAGAAGAAATGTAGTTTGAAATCCCACAAGCTTTTAACTCGCACTGTGTTCATCACCACTACCATATTAATCTAGGATTTTACTCTTCTAAAATACAGACAGCGCTGTAGACTCTTTTTGTCGGGTCATTCATCAACACAAGTACTGTCCTCTCATTTCTTATTATTTTCACAGTTTCATTTCAACTGACAACCACCAGTTGTCATGACATCTGAGATGATCTGCTTTATTAATAGAGCTTTGGAGTGAATAGATAGCCATTGAAAAAAAAATACTTTAAAGTGGGGTGCATGTAGAACTAAATGTTAAATTAAAATTTATGTATACATGATTGAGAACCCACTTTTAAAAAGATTTTAATGAGCACTCCATGGATGGAGATTTAGGAGTTTAGGTCATTTCTGGAACAAAGTGATCCTTCTTGACTGCTAACAGCTGTATTTATTTGACTAAAATATCCTGCATACTATGAAATATCTAAGAATTTTAACTACTTTAGCACTTGTTAGGATGAATGAATATTAATGCTAACAAAGTTAATGACTAACCAAATCACAGTTTTGAGTCCAGTAACAAAAATGTTATCGAAAACAATTAATCCTCTTTTTTAATGGGATACAATAATTTATTGAAAACATTATTAAAAGATCAATTTTTAAAACTCAAGGCTAATTTTAATTTAATATATTCCTAAGCATAGATAAGCACATGATGTCTAACTGGTGCAATGTTGTAACCCACGTTTATAGATACGCTCATAGAATAATAGTTTGTGGTTTAAACATAATCCTAAGAGATAACATATTCAATATAAAGTCAAGAGTAAACAGTAATGCAATTAAAAATAAGTCAAATGTAAAACTGTGGACAACCTTCCACCGGTGCAACATAAGATATCCCTACAAACAGTCACAGCGTAACACTGTATGAAGAGAGTCAGAAAGGAATCCAGATTGAATGTGAATAGTTTTCTTTTCTGCAGAGGTCACTTGTAAACAATTGCTCCCCTTATATCTGAGCATTTTAGATAGAATCTTAAAATAATATTATATTCTGCCAATGACCTGCATGAGAAATTGTGGCTTATTCATGTGGAAAATCCATTTTGTGTGCTCCCCAATGTACCAAAAGTTGAATATCATGTATTATCTGATTCTTTCAGGGAAGGCTCACTGATGTAGAGAGGGAGTGAACCTGTCAGAGACAATAGCAACTGAATCCTACAAGCCTGAGGCAAACACAGACAGCATAGTTAAACTTCAAGCAGCCTTCAGTGTATCATTACTGCTATTTGGCTTATTTAAAATATAGCTCTTGGTCAATGTCTCCCATCCTGTGAGACGAAACTAATTAATACTTCTTAACAGACCCCTGCGACGACTAGGTCTCCCATTTCCAGCTCTAAACCAGTTATTTAAAAGCACCCTCTGAAAGACTTCATGAATATATCATTTCATTGAGGACACAAAAGCGTGTCTTAAAATAAAATAAATACTTCATTTAACTGAATGGAAAGAACAAACCGTTAGGGGCTAATTACTGATGTTGGCCTCAATGGGTTTACAGCAAAGAAGGTTGAGTGTTTTCCTAAGAGAATAGCTCGGTATTACCATTGATTTTTTAAGAGCCTATAGCCTTTCTTTATTATAACCTTAAAACCCTGTAATGGAGCTGTTGCCATGGTAAAATAAGGATGTATTTGTGTGTGAGCTGCCTCCAGTGCTCCAGGAAGCAAAGTCCCACATTCACCAAGGAGCAGGTAGAGCACAAGAGAAAGCAGTAGCACCACTTCAATCCTTCACACCTGGTTTAAAAAGCAAAACAAAGGCCATAGAGTGGACAGCATTGCTGCCTCACTGCACCGGCTGCTCTCTGTGTTTCTGTCTCCTCACTGTGTCAGTGTGGGTTTTCGCCAGGTACTCTGGTACAGTCCTCCCATAGTCCAAAAACATACTGGGTTTTTGGCTTGTGGACAAACTGGCCCTGGTGTGAGTGTGTGTGCGTGTCTGTGTGTGTTTGTGCCCAGGAGGAAACCTTGACTTGCCAATCAGGCCTAACCTGCATACATTTGGGAAGTAGAGTACTGTATGAGCACACCAGAGCACCTGCTGAAAACACACGGAACAAAACCTGCAAACTCCCCAAAGATGGAATCAGAACCAGAATTTGGAGCTGTGAGCCAATAGATGCAACCGCCAACTACCACTCAGTATTTACACTACTGAAAACATACTGAAGAACTTAACCTCCTCATAGTCATGGCTCTGAAGCAGTTTTTCCTTGGTGTTTGCACCTTAAGAGTAAAGACAATTTGCTTTTATCAAGGGCATGGAAAAAACAGAAATGTGTATTGTACTGTAATATGAGAGGCTATTACAGCAAAAAAAAAGTACTGTGCTGGTTAGGGCACTGAATTTTCTTGATTACAGTCTAAGAGATGAAAATGAGGCCAATTGTGAAATGGCGGCACAAAAACAGTTTGAAGAGGGACATAAAATGTGGTACAAGCAGATGAAGTACATCAATGATTTAAAAATCACATGTGAAAATTGATTTGAAGTACTAATGTAAGGCAGGTCAAAGCAGTAATTTAAAAACACAAAAAAGAAAAATACATCAGACTAAAGAGTAATCTATTAAAGAGAAAGCTGGTGACTATGCCACATAAAGACTAGACATAAGGTAAGACTTATTTCTAAGAAAGGAAAAAGGGATTAATTGCGCAATCATGTTCAATAACAACTGTAATCAGCCACGTACTCCCATTATAACTATCTGTGCCCTAGGACATCTAAACTCATTAATTCTCAATGTCAGTTTGCCGTGTAACTTTAGATGAGGAGGAATATAGTATCGCCACTGAAATAAGTCAAGAACACCTTAGGGCTTTAAAAAAAAACATCCACTGTGAGGAAGTATGTTTCACTCGCTGAGTAATTATCAATTACTATACATATGCAAATTCAATTATCATGCAAAGTTGATTTCAGCTCCCATTCTGTTTTTCAAAGAATGCTCTCTTCCTCCCCTCTCCACTATATACTGTACACAAGAATATACACACCTGGCCCTACCAGTTCTCACTAACAAGCCTCGGGATCATGCTCAGGAGAAGGGTGCCAACAGTAGTGACACTGTATGGTTTTCATACTGTACGGTAAGTGAAAATACAGCAGTAGGGATATGATGGTGTATAAGATGCAGCAGCTGGAAAAAAAAAGGGGGAAAGCTGTCAGGCAAAATAATCCAAAAAGAAGTCACTCTTGATAAGATGTAGTGAGCTTTGCTCTGTTTTGACATTTTCGACTGATAAGATCCATTTAGCAGAGGACTAGATTTTAATTTGATGTCCAGACAAGTGTCGATCTCGTCTTCCAGCCAGGAGCCTCAGATCATGAATCCCAGCCGAGTTGAAATGAAGTCTGGCGCAGACGCACATCCAGCGTCACTGATCCCCAGTCAGGTTCTCTCCTGCCACGCCCCCTCGGGCCAGAAAATCCCACACATTCATTTGAAATATGAAAATGCAGGAATCCCGTTGTCGAGGCTGCTGTCCTGACTTGATGACATACAGAGAGGAGAGTTTATTATGAGGAAGAAGAAATATTTTCAGACTTCGCTGGCTCTATTTTGTGTATGAATCTCCTTGAAAGATCTCAGTCACAGCGAGAAAAAGTGCCCTCTGGACAAGCAGTGGTGATGGAAAAGAATGGTTCCACTGATCACGTGTTTTTAAAGACTTCAAAATCCAGTTCAGGGAAGATACAAAAAACAGCTTAACATGCAAAAAAAAAACGTGCACAGGCTCGCAGGAAACAAGTAGCCCTTGAAAAACAACCAGACCTGCTTGTGCTATCTAAAACACTAGTTTTGCTACTAGTGAACAATAGGAATCATTTGATAAATTGGTAATGAGCATGGGTCTTGTGACCAAACATTGACCTTGTTAGGCTTAATAAAGGCACCTTGACAGAGGACATATAAAGCATGTTAATACACCTCATCCTACTGTATATGCATGCACTTTAAACGCCAGCTAAAATGTACAGTACTTGAAGCGGCAAAGGAGACTGTATATGACTTGACTTCCTTTATCACTTTTAGAGGAGACTTACCTTGCCAACGAATTTAGGAAAAGGGCCCCTATCATTTTCTGCTACATACATGGGTGGAGCCAGGAGGGACCGTCTCTGCCTGCTGTACGCTGGACTTTGCCCAAGCCCCAGAATCTCCTGCAGATCAAAGAATGTCAAAGTCACAAGAGGGAAATGGGAAATCACCAAAGCAAAAAACAAATCTTCAATGTATGTGTAATCCTGCAAAACAGAGAATGGCTTGCTACACAGAATAAACCCTGCTACTGTTGTCTGCTTATTTGCATCACAGTCATTAATCTTGAAGTCAACTGCAACTCCAAATCTAACAGCTGATTTCCTGAGGGGAACCACATTCTGAGAAAAGCATCCAGAGTTACTGTGAAAAAAGTCCAAGCTCTTAGATACAACTGATTCGATGGTCCTTTTTGTAACGTTTTGTCACAATAAAGTATGTAAAAAAAAGAACTGACAACTTTTCATTAAAGGTAAAGGCCTCAACAGGTATGAAACGAAATATAGCTTAAGGAAGCTTTTTTGCTGTCATTTCTTTTTCTTCTTTCATATTTTGCCGAGAGAGCAGCACGGTGGTTCAGTTGTTGCATTGCTGCCTCACTGCACTGGGGCCCTGGATTTAGCTGCAGATCTGGGGTGCTACCTGTGTGGCTGTCTACTGTATGTTATCCCTGCGTTCAGGTGAACTTCCTTTGAGTGCCCCATTTTACAACTAGGTCCAAACAGTCCAAAGATATACTAGTACTGTATGTTAATTGGCTTGTGGGAAAATTGGCCCTGGTGAGAGTGTGTGAGTGTCTGTGTCTGTCCTGCGATGGACTGGAGTCCTGTCCAGGCTGTGTCCTGCCTTGTGTGTTTTGCTTGCCAGGATAGACTCCAGCTCCCTTGTGACCATGTATTGCATAAAGTGGTTGAAAAATGGATGGGTGGATCATGGTCTGGATCCATTACTAAAATAAATTACAAACGCTATCTACATGGACTAATAAATGCTGGGTGCGTTTCTTTTAAATGATAAACACTGTCATTGAAACATCTGTAGTGTCTAGTAATGCACGCATAGTCAAAGACTATGATTGACCTTTAAGATAGTTAAAAAAAAACAAGAAAACAATACAGAAGAGATAAAAGTGAAATGTTTAAAGCATACCTGACAGCTTAATAGCATTTTTTTCAGTTTGAGATTACTTCTAATATCTTCAAAGACAGAACATTTCAATGTGTACTTTTTCTTCTCACTGCAAAAATAACTCCAATTTACAAAAAATACAATTTATGTAGACAGCCACGTCCTTTTCCCTTGAGGTCCTGCCAGTTGTTTACGTTCACAAACACTCGTCTAAGGTGTAAACCATTCACAGAGGAACACAGAACAGAGAAAATTTTGTGCTGAAGGAGCAATGACTATGATTTAATGACAGCGACCTGAAGTTGTGTTTTTTTCTCCTTGCATTTCTTGTTATTTTCTAGGTTGGATTAATTAGATCACTACTTGCCTGTTAGGTGTCAGAGCAGATTTAACCTCTAATTGACAACACCGTGAAACTTTCAAATTGCAAAAATTAACATGGTAACAGTGGCCTCTCTAGACAGCAGCATTGCTTGTTTCTCTACTCTATAAAATATTTCCTGATATTTCTTTCAAAATTGGAAAACGGTGAGTCTTGCTCCACTTAGAGAAGTGCTTCATGCTAAAAAAGGCTAAACACTTGCAAAATCCATTAAAGTGAAATTCATTCAGGGACAATTCCTTTGGTCCAAAAAAAGTTTTTTTTTTCTTCCAGATCATCTCACAGCCTTCAAAAGATTTACTATTGAGTTCTGTGCCTCACACAAACAGTATGCAATTAGTCTAAATATTCCTACTGCTAAATTAGTGAAACTGTATCAAATATATATGTCCAGTGATAATCATATCACTGTTGATTATGAAGAAGCTCACTTGGTTCTGAGTGTCTATGAGGATTTTGAATATCTGTATCAGGTCTCCTCCTAGTCTTTATTAGTAGTAGGATTCTTCCGGCTGTCTATTATCAGGAAGACATTTAACCTGATGTGGTGGCAAAATTGGAGCCCGCCCCAGAAACACAGGGCAGGGCTGAAGCCACACAACGACATTCCTTCACAGGGATGTGGGGAACAAAACATGCAGAAACACCCATAGCTAGAATCGAACCCAGAACCCACCACGTTGCACCATTATTGCTCAAAAAACAAAGACTGATGATCTAAATCCAGAGAAGATCCAGAGAAGACAGCATTGTCCAGCTTGAATGTTCTTGGACAGAAAACAAGGCTGTAATCTTTACCAACTGGCTAGGGTTCTAAGGAGCCCCATAAATAATTAAGCAGATGCACTCTATAACGTAGGTAATGGAGAATGGTCATAATAATTTAAGATTACTGAATAAGCTTGTTTTTGAGCACTCAGAGTCAACTCAAGGGAATAATAATGTCACTGCACATCAGTTTAATATTTTTCATGCCAGCAACAAGTTGTAGTACCCGCACCAAGTAAAAAATCCACAAGGGGATGAATCTAATTTTGTTGTGCTCACAACCTTGATCAATATACAAGACTTTACACACATTAACACACCACAAGACACAGCCAGTGGATTGTCTCCAGTATTTTAGGAAAGGGAGTGTTCAGAGCAGGGAAAGGTGAGTAATAGTATGTCAAACTCCTGCATTCCCTGTGGATAAAGAGGTCTCAGCCCCCGGTAGGTAGAGCTGTGGGAGTTTGCAGCTCTCTGACAGCCAAAGCAAGTCCCTTTGCTATGGAACAGCATGCCTCCGTCTTAGCAAGACTCATTATAATAATAATAAAGAAGAATTATGAGACAAGGACATGGAGAGGAAAATGTCAAATCATTAAGAACTGAAAAAGCATCTGCAGTTCAAGAATTAAAAGCAGCGAGTTCTCCATAGCCTTGACAGCCTACACTTGTTTGAAGCTACAGACAGAACACCTGGCTAGGCAGCTTGATAACTCAGCTCTAGACACACACCACAGCAACAATTGCTCTTGTTTATGCAGTTGCTAGTTTACAAAAAAGAAGTATGACAAGCAATTTATTGCCCAAGAAAAGTCCCACTGACATAAGTTCCTCATTTGCATTGGAATATTTGCTTCCCTATTATATATGTCCCTGCTGATGTAGCTTGTCCTACATTGGTTGCATACATCCACATCAAAACGAAACATAAACTGGTAAACAAGAAACAGCCTTTATAAAGCATGCTATTGATGATGTGAAGTTTGATAAACCTTAAATTTCTGAAATTGCCTAACCTCAGGTCTGTCAATTAACAAAAACAAAGAAATTAAGTAGAATAGTCCCACATTTAGGTGAATACAGTACATCAAAACTTTGTGTATTTGTGTCACTGTTATGAATGATCAATTCATGTGCACATTCAAGTGCACACAAAGTGTCAAAACGACTTACAATGTTCTGTAGCTAAAGTAAATCGAAAGCAGCTTCCCCTGCCCTGATTGTGTACAAAGCACTGGAGCACTCAAGTGCCTAAACCAATAAAGGCACTTGCGTGGAGTGCAGTTTGAGCGCTATGGGAGAGTTCAAGCCTGGATCATGCTGCATCAGCTGGGCTAGACTCACCCAGGCAGCACTACACAACTGGCTGAGCACAGCGAGGATAGGGTTGGGATCAGTCCTCCAGGCCTCTGACTGCTCACTGGTAAAACAGTGACTTCCACGATGTTGGAGGTGCCTGTGGGCTTGCAGAGAACATCGGGAGAGATATGTTGCTGCTCCAATCGGATTTGCAATATGTCAAAAGCCAAATTACACCGCTGTTGGGTATGTCAAATGTTTCCACACATTTCATTCTCTCTCCAGTGGTACAAGATTTGCTGCCTCAGAGCTGACTCAAAATGTTATTTGGCATATACTGTATAAAACACAAAGCAATGCTTTGGCAATTATCTCTTTTACAAATATTGCCACCTTTATATTAGATGCTAAAATCTAAGAATATATGCCAAAAACATTCCCAGAATCCATGAAACTGATTATCTCATGCAGAATAAATGTTACAGTGCTACGGTTGTATTGAAAATGCTACACTGAAAGTGTTTTAATGCTTTACAACATACAGGTATGGCTTTTATCAAGGACTTAAGAAAAATATGTGTGGATTTATTCAACCAAAACATCAAGCATCAAGCACTAACATCAAGCTATCACTGAAGGTAGCTTAACTTCATCCAGGGCAATCATGAATGCCTGAGTCCATCATTAACACTCCTGTGGTTTAGAGATATCAAATGAATGGGTGGACCCTGATTTTTACACTATAATAATCCCCTAGTGTGATACCTTTGACTCACTCTGAACTGTGGCATAATTTCTTTGAGATTAAAACCAGTGAACCAGGCACCATTTTAAGTAGGGAGCTGCGTCAGCATGCGCAGGCTGCAATGGAACAGGTAAAGGTTTATTCTATGCTGAAAAGAAAAGAAAGGACCCGAAGAAGGCTCCACAGCTGAAATGTTGTATCTTTTTTTCTTATCTTTTCAGCAAGAAATAAACCTTCACCTGTTCTGTTGCAGGTACCATTTTATATATGCAAACATCACCTTTGCATGTGAAAATGTGCAAGCACTCAATGCTTTCTACCCATGAGATATCTGATTTTATGTAATTTCATACCGAGAAAGTAATGAGGAGTGCAAAAAGAAACTCAGCATTTTCCACAGGCACATTACCACCTCTCATATCATGCTCAGACATTAACAGGTTAGCATTGCATAATTAACATTTAAAGGTGAAAATATGTTTAGTATTTAAAATGCTTATATTATCATGTACAGTACAGCACGTTGTGTTGTATGGCAAAAGACAGTATTATGAAGATGTATTCAGCCTACTGTGTTGGAGGGAAGTCATCTACATTTTCTGAAAAGTGAGCTGGAGAAGGTTCAGTCACATTTGGTATTTAAGCTAGTTTAAATCTGTTTATACGGATAGTTCCACACTACAGTACATGCAGAAATTTTAGAAGCAAATTCAAAGGCATCTGTAGGGGTAATTGGGAGTGTATTTCCAAATATATCACATTATTTACTTGTCTTATGAATGTGACAATACTGAAGGAGTATTCATGCGAATATTTTGAAAGGACAGAATGCTATGGACACTAGTACTGTATTCATTTCAAATCCTATTTGCCATTGTGCTGTCAGGATGTCAATCCATATTTGTAAGCAACATCTCTTGATGTGGAAACATATACTTTAAATCTTAGTCATGAAAGTTAGAATTTCACGATTGCCATTCATAGAAATCATATTGCAATATTTATAGGCATCACACAACACAAGGCTGTGATAACTATGCCATGAGCTGTAGTAAGCTTAACTGGAAGGTTGGCGTTTGAGTCTCTGCTGTAGGATCTGATATTGTACCATTCCATTAGGTAAGTTTTTTTTTATCCTGTTTCTCTTGCCCACTCAGCTATATAAATGAGAGACCCCCCTACTGATAAGGTAGAACAGCCAGGATAAACTGTCATAGTTTTCCCTCTGAACTCAACCTTAGACTATAAAAAGGTAAAAACACATTAAATTCGAATTGACATATGACAATTAACATTTTCTGGAAGAAGCACTCATACAATATATACAATAGATTCCTTAAATGCCAAATCAACATGATGAAATAATATTAGCTATTTGATGGACACAGTCACTATGTCTTTTTCCTGGATAAAATATTTTAAAAACTTGGCCAAAGAGAAAGAAATACTTGAACTTTAGCAATATTTTTAATTGTAATGTATTTTTAAATGCTTGAAAAACATATACTGATATATATTGTATATACTGTATAAACTTATATACAGTAACAAGCATCAGCCACTGAAACTATTGCTATACAAAAATCAATAAAAGTAGTGTCTACATCTTGTCAAAGCGGTTCCTTCTGCAGGCCAAGGAAATCCAAGATTCACAATAATCCCAGAAAGAAAAATGTCTACCATACTTCATTCACCTTACTGGCTGAAAGATAAATTCAAAAACGATATACTACGTACATTATGACAGCATATCACAGAGGGAATATTTTAGTGCCTTTCATTCATATTGATCTTTCGCTTCCAACAGCTGAAGAACTGTGATGGCCTTGAACACAATACAGCCTTTTTGTATTGTGTGCAATACAGAAATTTGTATTGCCAAGTTTAATTAATTAAACAACCATTCAATTAATTATGTAAACATATGGTAGGTGCAGAATGATATTGGGCACCTCCTGTTTTAAAGTAGTTGTGGGAGTATTGTGTCTGAAAGCGTACAAAATCACTCCATGCTGATAATGAATTTGTTCCAGGAACTGTCTTCAAACATCAAACAACTTATTTCAACTAAAGAAAATGTTAAAAAATGCCTCAAATAACTCCAGGAATAAGTGGATTCCTTTTATAAAGGAGATTGATGCAATACCAAAGGTTCAGTCAAAAGCCACTGAACCTTATTTTAATGTATTCCTTTCTTTTAGCAGGGTAGGCAAGTGGTTGGTTCACTCACTTCTTTCTGCCCCAATGAAAAATGCTAGCTGGTGATATTATGACTGACGTAAATAGCAGGCTGGTCACAGAAACAATGGGAAGCCTAAAATGTGATAAAGAAGAATAAACAAGCCAATAATGTAGATCTGTTTTTATCGCGCTGGCGATCGTATGGACACGTGCTCCGCAGCAGTGACACATCAATGGCAAAGACCGCCCTCGAATTGAATGCGGAAGGCCGCCCGCCCCGTGGACGACCATTTACACGCTGGCTGGATCGGCTGAAAGACGACATGCGCCTCGCAAAAGTCACCCGCCGAGACGCCGCAGACCGTACGAAGTGGAAAAATCGGTGCAAACAAGCAGACCCCACGTAAGTGGGAAAATGCGAAGAAGAAGAATGTAGCTCTGTTTTTAACATGGGGAACTGTTGGTTTAAAAAGGCCCAGAATAACATTTGTTTTAGAAACAAAATGAAGTACTTGAGAGAAAGCAAACTAATAGAGACAAAACCCTGGATAATGGGTCATAATTAAAGCAACTGTGTTGCAGGACTGCCTCCAGCAGATGTCTTTACTGGGACATAAAGGTTAGTCCACATCCATTGACACTTGCTGCAGCTGTTGGCTTTGGCTTTTTCCTGCCAAGCATAGCCTGTAATGAGTTGAATCTGCCTGTTTTGACACTGTCTGTTGTCTTACATGTACAGAACAGTATGTGTACTGTAACTGTCATGCCTCTTGTGAGGTTGCTAATATTAGCATACCCTATACAGAGAGGACAAAAGTTAAGTTAAATTAAAGTGAGTGAGAAAATAATCATGATGCCTAAATTTTCTGAGACCTGGTTCATACACACCTTGCTTTCCTGAGAAATACATATGTGTTTGGCTTCAGATGACTGATTTTTCTGATTTCTGTCCTTAGATGAAACTATTGTTATTTCTGCCTGATGTTTGCTAAACCAAGTTCAGGACAAATACCTGAATTGGCGAATATTTACAGATGAATGGTGGTAACCATATCTGAAAATCTTTTAAAAATGGAAAATGAGCTAAGAAAATGTCCTTGCTTTCCACCCACATCCACCTCATCCAAGTAATCAATCAAGGTCCAGGCACAGACCCTGCTGATAATAAAGAAAATGAGGCAGAAGATTCAGTGTTTGCCAAAATTAATAGAAGAAACAATAAGAAATCACAGGGGCTCTACCACACGCTGCTTTGCTCTCCTTTTCTTAAGTATTCTAGTTTTTTTTCTTTAAAAAAATGTTCAAAGTACCATCTACATTAAAGAATATTTTTTTTGTTAGCAAGGATCCTGATAAATAAGCAGCAATCGACAGAATATGGTGTGAGGCAGTGATTAATAAATTAAAACCTTTTAAAAATGTGCAATGGCTTTCAGCTGAGGAAGCTAAAAATAATCTTTAGGAAATTATGTGAGTAACTCTTCCATTAGCCTCTGGCTTTATCGTGACTCACTGCATCACTGATAGGTGACATCTTGGTCAACAATTACCCAATCAAGAAGGTGCTTGTGCAGGTCGATCTGCTGACTAGAACAACACTAGAAACACTGAAATGGTGGGGGTCAGGGAGTCTAATCCTTCTTGTTGATTAAATATCGGCATCTAAACTGAAAATATAAGTCATGTCCAGAGGTAAGACAAGTGTGTTACTTTCGTTCCGTGTGGTTTTACTCCAGATGTTTGCAAAATGTCACTTCGACAGGTGATGGTTAATTAAGATAAAAATCACTAAGTAGTGCTGAGCAAGTAAGTGCTCTGTCAACACACAATCAGTGTCTTCAATGAATAAGAGGCTAATAATTGCAGCAAAGTCATGTCCTTGTAAATTCTGTCATTCTTTTTGCATATATTATTGCCAGCATTATTCATTTTTGACTTTGTCTGGCTGGGTGGTAATGTCACATACACACCAACCATCCAAGGCAATCAGCTAACACTTTGCTCCCTAGACAGAATGGAAAAAGACAGAGGCGAAAGGCCAAAATAATCCCAGGAGTGGTGTATTAAAATCAGCTTTGACAGGGGGCATGTTCTCAAGCACGTAGACGTGCATCTGGCGTTGCTCTGTCGAAAGCGGTCAGATACTTTCTAATGAGAGAGCAGAGTATCAGAGTATCAGGGCAAAATAGCATCATGGTCATCTTCTGACCATGGGGTGGTCAAGTAATTATTGTGTACCAAAGGTATAAGCACAGAAGCAAAAACTGGTAAAATTATAGTTTACTGACACCATGTTCTACACATGTATAATGAAAAAATGTGTACAAAAGCACTACTATTGTTATTTTTACGCAAGGTGTGCAGAGTAGTGCAACAACTCACATTTAAAGAAGTTGCAGTAAACTAAATGGGCTGTCTGCTTCTTATCATAAACTCTCTTCCACCAGTGTATATATGTATTGTGAAATGATTTTTCTTTGGATGCTGTGACTGATGCTGTTTTGAAACAACCCTGATAAGCCTGCTAGAGGAAGAATGTGTGTGTCGTGGTTAGGATATCCTTCATCTATAACCAAACGTATAAATAAGGCAAATAACTCAGGGGAGTAATTGTGCTGAAAACCACTGTTGTTAATTTTAGGACAAATTGACACCAAAGTAAACTGAGTTGATACTGGTCTTTACGAACAGTTACAGTAATTGCTAGGTAAGGTTATTTTAAAGTAGAAAAATACAATTACTAGGAGAAAACCTAATCATTTGTGCTTCATCACAGAAAGCCAATCAACTCACTGCAAAGTCTTTGGAAAAAGTAAAGCTCCAATTATAAATAACGGATTTTTTTAAAGATTAAACCAAATGCTAAAAGTTCACCTTTCATTTAAAGAAAAACAGAGCCCAGGATACACAGTACTGATATGTGATGCAGTTCAGAGTTTAGGCTGTCTAAACTCACAGGACTATGGACTAGAAACACGTTTGAAGAGTGGTACTTTTCTATTTTCATGGAAATCTAAGAAGCTACCAAGTATAAAGAGGTCTCCTATTAAATTATCTTATAACAAATCAACCTTTAGATGAACAGGCTAAAAAAACAGATAGTACCCTTACTACCTGTTTTTAGTGCTTTATTTCTTTATTACAATATAAAGTTCACACATGAGAAATTGACTTAACCGGTATTTAAAAAATAAACATGGCCATTATTCAGTGTTAGGTGTTAGATCGAAAAACCAACTCGCTCTCACCTTAAGACACCATGTACAACTTACAGAAACATTTCACAGCACTAGAGCTTGTTCCTGAAATGCAACCATGTGCATTCTGAATAAAACACTCAAAACAATCGCAGTGGTTACTTTCCTGAAAATTGATTGAGTTATAATGTTAGTTGCATGTAAAGGTCAGGGTCAGTTTTGTCTTAATGGTTATTGTTGTATTATGGTCAAATATTCATACATGTAAAGGGCATGAGAATTTAGATGAAGTCTATCAGATAATTCATTTTTACATCTGTAACATTGAGAGACAGCTCAGATTTGTGGAACACTGTTTTAAACAATTCATCAATGGTGCTTACAGCTAATACTTTCATCGTTTTCTTTTCAATTTTTGCTGGCTGCTTTATAACTAGTGCTAGTGCTTAGGGATTAGTGATTAAATGCAAAAGATTTGGAACTTGCTAGGTTAAGAAGGGATTGTAAGCAGCGGTTCTAACCAACATAAGAGTTTAAAGTGGCAGCTGTTAAATATAGCGTTTTCTATGTCACGCGCAGAAAGAAAGAATTTGATTTGTTCTCAGTATCAGCTTCTAACACCAGTCACCTCATATGCATAGAAAACATACTGTAGAGGTACAGAGCCTCAGACAACATTTGGTAACAAACACATCCCTTCCAGAAACAGATTTTCTTGTGGCCTGAAACGTTTCACTGTTGCTTAACACTAACAGTGCTCCTACTGTAGACTACAGAAACATTTTTAAAAACGCATCTAAAGGCATGCAGTTTAAATTGAAATCCACTCTTTCATTAATTCGTCTATTGATTTGTCTATACCTCATATGAATTATTTCTTGAATTCACGATTTCCCTCTAATGGGCTCCATTCATCAAGCCTTTCCTCTGGCAGATCTTTAGCTCCAGATTTCCTCATGGAAAAAAGTCAAATTTATCAGGAAGCCACTTATCTGTAACTTAAGGTCCACACATAGATTAGTGATAGTATCATATTCTAGGGATTAGAATAGGCAGAGGGATTACACTTATTTGGAGTATGGGTTAAATCTGAAAATCTGTTCTGAATTTGATAACGTTTTCTAGTATTATAGGTTTCTATTTTGCAAAACATTCATTAGGCTCATATAAAGCCATTTAAAAAATCTAAACTATACACTATATACAACTTTTGTCACCACATCATAGAAAAATGTGTGTGAGGTTCTGTTCACGATATAATCATTTATGCTATATACAATTACACATGCTATTTCAATAGTAATCTTTTTCCATGTTGTGTACTTCCTGTTATCTTAAAAACCATTTGTACATGGATCTTACATTGAGTAATGGCACTGATTATTTTTTAGCTTTATACTATAGGTATAGTCTTTCCAAATTGCAGCCTGTGTATTTTTTAATCAGCAGAACTCCGACATAGGGGGCACTGGGCAAGATGTGGTTATGTGGTTATGAATCTACGAACTGCACAATGTAAAAAAGTGTTTACTGCTATTTTATAGACAAAAGGAATGCCAACCCAGTAAAATATACGGAGTAGTATTCCCATAATATGGAGACAATTAGATACTGGAGAGGTTTTTACAAATAGGAGGAATGTCTGAAACATTAGAACAAGAGTTTATGAGATGAACAGTGCTGTGTGAGCATCTCATGTGAAATCACCAAACTAGAATCGCAGACAGAAAAAAAGTATATTGAATAATTAGAGGAACTAATTATTCATGATACTGATGGCACTGTTAGAGCTGTCTGTCTTTCACAATCCTCCTTAATGATAATACCATGGCTATGACATTAACCTCAAGAGTCTTTTGCTGAAGGAAATGAACTCCTAGGAACTGTGACACATTTATTTTTATACAAGAGAGTTTTGTTGAAAAATGTGTTTCATGTGGTGACTATAGAATAAAAAACACTAGCACATCAGACCTCTGTGTCTTAAACCCTATAATATTTTCATGTCTTTCAAACAAATTTCTCATAAGTGGCTACATTCAGTTTCTATATGTACAGTATACTCGTTTAAATCATTGTGTTTCATGAAGTGGAAAAATGAGAAGAAAGAGTGGCAAAGATAGGCACAACTTTATTTTCTCTTTTACACAACCTGTATCTGTAATAACAGAGCAGAAAACTCTGGCTCATACTTAGGTTACCTGTCTGTAGCTTTACTTGCTTCCAATAATAACAAATTGTGTTTATTCCCTCCTTAGAAACATCCTCACCCAAACTAGATTTGATTACAGGGTTTAAAATTGCTACATATTCAAAGACAGCAACTGAACAAGATTTTCCTTCCCAAAATAATTTTGCTTCTGTGTGAATATCCCAGGGTAGTGATTATCCCTTAAATTGGCATTTACAAGCCGTTCTGCAAAAGCTGTGCGACTCCTGTAGGGTTTCTGAAGAGCACATATGATTCACTCAATTCTAACTTATCTTCCACAATCAAAACAACATGTACTGAAATCTTAACATATTAGGAAAACCCAGGAGTGCTGTATAAAACTGTATGAAGGAGAAAAACGATGTGTGGATCTGGTTGCGTATGTAGGTTAGTTTCTGCTGTAATTAATATGAACTTCCTGATTTAGAACTTTAATCAGTTTAGATGGTACTGTAGACCTCTATGAATTCCTGTTCAGTTAACTGGTTTCTTAACGTCAAGAAGTTGTTGTCAAAATCAATATAGGTATCCAATTCAAGGATAGAATTCTTAACAGCTCTAATATTAAGCAGACATCATTATAAATATACAGTACCTGTACCACAACACTGTAACAATGTACTGTATATGTTGCCAAAAACTGTCACTCAAAAACAGGAGAACACGCCCAGGTTTTAACAATGATATATGAAATCAGTAATAGGGATAAAAGAAATATTCACAGCCAGCTAACTTAAGTTTACAAATTTGAAAGCTTAATGCATTTCAATCAATAAATGTCTATATTTGGAAGCTTGGCATTATTTAACCTCAGATGACAGATGTCTTTAGATGAGTTAAACAGACAACAAAGCATTTTAATGAATTTTCAATAATGATATACAGAACTGTTACCTTTTTTTTCTGAAAGGAGATTCATTAAACCTTTTGAATTGATTGTGAACTAATAAGTGTTCTTAATATGCAAAGCACTAGATTCATTTTAGAACTTCTGCTTTTGGTAGCTTGTGCATGTGTTTTGTAATTCATTATCTTACATCATGGTATAAAACAAAACAAGGCTACATCATTAAAGCAGAAAAAGTTAATTGCACCTTGACATTTTTGTATTTGTAATCTAGTATTTTATCCCATGTAAAAATAGTATTTGCACTGTTTTTTACCACATTTTCCACAGAATGGTTCCCATCATACTTTTACGTCTGACAAAGATGATGGTTTTGAGAACACACCTGACAATTTCTTCCACGAGACATGAATGTTGCTTCATGAAACTGAAGTAGCGATGGAACTTGGAAAAAAAAACTCACAGCAACATAGGTGACAGCTGTTATAGATTTCAACAATATCTTTCATTAGACAGATATTGCTAATCTGGTGTCCTGCAAGTACATAGCTTTTGTTGGGTGTCCTGTGAAAAATAACATGCACATTTGTCTATCTATGTTTGATGGACATGGGAATATTAATTAGCACTCAATGTTTCACAAGGCCGAAAAGCATAAACTTAACAGTGCATATTCCCATAATTCATTAAAACTGCCTGCGCTTGCTCTTAAAATACACCATAAATCTGAGGTACACAAGGTATCCCTTGTAAGACATACACAGTATATTTGCCTGTTTCACTGGAAAAAGTTAGCTATGCCTCACTCATGAGTTCTAATTTGCTTTTATGCACATGCAGCAGTAATAGAAGTCTTTTTAGGTAGTTCTGTTTACTACAGCTGTAAAACAGTGACCGTTAATATTAACATTCTAATTATTCACTGAATTTCTCATTTAAAGCAACTGCCTGCTCATAAAACAAACTATAACCCTGAAAAGCCCACTTGGATATTGATCATGAACATTACAATGCCTCTGAATACATCAGAAATCAATATTCAAACAAGGGTAGCGCTCTGCCACATAGGTGGAGTACAACACTAAAATATAGGCTTGCTTGATGTTCAACTGTAAGATGTTTTTTGTCCATTGCAAATGTTCTACACATACTATACTGTAGAGCATGAAAGCAGTAAGCATACTGCTTACATGCACTAACACTGCACTAATAGAGGACAAAATTAGTCAGCACCTCCTGACTAATAACCAGTAAACTGGTAGTTTACTTATAAAGCTGCTAAAACATCTGGAATTTTATTCCAATTAAACTGGAATTTAAATCCAATTACTTTTGTAATTTTATTTTTCTTTCCTCTTTATATTCATTTTTAAATTTGCACACTTTAAACATGTATACAATATACATTTTAAAATGCATTTCTTTCCTCACATACTATATACTATTTTAAACTTTTATTTTTAAACCTTGTAAAAATATATACAGTATTTGTAATAGATAAACAGTATAAGATCCAAAATTCAGTTCCCCTAAAACACCTAGCAATTGAATCTGTGATTTGCAGTAAGCAAACACATTAACAGTAATAGCAATTCGCACATTAAAACACAAGGCAATACAGCAGTTTCTGTAAAACAAAAAGAACATTCAAAACATACTGTAATTATGTACACTGTTAATACCAAATCAATTCATTGTGTTAAGGAAGTATATGTCACTCACACCTTCTGTAATCACTGTGAGTATTCTAGCACTATAACAGAATTTTCCTAAGTAAAATATGTTTTTCACAGCAGCAGAACAATTGTGGTCACCATATTAAAAAAGAATGCTACTCTGGAATCAGTCATCAGGGCAGCCAGATACTCCATATTCCCATGTGCAACAGATTTGTTCTGTGCCCAACAGGAACTAAGAGATTTACATCTTCTCAGTACAGTATGTAACAGAGAAGACAAGTACTGAAAATCCTCAAAGGCATCAAAAAATAAATCTGCTGCAGCCCCTCGGAAGCAGCAGTGGAACACAAAGCAGAGAACACGAGTGAAAACAAAGCGCAAGTGCGGTTCAGACTGTGAACGTGAGGCACTTCTTCACGTAAAGGGCTATGGCGGTCTGGAACAACGACCCAGCCGATGACCTGGTTTCTTCTGGAGGAAACTCTAGAATCAATTAGCTGCTGAGCTAACTAGCAAAACCATTGTCTCCTCTCTTGAGGAATGAGGACTCCTCTCTTCTGTAACCCTTTTTAAATCTGTATTTTTTCAAGATTCTTAAAATGGAACTGAAGGATATAGATAAAACAGACTAAAGGTGAATTGCCCTGCAATCCTTTTTTTACTTTTCACTTCCAGACTAAGAAATTGTTTCAGTTTAACCACCCAAGCATGTATGCCACCACACAACACTGCTGTATATCTATTAGTTTTCAATTCCCAAAACAAATAAAAGAAAACGGTCTCTTTTGAATTGTCCTCTTTTCTTGTGATCCACGTACAGTATGATCATTCTGCAATGCACGTTCTAATATGAAACAAGGTTTGTATACTGCATGCTGGATTCAAACAGATTAACATTTCGTTACAAAGAAACAATATAAATAATCACACAGGATATCTGGGGTTTGTGCAGCAAAACTGCCAGTTAGTGAGATCTGCTTAGGAGTATTTTACATCCCTACATCCACTGAAAGTCTTGATAAAACACTCCTGAACTATCCGAGACAGAGCCATCGACAGAGTGCTAAGTCTGCTTCTCAAAGCTTGTTTCAGGTTCAAATCACAAATCAGCTCAATAGTGTAAAAGAAAATTAAGGTTATAATCTAGGGCTGTATGAGTAAGGAACTCATTGAGCTGATTTATGGACATAACTAATAACGTTTTGGAGGCAAAAGTGTGCTGAAAGACAATACACAACAAAGTGGATGAATATTAATCTTCGACATGAAGTTTAAAGAAATAGAATTAATAATGTACAGTGGACAGTCCAATGAAAAATTAATTTAACCAATTAATCTTGGTATGACAGATAAATTGTCTTACATATCTTACACATACCGTAACAAATAAACTCTAAATAAAAATAGAAAATATATTTTAACATCAAAAAGCAATAAGGAATTATCCATAAAATAAATGGTATGCTCATAAAACCCCATTAAACCATTGTAATAACTTTTTTAGCACATATTTAATCAAATTACTGTACATCACACTTGCACAGTAGAATAATGTTCTACTGATGATGCTACTTTTGACCGGTGTTTTTTTGTCTTTGCAAACTCGATCAGGCTCTGTCAAGCTTTGGCCTTTTGCTTCGGGTCAAAGTCCTTCTAAAAAACATGACTTTTCATCAGTTTTACTGTAGATTAACAGTAGTTAAAACCAGGATGTACAGTAGCCTCATAACATAATGCTGCCATCGCCAAGTAATTCTGTGCATTTAGACCAAAACATTCCAATTTTGTTCCCAACTGGAGCTCTTTCAAAGACACCATTGGCCTCATGGTGGCATTCCTAACCATTTCCCTAGAAATGTGCCCATGATCTAGGCAGTGTCTGGTACAACACACCTTCCACTGTTTAATAATCGACCACCATGAACATATTTAGTTGCAGTGTCTTTGAAGTTTGTATACCCTTCTCCTGATCTGTGCCTTTCTACACATTTATCCATGAGTTGTTTTGAAAGCTTTTTAGTTTTCATGGTTGAGCTGTTGCTTGAAATTTACTACCTAATAGAGAGACCTTACAGAGACAGGAATATTTTTTTCCCATAGTCATGTGAACCATTATTATTCCTCACTGTCAGAGACCATTCAACTAATTCTGTGACTTATCAAAGTAATTGTGCTCACCTGAACTAATATAGACTTGCCACAGCATAGAGGGTGGATACAAATGCAATCAATATTATAGTCTTTCATTTTACACAGATATTAACTTCTTTCACCCATATAAATGTTCATGTCGTACATAAAAAAAGTCATGTCATACATAAAAACAATCTTTACAAATAGAGAATTACAAAAATAGAAAATACTAAGCAAATCATAATTTCTAAATTGAAAAAAAATAAACCAAGTTGGTATAGTTAGAGGCACCTGAGATCTTTGTTCTCTGGCCCAGCCCTGGCAAAGAAATAATAAATCAGAGACAAACTGAAATAAACATTTATTAAGAATGACAATTCTTACACAAACTAAACAACACAGAATCCAACATACAAATAACTCCTTTTACAAACAAAGTGACCCAAAGGCCTTCATTCTGACCAACCAGAAAACCTCGACTGCTACCTGGTATTCAAAAGTCCTATATAACACATAATGGGCCAACAAGAGAGATACACTTCAATCCTAAATAAAACAGAATACAACTCAAAGTTAATCTCTCTTCCTATTTAAAGATGCTGAAAACAGAATGGGGCCCTACCTCCCTATCCTAAAAAATACATCCACTAACCAGGAGAGAATGTGTTTAACCTGGAGATTCTTTATAAAAGAAATCAGAGTTCCCTAAAGTAACTAAAATCTCGCAAAAACAAACTTAAAATAAGTAACTAAAATCTCGAAGTGAAGGTTTATTAGAGTAAGGATCTCTTGTCTGGCACTCACTTCTCCCTCTCTCTGCGCATCTCCCCACTCTTGGTTTCTGCCTTCCTGACTTTTTTATTCTGGATTTTCCACTGATGCAGACTCTGAATGTTCTACCAAGAACTTAATTAACAAAGGTAAGCCAGACAATTCCTTTTCATGTGTCCCAGAACCCCTACAGCTCAGCAGACACCTCCACCTCCTTGCTTGGGACCAAATGACCATTATTTCCTAGATCCTGCACCTAGATCACTGATAAAGGCTCTTGGAAGTAAATGAGATTCAATAATGCTTGCTCACAACTTCTGATCCGGCCGACTCAGTTTCAGGATACAATTACTGCGCAGTGCACCCCACCATCCAGGCCCCAGAGAGTTTCCGAAAAAAATATTTTCAGATAGGAGCAAAAAAACACTCGTCCTAAACCTGAATTGGGTCACAATATCCAGCTCTATGCTTAAAAATGGTCTAATTAGAGTGTGAATGCTAACCCTAACCCTACCTGGGGTGTCCACTGAGCATTTCCGCGATCTGTATCTGAGCCTCTTTGGGCATCAGATTTAGACATGTTCCCCAAACCAAAAAGTATGAATGGGAAACAATCACAACCATTGATCAATGCCCTTGCATGTGAATGAGAATCAATAATGCTTGCTCACGCTCACAACTTCTGATCCGACCGACTCAGTTTCAGGTACAATTACTGTGTGGTTCACCTCGCCATCCAGGCCCCAGAGAGTTTCCGAAAAAAAAATCAGATAGGAGCACGAAACCACTCGTCCTGAACCTGAATTGGGTCCCAATATCCAGCGCTAAGCTTAAAAATTGTGAATGTACTTAAAAGAGTGTGAATGTTAACCCTAACCCTACCTGGGCTGTCAACTTAGAATTTCCACGATCTATATATTATAGAAATGATCCAATAGTAAAGGAAACAAATGACAAGAACCTGTGTTTCTTTGTCAAACTCCTAACAAAGATACAAAGGTGTGCTGAGTGTCAACTTGAGGCTTTTGCCTTTGTCATGATCAGTAGAAGAGACATAATCATGTTTTAATTTTTAAGGTATGGGTTGACAAAATGAATCTCAAAGGTTCAATAGATACGCACAAAAAGTCTCACAAAAATAACCTTAGCTATCTCAGTCAAGTTGATACTGTATGTTACTGTCAGAAAATTTCTCCCAGATTTGGACACTAGACTTCACCAGCACAACAGCACATACTGTACAGTTCATCTCTTAAACCAGCAGTGGTAAAACTATTATATTGCCAGACACCAACATCATGGAAAATGATGCCAGACATCATGCAAAAGTGTCAAGTTTTCCCTTTGAAAAGACTATACCGGTAATGTTAATAAAAGCCAATTGCTGTGGCCATTATTTATTGCCTGAAAGGATACGTTTTGATGGTTTAGTACTGTCTTCTATCATAGTAATACAACTACTGTGCCAATAAATTCTATTTATGAATCGGGAAAAAAGCACAATGAGATGGTAATAGCCTTGGCTCCCATGGTAAAAGAGACAGTACGTTTTATGAATTACCCCCATAGAAGCTGAAAAAATAAATACTATGACAATTTAGCAACGTAGAATATTTCCAATCTGCAAAAGATATGCTAGAACATTAAATTATACAATGATGCAACTAAATGATAAAGTTATAAATCTCATTAGAACAAAAATAATTTTTACGCCTTTAGGATACCCATTATATTAATGATGAAGAATAATTGTATGTGGTGAGGTAATGGAATCTCAGTAATTGCACCAAGCTATCTTTTAATCATTTTAAATGCAGCTATAGCTTGGAGGAGGAAGCTACTATTTCATGACTGAACTATGAACATAGTTCAAAGCAGAACGAGTTGCCAAGAAGAATTGATCTATTTTTCCACATTTGTCCTGTGTAGTGTGACAGTGCACGAGAGGCAGATGCAAAAGTGGATTTTTAATTTCTTAAGTTTAATTATTAAACAGCTTAAGATGACACCGTGCAAACACATATGTGTGTCTATCGTAAATTGTAGCCTTAAAGATCAGTCTTAACAATAAATGAACAAGTGCCTGCAGTACAAACTTAAAATAATAATGCCTTTTCCATTATGGCTCTAAGTGACAAACACTACGCTATTTCATAAACGCTACACAGATGTGAAACCAAAACAGTATCACTATTTCATTTGTTAACTGCCTGTACTTGAATTCAAAGATGTGAAATGTTTTGTGAATTAAAAATGAATGCTGAAAATATGTGTATTACTATCATTAATTTCCCCCTACATACAAAACAGTTATTTAATATGCATTTTCGCATTGAAAGCACTACACTGTATATACAGTATAGTAACCAAAATATGATTTAAATGTCAATGTCATCTCAAATATAAAAATGGCCCTGTATTGTCTATATATATAGAACATACTGTATGCATTATATAAAACTATATTATAATTATAGAATATAATACATGTTGTAATAAGAACTACAGTAATCTATAATCAAATGACATTAAATGTCTTATGACCCCTTGACAGTTGCACATATTAATGATCAGACTATTTAGAAGACTATAAATACCAACAGAACAGGATTCTCTTGTTAACAATGTAAAATGACTTACTTTACATTAGGACGATATGCTAAAATCTGCTGTATAAAATTCTACAATATTAATTACTGGACTGGTTCTGGTCCATCTAAGTGGGGAAATGCATCCTTTAAGGAAAAAAATATGAAAGAACCACTTGGAAAGACTATCTGTAACATTCCTTAGAGAATGGTAAGATCTGTCTTTGAAGTCACAGGGCAACATCAATTGGTATCTGCCTTACAGGGAACATGACAGTGGTAATTACAGTACGTTTGACTTTACCTGTTTACCTTTGTTTTTTGATCACCATGGACTGACACAAAAGAAAATAGTCTACTACATCCAAGTCCACTGTGGACAGCAATTCTGCTGACAAATGATTACACTGGTTTTTGAAGCCTGGAGCTTCACATAACTAGTGTGAAGAGATGGCACATTGTTCGCCTGTTGTAGGCTGTACTGCATCACGCAGGCTGAATACATTCCCTCAACCCTGTAGCTGTCCAGGAACTGCAATAAACCATCTGATCTATACCTAGTTAACTGTATTAAGCACTGCAATGATGTAGACCAAGTTGTATTAAAGTTGGTAACACATTGTAAGAGTACTCTACCCTAAAGCATAACGCATCCCCCCCAAAAACTGCATATCACTTTCTTTATTTTCCTCATTGACTTCTTACAGTATGTTCCCTTTATCAATCAAAACCTTGCAATCATTCCCTCACTTCACTAACCTATCTCTTTATTTATGGAAGGGAATCAGCCACACTTCAGTATCAACAAGGTTCCAGTACCAACTTTCAGTTAACAGTCACAGAATTGTAGGTTCACTCATGATATCCATGCTTAGCTAGCCATTCTTTAACAGAGAACAGACATTATCTGTACTTACCCAAAGAACTATAAAGGCTACAGTACTACTGTATATTTTCGAACAATTACTAGTATTACATTACCAGTGGCACCCACAGTACCTGCTTTACTGTATATTGCATAGGCTTTCCTTGTGTAAAAATGTCTCTAATGAGTTGTGCTGATGCTTGTCACCGGTTTGGAGCATTAAACAGGTAATATGATATATGGCAAATACATACAACTAAAATGCATAAGGAAACCTAAGGATTGATTGTAATTAAATCCAATCATATTTCCACACTTAATGCAACTCTGTATGCCTTGGTAGCTGTCCAAGGTCCTGAAATTTCAACTCATTTGTCTTTCATGTTTGTTGAACTGAACTCCACCGTTCATTCAAAGCTAAAATTCATATTATTCCTGGTGGAGCTGAAGATCTTGTGAACTCCAGATTCTACCGTAATGTTTTGACATGCACCTTTATACTTGCTACAGTACATCATAAACTTGAAGGCCAATTCCACAAATATAAATGAATAGAAATAAAAAGACCATTCTTTAAATATCATGCTCGGACCAAAGATTCAGATACACTCTAGTACTGCATGTTTTCCTTTGCTTTGAGCTCAGCAGGTTAGTTAATCTGACAGTAGGAAGTATATGGAAAGCTAACACTGCATACCACAATTGCAGACAGTAAAGTCGACCCCTGGGGCACTCTCACCATTCAGCCCATAAACATCTAAACGCTGACTTTTACATGCAATTCCTCATGTTTATAGGAAATCGAAGATCAATGTCACCAATGTCTTTATCCCACACGGAGTTATAGCTACTCAGTTTTCAGCTACAGCAAAGCTTATTTCTTTACCATCAATGTTCATCCTTTACATTTTTCCGGGTTTGAGAAAAGTTTTTTATGGATACAAAAATATTCTGGATGTGTTATTTAGCCGTCAAGAAGTTTAAATAACAATGATTGTTCTGAAAGGCCAACCATTGATGTATTCGGCAATGGCACATAAAACGTTTTTGAAAAGACTGTACTTGACATGAATTCTACCTTCAAGCTCTGAGGAATTCTGTGCGGTGCTCCAATGACTTTGACCTCTGCCATATCATCAGCGTGAGCAGTTCGTCCGTGGATGAACAGAAATGATCCTGTGTCTGTGATGTCTCTGAGGGCCACCAGGGATCCATCTTGATCCACTGTGAGGTACGGATGCGAGACTTCAAACTTCACATTTTCGTTCCCTGCGCAGTCATCAAAATGCACTAGAAGGAGAAATAAAACAGTCAAACAAACATAGGAAGCAGAGACCATTTTCAAAGAAGGAAGACTGAAAAAGAGCATAAGCTGTAACCCAGCGTCAAAGTCCATCACAAGCATTCCAGAGACAGATGCTGAACATCCTCAGACATATCTTATTTGCCACCAGTGTGAATTCTGGGGATAAGGTACCGACTTACCAGGTGATGTGTAAAATACTGAAATATAGCTTTGTGCAAAGACCACTGCAATGAAATCAGTTAAACATTTTGCTGACCATGAAGTTTAAAAGGCCAATGAATTGGATACAGAATTTTGAAAGTGATTTACACAACAAAAGATTGTACATCCCTTTGAACTAAGAAAAGAGCATTATAGCTAGCTAACAATGAAATTTCAACACATACAATTCATTATATGATAATATAATATATTCAATACTATGTAAGTCTTGTATCTTTGTTTTAAAACTGGTTTGTTTGCATGATGCTTGCTGTGAAGTTAGCTGGCCTGTTCTAACAGCTATATCATTAAAACTGTGCACTGAACTGAGCAATACAAACAGGACCATGGGGAAATATCTTCATGCACAAAGATAGTGCAGAATAGAGGTGCTGTTAGTTGGTTTCATGTGACCACTATCTATGCTCATGATGGTTTAGAATTGTAAAGAAGGCTTGAACAAAATCAGCATCCATCTTATTTTAATCAGAATTCTTTATAAGCACCCATAACTGACTCTATAGAAGAATATGTCACTTTGTACATAACCTATAACATGATCTATCTTATATTGTACTTGGAGACGATGAGAAATAAATACTATCTGCAATATAAAACTACAAAATATTGTTGTTTTTGCAACATATTCAACAGCTCTTGATTAAGTTATAACCTTAATAATGTAGACTCTATGAGTGCAACAGCACCTATTCCCAGCACCTTGGTAACCCAGAAGGTACAATCACGTGTGTATTCTGAGTCAGTGGTATTACAGGCAAAAGATTGGGATAATTTGAAATGCTGACCTATGCCAAGGGTCATTAGGGAGATCAAAATTGTTATCTTCAATCCCAAGAATGAAGAGGAAAATGGAATAAGTGTGCATGTGTGTGTGTGGAGGAGTGCTTACTAATATAACTCTAAACGCGTGACCTCTGTTGATACAGAGCAAAGTACGGCTGAGAAATGGAGAAAAGTCCATCACCCAGAGATCAATAGCTTCAAAAACTCCAGTGATTAGCTGTGCAGATGAAAATAGGACATCAGACAAACAGCCTGGAGGCTACAGATCTGCCTTCAACCCTCCAGGCTGAAGGATGACATGCAGTGGTACTGTACTGAAGATATCTAAGTTGAGTAGTCCCAAAAAGAGATGCCTCTACGTTTTTTTAACTCCTCTTTTGCTCTCTGACGGAAAATGGGTGCATCCTTTCTTGTTTGATATTTATCTACATTGCACCGCTGTCTTAAATCTTTTCATTATGCTACAAATAGTCAACAGTGCACAGAATGGTGGTGGAGATCAAACAAGATGTTCTTTTAAGGCAAGTATCAAAATAAGCAAGAAAAGTGTCTTTGACTGATGGGACTGTCTCTAGAATGATTTTCACAGCCGTAAAACTATTTCTCAGGTGTCCAGGTCAAATGAGTGAGGAAAGCAAGAAGACTGTCAATCCTAAAACGGGCAGATTTTTTAAAAGGACAATTATTAATTCTGTATAACAACAGGGAAAGTTTGCAATGTCTCTTACACTAAAACAGGACACTGGAAAAGGAAAGTGGCTTTGTTGAGAAAGTAAAAAAATTCAAAATGGCAGATTCTTGTTATTCTTGCCCTTCGTCTACTTATTGTTGTCCTGCTCAGATTCCCTTGTCGTGTAAGTAACCATTCTAGGTGATGTCTTTTTTCAACTCCATTAAACCTTTCATGCCTAAAAGTAAACAATGGTGGACCAAGCAAAACAGAGGTTGAGCCCAATTCAATTTTATTGCCAGCCATCCTTCATTTAAACCTGTAGCACCAAAAAGGAAAACCCCATCCCCTAGTTCCGCTCCACCATGTACCATACATGTCAACGAAGCTAGAAGTTACAGAATACGAATGAGACATTTATCCGGCATCCTGAACAGGCGAGTTCAGGAATGCAGTACATTATGTAAAATAAAAGTGGTAGTACAATGGTTAGTGCTGCTGCTTGGGTTTGCATGTTCCCAAGCATCTATGTGGGTTTTTTTCCCAGCTACTCCAGTTTCCTCCTACAGTCCAGAGAGGTGGTGTCCAGGTTCACCAACATCTCTAAATGGCTTGTGTGTGAGCAACGGACTAGTATACAGCACTATCCGGGGAGTAGTTGCACTTGAGCCCTGTACCTTGCCTGATTAGCTTCCATCTCACCACCACCTTATAAGGATAAAGTGGTCAATGATGATTGATGGATGGATAGAAAACAGTTGGACAGAGAAAAGTTGCAAAACAGGGGGTCATTTAACAATGGAGTTTACTGGTTAAAAAGTCAAAGAATATCGAAGACCTGGATATACAGTACATAATAACCTATTTCACTAACCTTATCAACCACATTTAAGAGGAGCTTCCAATAATTGCAACTTGGAGAAGACACATTCTTCCTCCTCCAAGTTAATTTCATGATACAATCCAGTAACACCAAGTCCTTACTCTAAGCCCACTCTTAGGCAAAACAGGGCACTACTACCCTGATACTAAAGTAGACAGAAGTTGTGTTGAGAAACTAACCATTAAAGCACAAAAACTAATCTAAGAAATATTGGAAATCTAATAAGTAACAGATCTTGAATATGTATTTATGGAGATCTTTCCCAATCTTATTCCCAAAGTACTCTCCATCTCACTTTGCATCTGCTAAGCTGACACACACTGTACACTCAGTACACAACGAAATACTGAGAATGAATGGCAATACACATACCATCTCTGCAGAAATTAAATGTGATGTGGAGGAAATATGAAGTCTTTGTTTTGTTTTTCATATTTAATAAGTGCAAAATTGATTGCCCATTTAAGCATTCGTGAAATATGACAGAATGAGAATCCTGGCACTTCTCTATTTATCATCTGAGCAAACCTGATGACAGCTCCTATCATTCCCCACACGGCCTTGAAAACTGGTTTGAACTGGTTAGGAAGAAGAAGGATGTCAGTCGATCTTCCATCATTCCCCTTTAGTCAGAGAAAAGTCCAGCCTAGGCGACCTGACCCATGAAGATTTGCAGGTTGTTTACATAAAAAATGATTCTAATCAGTATGCATTTTCATCCTAATAAAGGGAGCTCAACAGCATCTTTTTATGTTTTATTTAAAGGGTTCATGTACCTTTGACTATATTATTGAATGCAGTTACTTACCTGTCTGGATCCCCAGATGATTTGATATGATTAGCTCATTTTCCCAATATGTTCTGTGGGTAATCTTGAATGATTTATTAAAGTAAACATGTGCCTGTCAATCTGGAGATCTGTCAGTACATGTACAGTATATGAACCTTTTAAAACATTATGGGTAGGAAAGGAGCAAAGGCTATGCTTTAAGTTCATGAACCATGCAGGTGTATTTATATTAATAAGGAACGGTGCTTAGTTCACATGTGTTCAATCCTTTTTGCTGTTTTCTCCTGCTTCCACATCCTACAGGTCACTCACAAATCTGTTCCAAATCTCTACCCCATCAGTACTGTACAAATGTATTTAAACTCATTCTGATTCTTAACCCACTCATCATCTGTTTTTTTTATCTTTGCACTATATTAACATTTCAAAAATATATTTCATTCAAATGTTTATAAATGGCATTTACAAACACTGATGTGTTACCACAAGGTTTAATTTCAGAGAACTAAAAGACTGTAACTCTCAAGTATTGTACTAGTTAAAAACATTTGCCTTTCATGATTACATCACAAATAGAAAAAGAGAAAATTCTCCTAGCATCTTGGTTCCAAAACACAGGACGAATAAACAACAATGTAATTTCCTATCAGAGTTAACATTGTAACGGTTTGGAGTGGCATCATTTAGTAAGAAATGGACATGGTGAAGGACAATGTTTTGCATTTCAAAGGTAGCAACCTTTGAAACCGGAAACATCAGCTCATCTTAAAGAAGAAACGCCAGTTGCAACTCACACCACAAAGCAACATTTAAAGATAAGCTTGTTCTTTCATGTGCAATATCTTTGATCTTTCTGTGTGAAAGTCTTTATTTATTGCCATGCGTGACCTACAGCACAGACTCCCCAAGATACAGCTTCACTTCATAACTGAGACTTATCCACAAACATCTTGTTTTCATGGCTTATCTAGTTTTACCATTCAGTACGCAAGATGGCACCAAATTATGGTACTGCCAATAATCTTTTGTGTGTTTGAGAAAAACACAATACTTTACCACAGATGTTTTGCTCTTGTAGAAAGGCTAACTTTAAGCAGAGGATTCCATTATGTAAGCACTAACAGAGTGAAATCCATAGAAAACAATGGCAGATCTGCTTCAAAGGAGCTTTAATTAGGACAGTGGTCATAGCTCTAAGGTGTTACGTAGGTGTTTGCATTCTATGTGCCAACTTGTTTGAGTTGGGACTGGTCTGTCACTACTTGGAAAACAGAGATAAAATATCCTACTGATTTCAGCCACCCAAAGTCATTTTAAGTTATTATTGTTATTTTTGTTATTTTGTTTTGTTAGTTTTGTTACTAATACTACTGCTATTTCTAAGCTTTGCATTTGTAAAATTGCATTAAAGTCCAGCAGTCGTTTAATTAAATTATAAGATGGCATGGCATAATACAATTTATCATGCTAAAAAATGTCATATAAAGATGAAAAAAGGAGCAGCTTTCTAAGCTCCACTTCACAAATCTTTATGGATGGAATGACCTTTACTAATTTCTCTGCACCAGCTCACACATTGACAAAGCAAGTAAATCTAAGACCATTCTCAAGTCCCTGTCAAGGATGTCTATGTCTGGCCAGATTTGCACTGCATCTGCTCCAACTCATCAGCATCCCCGTCTGAGCTACAGAGGCCTGGACTACAGAACCTAAACTGAATAAAATCCATATGGGGGCTGTAGTGCACCGAGATGAACACTTTTACCGTCCGAACCGCTGGCAGTTCAGGAAGAAATTGTCCCCAGTGTGCAGAAAACTGCCTGCTATTGATTTATTATGAGGAACTTGCTAGCTGTGTTTTCCATTCTGTATACAGTAATCACATTTTTGATTATATAAGCAGGATGGAGAACTTTACTGCCCACACTTTATAGAAAAGAGGGTACCACAAAGCCACAGTGTACGTCATTTTACTTGAAATAAACAACCATAAACCTGCAACCTCAACAGTACTGAGTCTTGTAAAAGGCCTCGTTAAGAATCAGCATGCAGAAACATTACAGACAGCTATTACTTTGACAAATTCCTGTGTCCCACTGCTCTTTTCTCTTAACCTCAAATCCTTCATGTACACTTAAAGAAATTATATGTCCTCATTTCTATTTCAGGACACATACTCTATCAAAAATAATAAATTATTCAATTGAGTCCAATCTTGTGCTTGAAAGCATCACATCTGTCTCAAGAGCAAACCTGCTTAGTTCATACAATTTGAACCATGTAAAGAACTTTTGCATTCCTTTCTCTCCAGACAATAAACAGTACGGCAACAACAATACACGCATGTTTACTAATGTCTCACTTATTGCAAGTAAAAGAAAAATGTATTTTTGAAAAATAATGGTAGTATGACTGGAATCACACAGTTCGTGACATAATAAAGCTGTAATTCACATTAAAGATTTAGTGTACAGTACAGAACGTTATTTTACAAACAATAAAATAAGCTTAAACAGTGACATCAATGAGAGCAACCCCCCAAACAATCATCAAAAGCTTGCACTCTTGTAACATTTCACAAAGCCTAAGTGATTATATTTTTGAGAACTTTTGTTTATTTTTCCTAAACACAATAAAATCAAAGACAAAAATAAAAACAACCATTCTCCACTCCCAACTCCCTCTCGGTGGCATTCTCCACGTTTCTAAACCTAAAGACAAGAACAGAGACTGGAATCTCCAAGCCCTTGACTGCATCAGCAGCACAACCAGCCTCCACCCTCCCCTCACTGGCAGAACAGATCCCATCACAAGTCCTATATAAATAACACCGAGACCGGCCAGGGTGCAGTGCTGCCAGGAGAGAAAATACCGCGTCTCACGAGGAGGGCCAACAACTTTTTAGCTGCAGCCAGACCCATTTCTGCCTCTGTGTAAACCCAGATTAGAGTCCTCTTCATACGTTTCTGAAACCTTGCAGCAGGTTAAGGATTGATTCTTTTTTAAAGTCAAACCAGCTTTGATACCCATCCCCTCACCCAGCCAAAACTAGAGTAAGACTACAGGTGCCTGTGTTATAGTCAAAGGAAACCCAGTGTTAGCTAAGAATTTCTACAGCAGATTATATCAAAAACATACTAGGAATGTTTTTTTTTTTTCCGGAAAGATGGCAAATAAAATCAATTCAATTTGAAACCGTGACTGATATAGTTCACGGCGTAACTGTAAACACCGTAAGGAAGTAATGAAAGCACGCATTTTGATGAAGAAATTAAATATTATGTATAGTTTTATATTTTTCGCCAATCATCAAATGATTTTCCAGATACAGATACAGAAAAAAATACAGTACATGCAGCCTAATTTAATTCCTAATTGCACACACCCTAAATGTACACACCCAGTCTTGTCCAGATTACTGGCAAAGGAGTCTTGGAATGTCTGTGGCCAGATTTTAGAAAAAGTAGTGATGAGGCATCTTTAACACACAATGATCACACCAAAATCAATAAGACCAGGAAAGGTATTTGACATCCTTATCACACCAGCAGAAAACGACGCATTCTTCAGCAAATTTTGTCACTCTTACATTTTTTGCCTGTCATGCTTTTGCGACACCCTATAATACCAACTGTTTTTTTTTTATATATACAGTAACACACAAATCTGTACGCTTACTGTGAATGATACAGTATACATAACAAATATAAACGTTTTGCGCTGTGATTCCTTTGGTGGCAGGCAAAAAAGAAAAGATCAGAGAGCAGACGCTGCTGTGAACAGTCTCATTAGGGTGATCCAATGCAGTGGTGAGGAGCGCAGGCGTCCCTCTGACATGTTGGCCTTTTCACATCAGCTGAGCCCTTTGATTGCACCGCATGAAGGCAAAGACTTTGGAGCAATCCACAAAGGTACTGCCTCAGGGCCAAGTAAACTGTGTCAATCAAGCGCGTTTGTAATGTGCACCAAATATCTTTTTTTTTTATTATTCCAGCAGTGGGAGGAATGTCAGATCAATAAAGATTTTTTTTTCCTTCGCTTGTGTTAACGAGGGGGAGAAGAGTAGGAGATGTAGCAAGAAGTATTAATGAATTCTGCCATAATTAACACTGCCTTTGCTTCAGTTGCTTCAGTGATAAGGATGTGATAAGGATGACTTAAGCCACCAGTACCACAGGGACCTGGAAACTTGAAACAAGAGTGTTTTAGGGGCAGTGTTCTAAATTTCAAAAGATAAACCTGGGGAGGTTTGCAAACTAACACCAATGACCCTTAGAAATGACACATAAAATAGGTATGAAGGCAAATTTTAGACCACTTTTTTTCCTTGGGAAGACAGGTGCTTCTGCATGTAAATTAAATCAGCAACACAGGTTTAAGCAAACACACGGTCTTGACTGGCATTAAAGTGATGATCTACTGTACATGTATGGGCAGTATTTAAGATCTTACTAAGCAGCACTTACAGAACGAAATGCTATAACATTTTAAAGATTAACAAAAGCTGAAACTCGAAGCAAAAATTGGTTGTAATGAGATTTCTCTTTCCCCCATTTTTCCGCTGTGCAATGATGTGTGAATCATGCAAACTTTGAAGCGTGTCGGTTTCAGAGAGACATTATATCACAGTCACCCTCTGGGCATCTAAGTAGCACTTAAGCAATTTGACGGCAACTTTATGGTTAGAGTGAAGAGGAAGGTTCAGGTTAAAGCTCCAGTTCAATGCTGTGTTTATGCTCATGCTAAGGTGTGTCTGCTAAAATGCATGATTTCAGAACGTGTGAAAGGGTTTTTCTTTTGTGATTATTTCAAATGTGTCGTTTAGGAATGCAGTGACTCTTAAAACAAGTCTAATATTAGACATTGCGAATGCATCACTCAATCATATTGCAATAACATGCTAATGCTGTCAGTCTGGAATTTTCTTAAGAGTAGATTTTACCAGCAGTGTTGAAAGGAGTTCATGACAAAAAGATACCTGCTTCTGACCTGATGATTCTTTCAGTTTTATTGATACCATTAAACATGCATTGATGCCTTTGCATGGACTTTGATCTGTTCCTCTTCCTCTTAATAACTTGAATTTTCAATATGCACCATAGTAAATACCAGTTTCTATTCAACTGAACTATCAGTTAAATTATATATAGTTAAAGCAAAAAAAACAATAAGGTCTGTGCCACATTCACAAATAAAAAGGACTTTTTCAACATATTGCATGAATTCATATTGTCATCCTTTAAAGGGAAAGTCTGATATTCAAAGACATTAATATTCTTTTCTTCCAGACTATATCAAACTCTGTTGTGAGGAAATAAAGATATAATCCATAAAAACACACACTATTCAAGAAAAGGAGTCAAACCTTTTTGATCTTTTCTTATTCTGTGTGCTTTATTTCAAGATTAAAGTCATCCTCCCTCAAAGTACTGCAGGGTATACAGTAGTTTGTCATTTCTATTTTATTTTTTGAACATTTACATTTCTTTTCAAAACTCAGTAGACAGTGGGAAAATTCCCAGGCAATTATTTTCTGCAAACTGTACTCTACTCATGCTATCCGAATAAGTCATGACTGACATGAATTTAAACCATTTGATCCGTGAACAAGACATCAAACGATCAATTCTCAGGGGTGTTTCAACCAGTCAGGGCAGGTGGACCTCTTATGATCAGAACATCACAGGCTCAAGCCTGGTTCATGTCACTAGCTGACTGTGACTGGCGTTCCCTAGGCAACGGTGCACAACTGGCGGAGAGCCACCAAGGGCAGGGTGGGATTAGTCAGCCAGGGTTCTCCTGGCTCCTAGGCAACATGGCAACCCCTTTGGCTTCCTGGATGCTTGGAGTCTCGCAGTGCTGTTGGGGAGGCACATAGTGTACCTCTCTTCAGTCAGTGCTGGACCTGCAATAGGGGGCTGCATAGCCTGAGCCATGGTCACTGCAGAAGTCAGCCTACACTTCCTCAGTTCCCCCCACATGCACTGGGAGGTTCAAAGCCAAGAGCCGAGACGCAATTGAAAAAGACACCATTTGTGTGGGGTACATAAAAAATTATTGCCGGTTTCAAAAATAAAGATACAACAAATTCTTAGTACTGAAGGCAAAGCGTAACACTCACAATTAATCGTGTTGGAGATCTTACTTCAGCAAGGTGAGAACATGTCTTGACTTCTAGACCGCTTTCAATTCATGTCTTGTACTGTACGTTTAGTCCTCCCAGAGAGAGAATCAGTTAATGTGCCATTGACATGTGCCACTTCCCAGCCCAGAAACCTTGATTCTTTATGGTGCTTTAAAGCAGAGCTGGTGACCATTTGTGCACCTGACAGAAAAGGTGCTTCTCTATTGCTGAAGGTAGCAGAAACCATACTGAAAATTAACTGAAGTGCTCTGCCTAGTACAATGTACAAGGAAGTGGGTGATTAAAGCACATTTCTGAGAAATGTTTCTGAGAACAGCTTAGAAAAGCCCAGACTTTTTTCTTGATTCTGATTTATTACTTTTCTCTGTTCTGAAAGTTGATTTTTCTTTGTTTCGAACATCCTCGACCGGTGTTCAGGAGTACACAAAAGAAGGAACTGCTTCACACCCTAATGATGCATGGATGTTTAGATTTTGAAGTCAAACATACTTTAGCTTCTTAAACTCTACTCAGAGACAACATTAAAAAAATCTTTAAACAGTATATAAAGTACAGTTCATAATAATATTCTACAGCAAAAATCTGAAACTATTTTTAAAGTGAGGTGCTACTACTTTTTCCATGGTACAGGTATAACCTTCTCATTTTTATTCTGTTTGCCTTTATTCAGTTTTATGTTTTGAAAATTAATCTAGATTTTTATGTTATCGGTCTTTAGACCATTGTGCTAAAATTAAAACCCCTAAAGGAAATGTTATACACTTACAAATGTGAAGAAAAACAGAAAAGAAAGGTGAAATGGTCATTAAATACATAAATTCATTAATCATTCTTGAGAAGCAGTGGTGGATAACAGCAAAGTTACAAACTTTAATAATTGAAAATGATATAATGCAGTATGAGATTTATGAAATTGATTAACATTTCCATGCAGGCCACATATGTAGGTCAAAGGTACAAAGTATGCATAAAACACAGATAATATAGAGTATACAGAATGCTTGTAAAAGTAAAATATGACAGAAAAACTAGCCTCTTCATTACATATCACACTTAAATTCCTAAATTTAAGAATAAGTAGACTGTGGATTCAAATTCTGGGTACTGCCAACTCTTTAACATTTTTACACAATAAAATACCTTGAATAAAAGGTATAAAATACAATAAAATAAAATACCTTCAATAAAAGGCCAGGTATTGTATAAAGGGATACAAATAGGAGTTGTTTTGCGAAAACAAGCAACGAAGAATATCTGTAATACCATCCAGTTTCACTGACAGAAAACATCTTAGTTCAGCAAAATGACCCAGGGTGGAGAGCAGCACAGCGGCACACTGATTAGTATGTCTGCCTCGCACCACGGAGGCCCTGGGTTCAGTTCCTGGGCTGCTATCTGTGTGGAGTTTGTATGTTTTTATGGAACCTTTGTGTGGAGCTTCAAGCTGTGAAAGTTTGCTCTAGAGGAAAGGCAACAGTGCAGTGAAGATGGGTGACCAGCTCACTATTTGCAAGGCCTGCCTGCTTCTTCCAGGTTATCAATTTCCACCCAGCTCACAGGCTGTCTAATGAAGGTCTTCTGCTTGGAGCTATTGGCTGAACCCCTTTTCCACTGTGGCTTCATTAGTTGAAACTTGCTTGTGAAACCAGGCAATAAAAATCCTTAGTGACAATGTGTAATTTGCATAAAGCCTTTGCATTAAATATTCATTTTTTTGTGATCCAAACTAATCATTGACAGAATAAATGATGTCCCACACTGCTCTGGAATAAATATTCTGATGCACCAATGAAAACTCAACAGTCTACACTTTACATCAATATCTCGTTGGCTACATAATGTTATTTACATTTTAAATAGTGCACAGATACTGTAGCTTGGTTGATTGAGTATTATTGTTCCGTGGTATAATAAAACACTGAGTTTATGGCATATAATTTAATAAAACTGCCAGCAGTCAGTGCTTTTTGAAAAAATGAACATCTTTCTACGAATCCTGTGCCCAATACATCTGTAGACACACATGAACAAACATGAGAAAAAAACTGTCTAACGTCATTGGAGTGTTCTGATACAGTATACAGTAATTCTAAATGTATGAAACTTTTGTTTAATTTCAAACTTTTCTTTCTCCCTAGACATACCCTGAGCGCTTCAAATTATACAATTTTAGAATGGAAAGAATTAACATCAGAGCTTCAGACTTCAGAATTTGTGTAAACATCTAATTTGACCTGTCAAGACAGATCTACTAAGCTTTGTGCCACATGCAAGGAGTTTTCCATCCATTCCTGAAGCCAATTAAGATCATTTTTGTCAGAAAGGTGGATAAACAGTCTTAAACGTTAATCCAAGATTTCCTGCTTGTCTAAAGTACATGGATACATACTGTAGATTTATATATGATATAGAAAGTTAATATCACAGGAAACGTTCTTACAAGTATCAACCTAAATGTAGACAAAGAAGGTTTGCACCACATTGTTACTTGGCATCTTTTGACAACATACAGTTGTTTGTCTCTTTGCCTATGTCTGTTCTTACTCCTTAATGACAGGGCTTGCTTAGTTTCTTGATTATTTGTAATTTAAAATAATTCAATTCAAATGTTCAATTAGTGTGCATCCCATCCAAGTGTCCTGCCCTGTGCCCACTGCTTGCTGGGATAGGCTCTGGCTCCCCCGTGATGTTGAATTGGATTAAGCGGTTAGGATATTAGGGCATGGATATTCAATTTGTGTACATCGTCCTGCTTTACAACACAGTGCAGAGGTTAAAGTTACTTGTGAGTTTCTTCGTTTGTAAACAAAATCTGAATACACGGATCAAGACTTATGACATATGATTCCCATACCATTAGGTGGAGATGAAATTGCAATTCAGAAAGGAACAAGCACAATGGAGCACACACCAGAGGAATTACAAGGGTCTTCCTACAGTAGGTAATGAATAAGTTAATAATGGAAATAACTGTGGGGTGGATGTGTGAGGAAAATTAAATCCACAGGGTTTCTTTGTTACTTAGCTTTCCGCTGAAGGGACACTGTGCATCTATAAACAAGACATCCCTGTACTCCCAAAATAGCTGTCAAGATGAAGAGGTTTATAAAGCAAAACAAACAAGTTTATGAGATGCATTATGTAGAGTACTTTGGAGTCAAGTTATACAACTCTAGTTTATAAAATAATAGAATACGCCAGGCGTGCTTACTTCTCAATTCATTGCCCAGGCTCTCTCCTGTAATCACTGGCTGAAGCAAGTTTATTAGTGTTCCCAAAGACACGGTACTTTATTGGCATTCTGAGTTCGCCTCGCAAAGCATTAGCTTCCCAATAAGAGCACCGCAGTCATCTGTTAAACCCGCACATGCTGATGTTTAATGCATACCGCAAACTCCATCAAGGTCTCTCTGCAGCTTGTGATCGCCTTTCTGAGAAGCCGAGAAGCTTGAATTCTTTTTTAACATGTTTCGGTGAGTGACAGGGTGAGTTATCATGCCAAAATCGGTATTTACCACATTAGTGCTTCTTGTAAGGCAAACAAAACAGCCCATTTTCAGTCTGGTGCTGACTCCAAAATGAAAATCACATTAGATTTTGTTCTGGATTGGCCCACTCTGTTGCCCAGCACAGTCTGTGTGGTACACCACTCGTATGGCTGAGAACAGATAGAGGGCACAGAAGGGCTCTAGTCTAGACATTAGATTTTGCACACTCTGATGCTCCGTCTCATCACTCAATTATCCACAAACTCCAATTATTTTAAGCCGCGTCACAATGCTCTTGGAAAACTCAAAACTAATGCAGCTGTTGAAAAGGGGTAGCATGCTTTATACCTGATTGTTTGTGCCTTTTCAGAAATAAAGACAGAGAAAGGGTTGCAAAACTGTTGCTATGTCCCACAGCACTGAGAATGCGCAGGCACTGAAGGACTGATCATTAAACCCGAGCTCTTTTTGGAAGTGAAGCTGATGTGTGAAAGGAAAATAGAACAAATGTCAACCAAACATGTCCAAAAAGAGATTCATCTGTGGAAAAAAAGCTGTGGCTCACTTTCAAATGAATTCTTCACCGATGACTTGGCTCGAATCAATTGTTACTTTCTCAAAAGAGAATGACAAATATGGCACAATGCATCCATTTTGAAACGTCAAGGTTTAAAAAGGTGTTCCTTAAAGGCCCTGCTGTTTTTTTTCTTATTTCTGACACCTGATCTGGCACCACCCTTTCCATTTTTTAAATTTGGACAAATTCGGCATATGCTTTTAGTTTTAATTTAGAGATTCTTCACCAAATTAGTGCTCATGAAAAGTGAGATGGCGGTGTTTACAGGTCAAGAACAACAAAAGAAATAGTGACAGCTTCCTGTAACAGCTCTAAAAAAATCTGACAGTAAACCATTTCTTCTCTGACAGTTTCATACAAAGACACAGAGAAGTAATTTGAAACGATTGCATTCCATTGATAATATGACCTGCATTTAAGCATATTATCAAGTATCTATCAAGTAAGTGGAAGCAATTATAAAAAATAGAAATAATTCTCCTGTCAATGAGTATTCACATAATAGTAAGCCAGTTTTACCTTTAAAGAAGTCTGTGAATATCATTTTAAAAAGTCTCATGAAGTAAACGGCCTTGTGGAAGTTTCTTACACAGCAAATCTTACTATTAATCTTTTACATGAAAAAAGTTCCCAAAATTTCAATATCATTATAAAGGTCTAGTATAATTTAGTTGAGAGAACCATTTTTTCCACAACTACAGGTGAACTTCAGCTTTACAATTGATCATGATCACATCCCTCTGTGTTTTAAAGAGGTCTGGGGTGCCAGTTTCGGGTGGATGATATAAAAATAAGCCATTCTTTATTCTGGAACGAAACTAGCTGACCTGCAATGTAAAAGAAAGAGAAGAGAACAGAAAAGAGGTCCTCTGAAAACTGAGCCACCCACAGGAAATGCTCATATATAATGGCATGAGAACAAATCTAGTGGAAAGAAAATTAAACTAATTCACTGCGTGCCTCAATTAAAACACAATTTTAGAACAATGTTCTTTTGGGTCATGATTCAACAGTGTGGTACACATAATAGCTGACATTATAATAACCCCATCTCCCCCCTCCCCAAAAAAAAAACACCTGCCTTTAAAAATAATGTAGGCTTCACTGCTTTCCTAGGAAACTCTTAACTAGAATTTTTTTAAAGTTGTGATTCATTCGATTGGGCTGTCATTCCTAACTCAGCTAGCGATAAATCTGTGATAGAAGTCTCACTGAAGTGTGAGAAGTATGAGTTAGCCTACTGTAACTCACGTAGGTGAAGCATCCCATATTTAAAACATCAGCCTAGCATTCTAGATTATCATTCCTACCAAATGCCTCACCATGTTCCTTGGGGTAAATTACTTTAAAATGCCCCATCGTGAACTTATCAAAATATAACGCTATATTATACTGCACATATCAAGATGTGTTTCACTATGGATTAAAGGGCAGAAATGCAGTAAAAGTGTAGCTACAAGCTCACTGTGAGAATTAATATCCATCTGCATTCCCAGTCAAGGCTCAGACTCTGTATCCAGGTGGCAGCTTACATTCATGGCTGTCAGTACCTCCCCTAAATCCTAAATGACTTCCTGACTATTGTCCGTACTGCATGGTGAACCGCAGCATCGCAAACTAGAGACTCTAGCATTGTATTGACCTCTACATTAACAGTAACTGGTTTGTATTACAAGGTCTGATCACACACACTGTACTATACAGTATATACTGTAGAGGATATACAGTACATTATTGAGGATTTAATTTTGCTTGGAGTATAAATCCTGTCATCATGCAAACTGGAGTTGGAGGTGGGGTTAAGGTGAAATATCTTGTATTCTATAAGACACAATGTTGGATTTTTTTCTAATGTTTAGACATTTTGCAAACTCAGATACGTTTAGTGAATGTAAGTATGCATTTCCCATATACTGTAGATCATACACAGAGTTTTGTCAGGGTCGGGGTTTTGCTGTATTCAATAGATGAGGTGTCGCTAGAGAATGAATCATTCGTTTGCAAGTAGCCTAAAGATGCAACACAGTGCCGCAATACAAACAACTCTGATTTCTTAAAAGAGGCTAGAGTCACTTCTCTTGCAAATTCAAGATCAAATCTATAGCTAAGAAAGCAAAATGCTTCACGTTTTTTTATGTAAGAGGAAACTCCTGCCTTTAAAATCTGATTGCCATTCAATACAGGCAGAGAGTATTAAATATGGAGAGTTACAATCAAGGGAAGTTACAATCAAGGGGCGTTTGGCCCACTTGGTTCATTCGGAAGCCAATAGCTAACCAATCACACAATCTCGTTCACCCTCTCTCAACAATAGTGAGTGTCAGCTTGCACAGCTGTGCAAGGACTGCTTGCAACAAACACCCCACACTCCTATTTTAAATGCTTTTAATATCCACTGGAGACCCTACAAACTGTATTCTGTTGCTGAACTTGAAGTATCATGTTGAATATAGTGCAAGCAAAGTAAATCAGGAACATGCAGTATGAGTGCTTTTTTAAGAACATCTTTAGGTGTGCTGCACTGATCCTACAGCAGAAATGCTTCTTTAATTCTAATATAATGTTGCTTGCGACTGAAAGGCAGCTGGGGTCCTGGGGTACAGGTTACAATCAAATAATGAACATTTCAGACCTTTTAAAAATCAGAGCATTCAATCATTCTGTTTCCACTTTTCCATGTCATTCAAATATGAATTAACCTATGAGGAAGAGATGATAGAGACAGAACTTTGACATGTGTAAATGCAGGCTCTATATTTCTTCACAGTTGGATTTCTGGTTTTCCCTCCTTCGATAAATTCTCTATACTTAGAGAATGCTTTAAGCCAAGTGCACACACATCAAGGCCCACTATACTTCATACAGTACATTGTAAATGTCACTGAAGTAACTGATACAGAGGACTAGCGGCTTGCTATATTGATTGTTACTACTGTACATTGGCTAAAAGAAAGGTTTCTGACACACCGTGTGTGTAAAGATTTCTGACAAATTATGTTGTTTTTTTATATATATTTTCCCACCTCTGATCCACTTTGAACATGATGAATTTCTTTCCAGGAAAAATGCCTCTGCAACGAATTTATCGGCTGTGCACTCTGACCATTTCATTTACAACCAATAAAGATTGAATTCTGATGAAGTGAGGGGGATCTAGGTTATCGGATGAGGTGTCAGATATAACATATATCTCATAACCTGTGACACTGGGAGGCTCTTTTAATTTCAGTAAGATGCTTTCTGCCAAGAACATAGAGACACTTCTTGCATGCAAAGTGCAAACTATGGTTGGATAAAATAATCTCTGATCATTCAATTCAAATATAAGAGCTTTTTCATTACCAGATAATTTATATAGTTTAAACAAGAGTAAATGTACAGAAAATGTTCCTACTTATTCCAAGTAACGCAAAATAAACCATGATGTCACCACCACCAAACTGTAAGCTCTTATCAATGCTTTTAGTCATCTTATTTCATACTAAAAAAATTAATATTCTAAAGATCACATCCCAAAAAAAACTAACAACCTGTATTTTCCTAAAATACTGCACACTAATCTTTCATTCCAAATCTGAAAGCTATAAGCAGCGCTGTACGATATTAATACTGTGCTAAAGCCTTACAACAGTTCTGACTGGTGCAAAAGCACAATTTTTAATTTGAAATGTTTTAATATACTTCCGTTTTAACCCGGTCGCCTGGCTGTACTCTCCATATTGTTTTTCCCTACACAAACAAACACACCACTTGCCATTGAGAGGGTACTCCGCAATTCAGAAAAATGATTGATTTTGAAAATACCTGCAGTAAACGGAGTTACAAAGCATTTCGTTTTTTGCTCCCCATAAGGACCTCAATCGAAATCACCAGTGCTCTCTCTATTATTGTCCTCATAACAGTACTGGAAGTGGCGGTGGGATAGGGGCATGCAAGATGTGCGCCCGTCAGAACCACCTTCGATTATTCATGTTATGAATCCTTTTAGGGGTTAGGGGTAATACTGAAAGGTCTCAAGCTGTCATCCTCAAGATGTCGTGGAGGATCATCTTTTATGCTGTGAACAGAGAGAATCCTAGCCAGCCCATCCTTGTGTCAGTTTCCAATCATGTTTCTTGCAGAATCCCAGTCACAGCAACATCTATTAAAAGAGAACTGCAATGCTATTTTTGTTTGGGGGGGGGGGGGGGGGTAGCATCGATTAATGCATTTCAAACTACAATAAAAATAAAATGTACAGAGTAACTTATTAAACCTCCAATTTACATCACGAAAGAGATGAAATTTCCAAATTTCCTGTGATTCAGAATGAGCCAACTAAATGTCTGGGGACATGAAGCAGCCCTATGACATTGTAAACAACTCTGTTAATCCCACAGAAATATTGCTCTCAACTTCGAGACAGTTTTGCCAACAAATACTACTCACTTGTTAACTCTGCATGCAGATCGCATTGGAACATGACAACACAACAAAATAGCAATTTACAGTTCACGATTTGTGCTAAATTTAAAATGTGTTTTTTTTTTCTGTTATGTCAATGAATTTATTGTCTTACCATGATTGAATAACTAGTCTGAGAAATTGGCAGCTCCCCTTTAAACCAGCAATATCTAGACCTGCATTCCAAACAAGTACCTTTCATGGTTTAGCCATTTGAAAGCTCTGCAGCTAATGACAAAAGTAACAAATAGTCACTGAATCGTCAGACAAAAATTATGTGCCTTACAGGAGTGCAACTACTGTACATATTAACATTTGTTATCTCACTTTCAGAGACAACAATCTACATAGTATAATCATGATTTTAAATTTCTCCACTGTTAAACTGAATTGCTCATGAATTAATTATTCTTATTCTGCATCTTATTTCTTTTCACCAAGATGCATCTACAAGCTTGGACAAATGCTTTTATTTGCATAATTTTGGTTTAATAGCAGTACACCTAAATTCAGTTTAAGATTACCGTCTCTTGTCCTTTGTGAAATTTGCATAAATTGCCACAGCTTAAGAAGTATAATGTGTATAAATATTTAATTATTGTGGCACTAATTAGAATTCATGAAACAAAACCGACAGCACTGCTATCTTCAGCCAGACCACCTGAGGCCAGGAGAGCCCTTTTAAAGACTTCAGGTAAACTCCATCTCCGAATTTACAACCGCTACCATAAAACTCTGCTCATGTCTTCAGGGAGAATGCAGAGTGGGGCTAACTTTTGCCAAAATTATCTGGTATTTTTTTATCGTGAAGTAATGACCATACACTTTGCTCTAAGCGAAGATCATCAGATTAATTCTGCTTTCAACCCCAGCAGAGGAGAGATGAAAGGCTTGCGTCTCAAGAGCTTATCTCTAGTTTCACTTCTTTATCTTTTAGTATTACCCAGTGCTACACAGCCAGCACTGCACAAATAGTTCAGATGGCAAAGGAAAAACACAAAAACATCACATTTTTGACTAAAACCACTACAAGATGCTTAACAGCTTTAGGTTTCTACTAAAGCCAACACCGATATGCCAACCGAATTCAAACAACTATTAACACTTCCCTTGGTAATAGATGAGTCGTTTCACTAAGCATTAAAAGCCAACAGCAGCTGTTGAGCAAATGTAGACTGTTTTCCTGCTGAATCTTTCAAGAGAAAAATATAATTGGACAGGAAATAAAAAGAGCAAGCATTATTGGCAGACGTTACTGAAGACCCGTCATCATACAGGCGCTTAAGACTGGACAGATGAACAAGATGGTGTAATTCATAGTAACATCTTAGGTTTCATCACTGAATCCGTCTCAATATTTTCTGTTGAAACTACTCCTCTAGGTTAAGAGCTTGCTACTGCAGCCAACAGTCTCAATCAAGAAAGGCCTTGATGTCCTAAAATTCAGCCCATAGGCCTGTTGACAAAGCGCACTGAATTACGATCGAGGCGCTAACAGACCAAATGAGAAGAGATCTGATCGGTATATTTGATCATTTTGTCAACAAAAAGTGGATTGACAGGAGAGAAACAACATATGAAATCATTCAGCAAGCCACAGGTCAAAGAAATGGAATACGTATTTTGTAGTTCAAGAAGGCAGCTGCGTCAGCATGCGTAGGCTGCAAAGGAACAAGTACAGGTTTATTCCACGCTGAAAAGAGAAGAAAAGTAACAATGCTTAGGCTGTGGAGCCTTCTTTGGGTGTGTATATATGTATTTTGTTCCAATTTAAGCACTTTGAATTCAAGTGTCAGACATTATAACAAATACTGTAGGTAATATAGCTGGATGAGGCAAAAGATATTAAATATTATATACTCTATGCCTTGTGCTCTTGGGCACATGCACTAACTTGTAAGATAAGATCACTTTATTGGCCATATACAATTTCTTGCATTAGGAATTTGTCTTTTCGCATACCCCAGCTTGCTCTCCATGAGATACACAGACAGGGAGAGAAGCTTGGGGTCAGAGCGCAGGGTCAGCCATTTATACGGCGCCCCTGGAGCAGCTGGGGTTAAGGGCCTGGCTCAGGGGCCCAACAGAGTAGGATTCCACTGCCAGCCGTGGCATACGAACCAGCAACTTTAAAGCCACAGGCACAGATCCTAAGCCACTGAGCCACCGCACCACCCATGTACACATACTGTATGTGCACATATGACTTGTGATTTTGATTGACTCAAAAAGAATTCTGATAAACAGATAAGGCACACACTTATTATCCAGCAAAATATACTGTACATTAAAACTACTGTGTAGTAGTGCACAATGTCTGCTGTGTATTGAGATGGGTTCAGTTCTCCATTAGTAAATAAAGTGGTTACCCTCCTATATGTGAAGAGCCCTGGGATCATTTTCTGGGTTTAATCTTTTAGAATTTTCTAATTTTTAGTTATAAACTCAAAAGAGGGAGACAACTTCATATTAGCTGTAAAATCAATACTTGAGTGATCACTCTCGAAATATACATGTTCATACATTCAGTATTAACATTAAACGCCTTTCCAACCCTAAACTTGGTGCTGTAAAATTAAATGCAACACGCTAACTCCAGCACCTCCAAATGTTCAGGTTGTTCTTTCCCGTACCGAATGTGTTTTCAGCATCGCACTGACGTTCATGCTCAGCATACAAGGATATAAGCTGACTGCCTGATTAAATGACACCACACGGTGATCTGGATGGCGAGAGAGGAGGAGCAACAAGGCTCCTGACAGTACTTTGGCTCCTTTAATGCACACTTCCAGCGGTATTGTGAACTAGTGCTCTCGAAAAAGGTTGACGTGTAAATCACCAGGTCCCGTGAAAGACCAACCACTGTGAAAGACCAACTTTGCACACTGGGAAACACTGGTGCTGCTTTTACTAACTTAATTTGAGAATTGGGAAACAAAGTGCTGGCATCACAAAACGCAGACTAAAGGGAACTGTGGGGTTATCAAATTTTAATAAGGCTCTGAAGGCAACTTTTCCCCGTAATTGCTTTGTATATTTCTCCTATGGGAACCCAGTCTGTTTATCAGTACAGTGCCAGCAAAGTCTTACACAAAGTCTGCACGATTCCATATTTTTCTACACCTATCTCACACGTTAAGAAATCTAATTTATTTTAAACCTTATATTCCACAAGGCTAATAATCTGCAGTACTTTCATTTGAAAACTCTTTTGTTGAGTTATTGTTGATTGAGATTTAAACTGATTTCTTGTTTTCAGTTGAAAATAATATCAAACTTGCATCCATTTCATTTGAATTGTCTCCAGGGATAAGAAAAACTTACTAAATCATTGGAATACAGTACCCTGAACTCTTTTATCTACTGTATATACTGTAGGGCACACAGGTTTATAACCAGATTTCCTTCAGGAATTTTTTTAACTACTGTACTTCCTAAGTAAAGCATACAGCATGCCTGCAAACTTCTGATAGCATATAGCTGTTTTGTCTAACTCTGGACCAAAATCCCTGCTTCCAGACATACAGCTACCAGTGTAAATCCACCATTGTATTGCGGCTAAAACCACAAACATAGTAGTTATGTACTCTCTGCTAGTTCAAGATAATGTACTGTACCTGTGAAGACAGTCTCTCAAAAGTACCATTAGGGGATGTCTCTTTTGCAAGTATAAGGCATTCCTAAACTGGGAATAACAAGCATTAAACTGCCTTTTGTTTGCTTCACTTTACTTTGAAAGAATGGAATTTTCAGCATAACCAAAGATTTCATTCTAGGGTTAACAATAGTAATACCTCTACTTCAAAGCGGTCACTGTCTGCTGGTTCAACACTTCACAACAATATTAATAGCTAGAGTCTCTTTTTCACACAGTGTGTTACGCTTGGATTCTCAACCTCATCAGTACTACAATTCTTGGGTTAACAGCATTAAGACTTCTACATCAAAGCATTCACCATCTGCTGTATCAATATTTCACATCACTAGTGATGCTCAGAATACCTCTTCCAACTTACGTGTTGTGTGAGCACTCCTGACCTCTTCAGTAATATAATGACCAAGACAGATTCTTTCATTTGTAGTCTCACATGAACACTGATGCTATTTCTTCTTATTGTAACTCTGTTTATTACCTGTCAAATAATGTATTGCTCCTCTTGCAGACAGGCCATGCAGAGCGCTAAACTGAAAACTAGCATCTGGCAGCTTAATAAAGAAGCATTAATATTGTGTACCTATTGTTTTCTTTTAAAAATAAAGTTCAGATTCAATTTGAGGACTGTTTTCACATCTATAATCCAGGGCAGGTCCCTGCCTCAAAGCCACTCTGAAAAATGAACTCTTGGTTGATCTTACAGAGGGTGGGACCTCTCACTCTGAGGAGGACTGTCATCTTCCAACAAGCTAAGTAAGTGAAAAGATGTTCTGCAGGCTGTGCAACACCAGTACCACAATAGTTTCAAAGAGTCAGAGAAGGCGATGTTCCTGTTTAAATCATGTCTGGTCAAACAGAAACTACTGCTCTAAAGTGTTGGCCTACTGGAGGGCACCAAAGGAGATGATGACACTACTAATGACGTATAAAAATGTCTATCAAAACCTTTAGGGTTCACGGCAAAGCTCACTGAAGTCACTAGGGTATATAGCCTGTATGACAACCCCCTTTTACTGAGGTGCAAGACCTCTTCTTTAAACTGATTGACAGCTAATACTACATACTGCCATAAAATTAGATGCATTTCCTGTTATTCCCAGATTATTCCAGTCTTATGGCATAGCATAAAAATGTTTCCCATCAGTGCTGAAATCTCTTCAAGAGCTTTTAGATTTCTGCTTGATGTAGCCAAGCTGAAAATCATCAGCAGTGCCCAATCCAGTGTGCCAGACATGCCAAATGAGACAAAACAGTCTCCGACGTGCACAGAAGAAACATCTATCTCACATACGACACCCATTGCTGTTGCTTCTGTTCACTTTTCCTAAATGGAATTTGTAATATACTCTATGTTTACGTTTGGGAATGTGCTGTGGTGTGGATCGCGTGGAGTTGATCAGCTTTTTAATTTTGATTTTTTTTCCTTCTGTTCACAACTTCCATTTGCTGTTAACTGTAGAATATACTCACTTTTTACCCCTATGCTGGTTACTGATGTGTTTAAGACAAGATACAGTATACAGTATAGCCCATCACTGCTGTGCTTTGAAATTGTTTTGAATAATGACTTACAGAATGCTGTAACCATTAAAAGGTATGGCTTGAATTCAAAGATTGAAAGAGCTAAACGTTTCTATTATTACACTGTAAAAAGTTCAAATTGCTCTACGTCAAGAGACCCATTATAGGGGTTGCAAAATGTTCTCACATAATTCAAAATAAACATGATAAAGCCATTGTGCATAACTGCACACTGAATAAAACAAAGGGAGCTCTTTCAGCAGCTGACAGGAGAATAAAGAATATTGAAAGCAGTTTCAGTAATACTAAAGGTCATTTGTCATGTTACTCGAATGATCAAAGTATTAGTTGTGCTTTTCATAAGTTTATGCAGATAATCTTTTTGACCCACAGTTTCTGTACTATGTAAGACCTGGACTCACAGGACATCCAAGTGTATGCACTTGTAAGAGAAAGACACTGATTTTCACCAGGTATGTTCCTTCTCTCTTTCTCTGGATGAATTCACACCTTTGCAATTTAAAATCCTTAAAGACATTGACAAAGTCAACTTGGAATCAACAGTGTGATGCATACTAAAGCTCACAAGGAAAAGCTACTGGGACTGTACTGTATGTAAATCAAGAAAAGGGGCACTTATTTATATAAGGAAGGAATTAGCTGGAAAGTCCTCTGGAGTCTTTAAGGAAACAGCTGGACAACTTATTACCTTTCTTACATTCTAAATGTATGTAATTGCAAAATAATGCATCTAAACCATATATAATTTTGTGCAGACTAAATTTCCTTTCCATAAAGTACTGCACGTCTTCCATATTCCCCTTCTGGAGTCTTATCAGTTAAGCTCTTTTGCCGTATTTTCTCTCTTTATAGGCTGAAATTATATTCAATCACCTGCAATGGAGCAATTTCTGAGTTGTTCTAGAATGCTCTGGTATTAGCCATTCATCTATCACTGTAATCCTTACTGTACATAACAACCCACCCACCTGAGTGTGGTCTGGGTCAGTGCTATAGCTTCAACCCACACGGGGCAGAGCCAGTCCACAGGGTGCTCTGCCATCATAACTATTTGATCTTTTATTAGGACAGTTAGCACAAGCCTTTAGACAAAACAGCAGCACCACTTACTGATATACAGAGGCTCAAATATTATATTTCACTCTATACTGATTAAATTTTCCGGTTTCTCTCCAACGTCTAGTTTTCCATATCTGAAACCTGTGTGCTATCTGTAGTAGACTTTCCGGATATAAAATGAATCGTCTGAAACCAATCCTGATGCCTTTCAATTCCACTGCTATGACAATCTCTCTTCGATGCAATATCACTATTTCTCCGCAATCTTCAAGGGTCAACTATTTGGATATTAGTATCTCCCTGAATTTTCAGAAGATGTATAAAGAGAATATGCTGAAGGACTACATGGTTGGATTTCCATTATAAAAATATTCTTCCTCACAACGTATTTTCCATGACTCCCTTTTTATTGCCATCTGAGTACCCAGCACAAATTAATCCTAGTATAATTAGCTTAGTCGAAGTGGTGAGTGGCCAGCGTTAATGTGGGTTAGTGGTCCGTTTATGACCTCACTGTCTTCCAAGACTACTGCTGACCTGCATGTACCAGACCTTAAATAATACAACCAGCTGTTTTTTTTTACCAGAGGATGTTTAGGACATCACTAGATTTCAGAGCATCGGACTCATGCCTTTTTTGTCACTCTGTCATTGTATAGTCTCCAGACATTTGAAAGAAGGTCAACTGCTTTTTTTTCCAGCTCAGCAAAATTGCATATGCTTTCAAATACTTGAATTATTTTTCTTATTATTGATAGCTTCTTAGCTCTCGATGTCTTTGAGGAGCTGCAGAAAACTGCTTTACCTTCCTATTCAGTCACCACAAGCTGTCTAGTCTTTCCTCAATTTGACTTTCTCCTCTCACCTTAAATTACTACTCTCTCAGTTACCTTCAACTACAGTAAGTAAGGCTGGGACACAGTCTGGGGCAGTGCTTTCTCTTCATCTAAAAACATACTGTAGTACACTAGCTAATCCATATTTCAGAGTAAAGGAAACAGTTCAAAGTAAGGATTTCTTCCAGCACTCACTGTCACAGATGCATGCAGGTAGTATCCGGTATTGTATCTATACGTTTTGGGTGGATTCAGTTTAACAGCATTTTTGGTTGTACTGTATGAGACTAATGTCCCATTAGATGTGACTGCGGCACTGGGCCCTCAGCTTCAGCTTCTCAATGACAATTCTCGAGTTACGAACAGTCTTCAGGCATGACGCCTTTGGGTCTAAATGCAGCCAAGGAATCAATTTGAAAAGGTTGGGTGGAGACCGAGACACCCTTAAATTGCTCCTGATTGCATTCATTTGCAGAAGTTGTTCTTATGGAAAGAAGTCCTGTAAGATTACATTTTCTAGTGCAAAGACTGTGACAGTGTGTTCAAATGCTTTTTCTCATCTTCAGCACCTCTCTCCCTCATGTTTTTTGTCTGAGTTCCCATTTTTATCGTTGATAATTTTGCTTTTTGGATTTCAACATTCATAAAAGCGGTAACTGCTAACTAGGGCGCAATCAATGGTATAGATTATGTAAGGCTCTGCAAAGGGAGTGCCATTTGAAAAAACACAAAGCAGTTATATTATGAAGCACCAATTTCCTACCTGTTTAATAAGCCCATTTCCACCTGACAATGTATTACTACGTAAGAGGGCATATCGAATCTTTTAGCAAGTGATGCAATATAAAACCTAATATACTATTTTTGTTCCATTTTTATATTTCAACAAATACAGCATTGTGGAACAATGCATATAATATTTTTTCACTAGGAGGCTCTAGAATGTGGTTAACTGACTGGCATGAATTTGTACCAAAAGGATCCCATCACCACTTACCAATGGTAATTGTATAATGTCTTTTCCATTAGTTTCCATGGCTGCCTCAAGGCAGAAGTCTAAAAAGGCTGTATAGAGCACATCAGATAAAATAACAGCAATTTCTAAACACCATCTTTTAACCATGCCAGTGTCAATGCACTATTGCTACACAGCAGTACATTAGAAGCCATGTTTTTAATTACTATTTTATTTAAAGAAGCATACTAATTTAGTATTTTTGAACATCTTCCTTGAATTTTTTTTGTATCTTTTAAGCCGGCTCTATGTGTTCTTATCTTATTGACCCCAAAAAAGCCTTTCTATTCCAGTGTAACAAAAGAATATCCACATGTGCACCTAACATGAAGTCATCTTCAGGAGACAGAAAAGCATAAAATACAGACTGTAGATGTCTATCCCAGAGTTAGGTCAAGTCCTTCAGGCAGTGTCTTGTGTCGCCCTTGGCAAAGAACAGTCCTGCCCTTCTAATTAAGCACAGCTGAGCTGTTCTGAGTCCAACAAGTGCAGCAATGACATCTGTGCAACTGAACACTCAGAGCTCTTGCACAGTCAGGTGTTTCACTGTCATCATGCCTGGAATGTTCTGTAGGCAGTACACATTCATGAAAAAAATTCATGTACACTTAAATCAGGTGAAGAAAAAAAAACACCTTTGCATAATTCACAAGTCTGCCAGAAGTTTCCTGGAAAATTACTGAATTTTTATAAAGTGAAGGAATACAGAGGCAGTGACCCCATGAGATCCCCGTGCTTCACCTTTACTTTAGCTTTCCAATATCTTACGATGCCTGCCCTCAGAAAGACAAGCACCCATAACTGCTAAAGACCTGTGTCATCAAAGAACTGATGAAGCAAACCAATCCGACTTTGCACAGAATGGAACTACTTAAATAAAGGTGCCCAGGGTACTGCCTGGGACAAAAAAAACAAGTACTGTACTCTGCACACTTTAAATGTCTAGAGATACAAAGACTTTTGTGTTCCTTAACCCCTTGGGCATTAAGTGCAAACGATCAAATTTCTTTCATCTCTTACTGTGTCTACTCACCAGACAAAAATATACTGGGGAAAAAACCCCACAAAAACAGCCGGCGAAATTCTTTTTCTGTATTCAAAGATCAGTTTTTCAAGTTCTGGGCTTGCCAGAAAGCTGAAAATGCCTGCAGGCCTTGACCTATGTGTCTATTAGCTTGGATGAAAATTTGGAATAAATTGATCAATTCGAAAAAAAAAGATCTACATATTTTTTGTGAAGACTGGACCTGGAACGAAATTTTTCACATCAGAAAATTTAAATAAATTATTGAAATTCGATAAAAATGTGTAAAAAACTATAGCAATTGTAATAAAAAAGACTCTAGGCACTATAAGGGAGTTTTCTGGTGTCTAGGCCTACCTCTCCTGTAGCCTTCAGCTGTGAAAAGATGACCACTGATAAGAATCTATTTGATTACCACCTGCTGTCAATAACTGAGACTGCATCAGAGGCTCATCCCCTAAGGGCTCTGAGTGGCTGAAAATACAATGAATGACAGCGTTTTCCACCAATCAGACCAGCTTTTTCGAGGAGGGTCAGTTTCAAAGTTCAGTTCCAATAGCCAATCACTCTCAGTTTCCTCTGCAAATGAATAACTATTGTTTTGCGTGGGTGTATTTCTGGGCCTACAGATGCCCCAAACAAGGTAAAAATATAGGATATTATGTTTGTTTGTTTTTTTGCTGGTGTTTCTTTTTGCGGCCATGTTTTGTAGGGTTATCGATTACTTATTGACACAGTTTGGAAGTTTTCTGAAGAGGGTCGTCAGATAAATTGTGTTATTGTGATCGATGGCCTTGCTGTACTTTGGTTTTGTGAATTTCCGGTTGTCTATTTTCGTTTGATATAAGGTTTTCTGGGAAGAACTTGGTTTTGTTGGTGAAATACTATAAAATATGCCGATTCTTTGTTTACTGTTGGTTTAAGTTAAACTTTTCTGCTGGTGTGAACAAATAGGTGTTTATTAAGTAAATATTGACTTAGTTTCTCAGATGCTCAGAACCTCCGGCGGTTATGCGGAACAGTCTTTAGTTTCCTAACTATATGTATGTGCTGATAGGATTTACAAACATATCAAACTTTTCGAATTTACCCTACTCCGTATACGTCATCTGTGCAAGAAGAAAAAAAGTACATCTTTAGACAATAACTAGCATAAACACATAAATCGGGGCAAAATTAAATGGTCATAAACACCATCAAAATATAGATACAGCAGTCACCCCTTAGGATGCAGCACCTGAAAATCTGCATTTGATTAGGTAAGGTTAAAAAATACAGTACGTTAGTAATTAATTAATTATTTCTGTTTTAATCGTAGATAATAAAACAGGAAAATACCACTGCCATTTAACACCATATACAATGCCCTGTGCAATAAATAATGAGTTTCTAAGGCAATATTCAACCTCACACCTCATGATCTTTAATGCTTAGAATTAAGAAAAGGTGGATCATCACACTTACAGTAAATATCAGTGTTTTGCCTGATGACATAACTATCACATTTTCAATATCACCTCCTACTAATTGGAACAAACAGATAAAAATTGCTTTAATTAAACCCAAGTATCAGTTAGGTGAAAGTAATAACTACTTGTCATACTCACTCTCATTGGAACTCTGAAAAGTGCATTATATAATCTCCACAGTCACCGTCAGAGACTCAACTAGACCTGTCAGTCATCCGATAGCCATGACTACGTGCTTTGGCAGGGGATCTGTTCCACCTGTGCGTGCCAAATTAAGACGCCTACCTCAACGAAAGCAATATACTTAGGGTCGTTCCCAATGTCGCTCAGTTGCTGAGTCTTTAAGTTTGTGCTCATGTGTTAGTTGTTCCAGTTTGACCTCTTGCTTTCTGATCGCACTGTGATTTGAACTTGCCAGTGGATTTCCCCTTGTGATTTGCTCCTGTGTTTTCCTGGCCTTGCACTTGGCTTGGCTCTTGTTGGTTAAGCTTGTGGGTTCCCCTGAAGTTTTGACCTCCTGTTTACCTGGCTATGAACTTTGCTTGCGCTTGGACTACGTTTCTGGTGTGTCCTTCGAACTGTTTTTCGAATCCCCGTTTGGTTGCCTGCTGTCTTTACCCTCACTTGTGTTATACACTCTCTTGCACACTGCTCTCACCCATGTTATTACACTGCTTATTTGGGGCACCAGTCGAATTTGTTTGACTCTGAATATATAATTAAGTTAAAAAGCATCTTATATACTTGTAGTGTAGACATGGTGGATTAAGCTTGCCTTAAGGCAAACATAATTGTATGGAAAGAAAAAACATTGTAAAATAAACACTTGTTGTTATAACAAAAATAGATGTTATTTGAAAGATAATATTGCACTTAATAGAAGTCCATGTAAACACCTACTGATTATCCTTAATTAAGGGATTATCTTCAAGGGTACTATACATAAGGCATTACCACTTTTGCAATTTTTGTTAACAAGGAACTATAGTGAGGACATGGTTTCAGTCATTATTAATGAAATAACCATGTTCACCTTGGCTATACTGTGGATTTCTTTAATCTACAGTAAATCTTTAGAAAAATCAATTCTATTTAGCCTCAAGTGAATTATATTTTCCATGAATATGGAAATGTACACCTCAATTAAAACTGATATAAAAGCTGGGAATATTAGGTCAGTAACTCTTTTCTATCCTTAAACATAGCTAATGCCTTTGTTTTCAACTGCACTTTCACATTCTGTAAATATTTACTAATATATTGTAATAGACAGGGAAGACATGGGTAGCATGCTGGCACAGTGGTTAGCGCACTGCTGCCTTGTAGCACTGGTACCCCATGTTCAGTTCTTGGGGTGCTGTCTGCATGGAAGTTTGAATGTTCTCCCTGTGGTTGCATGGGTGTCCTCCAGGTGCTCCAGTTTCTTCCTAGACATACTGGTAGGTTAACTGACTTCTGGAAAAACTGTCCCTGGTGTGAGTTTGAGTGTTTGTGTCTGTGTGTGCCCTATGACAGACAGTCAAGGGTGTACCCTGCCCTCCTCCCGTTCCTTGCTGGGAGAGAATCTTGCTCCCCCATGACCTGTCCTGGACAAAGTGTCTCAGATTTGTTGATTCTGAATCTCTCCGATCCTCAGTTTTATAAGCAAACATCTCACTGTTAAAGCTGCCAATTTGCAAATGCTCGTAGCTAATTGTCAACTTTGTTTCAATTTCTTGTTTTTTTCCTATGTGTTGCACATATTTTCTCTCTTCCCAGGGTTTCTAAGCAGTTTATATCTTGCTTCACCAGACCTGTCCATGGTGTACTGAGCTTTTAACATGATTTCACTGTTTTTATACACTTATACTCTGCTTTCATTATGGTGTAACATACGGTTGCAGTTATAAGTATAGTACATCAGAAGTAAGTTCTCTAAAAGGTACTTATCCCTGTAAGCTGCTGAGCTAAAAAATGATCCATATATAGAGTGAATATAATTCAAATGAATGCATTTCAGTGGTAGATGAAGTTGTTTACTTTCTATATATAAAGTGCCATATCTAAAGCACACTGAGATCCTTTGAATTGAAAATCATTATATAAATGCAAGGAAGTATTATTATTAAATGTTAGAGACGTGTACTGAGTGGTGACTACAGTACTTTGATTTGGGTTCAGCTACAACTATTGCTGGAGAGGTGTGAGCATTATGATGTTGCATAAAATTGAAAACGTAAGAGATATTCATGTAGTGCTTAACAGAAGAACATGAAGGCGGTAAAGATTCTGTTATTTCCCTGTTTCTAGGAAAGTGTGATGATGGCTTCAATGTTCCCCTTTTCTGCCTTTCATGAAAAAAATATTTTTCCATCTTTCACAAATCAGTACAGAGTGGCAGTGTCAAGTTTTAAATCCATTAATGCATACTGTACATGGACTACTAGAGCCTTGTCCTTAAAATTTTGCAGAAGCTACAGTGGATATAAAAAATCTACACACCCTTATTGAAATTTCAGCTTTTGTTGATGTAAAGGCTGAAATCAAGATAAATCATGTCAGACCCTTCTGACATTTAACAAAATCTTGTAAACAACAATATTTAAGTGGAAATAAAAAGGATCAATTTTAGGAAATTAAAAATAATGCCTAGTGTGCACACTAATGCAGACCCTTTAATACTTTGCAGAAGCACCTTTTGCTTTGATTACAGCAGAAAGTTTGTTTGGATAGGTCTCTATCAACTTCACTTTTGATATCCACTGTATTGCCTTTAGGTTGTACAGAATGAGTCTGGAACACACAAAAGAGAATGAGAAAAAAAATATTGTGCCCTATGCACAAGAAAGTATTCATCACGTTTTAGAGAGTTTGTGCAGTGAGAGTCTAGTGATACTAAAAGGCAATGATGATATACTGTAGACACCATAATTTGTCTCCATAACTATTTCCCAGTCCAGATACAAAGCAGATCACTCTTTTGAAAGACAGTCAACATTCAGAAATTTGAACCAGTGTGATTAGCAGATGCAATTTTAGCTGAATTCAATAGTCTGACTTGAGCTTTCAAAGAAAACACAAACTAGTGTTGAAGACTAGTGCTGATTATTGTCTTCGTTAGAGATGGCTGTATCTCAGCTACTAGCATCTTTTATTCCAATGGGTCCTGAAATGGTGATAGATAGTAAAGGATACACAAAATAAGGTTTAGACTGAAATCTTAAGCAAGATTAAATTATAAAATGCACAAAACAGCTGTTATTTTCTTTCTGATATGATTTATCGTAAAACTCTAGCCACACCCCATGATATAAACTCCAAGAATAGTCAGTTCTTGTCTCTCTGTGTCTTATAATTTGAGGACTTATTGGTTTGGTCTTTGGTGTGAGGATTGCCCAAAGAAAGTGAAAGCTTATTATTTTGCCACCAAATAAAATTTCAAAAATATGTATTTGAAAAGGCTTATGCATTCTCTCACTACAAGGAATTTTTTTTTTTGAAAGAGCAGGAGGTCACTGATTTTGACAATCAGACCTACTGTATTAAACACTGTACAGTACATGCACATACAGTACAGTAATTTTTTTCAGATCTGCTCCCAATCAAATTGAGCTAGTCCATTCTGCTCAATTCAATCAAAATTGATCAAAATGGCCTTTTCTGATCTTTGCAGCTGGGAGGTATTAATGTAACATGTTTTAGGTGTGTTTCAGTCAGTTTTGACTGACTCAGCCTCAGCTGTGCCTCAGCAGGAATATGATCAGTCATTGCTCCCTCTGTGCACATTTAAATAGGCACACATCTTTAAGACTCCCACCATGAAAGAGAAAATAAATGAAACTGAATACTAATTTCATTATACTATACATTATATGGAAAATATTCAGTTATTTTCCAAGTCTTTTTTTAATTAAAACATGAAAAATCAAATTCAAAGAGAGGTGTTATCTGACATGCGGCCATCAGTTGATCTTATGATAAAGCGTCAGCGTTATAAAAAAGGGTTTAGACATGCGCAGTTCACTGGCTGTTCTCAACATATCTGAGCTCGGCCATGAAGTTTCAGTCTCGTCATTTGGAGATTAACTATCTGTTAAAGTCAGACTGGTGCAACTCATAGAAATGAACTAATCAACAGTTCAATGAGATTATTGTTGAAATTATGGTTTGAAATTTTTCTTAAAACTATTCACATTTTTGTTGTTTTCCTTGTGTTAGAAGGAAAATCCACATTTCTGTTTTTATCCAACTCTACCCCTGAGGATTTATGTTGCATTTTAAAGGGGTGATTTTGACAGCTACCTAAATCATCTGTCTCCTGTCAATCAACTTTTGAGCCCAGTGTGACAGTATTAAATGACTATGTGGTAAAAGACTTGGAAGCTTTGTCATTATGTTCTACAACTTGTTACCTTTAATGAGACACTGACCTCGCCACAGGTACTCAAAGAGGACCAGCTATATAAACCAAGAATAGCAAGAAAGAGATGGTATGAGAGGTTTTGACAGTCATATAAAAAATAAACTAGTCTGCATGAACCCTAAAATATCTTGAGTCTTTGCTGAGAAAGGCATGATTATAGATCGATTGCATTTGAATAATTTAAGGGGAATCACTGCATGGTTGATAGAGAAAGTGGGGAAAACCTTGAAGTCCTTTTGCTTCTGTACTTTCTAATGACTTTTTGTGTTTTTCTGTAACAACCTGCTCTACCTAACAGCCGTGAGGAGGCTTAACTGTTTTGAGATCAAGTGCAGAGAATGTCTGAAAAAGAAAAACACTGCCATTGAAGATGCATATATTGAGTATAATCTAATGAAAATAACCTTTTCCATAGAAGTTACCCTTTTCTATATCAAAACCTGTAGCTCATCTTTAGGTTATTTTTCAAAGGGCATTCTGTAGACTACTTCTTTAATCTGGCACCTCCTTCGGTCCAGAACAGATGTGGCATTTGAAGTCCACCTTAAATTAGGACTACAATGGATAACCGGCCACGGTGAACATTTTAGTTCCTTAATGGACAAAAAGATAGGGGAAGAAATTCATAAAATTTGTTATAAACATCCCCTTGATTATTCATTCAAGCGATACATTCTTGTTACCTAGGAAGGAGTAAGCAGAATGAACATGGAGACAAATGACAGGCCTACTGTAACTGCACATTCGCATTAAAGGGGAGCTGTTTAAGAAAAGGGACGGTGAAAATGAAGCTGCTAAAAATTAACGACCCACAGATATTTGATAAGTGGGAAAGCAGAGGCATTTTACGACAACGGTTCTTGTACTCTCGTGCGAAGTAAATGAAGAAAGATATCAGACTTTGCACTTATTTTTACTACCCATTCATTGCCAATTGAACAACAGCTTTTTTAAAACATCAGGATGGGGTCTGTCTGGAGCTGGGCTGAAAAGAATCAGAATCCCTGGTGGTAACCAGGGATTTGCAATGGGCTCATATCCCATCCGGTGTGTAATCCCACCTCGTGTTCATAAGAATACATCTCACTGGGATAAACACCCCATTGCCGTGACCTTTACCAGAAATATCCAGCTTTCTGGTAATGGATGGATGAAAGGCTGGGGGTACCCTAACACCCAAGCTGACAAACGGCACAGATATTCAGACCTTTAAGTCTACCACTGATGCCCTTTTGGTCTAGTGCAGTATGGTCAACTTGAACTAGGTTAGTGGAAGCTACTGACGTACACAAATCGTGCTGTAAGCAAAGCAGCAGCAATATAAAAGAATTCACCAAATGCTTACCGCTAGAAGAAAAGACTGTGCAAGATCTTCAATTAGATGAACCACATAGTTTTTCCATTAGCAACCTGATGCATAGATATTCAAACGTCGGTCATTAGTATTAGGTTAGCCAACACCTTGAAAACCACGAGGTATTAAAAAAGGCACTTTTTTCTGTCATTTGTATGATCTATATCAAGCTCTCAACATACAGATGTCAGAATAAAGATCCCTCCAGCTACTGTTAAGGAGCCCAGGGACACTGGGAAGCAACTTGATACAAACAGATCAAAGGCCTAAATGGGTAGACTGCAAAACAAATGTTCTATTTTATTAAAATATTCATATGAATTGAAAGTTCCCTTTGTGAATAATTCAGTGCAAGCATTGCTCATGGATCACTTTGCTCCAAGATTAACCCCTGCAGTAGAGTAACTTTTTTACTGACATAAATACACTTTGCATAACATTCTTACATCTACCTGAATTTTTATATCCCAATGCACTGTTTTGGGTTTAAATTTAAATTGTTCAATAGCTCAATAAAGACAAACTGTTGTTTGCATTTTAAATAATAAGCATATTGTTCCTAGGAATTTTAAAATACACATGACTGTTTCATAAGTGCACAATTCAGCATTGGGTGAAAGTTGTCAAAATGAGCAGATTATAGCTATGTTGTCTAACACCAATTCCAAGACATTTATTAGTGCAGTCTTTGTTTCTATAATGTTTAACTCCTAGTTTTCGAAAGGCTGTGTGGCCTCTTGTTCTTTTTCCCCAACAATGTGTAACTTGTGATTTGGTTATAAAGGCAGGTAGGTGGGCATGGCTGCTGTGGTCGCACGATAGTGTTAGCAGACACTGTGAAGAATTTTTGCTGACAGAAGCATATACCTGTTCCTATATCCATCTGTTTTCATAAGTGCTTTTTCCTTGGAGGCTCAGAAAGAGCCAAAGTTTAACCCAGCTGGCACAAGGGTGCAGTGTGACTTTGCACCTTGGATCTGCATATCTTCTTAAGACACAGTTAGATAGCAAGCCTTTGGACTGTGGGCAAAAACCACACAGACTCCAGACTGCGGACTCCACACAGCAGGCACCCCGGTCCAGAATAACACCAGGACCCAAGAGCTGGGAGGCAGCACCGCCGCACGCACCATGATAATGCACTGTCCCCTGTTCTTACAGCATTTTAGGAACTGTTTTTACTTGTTTAAGTTTTACAGACACACATCAGGATCTCGGAAGCGTCAGTTGACTGAACCCCAGAATTACTCTTCGTTACTTGGAAGCACAGAACCCATGCTTGACATTCATGTCAAGAGCGACTGCATTTTGAATGAAAAGTATAATTATCTATCAATTAAGACATTTAATAATTGCAAGAAATGTTTAAAAATATGACCATGCGCCACCTCCGTAATGAAGATCACTTGGTTGCTATTTGCAAGAATCAAGGTGGTCTGTCTGTGAGAGTAGCTGTCCAGAGATTGAGGTATTATGCTACAAACAATTAGCAAACTAGCAGAAGGTCATCGCATGGGACCAAGATTTTCATCACTGATGTGACCATCTCTGCAATCATTTTCAGACTGCATCAGCTGCGGCATGAGTAGCAGGTGCTCGTCGTCTGAGTGAAAATGCATTGCACGCTTGGAAACCACTCGGGTAAAGTTGGCTGCCAAAGGACCAAAACGTATGAAGACCGGAGAGAATTTGGGGGTGGTGGCAGATGATGTGGCGGAATCTTTTGTGCACAATGAACGCTGTTTTGCTCTTGATGGACCTCAGGGAAGACAACATACATACAGACGTCATGCTGAACACTATGCCGATGCTGGAGTTGTTAAAGCTATCCAGTAGGGAGATGGTAAATGTGACAATGTGGGGAGGAATCTCCTATAAAACAAGAATGCCTATCATGTGGATAGATGGCAACCTAGCTCCTCAATACTTTGGCAAAACCAATAGGTGAAAGCCAACAATTTCTCCATTCCTTCAGGCCTTTCCAGAAGTGTTGATTTCCCAGGAGGACAATTTGGACAATCCGAGACCAAACAGTGCAAGGATTACAATGGCATGACTTCAAGAATGCAAGATTTCATGTTGGTGTCTTTCCAACACCAGCTTTTTCTACTGACTTGCCTCCAACAGAACATCTGTGGGACCAACCTGCCAATGCCATCAGCAGGAGACAGCTGTGACAACCTAGCCTTCTACTGCTGGCTGAAAGCTGTGCTGATAGTGTCAGAACATCCTGCAGCACTTCAATAAGATCGGGCCCAATCCTTCCACCCAGCCACGATTGTCTTGATTCTCAGAGGTTTGCATTTTGTGTGTCACGTTCCATGCAGAAAACTCTATTTTCTTTGATTAGATTTTATATCTATGTCCCAAGTCTACTTTTTAGAAATTTCTTTAAATAAAAGGAAATAGAGGGTTTTTTTAAAAGACAAAATGCAAATAATAAAACTTTTCCTGCTTCCCTTTTCAAGCGAGAGCTCTTCCTAACCCCTCTCTATGTCTTTACGCACTGCTCGTCCACTCCAGACTCCCTTCCAGCCCAAGGATTCCCATTCGGCACACAGGATACCCTCCTTCCTGACAACAAAAGAGTGCTGTGATCTCTTGTTCATTTTGGACAACAAGGAATAGAAGTTATTTTTAGTCCTCGGATTGCAACAAGAAGTGGGAACCAAGCAAAATGGAGGTTCCATTAGAGTGCACGCAAACAGTTCAACCCTGTTCAGCACTCTAGTGGTAAATGTCAACTGGTAGATTACCTTCCAAATTATTTTTTTACTGGTATTCAAATATAAGCCGCAGGCCAATTATATTTTTTTCCTGAAATTTAGGGGGAAAACGTGGCTTATATTCAGGTACTGTAAATACAATATAAGGCAAATGGAACAAAGGAATGTACAGCTCTTGCACAAATACAGTCTTTGGGGAGATTTTGTTTTTTTTTAAATGCTTTTGGAACACTTCTGCCTAATGCCTTTCATCTACCACAATTTTATATCAATAATTAAAATTTCAGCTTCCCTCTTCAGAACCAGACACTGCTAACAGACCTATGTACACTCATTGTCATTCTGGTACCTTCAGGCTTGTGTGACTGGAAGTTCGATGTTATCTATGATCCATTTAGAAATAAAGCACTCAAATAGGATGTGCATCTCAGTGACAACCTGAGGTAATTTCAGCTTCATTTAAAAGCGTGGATCCTCCTGTGAACTGAACACACAAGGAATTACATGTTAAGGAGGGATAGCTGCACAAATGCACTGCGTGAATCATAGTACATAGAGCCTCAAAGCCCATCTCTAAAGAATGTTGTTTTACTGACAGCAGAGAAAACTTTCAGACACCAAACTGGCTTGAGAGAAATCGGCAAACTGGTGTTTTTGTTACTTTATTTATCAACTCTATTCACACAAACCGCAAGAAAAGACTGCGCTACAAACTCTGTGGCTCCTCCCTCCGTTTGGGTTCAACTTTTCTATATCTTCTGAAAACATGCTTAGAAAAGACCAGGAGTATCATAAGTGTACTTGTAAACATACATACTATAAAAGTAAACATACTCTTTGTATTTAAAATTTAGTTTACTGTTAATATTAAGTAATTCCACAACAACCAGAGCCTTGTGTTAACATTTGCCTTTTTTTTAAGTCCTAAACCAACTGGCAGCTTTCACTGCACAAATATGTGAGCAGAGAGTATCTGGTGAAGGGCAACAGTCAAAGAGGTCTGTATTAGTGGCTACTGGCCAACTACTTTCTCTTTGGGACATGTTGAAAAAATGTGGGTGGGGTGACTGTACCAACTAATAATATTTGGATAATAAAAGTTAAACACCCAATATAGCCCAAACCCCTTGATGATAAACTTGTTAATAGGTTGCCATGGGAAATTCTATTTATAGCACCACAGCGATCCCAACAAAACATACTCTGGCTCCCTTGGAACCGACAGACCTTGCCTATAAAAGGTCTTGGTGTTCTCAAGTGACAAAAGCTCTTCCATTGCTGTTTAAAGTATCCAGACACAATAACCGCCATATTAACCACAACAGTCACTTTAACACGATGCATAATGAAGATCAAAAGATGTATGAAAAATACTTGCAAATACTATTATGTACACAAGGAATGCGTCTTGCTTAAACCATTACAAAGAGTTGCACCTTTACTTCGGAAGACGTGCTTTATAAGAAGGAATATGGAACAAGCTACCCAGTCATTTTGTTGAAGCCTATACCCTTAATTCAAGAAATGATTGGATGAAGTCCTTGGCTAACTTGGCTACTGAGATCTATAAGCTACTATCTACCAAACAGGATTGGTAGATTGGCCAAATGGCCTCCTTTTGTTCATAGCTGTTCTTCTGTTCACTCTCTCAAATTTGAGATGTGACCTACAATTACAGTACACAGCACATATTTCTTGGAGCTCAGTTATTTTACATCACATTTATGCTTAATTGGAAATAACTACTGAACACACTTGTTTTCCAGGAAATACCTCAGTTACGGCCCACAATCTGCAATACCTCTGATCACTGTTATTAGTCATCTTCTGACAACTTACAAGGTCATCCATTACTATAGGAAATTTGAAAAGGAAATGTGGACAGGGGACCACATGGCCGGTTTTCTTTCCTTTGGTTAAAACATATCAATTCCCAGTGATCTGTTTTGGAGGCAAATATGCATGTGGAGTTAGCTAATGCTTTTCCTGTAATTACCTTCATTCGTCAAGTATACGCTTGATTTATAGTCAATTAAAAATATCCTAAAAAGAGGCACTGTGCCGCTATGCAAAAGGAGAACGTGATTAATGTAACACAATTACAGCTATGAAAGTGGCGTGATCCGGATAGGAACTCTGTCACACTAGAAATGTCAAGAATTATTGCTTAATCCCCCCCCCTCCCCCTGTCTAACCTGCAACCCCTCCCTTGAATATCACACCAGTTACTAAATATAAAACCTACCACTGTAATTTAATAAATCTAACACTGGTATCTGGTCACTGGGTGGGTCTGTCTGCCAGTACACAGTATATTTCCAAGGTCCCAGTTGAGTGTGTTTCAATGCCCTACTGTACATTTCTACATTTCACTTCTGATTGTTGGATTAGATATTCCCCTAGAACACCAAGAAAAGAAGGATTTTAAAGACAGCGGAGCTTATTCCAGAATTGTGTAATTGGTAGGCTGCTGTTTTATACTGCATACTGTCTCTGCACCTGTGGTGGTAAAAAGAGAAGAGTGTCTTGGGCTATCCCAGGCTTGATCCTCAAACATAATCTAATGCATCTGCATTGTAATAACAAAGATATCCTCTTATCTCAATATATTCATAAGAAGGAGGCCCACCATGCCATTTCCAGAAAGCGTAATCCCGGACAAGGAGTTTAAATTTAATTCTCAATTTATTCTTATTTGCAGACAAGAGGAGATAGCAATGAAATTCATTTCTTAACATTTCAAGCCTAGAAACGGTGGAACTTCTTATCTGCTAAATCCAAATCAGTCGTACTCAACCCGTTATCTTTGTCGTAATGTGATCATGCTTATCCAAGTGGACATTTTTCGAGTGGCAATTGAAACTGTTTGCAATGTAACTGAACCCGAAACCCTGAAGGCAGGAGGTGTAAGCCTTCAGGAACAGAAATCTTGATGAACCACCATGTTTCAGTCATCTAAGCGCTGTTCGGTTATATTGGAATCAAATTGGTTTAAAATTGAAATGATGATAAAGTCTTACCAAACGCAGGGGCATATCATTCCACTAAGATAATGCATTTAATATGCAGTAGGCATTTTGAAAACGAAGAGAAATATAGCTGCAAATGATACATACTGGGAACATAACGTGAACTACGTCCAAATGAATGTTATGAGGTTAAGCATTGTGCAACCTTGGCTCTGGCTACAGCCTCACTACTTGGTATTCAAGCTCAGCAACGTCTTCAAATTGTGGTGGGAGTCCAGTGTCTTACAGCAGGGATTTAAAGTTTCCTTTTTTAGCGCTATACCCATTCAGTAACTCCTGCACACACTAATCCTCCAGCGGCTTGAATTTATACTCCACATTACTAGTTTAATACTTGAAGTCAGACCTCGGAAATGTCAATGAAAACAGTCATAGACAGAGGGAGAGAGGTAATAATTCTAATAAGAGACAAAAAGAGGGAGAAAGGGAAAGTGAGAAGCAGGCAAAGAGAAGTAATCTTTGGTAATTCACAAAGAGAATTAATGAGTTCTGAAGTCTGCTCAGACATTGAAAATGGTATAATGTAGGTGTTTCAGGTGTAATTTGTTTCTTTGTGCTTGTCTATTCTGCCATTTATAACCCTAATTCCATAGTAATTTTAACAGGACACATTTCAATACACAACTCCCTCTGGTTGTGTTACTTTTCAAAGGAACAATATAACAATGGAATATTCTAATGGTGGTTAATGCTTGTTTTTAGAGAAGCACATTTTGAATAGGCACTGCTGTTATTTAATTCTTTAGGTATTGACATTGTCAGGAGCTGCAAGATATGTTTGAGACTCATATTTTAACATTTCTTTAAAAGGGTAGACGGCTTGCTTTGATGTGTGTTTATTTTAATACCAGTTAACACCTAGAGGTACTGAAGGACCTGCTGAGTTAATGGCTACTCCATTGTGGCTGTGATTTGAGATGACAGTGCTACATTTGCCTTCAATTTTAATGCGGTTTTATATTTTGTTTGTTGAAGAAAAGACGCCCGAAAATAAGTCTCTTGCTATTGATTTATCTTTTAAATATTTTAAATTCATCCCCTTTGGAGGCTGGGATGTTTTTGGAGCTGTGCTTTATCGGGAAGATAAACTTCCATTTAATAATTTAACTAATTAAAATGTCCTTCCATGCTATGCGTTTCTAATGATGAAGGTCAGTGAATCCTGCAGGATTGCGAGGTATATTTGTGTGATGAAGGCCTTGCTAGTCAGCAACAATCTCACTCTAAACCAAAGGCCAAATCCACAGTCCCAGACTAAGCTACTATCCAGAGTACTGGGGTGGAATCCCAATTACAGCTGAGCAGATATTAAGGAGGAATAAAAAATTGGCATCCTACAATGCATTATATTTCCATAGCTCTCGTCATAATGGTATCATAGATGACTTTTCCAAGTTCAACAAATATATTTTCAAACATTTTCTCCATTTGTGTTGTTTCTCGCTCGTATATTGTACGCAGGATGACCATATCCTACCATCATGTCTGAGTCATGTTATGACAAACGTTCAGTGTTCCCTTACACAGAAATAAGCTCACACAAGCAATAAGGGGCAGATGAAAAAGAAAGTGTGGGACAAACAACAGTTCCAACCCACAGTTTTAAAGTTCCTCAAAGTTATCAGGCAGAACGAACAGCTGATCGCTGTTTCTAATGGGATTGGAAGAGAAACTGAAAGCACAATTCATTTTGCAAATTCATGACTTTAAAAAAAAAGTGACTTTAAAATATTCATAACTGAAAAGGGCATTTTCTTAAAATTTGATCTTTTTGTGCAGATGTTTTAGCCTCGCCATGTTCTGCTTTAGTTAACTCGCCAAAGTGCAAATCTCTCTTCAGGATTTGTCTTGGCAAATGTTTAATAATTGAGGTTTTAATTTCTTCCACTTTAAAGGGAAACTTAAAGGCATGTCCTGTCTTCAGCTGTCCCTGGAATTACAGATTGATATTGTTCCTGTTAAGTTGACAGACCTGACACTCAACTTGGCTCTGTAAATTAAGAAGTCAAATCCACTCATACTGGTCAAAATACTCATGTCCAAAAAGGTGTCAATCAACGATCTGCAGACAGAGTTTTGTACCAAAGGCACATACACATGCAATTTCATACAACTCAGTCTTCATCATCGTTATTCTCGTTTTGTAACCATGACAACAGATTTTATACATAGTCCTAGTATTTTTCCGTCTTATAAAGGGTGTTATGAATATAAAAAAGTGCATTAACTCATGTTAAATTGTTTGTTTCCATTCCATTTTTTGACTGGTTGCTTTTCTCAATGCTGTATGTTAAAACATTAAACTACCATTTTACGACAAAATAACAATTCAGATGCAGAATGAACATAAATGTCCATAAATACTGGTTAACAATAACAAAATGTCTACAGTGACTAAGACAACTGTTCATGAATGTTGTTGGTTCAATCTATTTACTCATTTTGTGAAGGAAATAACTTTGACAGGACTTTAAATGACAATGTTGTGCAAGATCATTTCATTTAGACATAAAACATTTCATTGGGTATATCAGAATCTTATACAAACATAATTATATTTGCTGTATATTTGAAAATAATTAAATTTTTGTATCATATAAAAATTAATCTATTTCCAAATAGACACAGCTGTCAACACAACATTTGCAGACACAACTTGCAGTGCACATTTGATATTTTGCAAAGTAATATTTACCAACTCTTCTCTGAACAACCCAGTTTCACTTAGACACAAAACATTTCAGATCCATATTATTTGATTACTCCTTGCCAATGTCCATGAATCACAACTGCTTAGAAAACTCATTTGTTATAATTTATTTTGAGGTCTTAGAATTGAATTTCTTACTCCACTTTAAGAAATTGTCAAGTTCTTTGCTATTTCCATCATTTTGTAGTTGTAGTCTTGTTCTCCATGTGTGAAATTTCACCTTGCGGAACAATTTGGAATTGGTTTGGTCTTTGACAGTGATTAACTAGGAGTAGAATTCATTTGCAATGTAATTATCTTTATGAGTTTTTTAGTGGATTATCATTTTTTTTTTCATTTTATTGAAGTACTGCAAAAGTATTGGAAATGCCTTCATACTGTAAGTATAATTTTAAATAAAACTAGAATCATTGTCTTTTGAGCGCAATCTGACAATTTCATCATAAAAAAAATTAAATTATTGTAAAAGCACAACTTTGGATATGTTTTGTCTTTAGTTTAATTTTCAGGACACGAAGTGAACATTTTTAGCTTGGGGCCAGAATAGATTCAGAATTGTAATTTAGATTTACAAGGGACAATCAAAATAAGTACAGTTATAAGTACATAAATAGTGAATCTGTTATTTTATATAGTACTTTAATCTCAAAGAGATTTATCTACACCTACAGTATTGCATCCATCACTGAAGTGCAACCCCCACTTGGGTGAAATGCAGGAGCCATTATGTACCAGCAGACCTACTACACAACCATTCAGGTAGAGAAGTTAGTAAATTAGGAATAGCTTTTCTAATTAAATTAAAAGATCCCTAGGAAGGTCAGATGTTTAAAAAGCCAATTTGAATTAGAATTTAGTCAAGATACTGCAGGAACAGTTTTACTCTTTCTAAGAAAATGTTATATCTATATCTAGTCAGTATCTATAGTAACTAAGTAGTCCGGACCTCGGTTTAACATTTCCTCCTAAGCAGAGAATCTCTACAAACACCACACTAGGGTTTTGGTATTGGAAATTCTGGTCCAGAGGAATGAGCACCACCTGCTGGTTTTCCCTGGAGATCACCCATCCCAGTGCTGAACAGGCTAAGTATTACTTAGCTTGTGAACTCTGACAGATCAGGCTACAAAGCAGAATCTTACACCAGAATACCGACACATACGAGTATGAGTAATCCTAACATATGAGTTCTTTTGAATTGACTGGATGTAATTTTCACCACTTACCAATCAAACAACCTTGCTACTCTTAATGATTCTCTCGTCTGTGTTCTAAAATAGACCCAGATCTAGCTAATTTTGTAAAATCAATATTTTCAAATTTTCTGAAAGATCATGCAAAGTTTACATTCTCAGTAAAAGGTGGGGTGCCAACAGGCAGAACATACTTGATTATGCTACTGTATGCAGCTACATCTATAAGCCTGATACTGTAGGTTTGGCCTAAGGCATCAGATTGAAGAGGCATCACTCATAGAAGACTGCACTTGCAGTTACAATGATTCCTAACCAGTGACTCAAATAGAGGGGCAGTCTTCAGTCTATTCCCAGACAAACATTATTCTTCATCAGAGCATGTGTTAACAGGAGTGAAAAGTCATTAAGGATGCTGTACGTTGTGCATTGTGTGATCGATTCCACAGCAAAAACTATCATTGTTATTAAACACCTTCCCACCAGCCCATCAACCTTAGGGATTTCAGGCTCTGAGGTATACCCTCTTCTAGCAGAAAAGGTCAGTAACTAAGTAACCAAAAACCTGACATAGACAAAATTCTACCCCTTCAGTCTACAGATTGTAAATTTAATTTCTGGAGGATAACCAGGAGCCCGCTGAGACCAACTGCTTTCTAAAGAGTATAAATACAAAACTCAGTTCCGTATATTCAACTGGAAAGACCATGGACTCTGAGAATTACAAAGGGCAGGTCTGTATGTGGTACATATTTGTAGCCTGATTCTGTCCTAGCATGCATCTGCATTGGACTATCTGGACCTGCCACACTGGTTGTGGACCATGTAAAAGCCTGGAGGAAAAATACAGCTTGGCACACATACAAATTCAAAGACTTTTTTTTATTATTTAAATGATTTTTGATGCTTTGAGTATAATCTTTCATGTCCTCTATTCAGAGACGCACCCTTAAATTTCACTTAGTTTTAGACTTAACAGACAAAGCATTTCTTTATTTTTCATCAGTTTTTCAAATGGAATGCAAATGATGGATTTACTTAATGCCTAATGCTTCGATGTGCTTGAACATATACAGTACTAAATGTAGTTACTGACCATCAAAAAATGACTTCACCCAGTGTGAGGAAGCAGGATTTTTATATTATACAATTATCAGACATGTTTTATTTACTCACTATGTGTTCAATTTGTAGATTAAATCATAACATTAAAAGACAATTGACAGTCGCAGGCAGGCCAGTATTGGATAATTGAGTGGTAACAAGTCATGCCACTTTTTAAAGCCCTGCTTTGGAAATCCAACACACAAGACCGATACCAGAAACTAAATTTTCACAGATCATGATCCCAATGAGATACACTCCTTTTACTCTGTTACAACCATACATTTTGATAACGGCCATCTGTTAAACAGTGTGGAAACTGAAATGTTAAAGCAGAGGAAGTCACGTGCAGTGTGGGAATGGGTTTATAATAAGCAAGCTTCTAGATCAATCTATCAATGACAGGAAAAATGTAAGCACAAACTGATTGTTAGCAGAAACATGATAGGGAATAGCAGAAGTGCTTGAGACTGTGACTGAATACTTGAAGTTCAATATCACAATACAGATTGATGTACTGTGAAGAATATCAAGGTTTCAGCAATATACTCAGAAATTTTCATGATGAAATTTCAGAGAACAAACATGCCCCAGCTCCTACCAATCACTCACTCTCACTAGGGAATATATATGGGACTTCAGAATTTCTTTCCCAGAATCTGTTGTTCAGACACCTCTCCACCAACCATATTGACCCTATATACTGTACAACAAGCCCTATGTATAATATAGTATCCCTAAGGCTCATTTAATAGGAGAGTTATGACTTCACCACCCACATGATCTGTTGCACCTAAACTGGAGACACTTAAAGTGCCTATATTGTCTTTATCTTGACTTACTTGTGTGGAAAGGCTGTGTGGAACGTTGGCTTTTTCTTACACATACTGTAGCTCAAATGTAATGAGAAAAGCACAGTTACTGATTGGAGGCAGAGTGAGTAAATCTCCATAAATGCTGTGTAAAGGCTTTCTTTAATCTTGCAACCAAATTGCTTGGGATCAACTGAGTTCTGAGCCTCCCCAGGGGAAACCTGCTCTTGATTCTCTGACACCCACACAGTTTTGCACCCTGTTAAACAGCCACCTTCAAATGACTGAAGCCACAGGGCATTCCCCTAGTTGGCTTTACCAGACATTATAACTGCATTACCATGCTCTACTTCAAAAGGCTGCTACCACTTTTATTTAAAAGAAAATCTAGCTGTCTTTCACCGGCTGCACAGGTTCCTGCTAATCCTCTACAGTACAGCTCCAATGAATGCCAGGTTGGAAACCTAGCTTAAAGCCACTGAAAAGAAAGAATTCCCAGCAGATATTACCAGATTGTTAATATGTTCACATTGCCTTGATCAGGGTGGTCTATGAGATGAGGTGGCGTTTTCTTCCACGTGGAGGGCTATCTAAAGACACAAGCGTCAGAGCATACTGTACAAAGCACTTACCATATGCTTTAGCTGCAAGACTCGCTCCTTCCCTCTCTTTAACATTTTAATTGAGTCCAGAAGTTAAATGACTCAACAACTGATGTTTCCTTTCATGAGCAAATGATGGCTTTGAATTCTTTAAAAGTCACAGACCTTCACCTTTTCTTGACTTTTTCTAGATGCATTTAATAAATACTTGGAGGGCATTAACAGCCTGACATTTCACTTCCACGTCTATTTTCTAGACACTTTCAGTACTTTAGTACTTTAAGGTACAATTCTGCTTTGAAAGGTGGCTTCAATTACCTTTTTTACAACATCCAAAAATCCTCCTTTTTCACAGGTGCCTTTTTAGATGCTGTACCGTTCCTAAAGAGTCTTAACTTTGTGATACCCACAAAGTTTGCAGTTTCAAAATATTAAGACAAGTACATTATCTTTAACTTTATCTTAAATGAATCTGTAAAGACAAAAGACAGCCTGTAGTCAATTAAACCCTATAGTAACCTACAGGCAAATTATTTTCTCACAGCCAAATATTAATTTGTTTAATCATTTGATAAATGTGAACAGTATTGGCCCTCACTCATTCTGCTTTTAAGATTTTTGGTGGTTTTCTTTAAAATTATCCTTGCAATGCTGCTAATTATGTCTGAAGTCAAAGTTTATTTCTACCAATATTAGACAGAGGTGGAATGTATAAAAATATGTCCAAAATTATAGTATTTAAATAAACATGAAAAATCTTCTTGACAGACTATTTTACTTTTCTAAATACAAATGTTTCCTTAGTTATTTCTTTCCATTTTATTTAGGTTCTCTCCAAGATTCCCTCCTGCACATCACCAAGATTAAATAGCGTATCACATCTAGCCTGGCTGTCACAAAAAAACAATGATCAACTCAACACACACACAGGTCCTCGTTTTGAAAGCTTTCAGTTGTTTTTACCTCCACTCATTTGCTATGTATCATTCTGAAATCAGGCTTTAAGAACTTACCTTAAAATATGTACAAATACACAGAAAATAAAATGTCATTTGCTGCAATAATGTTGGATGGATATGGGGCAGAGGGTTAAGGAAAGAAAATGTCACACCAGTTGTTGGTGTAAGGTTATTAGTTTGTTTTATTTATCCCAGATAACGAAACCTTTGAGACAAGCCGTTCATTTACAAAGGTATCCTGAGGCAATGGCAGCCCAATTTGCTTGAGATGGAGCAGTGGCTTTACGTTAGCAAATATAACTTTCAGCTCTCATAAATAGTGCCAGAAAATAAATGCAATTAAAAATGGACATGTCTGGTTGGGGAGAACCACAGCCTTATCTGAAATGTAACAAAAACTGACGAGGACAGACAGGTCTACCGGGTGACAGTTTTATAGGATTATGAAACACAGATTCCTATCTTTCTTGAATTTAATATCCCAGTGGGTCAAGCAGGCCCGCTGGAAACAATCAGTGGAAATGCTACAACATATTCTATTAAAACACTAGGCCACTGTTTACCATAGGAACAGAATGCATTTAAATAACATCTCGCACAAAGCTTCACTCCAGATAACAAGGGCAGGTGGTTCCTGTGGCCCTAGTGAAGAAAACAGAATTCTAGCAAGACTGTTCAGGATCTGAGTTTCATATAATATTCACTATATTAATAAAATCTATATTTAAAAAATGATAAAAATATTATATAATTATTTCTTTCTGCACTGAATGATGCCAGCAACTTTACAATACAAAGCATTTTTTCAAATAGTAATCATCGTCATAGTTAGGAGCTACATGTTTGTAATAATGGGTGACTACCATACTTTAAGTACTTTTAAGCTCTAAGGATACCTAAGCAGTACACTGTATGTCAATATATTTAGATGAGGTAATTACAGTAAAAAATGAATTAAGGAGGAACTGTAGGGAGGTCAAATTCCACAAACCCACAGTGGAATTCAGGTTCCACCAGGATGAAACCCCTGCTCTTTAAAAAGTGACATAGGGCTTTTAACAAAATAGCAGTCAGGACCACCTTTCAATGACTCCTAAAGCACAGTGTCCACATGTGGGGCCATGGCTTGGAAATTCTAGTCTAAAGAGATGACTACCACCAGCACTGCTGCCAGAAGCAGCCTGGTTTTCTTGAGAGGACTCCCATCCCAGTGATGGGTGACCAGTGGTCTTGGGATGTTAACACGGTTGTAAAGTTTGGATTGAGTTGGAGGTGTAAACAGGATAATGCTAATATGCACCCCAAGAAAGGACAGGTCCCCACATAATATAAAATATAATGCAGGTATTGACAAAATAAAAGACTGCAATTACTATTTCTATCCCCCAGGTTTGCTTTTGACATAGAATTTTTTATACTGTATAGCACTTGGCCACAACACCATACATGTTACATACTGCCTCTTGAAAATGCGCAGAAGCTACTCAGATTAAAGTTTCAACCTGGAAACTTTCAGCAAGCCACTTTTCATAAAGAACATTAAAATACCTTAAAATTGTAAACGAGAACTTTAGTTTGTAATCATGTGTTTCATTAAGATTGTATAGCCAACTGCTAAACATCTGAAGCTTTTGTCTGGCAGTTTCCAGCAGGTATGAAATTCAATCAATACAAAGATGTACAAGAATAAGAAACTTTCAGTGACAAGGGCTAAGACACTCTTTGTTTGTTCTTTATTAACATCATTCTGCAAACGAAAATGACCACGGCATCTTCCTTAGGGATTTCAGTTGGCTTTAGATGACAGAAAATTGAGCTGTTCAGGCATGCATGAGCTGTGAGGGCATATACTGTATAAACACTGCAGGATATAAAAATAGAAGAGAACATTGATCATTTGCATTCATATCGTTTAGATTTTGATTTTCTCTATCAATTATTCATTTAATTTTCATATTGCCCAATTGCAAATAAAAAGCCTTCAGACTTACATTTGCATACTTTAAATAGTGCAAAAAAAAACAGGCTTCTGATTGATGTCATTTTCTAACAATATCAGGCTCATAATTGTCAAACCTGGTCGTTTTATCAGCAAAACAGCTTCGTCTCTTTCTCCTTCATGTCACAATTCTCTCTCTTTTAGTTGTTGTTATACCCAAGAGTGTAAATTAAAACACTTGCATCATTTTAAGTGTCATCTGCAAAGTTTCAGATTTCTCACCCCTGTTATTTCGCACATGACACAATGGCATGCTTTGACTCAGTCCCAGCCCCGTGTGTTTTCATTTATTTATACACAGCTGGTCTAACTTATATTACGGATCAAGAGCCCCATTTTCAAAGCCGAAAATGAAGCGTGTTTGTCCAGGTGCACGCTCAGTCTGAGGGGGAGTTGCAGCTGTGTCCCATTTTCAGAATCATTTGTGGAAGGGAAAGAATTGCCTGTTCAAGTCACAGGGTTTTGTCTCCATGCCTTGGACATATCGGGGCATTCTCTGCTTGCTTTTACCCACCTCCCAGTTTTCATTCTGGAGCACAGTTGCATACTAATTATTTGCATCTCATAACCGTTGTTCTGTTTCAAGGAGTTTAAATTGTTTCATATTCACACATCTACCTTTGTTAATGGACTCCCACCTTCAAATAATATATGGAAAGCACTTGTCTTGCAACAATAAATTTCATATTGTAATAATTCCATTAGGGCCCCAAATGATAAATATTAGTTCTATTGCCTTTATATATGAAAGTAGTAATTCATTTTCTGGTTATTGTTAAGAATTGGGTTAATTGAACAAAATTGTTACAGTATATGTAATATATTTTTATAACTGGCTACAGCATGGGTCAATGTAACTCACATCAACTGCTGGAGCTATTTAGAAGTGTGTCAAAATCCAAGTTTCACAGTTGCGAATGGTGGAATAAGGGGGTCAGTTTTCTGACAACAGAGTATATTTGACCTGAGCTGCTGAGATGTTGCTTGGCCAATCAGATGCACAGATCGGCAGAGATACCAGCCTGATAAACACGCTATGGCGAAGCCTGTTTAGAGTTGAAGGATGATTTATGAATCCTACTGCTTAAAGCTGTGCTATAGCCAAGCTCTTTAGAAAAAAAAACTGCCTTCATGAAATATCATCAATATTATTATTTGTTTAACATCGGCATGCTTGACACGAGACACACTATGTGAAGAATAATTTTCCCTTTATAAAAAAAGTAAGAATTGCCTATTTATTTTTGTTATAGACCTGCCTAATGCCTGATTTGTTTTTTTGACGTCTCAGCTCTCAGCTATGAATGCCGTGACCACCCACGAAGGAGAATGAAGTAAGGGACGCAAACTCCTCCCACCTACCCCGCTTCAAGCCACTTGTCTTTTAAGACGCCGCAGGCAACACCGTCCCCACCAGCTGGAGGAGAGGAGCGATCTTCAGCACCAGCACCACGAGCCTACAAGCACCTGTGAGGCCCCAGGAGTCACAGTGTCACTGCGGCCAGAGAGAACCCTAGTCGACTTAACCCCAATCCTGGCTACAGGTGACTATAGCGGCATGACCCAGGCGCCAGTCCGACAATTTCGGACACCTTCACTTTGCTGGTTTCTGGCTGCTTGAGGATTTTATTTCTTTGTCACACTTGCTTTCTTTTTTTTTAATTCAAGTAGGTAGCTGCACTGTCAGGCGTAGGCTGCAAAAGGAACAGGTGAAGGTTTATTCCATGCCGAAAGGAAAAGAAACGCAACTGTGGAGCAGGCTGTGGAACCTTCTTCGTTCTTCATCGTTTTTTTCTTTCCTTTTTTTAGGGCAACCTGATGGTGCTATTGAGTCTCCATGCTGAACCGTCAGTGGGCCCATGTGTGCTTATTGACCTCATTTCCTGTGCAGGACCACAGTCTTGCGGATATCCACATCCAAATTGAAAACTGCACTTTTAGGAGTAGTGTCATGGCATGCACAGCATGCACTGCATTGCTTCTAAATATAAATTACTACCAGCACTGTACGAAAACAGTCTCGAAGTCTGAAGGCTGAATTCTAAGAACCCAGTTCACATCCAGTTGAGCTGGAAAATTACTTTGGAAATCATACATGACACCATAAAAGAGGGCAGATGTCCATCAGTAAACAGCAGGTGGTAAGTATGTGGTGTCTCGTGTGTATTTTACTGTTCCAAATAAAAAGCCCCGTTCTGCTAACCAGAATTGCTTCTGATTTCACCACTGTTCTTGACCTGTTGAAAACAATAACTGACAAAAAGAAAGAAAAAACTGTCAAAAAGCACATTCATTCAGAAACAGCCCTGAGTACAGTGTGGTTCAAAGTCACAAGAGGGATCCACTTTGGGCTTTTGCTGACAACGTATATAGGGTAATAGCATCTCACTGCCATTGAAGAGCTGTTAAATTGAGCAGAACAAAACTCAGTCGCTGTGTCAAGACTGTTGGCCTTTAAAAGAGGGAAAAAAACTCCTACAGTGATACAAACCCAAACAAAAAGAATATTTATGCTATAGCAGTTTGATCATTCCCAGTGTACAAAATCATAAAGAATTGATCCTGTATTAAAATGCAAGACTCCCCTGAGTCAACAGTTTGGGGATAAACAGGTTAAATTAAGAAGGAAAGGGTGACTTTGACTAGGACATTACAAGCACTGCTGTAGTACTTTTACCAGTAGATATGAGACGTCGGATAGCAAGTGAGGAGGGAAAATGAAAAAGGAGGCTAATATATAGATCTTCTACTCTAAAGTGCTTTGAGAAGCCACCTTTAAAGGCGCATGTAAAATAAAGTTTATTTTGTAAAAACTTTTTGGTGATGGTAGATATATCACTGAGCATTTTGTATACAATTTGTGAAGTTAGTGGGTTAAAAGAAAAGGTATTTACATTAAATGAATGTTAGTTACCACTGTACTGTATTGGACCTTTATGGAATTAATCTATATTGGTACACAGATTTTCATTAAGTGGTTTGTTACTTGTGTCCTTCCTGTATTTCTTTTTTTTTAACTTTAAAAGTAAAGCACTCTTTTTCTGGCAATCAACAAATTTTTATGTGCCTGTATACATTTTAAGGGATGTCTATCAGCATCAAAACCATTTAATTTAATCACAGTTACCTTTGAGGACAGTGCCAATAAAAAATAACTTATTTATCTCTTAAGATCGACACTGTATGTCCATAACCTCACCAGTTGAGTTTAACACTGCTCTTAGTTTCTTGAAATTTACATATTTTAGTTTCAAGCAATGCAACCTGATCCTCATAACAAATAGCATTTAAAAAGGAAATTGCTTTTGAGACACTGCATCATAGACTGTAGCTTTGAAGTAATTGGGTTTTCTTATTTAAAAAAATGTCTTTCATGTTTTTAAAATGTATTAATTCTTTTAAATTCCATCCTCGCCCATGGGAAATTATAAACCTAGCATGAGGTTTTATCCATCTCTCATTGTGCTACACGAAGTAATGTTTACAGAAAAAAACGAGATTACCAGAGTTACACAAATTACTTTGATTGTCAAATTCAGAAGGATGCATCGATTTGGAAAATAACCATTTGTGTTAAATGTTAAGAACATATACAATTTGTTTTTTAAATCAGGTTTTATTGCTAAAGACAATAAAATCTGTATTATTATAAATTGTGAATAAGGGATGTTTAACTGTTGTCAGCTACAATGCTGTTTACCTTCTAGGTTCTACAGTTCTTGTGTTTCCATTTGTTGCTGCTGGCAGGCTTGGGAGCAGCCTGTCGCCTACGTGCTCTCACTGGTAATAAAGGTACAAATAGGAGCAGCAACTGCCAACCTGGAGTGGCTTAAAAAGGTTGCCAATAGGAGCCTTCTTTATGTGACCGTTCACAGTTGAGAAAACATGTCTCAGGGCCAGCCTAATTTGCAAGTGTGGAAATGATTTCAGATGTGCACACATAAAACCCAGTTTAGAAACCCCAAGCTAGGCTATGAAATTGTAAGTGATAACACCAGTCCCCATTGAAAACAAGCACAGACTGGAAAACTAAAGCTGCTGCTTCCCCTGTTGCAGATCTGATTGTTTTATTACTTACAATTTATCATAATACTTCATCTGTGCCAGCATTAATCCTTGGTTGACTCATAAAACTAATAAAATCTAGTCTGGCACTGCCAAAATCGTGTATTACGTTTTATGCAATATACCTCAGGCTTGCTTTTCTTCCTTCCATTAAAGATTTGGTAGTCTGCGCCAGTCTCTCATTAAAGGGAAACAGCAGCACTGTTCCAGACCTCATAAGAAACCAAAAACCTGGGTATACAGAAGCTAACAACTACAAAAAAGGCATATAGAAATACAAAACACATTGCATCAGGGTTGACTGTGCACTGAAGTTTTAAATCATTACAGCCCTGTCCCTGTGCACGTGTGATATTCCTGAGTATTTCAGTCATTATAAATAGTTCTAAAAAAGGGATGTGAAAAGAATTATTTTTCACCTTTTAAATTAGGAAAATACAGGTGCATATAAACTATATGCATCACCAAAACCAACACATGTCTTTACATGCAATATTTACTGTATTTAATTCTATAAAAAGAGACACTTACTGTATACTTACATTTCTGTTAAACAGAGCTGAATTTTAATTCTGCCATTAGTATACCAGTGTGTGTATTTTGAATTATTTGACAAGGGTCACTGTAGAAATTGATAAAAGTATAGTTATGCTAATAAAGTTTATTTGCATTTAAAATATTTTGATATCTACAGCAGCCAGTAACAGAATTGAGGATACAGGGGATTTTTTTACGTAAGACAATCAGGTCTGGGTTTCCCTGGTCTCGGTGCTTTTTGTACAGTAGGTATGCAATGTTCAGCTCTGGCTGTTCACTCAGTTAAGCTCACTTACAGCTGTAAAATGACATCTTCTTTTATGAACTGCCATTTCTTGCAATATGCATATTTCAAGTACTCGCCTGCATGTGTCATCATGTACTCGTCTGACAGTTATTAAAATACACAAAATTACTCACAACTACTATCTGATCTAATCCCATGTTTTTACAACGGACAAAAAATAGTGTATTTCTTTTTCCAGGCATAAAAAGACTTTCTGAAATTCTAAATTCAAGTATTCTGAAATGAATGGCCTGCAAGAAATGAAGACAGGAAAATCATACAGTAGCTTATGTCTCTCTCTCTCATCCTAGCGTTAATCCCACATCAGCAGGGTCCGCTTGTCAGCACACCAGTCTCCACTTGGTGGTTTGAACCAAATCTTTGAGCTGACGTTGCCATTAAATGGGACCGAGAAATACTCCAACTGGCGCGTCGCTCCGCCTGCCGTCAGAAGGGGGGGGGGGGGAGGAGAACAAAGTAATGAAGCCAATTCATAGAGGGGGATTATTAGGAGGCATGGGAAATTTGGCCAGGACGCCGGGGTAACACCCCTACTCTTTTCGAGAAACACCCACGGATTTTTAATGACCACAGAGAGTCAGGACCTCGGTTTTACGTCTCATCCGAAAGATGGCACTTGTTTACAGTATAATGTCCCCGTCACTATACTGGGGCATTAGGACCCACATAGACTGCAGGGTGAGCGCCCCCTGCTGGCCTCACTAACACCTCTTCCAGCAGCAACCTTAGTGTTTCCCAGGAGTCTCCCATCCAGGTACTGGCCAGGCTCACACCTGCTGAGTGTCGGTGGGTTGCCAGTTGTAAGTTGCAGCGTGACATGGCTGCTGGCTATACAGTAGCTTATGTAATTTCTTCATTTAAATGCCAATAATGCCTCTGTAACATTCCCGCTGTTACGCACACGCACAGGCTGCTTTGAGTCCTGTAAAATACAAGATTATTTCAATGTTGACCAGCAGAGCAGTGAGGAGCAGATGGGGAAATAACCATTTATGTTAAATATTAAGACCTTGTACAGCTGATAAGAGAATGTGACCCCCCGCTCAAAACATTTAAGGACATTTTTTTAAGGAAAAAATGCCAGCACTGGCTCTACTTCAAATAATTAAGCATGGAAGATACCAACAATGACTGTGGGCTCCAGTTAATGGATACAGGCAAAGCACAACATTGAGCCCTAGTTGACTAATTCTTTCAAAATACAGACTGTCACTGTGACACCATTGTATGGTGGGGGACGAAAGACATCTCGAAACATAATAGATGTAAATAAAACGTAATTCATAGAGGATTTACAAAAAGTTTACTCTACTTTAATAAGTGTTAAGGATTTTTAAATATAAACATTCATTTTGCTTCAGAACGTTTCTGACATTTCTAAACACAGTTTGGCTCTTCCCTACTTATACAAACATCAATTCTTTGAGTATTTAAGTCATGCTTTTTTCGAATCCTCAGAAGCAACATGACCTAATAAATTTAATTATGCAGGACAATCCCTCTAATATTCTTTATTTTTTATATATGACTGAAATGGTGTTCATATCACTATGTCTTTCCTATACCAGTCAGATATATTTTTCAATTGTGCCAACAATTTTCATTGCAAGTCTTGGCACCACGTCATATAGTTAGAGGTGTTACTGCATGAATTATATGAAACAATGGTTGTGTAAGCCTACTGACAGTGCATGAAGAATATTTTTAGCATTTCTGGTATACCACATCTACTGTACGATATGGTAAGTAAATCTCTCTTTTTTTAATTATCTTTTGATTTAAGTGCACCTGTGCCTCCCCAAACACCAGAACAGGAAAGATGGCTGCAGTCTATAGCAGAATGCCAAAGGTGCCCACGCAAGAATCATTCTTCACCTGCAGGTATTCGACGAAGCCAGCTGATATTTGTTTCGCCTTGATGGATTGAAAACATCAGGGGAATGAGGGAACAATCTGCTGTGATTATGCTCCTTGTGCCTGGACGTTTCCTGGGACTGCTGTTTTGAGAACAGGGGGACAAGGCCCTTGACAAAAACTTTTTTAAAGCATCTCGTTAATGGCAACCCTGAAAGGATTACCGCATGCTGACGGTTTCTCCAGCTGTCCCATACCATCAGCTTCTGCAGTTACTGTAGGTATCTAGTAGCCCAGGACTTTCAAGATGTCTTCGTGTTCTGGGGAGAATCGCTTCATTTCCTAATAAAGTTGTGTCGTTTATTCTCGTCACAATGTCATCAAGTCCCGTTAAATGTCAGGTCTGACTTTCAAATTTTGCAAGTAAAAAAAAAAAAGGACAATTGTATGGAGCAAATAATCAGTTTAATTCTGCTTCCCAGAGAAGAGAAAAGGAGCCTATCTGGGTGCACCATCTGGAAATTCAGCTGGAAGCATTTTTCAATCAAAAGACGCTAACAACGAAGAGGTTTTTCTTTCAAGGGTTTTAATGCATCATTTCGGATCCTTTTGTAAAAAAAACGACTGTTAAGATGAATCATGTGTAAACCACAAGAACATTTTATGACTGTCTTACACTGTTTTTTACTTTTTTTTGTATTTAATAGACAGACTCCAGAATCATGTAGACAAGAGACACACACGCACGCACACACACCTCTCAACCACTGTGACTGGGGAAAAAAGCAACGACAGTACATACTGTAAATGCTAGGTAGGCATATGGATACTGAACTTTTCATACAATTTAACAGGTTCAAAATCAGAAAATAAAAAATCAAATTAAATTTAGGAGTTCTAATTAAGCCCTGTCAAGTGATGCATCTACCTAAACATTATGAAGAAACAGCATTTTACCTTTCAGAAGGGCCTCTTCTTTTCTAAAGCCTACACCATACTCCAATTCGTAGTTTTTTTCCTGGAAGCCAGGTACACATTCCACTTCTTCTTCCGATGCAACTAGGATAACCTGGGAGGGCAGCGAACAGAATAAAATTAAAAAAGGTTTAAGGTCATTTGCATTTTTAGCATAGGTTAATGCATGACTTTCACATAAACAAAACACTCGTGCAACATTTTATAAATGATAACATTCACTGAAAGGGAAGTAATTACAACAATGGCACTTTCCAGGTTATATTTTAAACACATTACTGTACATTTCAAAGTTATTAAAACCTAACAAATGAGTATTTTAACCAATAGCACTTGTTATACGTCTCTCAGTATATAGTATAACTTACTCTACTCAATATTCACAGCTGCACATTTTTTCTAGATTAGAAATAGTCTTTCCACTGTTTTTCCTCAAATTAAACAAAATAAATTAGTTTCCCAGGTTGTTCATTCAACTAAGGCACTCCTCTGAGAAATAAACCTATAGCCCAGGACTCCCTACTCAAAGAGTGTGATCACAGTGTGCTCTGCTTGCTGAGGTAAGAGTCTCTGTGACCTGTGACAGTGTGGACAGGCAGCAGTGTGGTGCAGGGGTCACTATTTTGCACTTGTAACTAGGAGGTTGTGGGTTCAAACCCCAGGTGAGAAACTGCCGTTGTACCCTTGAGCAAGGAACTTTCCCTGGATTGCCCCAGTAAAAGACCCAGCTGTACACGTGAGTGCAAATGTAAATCACTCTGGATCAAAGAGTCAGCCAAATAAATGACGTATTAAGAGTCATATCACGTCTCCAGACAATGCTAACTATAAGGATACTGCAATGCTCACAGTTCAAATAAGAAATAAGTGATCCCAGGGTTCATGCTTTGAAGTGGATCTGCCCTCCAATGGTATGAGTTATGTCATTGCAAACCCAAGACCTCCCAATTCCAATTCAAGGAGGCACAGAAAACCATTGCTGATTCCAAATTTACAAGAAACAAATATCAATCCGTTAACTGGTGTGGTATTTAGATGCTGCGATGGACCCTCGGCTTGACAAGACTAGACCATGTCATGAATGAAGGGGTGCGAAAAACACTCAGAGTCGCCCCAGTCACTGAGAAAATGAGGGAATCGCGCCTGCGATGGTATGGACACGTGCTCCGCAGCAATGATGCATCAATGGCAAAGACCGCCCTCGAATTGAATGTGGAAGGCCGCCGGCCCCGTGGACGACCATTTACGCGCTGGCTGGATCGGCTGAAAGACGACATGCGCCTCGCAAAAGTCACCCGCCGAGACGCCGCAGACCGTACGAAGTGGAAAAATCGGTGCAAACAAGCAGACCCCACGTAAGTGGGAAAATGCGAAGAAGAAGAAGAACTGGTATGGTATTTAATATACATGACTGAAATTGTCTGTGGATATTTAATTAGCATAAGCAAAAAATGCTACTGTGAATTTGAAAATGAACAACTGCACATTTGTATTCTTATTCTACATTATTAGGTTCCCACAGAACTGAAAAATATTGCACAATTAATGTTTTTAGAATTCAAAAAAGGCTGCACCATGAAATTACTAGTTCTGGGCTTTCATCAAAATATACTATAATTTTGCTAAACATTTTAATGACACATTTTAGTTGTCTTGCTTTTATCAAATTTCCGCATTTTAGATGCCTTGTGCATTTTTTCTACTCATGTCCTGTGAAGCCTTTTGTCTGTTGCATGGGATCTGTAAATGTTGAAACGTCTCAAAAGAAATAGGCAGAATTCTAAGCACCATCAGCGAATGAAAAGAAATGTCAGCAAGCATCAATCAAGAAACTCAGAAATAGGTAAGAATAAAAATATCCCAGCCTAAATACCATTTTCCTCATGACAATCTAAAGCAAATTAGTAAAAAAAGGGCATTGCTTTTCCAAATGCCTTTTGGAAGTTGCTGTAGCTCTTTGAAGTAGAGCTGATTTACAATGTGCACTGCAAAGTACTTGAGATCAATTATACTAATTTTTCAGTCTTGCATTTAGGCAGTGGAAAACACATCTCCATAAAACATTAAGGTAATCTGTAATGTTTTAAAAGCTACGAGATCTGCCCTGCAATTACTTTCCATTAGCATATAAGCAAAAACCATTGTGCCCTTCAAATATAAAGGCAACATGACAAATCACAGACTAAAAACATTTTATCTCACCACACTTAACCCAAGCACCAGGTATTAAATTAGTGAACTAGTTAAGTTAGACTTCATCTTCCCCTTATCTTTACTGTTTCCTTGGTGTGGTATTCTTAGCAATACAATATTTTGGAAATCAATGAAAAGGTTCCTTTGAATATGACCCAAGGTCTCTATGCCTACCGCAGCAGAATTATATTTGGAGAATCGAAAGAAACGTACCACCTAGAATTGCAACACATTTCACTATCTTCAAGACAAGGACAGTGTGTAACATTATACTGAACAGAAATGACAGGTACGATAATTTTGCTAATTAAAACTGGCCATCAACAGGGGGTTAAGAGTGATCACCACAGTCTAGTAGGGCATGTGACTGCATAAGGAGAAATTCAAGCTGTTCATCTGTGACCCATGCTCTGTACTCCTGCCCATACCAACACACCTGGACTGGTTTGTTGTAGACAAAAATTATCATACGGTTCTGCAAAATCTTGATTCATTGTTAAAGAGGGTCCTCTGTTGGACAGCCCACTTGAGGTAACATAGTCCATCCTCCAGCTGAATGCTGGGGATAAAGATGTTGTCCTCTTGAGAAGTGGGGCATATCGGTTCTTTGCTCAGTTTTTCTTTCTTGCTCTTTCATGAAATCACCTCGGTGCCGGTGTCCAACCAACTCTGTCTCTAATAAAGGGGTTTAGCACTTACTGTATGTGACAGGCACGGCTACTCAGGTGCATCACTGCCTGGCACAAACGAGCAGTTGATCAAAATGACAAAATCTGCATAAGTGATGTTTTATATAGAGAGCGCATTAAGAGAATGGCCAGTTTTTTTATACTCAAAAGGAATTAATGGAAGAAAAAGGAGGGAGAAAACTGAAGCTTTGATCCATCAAGTGAGGTGTTTATATGGTACAAAGCAAAAACTCGGTGTGACCTAGGGGTAAAAGGAAAAGGGAAGAAATGAGTAATTGGTATGGAGGTTTAGACCAAACATAAAACACACCTGGGACCACAAGGGCTATTGTTGAGTGAACCCAAAGGGAACAGAACTACCAAGACTGAGGTCCTTCATTAATCCTTGAAACCAGCTCTATGTGGCTCACTAGGAGTTTCTAAGAACTAAAAACAGCTTTGCAAGACATAAGAGCTAAAACCACAGGTTAATGTGTAATGGAGTAAAAAGCCACAATTCTTGCACAGTTTGAGGTGCTCCAGAACATTTCCATTTCACATTTAGAAAATTGTAACTGTAAGAGAAGAAACACTTGGTACATGTACTGTAGCTGATACCAATAAATGGGATAAAACACTATTTGACTTACATTGACTCAACTCACTTTATTACAAAGCCAGCAGAAAAGTTTGAATTTGAAATTCACAGCTTCTAGCTGTGTACTGAATACCAAGTATTCTGTGGATGTGACATTTCAAATTACCGAAGGCTGTTACTCATTAATCATCAAAGGTGATCCAACAGTGGACACCAAACAGCATCACATTATCACATTTAAAAGCCATCTGATCAATCACTAGGAACATTTGCGCTAAACCCCTGTGATACTGCAATGCAAACCTGTCTATCCAGCAGGGACTGCTTTTTCTAGTCCCACAAAACGGAAAAGCAACTTCTTCACTAAACAAATCTTCAGTACTTTGGCTGCTTTGACAACACAGGCATGAAAAATCATGTACTATATTGCTTACATTTTACCCATTACAAATTGCAGTGCTTAAAAAAATTGAGCATGCTCACTTGTAGTGTCCAATATATTGATGCTGCCTTCACTTAAAATACAAGCTATGTATAATAACCTAAAGGTTCTCTTAATAAAATTCGTAACTTCTGACCCAAAGAAGAGGGGTGTTGCTCTGGCTTATCCAAAACCAACACATCCTACAGGAGATGTGACCTGTACATAGCCCCAACTCCCACTGCTATAAGTTCAGCAGATATTTGTCAATTGCAGTGCTAATATTGCTAGACCAATTTGTATTTAATATCATACCGTATCTCTTTAGTGGAAGTATCTGCTACTGTATATGCTATGCGTCCTCAAACAACAGAATGCACAACACAGCATATTGTCTCACAGGGTTCGCCCCACAGAGTGCGACTCAACATCAGGTGTACAAAGGTAAAGAATGCATGAACCAAATAATAAAAATCTTTAAAAATGACATGCTACCATGTCAGAGATTATGTTTTAAAATGCCATACTGCCTTCTGACCCCTCAAAATGATTGCTTCCAACATACTTTTCTTTTCCTACTTCCTCCTCCACTGGATTTTCTTTCTTTTTTCTCCATTAAGAAAATGCCACTTCTACAGTGCCATGACAAACTCCAGAAGCACTACTGGAGAAATGGTGGTAGACGCTCAGACATGGTCCATGTCTGGCGCTGTTGAAATTAAAGAGAAGGCAGGGAGCTCCCCCCCAGCCCAGCTGTAATGTGGTGTCTAGGTGCTCAGACGATTTCCAGGGCAGAAAACGGCAGCTGTGGACAATTTAAGACAGTGTGATGTGATGGCAGGATAAGTAGCACAGGGTCTTCGGTCAGTATGCAAGGAGATTGGCATGTGATTATAATGCCTCTTGTGTAAAGAGACTTTTTCACTTTCTATCAATTCACTGTGTTCTTTAACAGGGGCACCAGTAATTATAGCAGAAGTGCTATCAATTTATGTCGGCAGATGGACCATTCACTCGATTCAGCCAGTAGCTAATTTTGCATGGACAGTCCCAAGACAGATGTTGCAAGCAATTATATGGCATTCATACAGTAGCAGCTCCTGGAACTATATATTTTTTACCCTCTCCTGTCTTCTGTCCCCTACTGTATTTCTCCTCGTGCTCGCCGTCTCTGGTCATTTTTTTCTGCTTTTTTTGCATCTTCTGCTGCCTGTTGTTGGCCTCACATTGTACCCCAGTTGTGGGACCAGAGAGTTTAGAACAGTATCACCCCCGATCAGCCCTAAGCACTTCCTCAAGACACATCTGCTCAGACGTCACCTTCAAATCCTGTGATGCATCCTTGCACTTCATAAAATTGCTTCATCTTAGATTGTTTAATGTATAACATATTGTTTTTCACTGAATTCTAAACATTTTGTAACACCATTTTAAACTGTGCAACAGTAACGCCATGTAAATTCATTTTCACAGCTGAGTAAATGTTTTCAAAATAAGTCTCCTCAGATAAAGGCATCTCCTAAATAATAAGAAGACTCACCATCTCCACCTGGTACTGTAGCAGCACATTTCATTAAAAATGTAGATAAAACATGCTGCAGAATATGTAACAATATGCCACTGACTGATTTAGCTTTTACAAATGGAATCAATCCGTTTACCTTGCTTGCTAATCAGAAAATTCTTCCTCATAAGGAAGAGGATAAATATCAAAAGTTTTTTTTTATCAACTAGCCTTTTATAAAACAGTTTAAAAGCAAAGATAATAGTTGACTATAGGTTAATGCAAACATCACTGTCCCTTTTCTGCTTTGTCAGGAGGGAAATAATGGTTCCCAGGGAGTTTTATTTCCAGTATAGGAGAACAATCCTGCTGTTTTTTTAATCCGAGAGAGATCTGAAGCCAGAAATTTCTGTCTTCCCCGAGGAGACCTAGCTCTGTTCTTGTAGCACAAAAAGGAGGAATGATTAATTATTTTATTAGAATCCATTACAACAATTTTTCTGCTGCAATATCAAGTCATTAGTTTGCATACCACAGACATTATTAGTATGTAATGACTTGCACAGCATGATTTCCAAGATCAGAGCAGGACTCAGGAAGATTAGGCTAATGGAATATGTTCTATTCTGAGCCTCGGACATATGAAGATGAAGTTCTTTTCCCTCATTGAAACTGATAAATTGAATTTACCAAACAAAGTTATTCTCTTCAGTCTATCAAAAGATAATGCCTTCACAAGCACGTTGTGATAAAGAGGGGGCTGAGCCAGCTGTTTCTGACTTTTTCTGTCCTTGAGTACAGATCTTGGGCAAGGGATTGTTGATCTGAAAATACCAGGCCCATGTGTGCAACCCAGAGTTTTTATTGCCAAACCTAGCCTACTTTGTGGTCACCAGTTCAGTTTCCTTGCTTCAGCCATTGTGATGTACAATTATGCCTGCTGAATGCCTCTTCAGGGGTGGACTTTCTGCGTAAGTGTTGGTCCATTACTATGAAACACTTTCAGAAAAGCACTGCAGCAGAAAAAATGGCTATTCAAATTTAATCTCTTTGATGTTGTGATTATTCCCATCTAATAAAAACATACAAAAAGATTCTAAGAATGCACAAGCATGTAAATGTATGAGGGAAAATATTTGTACATCCTATCCATTAGTCTACTTGAACTCCTCCAATATGCCAGCAAAAAAAGAGACAAAAATACTTCTGACATCCCAAATATCATAAACAAATAACAATATTTATACACCCTTAAACCCAGCAAAACAGTTGCTTAGCAACACACAAGCCTTTAATAAATAAATTAATTTTTCCTGTAAATTAAATATATGATGAGTATGGAAAAACTAATTGTTTTTCCCTTTTTAACTCCGAGCAGATGCTTATCAATGCTTAAAACAAGAAGCTTAAGATAATGTTTCCTTCAGAGCTCTTTGCAACAGCAGCCTGAATCAGACAGCCTACACACATACAGCATAAGGGCCATTCATCTTGTATCTAACCTTTGTCCACATTGGAACACTGAAGCCCCAAGATGCTGTTAACTAATTAAGATGGTGCTTCTTTTCTCCAAGTACAGTGTTCTGTGGCCTAACCTACATAATTAATTGTTATTAATTAAATAAGGGAGGTTACTTTGGGCTCATATAAGAGCAAGGAATTGCAGCCATAGAGCTGACAGCTTTCAGATTAAAGGCACACACTGCAGCAGAATATGAAAGCTCGGTTTTCCTTTTCTTCTTTTCAAATAATGGAAGTACTTTCATTCTCCCATTAAGAGCTGTGCTTTAATGTGGCGCCTTCAGATGTAAAATCTTTTCTCCCCAAGCTGTAAAGAGGAAACTCACCCAGAAAACCATGCCGGCCTGCTTGATGATGAAAGAATGCAACTTGATCTTCAAATGTCTTAGTGAACAGGTCAGGCGGGATGTTGCTCAATTTTGCCAATGAACAAACTATTTGATCGTTGCTTACATTTCACTTACCCCTCCCAAAGAGTAACAGTTTTGAATGCGAACACCCAAAGTCATAAAAAAGCTCAGTTAAACTCAATGCATCACAAATATGCTTTGGAGTATTATCAATCAAAAAACATAATTCAAAGACAGCAGGATGAGCAACAGCTTCGCAAGGTAATTGAACAGTTTCATGGACCTGCCGTCCTGCCTAGTCCAGCATCTCCCTTTCTAAATTCTCCTGCGTTTGTACTCTATCCCCAACAATGGGGTACAGCTGCAAAGTGTGCAGGTTTCTAGTTTTCTGGGTGGGAATGGGACACTTAAACTTCAGTCATTAGACTGGAAAAGCTCCCCGCCCAGCTGTAGCCTCTTGCGCCTGTCAAGACTGCTGTGAGCCAGTCAAGTGCACCACAAGGTTCTCACATCAAGCACTTGCTTTAAGTGAATGGTAAAGTTGAGCCCCTGGAGTAATTTACCTCTCCTGATTCGTGGGTACAGAATGTGCTACAATATGACTCCTGGAATGCCAAATCTGCAGGCAGTAACAAAGATTTTTATTTTTGCAACTACATTTCTAAGGTTAAGCTTGGAAGGTGGTAGAGGGTCACTCGGATGAAACACCATGATCTCTATTAGGGAGAAAGCTTGTCTGGGAATATGCTATTCAGAGGCTCCTTACCCTGATCCTGGAAGTCCACACACCTGCAGTTTTTCTATACAGAAACTGAACACCAAAAGGCCTTATACTGTATATTGTACCTTCAGTCTGATCAGTTTTCCTGAATGACAGGGATGCTGAGTTAATTTACACAGTTATTTCTCTTAAGACATGAGTGTAAACTTCAATTTATTTGTTCTTTATTCCCTAATTTGTGCTGTGTATTTTAATACATGTATTTAAAAATGCAGGTTCCAGAAAACAATTAACGACAATAATGAAACCAGCAACGCAGGGAGAAAACGTAACTGAAAATCTTATATAACTGAACAAAGAGCAAGAATTTCTTAAACAACTTTGTACTGAATACCTGAAGTGAGTGTTCTGACTTTTTTATAGCAGGGTAGCATTTAGATGTAATTTTGGAACAAACACTGTTGATCAAGCCCAAGGCTGCAAAAGGCACTTCACAGAAGTGTGGGTAAATGTCAACCTTTTGGAAATCAATAAAGAATTATAAGTGAAGAGCTAAAGGAAATAGTCTGAAGGCTTTAATGTAGGTTTTGTTCAATGCAGACACTTAAGGTGGGGTACAAACTACACCAAAAAAAAATCTGATTCTTCTCTCTCTGTAACAGGTTTAAGCATCAAAAATATACCTTAAAAGCACAAGGCACCTGTAAAAAACCTGTTAAAGACGAGAAGACTTTCCCTGCCTTTTCCTTCACTGTCAATCTGCACTGCTAGAACCAGGTCAGTAGTGACAGAAAAAGTTTCTTGTAAAAATCCAAGTCATAGATCCTGACAGCACCTTTTCTAGACAAAACCCTTTACTGGCTGTCTGGGCCTTGTATTTTATTCAACATATGCTACTATGGAGAAAAATGTGTACTGCTCAGAGAGAGACTCAGTTCCTACATGCACTTACGAAACGGGAGCTTTTCCAACTTCCAATTCCAACGGAGCATTTACTGGAAGTAAACAATAACTGTCTCTCTTGCAATAGGTCTATGACTCTAACTGCAGAAGACAAATATGTCTGCAAGGTAGAAATCAGATACTGTATTTAGAAAGTCCTCACCAAGCCGCCACAAATTGTACTTAATTATCATCCTCACAAGTGGGGAAAGGGTTTTCCGTTTCAAAAACTATACCATGAGCCATTAAAAAAAATGTACATTATTTCCTTGGTCTTGGTGTAATTTTGAAGAGCATGTTTTGAGACTTCTTGTTGGCTAAAACAATTACCACTATATACTGTACATAGAGCTTCCGGGCTATTTTGAAAACTAATCAGGTTTTAGTTAAATAGTAGCTTTATGGGTGGTGAGGAGGTTGTAAAAAAAACCTGGGAACATGAGGGTTAATATTTAAGCTTTAATTTTTTTTTAAATTCTTGGCAATTCAGTAATCATACCATTATCATTAATGCTCTCTAATTGCCACTGTGATGATTAATTTGTATTTCACATCAACCACTGATACTTGAGTCACAAGAATGGACAATTGCTGATTTTCCTAGGCAGTCTCTGTAGGCAAATCCTCTTCACTCAAGGATCCTGAACAGTGACTACTGGCATGCTAGTGTATTCTGCTTGGATGTCCTCCATCTGGTCCGACTGCAGAACAAATTGGTCAGATCATTCTTCAAAGCTTGGGTTTCCCCATCCAGAATCCATCTCACTCCACAGCTTGTGATATCGCAGACACACTCTTTTAAACAATCCGCTTGTGGATGGAGAAATTTTGATTGAGCAACTAATGTGTGAAGAACCTGCCTAAGAGGTCTCTTGTCACTTTGCAGGAAATGATAAGCAGCAACACCTTCATTTCCATAATTGTGCATTTAATTTTACTGAACGTTAAAGGCAACATTCATCAAGGATACAGCAACATGAAAATAAAAGGAAAAGCTATATAACACTATAGAGCTCACACGCAAATGTTTAATGGAGTATTGCATTATTTATATCTGTTTGTTGCCTGTGCTTTATCATAAAATGAATGCTCAGATTCACAGGGCAGACAGAAGGAGGTGCTGCTTTAATACTGATGAAGCACAGGAATATACCGTAACATAAAAACAAACAGGAGCTCAAGTCAAGTCTGCACAGACTTTAGCTGAAGGTCACACAAGGATTGTGGGAAGCAAAACAGATTGCACTTTGCAAGCCTTGGTGCACAAAGCCACAGGAAGCAAGAAACAGTCCAACTACTGATACTTTTGCTGGCATCGAAATCAATGCTAATAACTTTCCTCTTGTTGTGCCATTCTGTTTAAGAACTATAAGGCACATTGAACACAGTTGCCCAACCATGACTGCTAGCTCTTTATTTTCGACCATGCTGTGTATTGAATATTTCCATGGCAACAGAGGTCACAAATAAAAAGTTCCAACAGTCTGACAAACAAAAGAAAATATTATCATTTACATGGCTGTTATGTATTGTAAAAATCATATTGAACATATTGATTCAAATGTATCTGTTGCAAGCAACAACAGGTCAGCATGGCACTTTTAGCTGTAATACATATACTGTAGTGGTGATTCTGCAGACCAAAGTTAGCTCAACTGTTAGACATTAGACACCTCAAATAGCAGTGCTAATCAGAGGTCTCTTACACCACAGGGTACAGCTGTTAATATTCCAAGAACAGTTCATTTTAAACAAAAATGCAAATCCTTTGCACGTCATCAGGTAGTTTTTTCTTTTCATGATGGTCGCCTCTAACCTGCAGACTTACTGTAAATGATGGGGAATTGTGATGGTGGGGGGAGCTTTGGTACCATAGTGAAATTAACAATACTGGTGTTAAACTACCACTTTGTCCAGCAGAGTCTGATATTATATCTTTATAGAAGATGTGAGAGATAGGTAATGGGCTACAGACAATGACAGCTGGAAACACAAATGGCCCAAGTTTTGATTCTGGCGATTCGGCTCTTCAACAACATATAAACAGAACAAACGCAGTTGATGGACCCTATGCGGAGTTCTGGAAGCAGGTCAGAAAAGATGTGGACATGGAAAGTCATCGGCACTACCAAAGCCAAATCGCTAGACGAGAGACGAAGTCGAGGACAGGTTCCGGATTCAAGGCCACTAGTAAGATTAGAAAGAGCAAGAGAGAAATGGCGAGGCAAGGCGTTCCTAAGGAGCTACCAACACTGAGCGATGAGATGAGAGTGGGAGAGGGTTTAAATACGTCTGGATGTGGAGGGTGCGGTAACCAGTAAGCTGTCCTGATAGGTCAACGGGTCTGATCTGCGGCGTTTGCAGGGATTGCTTAAAGCTGGTGCTTGATTGGGGTGAGACCGTTTGTGTGGAGGACTCCGATTAGCAGCGGGTGTGACGCTGCGCCAGTCTATCGAGACCCAGAGAATGAGTGTGATTAGCAGAACACAGGAATGGATGGATGGATGGAAGGAATTGAAGAAAAAATCACAGCGCTGCAAATATTTACAATTCCAAGAAGTGTCTGATTCATAGCCAAACAGATCCATTTAGTCCTTCCATTAATAAAATGAATTTGTTTTAATTCACTTCAAAGTCTATTCTGCCTGACACATCAATAGAAATACAATTCACTTATTAAATATTGCCATGCTACATGATCAAACCTACCTTCACTGTCTTATTAATTTCATTAGGGAGCTTCAGTTCCCTTAAGCCAAGGCATCAGTTTTTCGGAAAGTTCTTTCCCTTAATTTCCATGTGAATTCAAACCACTAAAGGTATATTTTAAAGCACCACAAGTAAGAGCTATTATTCATATGACTTTTTCAAAACATACAACCCTTGAAATAGAAGTGTAAAGGTCTGGTTCTCCACTCAACATAACATTATCTTTACAGCACATGGTCTGCTGTGTGATTTGTGTAACTTCCATTAATCGGTCACAAGGCCTTTATTTCCTGCCTTTATTTCTGACACATAAAATAGAAAGCAAATCAACAATAAAATATTCCAAATGCCTTGTTTTAACTCAAAGATATACAGCTAAAGAGGATGAACCTTAAGATGTGCTCTCCCTGACAGGGGAGACTTTGCTGTAAAGTATAATGAGAACAAAGGGGTAGAAAGTAAAAAAAAGTTTCAGTATGCGTACAATCGTCTTTAATATTGATGCAGTAGTCTGTTGCAGTCAAGGCTGCTATTGATCTCCCGTTTCTAACAGCTTTCTAACACACGCTGCTTTAATTTCTCTGAAGAGGCTGCAGATGCAGATGCTTGATAGTGTAATTTATTTGGCCAAAGCCATAACAGAACATGTCATTGGTCTGACAGAATCCTTCAACTAACAGGCTGAGCCTTAGAATGCTGGAAAACAGAAACTGAAATGGGTGCAACACTGTAGCCAAGGATCTTTTTCTCTTTTGCAGTGTCAGTTGGAAAAGATCCTCATCAAGGATGTGAAAACAGTCGGTTCTGCAACACTTACCCAAATATGGGAAAAAGCAGCAAAATACCATTCTAAAAGCTTACTGTGGTATAACTTGGTAAAAACACTGTACAGTACAGGAAAGCACAGTAAAACTGAGGTATGCAGCATGCAAGATATGGTAAAGCGAAGAAAATACATGCTATGCGCAAGAAGCACATATCTACTGTCCCAAAGGGTTTTAATTCAGCAGGTTTTGTATGTCTATCTGTTTTGTCAATCCCTAAAGAACAAGAGAAGGGAGGTAATTTGTTCATGTAAGCCGAAAAACTAGACAATAAACTTGATAAAACTTCATAAAATCTCAGGTGGTACGAGAGGCTATAGACGCTGTGATTCTCCAAGAGTGGACCTGTGTAACCTGGAGTAAGCTTCTTCACATGGGATAATAAATGTACTGCAGTAAACCTTCATCAGACAGAGTGGAGCAATATACTCCTAAAGTCTGAATTCACTGACCAATACTAATGAATGAGAAAAGCAATCTGTGCCTCTGAAATTCTGCCAAACTTGTAGCTACACTATTTTTGACAAGATCAAGGACTGTAGTTATTATCAGTTTACCGCCACAGTGTGAGGGAATCAGGCATACTGTATCACAAAAGAGAGGTACACATAACCACCAACCCCCCACTACAGAATGGGCTTCATAGATGCAGATGTAATTTGTGAGGGTCAAAAGAAGGCATTTATATATCTTGAAAATAACTTGAAATACAGCCACAAAAGCACATATAGTATGTCAATATTCAGTAAAAACAAATTCCAATCTCAGCAAGTATATCTGTTTTTGTCCATTGTGGCTAACTCCTTTAATAACACCTTCTATATTAGTCCTTGCACTGGCATTATAAGAAGGAAAACCAGATTTGTTTGTTAGGAAACACTACAGACCAGCAAGAGGCTTGGGTGGGATAGCTGTTATTCTTCTGTAATGTGATGTTCTACAAGGGTTATTTAACCACTAACTATCTTATAATAAGGTCTCTAGCAGCTGGCTTGGGAACAGAGTGTGTACACTTAGCAAACAGTGTTCTGGGCTCTAGACCCCAGATTGGAACCCCTGAGTAGGCACTATACTCAAATTGTTCTGTTAAAAGCTCTGCTGTATGACGGGTCCTCTCCATTAAGTTAAAGGACTAAAAAATAATTGCTGTGTCAGTCACCCAAAAATGCATGACAAGTAGTTAACACCAGTTGTTTTAGGGGCTTCAGAGAGTTGTACAATATAAAACTATTTCCCAACAAATTTCTTTCCTGTTGATTTTTCAGACAATTTTCAGCGAATTACTACAGTTAATTACTCATTCAATAGAGACTCTAACTACAAGCAAATGACAAAAAAAGAAAACACTTTCACAGTTTTTATTTTTCAGCTTATAATTGCATGTGTGTAAAGCAGTTTTTTCTATTATGCTTAAAATTTAGAATTAGAATTAGTTAGAATTTCAGGGCCAAGCCATATATTTTGATAAATTATATTGCGTATAATAATATCAAACACAATCCTTAAAAAAAAGACCATTGTAACAAATATTAAGACAAATGACTCAGGGTTCATCCAATAATTTGTTTCTATTAAATATTTTATGCAGCATTTCTGAACTAAATCCAGATATGTAGACAATTAAGACAATTAAGCCTTACATGTAGCCCCTAAATGCAATATGTATTCAAGAAAATCATTAAAATAAGCAGAGATGTGCATTAATATAAATATAACTTGCTGTGAATCAGTTCCATAATAAACTCAAATGATTCTAGCAAAACGCTCAGCACACTCTTCGTCATCTATTGTTGAACATCTGGTTTCAAAAGATCTTGTTCTTAATCCTGCCGATGAACTGTTTCAATACTGGCTATTATGTGGCTGATGACAGAGTGTTCAATCAAATCCCTTTTCTATCAAGACTGCTGACCGTCCCCAACAGACAGCTCTAGTAGCTGAGCTCTCTCATTCAAGTCTGTTAACATGAGATCAGGCCCCATTTCTATCAGCCTGAACAAATTCCTGCTTCCTGCCATGAAAGTAGTGTTGTGATCAAAGCCCCGGTTTAAAGTGTGATATTTATCTCAAATTACTCTTGCTTTTAGACTGGTAGATATGAGAAAGATCTGAAGCAGATTCACTTTGTGGAGACATGAAATAAGTTCAATTATTTTGTTAAAGTGGAACTGCAAACGTGGAGCATGAAGAAAATGGAAATATGCCCCCTCTACATTGCAATTTTTACTTTTCTACAAAGGCTCAACAAAACACATCAGAAAAGGCAATAACTGACATGTGGGTGACAGAGAGGTTAATGCAGGAGGTGTAGTACTTACAGTGCAGGAAATAAGGGTGTAATTATTCGATTCCCTTTTTCATTTCTGAGTTTCCAGTTCTGAGTAAATCTTTTTAAAGTTTTTATGTGATTTTAATATTTTGGTTAAAAGGCATCTTAACCACAAAACAGATCTGAACAGACAATACCTCTTACCACTGGGATTAAATCAGCAAGTACAATCTTGTGATATCATAATTCTAAACTCGTTTTAATAGCATTCTAAGCAGAACCCAGTGTGACACAGATTATGTTCCAACATGCCATTCCATCTTTTCCTGACCTACTCTCATTTTGGCTCCTTGATGACATCCGAAGGCATGTCACATCTAGTTCCAACATTCAAAAGTATATTATTTTACTCTAGCAAATGTGTGAGAAGTGCTAACAAGGTACTACAGAAAAACTTGCCTCAGTCTCCCAAACATGTGATTTAAGGTTGAAAGAGGCATTCTTAATGGCACACTAAAGCCAGACACTGTAGGGGGAAAAAAGGACAGAAAACTTGGGTTCTTCAACCTCGAAGCTTTTGAGAAAGACGACAGGTTTTAATGTAACTTGAAATATTTATTTTGGCGCAAACTGGGATTCAGGCTCTTTGATAATGAATGTTATATCAGCACATAAATCTTCATTCAACAGTCCACTTCATCTGCTCAAGTTCTGCCACATTTGTCACAAACACTAGCTCAAAATCTGTAGGTCGCAGTGGGAGATAAGCTGCCATAACAGGAAAGCATATCTGTTTTTCGGTATGGTGATATGTCTTGAAAACAAAACGAAACACAATACAGTATGTATTTATTTATACTCGTTCAAGATAAGATCTGACTCTCAGAATTTTCAAGCCAATGTGCCAGTAGAGTGGCCAGGAATATTGTGTTGTGGGAGATGCAGTGCAAATGCTAAATCGAGGTTCTGACTGTTTGTTTATCAAAGATTCCAATGCACAGTTCATATAAACGCAGTGTTGTGGTTAAATCTGACTCTGGGCTTCAGCTTGGGCTACCTAAATTTCTTCATTGGTTCAACTTAGGCTACTTCTCAGTTCGCCACCTGACCTAAAGGGGAGGCTGCTGATGTGGAATTATTGTCGCACGTCATCCAAGTGGTTCAGTTCAGTTTATTTCTCATATGCACAAGAGCAATGAAATGCTTATTTACATGTATGCTCTGATACAAGCAGTGGTTCCTGCCCTTCAAATGATTCATTCATATACTGTAAGTGTAGCACTCCAGGATGCTTTGGTATGAAATTCACTATAGAAACGCGAAAACTATTATTGTTATTATAATGCACAATAGTGATACTTATCCACTATTCCAAAGATTACTCATTCCCAGATTCTGTCATTCTAAATCTGTATTGACTCATTTTTAATTTAAAAAGGATCTATATCAAGAATTGTAGAATATTATGGTCTCAACTAGAGCATCCTGCCTTGAGGTTAGGTATGAAACACAGCCAAAGATTTCAGATCAATGAAGTATTTTGACCGATCTTCTCTCCCTTTTGTTAATGATTGGGGTGGTAGTGTTCATTCTTTAAATGTATCTCAATTTGCAGTGATTTTTAGGATCTAAAATTGATAATAAGGATTCCAGTAGTGCTGTGAACGCTTCTTCAAAAACAGCCAGGTATGTCATCTGTAAAATTGATGTAAACTAATTACAACAAAAAGGGACTATCAAAATTATAAGGGATAACACTTTTAGTTGCTGAGGTGTGCTCATAAGAACTTGCTGAATGCATTTTTTCATTTAACGGCCTTACTGACTGGATAGCCCTACAAAAACCCTCCACGATGAAATTTGCCAAAAATGGCTTCTATTCATGAAGGGCTGAAAGTCCGCGTGGGACAAGTTACCTTTTACATGCTTATAGATGAGGTTTTAAAGGATAAAATAATAGACTTGATGATCTGTCTCCTTCACATTTCATTAAGATAAAAACATGCATAACACATTTGAATTGTTTTGGTTTAAATTGTAACCCTTATGACCCTAATTTGCTAGTAACATTAGTTCTTAATATTAATTTGCTATTTTGAGTTTGAATGTATACCATGAGATGATACATAATGTCTAAACAATGCTTACATGCAAGTGGTTGAGCACAGGAGTACTGCTGAAATATTTCTTGTTACCATTTGTAAAAACATCATCTTGAAAGATCTGAAACAAGTGTTTTTCTATCTCTGCCTCTTGTTTGTCACCAAACCATGCTGTATAGCACAAAGAAGTTAAGATTTCACACTTTGAACTTCAAAATCATTTCCATACTAATTCTGTTTTTTTTCTTTCCATTTATGAATAAAGGGTTTGGGATATAGTAATAATAAAAACAGTAGAATTTCATCTTAAAATATATTCATACCCGCAAACCTGAATTGTAATGAGGTGGCTAAAAAATGGATTAATAGAAAATATATCCATTAATGTTCCAAAATGTGAATCCTTATTTAAATGAACTGTTAACTACTGTACATTTCCTTACTTTAGCTGTTGACTTGCATATAATTATCATGTAACAGATATATTCTTGTGGCAACATTTGGGTCATTAATCCTTCATCATCACTAATTGCTTGCTGTTGTCTTTTCCCTAGCACTGAACCTTTGCATTTAATTGAATATTTTATTGTCTGCAAATTAACTTTTAATTCCAGATTATTCTACAGTAGTTATTAGGCTTGTGCAGCATCAGACAATTTGCATTTTTTCTCACTTTGAGGCCTCAGTAACACTCAATTGTATTTTGTTTTTCTATGTGAATTTTATTTTTTAATGTCATTCAAGCAGCAACTGTTTGTTTTTGCTCTGAATGGATATGAATGGCACAATGGTACTGTTTTTCTCTAATGCTTAAGTCAAAATCATAAGTGGCCCCTAACTCAAAATTTTTGTGACCTGAGAATTTTAAAACCTTTCCACATTTATTCAACAAATGAAGATTTTTTTAAAACAAAAAATATTGTACTATATAATAGTTTTACTACAGCAGAGTTATATAGTTACTGTGCTCGATAAATGTTCAATTTATTGCTTGGCATGTCTCAACCTAAATAATTTAATAGAGGTCATTGGTGTTGCCAGTTTCTAAAAAACAGCCCAAGGCCGACCAAACACACACTGTTCCTCAAACCCCTCAGAACCACAGCTTTGCTGCTGCTTATAAGGGGGTAAGAAAAGATGAGGAAGATCTTTTAGATTTCAACATATTCTCAGTAAACATTTTTTTTACAAAAAACAATCTGTGCTTTGGAAACCAAAACAACTGTATTAATTTGTCAATCATACTAATTTATAGTAATTTGTCTGATTAATCAAATCAGACATTTTACATTGGTCTGACAAAATGTATAATTATCTTTTTTTTTTGCTTTTCAGATTTGTTTGTGATACCCTATTCTTAACAGGGCCAATAATTATGCATTTATTTGCCTTCACATTATTTCAATTTCTGTCTCATATATGACAATGAATCAATCTGATTAAATGATTAAAGGGGTTCGTCAGCTTCAATACACAGTAAAAGTCCACAGCCACTGGCCAATATTATTCAAAGGTCGTTCTCATGCATCACACTCAGCTTTCTGAAGAATTAAAATGCTGAGGAAGAGAACATTTTCCACTAAAGTCAAGCCAGCCTCATTCTCCATTGTGCAATCCTATTCATGCCAAGACCTGGATAACCGTCTGGATAACTGCGAAGAGACAGGTTTAAATAATGCAATAACATAATGTAAAATCAAGTCCAAAATCAAGATCAAGAAATTTCACCAACACATTTCCACTTCGTAATCCTTTCAAGCTTATTATTAGATCTTTACATTGTCTCCTTCTCTTTACAATTCATATCCAGAATCCATAGACTGAAATAAAATATTTTTACCATTTCTTGGAATTCTTTCAGTATATGAAAAGAAATCAGTTTGTTAAAATACAGTACGCCTGGAACTCCTTGCCCTGATATTGCTGGTTCAAGCAGGGAGCTACTGTATGCCAGCATGCATAAGGATCATATGCAAAGGAACATGTAAAAGTTTATTCCATGCTAAAAGGAAAAGAAAAGAGATACAGCATTTCGGTAGTGGAGCCTTCTTCAGGTGTCACTGGGTTGTCATCTATACCCGCAGATGACAACCCAGTAACTTACGCCATCACCAAATTAATCCCAAACAAAGCTGTTGGACTCCCCCCTCCAGCCATTTTCCGTCACTAGATTATTTCATTACACCTGAAGAAAACACAGCCGAAAGTTGGGAAATGTGATCAGGTTTCCTTAGGCAGCTGCGCATGCAGTGACCGGCCAGAGTAGTGGAAGGTGCCGGAGGGCTCAGCAAGGGGACTGGACCCTATGCGGGGCTGATGTACTACGAAGCATCTTTAATTACTGCATTATCTTATTTCATTTGTTGGTGAAGGTCATGAATCTGAGATGACTTTTCATTTCCTATGCTGATCTGGAGCAGGAATAAAGCACAAGAAGTGAAGTCACATCTGGGGTTATAACCTAGCTCTACAAAAGAGTTACTGCTAGAATTGTGTCACCGAGCAATTAGAAGCTTGGCAGTGTTGTTTCTTTCTACAATATATAGACTCTAAAACCACCGATCAGCTACAGGGGTTATACAAGTAATTTGTCTTCATTCAAGGAAAATACCACTATGAAAATAATCTATTTAATTCCATTAACACTTATTGGGTTTTTGATATACTGTAGCGAGGTGAGACTATTGCAGCCACTGTAATGTATCAGAATTACATACTTTGTTCTTTATATAATCTAATACAAAGGTAAGGATATTAACTCATGTAAGTGCTGCAAATTAATTAGGGTGTCCTCAGAGCTTGGAATAAATGTTCCAGATCAGAAACATACAGTTGGTCTATTTGCATGCCCACACATGAGCTCTGGGATCTAAAACTGTATTTTTACATCACTTTGGTGTTTCAGATGGAAATATCCACCCAGTAAGCTCAATCACCAGAATCTGATTAAAATTGACGTACAACATTATATATCACAGGTAAAACCTTATCAATTTAAATGGCACAAGTAGTGAGGACCAGCTGTGTTGCACCCTACTGAGCCACATAATGAGATTTTGAGACACTAGAATGAAGAATGCAGTGTTTTTCACTGTTAGTGAACTACCTCTAGATGAAGATGAATAGATCGTTAGTGAAATGTTGTTAGCAAGACCAGAGAAACAAGATACAAGTGAATACGTTAGTTGCCTTGGCTAGATTCCTCTCTGTGTTTATCCTGTTACAAAGCTTGTAACATATTACAAATCAACTGATCTTTGAATAGAAATCTGCTTGCTGTTACCACAGTTAATTTTACTAACAGCATCCATGAATATTAACCTTCATTTTGGATTTAAAGCAGCCCAGTCCACCAAACAAAGTCAAGTGCCATCAATTTTAAGTGAGCGGATCTGACGTTTGCTATGCCTGCTTATTTATATTATCCGGTCATTGGGATTGCCAACCAGACATTTATAGGAATAATAAATTAGATTGAAAATGAATAAATAATCTGCATAAATCAAACAAAAGACAGCAAAAAATAATCTAGATTATTTTAACTGAATTAATATCACTCACTAATACAAAAATCGTCTCCCGGTACAGACAAACTAATAATACTGTATAAGGTGATTTATTGATAGTAAGCTGTCAAGGGATAATATCTCATGCACAAGGCACAGCAGAATGTACGGTGTGCCGTAAGTAATACGGTTTCAGATGCATGATAGCACCAAAACTGACAAGTTATAAAGCTGACAGGGTAGGCAAACAACTATTAATGCTTGACATTACAATCACTGAAGACATCACCATAATACCTACTTAATTTCTCCTGTCATAAAGACATCTCTTGGCCATAGGGACCACCAACTGACTATCATCAAGGCTCCTCTCTAGATTCTTAATATCTGTTCGTTCTATGTCAACGTACTGCTGATTATACACAGGCTGCTTAACAATACAGTCCTGGCATTTGCATACTGTAGCACCACATGATAACGAATCATTAATGGTGATGGTGCAATGATATTGAAAGCTGACTAAAACTGTAAACTGCGCTGCTTGCTCTACTGATGCACTCTGAAGGCAAACATGCACAAACTCTTCCCATCACCTGCTGTTTGCACATGATTTATTGTGTATAACATTTTAATTGAAATTACTGAGCAAAACCAGGAACGCTAAAAAAAAAAATCAAACCCATTTCTGACCCTAAGAAAATATATCAAGGTTCTTTGTTTTCCTCTCATTTCCCATTTAATTTTCATTTAATTTCTTAGAAATGAGAAATTTAAAGGAAATGCATCAAAGCTGGTAATTGAAAGGAAATAGGGTCTGTTGATTTTTGCTTTAGTTCCTCACACACATTTTCTTCTTAGAGATTTTACACAATACCTCTTATCACTACAGATAATGAAAAGAGACATTTTCACATTTGCAGTCCTTAATTACCCGTGTTTCCCAATATCACTGGAAATTAAAGTATTTTGCATTCACTTTTTAGGTATGACAGGAAACATTTCTCTCTTAATAAGTAGGTGAATTCAAACCCCGCATCTCTCTTAACATGAAGAATAAAGGAATACAAAGCTGTCACTGTCCAAAACTACAGGAATGCAATGCATTTTTATAATCACTTCATCCATGAATGTATATGTTACATTGTTTTTAACTTCTGAAATAACATTACACATAAAACACATTGCAGGGAATCACATCTTCCTTAGAAATCCTTACATGTATCCATTTCATGGGCCTTTCCGACAGTAACACTGTCACCACCATTACTTTTGCATTTCTGCTGTTTTTACAGAGCTGTTGCTTTTCACCAGGGCACGTTCAGATAACATTTCTAGTGAACCTCTGTCTGTTACGACACTTCTTCCCTTTTTTTACTATGAAAATAAATGTCTGCCTGTCTGTGAGCTAAGTGGTTCAATGCAAGTTTGGAAAGGTAACTGTGTTCCCTGTCAATAAATCCTCACCAACACCCCAAGGCTCCTCTTCTCATAAAGCAGTCAAGTCAGTCGGTGAGACATTACCAAAATTAAACAGACAAATATGAAGAGTGGGGAGGTCAATGAAGCTTGCCAGATCTGCGACAACCTTGGCCAAAGTCACACAAGAAGGACTCTGGGCCCCAGAGCAAATTGCATACCAGGCTTTCACCACCTGAGACATATTTATAATAGCGTGTTGTTAAACGACACATATTTCTCATTTATGCCATCTTCAATCTGCTGGAAATCCCAATTCAGGCTGGATCCGATGGGTCACGCCTGTGTGACGAGAATGCAGGGAACACGTCTTGACACTTTCCTGTTCGCTGGGGTAAAGTCCTCTCTCAGATCGACATCTTTCAGCCCCCTGCCAAAGCTGGGATACACTTGATGTCCTTTCTCTTTATTTTCTGCCTCAACAAGTGTAGGTATTCTCCTATACAAGAATGCAGGCCATCAGTGTAAGAAACTGGGCCCTGCAGGATCTCCCAAGGACTTGTTGTTGTTATTGCTGCTGCTGTTGGGTTTGTGCCACATGGCGTATTTTTGACCAGGCTGACCAGTTTTTTTGCATCTCCTGGGAAAATTTCACTACTCGTTTGCCTTTCAGAGTGGGAAAGGTCAGTATTATGAGTGCTGTGTAATGTCTTATTAAACCTTCAGAACTCTATTGTTTGTGTATTTACCATAAAAAAATATGCTAAAGTGACTGGTGGCATGAGCTTTATGTTCTCATTTCTTTTTCTTTTAAAGAGCAAATTGCAGGATCTGAATAGACGACATTAGACTAACTGAACAGTTCTGCTCAACTGCATTGCTTCACTGTTATATTTGTTTCAATGCAGAATATAATCACTTAAATTTCATTTGTTCCCAAACATGGAAGGTCTCCCCATGCGATGCCCTTTTCTACACCACGTGGTATTTAATGCCATACCCATGTGTCAGAAGAAAATCATTTCAAAGAGCTTTGCAGATTCACATGGCTAGGTCAAGCTCACAAAATACTACATCCGTTTTCTATACAGTAGGTTGGACAGTTGACAGATGCAGCAGCAGTTGTCACATGCAACAATATCTAAACGTTTTGTAAAAAAAAAAGATTGAAATTTAACTCATTACAACGTGGGCATGTAGAAAACCAGGGGGAGTGCCCACTAGGTGATTGATAGAGCAAGGCATGAGTTATTAGAGAGGCTGCATGGCCTTTGCCACTGGCACAGAAGGGCACGTCTTCTGCCAGGTTTCATAAAGCGCAAGAGGGAACATTTATCTTTAAAGAATAGCAGTTGCCAAGCAGCATCCTGCATCTGCAGCAATTTCTTCCTGGTCTGCATTAAAAACAGTGTCAAGAACATCCCATAAAATGAACTACATTGGCCTCCCATTAAGTCTGGGGACTGAGCAGGTAGCTCCATCTATCTGGTGACCTCAAGAGCACCACACATTAAACACATGGATTCTCCAGGGGATGTGGTTGCATCAGTTTAGTGGTTAATGTATTTGTCATTCTTAACCTCTGGCGAAGCTTAAGCAAGGTTTACAAGCACAGCAAGGTAAGTATGACCGTTGACTTGACATAATTCAACGTAAAGCTATCACCCCAGTAACCGGTGTTGGTTGAAACAAACTTTTTCAACTTTTTCAAACTGCTACCTCTAAATATCTCCAGTGCAAGGAGATTTTTCTTTAACCAATGGAGGAAAAGAGCAGCAATTGCTTAAACGATGGGAAAGTGATTAGAGTGAGCAGCAGATGCAGAGTCAATCACTAAAAAAAAATCTCAACTCTGCTCTATTTGACATATAGGCTAATAATTGTATTTATTTAAAAAAATACTTAATTTCAATTGCTATGTGTGAACTTTATCTCACATTGATGAAAACAATACTAAAATAGTTTAATTTAATTTTATATTTTACTTCAAACATTATCAATGCAAGCTCTGATGCTGCATATTTGCCACAGGTTTCTCAGCTCTTTGGAAGAAAGCACAAAGCAAGTCACCTTGAGCACCGAATAGAAAACACAAAATGTTAGGAGAAGCTTGATTAGCAGGCAAGACTTCGTTTCTACTTATAGACTGCTGCAGTCGGACAAAATTCAGCACAAATTTCAAATTACTGTAGCTGTATATAAAATACTATAGTGCCCCCATTTGAATCCTTATATACCCATCTAGGTATATAGAAATCAGCAGAAATCATTTAAGCTAAGGTACTATCATTTCCCAATATACACCAAGAAAACACTTTTTCCATTGAAGAGTATATTTTCTTTAACCTTCAACATCAGGCCATTTAAATTCCATGCCACACTTCAGTGTTCCACATTTTCCACCAACTGACAGCTCTAATACAAATTCCTTAGTTCACTGTTTACCACATTCAACAGAACTTCAAAGATTACTGGTAGATTTCCACTGGGGGCTGTTTCCTAAAGACATGTGGAGTATTGATCTCTTTGGAATATATGTGGAACACTGAGCTTAAGGAACAATAGAGTGTTGACATCTGAGAGAAAAAATAGGTCACTGTGATATCATTATTTGGCATCAGTGTACAAATCCAGGTGTATGATATCAGTATGAATCTAAATTAAATTATATTAACACCAGAGACAGGAACAGGGTTTAACTGTTTTGTCATGATGGTTATGAGACTTAAGACAAATTTAACTCTACCTGAAGCAAAAGAGAATCTTATCCTCCCTCTAAAAATATTTGTTTTTAATAATAAGTCCAAGATGAGGATTTTTATTCTTGAAAGGAAAGCTCTGTAGCAATTTGCTTGGACGTACACAACACTGAATCAAATATCACAAGAAATCATAAAAAAATATGTTTTAAGTATAGTCAATTGACATGAAGCTATTTCTCACAGTTAAGAAGTGAAAATGTTTAAATAAAGACATGCACATACTGAATATTTTGGTCTACAGACTGGACCATTAACAAAAAATGAAAAATAGGTTGTGGTGTTTTAATTTATTTTTTGGTCTTGGATTCAGAAAAGAACTTTGATGGTAATCGCTCAAGAGTCTAAGCTCTGTTTCCCAAATACAGTATTTGTATTTGTGTTTTGAAATGGGTTTACTGTATAAAGCTACTGTACAGTAACAATAGCAATGGCATAGGAATAAACTACTGACTGAAGTATAATGATCAATATGTAGTATTTGTATGCACAGACAACTTCATTATAATCTCACCCTGTAATATTTATCTCCTGCAATGGATAATAACACTTTGAGATGTTCAGTCACCTAATGAACAACAGAAACTCTATCATAATAGTACGTAGATTGAAGAAAATTTGTGAACAGACAGCAAGATTTATTTACCTGTGACATTTATAACATGATATCTGTCATCTCCCAGCCTTGGAAAAAGAATTAAAAGACAAAGGCAATGATACAATATGTCCATCACTTCATTTTTTCAAGCCCTGAAACATTAAGCAATATTTGTTATGCTATGCATTCTGAACACACCACGACTTCTGAGCAGCCTGCTGTGAAAAAGTCTACTAAAGAATTTATTATTATACCAAACACCAAAGTCGCATGATGGAAGCTAATGTTTCAGAAAACATTCCAGATCACATTATTATTCAAACTACCTCTTGATAATTACGAATCTGTCCTGTGCAAGCAATGTCTAAAATCGACCCCTGGTGTTAAATGTTGAAAGGCCACAAAAGATTGTTCCCAGCACCTAGAAATAATAGGCTATATGTTGCTCACTCCACAAAATTTAAAAGATAACTCATCACCTTTTGATAGCCTTCAGTTTGAGCTGAGTGAGAGCTGAACCAGCAGCCACGCAAAGCCATTACTTCAGAATAAGAAAAGAATAATAGCGTTTGGTAAGGGGAGAAAATGCGGAATTTAAAAAAAACTGGTCTGCACTTGTCTGGGTTGCTGGGAGGCACATTCTGTATCAAGGGTGTTACAAGACACTAAAAGAAAATCCAAAGAAAAACAAAACATGCTATCACTGTGCCAGTTCTTCCGTTTACCTTCAGAAACATGTCCTCATTTAATTTGAGTCCTGTATACCCTACCAATGGCCTCATCAAATGCCACGACAGACTGGAACTAATTGGCCAGGCTGTGCAACTTTCAAATCAAAGACTTTTTTTTTACATTCAGATTAAAGCCACCATTAAGTCTTTCAGTGAAGATTTGCATTTATCAAACCAGGTAAAAATCGTTATAGAGCAAGAAATGCATGTGTGTGTGCCGAAGGAGACAGGGGTTATTTTACTGGAATGCTGAGCTATTGTGTTCTGTTGTTAATGTCACAGTGATACCCAGAATCTCGTTTAAGAAATTATAGATGTGCTTGTCAAACAAAGCCAAGAGTCAGGAATCTAGGCGTATGCATAGCTGTCAGTAATACGATGCTTAAATTAGGGAGGCAATTCAGTACTTCTGTGCATGTCATCTCTTCAGGACTTGCAATAAATAGTACTGTATAATTGTATGCAAACGTAGAAAAGCAGCACCTTGAGTGTGCAAATCCTGGGGAAATGGCTAATAAATATCTCACAGAAAACTAAAGATAAGGCCATGGTGTTACAACAGATCTTTTCTTTTTACCTTCATCATATAATCTGACGATAATTCTGAATAGAAAAGACCAAAAATATTAGTGTTTAGAAATGAGAGGAAGCTATTTGGCCTATTTTTCTCGCCTGATTCAAGAACCCCCATCTTCTCCTGAAGCCTTTCATGAAAACCCACAACAGAGGCTCTGATATGCACTCATAATTCAGTTCTGTTCATACTAAACACATCTCATATGATGAGACGTGGAAAAAAAACATTAGCAAGTTCACAAGCAAGATATATACTTCTATTGGTACACATGTATTAAACATCCAGAGAGGCAAAATTATAACAGCTGTGATTATTAATTAATCCACGTTATACTAATAAATTAAACATCAAAAGTTCTCTAAAATATGCAAATTCTTCATTGCTAAATAATCATAAAAGAGTTTTTCAAAAGCCCATGACCAAAAGCAAATCCCTAGATTATTTGGCATATCTAGAAAAGCTAGAGAGAATTGTATTTTACATATTTATACATAAGACACAAACATCTCCTAATTGAGTAATCTATGGCTTATACATACATAAGTGGATTCTTGAGATAAAGTGAACTAATTTAGTTTGATTCCTAAGATTGGAAAAACAGGGAAAACATTAGAAAATATTAACTATTTAAGAGGGGCAAGAGAAGAGGTTTCATTTCTACTTTTTTTAAAAAAGAACTACAGGAAACAACTCTGCCTTACAACTTACTGTAAGTCTTATGTACACAGGGAAAGAACAGGCAGAGGTCACAATCATATTGTTCCGAGTTTTAACATCACTTGTGGTACAGTAAGAACATTTTTATTCAAAGGCTTTTGTGAGTGACTTTGCTCTGCCTTCTCAGCTCCACAAAACAAAAGCAGGAAAGTGAAAGTATACTCCCATCAGCATCTTAGTAGACTATAAAGTGAGGCTGGACTTTCAGGTACATTTTTCTTCACAGCATTGTTTAAAAAAAAATGATAGCTTAAATCAACCTCTGTATCTGGTAGGATTACTTCACATAAGTATTGAGACTGGAGTTTCATTTAGTGGCAAAATCGAGTCGGAATAACTGTTATCGATCAATAGAGGCTTCCCTGCCTGCGCACTGCCAGACCGCTTGTCACTTGAGAATAAAGAAGGTGATAACTAGTCATATTCCTTCAAACTGTCAAGAAAAATAGCACACACATCATGATTTTTTCTAAAACATACATCAGGTCACAAGCTGAAAGACAGCTTGCTGGTTTTTCCTCAACAAAAGAAAATGCTGTATACAGTACTAAAGATCCTTGAAAATCCTTAGGATAAATCCAACCTGGACTTAATAGCATAATTTAACTAATTACTGGATAAATCATCCAGTTTAAACTGCTAATCATTGACGAATTGAAAAGTACCTCTAAATTTTGCACGGCTTTGGATCTCAAGGACTAGGAATGCCATCCCTATTCTGAGCGCTATAGGTACAGAAATTGAAAAATCAATCAATTTCTATTTAACCCTTAACAAAGTCTGCCTAAGAATACACATCTATATGCATTAGGCCCCAGCAAGAATTTTAACTACATCAAGTAACAGATTATTGTTTCGGATTATTTTTTAATTTATGGTGCAACTCTGTCTGCAGTAGTTGGAGTAATCATATACTGTATGTATAATCACTATAATTAACCATATATTATTTTGTACAAAAACCTAGAGCAACAACCACATTGGTCAATATCTTCAAATCTCAAATCAATATCTTCTCAAAGCTGCCACTGCTGTTTCAATTCTCTTATTGAAATCATGCCATGTTATTCCATGATGTCAACATTCTCGACTGCAAGAAAATCTACGCTAAATTGAGGTGAAATGCTAACAGAAAAATCGTAACTAGGAAACCAGTGAGAGGTCAAGGGCAATTTACTGTATAATGTGGATTGTTAAATGTTTGGTTTTCTTATTGAATTTATATTTGATTCTTGCAGCTAATGGGATGGTAGGTTCAAGAGATGTCTAATCTGAGAAGGAAATACACTCACTCGCCTCATGTTCAGCTGAAGCTGATGTCTACCTCATCAGCCACAAAATAAATCATTGATTTCTACTGAAACTTAATTCCAAATAACAGAAATCTTGATTAAAGTAATGGTATCCCTGCTCAAATAGAAACTCCATGCAATGACAGAGTACATTTAAAATGTTGAAATGTTGCTCTTTGCAACTTTTTTCAGTAATGTCAGACTTATAAGAAATTGACATCTGAAGCTATTTGTTATGCTCTAATGCAGCAAAAGATATTTGATCTCGTATCTTGACTTACTTGGCCAGGTTTTCCCCATTTAGATGATTTATAGTCTAAAATCTGCATGTGTGTGCAGATTAGCACTATTGAACCTTGATGACAAATTCTGCAAAAACGGAATATCTGTTCAAGCTTTACCACATAAAAAATGTTTTCTGCTATGGTTTACTAAAGTGGATTTTTAGAATTTTTGCACTTTCAAACAGCATGTTGGCTACCACTAATGTCTCATGGGGTCTTAGTTTCTGTTCCAGCTCTCTGTCATGTGGTACTTCTGATATTCAAAATTAAAGTGTACTTTCATTTACTCCGATACTTATTCAGAAATGGAGCCATGAAAAGATTCAGTCAGGAAGTCCAACTCTTGTTTTAATTTCGACACACCAAGTTTTAGCACCGTCTTTTCTATTTTTCTGCAGCCTTGGTGCTGATTAAGTTTCTTGTGCAATCTGACTTGTTCCACTTGCAACAAACTTGCCTTAGGTTGCAATTTGTTCTTCCTTCATCTGCTGAAATGAATCCTGCCAAATGAATCCTGTACCTGTGACAAGTGCATGAAAGTCATTACCCCTTGTTTTTCTGCTGCTGTTAAGGTTTTTTTTTATTGTGGACATGTTATACAACAACAAAGTTTGAGATCAGAAAACTAATTTAACCAACTCCCAACAAGCTGTCATTTTGCAGGTCTAGGCTAATTCTGCTTTATTCCATTATTTCGCTTATTTTGGGCTATCAGCACTATACTCTGATATACTGCATGTTGTTTTTGCTTAGATGATTAGGTTTTCCTTACAAAAGAATCTCGGCAAACAAGCTACTACTTAAAAGGCTGCTTATGTCTACAAAAAAGAAAGTGAGGTGGGAAAGTACATTGGTGTAGCTCAGATTTCAGTGTACATTTACGATTTCACAAGACTGACATTCCTCTCTATTCCTTACAATTAACATCTTTTCATGCTTCTACTGCCACAGTTATTAAGCCTGGAAACAGAACAGAGCAAGGAAACAAAGCAAGGATCATTTAACATCCAATAACTGGATACTAACCAAATAAAAACTGAAAAATGTAAATACTATGTCTATAGTAAGTCTAAGAATTGTCCAGTATACCTCAATTAAATTGTATGTCCATTCTGGTGCACTGTTGCTCAGCCTGCAGCCATTCCAATCTCCTGTATTCTGCTCAAAACTTTGTTCCGACCAGTTATTAGGACACTCCTGTTGATAACCAACTGAATTCCAGAGCTGGCTGGAGCAAGAAACTGCAATGTATTATGCCTGAAAGGCCAGAATGCACTGCTGCTTTAATGCCACCTTTAATCATTTAAATGTGTATTGCCTTTTTATCTGTCCTTAGCACACATTTGTGGTTAACCTGAAAATTTCCTGTGAAAAAAAAAAATCACAACAGTCACAGTATTCCAAGTTATAAGTCTTTTTTTTCCTTTGTAAAAGCCCTTGACATTTGAGTAATAAGACATACAGTATTGTTGATAAAATGTCATTTCGTACTTTTGCATTTGTAGACAGAAATATATGGTTAGTGTTAGACTCATGTGAGCAGGTGAGGCAGGCATGGTAACCTGACAGACTTCCCTGCTAAACAGAAAAGCTGATAGAACACAGAATTATCAATCTCCTATTGCTAAACAAAATTCTATGTCACTGCATGAATCTTTGATCAAACCACATTCCAGAAGAGACAGTAAATCCTCTTTCTATGTTTCTATACACTTCCTTGTCCTCAAAGTAAACAAACTCATTGCAATTTACAGGAAAATTATATTTTTAAACATCAGTGTGCAGGAAAGTTTTTGGTATATTTTTTGGTACACAATATTATTGCGTGAAAACAGTGGTACAGTGGGTAGCCCTGCTGCTTCACATTACTGGGGTCCTGGCTTCAGTTCCTGGAGTGACACAGGTATACGGTATGTAAGCAGTTTGCATTTTCTCCCCGTATTTGCGTGAGTTTCTTCCAGGAGCATATTCTGATATGTTCTGTATAATTCTTTTATACAGTAACGTACAGTGGTTTACATTGTGATTGCGTGCGTGTCTGTGTCTGCCCTGTGATGGACTGGCGTCCCATCCAGGGTGTATCCTGCCTTGTGCCCGTTGCTTGCTGGGATAGGCTCTGGCTCCCTTGCGATGCTGTATTGGATAATGTGATTAGACAATGGATGGGTGGGTACTGTGACTTCTTGTTATTCATGTTTTCTTCTTATTTGAACTATTAAGCCTGCATTTTCTAACCATCACCAGCTCCATTCCAAAAACTCTTTTTAGCAAGAAACAATTTTTGTTTGCATTGCTTCAATATACAGCATTAGTCACATTAGTCACTGTCACATACTAATTTGGATTCCTATAGTCTATAAAAGGAAATCAGTAGGGGTGCTAAAAGGTAATTACTAATTTTGGAAAGAAGGAACACATGATAGAAGATTTGTTATCTGTCAGTCTCTGTGCATAGGGAAGGGGTTCACAGTGAAAGAGAGAAAGAGTTATCACTGTATATACCCATACAAAAGTGACTGATATGAAATGCTGCAGCCTGTGTCAGGTTCAACAAGATCTTTACCGTTTATTTTTCTATATCCCTGAGCACAAAGGGAAACGAAGGCCTTTACAACCCACCTCCCAGAGAGATTCTATAAAATATGACACAGCTGAAGAACCAGAAGCATACAGCGCATGTTATAAACCAAGGTTAATACAAAAGGGAAAGTCATTTAGGAACGCCCCTCTGCAGTCGCCATGGGGCAGGTGAGAGAGGAGGTAGTCCAGGTCTCTGTCACTTTAAACTTCATGACTGACCACTGAAGAAATGCATCTTAAGACAGAGTGACTAACAAACACTTTGGAAAGCTTGAAAGCATGTTCAACTAAGCCTGGGGAAGAAATGATTACTTTAGAGAAAGCACAATGCAGTGTCTGGAACGAAAAAAGAGGGTCAAAGTTAATGCATTTTTTCTTCTCTTATTTTTTTTCCACTGTCACACAAGAGCTGCACTCACACTTCAGCCTGCTCCTAAAATGTCATGCCAGTGGTTTCCAACTGTTGTACATAACTACCGCCATTCTACCTCTACAAAGCCGCCAAGAGTTAAAAGCGCATTCTGTTATTAAACAGAAAACTAGAGCATGATAACTCATTGAAACAACGACAAAATAGACTCACACAGTGCTAACGTAGTCACCTGCAAGCTCTCTTAATAATTCTGCTGCAAAGATGGTCGCTTGTTTTTGCTCTTTCCTGTCTTGATACTACTATCACTCTCTGAAACACTATAAACCCCTAAATGAACATATGTTGCATTCCACTCAAACAGTGAGTTAGAAATAAAGGACAGATATATATGACATTCCCTATTATATAAGCTATTTAGAGTTCAGGCACCATTTGTCTCAGCAAGAGATGTAAGTTAAGAGATCAATCTTAATTTCCGGCAGAGGCTAAATGACTTTAGTCATCCAGAAGTATCAAATTATTCTCAAATTAGATTTTGTTCTCCAAAACACTATTTTGTATCATATGTCATGGCATATACAGTAATTTGATTAAACACGAATGTTTATTTTAATATGGAATTATGACGTACTGCATTTTCAATCTAAGGCTAGGGAAGCTTGTACTCACGCCTAAATTCAGCACACATCCCCCAAAACATCCTTTGATTGCCAAAACAAATAATAAAAAGTATAGTCTTTTAAAAAGTGACAATGGCCACAGAATCTCATAATCACCAGCAAAGTGAAACTCTGGTTTTATTGCAGTCTTTAAGTGCTCAACAGACTGTGGGTTCAGCCTGGAATACTCAGATCTTCCAGACATGCCCGCAGGTATAAATCCTAGGAATTCAGATCTGGAGACATACAGTAGGTGGCAGTGACAGCCCTCTACCATGGACATGAGTGAGGCCTTCTGGAAAATCTCTGGTGCTACAAGTTCTGCACAGACATTTGGCAAACTTCAAGCACTCTGCAAAAGTCTTTTTGCACAGCCAGCAGACTTCCCACACAGATATAGCACCGCCTGCATGCTGCCATGGCATCAGGATCTAGGATGCCCACTTTACATCCCATGCTTAACTCCATGAAAAGCAGTCTGGATTCATACACTAACACACAAAGCTTGAATGCTTGTAATGCTCAGATGAATATATAATATGTTGAGCTCCTTAAATAGAAATGTATTTCTCCAGAACTTTAATACGATTAGGCAGAGATGGGAGTTACATACTATACCGCCTTGAGTGATGAAGCAAACACTAGATTAAATTAGCTCAATCACTGATTTAGGGTTCAAATTATGTAACCTTTTTGCCACAAAGTGAGAGATCCCTTGAATCCCACAGAGCAGGAACACTCAAACAGCTGTCAGTTTCTAAGAATACTAAAGGCTTTGATGAATCCCCATCAGCCTTGTTGTCTGTATTATCTAATAACCTGTCAATACATTTGGCTTTTGTTTTTTTTTAAGGTTTACAATAAGTCCTGTGGCATGATTTTTGATTAAAAAGTAAAATCTAGGCCAAAGATTGTAAATCACTTATTGATCTATTGAGGAGTCTGCCTTAGGCGGAGGCTAAATGTGTATGTGTGTGTTTAAAAAATGCACCTGCATTTCCAAAGAAATGTTTGCATTGAGGTATAAAAGGGATTTTTCCTATTAAACCTGAATGGCAAGGAACTATAACATGCCCAGGAGCCAGACAGAATAATATACGATGTCCACCCTAATGTAACAGCTCAATGGGAGAGGGACAGTAGGTCTACAGATGTACATGTGCAATTTAAACTGTGTATTATCCAGAGCCATATTTTACACCAGAAGCCATTTATCAGCCTCCCATGGAACGGATATGGAGCTACAGAGAGCCAGCCAGTGCTGTTAAATGGGCTATGCATTCAAAGTGCATTGACAGAAAGAAATCAATGTTCTCAGCACCTTGCTCACATGTAGACAGGAATGACAGCGGGTAATGGCTGACCTACACAAGGTCACCTCTCTGGATATAATTAAACAGTAAGTAAATACATAACTCATTCACAGAGAACCATGACAAAAATCATCTAAATACATACAAGTTTAAATGTATCATTATTATTCAGAACATATTATGCAAAATATATGTATTATAATGAGCAGATTTGTCCAGATAATATTGCCAAAAAAAGCATAAGGTGATACTGTAGTTGTAAAAATGAATCAAAAATATATTATTTTGATGTTGTTGTTGTCGTTGTTGTTGTTTTCAAGACATAGCACAATCATTTGATCCTGTAGTTCTTGTGGAGCAATTCATTGTGCACTGGGTAATAAAAGCATTTTTGAGTTGGCTAAGGGAATGTTTACTTTCATTTATAAAATACCTTACTCTTGACCTTCTTAAGTAGTAATAAAATGCCTTTTATTAATTTCATCCTCTCTGTAAGCAATGCATGTTCTGGAAATATACTAAAGAAAAGCAACCCCAATATCCCTTAGACTGAAAAGAATTTCATAAAATACACAAACTAAAAGAAATGAATATCTTGCCTGTAATGAAAAAAAAACCTTAGCGATTTGATTGGCATAACCCAAATTAAGAAAAATAAGGGCTTATAAACGACTTGGCTCAGCTAGGTCATCTGGTTGCCGGTAGTGATCAATCCAAGGATCACATCCAGCCATTTCTTTAAAAGAAGTGAGGGAACTGGTTTCAACAGTGATGCTGGGGAGCTTGTTCTAGACTCCCACAACTCTATGTATATGAAAAGGGCTCCTGTACTTAAATACACTTCATTTCCATTAACATCCTTTGGTTTGTATGTCACTGTTAATTCTGAAAAAGACAAGTAATCATTTTGAACACTTGAATCATCTTCCCTCGTACATTTCTCTGTCCAAAGTTAAAAATATTAAGTTCATTTATCCTGTCTTTCTTTTAAACCTAGAAATGTATCTGTATTATGCACTGGACAGTTTTAACATTCATTCTTTTACATTTCTGCACCTTTATACATTTGTTGAGATTTTCATTTTTTTCCCATAATGTCTAGAAGACGTATGTCAATAAATATAAGTATTTTTCAAACCTTTATTAATTTCTTTTACCGCTTGTGTAGTGTTTGTCAAGCCTCATATTTTGGTGTGGACTGCAAACTGAATTAGATTAGGAACAGCAGGGGTCCAAATACATCATCCTAGTTCGATCATTCACCCCTTATCTCTGCTCTTTCTCCTCTAATCTTTATCTCGACTGTATTAGCTAGTTCTCAATCCAGACACATTTACTTGAATAGGTCCTTCAATATTACAATTAGTCTTATGAGCAACTTTATCAAAAGCCTTTTTTATTGTTTTTTTCCTTGATAAAGATAATGAAAATGTGCATACACAATGTCATATGATGTGTGATTATCCATTATTGTTGTTGTTCCAAACAAAAATCAAATTAAGCCTACTACTCAGTCTACATTTTCTAAAATTAAGCTGATTATCCCATTATCCATATTTCCATAACCATAACAGTAGCTAAGCTGTGAATGCTGGCACAATGAGTCCGATGACATTTTTGTGTTCATGACTTTCAAATTTTAGAATTAGATAATTATGCCCTGTGTTTGATTTAAATGTTACTATGAATGTAACACTGGGTGGCACGGTCAGCTATCTTCCAGCACTGGGGCCCTGGGTTCAATTAGTGGGGTGCTATCTGTGTGGAGTTTGCCATGGATGTTCATGCGGATTTCCTCTGGGTGCTCCGATTTCCTCCCACAGTCCAAAGACATATTGGTAGGTGAATTGACTTTTTGGGTAAAATTGGCCCACGTGCCCGCGTGCGTGTCTCGAACTACAGTATATTGTTCATGTAAGCAGTAATAACTGCACAACCAAAGAATTAAAGATTTCTTTTACAATTGTCATAAATCATGCAATGTCTACATATGTGTAGTAAAAAAGAAACGTTCTCCCTGAATATTGACACAGACATTTACATTATAATACTGCTGTAAAACTGAAAATTTAGGCCAACAGATAAACTGAAGATGTGGAACGACAGTATTTGTCTGTACAGCAGCATGGCAGTGCTGACCTTTATCTGTTCATGACTAAAGTCAGGCATTACACAACTCACAAACCCAGACATTATTCTTAATGGATTGGCTCACAGCAGTAAAGATAATTCATTCAAGAATTTTCATTATTCAGAAAATGAGCGATTCCACTTTGATTCCAAAAATACTGTATGTACACCTTTTATTGAAAATGAAGAAAGTGCGGTATAAAGCTGAATTTACAGTATACCTAGAGAAAAATATTGCTAATTAAGTTAATAACATAATTATTTATTACATGTTACATAAAGACATATAAAGTAAATTTCTGTAAGTCAATCAAGTCAACTAAACTTGTTAATGCAGGGTGACTGAATGTGCAGCCCTTTCAATCTGCACAACTACAGAATTTTGTTGCAGCCAGCTCCATGATCTAGATAATCATGATCTAGAAATTAAGTAGCTTGTTGTGATGAAATTCTGGAATGAGGTGGATTGGAAGGACTGCGGGTTGAGTAGCCCTGGCCTAATGCATCTTCCTGCTGTGAATCAAAGAAAAGACATTGTGAAAAAATACAGTGAAAATCTATCTTGTGGAAAAGTAAACATGCTTGTACATGGAAAGGAATCAAGACCTTGACAGCTACAGCTAGACAATCTCAGCAGATTTGATTTTCTTTCTATCAGTGGCTGTTTATACCGTGTTTCTGAAAAATAATTCTGAGCTACACTCACTAAAACAATTACTCATCAGTTTCACAAAAGAAATATTTTTCTGCACAAAACAATTTGTTTTCTACTTTAAAATTAACAGGAACTCAGAAGGAAGCACTGAGAAAAAAGACATTTCAATATTTCATTGCTGGTGTAATATTGCCTGCTGATGCTGAAGGCTGGCTTGGCTGACACTTGCTTCTGCATTATTTTCATGAAGATGTATGTACTATATATAATGTGTTCAGAACAAGTTATATTATTTTATTGATTACATTCTCAGAGCTGTGCTGTGGGTTTGATACCACTGGAATAGTCAAGTTAGGAGTTTGTCTGTCCCCACTTTGATTAACAATCATTGAAGAGCAACTTCAAATCATTATATATTTGTCACAGATTATCTGTGCTGCCATATTGTCCAGTTTTGAAACATTGTGCCTGTTTCCGTGGGAGTAATTTACAAACATAGTGCACACAAATTTGTTTATTACCCCATTTGCTGTGGCAACCTACATTAGTTCATGTGCATAAAATTACTTAGACAAGGTACACAATTAAAGCACCAAAATGGCCTCTGTCCAATAAAAACGGTTCACGTAACTCCTGAATAAACACACCTGTCTCTGTAAGGTCCCTCTAGCAGGTAATGAATTCTAAGAAAAGATTTAACCATGAGGACCGAGTAGCTTTCAAAACGACTTGGAGTTAAAGTTGTAGAAAGGTACAGATTACAGCAGTAAAAGCCCTGACATGACTCTGTATTAAAACTTCACAATATCTGTCCATCAACAATTCCCACATCAACTTGACTGAGCCTGAGCAAAAGCAAAATGGCCAAAAACTACAAGCAAAGTTGGTAGACACTTATCCAAAAATAATAGCTGTAATTGCCACAATGGTGCAACATATTTTAGTCCACCACTCAAAGAGGAATTTGAACATTCAAATTTTGATTAAAAATGTTCACTTCAAATCTAATGATGTACATCGCTATAAATGAATAATTAGTCATTCAACAAAATGCAACATCATTGGCAGGGATTGCAAATTTCTGCAAGACATTGTACATTGTATAATGCAATTAATGAGATTCTTAAGCAAACAAAATATAAATGATCCATTTGTTAAAAGTCAATTTATCTTAATCAGTAGAAATGCTTCACACAAATTGATGCTTATTCCTGAAATCTCTTCAAACTGTGATGCATTGCCTAGATGTTCTTGAATTTTAATTATCATAGGTTTAGATTTTCTAGTTGGTGCTTAAATACTGAGAAAATATTTGCCTGTGTCTCGCTGCTTCTTCTCGTACAAATGGCAATTTCCCCAGAACAATAACACTTCCAAAGATCTTGTTTGAAAAATGTACTGCAATGTAAAGTATCAAGAAAGTTAATATTAAAGAAATTGAATTCCTAAAACGGTGATATTCATAGTTTCTCCATTATCAGAATGCTGTGTAATTCCAGAAAGCCGGTCCTGAAAGAACTGGAGAATATCTCAGGATAAGGCGACAATTCATTACTGTACAGTATACATGTACTCACGCCTTCATATACCCATGCAATTTAAATACCTACATACAGTACCTTCAGAAGGTGAGAGGACACCAACTCACCTAATGAAAACCCACACAAACATGGACAGACCATGCAAACCCACACAGCAGGCCCCTAGTCCACTGCACCCAGGACTCGAGAGCTGTCAGGGAGTTGTGCTGACACACCACCATGCTGCCTGCATACTGACTTTAGCAATAATCACTGTTCAAGACATACAAATCAGCCATCTTTCAAGGAAACATCTTTAGATTATACCACATATCCTGCTATTTTATATGATTTAATTTATTTTAAACACACAAATAAATTTTCCAAGTCATTAGATGTTTTTTTTTTAAATCAGGTACATTGATCTAGTGACATTCAGATCAGTTAATAACGTCTAGGCTACATTTCTAAACACAAATAAAGACAAGAAACAGCCTAAGACTTAAAATCTATTCACAGTGTGCCTTCAGAAGAAATTGTAGCACATGTCGTTGACAAATAATAGAAGTCATCCTGCCAAGACTTCATCACATTGTTAGCTCAGGTGCACGAAGAACATAAAGCCACACGATATGGAAAAGAGCAGCAGGGCAAAAGAACGCATCTGTAGAGATTCTGTAAGACCTCCACAAGAAATAGTAAATTTGCACAGCCTAAAACAAAAACAAGAGTACATAGAAGATGGTAGTTCAGGTGGGTAACTGCGTCAGCATGCGTAGGCTGCAAAGGAACAAGTAATAGGTTTATTCCATGCTGAAAAAAAGAAAGAGAACACAACGTTTCGGCCGTGGAGCCTTCTTCAGGTGGGTACATAGAAGATGTTTGCCTTTCTAAAATGCAACAGCAGTTCTTTCAGTTCGGTCAAAGTTCAAGTTCAAGTTCAATACTTTAATGCGGTGAAATCTAGTTGCTCAGAATCTGATTTGTGAGCTCATACAATTAAAAGACATACTGTACAATACAAATACAGCCAATAATCAACGGCATCCACAGCTAACACATCTCCACATACAGTACCACCCCAATCACACACCAGTAATGACATTAATAGCAATGCATGAGACTAGATGAAATTCTACACTGGTTCAGAATCTCTCCCTCCCTCCCACCCACTGCCGCAGCGCCTGAGTTAAAACCCAGATAGCTTCTCGTTCTCTTTTTTTTTCTTTCAGCAGAGTAGGAAGCCATCTGTGACTCAGACTGCATTCATGGACAGTATATTCACTGTATAGTATGACCATAAACCCATTCATCCATCCATCCATCCGTTTCCCAACCGCTCCAGCTGTCTATCCCAGCAAGCAATGAGCGCAAGGTGGGATACACCCTGGATGCCAGTTAATTGTAGGACACACAAAGACACACAGACACAGAAGGCACTGAACCTACCGGTATGTCTTTGGACTGTTGGAGGAAATCAGAGCACCTTGAGAAAACCCATACAAACTCAATGGAGATTGCACCCCAGGTCCAGAATTGAACCATTGGCCCCAATTCTGCAAGGCAGCAATGCTAACCACTGTACAGCCACAAACAATCCTTGTTAAATGACAATACAGATCCAGCGAATGCATGAGGCGCCGTCCTTTGGATGAGACATAAAACCGAGGTCCTGACTCTCTGTGGTCATTAAAAATCCCAGGGCGTTTCTCGAAAAGAGTAGGGGTGTAACCCCGGCGTCCTGGCCAAATTTCCCATTGGCCTTTACCAATCATGGCCTCCTAATAATCCCCTCTATGAATTGGCTACATTACTCTGCTCTCCTCCTCACTGATAGCTGGTGTGTGGGGAGCGTTCTGGCGCACTATGGCTGCCGTCGCATCATCCAGGTGGATGCTGCACATTGGTGGTGGTGGAGGGGAGTCCCCATTACCTGTAAAGCGCTTTGAGTGGAGTTTCCAGAAAAGCGCTATATAAGTGTAAGCAATTATTATTATTATTAATTCCTACCCCATACGCACAACATTCCTCCCAATCTTTGATTTTTTTAATGCAATAACGTAACCTTCTATGCCTTTTACACACTGTGTCACTGACATAGACGGGAGATCCCTGCCTTCTCAGGCTACTGTGGTGTTACAGTATATTGCTCTTTTCAGTTACGGTTTCTTGATCTATAAATCAGGCAGCTCTATTAACAACCAAAAGCAAATGCCCTTGGTAAAAATTTTATGAAACTTTGTTTCATAGCCCCATAAAGGGGCTACTGTACATCTTGTCAGACGATAGAGATTACACAAGGCTGACTCAGGTGGGAAACACCTAATGAAAAACCAAGTTCCTGCTCTACGTGGGGCTAGTGGACCAGTAGATACTACTCTTTTCTCCAGACCAGAATTGTACTGGCTAAATTCTGCTCTGGGCTGGTTTAATCTGGGCCACCTAATGTTCTCCCTTTATTCCATTTGGGAATTAATTTCTCCCTTCTCCACCACATCGGCTGTGTTGTGGGGCAACTTGTGCAGGATGGTTGCACTTCTACATCGCTGGTGGAAGTGAGCCCCTTTAAAGTGTATCAGGATCCTATTGGATTAGCACCGCAATACAAATGCAATTATTAATTTTTTTAATTATTTAAGTGAGTATTTATTTGCTGTTAAGTTCACACAATTAAGAATTCTGCTGTGATGTACAGTAAAATTAACACATATTTGGCCCTGTTTGCCAGAAAACAGCAGCTTTTTAAGGACTCTTGTTAGGTTTACAAAGGAATGAGATTTCCTGAATTGAGATACGGACTTGAGGATTCTTCCAGAGAAAGTGAAACACATCTCCACCTCTACCAGCTGAAACAGCAAACTGGTATCACTGGCATTTAATTGGATGACTGCAGGAATACAGTCTCACTAGTGCGGAGTTGGAAAAGAAGTGTTGAATCATGGGTGGGTGGAGTGACAAGAGAAAACAACAATTATCATGTTGTTATAGGAACATAAAAATTGGAAACACATGGTAAAACTGATAAATTCCTGTTGAGAAAAGACAGCAGATAAAAACCCAATGGCTCCTGCCCAGCAAGTCCAGAAATACAGAAGAGCTGGCAGGAGGAATGCTAAACCCACATGGGCTCTCAATTTTAATTAACCTTAATTGGCCACTCTTCAAATCTGAACGGACCATTTTCAGATGTGAAGTAAAGCTTGATTTTTCCATTGGAGAAGAAAAAGCACAGTGTAGTTAGTCCTCATTTGGGAAATCTCAGAAGTAAGAAAATCTGTGGATCCAGGCTGTTATGGAGATGAAGGAAATCAACACAGCAGTCTCTGTCTCTGTCATTAAAAAAAGCAGGATGACTACAGCCAATAGTAAAACCATACATCACATTTCTAGTGCTCAGTTTGGGGGGATTTTTTGCAACACTCATTAAAGACTTATAGCAGGCACCTCTATTGATCTAACTAAAGGAAAATCCAACTGTGAACATAACAACTTTCTACACTGGGAGCACATACAATTGTTCTGTGTTTCAAAAAAGTGAGCAGCAGGCTGCTATAATTCACAAAAGGTTTTAAAAATTTGACAAGACTAATACTGCTGTCAAAATAAAGGATGGCAAGATTCTGGGCACTGACTCAACAGGAAGTACAGTAGGGGCTGAGACAGTTGGGAAAAAAACTATACTGCAGACACAAAACTAGAACAGGCAGCATTAGGGATGGGCATCCCAGCAAGCCATGGACGGCAAACTCTGTAGACCCTGGACAGGACGCTAATCCATTGTAGGGCAAACATTCACACCACGGCCAATTTTTCCAGAAGACAATTAACCTAGCAGTTAATTTTACGAGTATTGTTATGTTTTTCATATTTTCCAGTATTTCGGATATGTCCTTGTGGCTTCAATGTACTTCACCATCGCACCCATGACCGCACAACTAATCAGACTGATAGATTTCAACAGCACCTTAGGGTGCAAACTGATCTCCACTGGCATCTTTCAACTGTGGTAGATCAGGCAAGTTTTGGGAACATATAAACTAGTAGAGCAATTTACAGTACAATGTGTGTTTACTACACTGAAACTATGGGGTGGATTTTATTTTATTTTATTAAAGCTTGGGAATATTACAGATTATTTAATAATAAGAGAGGTGGTTGGAAGGATGCATACATATCCTAACCTTAAAAATATTTGTTTAGCACTGTTTGCAACTGCAATGTCAAAATTCTCTTTTTTTACATCAGGGCAGGTATATCCAGCTTAACTAGACTCAAAAGCTATTCTCTAAGCTTATTAACTTGTCTTTCATTTTCCTAATTAAAAAAATACATATAATCAGGCCGACACGACTAGGGGTGGAATCTACAATAGCGTGGCAAAACCAAGAAACCTGGAAAGAATGACATCTTTTCCATTAGCCTCTAGTCAGAATTTCTTAATTTTTAAGCGGATTTTCCATTTGTAACATGAAAGACATGCATGCTATCAAAGAAAGCAATTTGTTCCCAGTATCCCTGAGACAGGAATTAATATTATGATAATTAGTGCTTCTCTATAAAAGGTGTGCATTACTAAAAATATAAAAAGACTTCTTAATATCGGAAGCAGTGTATTAAAGAACACTGCTTCTCTATAGACCAGGACATTTCCTATGTCCACTGCAAAATGATTCCACAGATCAGCAAACCACATATCAATAACATCTTCCAACTGATTAAGACAAGCAAGCTAGATCAAAATACATATGGCAGATTTTAGCTTCACAAAAAAAACAGAAATTAGTTCCCTCAAGCATAGTTTGCAGGCCACAGGGTTATTACAAGCATTATCTAAATTACTCCTGTCATTCAGGAAGCAAAACATAATTAAAGAAAAAAGACCCTGCGGGGCTTTTGTTTCGTACAAACATTATCAGCATGGGCATTGGAATAACTGAACTACTGTTCTTTGTACAATTCACCTTTTTACCTGCTATGTTGTCCTCGTATACTATGTACAGTACTTTTTCAGCTTCATCTTTAGAGATAATTATGTTTTCCCCTTCAACACCCCATTTTATTTACCAATTTTATTATGCTCTTAGACTGTCATATTTCAAAAGTGTAAAGGTCAACTCTTGACACTTTCCGCAAGAGTGCACACTTCCTGCCTCTGTGGCAAATCACTCCTTTAACACCCTCTTGCTAAAAAGGTTGATTTGGAAATTAATAGACAAGACTGCACGCTTAAAAGCTTGAGAATTCACAGTGAAGATTAAATGACTGTGCTTTGCATGCTGAATAACTCTAGGTGATACAGGGTTGATAGAATGGTGAATTGACATCCAATAGCCTTCACGTCATGACTTTAAACCCACCATTACCAAAGAGGTTACTGGCAGCATCAGTGCTTGCCTGCTGTCAGAGAAGGACTTATTGAAGAGTCTGGTCTTCCTTTTTGGTCTGCAATTCATCATGCACGTCCCAGGATCCTATTCTATGGTGTCTTTTATTTATTTTTTGCTTATCCACCCATTTTCTACATGCTTTTTCCAACACAGGTTTGCAGGGGAACCGGAGCCCCTCCCTGATAGGTACTGTGGGCAGGTCCCTTTTCAGGCCATCAAGGCCCATGGGGAATGGAGGGCAAGGGCGCCCTTGCCATCTGACAGCAGTGGGCAGAGGAGCAGGATACCCCCCCACCCCACAGGGTGACAGTCTATCATCGGGCACACAGTAAAGACATTTTCAATTTCCCATCCTAAACAGATTCCCTCTTCTTTTCCAACTGGGACTCCCAATCCTTGTTTTGCTGCCAAGTTCAAAATATTCCCAGAGTTTAACACTATCAACAAACCTGAATCACATCCCCTCTCAATCTCCTCTGTTCTTGTCTGAAGAGATTTAGGTCACTTAACTTGCCTATATGTGACAATATCCTAAAACTGGGAATCTTTATTGTTGCAGGAATTGTTTTTTGAAGCTCTTTTTAAAGCAATAATATCCTTGAAGTTCTTATTTGTTCTTTTTTCTGCTTGTGTTCAGTTCAGCTCTAAGCAATTCACAAATTCACTGGCTCTTTCTGTTTTTTTTTATACATTATTGAAACCTCCATTCAGTTCAGCGATTCACAATTGAATAAACAAAGTAGGTTGCATTTAATCATTAAAAATCCTTTAAAGGTTTAGAAAATATTCTAAACCTGAAAGACTTCAGAATATGCTGTAATGTGATAATCCTCCAAAACATTTTTTTTTTACTTTAAACCTTTTCTGTTAATAAAACTTTTTGTTAAAGTATAAAGTGGATAATTTATTTGATTATTCCTTATCTGCATGTTTTAAGAGAAAGTCACACACAATAAAACAGACTTATCTGACATACCGTTATGTTAGTCTGGTGACATCTAACAAACTCTGGCCAAATGACCAGTCAAAAAAAACGTGTTCCAACATAAAAAAGCAAATGCAAAAACATCAGAAGTTTGATCAAAAACTAATGTGTCACAGGGCTGTGGAGTCATCTTCATGCCTCTGGTAAAACCATACAATTGTAATCTAAAGCATTAAAAAGACTGTATCCTAGCAATAAGCACAGCATTGATGGCAAAAGAACAAAGGACCGCATCAGAAAAATAACCTCCTGTGTGATTGTTGGCATTCAAATCAAGCTTGACAGCAATTATCCAGCTTGACAATGTTTGAATAAACCTGAGCTCCCGGAGGGATTAAACAGTGTAAGCTGAACTGTTGTCATAATTTTTCAAATCAAATAAAAAGAACTGGTATACCCCTGGATTGGGAAAGCAATACTATGGAGTTTGATATAATTACCCTGCAGAATCCCATCAACTCAACTGATTGAAACAGAATGCATCACCTTGGTTCATATAAACAGGTCTGCAAAGCAAATATGAACAGATGTATAACTTTAACCACAACGAACAAACACTTCTTCTGAAACGACATTACCAACACTAAGTTGCACATCACACTTTATATTCTCAAACCACGTCTGTTCTCTTTGTCCTTAGAAAGGGAAGTAAATCTCATATCGGAAGCATTCTCATTCATCATGTGTTCAGAACTTGGCAGAAAACCTGCTAATGCTATCTTTATAAATAGGATGGCTTTTAACTATTGATCACCATTGTCAATTCAGCTTTTTATAGAGTTGCCTAGACTCTGCTCTTAATTTAAAAATAAACTAAGGTATTATAACCATGTTACATCACAGTTATCTCATGTAATCATTTTATTTTACTAATTAGCCACCTGTACTGTATAAACATTGAGAAAGTTGCTCCAAATAATCAGAAATAAGACTTTTGGACAATGTATCACAATAAATAGTGTCCAGACCTCGAAACCAACATTGCAAAGTGTTATCACTTCCTTGGGCATGTATACCTACTTCAAGGGAACCAGTAAGTATGGTACTGCCCAATTTGAAACCCGAACCCGACATCGGTCACTCTCTTTTCCTCTCAGGGCCAGTAGACGCACATGCGCACACATGGAGACGGATTCTCACCGACGTGGTTTTACAATGCGAGCGAGCACACCAAATTAGTTACGAATTTCTAATAAAAATAAATTAAAAACATAAAACAATAATAATTCAATTTCACTAATTAGAAAACAAACCCGAACCCGATACTTTGTCGGACCCCGTCGGGCTCGGGTCGGGTACAGTACCAGACCTCTAGTGTCTAAACCAAGTTTCACTGCTCCACAGTTTCCCTTATCCAGTTGTAATAGGCCAACTAACGTGGCATGCTACAGATCTGTGTCTGGAAGGGAAAATATCGAAGCTGCTCCCACAAGGAAAGTTAAAGCTAAGCTAACTGAAATCCTGCTGAACTACAAACCGGTATTTCCAATACAGAAAACAGCACAGACCCATCAGGAAGCTGGAGGGAGGCCAGAGGAGGACTGACAAAAAAGGTGAAGGCACAGTAGTAGGTAGAAAAAAGATGTTAGTAAGGCCGTTGAGGAAACATCCAAAACAGAGCATAACACCTTTCAAACAGATGGACGCAAAATGCTTTGACTCTGAATGTGATCCAGATTTACAGTACATAGAAATACTGTACCCTGAAGAGAGCACTGGTAACATACAGTAAAAGCTTCCTTCTGTAGCACAAGAAGGCAAGCAAAAACCTCCTATAACTTCTATAGCACTTCATAACACAATCCCAATATGTAACTCTCCTTAATTTCAGTCTCATTTGATACTTTTTTGTGAAATTTCATCTCAAGACCAGTTGAAAACTATCCTTGACATTTTCCATCCCTAATAAATGACACGGCACCCTCAATTATATGTCCAAAACTTGTGCTGCTTGAAAGATGAGGTTACCTACAGTTATATGCAGTGGGGCTACTATCATTTACAGATTTCTCTAAACCTATACTAAGTACCAATTTTATAAAAACATGGCTACATGCAAATTGTATATTATTTACATGTGTGTAAAACATTTTCCATATTTGTTTTAATACCAATGATCCAGAAATACCAACGTGAAGCAAATCTGCTCATTAAGAAATCACAAAAGTATGATTAAATTTATTTATTGCCGTATTTTTGGACACCTCAGTACCTACATGACTTCTGTAAAAAAAAATGGACAGGACAGTCTGAAATACCTGTTGGATTTAACAGCAAAGAGAATCAGATGAATCCTGAACAAGAGCCCCATAGCCCACTGCACTTTCCCATTCAAATAACCTCCATCTCCATACTCACTTCTTGTGTAAGATTTAGCCATCGTTACAGGCTGTCCTATTAACGCCCAGTTTAATCAAGTCCCAAGGTGGTGGAAATTAAAGGTTTACAAAACATGCTTCCACATCAAATTTAGTTCTATTAGCTTTAATCTGTGGGAAAGCTTTCAGAGAGCTTAGCTTTGGCTGTCTCATATCTCCTGAGTGGATTAAAATGGCTTGCTGGACTAAAAATCAGCTGAAAGAAACCCCTATTAACAGCAGCTCTACTTCAAAATCTAGAATTCAAAATGCCTTGAGTTTGAAGAGAAACATTCACAGCGTCTCTGTAGAGATCTTTGTTTTCAGAGATGCTGACATTAAAGAAAAGCCAGGAGCTGATCCATAAGTGATGTTTATGCAGTATTTAAAACATGCTTAAATTGATTGTGACAATTCATTTTAAAGTAAAAAGGTATCATGACCACTCTGCAATCATCCGGTGGTGTGGAGCTGAACTGGAATTAATCATCAACTTAAATCATTGTGGTTTTCAAGTTAAATTAAAGCTACAATGCTAAACCATCCTGTATGCAAGCTGACAACCTTGTATAAATTGATTTTTGGTAGAGAGTAAAGGGCTGCAGGATATACGATAAATATTGCAGAAAGACATTTTTCCTCCTTTTGAAAAAAAGATGAAAAACATGGCAGTGTCACAGCATACAGCCATTCAAGTCCAATTCCATTCTGCTGCAGAGAACAGTGAGAGATTGAAGTAACACACAATATAAAGAAACATTAAAGGACAGCTATGAAATATAAATGGTGTTTTGGGGTCAGTCTAATCTATGGCACAGAAAGACATCCTTACAGTACACATTCCTTGAAATCTTCACTTTTATATCTGGGACAAAGTCCAAAGAGTAACAGGTTTTAATAATTTACTTGGCAAGGAAGAAAAAATGAAACAAATGTTTAACAACAGAAATAACCCGCAGTTTCAGATCCTTTTGTAAAGCCAGAGGAAAGGGAAGTCTTTTTCTTCTTTTAACAGCTTATTCGCCAATCACAGCAAAAATGGGGAAATAAAAATACAGTATTTCTAGGACACAGAGCATGATCAGGCATGATTGCTGGAGAAAGTACAATCCAACAGTACACAGGTCCTCTCGTTTTGCTTCACATAATGGTCTCAAGAGTAAGAAGCAGTGGTTTTGGTCGGTACTGCTGGGGGATCATGTGCTGGAAGCAAAAGCAGTATAAATGGACTGGTGTCTGACCCTTCAGTAAGACCTCACCAGGCTGGCACGTGATGACTCTTACAATAGGTTTCCAGTGGTAAGAACTTCCAGCTGCTGACTGATGGTGATCGTAGCTCTGCCCTGCCTAGTGCCTGACAGAGTGTTACTCTGGACTTACAGCAACCTTTCCTTTCAAAGGAAACCACAGAAGATGACTTTCTATCTCCTTAAAACTGATTTTTTATATTTCAGCACTAACAACAAAAGGTGCATGCTACTTAGTAAAACAGTCAGTTAGTTCACTGGGTATGTATAACACTCCAAAAGAATAACTGCATACACAGGAGTATTAATCATAGAAGATCAAGGTCATGGTGTTCACCTGGTTAAAAGATGAAGATGAACAGAACTCAGTAATATCGGTCCTCAAATCTCTTTCACTGGATTTCCACCCCCATTCTAGGAACCTGAAGTCTGTAGTGAAGCCAACACTAATACTATTGTGCATGCTGAAGGGATAGCAGGTTCTGATTGAAATCTTCCTGTTAACAAAGCCTGGTGTCCTTAGGAGAAACCTATTTTTTTTACCTTGCTAAACTGAACAAATTTATGCATTTTTTACTATATTCTTCAGAAATGGCTGAGAACACAACATGTTGACTATTAATCATCTTCTCAATGTTTTATTAGGTATTAATCAGTATAGAATGATTAGTCTGAGCTACGCACACTTTAATACTGAAGTGGTTAATTGGTGTCCATTCAGTATCATTTGTATTAGTTTGTGGCTCCTGGCTGTCTCTCACACCTTTATGCCAATTAGCTGTGATTGGAATAAATTCCTAGACGTTCATTTTGGTTCAGTACACTGCCAAATACACTACTTAATAATTACATGTGATGGAAAAAGTGAATCCTAAGTAATATAGTACCCATTAATATCAATTTATTAATGTAATAAACCTACAATGTTTTCTTGAGTATCTCAGAAAGGACTGCTGGGTAATTTCATATTTTTTCTAGTTTCTTAGATAAAATACAAAAGATTTAAAAAAACATCTGACAGAACTAATTTCTGAAAGATTAACTGTAGAAATGTTATCATCAAAACACTTCTCTTATTGTGAAATAATGTCAAGGATCACAGCTGATAAACAATGGAGGCAGCTGTTCTCAGGTTTGATCATTAAAGTATGACTCAGATTTTTGCAACATAGCGCTTTATAAGTGAATGAACATCTAAGCAAATGACATGAGACAGTAGCAAAAATAACTTTTGCAAAATCCGACAGCTGTTTCCACACATATGTGCAGATAAACCTTAAAATAATCTAGATAATTACCTGATGATCTTGAAGAACCCTTTAAAACAGGATGTCCATTCCTGGCCCTCAAGAGAGAGTGCATCTGCAGGTTTTCATTCCAAGTCAGCTCTTCACAACCAGAATCGGGCCAATGCTGGGGTAATGGGACCAATTTAACAGCTTCTCCCAGTGGAAGAGACCTGGAGAACCTGCAGACTTACCAGCCCTCCAGATCCAGGATTGCCTATCCCTGTTTTAAGGTTTTTGAAAAATCGGGGTATTGCTGCTGTTGTTGTTTAAATGATGGAATATATTGGATACACCACAAAACACAGCTTAAAAGCCAGTGAGTGGGTGGGGTAGAAAACTAGTTTAGGAAGATTTATCACTCCCAACAGCATCAAAGAGCACAAAGTCACTAATCAGAATTCCCCTGACATTCACCTTACCTGCTCGGGAGACGGATCTTAGCAACTGAGCATATGTGCTGTCAATCCATCACATCAGCTTGCATTAATCGGGAACCTGCGTTCCTCTGTGTCAGTAGCCGCATGGGAAGGACTGGCTGCTGTAGATAATTTGAAGTCACTAGAGAATCATGGTGCTTTAATGGAATCATATTTGAGAGTTATACAGAGGCTCATGGGAATGCTAAACATGTCAACATGCTGCCCACATTCATTTGTATTAGGAGGTCCTGCTGTGAAGGCTGCCTGCTTGCTACAATGTCATGGAGACCAGATTGCTGATAAAATGAGAACCTGACCTAAAAATTCTAATCATATACTCTTCTATTATTCTTTTTATGAAGTAGCTATATTGGTCACTGCCATAGAGACCTCTCTAAGCCTGAAAATGTCATCTCTGCAGACAGTTCTATCCATCCTAAATGGAATTTGGGAGCCATAAAAGTATTCAAGATAAATGACTCTCCTCTATATTTCAGCTGGTCTATTGGAGGATTGTTGCAACAAAACAATACTATTCATGGAAAAAAACATGCTTATTTAGAAATATATGTTTCTAAAATGCAATGTTTTGGTGTTTTGACATTATATAATTGGAGGAATCAAGTCATTGTTACTACGGATTGACTGACTTGCAAAATAGGAGAAGAAATGAATGGTAACTTTAATGGTCACCTTTATTAGCACTGAAACGGCTGACTGAACAATGCTCCTTTTTCTGAACTTATTAAATAAATTGTTCTGCTGTAACTGCTTGTAGATTTTAAATCACACAATTTGTGTTTCCCCATGGATACTGCAAAATTAATATTGTATAAGCCTTGTAAATCTATAAATGTCTCTCATATGGAATGGTTTAAGTGCTGGGGAGTATAATATACTGCACTACCATGGCTCCATTCTGAATGCCTGCATAGTTCATGTGATGTGACAGCAGCGTGGTGCAGTTGTTAGGACTCATAACAGGTAGGTTGTGGTTTCAAATCCCAGGTGAGAAACTGCTGTTATACCCTCAAGCAAGGTACTTCACACAAATTGGTCCAGTAACATACCCAGCTGAACTGTATATAAATGGGTACAAATGTTAAGTCATTTTGGAAGTAAGCATCACCCAAATTAAGTCACACATTAGTTCAGCAGTCTATCAGGAACATAAATCCCTGTTGTTGTGAAACTTCTGCAATTACATTATCAGACATACAGTATGTAAATAAATTAAATTGACTATTATTGAATAATCAGTGTGTCTCATCCATGTGAATTTGGGGTTCTATGCTCAGTAATGACGCAAAAAGGTGCCAGGCAGAATCCTAACAATCGTGAGACTTCAGTATACAATACAGACTTTTACAGTATAGTACTTGAACGGAGACTGCAACTGACCTTACTAGGCAGTGCAACAAAACAGACCATAAGATTCATTTGGGGTTTTCCAGGCAACGTCTGAACACCTAGTCATACTTCCTTTTACTGTCATAATTTATGGAGCAATTACCCCCCTTAGCCTATACAAGTACCACAGACTCACTTGGAACAATTGAAACAAGAGTCACAATCCCTGTTTTTTCTCTAGTATTTGTAATTAAAAAATATATTAATGCCCACAGAGCTTTATTTTTTTTAACAACTTAACTGAAAAGGGAAGGAAAAGCATTTTATATACATGTGAAGGGGGGCCAAATGCTAAATACAGTAGTAACGCTATATTTAGCAAAGAGAAAAATATTTTCACAGAGAAAAAAAAGGCACCAAACTGCCCGTTTAAAAATAATTCAATGTTTGATTTATTTTTCTACAATTCAAAACAATAGCCAGATCACCCACTAGGACAGAAACTCACAGGAGAGTCCCATAAAGGGGAAAAATGAACAATACAGGACTTGCATGAAAAAGCCAAATTTCAGCCAGCAAGCAGAGAAGGGAATTGAGAACTGCCATCCAGCATTTTTAACAAGAAATGAATGTTTGGACAAACTGAAACAAAGGGCTGTTGTTCTACTCTAATGGTTCAGTGTTATTTGCCAAAAGCAGAATTCTCACTGTGACAATTCAGGCACAGATGTTATCTACTGATAATAATGTGTTCAGGTGAATATTTTTACCCCAATGTAACATGAGTAATACACTTCAAAAAGTCAATGACCCACTTAGAAACAGTCTCTAAGCAGAAAGTGCACTTAATGTATTTATGTCATTATTAAACTAGTAAGCACTGCATGTATGTCACCGATGTATGAAATCAAAGCTAAAATGGTCAATTTGACACTTTTCTTGTGCTGGAAATACTACTGGGAGGATAACAATTATTATTATGTGATTAAAACTTTAAACAATCAAAAAAGTGCATTTAGGCTGCTTTAACACACTGAGATAACAAGTAAAAGAGTCCCAGAATGGCAGACACATAAGCACCTAAGGTAAATGATTATAATTTTATATATGCAGTCACAGTTAGGTACCATTACATGTACTAAAAGGCTTTCTGATTGCTATTTTGTAGCTGCTTTGAGTTAAAGACTTCAAAGTAAAATATACCTTTCAAAACTGAGGCAGAAGTAAGAGAAGCTTCCTGAGCACATAAGTGGCAGAGAGATGGAGTGAGGGGAGCACTGGATACAGGCTTTCAGCAATCCTGAGGAAACAGGCCATTTTCACAAACCCTACTTCGTTTGCCTGTTATAATAAGAGTGCTCCTGAAACTCGTAGGCCATGCTCACATGGGAGAACACCCCCCAAATCCACTCTTATTCACTATAAAACTTAGAAGATCATTTCTCAGCTTCAAGATTGCATGAATTATCATCATTCACAATGCAACCTTCTTAAAAGGAAGCAGTTTTGCTGCAGACTATTACAGGTAACTTTCCAAGTTTCCAAGTGTCATGCGCTTTCATGATGTCATCACTATTTATATAAAGTACGTTTAAAGATTTGTGAGTCATCACTGAAGGACAGTGGGTAAGATCAATACAATTTGCATAAACGTCTGCAGATGAGAAGCGTGCTTTGATGAAAAGGTTTTTTTTCCCTTTTTTCTTCCTGTCGTTATAGTTCCCCTACTTGCCCAGATGGCAGCACTACTATGGAAAGAAAAACATTAATCACAGGTAGCTGTTAACTCAGAGTTATAATTGCTTAGTAATTAAACATTTTGTTTTTGCTGTGTAGCACTCAAGTGCAAAACAGCTGATGTGACCAGTTTGATTACAGAATGTTGGCATTAGTAAATGAAGTCAAAAACAGAAGCAGGAAAGAAAAGCCTCATCAATAATGCAAATTTTGCCTTGTACATTTAAAAAAAAGACACTCAGTGGTGTTCTTTTAATGATCATATCAACATCAATCAATACAAGGGCACAATCTCAAGCATTAGTGCTGTATTGAATGGCCTCCTCCTATTTGTAGCTATTCTAATGTTCTTGCGTATTAAAGACAGCAGCACGAGCTGCATACTTGTATGGAAGCAGACAAGCTCATTGGCAGCAGGAATAAGGAGCCGTGAATGTGAGCAGCACAGGATGTGAATGCAGAAATAAAGAATTTTGTCTGGCTGCTGTTTGCTGGTGAAAAAGAAGCAGATTCTTCTGCACGGCAGAGCAAAAACGCAGGGAGGGAGTCGCCCCACAACATTTCAAATCACAATCTGGAAATGTGGGAAGCACCTCTCCCCCCGGTTGCTTCGTTAGTGGCTAAATGGTTGCTCCTTTTTAAAACAAACGCACACTGTTGCTTGAAATAGTGTGACCCTTACCAATCCTATACAGAGGGCATGTACCCTATAGCAGGCCGTACTCCCTAAATCGCTGGTTAGAGACTTGGTGTTCATCCAATAGAATAACGTTTATTAATAACTGGAACCTTTTTTGGGAACGGCCTGGCTTTTATAAACGGGATGGTCTCCACCTTAACCTTGAGGGGATAATTAATTCTATCCCAAAATTGAATTGAATTCAATATCAGTGTGATGGTAGAAAGTTTACATTAGAATTTCTTATAACTATTGTCATGCTGTTGCAAGATTTGCGTCTGCTATTTTCGGGCCTGTGCCTCCCTGTTCTTTCCCTGAAAGTACAGTACATGGTTGTCAATGGGAGTAGAGATAGGTACAATCAGCAAATGCAAAACTGTGTGGATATGTAATAAAATAACTGGCAATTCTACATTTTTTAATCAAATAATTCATGTTTTAGGAAATTGATTACAATTGGTTAGGGTTTGTTACAAGTCCTTTAGCATGCATGCATATATATACTTGACAAGTGTTAAGGTCTGTAAAAGCTTATGCCAGTTTGAGAAGCGAATGGAAACACTTACTTTAGCTTTACAATGGCTATAAAGCTTATTAAGCTGAGGCTTACCGTATATTGAATAATCAATGCAGTGCAGTAATTTTTTTTCTTGAGACCGATTCAAAGAGCAGAAAAGCAGGGAAAATAACCTATAGACTTCTGAGATCTCCAGAATTTTATCTTCAATTTGTCACAATTCGTTTTTCCAGGACAATGCACAGGAATACCAATGGTACTGTAACACTCTGCTGCACATTGTATTTCAATTGAGTTCATGCCAGGCAGCATCTTTGTTCTCTGATGTTGCAGAAAAGCAAGTCGAACAGACTATCCTGGTTTCCTCAATTATCAGTACTAGTGACAATGCTGCTATTCCTGATTTTGAAATAAGTGGATATGGACCAGCAGTCAAAGCTGGCACTGAAGTCTGCCCAGAATCAGTAAAATCCTCACAGCATGACAGCCTACAGACTTCTCATCAAACCTTTACAAATGCTTGCCAGTATTTATCTCTGAGCCCAAAAGGCATCATGTCACTGATGCAGTATTTGTAAGAATGAATAAGAACATAAACTGATACTAATTTGAATGCAGAATTTAGCATTAAAATATTTTATTATAGAACTCGCAGCATTTCTCTTGGTACAAAACTCAAAATGTCCATTTTACTGCTTATTCTGTTTTCTTTCTGATTTTAATCCATTTGCAGCTTGCTTTTCCTATTTTATCACCCTTTTATATGTAAGGTTTAAGTTACGTGTTCTATAGAATGATACACAATAAAAATGACCCATCAGGATGAAAGCTTGTTTCGGCATAAGACCATACAAATTAGAAAATGTCACCTTTTCAGAAAATTTCTCAGAAATTTGTTTGGCATCAAAGCAGCAATGTTTTATATACACAGTACAAATAAACATTATGTTAAGACTAAATGTGACATATAAAAGGACCTATGAACGTATACATAGTCATTATGCACCACGCTGTGAGCTTACTTCCTCCACAATCACCCTGAGCCCCTACAACTGCTCAATGTCCCTTCATTTTTGCACATAACCACTAATTGTATTTGCACATAAACCAGTCTTCCTTTATTGTGAGCTCATTTATCGAGATGTTTGATTAAATGTGGGCTAAAGGAATTCCTCAATCTGTTATGATAATCGTTGAAGTGTGATTATGGCTAATTCTGGCTGGCAGCCGTAAGGCTGAGTATACTGTATGAGATGAAAAAATCACATTTCAAAAACTGAGGCAGGGGGTAATTGAGTATTGAGGTGAAATGGTTTCACCAAACTCACTCATAGCGTAATATACTGTAGTAGTTTGATCTGCCTTAAAGTCTAACTAGCCGTAAGACGCTAAGATTTTGATTAAACACTGTAAAGTTGGATTTATTCTAAGCGTTAGTAGTTTCCTCTATTACGATTAAGTGGCATGAGAAGAATGGTCACTTGATAAATGTTGCTTCTTCCTCTGTCTCTTAGGCACAAAACCAAGTCAGGCATGAGGCACACACTCACAGTTTTTCTTGCTCAGCTCTTCAGGTTGTATGATTAATTGGTCTTTTCCTGCAAGATTGATACATTTAGATTTCGCAGCGCCTAAGTGGATTCATTGACCTTTCTGCTGCATATACACTGGAATAAATAACGCAGCGGAGTCAGGTGTGGGGAAGAGATTGACACTGATGAGCTGAGTGCCAGCCGTCAAGCTAGCGCTCAATCGCTCTTTCATCTCAACAGCTACAGTGGGGGAAAATGTTTATTTTGAAGGGCCTTGATCTCTCCCGACAGGCCGGAATGGCTGGCGTTGTGCTTGAAGGAGACGCTGGCGGGGCTCCAGCTGCAGACGTTTCGCACTCATTGCGACACGGCGATAAAACTCACAGCGGGGGCTCAAAACCATCAGGGCAGGTACCTCAGCTCAGTCCTTTATTCTCACAATAAAAGTTTTAAAGGGCAGTATACAGAAAATGCCTGTTACATTAGATTGCCAGTTCTGTCATTTGTGTCCTGAAAAGAGGCTGTCAATTCTTTTCTTTGCAAAAAAAATGAATATATTCAAAAGGCAAGCATATGCAGTCATTGTTTAATGAATATTAATCTAGCCACCAGAAACTGAGGAATTTTCTTTGTGCTTTAACCTAGTAAGGAAATACAGCTCTGCTTATACTCACACAAGATATATATAACAAACAAGGAAATAGATTTATGCTCAATTCAGAATTAAAGTCATCTCATTTCATGATTTTAAAAGTCTTGTTTCTTTAAATATCACGTGGTTAAATATATCAAGTAGTTTAATAGACTCAGTATAGACTAGATTAGTACTAATGCTGGCTTATCTAAGGTTAGTTTAGGTGAGTCAGTCGAGGATGAAATTGAAAGCAAGTTGATGAAAGGATGAAAATTAAGGTGTAAAACCAGGCTCAAGTGATTTTTTCAGAAGATATCCAACAACAATTTTATCATCCCTTGCCAATTCCAATCAAAATCTTTCTTTAAAAAAAAGTATGTTGAGTAGTTACTCAATTATTAAAGTCTACTACATTAAAGGCCTGTTAAAAATCCAGGAACCACCACATTATTTAATATAAAACTGCAAGATCTTGCCTTCCTGCTTTATATAAGTAGGACAAGAGATTTAGCTGAGTTGATGCAAAGTTTTGCAGATCCCAAATTATATTACTTAACCTACTATACTGTGTGCATCAGGACCTGAAAATACTTTGGATTTCTAATGTACCAAAATTAAAAAAAAGGGGGGAGAAGGGATCAATCAATTCAGAGTCTTGTTTGCTACAGTATATGTTCCTGCTTGTCCACAAGTCCTGCCTAGCCCACTTAATTATCATTCTGGAATGGTAAAATTAGAATCTTCCATTACACTTTGACACCTCATTTACTTTCCCACAAAGAATTGTCCGTTCCCTTCTCTCTCTCATAGATTGAGTACACTGCGATGAGGAAGCGCATTTATTAAAACTTCTGTGTCCTGTCTCCATACTAATGGGGTGATATTTAAGGCAACCCTATCTTCAGCACATATTATTGCTCTCCATTCAAGTGCTGCACCTGTGCTCTTCCATGAGTAAGCTAATATATTATTGACTGAGTTTAAACCCCGTAGGACAGGCCTATATTTAGAAAAAAAGAAACATAGTAACACAGAACAAACTAGTAAGAGCCTCATGTTTATTCTATTTTTGTATCACAATTACACTAATATTAAAATAATTTGAAACCGCTTAATATACCATACGAGAAAGTATCTGCATTCTTAACATCATTATTTTGGGGGGGATTAACATAGAAGATCAAGAGCAGAGCTTGAAATGTGAACAAGAAACATCTTACATTACTCCATGGCATCTGAAATACACAACTTCCTCTTTAAATGTAAAAGCCAATGTGTATTCAAGTGCTGGAACATACAAGGTACACTGAATCATTGATTGATTTGGACACTGCAGGTAGTAGTTACTAAACAAGATGACCCCTAGCCTGAATGTTCGGAATTTGCAAAAGGAAAAGAACTGTAATTTGCCCCCTAACAAAGGACAATCAGTAGTATTTCTGAGAAAGGACTGTCTCATTAAAGGTGAAATGGGGTGGTGCAGTGGCTCTGTGGCTCAGGATCTGCACCTGTGGCTGAATGTTGCCAGTTCGTATCCCACAGCCGGTAGAAGAATCCTACACTGTTGGGCCCCTGAGCAAGACCCTTAACCCCAACTGCTGCAGGGACACCATATAAATGGCTGACCCTGCACTCTGACCCCCAGCTTCTCTCCCTGTCTGTGTGTCTCATAGCGAGTAAGTTGGGGTATGTGAAAAGACAAATTCCTAATGCAAGAAATTGTATATGGCCAATAAAGTGATCTTATCTCACATTATCTAAATTCTTGGTCCTCCTGAAGAAGTGGATGGCAAACTAAGTTTTAAAATGTTGCAACAGAGGATTTTCAAAATCAGTAGCAGTTAAATGTACAGTTTTGTGTTTAATTGTGTAAACAGAATTAGAGCTTCACACAGCTGACAAGTGTGAAATCGCTTAAACTCTACTCAGCCTCTTCTTGAAAACATAAGATTAAGTATGCTTTTAATATATGCAGTCGTACTAAGCAGATTGATTCCTTGAATTAAGCAATGGAGGAAACAAGACAGCTTTTTTAGTTCGGGAAAAGGGCAATTGTCTTGGGAGCAGATGGGTAATAAGTGACATTTAACTATTGTAGGACTGAAAATAGCCTCTGAAAACCACAGACATTTGTGGAAGCTTGAGAACGCTGCCATTCGGCCAGAGTGATGTCAGGCACATGGCAACCTGATGCTGTTAGCACGCACAGCTAAGCTTACTTACTGTAGCTCTATATAAGGCCTGCTTTTATTTCCAGGCCTGGTGTTCACTTTCACCACCCTCTGGTAAAGTGCAATCTCAGTCTGACTGATGCCCATCAAGCTATGGACTGGGGTTTTGATGGAGCTTTCCAACTTGTCTCCTCTGGGCTATTGGATTCTCTTGGGTCCACAACACATGACCGGTCATGGTGTCTGAAATGTGCTCATGGAGAAACAAAACCATTTTTTTCCTTCAGATTAGAAAGCTAGGGTCCTGATCACAACTCTCTTGCCATCCACTTTAAAAGTTTAAAGTCACATGTCTTCACATGATCAGCTTTAAATTGATCAGAAAATTACTTTCATTATACTGTATATAGGTAACTTCTGATAAGTGGAAAAATTACACCACCTGTGCTGGTATTCAATTTATGTTTAAGTATGTGTACACATGCATTTGTTTTTTGTAGTAAAACACAAAAATTCAATGTAAATCGGTCACGACTGTTATTTCATGGCATGGTCCACATAATTATTATGCCAGATTCTTGAATCTAAGGAGATCTTAGGTTCTGCGGATCATCCTATGTCCTTTGTGACAATTTAATTTTCACACTTCTAGATTCTGTAGCTGAAATGTCCAAGCTTCAAAGTAAAATTGCATTCTTTGGGCACAAGTTGCTCTTTGTAATATTGCTGTTACAATCTGTAACCGCAGTATTACTGTATTTTCTGTATTACTGCTAGTCTTTAGAAAAACGAGCATTTAAACAAATATAAGATATGTCCTTCCAACTGAAAAGAAGTCGAATGCTTGATTGCACATTGTAAATAACCTGAACGTCTGTTTGCTTGGCAAAACCAAATTAACATTTGTATTGGAGAACAAATACAAAAGTGCTACTGCTTATAGTGCAGAATTTGTGTCCTGCTGCATCATAAATCCTTTTCTGTACTATCAGCAGAACAAAAATAAATACATCTCGTGATAGGTTACTCTGCATGTACTGTGACAAAAGATCCTAAAGACTATGGGGTTCGCAGGGTGTGCTTTCCTCTAAGCAAAATCCACGTTTTAAAGCAGGTGCTTAGAAGATCGCCACGTTAAATTGCTTGGTTCTTAATACTTCAACAGTGATGATGATGGATCACATAATAACGAATGGGTGGGAAAGGATTTTTCATTACTTGTAACCTGATAACGTCGGTGCCATGACACAACTTTAGATTGGAAAGAACGTAGCCCTTATCATATCTAAATCAGCCCTGCAATGCATGCACTGTGTTCCCGAGAGGAATTCTACCAATTAGTGATGGGATTTACTGCATTATTTCCGCCTAGTAAAGGACAGAAAAAATAGCTTTATATTTCACAGTCCCAGGGGTAAAAATGTTTTCTGTTCATTAAAGCTTTCCCTTCTTTTTCACAAGGAAAAATTTGATTTTCAGTTCACTGCCTTTATGTACGCTCATCGAAATGCACTCTGCCAATGCACTGTGATTTGACAGCACCGGGCAGGATCAATCCAAGAACTCCGGTTTGCCAAGTGTGCACTGTCTGTTTATGCTCCCCTGTAACCAAGAGCTGCTGGCTAAACGCTGTGAGGGGTCACACCTGCCAGTAACGGATGTGGCCTGGAGGAGAACCCGATAACTCTTGCCGAGTTCATGCTGTAGCCCTGGCGAGCTTAAATGCCCGGGCAGAGAAACAGAACCTAAACTGGATTATACTAAGAGCCCGGTGCAGGGTTCATTCCCACTCAAGTAACTGTGGATGACCGTGCATGTCTGAAACACAACAAAGAAGGTAGCGTCCATACCGGAGGAAGATAAAAAAATGAGTTAGGATTGATCAAAGGGTACATGGGCACACTACAATCCAGAAACAGGATTTAATCAGGGATAAAAATGGCTTAGGGAAAGGTAAGTCTCGCAGCATCTTCAATTTAGCTATAGCAATCACATAAAGAGTACAAACGTATCCTCCCCAGCTTGAACAAAACAGCTTAAGTGCCTTGTGTGGCACCACAAAGGAATTAGTGTTGACCATTCGCTACACTGCCAGCTGTCACTGGCCCTCCATGCTGAACACTCTAGCTCTGCTGGAATAACTGCAAGCACATATGAAGCACCTGAACAGCTTCTTGCCAGTTATTTCCACACACAGGGAAAGGAAAAAGATATTCCCATAAACCCTCAGAAGCAAAGCTGCAGAACACTGATGTTTCCTAGTTCCAACCCCTTTTTCAGTCATGTAACTCTGGAGCGTCAGATCATCTGAATGGGAATAATTGTTACCACCTGTAATAAAGCTTTTGTTTTTCCTCTGCAAGTACACACATACATCTCGGGTAAAACCTCATAAATTGTATAGCAACACCACGCATGGCAGTAGGTTGTTGCTGAATTGAAAGCGCAAAAACCTACATTGAGGCTTCTAAATTTAAATTTAAGTTTATCTAAGATCAAAGGGCACCATAAAACAAGCTAAGGTTAAGTAATTCTATGGTCCCAATTTACATCAATATAAACAGCATCCTTGAACTATGGGCTGTAGATGTTAAGTGCCGTTTATCAACAGGCCATCTTATTTATTGTCCATACTCAGAAACTATGCAAAGAGCAATACAGCATGTGAACACAAAGGTGATAAATAACACTGATGTATCTAGACTAGAGATGTGCTAAGGACGTGCCTTGAGGTAAAATAAGATCTACAGACTGAGAGGGCGCTTTCACGTCAGAAACCAGGCAATTCAAATTCATGCTAATTCAGACTGTGTCTTCTACTGCAATATCAGGAAAGGGGGCTGGATATCGAGCTGAAGCACAACACAATCCAAACACAAGATTAATGGGGAAAACTCAGGCCTAGAAGCATTAGGGTCGGAAGGTACCTTTAATGAGAAACAAAAATGTCAAGAATTGAAGTGAAAACTCCCCTAGTGCTCAGGCCCTGAGGTACTGCATTCTGAACACGGAGCAGGCTGCGAACATTTAGATCATATTAAACAGCTTGACTGCCATTTACCTTTTACTGTGTATTTTAAAGCAAAACCTCCTAGCATGCATTATAACTAATATTCAGTATTTTAACCGTTTTTTTGAGTCATTAAATAAGAATTGATTTGACAATTTAAGTGCCTTACGTGAGCAGCATGAAGTGTTTTCTAAGGACTTACAGTAACTGTTCTACCTACCCTCAGGGCAGCTAAATGTATCTTTGGGGTTTCTGCTAACCAGCAAGAGACAGATCCAGGTACAGCACTGAAAGACAAGAAGCCAAACCTGCAGTTCCCTGTGGTACAGCACTCCACCTCGCTGTTCTAATTAAAAACATGGGAGAAAGCAAAACAGAAGATAATGATGACAGTAAAACTATCTTTAAAAATAAAGTCCACACAATTACTTTCAAACACCTGACCTCAATTAGGTATCTTCATGGAATGTTTCATATTAAATTAAAGTTTAAGAAACAGAATGTACCTGCAGACACAAAATCATGTACAGTACGTAAGCATGTAATGGCTAATTTCTGGAGAGTTGCTGAGACAGTCAAAGACATACTCAAAGAACTGTGATGTTCTTAATGTTGAAAAAGTCTTTGATTTTGTTTTCTTGATCTAAATGTAATGGCTATTTGAAGCAAGCATGTTCTTCCAGTTCATTATTTTGTGTCTTAGGAGGGGAAAAACTTTTTTTCACTGGTCCATCAAAGACAAATAGGTGGTTATCTTCCAAGCGACAGTCCATATGGCAGACAGGGAAATAAATCCACCATACCAAAGGAATTGCTTCTTCTTTTTTTAAACCCTCCCAATTTGGAAACACCAAATGTTCATTACATCTTTCAATGACATCACGGCAAGCCTACAGGTGCACAGAAAGTGCAGTTACACAGCTGAGCCCTGGCCAACTCATCCCACCCTTGCCCCTACTAGCATTAAGCCAATCACAATTACTGTGTGCACATTCCATTCCATTGATTCTTGATTGTGCTTTTATACAATAAACAGTCTGAACAAATTGGCTGATTGATTCCATTTCCACTCCTTAGGTATGAAGTTGCCACATATTCTGAACACCCTGTTTGTCACAGATAGATATTAGATAGACAGATAAGATATTAAACTCTATGCATTACATGATTATGACCAAAGACTCATTTTTTCTATAATGCCTCATCTAAAGAAATGCATCTTTATAAGTCCAGCAACAAGAACACACCAAGTATAATACATTTTAAATCATCTTAACATATCTAAATATTTATGTTTTGTCTTTTTATCTGGATATGCCTAATATTTGAGTGAACCCTGACCTTGCAGTCTTTTACTGCAATTAATAACTATAATATCCAATAATGGTTCTAAAATGCATTTAGGCCTCTTTGCCTCCTTTCACATCTGAGCACTTATCATTCATGTGCTTTAAAAGAAAAATAGGTCAAAGAAAGAAAAACTCACATCTTTGATCACACAAAGCACTCATTATCATTACATTTCCTGTAGACTTGATGTGCAAGGCCCACAACTGCTTCTGTAAAACACTTTCCAATCACAGTTTAATTTCAGGTATTTTGAAGCAGCTTGGCAGTCAAAGTGTTAAACAAATTCCGCATCAAAGTCTTTTGATTTTTGACTTCCCTACTGTAGAAAAGGTCAGCTTCACAGACATCAAAAAAGGTCTTCGACTTCTTCGCAGGAAATAAATCAATCCAGTTGATATTAGTCCAGGAAAATGCTTAGATCTTTGCAGTGGGATTCTCCATTCTGTTTTTGATTTACTTAAAAAAAAGATAAATGATCCTCTGTGCCTTGGCCACTATTATCACTTAAAGGCTACCAAACTCAGCCCTAGACTTCCCACTACAAAGGCTGGCCTTAAAAGAGAAGGATCCTTTGGATAGATGAAAACCTCTCCTGCCCTCAAATACATGCTACTACCATTCAGGAAAAATAAAATCTGCTCTCACCATGCTATCCTGAATTTTCTATTGACTTTGCAATGCCACACTACAATGTGTTAATCGTCTGAAAACCCTAGGTTATATTTTGCACACCTACAATATTTTATCTCCACCAAAACAACATATTTTCTGAACACCACCCAATGCATGTAGGAATGTTCATGATCTTGGTTCTCTTGTGCACATGGAAAGAAAGTTAACTCGCAAAAGCACACCTTCTCATTTTTACAAGCTCTCAAGGACAAGGCTTCAGAAATAGGAACTGTACTTTACTGAACACTTTGGCTTCGGAGATGTTCATAATGTGCCCATACTGACACCAAAGGAATGAGATCCAGTAGGGAGGTCCGGTTCTGGTCCTAGAGGGCTGGTGAGTCTGCAGGTTTTCTAAGTCTCTTCAGAGTACCTACTGTACATCAGACGGGCTGGGAGAAGCTGCTAAATTGGCCCCGTTAACTCAATTATGAGTTGATTTTGATTATGAGCTGGGCTGAAATGAAAATCTGCAGACACACAGGCTCTCCAGGTCCAGGAGCCAGGGCTATGACAATCCTCAGTGCTAGACTCTTGGCCCACGAGCTTGGAAGAAATGATCCCGTCACTACAGGGCTGTTACTGGACTAGGTACAGTAAGGGTGACCAAGAGACAAGCTGAACTCTAGTCCTGGTCCTGGAGGCTCACACACCTGTAGGGTTTCACTCCAGCTGAGCTTCATTAACTCACTGAAGTAACAGATTGCTAGAGTGGAATATAGGGTTTTTTTCCTACTCAAACGTGGGATTTTATTTTACTTATGAAATCTAATTGTGTGCAATAATGAAAAAGGCCACCTCCAACACGTTTAAGAGATGAAAACAGTCACAGAGTACATGTTAACCATATTAAATTATATTAAAGTTCATCGGTTTTGTAACCGAGAGCTAGACAGGAATGAAGACCAGCAAGTGTTGCCAGCCTTCATGTCCAGGACTGAGAACTGAACTGTAGAGGAATGGTGTCTAAACTGGCATTCCTAACAGACCTGAGACCCTCATCAGAGGAAACTGGGACTCCAAGTAGCCAATCAGCGACATCATATTATAAAAAGTCTAAGCACACTGTTTTGTGGTCTTTTCTAATGGGGAAGTTCTGAAGTTTTTTCTTGTACATTACAAAACCATTTTGATCTAACATGATTAATTTGCCTCAATTCAGTTTCTTCTAAAAGATAGAGTTGTGCATGTTTTTCTATAATAAGCTATATGGTCAAATGCTTTAATTAAGACATTGCAGGTACTAGAATTATAAAGCTTAAACTTTAACACACAGTAAGTTTTGGAAAGAAAGCATTTAATTGCTAAAAATAGCAATTTGCTGTAAAAATCATTTATATTATTAAAGTTTACCAAATACTTCCATTGAATGATGCATCCTGAAGCTTTTGTAAAATAGCACAAGATGGATATAAAACACTCAAAGCTTCAAATGTAGATGAGAAACTCAAGCATTTAGCATCACTATACACCACTCATTATCTAACAAGAGCAGAAGACCTTTAGTTCTCTAAGGGCTTAGCATGGGATAAACTGACTTTTTTTCCTTTTCTCTGTAACAACATAAACCTAATAAAAAGCAAATATCTGAGCAAGCAGAGCCCTAAATGTCCCCTAATTGGAAAACCGTTTTCCCTATGTAGTTTGCCTGGATCTATTCCAAAACAATGAGCTCTTCAGAATGAGGCTAAGACTTATTGCCATTTCTGGATAATGCCTGTAATGACCCCAATCAACTTAAAGAAGGTTTAGCAGGTCTCATGATTACTTGGCTTCCTGCAGACAGTAACAACCAAACCGTAGTCTAAAGGACAGCTCACAATCATAAATCTCTGTGCATATTTAAAGTAAATATTCATCTCTCCTGCGATGAAATTACTTTATTCTTTTTTTTTACTCAATAACTGTAGGCAATCTCAAGAGAAAACATATGAAAGATTAGCTTGTCATTGTGCATCTTTAGGCCACAATTCATGTTCCAGAAAGGCATTATGGAGTGACAATCATGAGTAAAAAATATTCTTACTGGAGACACCTCACGCTCAATGATTGGTGAAGAAAAAATGGAAGAATAATTTATTCAAAGTTAAATGCCTTTTGTGTGTGCATGAGAAACCTTGAAGAAGATAAATACTGCCAACAGTAAGATGTGCCCTTTCTGAAAGGCACTGCCAGCTCAGGTTACAAATACTACTAGAAAGGCAGTGCAGCTGCATATAAGCACAAGCACAAATTGAAACCACAAGTGAAAATAATTAAGGACCTGGAAACCTTTGCTAATTTTAAAGCACGATCCATCAAACTTAGAATAAGACCTAATTATGTATTTTATAAAGAGTACTGTAATCCACGTTGGTTGCCAGTGCTGACCATCAAAGCAGCACATATATGAAGCTTAATTTATACTTGAAGCTTAATTTATACTTGTATACTTTAATGTACACTTCTGCAATACTTTATAAGAAGCTTAATTTATACTTGAACCCCCAGAGGTTCAAGTTGGGAGCTGTGTCAGCATGTAGGCTGTAAAGGAGGAGGCAGAGGCCCAGGTTCTAGAGGCTATATGCTGTTTAGTTAGCTCTATTTTTCAGAGTGAAATTAACATCTACATGTAAGAAAGGTCTATAGTAAAAGTGCACTGAATTTCTGCCGTGGTCTCAGGCTCTGGATATTGCTCAGATGAAATCCAATTTTCAACCAGCTGGTTAAGTCTCAACTCCAAAACCAAAACTTGGTGGACATCCATTGAGGAAAAAACTGAAAACAAGAGTCAAGAGTCATATCTGGTTTCTGCACATTTATTTCTTAATTCATTGACAATATGATCAAGAATCATTCCAATTCCAGTTATGGAAGTTAAAGAAAGAATTTACTTTTCATGTAAACAAAAAAGCAGCTTTGAATTTGAAGGCTTTTAACAGTGACCCCTGTGTCATCAGAATGTTGCAGTTCAGCCCCAAATTAATCAATCTCTTCTCATCTAGCTCTCTTCTGAGCTAATAACTACAGTTTTTGTGCCATTTTCAGTTTTGAAAGTTGCTGGAGACGACGGGTTAAGTACTACATTGTATACGCATGTTAAAATCTGTAACTCTAAGTGTCGCTGGGTTCCAAACCAGCAGATGGACCAACACTGAAGACATGAACATGATGATACATGATCAAGATGCCACCTTTTACAAGAGGCTTATTCTAAGCATGCACTTCACCTTAATGCAGCACATAACTTCATTCTTCAAGACAATAATATACTGTACATCATTGGACCACTATATACAAGTATGTCATACTGTACTGTATGTACTGCATGACTGAAAATTAGTGAGTATTAATTTATATATACGGTATAAAAGAATGATTTGTATGTACAAATTGAGTTTTTTGCATTTATCCCCTCTTTTATTTGTTTGTATAATACCACTGTTTTTGTACTTATAAAGTGCTTTAAGATCTATAAAAAGAGCTAAGTAACATTATTACTACTTGTTAATATCAATCTTCTTTTTATCTTATTCAAGTACCGTGGGCTCTTTTCTCAAGTGTACTTCATTTGTTTATCTTTCATACCAATTACCAGATAGCTTCCTTACATAATTTTATCATCATTCACGAGAAATCATTTCATTCATTTGTTTCTATGTATAAAATCCATCTATTTTCTAACCACTTTATCCAATACAGGGCTGCATGGGAGGCAAAGCCTATCCCAGGAAGTGATGGGCGCAAGGCAGGATACATCCTGGACACACACATGCTCACACCAGAGCCAATTCTCCCAGAAACCAATCAACCCTCTGGCTTTGGACTATGGGAGGAACTGGAGCGCCTGAAGGAAACCCATGTAAACACAGGAAGCACATACAAACTCCATGCAGATAGGAGATTCCAGGTCCAGAATTGAACCCAGACCCCCATGCTGTGAGCCAACCACAGTGTCACTGTCCTGCTCCAAAACAAAGATTAATATACTGTATATTAAAATGTGAAATATTTTCACAGTTTCCTTATAAGGGGCTAATGAATTGAGAAGTGAACAGAAAACTGCAAGTGGCATTCCAAGTAAATCCCATGGTCTCACAATTCAAAGGTAAAACAAAGTGGCACTAACAAGTTGTCAACTGCAGTACAGAACAAGAATCAGCCACATTATAACAGGGAATTGATGGGCCCATCCTGATTAGCGCAGAAACCTCATTTTTCCACAGCGAACCACAGTCTACCAGTAGAATGATACCCACTAGGTTTGTAGTTAAGATCACATTATTATTTGTACTGGCAGAACAGATTACTGTAAAGGACCAGCTTGCATTATGGAACATATTTTACCCAGAACACGAAGACCTGGGGGCAGCATAGTGGTGCAGCGGTCAGCGTAGCTGCCTTTGCAGCACTGGGGCCCTGGGTTCAATTCCTGGGGTGCTGCCTGCATGGAGTTGTATATTCTCCCTGTGTTCACATGGGTTTCCTCTGAGTGCTGCAGTCACTCTTTTCAGAAATACTTTTCAGGTTATTTGTCTTCTGGGAAACGTTGCCCTGGTGTGACTTGTGTGTCTGTGTGTGCCCTGCAACAGACTGGCACCCCATCCAGGGTGTCTCCTGCTTTGCACCTGAGTAAGGCTACAGCTCCCCTGCGACCCTGTATGGGATAAAGCATTTAGAAAATGGAGGGATGCTGATCTGGCGTGAGCACAGAAAACTCTCTCTACACTACATGTTTCCATTCGTTTAATTCACTTCAGCCCAGCATTTAGGAAAACTGTCAACCAGCTGATACAGTGTAACAGTTGTTGAATCCAACCCCATTTCACCACAGGTTACCTGTACCGTCACATACAATGAGGTGTACCAAATCTGGATTAAGCAAGATGCACATCTAAATCAGCGCTCTCCAACCCTAGTCTCGCAGCTCTTACGGATAACCATTAAATCAGCAATTTGTAAAGACTTGGAACAATCTAACGGTGATCAATTGAGCATGCAATTTGATAATTTAGCAATTCAGAGATTTTTTTGGAAGAAAATTATTAATGCCCTTCAGTCCTTAAAGACCAGAGGTCCCTTAATGCATTCCCCCAGTCTTTAAGTATGGGTGATGTCAGGTGACTAGGTACAGTAAGTAACTAGACTTACCAGCTCCCCAGGACCATGACAGGAACTACAGGGTAAAGCGAAAAGTTTTCTAGCAGACTCAGGTTTGGCTTCAAGTACTGAATTTCACAGTGTGTATAAGCACCCTCTAGTGTTTGAATTGCCCATTACTTCAATGCAATCCTGTAATGACGCTGTACTTGTGAGTTTCATTAGGTACAAAGGTACTCAGTTTGAACAGAGAGCTGTCATGTAGACACAATAGAGGCACTCTTAGCCATCACGCATGTCAGAGTGAAGGATGACTAACTTGGAAACTCATTACAGATAGATGACTAAAGAATTTTTTCTCAGTAGTGAGCCTGCTTTCTCCTTTTGAGGACAATGGTCTCTTTTTCTCACACTTAAAGAAGGCTCCACAGTTCATTTTTATTTCTGTGGAATTAACCTCTAGTAAGGTCTAACAAGGTCAGTGTTCAGAAAAGTCAGATATCAAGTTCTTGAAAGGTTTAAGCATGTAACTGCATTTTTAATGTACTGTCATCTATTCAAAACTGACAAATTACTTTTATACCAGCTCAGATTAAAGTAATGACCACCTCTTCTCTATCCAAGTTTTCATACAGTCACTGTCTGTAATGGTCCTCGTAATGTTGTTATGTTGATGTCACACATCCATGTAGATTGATAGGGGTGAAGAAAATGAATCCATTGAAAAAGTGCTTTTAAAAAGGATGTTTTTAAAAGCTTAATGTTCTAATTTTAAGGAATGACAATGTTCTATATCTCTATGTATCTCTGATGTGTTTACCTTTGTAAGGTGCCTGGAGGAACTGTGGCTTTAAATTAATTTGAAAGGGAAAGTGATGAAGGGCAATGTCCATAAATACCTTAATTGCTACCTTGCCAGTAAACTACCATGCCCTTTATGGATAAACGTTAATGACAACTGGATAAAAAATCTGCAACACACCGACAGATTTCTAATTCTTGCTGTCAAGATATTAGCCAATGAGACTGTTTAGTTAAAATGTCTCTAAAAAGATAATGATGCTCAACAGCATATCAATAACCCTAGTCTGCATAACTTTTAAAGAGTGAATTATGTCTTTATTGCAGCTAAATCAAGTTCGCAAAGCCAAAATACATCAAGGATGGGACATAAGACTAAAGAATAAGACATTTAAGACATTCTTGAGCACATTCACCTGCTGCTTGGTATAGTATAGAAAATGAGAAAAGACTCATAATTGTAGTATAACAACACACACAGGCTGTACATTCCCGCTTACAGTAACAGTAGCTCCATGCAAAATTGTTTTGGAAGAAAAACGTCAATTAATTTGCAAACAAATATGGTCCAAGATCATTACTAGGAAAAAGTCATACATTTTAATTAAAGATAATAAGTATACTATTATGTTGACCCAAATATCAAATGCTTTTTTAAAATTAGGGCAGAGGACAAATTACAAACCTGGAATACTGTCATATTTTTGAATCAGACTACTTCTTTCTACACCTGAAGAAGGCTCCACGGCCGAAACGTTGTGTTTTTTCTCTCTTCTTTTTTTTCAGCATGGAATAAACCTATTACTTACTTCTTATTACAATGGAAATGCTTCATCACAAACAGAGATTGAAATCTGCCATGGATGGACAGGTTGAAGATTTAATTTAAGCCCATTACTAATACAAATCAATACTCGTAAATGGGCTCAATTCTGGACAAGATAAATCTGGTTAACTCAGCAAAGAGATGCCTAAGAATACGTAAGGAGTTCGAAATGTCCCATTTGACCAGTCATGCTCAGTTTGTTACTATTATCACATAAATTCAGACCCCACCACTCATGGTGTAAAGAAGTGCTTGTGAAAATTAAATTCCGAATGTACTTCTTAAATTGTGTCCTTGGGCCTAAACATTTACTGTTGGTTCAGAAATCTTACACTGCGTTGACTGTGTCAAAAGCAATGAGGATTTTAAATACCCTTACAGCATATTACTATACTGCTAGAGCTGAGCCCATGTATTTCAATAGAGCTCAGACTGACCGGGAAAAAGTAAGCAATTTGTAACTCTCACCCAACTGCAATGAGCAAAAACAAACACTTTCTCGGTGAAAAAGGTAAAAGGGGAGCCTTTCTCTTGTTTCACTTATTTCACAGAGAAGGGATTGAAAACCACCTGGGGGAAAGAAGATAATTTTAATTAAAATGCATTCTCATCCAACCTATATTTCATTTTCTACCACGTACCATTTGAAAAAGATCTGACCTGGAACATTCTTCTTTTTCTTTAGCTCTACAAGTTCAGAGAGAGGAGAACAGATCGATGTGGTTTTAGATAGTGGGATGCCAACATTAAACTCTGCTTCTCAGAGCTTGATGTGAGGCTTGAGCATTCATGGGTGGGGTCACTGTAGCATCGGTCTCAGGCAGTCTAATTGGTCACTGAGGTACCTTTTTGAGAAAACTGCCTGCTTGCTACAGGTCATGGATCCAAGGCAAAGCGCCCTGTCATGTTGCGTAGTATCACAACAAACAGCAAGCATCACACACAAAAGAAAGAAACAATACTCCATAGTAATCTCCCTGCCTTCACGCAGGATTTTTCACTGAGATGTGAGGATTTCTATGTCATTCTTTGTACATGGTTCAAAAGCAAGTAGGCATCAGAAAAAAGACTTTCAGTTTGTGAGATGAATAGTTTAATGTGTGTATAATTATATTTACAGCTTTACCGGTCTATCATTCTTCTAAATAATGTCTTCAAGCTGTCTTAAAATAACTGTGCAAATCTGCTTAATGACTAACATGAGATTTGAACACAGCCAATAGCACTTTCAGAAATCATACTGGCTATGTTTGATCCCCTGCACAATACCGTAAACAAAAACGGAAGGCTACACTGCTGGAAACAGTATACTGTACTGTACAGTATACTGAGCATTTAATAGTCACAACAGTTTTCTTTTTCTTTTGAGCATCTTGCATGTGTGGATAAAAATAATTCTTAAAATGAAAGAAACACAATGATCACATAAGATAACTCCCTCGTGTTGGTGTTCTCTGGGTTAGAGCTGACAATCATCTGGCTTTTTGTTTTGTTAACCGTGAACTGATGTATCAAAAGTGTAAACACATTATCATCCATCCCTTCAAGACGGAAACCCAGGAAATCTGTCTTTTTCAGGCTGAAACCCAAGATAATGACTCTCTTGTGTTCCTGCAAGGAATAGAAACAAATTGGAAGCATATCTTAATTGACTGGAAGCATTTTTTATCAGCAACTATATTATGCACTTACAATTTATTTGTCTGAATATCCAACCACTAGTGCCATCAAGCACTATGTTCAAGAGCCTAATCTACAATCTGCTCAAGCTATGAACTTGAAGTCTAGCACACAACTATACAAAGAGACACACATACTGCACGCCTCAGTGCATATTGTCTTCGCATTCATGTACAAGGACTGGTCTCCATAGAATTGCTAGCATAAGGCCGCCATCTAGGAAGCTATAAGGGGTACTGCAGCTATGATTTGAATGGAGACAGTGATTGATGCCACATTTTCCTGATTCACAATTCAATTCAGTCACACAAAGGTTTATCAACGGTATAAGAAAGAAGAAAACTATAACAATAGAAGTAAGCAATTTACACTGATATGGAGGTACACCTTCACAAAATAAGATGCAAAAAATGTTGAGTTATTACAGAGGGTCTTCATAAAACGAACCATGAATATTGCAGTGTATCTACACCTATCTTTGGACACTTGTAAACACCAACTGTTTAACCTTGAGCAGAAAATCTATCTACTGATAAATGGCTATTCCTATAGAAACTATTGCTGAATACTTCTGTTCTTATACTGAGATCTTGCCTTTTTCAATTCTTAGAATGCAATAGTAAGTTAACAAAAAACCTCTCGTGCATTTGTAAGACTGACAGTAGACTTTCCTTAGCTGCAGAATGTTTTAAAGTACTATTTAAATCTACATACAAATTTTTTCAGAGTTCAACAAGACGCTTAAATATTAGGGAATTGTATTAAGGCATTTCATGGTGAAAAACAAAGTGAACTGCAAGCTGCTCTGACTTCCCTTGTCCCTTGATGTGTAACAGAACAAGCCCATTTCCTAAGCTTTTCTGACTTCACTGAGCCCACTCTTGTCCATTCAATTTTCCAACATGTGTTTCAACAGCACTGGGCAGTATGAATAAAGTGCACACCGAAGCAGGGGTTACAAATGCATCCATTTGTAATCCATGGCTTATCTCCAATCACGTTCTCTGTAACCATCTGTTGTCTCTTTTTCTCTGCCTCCTTTAAATCTCTCTCAGTACATTTTTCAACGCATCATACTTGTGAACTCTCAACAACACTCGAATGTTGACTTTCCTCGGTGGTACAATGGAAACAACAGTTCAGATGGTAAGCAGTTCTGTTTCTCTACCTGAGACATTATCAAACAAATCAGAGCAGCACAAGGAAAACCTCTTATGAATGGAGACAATCAATCCAACTACTTAATGTATACACATATACAGGTAGTAGTCTGTAGAGACTCCTATCACACATAAAACAGGATCAACACCTGTATTCTTTCAGTACTTCCCATGTGAAAAAAGAAAGCACTACTAACACAGCAGGAGAGGTATCTGCCTTAGGAGGTTATCGCTGATGGAAAAATCATGAACAGCATTAAACTGTGGACCCTGACAAAGCTTTTCACCAGAAAAAGCCTTTTGAGAAAAGTGAACATTATTTAAAAAACAAACATAAATAACAATAATCCCGTGTTATCTTTTGGTGTTGTTATCAAAATATTAAATTCTGCATTGAAGAAATTCTGCAAAACTGCTTAGAAAACATTTTAAAAGCCTTCTGCTGTGCTGTTGTCAAACACTAATACCTAACATGAACAGATAAGTGGCTGAAAAAATAGCTTGATCTGTTTCTACCCTTTATATATATTTATCTTAAAGTGCTGTATAAAACAATTCCTTTAATAGTCACTGAAATTATAACACTTCCCCATATTCTAGAGTGAGCATCTTCATGTTAAGTACTTAAGTCATCACATTTATATTCACAAAACCCCTGCTTAATACATGAATGATTGTGCTATATAAGCAATTCAGTATGAAGATGCATCAAGTCTGTGTCATCTGCATAAAACTCTAGAAAGCCTCTGGGCCTTAGTATGTCACCCGCCCCCAGTGTATCTTTGACATGAGTCGTGAGACTTATTAAAATCACAGCTATTAAAAGAATACATGGATTTAAAAAAAGGCTGTAACCTTTAACAATAAAAGGGGTCAATTTCACACATTTACAAATCCTTCAGAAGTTATAGGTTGGTTTTTAATCAAGTGCCTTCAGTGGGTAAATAATCTCATGAGGAAGTGAAATTAGTTTAAAAAATGCTCCTTCACTTTTTCTAAGAATCTTTCTTCTTTTGAAGGCCCTGAAAAGTTGACATTACAAAGAACTGCCAAATGCCAACAGGTCTATCTTTACTTCTGAGTAATGAAAACTTTGATGTTTCATCAGAAGTTGAGAGATTTGATGTGCGGTTTCTGAAAAAAAAGACAAATGAACTAGTGTTAATCGTATCAGACATTTAAGCATTTAAACTTACAAACTGGAATATTGGTTTTGTAGAAGCCCATTTTAACACATATTGCATTAAACATTCCTTGGACTTAAGAAAACAGCTTCTTACTGCTCTATAAAAACTATTTGTACTGTTATTGCAGCTATACTTACTAATCACATCGTTAATTTCTCTGTTCAACTCTGTCTAGCTCTTTGGTTTATGATCCTCTCTGCCTTTGAGCATGACAGTTTTGAAGTGGTTGACAACATTTACAAATGAATTTGAATCCATTGCCTTGAGTTGATTTCCACTGCCGTACTCAAGTCCCACAGTACCGAGACTAGATGACGGAGACTGACAAAAACATGGGAGCAGCACATACTGTAGTGCTAAACGGCACTAATAACCACAAGGGCTTATCACCAATGTTCATCCAAAGAAAATGTTTATGTAAAAAAAAAGTTGGTAGCTTGAAACAACAACATTTTGGAGCTGGATTTCTTTAGTACCAGATCGCGCATCTGAAAATTCCAAAGCAAGGCATTGCTCCTCCGGCAAACATTTTGTTCCAGTATAAACACATCCCAGATTTTTGCTCCTGATGACATGTTGGCTTTTAAATGGTTTGTGTAGGAGCTGAGACTAATGTTTCAGGGAAACCCTGCTAACAGTACAACATGTCCCATGTTTGAGATAGGATTGCAGATCTGCTTCAAAGATTTAATGACAATTAACCGACAGACAGATGATCTGTGCAAATACTAGTGATAAAGACATCAAAAAGCTCGAGTCTTGGCCTACTACTCTGATGTAAAATTTAAACTGCTTCTATGTTATTGAAGGCATTCAGAGAAAAAGTGTGAATAAAAATAAAGAACTACTGTATTTTAAACACTGAAGCATAGAACTGAATGTATTGACTTAATTATGTACCTGCACCGCATGTTCCTATGTAATATTCAGGTATTCAAATCAAACAGGTTTAATGTGTTACACATGATGGCAGTCAGTTAATTCCATTATGAGGTCAAAACGAAGAAAATACTTTAATTTCCCTTCATTTAATTAACACACCACATATCGCAGTAAGGAAAGGCCTTAATGGTTATCGAGTATTTTTCACTGACAGCTCTGAAGACACGTCAGTGGCAGTTACTAAACAAAGGAGGGTAAAAAAACTTACAACTGGTTACATTTACAAAGCACAGCTGTCATTTAACATGTTTTGCAGCCACAAAAAAGTTTTTTTTTTCTGAAAACCATTCCAATTGGCAACAAAATACAAAACAGGAAATTCCGGGATTTGTAGAACAAGCAAGCAGTTCAAAGATAAAAAGGAACATTTTCATGATGAGCTGCATTTGTTATGTGAGGCCTTTAGTTCATGAAAATGTGCAGAAGAGACTTATGATAATGGAAGAAGCATTTGTATTTGGTGTATGATATGATTATATTTACATTGACACAATCAGTGAAACCATAAAACTAGCTTTTACACAAACTTAACAAGTATCATGTCTCTGGCACTGTCTATGGGGAGCTACAACACAGGAATAAATTGAGGCCTAATGAAGATTACCCCAGCACAACTACTGAAATCTCAGTATCTGTTTAGTTTTACTTTAAAGAAGATCTTCAGTTCAACCTAATTATACTTTTCTTCATGTCATACAGTACTGTGAAGTATTTTATGTGAGTCTCTTACTTGGCATTAACTGTACCAGGGTCAGAACCTACTTTTCAAAGCTGGATGACAGAGAAATGGTCACAGCAATAACATCACACAGTATTGCTTTCCTTGGAAATCCACAGGCAGAAACAGCTTTTTTGGGGGGTGTATTTGCTGAAGAACCCCAGAAACAAGGCAAATACTTTAACTGTGAGAAATATACCGAATCACAATGTATAATGACATATCTAATAAACCAGATGAAGCAGAGGTTAATTCCATGCTGAAAAGTAGAAAGAAAGAACACTGTTTTGGCTGTGAAGGAAAATTATTTATTCTATTTTTCTGCATGGCATTAACCTCTACTTTTGCCTTTTTGTCAGACGTACACGAGCACTGGAGCAGCTCAACCACTCAAACCATGTATAATACACTCTGAGCAGAAATAAAATAACCCAGATGACGTTGACAATTTCTTTGACCTTGTTTGGTGAATCATGACCTTTGTCGGATCTCTTTCGTGCTCCACCTGTTAAACGTGTTAGGAATAGATATGACTTCACAGCAACTGCACAAACTTTTTTTGTTACAGAGGTCCATGGGAGTAACTTGTTCACACCCAGCGTTCAAAATGTTTCTGATGACCAACATGCGTTCTGAGAATGTGTAAAAGTTCAAATCAACAGATATTTTTAACACTGATAGCCAGAAAGGAAATTGCTAGGCTCTTTTACAGTACAGAGCATTTAAGAACAACTTTTACTTTTCTGTCCTTGAAATGATCTCATGTGCCACACATCCACATATTCTTGAAGGCCAATGTGGCTGCTGCTGTCTTACACTGACTCACAGTTGATAGCAGTGGCATCGGTACAGTATACAGTACATTCAGTAAAGAAAAGGATCCACACTACATTTATAAAACATAAAAAATACTTGATTGACCGTATATAGTACAAATTTAATCGGATCATAAGAAGACAGCAGAGAGAAGATTCTTGTTCAAAGTGATCATCAGTGGAAAAGAAGAAGGGTTTATTTTTAGATTACTTAAATCAAGGTGCTGGCAGATGTGACACAGCAGGTGCATCAGGTTTTACTGGCGTGTTACAGAGTTATCTCCAAATAATGCATTTTGCACATGGAAAAACACTTGCCTATATAAAACTGAAAAGTAAAGGCAGAAAACGGGTCAGGCAGACTCACGTATCATATACAGTAACTTTATTCCTATCGAGAATAAAGATTAACAAAAAGATTGCGCAAAAACTGTCAATACCCATCTCTCCATTGAAAGCATTTTTCTTCTGATGCATAACAAGAGCAGAATGAAGTCTGACTCCAATTGCTAAAGTTTATTACAGCAAAGGGATTGGAAAGCCTGCGGCTTTGTGGCAGCCTGAGTCTGCCGCACGATCATATTTGTCTCAAGTTGCAGGAAAATACATCACTGATCCTAGAACGCAGCTGCTTCAGGAAACCTACTGTATGAGTGCTGACCCACCATTCAGAAAGTGAAGCGCATGAACCCGTTTGCATAAAACTACTGTACCAATCGGTTTAGATTACCAATATGGCAATCAGGCGCCGCCACCGCTTAAATCAAGGTTACGGTGAAATCGAGTCATTTTGCTCCAGTTTTCTCTTTACATACGAGCATACGTTGTAAATAATCGTGTGTGTACCAACCCAAATCAATAACCGTGTTCGGTTGAAAATATATAGCTACTTTCTGAGACTACAGGTAGAAGCTCAGGTATGCCTCCATAAATTTATTTTAAAATGATCATTCATCTGTACATGTGTGCAGGGGGGTCATTATTATGAGTTTCTAACGATTAATTTAGGTTAACACGTTTAGAATCACCACATGATTTCCAATTCTCCAACATCAAAGGTAAAAAAGATGTTTTTTTCCCCTCAAGATTAGATTAATGCACAACTACTGTACTTTAGCCGTGGACCTTCAGAAGGAGATCTGGTTGATCGGTCCTAACGAGTATTCAGAGCATCACAAACCCTTATTTTCTCAGGTTAAATGTAAGTGTAATGTTGTATCCAATGACCCAAGTCACCTCTGACGGCAACTCCCACGCTATAACAGATTCAACAAGCACGAAATACAGAAAAGGCAAACAGCACTGTACTTCGGCTTTGAATACAACATAATCGATTTTATATCAAGCAGGTGGAAATGGATTGCGTATCAAAACAAGAAGAAATGACCGTCGGGAAGGAGCGGTTACTTAGTAGGGACTCTCATTATAAGATAACTTTCATCTCAAAACCTGAGCAGTGCCCTGCGAGTGAAAATAGAGCAATGCATTTATTATAAACTACAACATACCGTACATAATCTGAATCATTCCGCTTGGCAATCTAAGAAGAATGATCCAGATATGTCTCAGATGTGTGTCGCTCTTCGTTTACGTTTGAATAGCCATTCCTACACACCTTCAAAGGAAAGCAGTGGACGCTTGTACAGTCCATGGTGAGGAGACGCACTCGCCGTAATGTTGCACCTGGTGCACAAATTAAGAGGATTGAGGTTTTCTTCAAGTATACCTACAGTAGCTCACCAGACAGCTCACGTCTCGATAAGGAACACGTGTTTTGGCTATTAGTTTAACAGACGAACGGCTGTCTTTAATCAAGGTAATTCATATTAATCACGACACCTGTTGTGCGTACAGTAGTCCGGAATACGCCGGCAGTGTTTTTCTAAAAGCTTATTTTAAAAATAACATTTTGTACAATTATTGTACCGTACCAGTTTCTTTCACTTGTATGCGTGCACGGTATAAATGTAAGTGTCTAGAAAACCTACAGATCGCCTAAAAGAAACATAGCCTAGGCTAAATCAGTACCACTCCTCTTCAGCACATAAATAGTTACTGTGTGATTGACGGCAGCAGGTGTTCCCAGTTACCGTTATTTTTGATGGGATATGTTTCAGATTTTAAAGGAAGCTTATCTGGTGAAGAAATAGCAGCATTACATTAATAAATGATAAGGAAGTATCTTTATCAAAGGCGCAATAATGTCTGTTAGTGTTTACGTCGTGTAGTGTGAATTTCCCACAGATTTAGACTTAATAAAGAGAGCCAAGTAAAATCTAAACTTGGAGCTGAGCAGAATATAGATGGGGCTTGAAATACGGTTCAGTCGTGATTTGCACATAGCCCACACATTATCTCCTTCTTTTCGGGACTAGTACAGACTGCTTCGGCACCCCGAACCTGACATTTTTCACACCCTCTGCCTAAATAAAAATAACATCGATATCAACAGCAATTACGAAACACTGGCAACACAACCAGTGCACAGTGTTTGTAACCCGTCGTCACTTTAAAGGCATTTGGTTAACTATTTCGCAATCAAGGAATACAAAAAAAATAAACCAGGAATTCCTGCATGAGTATTTTAGCTCCTTCGTTTAACACACGTTTGTCGTACGCGATGCTTCAGTACCTGCTTGACAAACTCATGCTGTATATACGTCCCTGCACCACACGCAGATTATGCCTTTGAAATAACGATAAAAGCTGCTTAGACTGGAAATAGATTTCGGAAATAAGCGGTGTTTTTCGCGCTTACCTGGGAGACGAGGAAGGCTACGAGAATGTGAGCTTTGATCTCCATGTTTAGTTGTCTTTATGTTATAACAACGTGTAGGTTTGACCAGCTCTGTTCATAATTCCAGAGTCTAAGTGCCTCAGCTGCCAACTTCCCAAATAGAACTGCAGCCTCATCACTAGAGCATTGGAGAGAGGCGCCGAGACCACAACCAATAGATTTACAGGGGGATTTCTTCAAGTCCAAAGGAACCCAGCGCAACTGTATGATGCCCCCACATAATATACATTATATGTGATTTTTATGTACAAGGAAATACCGGCTTCGATATTGTTCTGCGTGCGTTAGAAGGTGCAGATCAAGCCACATATTTCAGTGAAATGCCAATGGAGCAGGGGTTTGATTCTTCTCATTGAGAGTTTTTGAGATTCCTGGGGTCTGTTTTTATTTTATCTTTCTCCAAGTGTAAATCCAACAAGCTGACATGCATGAGTAACCTCCTCGAGTCCTTCTACTAGAGACTCAGATAAAGTGTTGCACCCTCACCGTCGCTGTTACCTAACGTTCAATCTTTTGTTTCAGGAGTTGACCGCGGGTCTTTATCCCCTTTAATAAAAATGTATTATTGTGATGTAGTGGACAAAATCAATGCATAGCAGCCTTGTCTGATACATGTTCATATAACAACATAATCCTGAAAAGAAGCATCAAATAGATTAAGAAAGACTTGCTGAACTGGCCCATTTACTGTCCCGGCTGAGCAGCTACCCAAAGGTCTGTCTTAAGGAGACATTTTTATACGATTTCTGCACTTGATCGTCAAGAGCAGAAAACTGAAAATTCACTAAAATCACTTAGGCGACAATATATTCAGCTAGATATTGTTATGCTAAAACTGCATGTATTACTGTTCTCCAGATACTTTATTTTTAACAAAGGTAAGCAATTTTATAGTGTTTTCTTTACTTTACAAAAAATATACTGTATTCAGAATTCTTGATTTTCAGTCAATCGCGCTTTAGGTTTAAATACGCGCTTCCATTTCAATAGGAAAATATTTTCAGAATATACCGTACTTTCTTCGTAGAAATAGGTGGGGATATATATATATAAAATAAGGTTCATCAAAAGTTTAGACTGCATCATGAAGTACTTGATTTTCTCAACCTTTCGGATCCTCTGCCCCGTAAGAAAATAATCAAGTATATTAATAAAAGTAACACTCCTCACTCCTGAGTGGAAGCTGAGCATTACTGCAGTACCAACCACGGGTTTAGAAACGAACGTAAAACGCTCCTTGAAATGACCTGTAAGGATACAAAATCACCTTCATCCCACCTTCAACACACAGACCGTCTTGTCAGCGAGTTTCTGTTTTATTGACTCTTTTAGATAAATCCACTAATGAGAGTGACAAGAAAAGATAATACCTCAATCATATAGATGAAACAGATAAGGTTGGTTCCTTAAGCTGTATTCAGTAAAGCATTAAATATTCCTAAAACCAATGGCAGTAATGTGTGCTTTAACCTCCATACTGTATATGAATGATCTTTCTGCATTAACCTATAGAATGACCAAGTTCTTCTCAGCATTATAATGCTGTATGATATTCTTTGAGCCCTATATTCAAAATACTTAAATGTTGAAATCCTGTAATTTCCTAAGGGAATTAATCACCACAGGGTTGTGAATACAGAGCTCCTTAAAGTTTAGGAACAGGTAACATTTCATTCCATGCTGAAAGGTTAAAAAAAAGAAACACAACACTTCCACTGTGAAGCCTTCTTTAGGTGAGGGAGAGAGGGAGAGCAGCAGATCAATAAAGCACAGGAGAACACCAGACAGAGCAGCTAGGAAGGGCATAACACAGGTGAGAAGGAGTGTCCAAACTTTAAAGTTTAGTTTGTCACAAGACATGTAAAAAAATACATGTTTGTGTATTCCGATGTCAAGTAAAATAAGCCATGTTTTTAGAAGTACTTGATAGCTTGGAAAAGTGCAACTTCAGCCAGAGACATAGGTTTCCATTGAAAAGCAGGATACATTTCTGATTGTAGTACAAAGGCCAATTGTTGTACAAGCAGTCTTCAAGAGCAGTAACCCCTATACCCAACTTCACATCACAGACCTGCCACATGAACTAGACAAGTTGACAAGTGAGAGAACGGACAACTGTGAGAAACTGCAAAAAGTAACTTCTAAAAAAAAACAAAAAAGTTACACTCTACCACATTTTATATCCCAAATTTTACATGATGTGCATCGTTAATCATTCCACTCTTTTATACAATATCATAAAACAAGCCAGACGGCAGAATGTAAAGATACATCTATGTGTAAATATAACAGATAGTCAAAGTTCTAGCCCTACCCCCACATGAAAAATGAGGTGAGGAATTGCTTTGACATCTCAAGGAATTGCTTTGCCAAGACAATGTCACAGCTGTATTTAGAATTTCATGTAAGGTATTTATCAAAATAACAGGTGGAAATTACTGCAGCTACTATGACTAAGAGCACCCTACCTCCTTCATAAATGCGGATGTCTGAAAATGCCTCCTACAACAACTTAAAACATTTTTGTTAACTTATCTTATATATACTACAGTATACTGTGCTTTTGGTATGTTCAGTCTGTATGTCCCTTGTAAACTATCAATATAATGGTATATTGTGCTCTGATATTATACCCAAAATGCTAGACTGTGCACTGCTGGGTATTTGGTATTGCTACCAGACTCCTAAATAGCCTTAGGCATGAAAATGTAATAACGTCTTTTTAGACATTACGTGTTTCTTCACATGCTTAAGGAAATGTTGTGGTTATAATATTTGCTAAAATAACTTATCCTGTCAGAAGTACTAATTAAACACCTGTGCTGAAAATTGGACTAAGAAAATGTGACTTGATTGTAAAGCTAAGTGCTAGACAGGTACAGTAAGTCACCTGAAGAATAACCATATCTTTAACAGTCATATATATTTATATACCCTTTTTAAAAGATTGTTTAATATGGCCTTTCATGATATCTGTTTTACCAAAGAAAAGCCTGCGAGCAGTATTGCAACACCCTGGATATAATACTATACAGTTCATAGAATTATTTACTATCAATTACTGAAACTATCACTTGTTAATTTTGGCTCAGCACCTCGGGTGCTTCTATTTTAGGTGTCCTGGTGAAGTTACATAGAATTAACTTGTAGATTACCACACAGGTAAATAAATAATAAATAGGTTCAACCTGCAATACCAAACAAAAAAAAACAATCTGACTGCTTTTGGAAGAAAAGAATCTTGTAACCCAAAATAAAATGAAAACCTGAACAAAACAAGCAACATTAACCTAAACACTCACTGAAATGTTTAGGTTTTCTCAATTGAAAAACAAAACAACTTTTTTCTGAAATTTCTTTCCTTTGTCCACCAGGTGGAGCTGTAAATACCCAGAGTGTCCCCATCAAGAGAAAAGAAATGTAAGTCAGCTTTGCCCTTGGATACAGTTGTGAGAGAGAAACTGAAACTGTGCCAGTGAGCACTTGCAGCCTCCAGTGCTGATTGATAGCATGATATTTAACTTTTATTACACTTCGTATCTAGGCTATAATTGCCAGGCTCCTACTGGACTCCTTATAAACATCTTTAATTTCAACGAATATGCACTGTACTGTATGTTCAGTATACAGTATGTTCACTTTTTGGTAAAATAATGTACTTTGCAGAAGACCCAAACTTTCCAACATTTTCCTAAACAGTTATGTTAAGTTTTCCAAAACCTAATAAAGACATTAGCCCTGTCGACAATAGCACTGCTCTTGTCTGGTGGGAATTTGAGATTCTGTAAATCTGGTACGCATCAAAGCCTGATGTCTTTACTAGGACACGTCCAAACAATTGCATATTGTACTGGCCTGAAGTGGTGTTTACTGTTCCTCTCCTGGAACACAGAAGGACCAAACAACTACATGAGTATTTTCTGAATCATGCCAACTCAACAATAAGAAACTATTATCATCTTCGAGTCCGCAATTATTTTGAAAATGTTGGCACCTTCCAAGGCATTCTTAACCTCTTAATACTGCCGATTGTGCATTTAATATGCATTTCATTTATGAACATGAACAGTTCATTCATCAGCTCTTTGCTGCGACTATCTCTGGTTACTGGCAATATTATAAGGCCCACAAAAGTTTGCATGCTTCAAGACTCCTTCTATAAAATACACAGCACCCTAACTACACTGTAGTTTGGGTCAGTTGTGGCAAACTAATACTTTATATTGTGAGCCCGAATCACTTCAAAATTCCAGGAATTCTTTAAAACATCTTCCCTTTTAGGATATAGTTTAAATAGGTCTTTTTTTACTTCCATTATTACATGGTAAACAGTACAAGCAAATGAACAAATACACGATAAAGCCAGGTCAGAGAGGAGAGTTGCATCAATGGAATAAATACAGTAGGTGAACTTTAAAGGCGCAACGCTGAAGAATAAGTATATGTGAAAACTGTAGGCTGTGGAGCCATCATCAGGAGTGTAGGGAAATTAAACTAGAGGAAGAGAAAGAAGAACAAAAAATGGGGTCAGAATGGAGAAAGAGGAATCAGGGTAAAGAGATGCAAAACTGGGCAGACAAAACAAAATCACTTCCTGAAAACTAATGGGAATTGCCAGTTAGTGATTCAGGATTTAAACTACAAAATAAATTTGATCCCACATTGCAGTAGCAAAGTACTATATATTAAGGAAGCCCTCCAGTTATGATATTATATTCTTCCAGTAAATCTGTGGCAAGAAACACAATCTTAAAATTACATTTACAGCATAGAAACATGGACAGAAACTAAGTACGAATAATGTTGTGGTTTATTTCCTGTAAAAGGCATAATTCAGTAACAATTCCTAAACCACATAATCTAATGGTAGTGTGGCAGGATTTAAATAACAGAGGCAATTTAAAAAAAAAAGCACAGTGATGCTCTTTCACTTCTCACCTGTTGCAATTTAAAATAATTTGTCTTTGAAAAAGACAAACAACAGACAAAATTAAGGGAAGACCTTTGTTTTCCAGGAACCCAGACAGAACCAGACAGTATCTCCTGTCTGTCTTTAATGAATCACTGAATTAAGTGCATCTTCACCAACTTGGCTGGTGCAGCAGCCCAGATCCCAGCCTACATACCATCCATTATAGTGCTACCCACAGTGAGTTAGTCATTTGTCCTCCTAATGGTGAGATGAGTGATGAGAACCAGTATTAGGACATAATGTGGTATAATAACTTCTTAGTTGCATTTCACAGAAGCTTGGAATATTAATTGGTTTCTCATAGGATTGGTGCTTGGCCTTAATAGGCTTTTATTATCTTACATTTAATTTAACAGTTCCGCTTTAGATTTCAGGATTACAAAATAATTACAGTGATACTACTAAAATCTTTGTATGGCATCAAGATATGTTATGTTAAAACTGCAAAATGCATTAGTATGATCTTATTACAATGTCGTGTCCTGTTTTGGTCACCATGATGTGAAATGTATACTGCTGTTTTGTCCAGAGCTCAAAGAAATTAACTATACTGAGACTAAAAAATTATTTTTGTCCTTGACCCGAGAAGACTATTAGGGGACATGATTCAAGGATTCAAAATCCTCAAGGATATTGACAGAGTCAAGCCTATGGACTTCCTCAGTATAAACAGTGAAAAATAAATGGAAATTGAGGTAGATCCTGTTTAAAATGGAGCAAGTTATCTAGCCATATGGTCAAAGTGTATATCACCATGTCTTTCATGAAACAGTTGCATGAGACACTCGGAACAATTCATCAGTTCAAATCAGATCTTATTTCAAATAATAATGACTTCTAGTTTATGGCATTACAACATAAACTAAAACAACATAGTCACACAGGACCAGAAGAAACACTTTCAGGCAAGTTGCAGGCATGGAGAGGAAGCAGTGCTCAAAATGAAAAAGAAAGCATGTTTTAATTATTCAGTTTAGCATATTAAGTGTCATTTCTGAAACAATAAAATACAATCACCGGAACATAAAATATTACAACTCAAAGGCTGCAGTCCTGCATTATCAGTAGGAGGGAAGGGGCACTTGACTTATTGTTTTATTTTGAAAATAAAAAATAAAACATATATGGGGAGCTGTTCTGCTGGCTGGACTGCATCCATTCATTTATTCTAGTTGACAATAATACTATACAAGGGCTTGATGAGTGTTCTTTCATTCACATGAGATGACGCTTTCACCTTTTGATGTGCAAAGCTCCCTTCTTGATCGCTGGGAATAGTCCTTATCATCACACATTATCCTTCAACCAGTAAGCAGCTGAGTAAGTACTCCAGGAGAAAGCTTTCTACTTAACCTATTCATTCTACAGTCTATGGAAGTCCACGGCCATCTGCATGGGTATACATAATCCAATTACTGCTAATAGCTCTCATTAAGATGAAAAAAAACAAAGTGAAGTTAGACTTCTGTCATAAAAGGCCAAGGGACATAAAGGAAAACCATGGGTGCCAGCAGGCACAACATTGTTGTCTTTATTTCTCCTTTATTCTGTAGTTTTCATTCCCTCACTCTGTGTTTGGTTAGCATTACAATTGCACTGCTCCCAGTAAATTTTCCCGTTCACTGTAAAATCAGTAGAGGTGACATATGACATAAATCTCTTTCATACAACACCCCTTTCACCACCACATGTGCTTTTGCCCATCCAATAAAAAATCGAGTTAATCTCAATCTTTGGCAGATCCTACACTCACAGGTAAGTAAATAAACCTGCAGTTGCCCACAGAAATATAACAAGTCAAACTCTGTCACCCTTTGGCATTTAAAAGCATTATTGAAAGAAAGCTTCATGGGTTCTCCCCCATCTTTCTCTCAGCACTATGACTCTGAACTTACAGAACAAGCTGACTTTATTGCATTTGTTTCTGTCAGAGTGTGCAAAATCTATGGACACCCAGAGATACAGCTAGTGGTGTCTGCAAAGTACCTTTCAAACTAAAAAGACATTCAGCTCTCCAAATCTAAAAAGTGATTTTTACATTTCTTTTCTGCAATATGCCTCTGCCAGTGAATCATAAATGGCAGTTCAACACATGTTAGCAGGTCGGATATTCTAAATTCAATAACTGAATTTCAAGAAACAAAGAATTTTCAAGAAACAAAAATCAAGGAATCCAATTTATTCCATTTACTGGTTCATTCCTCCTTATCACATTTTATAAATCAAATGAAACAAAAAGTTTATCATTTACATAGCACAGGTTTTAAAGTCTATGCCCCTGTTATGTGTTTTTTTGCATTGAGCAATTTTCCACACAGAGGAAAGATGTCTGTTTTTCTGTTTAAGCCACATGTTGTTGAAGTGACTAGATCAATCTCAGGAGAGAGAATTTAAATGCATCATTAGAAGTACCGAAACAGTCTTAGTTGTCCAGCAGGCTCATTCATTATTTTACACTGCAGTTAAAATGATTTCAGTGTTTTTAGTACCAACATAATAACAATCCTTTATTCTCATTTGCAACGATGACCAGACTGCGGCACAGGAGACAAAGCAGGGAAAGAAATAACAAATCAATAATGTGTAAATAACGTAATAGGATGTGACAATGTTGGCAAGTGCAAGTCTGAGGCAGAAAAGATTTAATCAAACAGCTGAATCTGCCCCCAGATACACAGGTGGGTCAGTGTCAGCCTGCTCTGCAGGTTGATCCAGTCACTGGCACGGGAATTGAAATGACTTGTGACCAGTAGTTGCTCCTGGGAGGTTCTGTTAGAAAAACCTAGGTTAAAACCTAGAGAGAATGCAAAAAACAATATGGATATGGTTTTTCCCAATTCAAGATATATACATTTATTTAAGCCAGCTTTTCATTCACCTAGCTTGCAGAGCAGGACTATCAATCAAAGAATAAAGATCACTCATCCTACCACATGTCGGGATATTTAAAAACCATGGATTGCTCCCCTTTTGCCTCACTTAAAGGCAAACTTGTGATTAAGTTTTCTAGTAGAGTTTAGTGGCAGGCACAGCTCACAAACAGCTTGATGTGTTTTGTTCAAACTGAGCTACACGTCGGTCATAACTGATCAAGTGGGTCCAGTTGAGTGCAAGACGGAACTGGTGGAGGTGGAGATGAGCTGCCTAATGCTGAGAATATTGTTAATGTAGGTGGAGAAAACAGATGACATGTTGACAAGTCTAATTTGTCCCATTTCATAAAACAACAGTGCTGACTAATGAAATATACTAGTGTTAGATATAAAATACTGTATATATCAGCATCCATCTTTCTCCTGTTAATTTCAGGCATGTGAAAGTAATATTCTGTGTGCCATCACATTTAATATTCTTTCTGTACATTCACTGTGCACACATTGCAAATTCATTTTTAATGTCAGTCATTTGTAACCATTACAGTCTGCTACCAAACATTTCAGCACAGGACATTTAAAAAAATCCCAGCATCTAAATACACTGATAAATTGGCTATTTAATAATTGAAATTCCAGGCATTTATTCAGATAGTTAGAGGTTTGGTTGGAAGGAAACTGCTCTGCCTGTCAGAAAAGACATAGCAGGGGTACCCCTTGAGAAGCTTAGTTGAGAATGGGGAAAATGTGGCGTACTGTAAAATCCAAATTTAAAAAGCCCAAAGTGATATCCACAGTCCTGTTTCCCTTGCAGGCACAGAGAAGCATATCAAACATTGGACACCCGCATTAAAATTCCAGCAGTTTATTTTAGTTTTTATTACTCTGACAAACCTCAGCTGAAAGAAGAAATTATTTTATTTATTCAAATCATGGCATACAGAGTCAGAGTTATTGCTGGTCATGAAAATATCATTTACTGCTCATATTTTTTTTTCCCTAACCATATGTGCAGTACATAAATGTGTTCTTCTGTTATCTCCGTTTCAGGTGTTATAGACTGTATTAGAAGTCCATCTCACCCACTGCTCACAGATACATGCTCAGCTTCCCTCCACATTCAGACTTCTCCATTTTACATTGATTTAATTTGCAGACAATTTAACTTGCTCGCTCTGCATGATTGCTCAAATCCATTTGGAGCGTCAAAAGAGAAAAATTTTTGTAATTAAAAATTAAAATGCGATGGTATTTTGAAGCAGTGGCAGTGTACTTTACATCTGTTTTGCCATGTCTTAGTAGGTCTCGCTGGCTGCTTGTCTTTCACAGTTAAGAGGCACATCATTTCAAGTGCAATCTGTAATTAAAATTAACGAGACAAAGTCATTTACAACTTCACTTTTCGCGCCTGTTTTCCTGGTCTGGGGTGAGATGCTTGGAGGAGTATTTATTTGTGCTTGTTTGACATGCATGTCAGGGCAAAACATTATTCTACAGGCAAGTTAAGCAGTTAATTCATCCGCTTTAAGAGTGGAGATAAGCATTTACTAGGTTGAACACAATGATCTTTTTTTAATAATTTCAAAGCATAGAATACATTCACCTTAGGAATTGTCCTCAGAACATTTTTATACAATGAGTGTATAAAAATGCAGCTCCGGAGTGTTGTAGGACATATTTACAGGGCTGAGGCAGGTATAAGCAGGGCATTTTAAAATAAAAATAATACACTGAAAAATCACCATCAAAGTGTGTTTGATTTTACAGTAAACTGCAGTAAAATGGGAAACAACTGGAGTACAGCATCTCATGGGGTGTAGTACAATGTAAAATTAAAAAGATTTCACATTCATATATTTTAATATAAACATGCAGTGTTAAAAGCTGTACAGCATCCTTTCAGTCTAACCTTGAATACACACTAAATATTCTGCTGAATTCCAAAAGTAATTGAACGTTTTTATTCTTAGGGAAAAAAAGCTCTCTACATTTCCATTTGAAATAAGCACGTCAAGAAAAATTAAAATGGCCAGACACAGAACAGTGCAATGCAATCTAATGGAAATGCAATGAAGGCTACACTGCAGGCTGTAGACTGAGGAAGCACCAGATTCATTTAATATTTTAACCAGAGATCAGTCTGAATTTAGGCCTTGTGCTAGTAATTCCCATGTTCTATTTTCTTTAAACATCAAGGAGTACTTTTCCCCCTACCATAAGATAAAGGAATGGTAGGGACGTTTGTTAACTGTGCCCTTATCTTTGAAAAGCTTTTATTTTCTTCATAAAGTGCAGCCCACATTATTAACAATGTAAAATGGCCACTGGCTTGAGTAGATTTGAGTCTGACATTTACTTTCATGCTTTTCCTCCACAGATCCTCCCCCAGCACTCAATTATAATACATTACCTGATATCATATCCTCTTGCCCTCAATTAACACTGAATTATCACAGCCTGGTATTTCAGGTTAACTGGCTTCAAAAGTGGATTGAAACTTGCAAGGACAATCTTAGATCTTTATGTAATTGTAGGCATGCACTTTCTAGAAATGCAAAGGTAATTTCATTTTACACTTCCTAAAGCCCATTGAAGTTTCATTTTACACAGCATGCATTCAGAAGCATGCAAGTCTCAAAGCATGGCTTCATGGAGCCATCAACACTTTTGTTCAATCAGAAGGGACAAAGACCAAGGTTGTGTGAAAGCCTGTTTTGAGTAGAATATTTTCTACCAGGACAGAGTAACCTGGAAAAAATGCACAAGACTCTTGACCTACTGTACAGTATGTGCTGCTGCTTTGTGGGTTTCAAAGTTAAATTGAAGATGTTCAGACTTTGTAAGTGCCTTACAGTACCTCTAGGACAAGACCCTTCACCTTCATCATTCTTCAAATCGTGATTATAACAAGCTCCTTCGCCCTCCTCGTTAATGCATTGTAAGAATACAACAGGGACCAAAAGAATAGCTAAGACTTTAGTCGCTGGATAATTCATTGGTCAAAAGGTGGGGAAAAAAGTTTTTTTTCATGCAAAACAATAACCTCCTACAGCAAGCATTACAAGCTCAAAAACAAAGCATTAATTATTAAACAAACTATACAAATAACTGGATTCCATGATTAGATAATTAAATAGCTTGTTGCATTCAAGTCCTTCAACAGAATGGCTGGGAAGATAGACACTAACCCTACTATAGATTCAGGCCTTTCCACAGACCTCATGATTAAGAGCAGTGCCAGGTTGTGCTGAATCCACACAATAATGGGCTTTTTTACTGTACCAACACAACAAGAGAGGACAATTGTAGTGGCAACTGGTTACATATTGAACAAGACAAATGGCTCTTTTTAACTTGAAGATGGGGCACAAAAATAACAACAGCTAAGTGTGAACTTGTGAGGGACATGTAAGGAAGAAAACAAAAATATATCAACAGCAAAAACAGTGGGGGAAATAGCAAAAGAACAGCTTGCACAAGCAGTTGTCAATTTCCTCTGCGGGGAAAATAGGCAGCACGCTACACTGTCAGAAAGCTCATCAGCACCATAAGTCGCAAAACAGCCTTTCATTATTAATGCTAACAGATCATGCAGTTAGTAGAACAATACCAGATATTGCTGTGCTTTTGAAGGAGTACAGCTTTCACTCTGTTGCTTGCTTCTGTGTAAATGGTTGTCTTTCTCAAGCTGGATCCCATTGTAACTTCAATGCTAGTGATTCAGTAAGCTTAGTAACAACAGAAAAATATAATGGAGTAAATATATTATGTTAGGGACAAAGTCTGCACTCCTAAATTCTTTGTATTAAAGTAAAAGATTGATTAAAATAATCTTTCCAGTGAATCAGAAAAGTACTGGCACTGACTTGAACACAATGATCTCACTTCATGGTATCTAGCACAACAAGATACATTTTGTACTTCGTTATCCATCCAGCAGACACAGGACACAAGGCACCTTGGATAGGATTCCAGTGCACCGTAGGTCACACACACACTGACAATTTAGAGACCCCAAATATACAGTACAAATACAAATACAGGGAGAACATGTAGAGTCTAAAGAGTCTCAAAGCTCCTGGTTCCAGGTTTAATATTAAAAGAATTTTAATATCATGAAGCTTTCATGCCTGATCACCCTCAGTATACAGAAGCGAGCACTTTATTTTAATAGGGACTTGACATTTCATCTCAAGGAATATTTTAAGGTTGTGAAGATAGATATAAAATCTCCTTTTAACAGAAGACTGTTGCATACTGGAGTTTGAAAATCCTAGTTTTGTGCAAACTTGTCAGTAGCCATAATCTGTGTGAAATCATCTTCAGTTTTGTTGTGTTCATGAGTAAAGAAAAATTTAGAGAACGGTTTAAATAGCAGAATTATGATTAAAAGGAGAATCAGTTTAAGAGAATAAGTCCAACTTGAAATGAGGAAAGACACCTGCATGCTTTAAACTCACTGTTTAAACTGAACTGTGAGTTTTACATACCACAGTGTGCAAGACAAAACTACAAACTCTGATATCAACCTACAGGCCAGTTTTGTAATGTACAATGCTTTTTTACAATACCTGTTTGATTATACAACAAAGATGAATAATTGTTGTTAATGGACTGGTAGAAAGGCCACAGGGCAGTTTTGATAAACACTACTCCGTGGTATAACAATTACCAGCTGTGCAAGGTAACACTGTAAAATCCGAATTAAAAAGGTTATAATGAACAGGCCTCAAAAAGCTACAAAAAAAGGAGAAGTAGCCGCTGAGCTGAAGCAATGCAAGACGGTCTTTTTGTGTATAATACACTCACCTGAACATAAAAAGATAATCTTTTCAGAATTGCCTACTTCCATCCAATCTTCTGATATGAATTACTCTCCACTGAAATAGACAAACTACCTGCTCACCAGCTGAAAAATTCATTCATCACAAAAGGCCTTCGCTATGTTGTGGCGAATGGGCTTCTACATCCTAAAAAGATCATCCTTATACCCAGCGCTTTCCAGCTCTCTATGCTACTGAGTCAGTGTATTGTCCACAAAACAGACAGGCACATATAGTACCTCTGCTGAAACACTGTTAGAAACAGAAACAAAAGATGTAATTTAAAACGTACAGACATGTGAATGGGAAAAGGTGGTTTATAACTAATTATAATACTAGGAAGACTGACGAGATGTCTGTTTTTTACACAACAATAGTGAATGAATGTGCGGTGCTGATATACCACCCCACTCAGTTCTGTTCTTTCAGCCATATTTTTTGTGGGTTAGTTAGCAAAGCAAATTGCTAATACTGCATAGTGTAACTGTAAGCAGAAATATCGGTGAATCCCTGAGGATGCATACGGAGCCCAGATAAAAGGAGGTGCAGAATTATGAGAAAAAAAGCAATCAGCACTGTGGAATGAATCTCTATGTCCGAGGCACAAGAAGTTACAAAAGTGCTAATGCAGCTACAGTACTTGGAAAAAAAAGTAGCTGGAGTCCAGCACTGCGTGCCTGAATACACCAGGCAGGATGTCTGTGCATGCTTACTGCATGTTTCAAAGGTGGATCTTTTTTGGTGAATGTGACCTTAGATAAGTCATGCCAGTGTAAAACCTTTGAATTGCATCACCCAGCATCAGGCACAACCAGAGGAGAGGACTTGAGAGAGAATTGACTCCCATTCATCACTGCAAAGATCAAAGCGCTGAGCCTGTTCCCATAATGATTAGAGCATCGGCACTGAAGGGCACTGCAAAGACGAGATGGCTTGTCAGATACGATGCGTGTCAGGCTGAAATGAGGTTTGAGTCAACATGAAACTGAGCTGAGGAAACCAGTCTTGCCGTGTCTCATTCCTGCAAAACGTTATGAATACCTCAATTAATATCTGTTTCTTTAGTCTGCCAGTTCTATGTTCTATTTCCTGACGTAATACTACCCATTTGAAATCAAATTCAGTGTGTTGCTCATCTGAGTTCAGAGTAGGTCATTGTCCAGGCAGGGTGTGAGCTGGCCATTGATGCAGATGGTTTAAAAATGCTGCAAGGTGCTGCCCTATAGGCAAAAAATCATGAGTTCTATACAATGTACAACTGCTGTTGTATACAGCATATAAACTCAACATTATCCGCCACTGACAGCTGATTCACCTATAAAGCTCATCGGCATGCCGTGACTAACTTTGTCCAGGGAATGTGGAGATTCATGCACCTTAAAGGGAACACCTCTTAGGGTCACAGTATTTTTAAAGACCAAAGCTGTAGAAATAATAGAAAACAGAAATGTAAATATTAAATAGCTCTGGCTATCTCAACATGTAAAAACAGATCTAAAAAGCTAGCCAGACCTAGAATTGCCTCATATACTGTACCATTAATATTTTTAATTACAGGGAACTGATTTTCTTCATGTTTTTGGCAATATTAAGTTCTCAATGTTTTTGTAGCATTTTTTTTCTTTGCAGTATACAGTGAATTTCAAATGACACTTCCCTCCCACTGACTCAGGAGGTGTGAATAGGGAGAAGGTATTAGCAGAACAGTAACAAATGTTTAAAGCACATTTGGTGAAAAAAGCCCTTATAGCCACTGGCATAAATGACATACAATATATGTGGAAAGAGGTACCAAACTAACCCACAAAGTCACGATCTCTTGCAAACAGTACTCCGGTTAGGACAGAGCAATCCATCCTAGATTAGACAGAGAAAATAAATATGAATTACAGTAGTTTTAAAGTACTTAAATATCACAATGACTACAGTCACCTGAAAAAGTAGGAAACATTTTACTTAGATTGCTAATTTCAACATGAACACTGAAACAGATGCCTTCATTTTTCAATGCAGAATGAGTGTGAGTCATGAAAACAGAATAAATTGTGGTCTTAATTTTCACTTTCAGAAATATTGCATGACATATGCATCCCACTGAATAATTGATACAATTAATATCAATTTCAATTTACAGTTTACAAAACTGAAAAAAGAAAGGTAGTCACTCATCTTTCCTCCTTTTAATTTTTATATACTAAATTTCTCTTTTCCCATAAACACAACAGTAAAAATGATTTCACACAGATTAAGGCTAATGAAAGACTTGTACAGGATGAAGATTTCCAAACTCCTGTGTGTAACAGTCTTGTGTTAAAAGGAGATTTGGTATCTATCTTCACAACCCTAAAATAGTTCTTGAGATGAAGTGTGAAGTCCCTGTTAAAATAAAGTGCTCAATTCTCTTCATTGAAGATGATCAGGCAGGAAACTTTAATGATATTTAAAACTTGTCCGTTTAAAGAAACATTTTGAGAGGGTGGTAAAGATGTCAAACGACAGGCTCTCTTTGTATTACATTTACAAAGAAGTTATTGAGGTAAAAGATTTATTTTATAAAAATTCATTGATTTTCACAAGACGTTTACTGACAGACTAGAGGTACTACACCTTTTTATCCTTGCACAGAGAAGATTATAAAGGGACCTGATACAAGAGTTCAAAATCTTCAAAAGCAGTGATACTAAACCCAGCAGACCTCTTCAGAATGAACACGGAGCACAAACCAGAGGGTATAAATCAGAATTATGCAGAAATGCATTTAAAACCAGGAATAGGAGGCACGTCTTTACATCAACAATTGTGGGATTATGGAACAAGCAACTCTTCCATGTTATTGAAGCTTTTATCCTGGTTTATTTTAAAAAATGGCTGGATAAGATATTGGATCAATCACCCACTACCTACCAAATTAGCTGAGTGGGCAAAATGGCCTACTCTTGTATGTACAGTAACCTATCATGTGTTACTATGTTTAGTCATTTAGATCCATATGATTCTATTAGCAAATTCATTCAAAATATCAAAGTATTTTTTTTAAAATCAGTTTTAGCAGCTTAGTTGCACACTTCATAAGACCAGCAGTGTCTCCGGCATCAGACTTTCAGATTACTTATCTTTACCGAGCTTAAAAGTTCCTCTATTCTCTTGCTCTATTCTAGTTTGTTTCTAAGAGCAAATGAATCCTGGGAACTTCCAAAACCTAAACCTGTTGCCAATCCAGAAATAGAAGCACAAAACAGCCATTGTGAGTCCATTTAAAATGTTAGGCTTAAAAAAAAAAACTATGCAGTTTTACTCTAAAAAAACTTTCCTGTGGCTCTTACTTTTGTATTGACTAAATATCCTTCTATATAATGTAATACTGATGTTATTGTAGTATTACATCAGTAATGTAATACTGATTTTATGTCTTTGCTGACAGAACACAACCCCATTTAGCAATACCTAACAAAGAGGAATAGGAAGTGTAAGACTTTTGCTTAAAATACTACATTGTTTAATTAATAACTAATAATTGCAACTCATTATACAATATTCTTTTTGTCCACTAATTGTGCTGAATATTTGTTTAAGCATTTAGTATCCATCAGGGGAAATTGTTACTTTCTATGTTTAAAAAATATTATCTGGATTAAATTATACAGGCCAATTTGCTCATTTAACATAAATTATGAAAAAAAGTCTCAATTACACATTTACCCTATCTACTTTGAGCTAAGGCACAGTTAGACTGATCTAACTTTGTCAAGCCTTCAATTTAACAGGTGACCTGATTCTAAACTAAGGCAAAATGAAAATCGATAGGAACATAAAACTTTGTCCATTTAAGACTTTGCAGAAGATTGATTTTCTAGGTGCCTGAAGCTATAAAAATGACATCTCCATTGGAACACCTCTACATGTCTTCTCATAAAATTGGGTTAAGATTAAGATCCATGGCTCGTCATTGTGAAACATCTAATTAGCACATCAACAATGTGCAAAATGGCGTAGCAGATATTTGGATATTTTTAATCTGAAGAGCACACAAGCTCTGAGTAAGCAGTTTAAATAAGGTTTGTGCATTTTAAAATATTCCAAATAGGATGTTTAGAGCGCTGATGAAGATTTATGCTAACTCTGTTAGTGGCTTTGTAATAAGCTTGTCTTTTCCAGGTCTCCAAAATATTATGTTCGAAAATTTCATCAAACCAGTAAATGCGATAATTTCTTCTAGAGCACAAAACACATTTTCCTCAAACATTTTACCCCAAATGCCGTTGAAATCAGTTATGCATATATATTGGATTTACAGTGTGAAAGTCTCCAGGTAAGATTCAGTTCTACTACTTAAGTCTGAGAAATACTATCATTATGCTTAACTTTCTTTCAATTAAATCTTCTAAATGTCTTTATATTACAAGAATTTCCCAATCCCTTTGCATGCAAATAGCTTTATCATATATGGGAGCTTGACTGATTTAATCTTATTCTACTATCTTGACACCTTTATCCAAATTTGCAACAGATGCAATAAGAAAGACAATTGTGTTTTCTCTAATAAACAATGAAAAGAGAAATAACCTTTTTGAGAAAGTGAACTGCTTTGGTTGTAATTGATGCTTCCTAATATCTTAAACAAGATATTAACATTTAATTATGCATTAATAAAGCACTTGAATAATATAACCACTATAAATAAAACCCTACTAATCTTACATTTAAATTAGGCACTATAAAGTATTTATGAATGCAAATCCCTAATCATTAATAGGAAATGTGCACAGTACATGCTCAGGCTATGTCCATCATGAGACAGTGCTAGCCTTGCTATTGAAAATACTTTTTAACGGGATTTGAATTCTTCTGCATTCTGCTGCAACACTACAATATCTCGCCTGCTTCTACACCCGACACGTCTCTATTGTATTGTATGTCCTTTTTATAAAAGTGCTTTTGCTATTGCTGTGTAGAAGCTTCTTTTCGTACGTTTTCCAGAGAATAACAGGAGCAGGAGAGCAGCTTCCTGCTGTGAGCGTTTGGCCGAGGGGCAGGAGGAAAAGCAGGAAGAGGAATGGCTATTCTGTATGTTTCAGGTTGCCAGCTTCTTTCTACTCAAAAAAACAGACACGGCGATCTTTCTACGCCACCTCGGGCTAATTTCACACGCCACTCGTGCATCACCGTGGATTAATATGACTTCCTTGTGCTTGGGAAACTTCCAGCCAGATTAAAGAGGCTCTTAAAAACACTTTTCAGAATGAAATCTAACCACGTGATTCAGCCATTAGCTGTTGCTGGCCGTTTCTCCGGAGCCGATCACAGGAGATATTTTCACACAGTTATAATCTTATTTAAAAAGACACCTTACATCTACCCATCTTCTTCCCACTTTATTCAATACAAGGTTATAGGGGGAGCTGGAGCCCTCCCAGCCAGCAGCGGGGCTAGGATTCCCTGGTTAGGAATAGGACATACAGAGTAGTCTCATTCCTTAGGTTTAGGTTTAGAACTGAACGCAGAGCGCTGGCACCGTGAGGCAGCAATACTGTTTGCACATCTTCTCTTTACAATATACATTCAGCATATACTGTATACATTGCATCGTAGTAAGAGTGGAGAGTAGCACATCAACATAGTTTGCTGAACAATCCAACAGGGATTTATAAATTTTACAGTAATTTAGTTAAGACTTGAATCCACATAGATATATATCCAATTTAATCATTTAACTATTAATGTTACGGTATAATTCCCCTAGTGACAGAAGGTAAATGCTTTAGAACTCGATGCGGTAAGTGAACTTAACTGAAGCAGTTGACCATCAACACAAAGTCACTTAGCAGCATGTAAAGAGCACAGCTGTTATACAATAAAAAAGCATCAATAATTAACTAAAGTATTAAAGAAAATGAGGTTGTGGATTCAGAGAGAGTAATACAGTAGTAATAGCAAAGCAACAGATACAGTACAGCATGAGAAAAGCAAGCACCAGTGAGGTGAATTTCCAGAATCACAGCAGTGGTATAGAAAACAAACATGTCCCATGCTTAGTGCAATTCATTAAGTCTTTTCATTGTCAAGAAACAGTCAGGTGTCTCTACAAGGGTAGTGCTCATGTACTCGCATAAATTGCTCTGATCAAAACCTACATTTTATTTGTTGTATGATAAACCATGCAGAGCCTACTCCAAGAGAAACTTTTTTCCCCCAATGCAAAGTTTATGTTCATCTTCAAATCTTATTTTGAAGACAAATATATGAATTTTCTAACATTCGGTAACCATTTGTCAAATGATCTCCCTCAACACACCTGGCACCAGAGTGTTTAGCTGTCCAATTGGCCAGTGCCTTTCAACAAAACAACAGAGTGACAACAGGCAGCAGCTGCTGTACCTGATTTTTAATGTCCCTGGGGTGAGGGTTTAGGATCTTGACCCAGCTGTTTCTGGGAGAAACGGTCAGTAAACTCTGGTGGGGGAGTGGAATTATACAGGAGTAGAAGAATTGCACAGCAATAAACATGGTCACTCGCAATGCAGGCTGAGCTCCGTGGGCCTGGCATCACGAGTTCAGGTGTGGGTTAAGGAAACCCTCAGGTGCAGCACACAATTCATTGGCAGAGCTGTGCTGGGAAAAGGATCTGGATGAGCTGATTATGGTTCTCAAGGCAAAACAGCCATTCGTGCAACTTCTGACAGGCTTGCAGTGACATCAAGAGGAGGTTCGTCAACCTCTCTCCCATACAGCGCTCGCTCGCTCTCTCGCTCTCTCGCTCTCTCACTCTCTCGCTCTCTCGCTCTCTCGCTCTCTCGCTCTCCTGCCAGGCACTGTGGAACCTATAGCACTCCAGCTTGAGTCAGCCCGTCCTCTTCCTGCTAGCACAGCACCATAAGCAGGAGGCTTTGCTTCAGCAAGGAACAGTAGCGATTTCTGATTGGGGTACGTATGGAATTTAACCCCTGCCCCCCCATAAAAAAAATAAACCATGTAATTGCACAACTGGCATTCATTGCCGAAACGAATGGCACCTCAATTTGGAAAGAAAGCACACATCAATTAAGGGGGAAATCCCGGACTTGACACACAGTATCGCATCATCTAATTCAAATATGAATTTTGTCAAATGTTTTTACACTGCACAAAACTTTGTTAGAAAATGTTAATTTATGCTGTTTCCTTTGCTGAAGTAATTATTTATCCCTGGCTTAACGCAAAACACCATCATAATGGGCTTTCACTAGCAGTTCTTACCAGCACTTCAGCCTGAAAGGTTTCTCATAATGGCCCTTTTTAAACACAGTACTCTCCCTGATCATTCACAATTAGTGTGCCTAGCGTGTGCTGAAGTTGTTGCCGTGGCAAATAATAAAAATAATACTGTACACAGTCGCACTATTTTTTAGCAAGAAGTATTTTATCATTAAACAAGTCAAAAGCTCATCAAAGTTTTAATTACAGACCTATTGCTGAAATAATACAATAATATTTACCACCCTCCCCTCCACTAGTTAATTGTGGTGAATAAAGGCACTTTCACCTCCACAGCCAACACACACTGGAAGTGCTAAGGACTATTCCATCGCTGTTCTGTAGGAGCTGCCAGCCTCTCTGCCTGTCTGGGAATGTGGCCAAAACATTTTAAGCAAACATGCATACCAGTATCTCTCTTCCACAGAGTGCATTACACAAGTGTTAGGGCACTTATATGGCATCCAGTTTGAATCCAATGAAAAGTCAATGTCATCTTACTAATTCACGTTTACCAAGTCGTTAGTACTCAGCTTTTTAGTAATCCACTCAGGTCTGGAGCAAGCCCCCATATATGCAGTGTAATTTGGATTGTGATATTCTTTCCCGAACACATAACCAATACCTTGTTTAGGTACAGTACAATGCAGTGTGTAATTTCATATTCCCACTTATCCCTAATGAACATAGGTTATAATATTGTAATTCTACTACATATTTTCTGTTTTAGTGACCTTTTGGCCCAGACAAATTTGGACATGTCTTTCTATGGCAAATGATTGTATAGTTGCGGCTTGTTAGAGCGACCATGTCTGAAGCTGTTTCCAAGCATCATGTCTTAAACATCTGTTGCACCGCGGCCCGCCCTCTTATTCTCCACCATCTCTTTGTCTCTTTCTAAATGCATAGATTACCACCAAGAGCAGCAGCCTGTTTGGAACACCGCTGCGCCTGCAACGCGCTTGGCCGTCAGCAGCATGTGGAGAGAACATGCTTCACTGAGGCTCAGTGCACAGCAGGCCCTCTACCCCTGAGCTTGATTTTCTTGTGAAAAAGCCTTGACGTTTCCATAGCTCAGCGGGTCACCTGCCTCCAGTCAGCCACAAGTCACACTGAGCGGAGAGGAATTGAGGGAGACTTGTTACAAATGGAAAGCAGTAAAGACACTGTTCGTTCTCCACAGGAGTCAAGACTGCCGAGCGCAAGATAGCTGACTGGATTCACTGCCCTGGAGAGTCACGTAAGGAAAAATGCATTCATACCCTTTCTAATATTTCTATGAGAACTGTCAGTCTAATTGTGCCGCACTGTGCATACAAGTACAGGGATATAGGAGGCAGTAAGATGAGCTGGTCTTACCCACATAGGGGCTCTGAAGTGAGGCGTGACAGACCCTCCCTTGGAAATGTGACATGGGGTTTAAGTCTAAGAGCTGTTGTGTTAAGAGAACACGTGTCTGATTCCTTCAGTTTTATGGCCGAAGAGCGTACACTATGCAGTGAGCTATCTTAAACCTGACACAGTGGCAAGACTTCCTACAATTGTTCATAAAATTGTTGTCCAAAAATGACAACCACAGCTGCTCATGAATAAATAAAACATTTGTTAACCCCTCTTGCTTCTACATCAACAGAAACTGAAAGAGTCAGATTGTCACCTAAAAACATGTGCGACTTCCAATCAATCAACTTGTGTGTGGTCGCCACCATGAACAGATGGAAAAGAAAAATTCTGTTGCCCAAGTTAACTGACATGACAAGTAACACCGCAAAAAAAAATATATAACACATAATGCTTAATTTTTTTCTTTAGTTCCAGTTCCTTCTGAAAAGTGATAATATTTTCCACTGGGTTATCTATGCTACATGATTCTTCTTCAAATGCAGTTACCGCCAACAGAAAGCAGGATCATCTCTATCAATTACTAGCATTTATTAATCAGCATAGTGACTGTTTTCACCTTGGTGTCCATCAGCTGGAAACTGGACATTGGAGTATACAACTGCTACAGGAAAGCACAGTTCCAATAACACAAAGGGCATTGAAAACTAAGAAGCTAAAGGCTTGGTGATCATGTGTCATGAGCTCTAATATCAGTCACTATTGTTGTCCCCTTATTTTTTATCATCTCTGTGTTGGTGAGCTGTTCAAGGTAGGGACTTAAAAGATGTCACCAATGTCCTCTCCAGTTAAGAAAAAACTAAATCCTTTTCACCTCTTCAGAGCTAGAAAAACTTTGTTTTATTTGCTAACGAGTTAATGGAGCATTGCACATTGCTTGTTACAACACAGGTGGCAGGAGTTTTTTAACTCAATTGAATAGAACAACAGGCATACACTGAAACCGTAAGATGTGAACTATTGAGCAACTTAATTCAGAAACTGGAACTGGTTTCCGATTAGCAGATAAAAGTGCAGAGCACTCAAACTGAAACTGGAGCGTTGGGAACTCAGGACTGCATAGCTGGAGAATGGCTCCCAACATAACATCCAAACTGTGAGCCTGCCAGGGAGATCTGAGAGGAAAGATCCAGATGGACTCTTGAAAAGAACGATTCCTACATAGTTCCCAACTTTGGCACTGGGACTGGGAAGTGGAGAGTGAACACAGAATCTGTTTTGCTCTTCTGGAAGTCATGACAACCCCTGACTGTTAATTTCAGACTTCACTATACTGACAAACAACCTCTTGTGAAGAAACACAGGTGATCTGGGCTTGTTTATTATAGTCCAGCGACTGTCTTGACGTCTGAAGGCACAGTTGAGAGGGTCTTTGTGAACTTTGTATATATTTTTTCTGCTGATGCTGCGATATTTTATAAGGTGGACATACAGAACTGGTTTGAACCAGAATGGGAGAATTCTGGACACAAGGGCTACTACGTAATTCAATACTGTGTTATATAGGAACACTGTGCTATGTAACTAAGTAGCCAATTGTGTTAAAATAAGTTATTTTTGGCAAATAGGGAAGAGGAAGATGAGCGTGATCCTGGAATGCTGCCAATCTGATCAGCACAGGGAAGCATGATAGGTAACAGAAAAATATTTAACACATTTAAAAATATTTAAGCACTGCTCTAGTTCAATTGCTTTGAGAAAAATACACTGAGCATGAAATAAAAACTTCTTTTAACTTCTGAGACAGACTCCTGTCTGTCTTTTAAGGGGAAGCGGAAGCTTGTTCTTTGGTCATTCCAGGATTTATCATCTCAGTACAAGTTACCCAGCTCTTCGTTCTTTTGTTACTTACAGTACATTCTGTTCTGCAATGGGTGTCGATGGCACCGCTGGAGAACAATTACATCTGTATACTCAGTGTGCAATTACTTCACAATTGTTCCACCACTCTAAAACACTATTATAAACACATATTACTTGCCCTTCCCTAAACCAAAATATTGGTCTCTTTTCACAGTAGAAATATATCTGTTGGCTGGTCTCTCCACAGCCATAAAGAGGTAGGTGGTGCACTGTGAGTTTCAGCGTTTCTCTCTCCTGGCAGCAGCAGATTCTGTCCTCTCATCTTGACATTAGTCAAAAGGCTCCCCCTACTACTTGGATGCTGAAACCTACACAAGTGTGGATGGTGAAAGCTTGGAGCTCTGCTGCTGGCACTGTTCTTTGATTAGATGCCCAACTTATTTTCAGAGGTCTGTTAGTAAGAAACTCAAGAATGGAGTAAAGCTGTTCTCCCATGCAAAAAATTAAAATGAACAAAAAAAATGTTTGAAAAACAGAAGCAGAGGACTTTCTACCTTAACCTCTATGTAATGACAATCCTCACATCAAGAGCTACATTTCCCATCGCCAAGTTAATTTTGTGGTGCAAATAACAACAGGCATTTACACCCTTTTAGGAACATTTACTGTATGCCCAAAGGACAAAGACCAACTCCTAGGAATCCTTAAAGCAATGATTAAATTTTGATAGCTCAGAAATAGATGAGCATGTCTATCTTAGACAATCTCATCTGTATTGTAATTACTTCAACGTCACTGTAGCGGCGAGGCTTAATAATAAGGCAGAATTAAGTGTTTCTGAGCTTCCCAAATGAGGCCCCATTTCTCTGTTCATCTCTGTGGTGCAGCCACAGAGAAACTATTCATGCAAGATGATTTAAGGTTTCCTAGGACAGCTCCCAAAGGGGGATGCACTTAGCTAAGTCTGGCTATCATGATCAATGGTCATCCACTGGCGCCTATCAGTCTAGGGAGTGCCGGATGGACATCTGGACTGCATTACTAAGTGTCAGGACTAAGTGACTCATATCTCACCTTGATCAACCAATCAGGGACTGGTAGGGCTGAGTAACCCACGTGGGACTCTGATGCCCATGGAACTTTCAGCCAATCAACGAGCTGAAGTTCCTCCAGGTAAAAACAGGCAACACAGAGAGCCTGAGAGATTCAACAAGAGATTCAACAAGATTCAGATTCGGGAGATTCAGTAAGATTCTGGAGAGGATTCTGTGGACTGTTCTAAAGGGAATTCAAAGGAGAATTCCAGGGCAGGACGGCCCAGGAGCAGAAGGCTCCCAAGGGCAGGACGTTCTCGCAGCGCGCCTCCTGACCATCCCGAGACTCAGCCCGGACAACCACGGAACGGCCAGTGTGTCCGAGTGCCAGAACTTTCCTTTGTTCTAAGAGTCTAGAGTGGAGGTTGCCAGAGAGTAACCAGCAGCAGGCCTCGTGAACAGATCGGAACTGTGGACAGCTGAATCACTATTCAGAACTAGTCTTCATCAGGAACGAACCGGTCCTCTTCCTGACTTGCTGGGACCCACAGTCATCTTTTCTCCTGTGCACAAACTTTGCTAGTTAAAGCCAACACTAACTAGCCGGTCAGTGAGCATCAGCAGCGCACCGTCGCAAGCCGCACAGCACAGCCTGGCACGGAGCCAGAGAGCGCGGATTGGACAGCAACAGCCTGCAACTGTTTCTTTGTGCCCGCAGGAGATCTGAATCCCCAGAAATTGGATGAGTATTCAACTTCAATGCATTACAGCTCGAGAATTCAATTGTTATCCAAACCAGTTGATATCAGTTTAATTCCTAAGAGTTATGTACTTGTTTTGAGTATCTAATGTAGAAGTTGTAACCAAGTTCATCTATGAAACACTACATTTATATGGCGTCCCTGGGTGGGCGTGGCAAGACTGAAATGAATCAACCAAGCGGAATAATTCATATAAAACGCCGCGGGTTTCATACACGATAATACAGTGTGCTGAAAGCCGAAAGAAAAAGTTCCCCTTGCTCTTTAAGCAGTGCTTGATTGTTTTGTGATCTTTTGCAATCTACCAGGTTGATTGCATACCTGATCTTGTGGTTTTCTGTGGTAAAACTGTGATTTCGTACTTAAAAGTAATACTCTTTAAGTTTAACGATGGTTGCTAAAAGGTCTGAATTCGAGTCGCTATTAAGCACTCTCTCTAGCAGCGACAAGTCTGACCACGATCTCTTCCATATCTCCGTCAGCGGAGAAGCTAGAAGGATAAATCTCCATTCTCTGAGAGAGCTAGCGAAGGACATAGAGAGATTTGACCCCGCAGTGTCAGAGAATAATATCGAGAGTTATATTCAGGACCTCAGGTATACCCTGCAGTACCTGCCAAACGCCACAGAACAGGAGAAAGTGTTTCTGGTCAGGAAAACTACCAGCAGAGCTGTACATGAGTGGATGGCTAGGCAGATGAAAGAAGTCTGTAATGACTTTGAGCAGCTATGTCAAGCACTTATCGAAGAATACAGTGCGTTTATTGACCCGACTGCCGCGATAGCCGCCGCCCTTAACATTAAGCACGAGAGAGCAGAGTCCCCTCGCGAATATTACGAGAGACTTAGACGAACTTATTTTGCAGGGCGAAATTATGAGGGTTGCGAAGAGAACACACATTTCAAGGGTTTATTCATTGCGAATCTCCACCCGTCAGTCAGAAAGATGATCTTAATGCATACAGATGCACAGACCATGAAAATGACTGATATTAAGAGATTCGCGCAGAAAGCCTGGGAGTATGATGTCCAAAGTCGCTCTGAGCAAAAAGCTGCTAAAGCGACTGTGTTCGCCGTCAGAGCCAGCAGGGTTAATTCCCCCCTGCTCGAAGGAGCACAGGCTCCTGAGCTGGCTAAGCCCCGTTCCAAAGCACTCACACAGGACCGCACCCAGCGTCCTAAGTGCCATGAGAACACCGGGGAAGGGAAAGGGCTAGAAAAGGCTGAACAAAAGGATTCAGTAGCCGCCCGCCTGGCCAGGCTTGAACAAGCTTTATTAGGACAGGGACAACCGCTCCCCAAGGCTGCCGGAAGCGTGAATGAGCTGATACTCTCCACTGGAGGAGGCGGAGACCCGCCCCCTCCCACTCCCTCAGTCTATCTGATTGAGCGGAAGGGTTCCTGCCTGGATGAGGTCAGCCACTCCCAAGTGAGTGCTGACTCCACCCCTGAAGTCACAGAGCAGGCAGTAAAACACAGAGGAAAAGCAGGAAGCTTTTACCTCAAGGCTGCCATGGGAGATGTCTTACCCAGTGAGACACTGATTGACACTGAGGTTGAAAGGTGTTTGATGTCACACGGCAAGCTCAAACGGGTTGAAAAAGAAAAGGGCATGCGACTCAGAGTGGAACCTTTGGTGGATCACCAGAAAGGCAAAGTGTGGAAACAGGTCAAGGCTCCTAAGCCTTCTGTACAGAAGGAAAGGGGGGCCAAGAGGCAGACTGTGCTCACACAGTGCCCACCGAACACAGAAGCCTATGCGGAGATTCCTTCTGTTCCCTCTGGACAAGAAATAAAAATATTATCTTGTTTCCCAGATATACAGGGAAGTCGTGCCCTGGCCAAGGTCACAACAGCCTCCATGCCACAGGAGCGGTGCTCCAAGCAGCCGCCTGATCCACCAGGTAAAGCACACCCCTTTTACATCCCTAAAGAGGAGCAGATCTCCCCACCTGGCGATGAAAAGGAGCTTTCCCTGTGCACCCTGGCACCCAAGAGGGGTCAGGACCACCACCCTGCAGTGGTGGAAGGGATCCAGATGGCAGGAGAGCAGGTTGGTGATGTAGCCCTCACCCTTAGCCCTGAGAGGTCCTCTATCAGTGAGGATCTGCTTGAGCAGCTGTCACGGGGCCACCGCCAGGTGCCCCTGGTGCAACATTCACAGGTTAGACAGGAGGTCCAGCTGGACGCTGAGATTACTGCGCTGTGGACACACCTGATCCCAGATGCCGATTCCCTCTGCTGTGACCCAGGGAACCTGCAGTCAGGTAACATTATTTCTCACAACTACCAGGTAGTGAGTGAGACTGACCTGATTGTTCCTGCCTCAACGGCAGGGTTTCCAACACACCCAGTCCCCCAGAAGGGACAGGGAATGAAAGCCGAGCCGGTTTTCTTACAGCCACCAGCTCAGTCTGTCAGTCTGAGTCTGACCAACAGTGGTTCACCCAGACTGGAGCTGGATGGTCAAGCCACCCGCCTGCCAGTGCAGGACATCGCAAAGAGGGGTATCAGAATCCCCGCCTGCACTGACATGGGCCTGGTGGGTGATAGCGAGTTCGAAGACAGTGAACTAGCTATCCCAGTGCTGGGGCAGCTCCCTGAACCCCTAGCGAGGGAAGGGGGGAGCGAGCAGGTGTCCTACACCCACGCCCAGCTAACGATTGTAAACATGCCGATAGAGGGATTCCTCAATCAGGAAGTGTGCAGGGTGGACCTGAACAGTGAGAATGGGATAACAATCCCAGATCACTCAGGTGCTCCAGATGACCACTCAGCCGAGGGTCAGGCATGCTCCACCGCTGCACCGCCCCCTGCAGGTTTCCTAGAGCACAGGCATGAACAAATCGAAAAAGTAGATGCCCTGGAAAAGGAGGAGCAGCATCAGCAGCTGCGTCAGATCTCCCCAGATTTCCAGGATGTTGGTGCCCAAGATGCCACATGGCATACTGAGAAAGACACCATGTACACGCTGCGCCAGCTTAGAAAGGCAACAGTCACTCAGAAGGAGATGACTGGGATCAGCCACCCTAAAAGACTTTTGGGAGGACTGATTGCTGCCACCACTGTTGTGCATTTGCTCTTTTTGGTAGGTTTGTGTGCTACTGGCACTCTCACCCTGACTGCCCCAAGAAGGCAGGTGTCAGAGAGGCCAGAGGGTAGTGACAGACTGTATCGACAGCAGCAAAAGTTGGAAAGCTTAGGGAAAATCCTACAGGCAACCTCCTATGCAACAGGGTTAAACCTTATTCCCCAACCAGTGGACATGATTGTTGGTGTTATACAGTGGGTTTATGCTTGTGTGCAACAGGCCAGAATGTTGACACAAGACCTGTTAAGGGAGTTTAGTGCCACTGTAGCCAGTCTAGCTACGGCACAAATCCCAACCCACTTGATTCCACTCTTCTCAGTAGAGGAGTATGTGACATTAACCCCATCGCTCATAGCTCACCCAGAAGGCAATCCAAGATTGAATTCGGTTCCAAATCTTGAGATGGGTATGGCTACCAAAGCTATCCATTGGCTGTGTCTAAACGATTCACCAATGAAGGGTGTAAAGCTACTAATGGGCAGAGGGAGGTTAATGAACCCCATGAAGAGCAGGTGGGACGTAAATGGCTGGTCAGCACACCACGTTTAACTGACACTGTGACTTGTGACAGGCATGATGCAGCTACCTAATAAAACAGTTCCTTTAAGTTCCTGAGAAGGCCATAGTACAGCATGGTAACTTAACACTGTACGGTCTAGAACCAGACAACATAAGACCAAACTTGAGGTCATGGATGCCTTCAGGTGCCACACTAAGGAATTGGATAGAAATCCAAGAAACAGTAAGCCCTGAAGAGGTACAGGTAGTTAGTTTGCTTTAATGGAACAAACCTCCAAACCACCCTAGCAGATACCCAACACAGGTGTTCTGGTTTATCGGGGGGCTGGGAACAGGAACTGGTGTTATTGTAACACTGCTGCCGGGTAGCTGGATCATGACTGACAGTGTACTCTGAATGATGTACTCTTACATCAAGATGTACTCCGGGTAGCATGAATGAGTCAAAGGTAGCATGCCAAAAGAAAGGAAGTGACTTCTCCCCAAATATCTACCACAGAGGTATCAGATATTGACAGTGAACTTCCTGATGTGTAATTCCTAGACTTAGATAATGTCTCCTACCGTGTTTATACATACTCCAGATGTTATTCATCCTGTTTGTATCCAATGCTGGTTCCGGTATGAATTCTCGAGGAGTAATGTAGACATTTAAGATTAATGTTCTAATGGCAAGGGACATCACTTAACTCTGTTTTGTTTTGAAGGCAACAACGCCTCAGGACCTCGTGACCTTCAAAAAGGGGGGATATGTAGCGGCGAGGCTTAATAATAAGGCAGAATTAAGTGTTTCTGAGCTTCCCAAATGAGGCCCCATTTCTCTGTTCATCTCTGTGGTGCAGCCACAGAGAAACTATTCATGCAAGATGATTTAAGGTTTCCTAGGACAGCTCCCAAAGGGGGATGCACTTAGCTAAGTCTGGCTATCATGATCAATGGTCATCCACTGGCGCCTATCAGTCTAGGGAGTGCCGGATGGACATCTGGACTGCATTACTAAGTGTCAGGACTAAGTGACTCATATCTCACCTTGATCAACCAATCAGGGACTGGTAGGGCTGAGTAACCCACGTGGGACTCTGATGCCCATGGAACTTTCAGCCAATCAACGAGCTGAAGTTCCTCCAGGTAAAAACAGGCAACACAGAGAGCCTGAGAGATTCAACAAGAGATTCAACAAGATTCAGATTCGGGAGATTCAGTAAGATTCTGGAGAGGATTCTGTGGACTGTTCTAAAGGGAATTCAAAGGAGAATTCCAGGGCAGGACGGCCCAGGAGCAGAAGGCTCCCAAGGGCAGGACGTTCTCGCAGCGCGCCTCCTGACCATCCCGAGACTCAGCCCGGACAACCACGGAACGGCCAGTGTGTCCGAGTGCCAGAACTTTCCTTTGTTCTAAGAGTCTAGAGTGGAGGTTGCCAGAGAGTAACCAGCAGCAGGCCTCGTGAACAGATCGGAACTGTGGACAGCTGAATCACTATTCAGAACTAGTCTTCATCAGGAACGAACCGGTCCTCTTCCTGACTTGCTGGGACCCACAGTCATCTTTTCTCCTGTGCACAAACTTTGCTAGTTAAAGCCAACACTAACTAGCCGGTCAGTGAGCATCAGCAGCGCACCGTCGCAAGCCGCACAGCACAGCCTGGCACGGAGCCAGAGAGCGCGGATTGGACAGCAACAGCCTGCAACTGTTTCTTTGTGCCCGCAGGAGATCTGAATCCCCAGAAATTGGATGAGTATTCAACTTCAATGCATTACAGCTCGAGAATTCAATTGTTATCCAAACCAGTTGATATCAGTTTAATTCCTAAGAGTTATGTACTTGTTTTGAGTATCTAATGTAGAAGTTGTAACCAAGTTCATCTATGAAACACTACATCACTGTCTTCCTTTCAGGAACTGGAAAACATTTCCTGGAAATGACATAAGTAATGCGACATTATGTGCTGCCGTGCATGTAACAGCATGGTGTCTCAGTGTATTTTCCATCCCCATTTACAGTGGGGGCTTAACCAGTTTGCTGACTTCTTAGGGTGGCAAAAGCTGAGAGTTAGCCTGGCACAATTACCTAGCCTACCTTAATTTAGAGATAAACTGCAATTACTGCCTTTGCTACAGAGCCGATTGATCAAGGAACTGCAACATTAAAAGCAAGAGATGGAGCATATGGGTTTTTAATACCTCGCAGGAATGGCAGAAGGACAGTCATCGGTGCATTAATCTGAAGTATTTTAATAGGGGAGTTGTTGTCTTCAAGAATTATAGCTTGTGCTGCTACAATAGGCTCAAGGCATTTAGGGACCAAATATTTCATGCTAATTTTATACTATTAAACATGAGATCATATTTACGTATTAATTTAATTCCTTGCAATGGATGAAAAAAAGAGAATTAGTGTCGAAAAGAAAATCAAGCCAAGTGACAATCTGGTTTATATTTTTCTGAAAGGTTCACAGCTCACAGCAGAAGAAATATACAGGGGTGGAGTTTTGTCATGTTTCTATTGACCTTGTTTTTTCATGAAGATTGGGAGATTTATTGGCTATTTAATATTAAAAACATTATGCTTTACAAATAGTAGGATTTAAACAAACCTCAGTTCATGAAGTTTATATTTCTCAAATGTGTGAATACCACCTTGGACCTCAATAACACTACCATGTATGTCAAGGGTTTCTAAAGGCTTATTGGCTCTAAACATTTTTTTTCATTCTCAGTCATGATTGAATGGAGCTTGGTTATAAGTACCACCCTCAGAAAGCCAATAGCAGCATTAAAGAAATGCGATTGAAGGCTTTAGAATACCTTATTCACTTTAAAACACCTAATTCACTCAAGCTTTCTTCATTTTAAAGGGGAACAGCAGTGCTATTTTTATATTTCGAGGTTAAAAAGAATCAGCATTGATTAATGCATTTTAAACCACAAAAACAGTAAAAAGTACACAGTAATGTGTAAAACCTACAATTCACATCACAACAAAGACAAAAGTTCCAAATAAGTACTGGACAATATTCTGCAATTCAGAACTGGACAACAAAACTTACAGTGAAGTGATGTGGACTTATTTCATCGTAAACAAGCAGGATTGTGAATACTGTACATCTCTTTTAATCAAATAGAAATATTGCTCTCGATTTCCAGATAGTTTTGCTGACAAATACAACTTATTTGTACCTCTGCATACAGATCAGATTGGAACATCTCTGCGGTACTTACTCGCTCGTACATCACATTACATTCGTCATTACAGTGACCAGTGAGCAGGAAGGGTCCGCATCATGCCGCAGTTCGTGGGAACTCTCACTCTCTCCTGTGACGAGACCAGTGGTTTGCAACAACATGACGGCTATCCAGTACTTTCACAAAGTTCATGATTTTATGTTTAATTTGAATTTGTAAAATGTTTCTGTATCGTCAATGAATTTATTTTGTTTTCAAGATTTAATAACGGGTCTGGGCATTGGCTTTTCCACATACAGTTCAATAGAAAAATGTAAAAGTTGAACCACAATGTATTGTACAGGACAATGGAACTGTGGAACTGTGCTACTCTGTCAATGACATTTTCACTGGATCAAGGATCTCAGTAAACCTGTACTGGTAAACAGCTATTACCAATCACAGTGTACTTCTGCGATGGATTCAGTATTCCAGAGAATAATCCCCAGCACCTGGACCAGCGCTTTATGCAGCTGGAGTTACCAATTGGTAAACAGAGCTCTGAGTGGAGGTTTTCTCCATGGTAAAGTAACATAATTAGTGTTTTCAGGTCATTTTAACTATTAAATTGAGTAGCCATTATGATGAACATAATTGTGAAAATTATATGTTTCCTCCATTTAGTGCCAACTGTTTTGATGGAATTCATTAGTTGACCCTGAATAAGTAAATTATATATATATATTAATTTGAACCAACTCACATTTGGGAAACTGTGGACAGAAGAAAAGAAAGTAAAGGGCAAAATAATTATTGATTCAGACAGTATCAGTCATTGGACATTTCCTCAGTAGGAATCTCATTAAATATTTTTGATGTGTCAGATTTCACTTTCAAAGCCAAAGGAAGGTAAGAAGACACAGGCAGCGAGGATTCAAATACGTCTTGTTCGCAAATACGAATGCAGCACACCAACCTCCTGCTAGTAAGCCAGATATCATGTATTTTGGCGAACGAAGTAGTTCTTGTAAGTGTATTGTAGAAGGTCTGAGTGTTTATAGATAAAAAACACCACAGGCCTTTAGCCAGCCACATTATCTGTTGTTCTTTCCCTGTAATTGCACTAGAGAACCTGCTGGAAATCCCTCTAATCTAATTTCCTAGGTTAGCAATTAGTTTTGTAGAGCTGTTACAGAAATACTGTACATAGTTCAAGTAGAAGCTACTGTGAGAAGATCTGGGTGTTATACAATTATGAGTATTCAATATTTCCACCTCTTCCTGATAACAATCTCTATTAGTGAGTTCACCATGCAAGCAAGAGCTTTTTCTGCTATGGAAGGAATTAGCAAAGTGATTAGACAACCAAATATCACATCAGAGATCAAATTCAACCCACTATAAGGAATGGGACACAGATGATGAAGACAATGGATATGAATGAACCTACACACGGCACAAGGTGTAATCCAATAGATACTGTACAGCATACAGTGAACAGCTAAACTATATAAAAAATAAATCGAAGATAGGATTACTATCACTCATCTTAAAGTTCACTTGGGCCCCAAAACACAGCATTGAGCAGAAAAAAAATGTCTAAGTAGTGTGGGAATGCTAACCCTAACCCTAGCCGGGGTTTTCAGATGAGCAGTTCTACAACCTGTCACTGAAGAGCTCTAATCAAAATGGAATTCAAAATGTTCCCAAAACCACAAAATATTGGCCTGAAACAATCTAAATCATTACTGAAGCTCTTGGACCTTTATCTTCTTCAGTAATTCTTTTCCGTTTTGGTTGAATCTGCTGTATCTGCTTAGCAGCCTGACCACTACATCCTACAATATCTCTTCCTGCTTCTACTCACCCCTTCACACCTCATGCATCCTCCACCTCCTCTGCATGTTCTGAAACACTCACTTTTCAGCACATTTGACAGCAAATCTGGTTTTATAACACCCATCCGTCTCCTAACAGTTCCATCCAATTCAGGGTCGTGGGGGTGCCGGAGCCTGTCCCAGCAAACAAGGGGTGCACTGGACGCCAGTCCATTGCAAGACAGACACACAGACACACCAGGGGCAATTTTCCCAGAACCAGTTAACCTACCAGTATGTGTCTGGGAAGGAAAGTATGTGGGAGCACCTGGAGGACACTCATGCAAAGACAGGGAGAACATACAAACTCCATGCAGAGGACACCCCACATCCTGAATTGAACCCAGGTCCCCAGTGCTGCGAGGCAGCAATCCTAACCACTGCACCACCATGCCACCTACAGTGTGTTTTATAACATTATAAAGCAAAAAAAATGTTTTTTTCTATTAAATAAAAAAAATGAATATTCCATGGACTGTAAAAGATCACAAGAAAAAAAGGCAATACAGCACTGCATAAATAGCACACACTTGTACCGAAGGATCAAGGAAGTCTTATCACTACATATTTTAATTCTGAATCTCAAAACTAAGAACTCATACTTTAACAGCAGATAAAAATGATGGATTATTTTAGTATTTTGCTTTGGATATTTATTTACAACAATCCACATTTTAGAAGAACACTCAATGTGTAAGCTAGTACACCTACCCATTGTCATAAGCATCAGTAATGATGTGTGAATTTTATCACATAAAATCATAAGGGGACAGACTGTTTGGATTCCAGGTTAATTGCAGGAGCTACTTAATTAGCCCTGTCTTCAGAAGCAACTACAACACTCCCATTTATACATTTTCCCCATTGCGATCACCAGCAAAGCAACTCCATGTGTGAAATCGGCCTTAGAACCCCTTGTAAACAAAATGGCAAGGGGTCTCCCAGGTCAAACATTTCAATCAAATAAAAAGTAAGAATCCTGTCTGTAATGGTGGGAGTAGGTATTTAATCCCTGAACTTCTTGGCTCCCATCCACTAAGGGCCTTTGCAAAGTTCCCCCCTGCAAAGAGAACATTAAACGGTCCCTGTGGTAAAATGGGATGCTGATAATTGAAGGGCTTTAACTTCACTTGAATAATTGAAATTGTCTGCGTCTGAAACAAAATTTAATAAGAATAAAAAAATCAACGTATAAACACTACTCTGTAAAAAGGAACAGTATCACACGGTTTTTATGCCTGTTCTTTGTACTTTTCCTAAAGAGTAGATAACTTTTAATGCTGTATCATTTGATTACATTTCACATATTATATATATATATCATATTATTTGTAGCATAGCAACAGCTTATGAAGTCCTGCAAAAAACTGAGGAGCAAGGAAAGAGGAGTGAATGTGAATCATACTGGGGACACAGAACTTTCTGTCATTTTAAAACCATTTTGACTTTCAAGAAACATGTATTTTGCATGAGTTTATATCAATCATAGGATATAAAAAGTTATGCTTTTTAAAGAAATAATAATATGTAAGAAAACTACTTCAAGAGCTACTTCAGTAAAGATACTAAGACTATTGTAGCTTCAGCTATACAGTTTTGTTTTATGTCTGCATTGCAGACACATGAATATGACTTTTTATGTAAATGTCTTAAGTACAAAATGACTTATTTAGTATAAGCCATTCATACATTAATAGGGATATGTCTGTATGATTCCATTTAGCTTAAAAATTAACTAGACCCTGCACTAGGAATTAAACTCCCCATTGATTTTTTTAATTTGCCTTCTTCCTCATTGATGAATGGGATCAAATAAAGAATGTATCTGTTGACAGAAATTAACTGCCTTACAAACACAAACTGGAGAAGTACTCATTAAAATAAAATTCTAACATTAAAATTGGATAAAAAATACATTCATAACTGTGATTATTTTACAGTCATATTATCATTTGCTCCAAGGCAGTGTTTTAAATATTGCAAAAGATTAACGTTTCAACACCTTTAAAATAATACTAAAAGTGGTAGTATAGGTTTGCCCTCTCTTGGTGGGAGATGGTAGAGGTTTTTTTCTAGGGCAATGTCCAACATAGATACAAGAAAGCTAGTTTTAAACAATAAAAAATAAATTAAAGAAGTTCATAAAGAACAGAAACATGTGAAAATGTTAAAAATGACACCATTTTAAAAAAATCATGTGGCTAATACAATTTGATGTGTTTATTTTAAGGGACTTAGCATCTGGTACCTGTGCTAGTGTCCATTATTCCATACTGACTGTGAACAGTAGAATAATTAGACATTAGATAACAGTTAATTAATAGCTACCTACTATGATAATTAAGGATTTGGTCAAGTGTTTTTTAGGGGGTGGTGTGGAGAGGATGTTTGGAAACCAGCCATATATACTGTACATTGCTTTGCATATTGTATTTAAAAGAACATGTCAATTTATTGAGCATTACATAACGTTCACAGGAGAAAGTGTTGTAGTTTCACACTGACATTTTTTATAAGTTCTACAGGCTTTAGTTTATTAGTGTTTATTATGTAAAATTTATTTGGCACTTTTGTTAGGAATGATACTGAAGAGCTGCCATGAAAATGTTTTAACTGAACTCTTTAAACATGTTATTCCAAGAAACATAATATGCTACATTATTTTTCAGGGCATGTTTTGGAGTGTGTTTCTTGGCATAGTGATTCCAATTACAGTTTTAAAAATCACACTTCTGTCCATTTACTGCAAAATTATTTTCAGTCTCTTTTTTGCCTCTAATTGATATTTTTACTAATTTATAAAGAACATATTTAAATACTGCTTTAGCACATTTAGAAAAGTACATGAACATAAAAATAAATATACTTGCTTAGTCTTTATGTGGGAACAATGTGTTAGCATTTTTAGGAAAAAAAAATTCCTTGGTTAATGGGCATTTTCTTTCACAGACACACAGTAGTTGCTGAATCATAAATGCATTAGCTATTGGTCTTTGTGTTAATATGGCATATCTGAATCACAAACCATTTAACATGGTATTTACAAATATGAATAAGGGGAACATATCCTGTAGGTCAATGAAAAGATATAAATAATACGCAATTAAATAAATAACTGAAGAGGGCTTAATTTAAGCCCAGAATATATTTCCATTTGAGTACATGAAGAGTTGCGATTGTATTTAGAGTTCAGTCTCCAAAGAAAGCACCCACAAACCCTCTTTTTAATATGAAGTTACATAGAAAAGGGCATAACAACCCTATTTAATGAACTCGTGAAATGTTATCTGAAATGCCTCCTGTATTTCTGTTGAGAAATACAATTTTAATTCAATGCAATTAAAAAAAAATAACCATGATGGAGGGGTGGCAGTTTCAGTTTGTTTTTTATAAGTCTGAAAAAATATTATAGAAGTAACAGCTTGTCTGTGCAAAAAGAAGGCAATAGCAAACCTTAACTCATCCATCCTCGGCTGCCTTAATGTGCAAAGCTCGCGTTTACAGTGTGCTTGGAAATATTGTCATTTCAAGAAAAAAAATACATTTGTTCAGGCTCTGTTCTCTAAGCATGGAGGCCTGCAGTCATGCTTAATTCTTGAGAGGCTTTCATTTTTGTTTTTCGAAAAGGTGTTAATGAAAACAACCGAGCTACCTCATTTGAATGAACTAATAAACACACAAGGTACAGTCCCACTTAAAATATTATCCAAATCCTTTAAAACTGACAGAAGGCTTTTTCATCATACTGTGATGAAGGAGGGTGATGAGCACTATATTGTATGTAGATCAGATCGCTGTTATCTGTGATTTATTAGGATCTGCTTGATTTTTTCATGGATTAAAAAGTCCTTCTTAATATTCAATGTTACATTAAGGTTTTTTGTGTTCTTGTGTAAAAATATAAATGACAGAACCTCTTCTTCAAGCCTTATAAATTACCGAGTTGCTGAAGAATGGTGTTGAGAAACAATATACGTCTCTACAATGCAGAATAGCACTCACATATCACATTCCAAATGGCACTGTTAAAAGATTTCAGGGCCCTAAATTGTACCTTAGGAATTTGATGCCATAGCAACCATGCCCCTGACTAAAATAATGACCTGCTCTTCATTATGACAGTCTACAAAAAATGAAGGAAGCTCAATTCCGCAACATCTGTAACTCAACTTTTGAGAAATGGTTTAAGGAATCTTTCTGACCTGAATCTAATCATATTCAAGTGAAAAGAAATTCAGAGAATCCCTTCACAAAGCTAATAGGGGCATATATTTCTGAACAGAAAGTTTTAGTTTTAAACTTGAATCTCTGTTCAATGTTTGAAGATGTATTAAATTCACATTCTTTTCATTTCTTTGCTTTCTGGAAAAAAGAAAAAAAAACGAGCAGATTGCATTCAGTTATTTGGAAATGGACAGTTTTCCAGCCTAAGAAACACTGCAGATTGGACAGTAATACCGCTTCAGACGAAGTTTAGTTTTAAAGACAAGGAGAGAATATTAAATGGGAAGACAGGCTTATGTGATTTTGACTTTCTGTCTCAATGTTGCATCACGGCTATTTATTTTAATTTTCAGGGCATATTTGAGCTTTTATTTCTCAGTGCCACTAAACAAAACAAAGAACAAAATTATGGGTATTTTCCTTGCAAATCTAAATAATTCTGTCCTTGACCTTTTAATCAGATCCATCAGTGTCACATTTCTTTTAGTCCTGTTAATTTCCTAATGCCAATCTTCTGGAAAATACATGGTGATCTATACATATCCTGGGTTATAAAGGAATGCCACTGTGAGCTATTTCAATTATCAAAGCCACAAGCAATTTGTTGGTTTCTCAGGGGAAATTTGCATCTCAGAGTAAATGGCAGAAAGTCATCAAACTTAAATATGAAGATAATAAGTGGAAATTACTTGAAAAAGGATGATAATGAGCATTTAGCGTGCATTCTTCTCTTGAGATTTTAATTTAAAGAGCTTTCTATAATTTAACAAAAAACAAGGATAACTGTGAAAAACGAGAAACTACACTACAACAGTGAAAAAGGGCCTTCCTTTAAATTCACACCTCGATTATCAGTAAGTGCGGGGGCAAGCTGGAGTTCATTTGGATCAAGATGGATCTAAGAGCAAAAAACCAGCCACCCACTTGATCGGGGGACCAGGCCAGGGCAGGACAACAGAGATGGGGCAATTTAAAATATCCATGTCTTTTGGTAGTGAAAAGAAACTGGAACACTCTGCATAAGAAAAAATGCTAATCATCTCGCCTCTGTGCTCCCCTTTCACCAACTTCAATAACTGTACATCTACACCATGTTTCAAAACTTATGTTGGATAAATCAGCCTGTTAAGTTTTTAAATTGAAAGTCCTTCCTCTCGTGTCCTACAAAATGAAGCTGTTCTATATTTTACCACCTTAATAAAAGCAACTCTGCCATTTCAGTTCAAAATTATAATGCTACAGCATTTCTAATCACCACACTAACTGTGAAGTTTCCCACCAGTCTTGTTCGGCTTTCAACAAGCCTCACTTTAAAGAAAGCGCCTTCCCTTCATCTTTAAGTAATTTAGTAATGACTGGCTGCTCAATTACAGCTTCATGTCTGTGCCTCAAATTTGAATTTAAAAAAGTAAATTTATAAGTTTTTTAAGAGAAGACCAAATCAATGAATTCTTTGTTCTTGATTGTGCTATTGATTGTGACGTATTAAGTAAATAAAAAATAGGATTAAGAGAACTGAAGGATTGGATTTTTTTTAAGGATGCAATTATTTATAATGCAAATTCCTCTTCAACAATGTTATCACACACACAAGGGCCTCAAAGGTTATATGAACCAGAGAAAAATTTAATGCAGATGAATGTAATACAAATTTAATAAGAGGAAAGCAAAAATAAATTATTTGTTTGCTGTAAATAATCATTTCTTTGTTGAACAGTATTGTTAATTGATAACATGAATACTCACTTTAAAACTAAACTCATCTCATACAAGAGTGAGCTCAAGGTGGGATAGGACAACAATAAAATAGTCAGATTTCATATACTTACCATAGGTTTTGATTTCTTTTATGAAAAACTTTTCACTAGTTTCTGTAAATACGTCTCTTACGCAAATTTGCCCTAAAAATATCCATACACTTTGAAGACCTCAAAATGACAAATGAATTCTTGGCAAACAGCTCGCAGTCTAAGCGATCTTTTCTGAAACTACAACATGATGGGCTTCTTATCAGTAATATCCTGTTTGAGAAGACAAGTACTTTGCAAATTTACATAGCAGATGCAAACTTGTTGTGCTAATAAAAGCCCTTTCACTTTGTAATTAAGACATCCAGCAGCTCAGAAAAAACGTAATGGAAATTAAAATTCCACAGGCCTTTCACCCATACCTCATTCGACCTACACATTATTGTAGATCTGTTCAACACAACACAGATAAAATATGTCTGATGACAGGAATATATTTTAACCTATAAGATTCTACTTACCAAGTTCTTATCTTTCAAAATCTGACCTGCTCGTCTAAAGGTTACATCATTAGATGTGCTCTGCTGTACAGATCGTTGATGTTTTGAATGGTTCTACTGTTTTCATTCAATGATTTTCCATCTTCATGCAGAAACACGTCCATGGCAATCGTCTAGTGAAATTTTAGTCTGTCTTTTCAGATACAACTATATGTATTTTATGTTATAAAAGTAGTCATTTAGTTTGACAGGTATACAGATTGGAACAAATGATGCTAATGATGAGCAACACCTGATAATTAAGTCACTTACAGTAGATGCGATTAGTAAATGCCTTGAGTTTACTACAACACTTCATACTAGCTGCTCATATTAGCTTCACCTTGATTTGTTATTATTAACGTTTTGCAGAATTTGATCAATGTGAATTAAAAACAAAACTTAGATGACAAGCTTGGTGTCTTCAAATCGAAACTAAAATATATTAACAAAACTCTGCAAGGGAACAGGTAACAGGTTTATTCCATCCTGAGAAGAAAAGAAAGGAAACACAACGTTTCGGATGTGGAGCCTTCTTCAGGTCGGGAGGTAGCAGCGAGGCTGTGGCCAGGCCTAGAATTAATGGTTCAGGAACTAACAGAATAATATTTCTCGTGCCTTGGAAATCCATTAACTAGTCCACTGTTCTGATCCTCCTTAGGAATGTTTTGGAGACTGGGCTTGGATAACAAAAATGCCCCGGCATTTCAACACCCAAACCAGGACAGCGTGAACTGACATCGCCAGGGTTGACAACCGATGCTCGCTCTGCGGTTCTAAGCGGAAAGAACACTTGTACCCAAACTCCACTGGGTGTCACCTGTTATAAATCTGCTGGAAAGGCAGGACTAACCAATGAGGAATGAGATGCATGGGTTTGTCAATATCCTTACAACATCTCGACCAATCACCGTTTGTGATTTTGCACCATTCGTGATGTTCTGCTCTTGGTCTCCGAGATCCTGGCAACCTGACAATAAATCCAGTTAAGACCACTGCTGTCCAAGCCAAACCAGTAAGCTAGAAGAACTGTAGCTGGGAGGAATTGCCAGGCCAGAAGAGAGACAACGGAAAATGGAATTCTGCCCAAACCTTCCCCGGCAGTGCAAAATGGTGGCACAGTAGTTAGCATGGCTGCCTCGCAGCTCTGGGGACCTGGGTTCAATTCGTGGGGCTCTATCTGTGTGGAGTTCTACATACTCCCTGTGTCCGCATGGGTTTCCAGCAGGTGCTCTAGTTTCCATCCACAGTGCAAAGACATGCTGGTAAGTTAATGGGCTTTTCAAAACGTTGGCTCTGGTATGAGTGTGTGTTTGTGTCTGTGTGTTCCCTGCCACGGACTGGCGTCCCATCCATGGTGTATCCTGCCTTGTACCCCTTGCTTGCCAGGAAAGGCCCTGACTCCCCCACGACTCTGAAATGGATAAAGCGGTAGGAAAATGGATGGATAGACCTGCTCTGCAGGTTTGCAGTACTCTCCCATCTGTGATTTTGTCTGATCCCCTAAATAACACACTGGGACATTTGTTGACATGACTGAATATCAACACATACTGTACCCACTTTGTAACAGGTACAAAGTAAAAGCATGTCTACTGTCCAAGTTTCTCCCCAACCGTGTCCCAGTCAGGGACCAGATTATGAAGTGATCTGACATTCTGCCTGTGCTCCACTGGTGTTGAGTAATCTTCTAATCTCATTTTCTTTTTTAATCTCATCTTTCATTCCCCTCTCCACAGGACTTTCAGACCTCATCAGGAAACAGATGTTGATTGAGACAGGTACAGAACATTTAACATTCACACTTTAACACTAAAGAATTAAACTATTATTTTAAATGAGTAGAAAATTTGCCAAACTTGTGAATATGCAAATTTGTGAAAGTAATTAAACATTTGCTTGCTGTCTTTGAGTTTCTGAACGGCGACGTTTATGTTTTAAGGTTGACTTTATGAGGTTCAGCTACACTCTTCAGAGTTTTAACCCTGTATTCGTCAGATCTTAAGATCCCTAAGTCACTGAACAGTCAGTAGTGTATTAACAGTTTTCTTTTTTGGAATTTTTTATTACTCTGTTAATAAGTACTGTATCCTGTACTCTTTGAAACTGTGTGCACATCACAAATTGTTCCCATTGATTCCTAGTAGTCATAACAGTGCTCTGAATTTACTGATGCACTTTCTACTTTCTTATGTAAATTCTAACCATTACATTTGTGAATAAATCCAATAATCTGTTTACTACAAAATAAAACAATATGATCAGACACTCTAAAAACTAAGTGGTACAAAATCGTGAAAAGACAGGGATACTCTAAATCCCATCAGCATAGCCTTTTTTAACCTTGGGAAAGCCATTAATGGCTTCTTCCCTGATGACTAACAATTTACTATGACAGTCATGTTTGTAAGATTATTTATTTCATTAAGAACCTGAATCTGACTTATTTTTCCTATCAACATTATCATGTCTCAGTGACAGCACCCAAGAACCTGATTAGCTTTTGTGAGGCTCGGTACAAGTAATTAAAATTATTGTATAACTCCAAGCGAACACTGATCTTAAAAGGTTTGGGTTCTGCGATTTAGCATCACAGGAGTCATCTGCACTTGACATTTATATTTCATAATGCTGCCATAATTATATCATTTTGCTTTTAATGGTAGTCAATTATGCTTTTTGAGTGGATCACAGTTACAAATAACTTGCAGTGGTTTGACGGCCTCATTATGCACGACATTTAATTGGCAGAAAAGATCGTTCTGCCACGCGAAGTGATGATTTCTGAATTGAGGCATTTTCTAAGTCTTTCTAATATGCACAACACATTTAGAATGAGATATAATAAAATCAATTTTGTCCTATTAAATAACTTTCATTGGTTGCCAAATAGCTCTAATGGGCTAGGTTCCATTTGTCAAACCCAAGACTTGCAATGTCTCTCCATTTTTGGGAAAATTGTACTTAGTATAACAGAACTGAATAGAGCTTGCAAGCATGACTGAAATGTAGAGCTTGTTGGTTTTAATTATCAAAATCTAAAAAGCCCAGGTTCCAGTCCAATGCTTGACAAACTTTATATTAATTACATTTTTGTGATCGTAAATATTCATGCTGCTGAAATTCAACTATCCTTTGTAAACAGCAAACAGAATTGACATTGGTTTGTGTTTAATGATTTCTGAAAAGCACGCCTTTAATGAATGAGTGGATTATAGTTGTGCACAGAGGTGATTCTGACCTTCACTACACTACACTAGGTGAAAAGTTCTGTCCAAGTATCACAGATTTGATTATCGCCAACCTGAATTACAGTGTACAGGAGACACACATTAAGACCTGAAATAAGCTTAATATGAATTTATTTTCATTTGAACGTCATTTTTTTATTCTCATTCTTTACTCAATTTGTCATTCAGTTATAATTTCTTGTGTTGTTATAGTATTTTAAAATTTAAGAAGCAATGGAAGTTAACCTACACCCTGTTTTAGAAGGGGCATCTGTCTGCTATATGTCCAAAAATGAACTGCTGAAAAGTTTGCAAATTATCATATTTTTTGACAATTTAATGCCACATTTAGGTTTTAATTTAGGTCTCGGCAATTAATGTTTAATAACATAGGACTTGAAAAAACTTTACGTAGAAGGGACCCAATTGTGAGGTTACCAAATGAAACAATGCAAAGAAAAGTTTAATCTAGAAGGAAAGGCTGTTGGGAGAAGAGAATGTAGATACTAATGTTATCAACACACCAAAGACAGTAGGTATCACTGCAAAAGAGGATACTACTAAAGAAAATATAGAAATAGTGTATCTCTTCCTTGCAGTAGAAGACTGAGAACATCCTTTCTAATGTACCGTATAGAGAATTATGACAAACATCCATCCATCCATTTTTAACAACTTCTTCCGATTCAGGGTCACAGGGGAACCAGAACCTATCCTGGCAAGCAAAGAGTGCAAGGTCACCAGTCCGCTGCAGAGCAAATATCGGGATATACATACAGTACATTTGCACCAGGGCCAATTTTCTCAGAAGCCAATTAACCTACCAGCATGTTTTGGGCATGTGGGAGAAATCCTGAGCACCCACAGGAAACCCACGTGAACACAGGGGGAACAGAGTCGGGAACCCAGGTCCCCATCACCACAAGGTAGCAGTGCTAACCACTGCCACCCCTGAGATAAACATGCACTGGTCAAAATAATAGAAAAGCCTTCAGAATAATGTTTGAGGCTCCTGTCGAGCGACTAGAACAGTTTGAACAGGAATGGCACATATGCTACAGGGCTCAGAAATCTTTGCACCTTTGCACATCAGTTCCATTCCATTCTTCCAGCAGAGTTCTCTCAGTGGCGGAGGTGATCGGGGTAATGGTGTGTGGGATTGAACTGCACATCCCACTGCTTCGACCAGTTTTTCCAATTGGATTAAAATCTGGGGATTATTCCGGCCATGGATCACCTGCCACTGAGAAAGGCTATTTATTGGACTGTGAATTTCTAATATATTGGCCAGTGACTGTAGCTAATCCCCTAGTGAAGACTCACGCACCACCCATTACTGCATTCTTGGGCAATTGTTTCAAAGGAGCATTGCAATATTAAATCTTTGGATTATCAGATATTTGAGAGCTGGAATTTTTTTTAAATCATTTACATTATGCACAGTAGACTAAATTAAACTTAGATGGAATTAAATAGGAAGATACTCAATACTTTAGGTTTGTGGCTCATCTAAATATATAAAATTAACTAGTGAAGTGGCTCTGTAGTGCATAATCATTTAATATAATTATATGTATTTTACATTTTGGGGAGTGAAAGCACAGGGAATGTTTTGAAAATGTAGTTTTATTCTCCATTATGTCCTGCATTGGAGAAATGGTTGTTCAGACAGCAAGGGCGTCTAGCTCCTGACCGGAAGGTCTCGGGTTCAATCCCAGGTAGGAGCAAGCAGTGTAGCGTGCTCTAATTCCTTCCAGACAGCTCCCAGGTCCCCTCAGCCTGCTTTCCAAGTGAGTACCGAATGTTAATCCTTCTGGGGGTAACAGGCCGGCCGGAGCGTGATGCTGCCCACATCACCTCCACCTGAAGTGTTGGATGGCCAAGAAAAATGGTGCCCCCCCCCCCCCCATTCCCCCATGGGCCTTTATGGCCTGAAAAGGGGACCTAACCTACCTACAGTACCTACCTATTATGTCCTGCATTTCTGCATTTCTTAAGGTATGATAAAAAATTTTACAAGACAAGATAAACAAAAAAATGCAGTGTCCTGAAACAATAATAAAGTGGGTGAATATTTATTCAATTAACATACTTTTATAATATAAAAAAGTGTTCATTTTGAACATTCAAGTGTTGCATAAAAACTTTAAAGACACAATACATTTGTAATTCATCTAATTAAGAATGATTAGAAGGGAGTCAGTACCCGAACAAGACACGCTAAGTCAGTACATTAGTGAGTGTCCAAATGTGATTACTGAGCTGGCACTCAAAGGGGAATATTGCCTTTGTCATATTACTACAGCATAGTTCGCTAACTTATTATTGGGAGAGAGGAACGTGTGGAAGACTGGTCATACCGAATGCCTCCTCTTTTACAGCCAAAGAATTTACCTGTAACTAGATAGTCACATCTAGCCATCTTGGAAAAATGCAAGTGAATAGACTGAATACTTGCAAGGAACTGTACAGTGTGTTCCTCACTAGTACAAGTTCTGTTACTGCATTTGTAGTCTACCAGGGTTTGGACCTTTCAGTAACAGAGATACTGGGCGGGTAAGAATTTGGTGGTGAAGGTATAGTTTAGAAATAAAAATTCAGATATAACCTGGTAACAGTTCTGATTAATGACAGTAGCACATGAAGACTAAAATTGATTAATTTATTGTAAAATAGAATGTTAAACTTTCCAGATTTGTAGATTCATTGTCAAATAAAATGTATATACAAGTGACAAATTTCAATACAATTTTAGTCATGCAATATAATTTATATTAAAATCAAGCCATCATTTATTTTCCATTTCTGGATGAAGTTGAAAAAACATGAATGTATGAATGGTATGTCATTGGAGTAAAGAATAACAAAAGAATTAAAAATGAAAGTACTTGTAATCTTGAAGAGAAAGGACAAAAATATTTAAACCTCATCTTTCAGAATGTTATTTTGAAACCTCATCTTTCAAAATGATAAATTCTTAATCTAGGAAAGCTCTAATCATTTCACTGACACATGCATTTTCTAAGTGCTTAACAGCAAAATACACTCTGTCTATGGACTACCTTTTTAACAAACCTCCATTCTAAAACATCTGAAAGAGAATAAACATTTCCTGACATTTGAAGACAATTTCTTGATTTGTCAAATGTCACTCAGCACGATCTGTAGAAAGATACTTTACTAAGGCAAATTATTTTCTTCTTCAACTCAGTCTCTTTATGGTGTAGCAATTCAATTTTGTTATCAGTAGGTGCAGAAGGAGTATAAAGAAATGCATTTTTAAACCGATTTTAGACTCTTTTTAATATTCTCAATACATTATAAAAGACAGAAAAGACATTCAGTTACGATATCCAACCTTGAATTATCTTACGTGCTTCAAATTTGAACAAAACCATTTGCTGATGTGTCAAATATAGGAGAAAATATAAGGTGACAATATTTCACTGAGGCAAATAAAATGAACATCTAAAACAATGCTGTCTGTATAGTGTATCATAACCATAAATACTGAGCACAGATTTTACTTCTTTTCATCACCACAATATTTCACTCGAAAATATTTGTAAATATTCTCTGTTTGGACAACTGGCCAACAGGCAGTATTTATTCGCTTTGTTGTTTAAACTAGCTCAAGCCGGGGGCAATTCATCTCTTTACAAACAACTCTTGAGATTCGCCTTGATTATAAAAAGTAGCAGTCCCAACATTAGTCCACCTTCCAAACCACTGCTTTCCCCCAGTGTGTTGTGTGCAAGAAAAACCTTGAGATACGAGTGTGTTACAAAACTGACAATGCATCATTTAGATTCTTACTACTGCACTGTAAAGAATACTGTTAATTGCACTTAAGCCTTGTAAGGAGATACTGGAATAGAATTATTACATAGTATTTGGATTGCTGACAGAGACTTAAACTGATACTTTATGTAGCAAGGGCTGAACTCTTTCCTGGAAACTGAATTGACTCAATACGAACTTTAGCAGACATCAAAAGAGGAGCCCTAAGAGATCAATGGTGCACCCTCAGATCAAATATGTGATGAAGGGTAGATTGAGCTAAAGGAATGTTCCATAAGTAGAAAACTGACCTCGTGTTGACCAGATGTCTCACCATAAAACCTACAAAACATTTGTCCATGATCTGGTTAAAAAAAAAAATTGCTGTGCAATTGAATCCACCATCTTGTGCAGGCAGACAATTATCCAGTAAGCCGCTAGAAAAAACAGTTTAAGAACAAATTACAGATTACAGAGCGCTGAGAGAGAACCTGGAGATGACCCAGAGGACGTCTGGGAAGACCCAGATATGTATAAGGGAACTAAATAACAAGGAGAGGAAACCAGTGAGCCCAACTGCTCGCGAGCAGCTAACCGAGCCGAAAATCTCGGGCGTTTCTTGCCAAAAACCTGTGTAATCACTGTGAACATACTGTAGCGACCTGTAGGCAGCTTGTTCCATGCTCCCCAATCGTTTGTGTAAAGAAGCTCCTCCTGCTCTTGGTTTTAAATTTGTTTTCCCATAAGAAGGTAACTGCATGTGGTGACATTCACTATCCTGAACATTAATTAGCTTTCCGCCGTATATAATCCATTTGGGTAGTATTGTTTCCGTGTTACATTATAATCAGCTACCTCATACAATTAACTACATCCACTGTAATGTAATACATCTATATGATAGGCTGCAGGTTGGAAATCATATTTATTATAGCGTAAGCAGTAGGTATACCCTACAATTTGAATATATTTGAATATATTTTCCTGCTTTTTGCTAAAAGGATATCTGTGATATTAATGCTTTTCTAAACTGCGCTTGTTTAAATAACACATAGCCTATATAAAGGACAGGCCAATTTAAAGTTTGTTTTAAAATATATTACAAGGCTTAACAAAACAGAAGGAAACGTTGCTTTGTACGCACCTGGTGTCTCATCTTTAACAAACATTTAAAAAATGTCAGAAAACAAATAAAACAATTTTTTAGATCAATTAGCTACTATCAAACCGGCTAGACGGACCAAGGTTTATTTATTATTATTCTTCTGTAAGAGGTCCAGATTGGAGTCATCCTCCAAGACAGTGGAGCAGTACATGTAAACAGGGAATATTTCTATTTTACATAAGAGGGCAAGCACAAAAAGAGTCCCATTTCCAAAACACAGGAAATGTGCTCCCCAGACACAGAGAACTGGAATCTGTGTTCACAAGATGCCGTCTTTATGAGGTCAAATCCACCTGACTGTGAGGAGGCAGGATGTGCACTATCCTAAATACAGTCCAGCAGATGGCCTCATCAGCAACGTTTATGTTCCTGTTCCTAACAGTAATTGCCTCTAACGGTTTATATGACGCCTGGAATAGAAATAACCAGTCCCTCTGCATTGCCATGGGTATTGAACAGATAATGTCATAGTTGTACAGACAATCTCGCCTCTCAAGGGTCATGTTGCAGTATTAAAAGGAAATCGGACCCAGAAGCTCAAAGGTCATCCTCATTGAAAACACCTGTGAGAATATGAATCTCTTTGTCACTCCTAAGTAAAAAAAAAAGAGAAAAAATGTTTCGCCTATAAGGAGTTTGATTGTGAAAAATAAGAAAATGGGCATGTCGTGTATTTCAGCATTTTGTTAGACTTTCAATGGAAAGGCAAGGCCTTATTGTGCAATTATGGGGTCAAAATGTGGCCTACTGTGTCATGTCGAAGAGTGAAAATCAGACCTTGAAATCTGTATTGTTAATACCAGGCTTTCAAGTGAACACCCAGATACAGCAAAGCCATTGAACCAAACAGATAATGAATGCAAGCAAGCACACAAATAAAACTGAAAATTTAGCATAGACCGGTCGGTCTCCTGCAGATTTTTATGCTCTAGAGAGGAAAGCTGAATACATATTTGCATGCCATTGCACAAAAATGAGAAACTCTAAAATGCAACCTTTCCCTGCAGCCCAAGGTGGTAGGAGGATGGCGCGTTGTTGAACAAAAATATTTAAGCAAATGTTCATTTTTATCACGGAGCCGTGAGCTTTGGGAGAAAAGTGGAATTGAGTCCATCTGTTCATGTCTGCATCTGCAGGCTTCAAAAAAATATATAACAAATGTTTATCATGATGGCACATAAATTGAAACACCAAAGTATCTAGAGTGTCTTATAGATGCAGCACAGATGAATGTAGGAAAACTTTGCATTACTGTCACTGAACTCAACAGTAGGGAGAGTTGGACCAGTTAATATTACACCCTGATAAAGCAGCAAAACCATCGAAAACAGCAGAAGACGCAAGAACTGAGAAACATTGTCTGCATATAACATCTGCTATACTATACTGATATAGTATAACAAATTGCAATGCTATACTGTTTATCATTCATGACAATAGATGTGAAAATGTTAGATCAAACTACAGTACACTGAACTACAGGTTCCAAAGACAAAATAAAAAATAAAGGTGTAAGTGGCCATCACTTCACAGAACACAAAATCGTAGATTTAGATAGATAGATAAGACTTTATTGATCCCGAAGGGAAATTGATGAAATTGATTTTACCCCATGGATGAAATCTGATACCCAGGACCACATAATTAAGAACTCAATATAGATATTCTCACTGAAACCAAACACAAGCCGTTTCTGTTCCCTAATGAAATAATGGCAGAGGGGGAGAGAACCTTCTCTTTAACAAAACCTGTCTGATCACTTTGACCTCCAAGCAGCATGATAGTCCTCAGCATACAGCTTGGCTCCCAAGCATCCTATGCGTAGCACCAAGTGTGAGATCTTCAAAGATTTAAAGGAAGTATTAACATACTTCCTCTTCTGCACTGGCCATGTGTATCATTTCAAGTAAAACAGGACATAACTGGGGTTAAAATGTCAGATGAAACCCAGGAGGGAGGGAGGCCAGTGCCAGGTCATTTACCCTTTGACAGCTGTCTCTGCAGGAGAAAGACTAAGTAAATTAAGAGATTGAAGAAACCTTCTATGTCTCCCCTGATCATTTGGAATGTCCTAACTGTATAATGTAGAATAAAACATGCAAAATGTGGAGTTCTCTACCTGTACAGCATCTGCCAGTAATTCCCCCTGTACCTGCCTAATGGCATGAATATCTGCCAAATGCTCATTACTACAGAGTTAGCGTTTGCTAACTATGAAACGGGCTTAAACGGGGTGATTGGCCTTCTTTCACTTGTAACCTCTCTTACTGTATATTCTATTGTTCACTCCTAAAGAGAAAACCCCATGGAGAGAAAGGGGAAGACCAGTGACTTAAACTTAAACTGCATAAAGACTGTAGCTAATTCACCTCATTTAAAATCTTCAAACTTCTCATAACTTCTTCTGCTTACATTGTACCAGACCTACCAAATGCAGAGGTACTCTGTAAATGAACACAGAAAACACCAAGTCTTTCAAGTCATTTGTGAGTATTGTATCTGAAGAGGCGTCATGGTTGCGCAGCGGTTAGCTGGTTCAGATCCTGCCGGGAGTTTGTATGTTCGCGTAGGTCTCGTCTGGGCACTCCAGTTTCTTTCCCCAGTCCAAAGACACAGTTAATGGACTTCTGCAAAACTGGGCCCTGGCGTGAGTGTGTGGGAGTCTGTCTGCCCCACGAGGGGCTGGAGTCCTGTCCGGGGTGTACCCAGCCTTGCTCCTGTTGCTGGCCTGGAGAGGATCCGGCTGCTCTGCGGCCCTGTTTGGATAAAGCTATTTATTTGGATTATAAGCTTTCTAAAGGTTAGGAAATGGATGGATCTGCAGGAATGGCCAGGAACTGAACAGTCAAAAACACTTTAGTTTTATCACAGAGCTCTTCATGTAACACTTCCTGGACCACAAGATGATTTGAAACGTTCCAACATCCTGTAAGGCAGCTATTGCCTTGAAGATGCAGTTCATATTGTGTTCATATAAGTTCCTCTCACACTGTTCAATACTAAAATCTTTACTAGAGTAAATGCAGAGAGATCAACACCAGAGAAATCAACAGATACCAGTAGCAATGCAGGAAGAAGTGTGTCAAAGCAGCATGTGGTTATCTGCCTATAAATGGACATGAACAGGAACTATAAAACATGTTAATTTCACACACATTACTTGGCAAAATAAGAAATACCAGATCCATTATATTTAACAGCCATAGTAAAGTTCTATGGAAAAACATCCATTGGAGACAAAATGAACAGGAAAAAAACAAAATGGATCACACTGCAGTAGGAAGAGTTTTTGCCCTTCAAACTATCACACACAAGCTCATTCACTCTATAGGAGTCATTCAGCACAGTTCAACCATTCCATTGCTGTAACCAAGTACGCATTAAAAAATGAATCTGGTTACAGCCTATGCAATACTTAACAGTTGCTCTCATATCAGATTTGCTAAATAAAGCACTTCTGGGAATTAGTTAAGGTCTGATTGCCATCAGTGTAACTCATACCCAAATAGAGGCCCACAGATGTTAACACAGAAACGGAAAAGCCACAGTGTCAGGAGCACCTGTTTTCTAGAATTAAATTAGCTCTGTTTTCACTCAAAATAATGATATTCTATTACAAAATTGGTGCTGTTCCCTGGTCGAGCAGTGTTTATCATCCCATCATACCATCAGGAACCAGAACAATTCACTTCTGAATTACATTACTGAGAAGAGCACTTTCTCGTATTATTCAATAATTCTGATACTGGTTCTGCTCTCTGCAGGCGCTCAGCAATTACACAACACATGAAGCGCAGTATCGTCTTTCTTCAAAGCCGCTAGAAATAGCGCCTGAAAACTGCAGCTTTTAAATATTTCATTTAATTGTTATACTTCTCAAGAAGCCAACACTTTCTTCGCACATTCTGCTGTCTTCAGCAGGAGAACAATCCCAGTATCTCTTACCACAGGCACTTTCCCACTAGGAGAGAATCATTCATCAGAAATGTGGGGCTGACAATGTGCAAGACGGGCCGCATTCAGTAGTCTCGGAATATTACTGAAATGGTCCGCATTCTCAAGCCTCATTTCTGCGTTTTTGGTTTTCCCTGAAATGTGAGTTGAGGATCAAACCTGTTATCATTCTATTTCTTAACCTAAAGAAAATTGCTCAAGATGGATATCCATTCAATCTGCAACACAACATTCAAAGAGAGAGCTGGCTGAAATGTAATAGTCGTGTAGATTAATGATAGAAGGAGCAAAATCCATCTGTGCTCGAAATGCACAAATACTTAAGCAACATGGATATTTCAGCTCATGTGTTATTTTGATGTACAAAGAGGTCTGACATCCAGTCTACAGAGATTAAACATTATACTAGTGGAATGTACTGAAATTATAAGGTATGTCAATGGAACTGTATTATCTCTACACTTGTAATTCTGTTTGTTCTCTGCTTCTGATCATTTTTAAACAGGAATGTTTGTGTTCTGTAAACATTTTTCATTCCTGTTTTATTCATTTTGCTCAGGTGCAACCACAATTACCTCACAATTACAAGATGCTTTTCAAACGGCTCATGGCTGATAAACCCACACTTCCCCAGTCCTTCTAGTCTACCAAGAGCACAGAATGCCGCAGAAAGATCACATATCTATCCTGTGTTCCTTAAGATCTGGTTTTATTTCAGGAATTTATTGCTGTCACTGGAGTTTCTGGCTCTGAGGGATCAAACTGTGAAATAATTTTACTAGAGGGGGTAGAAAAGACTGCGACATCTTACCACTTCATTCTCTCTCGTACTGTAGCGAATGTACCAAAATCATCGTTTCTACCTGCAGTGCATTGAATTCCCTTTTAATAATCCAGACAATCCACAGCACACTGTAGATATAACCTAATTCAGAAAAAGACAAAACAACTCTTCTCATGCTATTGGCATCCTTTTATCAAAATAAAACTTACTACAATACTTACAATATGTATAGTACTAACAACATCATTTCTGCAATGTCAGGCTGAAGGAACTGGACCTTTTTAGTCTTGAGCAGACATTACAGGCAGATCTGACACAAGGCACTTAAAAAGTTAGCCCAGCGGGATTTATTCAGAATAGATCATGAAAATCGAGCCAGAGGGCACAAGTGTAAACTACATGAGTGGAAACTACATACAGAAACATTTAAAACCAAAAACACTTCTTTACCCGAAGGGTTTTGAGAGTGTGGCACAAGCGACACAGCCATGGTGTTGGGTAGTACTGGTGCACTCTGGCTGCCATTGCATCATCCAGCTGCTACACACTGATGGTGGTGGAGGGGATCCCCATTATCTGTAAAGCGCTTTGAGTGGAAACTACATGCAGAAACATTTAAAACCAAAAACACTTCTTTACCCGAAGGGTTTTGAGAGTGTGGCACAAGCGACACAGCCATGGTGTTGGGTAGTACTGGTGCACTCTGGCTGCCATTGCATCATCCAGCTGCTACACACTGATGGTAGTGGAGGGGATCCCCATTATCTGTAAAGCGCTTTGAGTGGAAACTACATGCAGAAACATTTAAAACCAAAAACACTTCTTTACCCGAAGGGTTTTGAGAGTGTGGCACAAGCGACACAGCCATGGTGTTGGGTAGTACTGGTGCACTCTGGCTGCCATTGCATCATCCAGCTGCTACACACTGATGGTGGTGGAGGGGATCCCCATTATCTGTAAAGCGCTTTGAGTGGAAACTACATGCAGAAACATTTAAAACCAAAAACACTTCTTTACCCAAAGGGTTTTGGGAGTGTGGCACAAGCGACACAGCCATGGTGTCGGGTAGTACCCTGGCTTCTTTGAAGAAAGGGTTGGATAAGATCCCTGGATCAATCAGCTACAAGCTACCAAACAAGCTAGCTGGCAGTAACAGCCTCTTCTCATTTGCAATCTCTTATGTTCTCCACGTTTTGAAGCAGAGGAACAACAGAAAGAGGAGTATTGTCTTTTCTCTGTTCTCTCTGCTGCTCCTTTTGTTCAGCCAAGAGAAGCTCCTGCTACACCAACACTGTCCCTAGTTTACGGTATAAGATATTATACATCTTTCATGTCACATACAGTGATCAGTCAACCATTGCAACTTTTGTTCTTTCTCAGGAGTGTACACAACAGCAGAGCATACAACTGAGATCAGTTTAAAATTTGCTGTTCGCAGTGTTCATTATTTAAAAATTAGGTCAAAATAGATTTTTAATCTAGTGTGGACAAGGAAAAAGGCACAAGACTATTATATTCTCTTCACAGAAAATATTAAAAAAGACGCTCAATTTAACAGCTCGGTTTATAGTTGCCTTTTAATAATAGCTTTCATTTGAGATCATGGGTCAGACCGATACACCAGTGTCTGCAGCACTATGGATCCCTGAGGTTTCACTAGCAGTGATAGCTGAGGCAGGCTGAGCAGGGACTGTAATGCAGAAAAGAGAACCCAAGCTGTTACGTTTTTGTATGTTTTCCTATCTTTAAGGTCATCCTTTGAAAGCTGTATCACGCACCATTTCTGCTTGACTGCTTAACACAGGCTTAACTTCTCACACTATCCCAATCTCTAGTCCTATTCACAATAAGAGCTCATTTTTAATACATTCTTTCACTTATTTCAGTGATGTACAGTACTTCTTAGCCATGGTAGCTCAGATGACAAGGGCAACTTGCTCGAATTCCTTCCACATGGCTCCCAGGTCCACTCAGCCTGCTTTCCAAATGAGTACTGGGGGTTAATCCTTCTGGGGAAACAGGAGTGTGGCCGGAGCGTGATGCTGACCACATCACCTCCACTTCCAGTGTTGGATGGTTGAGGAAAATGGTGGCCCTTGCCCCCCATCCCCCCTGGGCCTTGATGGCCTGAAAAGGGGACCTAACCTACCTACCTACAGTACATCTCGCTCAAGGTGGTTAGCATTGATGCAATTTAAAGAGCTGTCTTGACCAGAATTTATTTTTGTGAGACACACAGTAATTATTGTGAGCCACTAACCCAAAATTCCACGTTCTTCTCAGTGCCTGTTGTCAACAATGAAAATTGCCACTTATAACATTGTGAATATCTCTTATTGCACCTTGAAATTGTTCTTTGCAAACCCATCAGTATAATGTTTAAACTGAGAGAGAAAGGTAACTCAAACTATGTCAAGTAAAAGGAAACGATTAAGCTTGCAATCAAATATTTATGCAAAACTATTTTGCAAAAATAAGACCAATAGAGGTTCATAACCTTTATAATGTTTTAACATTTCCAAGTTTCTATTGCATAACATAGAATAATTATGCCTTTTAAATATATCTAAATATTAATTCAGACTACAGGTTGTTAACCTCCATGGAGCCAATTAATTCAAACAAGTTAGAAACAGCATCAGCCATTAATGGTACATAAGCTTGTTATAACATCCCACTCTGGGGAAGCCACACTGTGTCTGCCACTTGTCTCGAGACCAAGCACAGGAATGTTGAAACCTACAGTAATGAGGGTTTGGAGTTTTGGAGCTAATATTCTACAGCAGGCTAGTCTGCATATGTATCCTACCTACTGATCTCTTTCCTCCGCTACAGTGTCAAGCAGACAGCCCTGTAAAAATACCCTTTGGGCTGCTGGCAACTTCCAAGGGCTCCGATTAAAGTAAGTTAGAAATATCTTTCCCTGAGTCCCTCTCTGAGATGCCCTTTCATTACAATACAGGGGGAATAAGAGCAGGAAAACCACCTGAGAAAGAAAATTGCCTCCAGTATTCCATATACCTCTCTAATAGACCTAATAAAACCAAATTAAAGAAAAGGAATGTCCACAGCCTCTCCAGGCTCTCTCATTGGTATTTTGTCTCTTACCACAAATTTCACTGGCCTCATCAGGACCTCCAATGCATTTTTGTAAAACCACAACTCTTTTTCATCCACTGGGATTCCACAGAAAGCTATGTGTAGCTTTCTGTGGCTTGTAGCTTGTAAAAGCTGCTGAACAGCAGCCATATCACCCTGCAACTCACAGCTAGCAGCCCCCTGAAGCTCAACGGGTGTGAGCCTGGTCAGTACCTGGATGGGAGACCTCCTGGGAAAAACTAAAGTTGCTGCTGGAAGTCCTGATGCTCCAGTATAGTGATGGGGACACTATGGTGTAAAAAGATGCTGTCCTTCAGATGAGATGTAGAACTGAGGTCTTGACTCTCCCTGGTCATTAAAAATCCCAGGGTGTTTCTTGGCCTCCTAATAATCCCCATCTTTAAACTGCTTCATCACTCTGCTCTCCTCCCCACTGAGAGCTGGTGTGTGGGGAGAGTACTGGTGCATTCTGGCTGCCATCACATCATCCAGGTGCTGCACACTGATGGTGGTGGAGGGGATCCCCATTATCTGTAAAGCACTGTGAGTGGAGTGTCCAGAAAAGTCCCATATACTGTAAGTGTAAGCTATTAATTATTATTATTATTATTATTATTATTATTACCTAGAATTTGAAGTTGGGAGCTGTGTCAGCGTACAAGTGGCAAATGGACAAGCACAGGTAAATTCCACACAGGAGAGCAAGTTTTTTCTTTCTCTTTAGTGTTCAGAATGATAGAAACCTCTACCTGTTACGTGTAGGTATCATCAATCTGCTATATCTGAGCTCCTTCAGTTTAACAGCATCATGATTCAGCTGCTCCACTACCTTTAATTGATATTTCTAGCCAATTGAACAAATAATTGAATCACTCGCTTCACAAACGGGCACTTTCTAATGAAAAGAAGCCTCATGGGATGTAAATGTAGTGAGAACATAAACGAGAAGAGAAGAAGGGAGAAGAGCTTGTTTTTTTCAGTACCTAATCAATGAAAGCCACAGTAACAACAAAGGCTGGGCAGCTTGTTTCATACTCCCACAACACTTTGTGTAAACAAGAGTCCCTCCTGTTCTCAGTTCAAAACATACATCTGCCTGCTTTCCACCTGTGCCCACTGGTTCATGACTCCCTTTTCATTATGATTTTGAAAATGTCAAGACCTTCGAGGATGTGGAATGTTTGTATCAGGTTCTCTCATACTCATCTCTGTTAATAAAAATCCAGAACAACAGTATCTCTTATATCCTGGTGCCTACAATTATACATCATATTCTAATGAGGTCTTACTAATTCTTTGCACAGTTTTATGTTTAGAGAATGTAATAATTCCTTACTCTTAAATAGTGCTTTTCTGGACTCTCCACTAAAATTGCTTTACAGGTAATGGGGACTCCCCACTGGTGCAGCCCCACCTGGATGATGTGACGGCAGCCAGAGTGCACCAGTACGCTCCCCACACACCAGCTCTCAGTGGGGAGGAGAGCAGAGTGATGAAGCAGTTTAAAGATGGGGATTATTATGAGACCAGGGGGAAATTTGGCCAGGACACCAGGGTTATCGCCCCTGCTCTTTTCAAGAAACACCCTGGGATTTTTAATGACCACGGAGAGTCAGGACCTCAGTTTTACATCTTATCTGAAATATGGTGCATTTTTTACAGTATAGTGTAACCCATCACTATACTGGGGCATTAAGACCCACACTGACCACAGGATGAGCATCCCCTACTGTTCCCACTAGCAACTCTTCCAGCAGCCTTTGCTTTCCCAGGAGTCTCCCATCCAGGTACTAGCCAGGCTCACACCTGCTTAGCTTCAGTGGTTAGCCGGTTGTGAGTTGCAGGGCGATATAGCTGCTGGATGTATGCAGGATTCACTGTATACTTACTGAATTGACTGGGATGAGGGATGATTTTTGCATTGCAGTAAGATTTGGCCTGCAGATCTAAGAAGTGCTAAAAGCTGCTGAACAGGCAATAGCTTAGCAACGGCAGCCCCCACATACAGATATTATCCCAAGATGAGTGTCAGATGGGCCAGAGAGGCAATGCTTCAGAGCTAGAGTGAAACACAAACCAGAGGACACAAGTGGAAACCATGTGGAAGTACATTTAAACCTGAGAATAGGAGGCACTTCTTTACACAAAGGCTTGTGGGAGTATGGAACAAGCTACCCACCCACAGTTGCAGAAGCCGGAGTGAGAGAGAAAAGGAAAAGGAATGAGAGTAAGGCAAACTGACTAGCTGTGGAGAAGGGTTAAGGTGAATGTAGCACTACTGGTGTGGATACAGGATCCGAAAGGGGAAGGGATCTTCCTAGCACAGATGAAAATGGCACACAGCACCCGTGCCTTCCCAACTTCATAACATGACTTGAGTGGGTCCCTTCAGACCAACTTTGTAGAGGGTTTCAGGTTTCATCAGGAACAAGGCTCTTCTCACTAGTAATGTCTGCTTTCCAAATTGCAAATGAACCTTATTTTCTATCAATTTTTCCTTTTTTTCCCCACAGCTTTGTACTGTTGCCTATCCACTCTGAACTACCTGTAGGGTTTCCAAATGCACAAATTCACACACTGTACATACACTATTCAATTAAAAGTGTAATAATTAAAACTTTTAAAAATCTCTAAATGCTGGCACACACAATGGCCTGTGGCTTTTTGAATAGGCAATTTTTAACAGCCTGTAAGGAAAACTCAACTGTGACATTCATTCGACATGATTGTTATTATTTGTGAGCTGCTGCTATTAACATGTCACTCACTTCACAATGTTATAGATTGGCAACAGGTGCCTGAAACAAATTATACTGGAATTCACAAAAAACAGGCAAACCAAAACATGTTTAGCACAGGTGGACAGAAGCAGGAAACCCTTAGAGCCTCCGTCTGACCTCATTTTCAACTATTCAGAAGTTCCTATTATTTTTTTGCATTTTCTCTTTTGCTCAATTTCAGCTGCAAAGTAAACATTTAATCACCATGCAAGCACTGCAGCCCTTCACATGTAAACGCAGGAACAAACAATCTGTCATTCATATTTCCATTAATCCCTTTACAGCAGGTCTAAAGTACCTACATTTATAAAAGTCATACACAGAAAAAAAATTATAGACTAACCTAAGGGACTGCACTGTAATTTCAGGAGACAACAGGCTGAAATGTCATTTCTTTGCTGTCAGCTGCTATCCATTAAGTAATATTGCTTCTAACACCCTGCATTTGAGATAGAAAGGGGTGTTTAGTGGCACTTTATGTTAGCATGCAGTACTTTAAAATATTTTAATTCTACTGCAAGCCTCTCTGTTGAACAGAAACCAGAAGCTTCAGTGTCCTTAAAATCCTGTGCACCAGGAGAGAAACGGGCTAATTCATCCAACAAAAAAATCTAGAAACAGTTTTCTTCAAGGCATACTGACAAATACTCTACAACGATTCCAAATCTACTTGTCATGCATTGAAAGCCAAGACCCATAACGTTTGTATATATTTGGTATTGTATTGTCATATCTTCATTCTTCCAGAGCGGTTAAAGAAAGCAATTTCATTGCTAGCGCCAGAGATTTAAACACACCCTTCAGCTTTCATCTGGAGAATCTGTAAATTTTAGTTTTTTTTAACATGGCATCTATTCACGCATCTGTTTATCAGAACTTTGAATGGAGAAGCATCGGGCAGGAACAATCCTTAAAATCCATTACAAATCACCACTTTCCTCTTCACTAATCAGCCATTGTGATTCCAGGGGCTGGAAGGCATTTCCATACTAATGAGTGCGAGCACCATTTGCAGTCGTGTAAACTATTAGAATTGTATTACTACCCCCCTTTAAGTTAAAAGATAAGACTAATTCAATGATTAGTTCATTTCAGTTGTGCTGTAACGGAAGGTTTTGTTCTTGGCAGCCTGTCAATCATTTTTCCATGAGGATTCTTATTAAAAAAAACTTTGCAATCCAACTGATCAAAAAATTGAAGCATGTCATCTGTTTGAAGCAGTCTCAGATTGCTATTTAACTATTTTCCTCAGAACCAATTTTTTCTGATCACATCAATTGGCAGAATGTAAATTTAGACTCAATCCACTGACATATTATACATCATAGATCCCACTTTAAACAGGTATCCAAATATTAGTAAAGGAACAAGTAATAGGTTTATTCCATGCTGAAAAAAAGAAGAAAGAGAACACAACGTTTCGGCCGTGGAGCCTTCTTCAGGTGTCACCTGAAGAAGGCTCCACGGCCGAAACGTTGTGTTCTCTTTCTTCTTTTTTTCAGCATGGAATAAACCTATTACTTGTTCCTTTGCAGCCTACGCATGCTGACGCAGCTACCCACCTCAAATATTAGTAATATCATTCTACACCTCCAAAACTCAGGAATAAAACTTGAGATGCTAAAGTTCAAGGCACTTTAAAATGCACAAAGGATTCAAGCACAGAAAACATATCTCCAGGAGACGGAACACCTGATTAAAATATTTTTCATGCTTGAGTGCACATGACCGTCATTTTGATTCAGCACCTTTGATCAATGTATGGAAAATCAATGTTGTCCTACATTACGAATGGATACTTCATGCCAAAAGGAGAATAAAGCCCCTTCACACATACATTCAAAATGATGTTGTGATTTTCAACACCAAGCCACAAATTAGAAGCTTTTTTAATATGATGGAGAGGGATAAGGAAGAAAATTCACATTCAAAAGGAGCAGCACACTGGGGAAAAAAAGTTTTCTACCAATGTATGTAAATGTAAGCCCATTAGTTATTCCCAAGAAAGCAGTGGATATGAAAAGAGAAATTTGCCCCAACAGGAAATGTTTTTTAAACAACTGAATAATTTTAATTTGGTATAATTTCAGAAGAAAGATCTGTAAACTAATCTTTTCTTCACTTGGTTCTTCCAACAATGTATTCAAGGAAAACATTTACAAAAATATTTTTAGGAAGTCGAGGTAAATATCACAATGGAACATTTGAACCTGTAGCAGGAATACAAGGCAAAAACATTTGCTATTCCTCCAACAAGTTTTGAGCAACAAGTTGGGCACCTCACATGTCTAAGACTAATAGCTTCCCAAAAGAGTCCTAGAAAATCCAGTGTAGAGCAACAAGACTCAAACTGGGGAGTAAGGATTTGAAATTATAAGCACAGGTTGAAAGAACATAATCGGGTTTTTTTGCCTCAGTAAAAGAGGAGATAGGAAATTAAAATTTCCTTAAATTCTTAAAAATGAAAAAAAACCAATCCATAGGGCAGCACCCAAAAGTTATTTCAAGCTCAGCTCAGAGAACAGAACACAGGGACACAAGAGGAAACTGAAAGCCATTTTCCCCCAATACTTTTTAACACCGAGCCGTATCACAGACTCTGTGAACATTCAAGTCTAGGCTTAATGCTGTGATAGAATCACTTACTGTATAGAGAAATGAGTACTCATGGGCTGAACAGCCTGTTCCTGCCATTATGTTTTTATGTACTACGATCTTAAGCAAGATTGCACTTAGGATATTAGGGGAGAGCAGGTATCTGCACTGAGACGCTGCAGCCTCCAAAGGGAAATGTACATCAGAAAAGGAGAAAGATGCTAAAGTGTCACTGCAGTTCTCACTGGGCAAAATGTGGAATGGGCCTGTACCTGAAACTATGGTTAAATTCCCTACAAGATAAAAAAACAGTCTCTCCAAGAAGTTTGTCTCATCTTTATTTATTAATTACAGTATTCTTTCGCAAAACAAACAGTGCATTCACCCTTTCCATACAAAACTTGACAAACATCTCCACAGAATGCATAGAAATATGAAATATTCATTCACTCAGTCATACATTTCACACTACAAATTTCAGGACATTGACAGTCCAGTGTTTTGGGTTTTTTTTGTATTAATACAACATTCTATTTAATCTGCAGATCTCCGAGTACATAGTACCTTCTTCAAAGGTTAAATTAGAAAAAAGTGAAGACAATGTTTACAAATTCACAAAAAAGAACATGCAGCAACATACAAAACATCACTGTCCTTCAGGGGGGAAAGGAATTATTTAAGTGGACTCTGGGGTAAACAAATCAATTTATTTTTGCCTGGCAGCTAAGTATTAATAATAGAAGTCCTCACAACAACACCAAAACAATAATAAATTGGAATCTTATATTCACATATTGATTCAAGTGGTATAAGTGTTGCCAATAAAGACATAAGATGGCATTGCATTCAGACCACAAAAAAGTGGTCTTCAGTTTCACTTTTATGATGCAATGCTCTTTGTTTTGGATTAAAAAGGATATCCTGCTCCATTTCATTCTTTAATTGAATTTGCCTGGCACTCTACTAATCTTGTAACAAAAACTAAACCCATGAGGTTTAAAGCTGAACTCTTAACTCATCTTACTGCTCCTTCCAAAGTTATTACATGACAGATGGTTTTATTTCTCCAAGCAATCTCCAATCAAAATAATGATAATTTATTGCACTCCTGTGTTCACAGTCATTCTATCCGCAGTGATGAAAGTTTCTGAAAAGATCAAGGAATCTTCCTGTGGTTAATTAATCCAGCATGACTGTTATGGAGGCGGTGAACCACGACTTTTTGGTTTCATCTCCTCAGTAAAACACTAGCATATCCCAGCTTGGAGACTTATTAGTAAATGAGCAGCTTACACATTATAGCAACTAATAAGTCTGTGGGGGCATAATTTTCTGTGATGTGTTGCACAACTAAGTGTCATCTAGAACCAGTGACACTGATTAATTACCCAACAAAGTTCCAACACAACAACCAGGAGATCAGTTGTCAGGTCTTGACTTGTATGTCTTTTTTTTGTTGTTGTTGATGTTGTTACTTTCTGGATATTAAGGGTAAACCCCACAGAGACTAACGAATTTGTGTTCAAGAGAAAATGTGAAAGAAATGCATTGGAGAGCACAAATAAACTCTTTTTCAGGACCTTGATTTTCTGACATCTCTAAAGAGTAAATTGTCTGTCTCACCTACTTCTTAGTGCTGACTCAATGGTCTTACCAGGGTTTTTAACTTTCTTTAAAAAGATTAGAAGCAAAAACCCTGCAGTATTCAGCCTACAGTACTGTACATCCCTGATTAGAAAAGCTTTCAGAAAATGGAACCCCAAGCTCTTCATGTAGGAGGATGGCCTAAAATGTTTTACCTGTTTTTCTGCATGCATTAAATAGCTAAATTTGTATTTTTACATCATCATATTCATGTTATGAGTTGAAACAAGATATGCAGTATGGTAGTGTAATCAGGCATGCCAAACATAAATCAAACAACCTAAAAAGTTCCTATTAATATATTAATACAAAACAGTATTTCCTTTCATTATGGCTTAACATACCATAAAATAAAGTACATTACACACAATCCATTGAAGCCTTCCAAAGCATTCATGTTTTATGCATAAGCCATGGAGCCTACTCTGGAGACAAAAAGGCAACACACAAGCACTATCATAGACACAGAATCAATATTTCTTACTTAATGAAGGAGATATGACCCACAGAAGACAAATACCAGCTATATTTGCACTTACACATTATTAACAGATCTGTGCACAGATATCAGAACCACTTATTAATAATGGTTTGGGAACTGCAGACAAGAATTCCAAGAATCATGCTGCCAAATGAGGTCATGAGTATCATGTTGTGGTAATGAAAATGTCACTTAATTAGGAAGATTTTCCAGGCTGTCAAACTCCAGCATGCTCTTCCATCATTTAATGTCTCAAATCCAGAATCTTAAAAATTAAAAAGCTGCAAGACATCTAAGACATATATGTATATGGATAAATTGGAGTCTAGAGTGACTAAATGGCAAAGTAAAATTACTGTATAGCATAAACTGGGAAATTATTTAAAGGTGAACTGCAGACCCAATTTCTCAGACCGGTTATGAAATCTCTGCAACAAAATAAACTCATTGATGTTATACAAATTTTTTTACACATTTTGAATTAAGCACAAAATCGTGAACTTTATGCAAGTACTGTAAGGCGCCATGTTGTTGCAAACTCGCATTCAAGTTCCTATGAATAGCAATGTGAATCGGCCCTTCCTGCTCACTAGTCAGTGTAATGACTGTATTGACTAATGTATTGCGATATATGAGCAAATAAGTACAGGTTGTGCAGCAGACACGTCACCACAGAAATGTTCCAACATCATCTGCATAAAGAGTTAACAAGTAAGTAGTATTTGTCTCGTAGAGAAATATTTCTATTGGATTTAAAAAAAATGTTTGCACAGGCCTGCTTTTTTACAATGTAACAAGGTTGCATCGTGTCACCAGAGGTTTTGTTGCCTCATTCTGAATCGCAAAACATGGTGTTGCCACATACCTGGAAATGTATTCTATTTTGAGATGTAATTTGGAGATTTTATAAGTGACTGTGTACATTTACGTTTATTGTGGCTTGAAATGCACTTATTGAAACTGATTCTTTCTAACCCTGAAATATAAAAATAGCACTGCAGTTCCCCTTTAATACATATTTATGCCAATTTGTATCCAAAAGCTTTGGTCAATAAACTCACACTTATCGTGAAATTGTTTATTTAGCTTGTACAGTATATGCTTATCCATGATACATGCAATTTTGCACTCATTTGGCTTTAGCTCATGTTTTTTTAAATGTTCAATTTTATGTACATAAAACTACCAGTAATGGGACCTGGTAGTTTTGGGACAACAATTTTCAACTCATTACATGACCTACAGTATGATTTAATGTTTTTTTTCCAGAACTTATATTTTTTTTATGTTACCATGGAGCACCGAAGAAGTTATTCTATTCAAAATATTAGGTAAAGTAATTACTCCAAGGCTGGCCACATTTCCCCAAGAAAAAAATGATTAAATATCCCAAACAAAGCAATATTCAAAGACAACTTTATGAAACAATTTACAAACTCTTAGATTTATCTCACCCTCTTTCCACTTAAAAAACAAATACATTCGTCATCACAGTCTTAACAGTATCCAATAACCTCTTTTGCTCTCCCTGCTTCTACTGGGAAATAATGAGCTTGCTAAAGTTACATGCTTTGTGCCACCAGAGAGAACAAAATAATAAAAGATAAGGTTTTATCACTGATTTGTTCAGCATTATATGCAATGTAAATCTAATGAGGCCCTCCGAGAGTGAAAAAGTCTGCTTAAACTTTGTACTGGCTTTAAATTTGCACCTGAAAATGAACTTAAATTTGAAAAAGAGCAAGTAAATAATTCGGTCTTAACTGAGTATACACTACAAGATCACAGTGCCCAAAACTGTGCGTGAGTATTTTGTGTCAGAGAATTGGCCTCAATTCCAAATTACTGACTTTAAGCTAGTCTAATGTTTGATCTGCAAAAAATAAAGCACATCACCTGGCTACAACCTATGGCAAGCAAGAAAGTAATTTGGGAAAATGGCAACAAAATCCAGAATTGTACATGTTTACTGGAGAGATGATCAGTTAGACAAACAGTACAGATTTTAATGTGCATGTAAAATGCATAATGCATGTTAACAGTACTAAACAGTACTAAAACTACCAAACCACTATATCATGTGTTTATCAGATCTCACAGAGGAGAGTAGAAGTGTTCTTCTTCTTTCATGCTTATCCAGAAAATAGTTAGGGCGCCCTGCTAAGGAAGGATTTCATTCAACACAGCATGAGGTCTCACATCCATAATGTGGTCCTGTCTCTTTCCTGTCATTAACTGAAATTTGCCTACAGCAGGGGACCCAAACTCAAATCCTGGAGGACTGCAGTGTCTTCTTGCTCACTGCTCACTCAAGGTCCCAGTTACTTGTTTGGTTTAATTGTTTGGTTAAGTGAATACATGCAACATGTCTCTCCTAATGTTCAAAGGTATTGCACCTGAAATGAGCCACACGTTTTATGTAATCAAAACAAAATATTTGGCTGAGAAAATAATTCGAATAAGGTAACTGAGAACACGGGTTAGAACTAAACCTAAGAGAAACTGTATCCCTCCAGGAACCGAGTCTGAGAAGTTCTGGCCTTTGAACCAGAGGACTGCTAGACCCTGGTTCTGAAATGAATGTCATTTAGACAGACATAACCTCATCATTCATCCATCCATCCATTTTCTAAACTCCTTATCCCATACAGGGTCGCAGGCAACAAGGCAGGACCCACCCTGGGTGGGACACCAGGCCATCACAGTACAGTACACGCACGCACTCACACCAGAGGCAATTGATATACCAGTATATCTTTGGACTGAGAGAGGAAACTGGAGCGCCGAGAGGAAACCCACACAAAGACAGGGAGAACGTACAAACTCCACACAGACAGCCGCTCAGGAACCGAGCCCAGGGCCCAGCGCTGCATGGCAGCTGTGGTAACCACTGCGTAACCCTGCCGCCTGTTCCCATCACTCACACACACCAAAATATTTCTCCTTAATTAACTGGACAGGTCTCTACAGTCATTTCTGGATCCATTCGTATTGACTTGAAAGTTCTCCAAGGGAATATAGAGATGGTAAATAATTTTACAATTTCTGAAATGTTGAAAGCCCTTGCCTAGGTCATTCCTATAAATTTAGATCACATTAAAAGGCACTGATCCTTAGCTGTTTGACTGCATTCTTGCTCTCAGGTGCAAAGTCTTTACAATAATGCTGAACCTGAATTTATGTAGCTTTTGGGACAAATACATCTGTTGGACACAGTCCCTTCCGTGATGCTTGAGAATTAACCAATAAAAGAACTAAATAAACAAATATGTACTATGACAGCATCAAGCATAGAGACTTGGAGATTAAAGGAGAAATAAATATCCTTACACTTCATGAAAGTGGAGTATTTCATCCAGACTGTAAGAATACTATGTGCTATAAATCTGGAGAGCTCACAAGGAACCATCCAGCTCACCTCTTCAGCTCATTAATGATACTCACTTTCCTGACATATCATAAATATCTGGTTTGCAAAAAGGTTGATAGTGTATTGGAAATTAGTACAGGATAAATGTTTTCATACATACAAGACACATCCAATCACAATAACTGTCACAAACCCTAGACATGATGTGCAGATCACAGGTGACAGGTTTATTTATTCTTTATTCTCTGTACATCAGATTCTTTACTTATCACTAATTCTGTTTGCCATAATACTTTAACTGAGCATTTGTTTTCTCTTTGTAGGTAAAGCAAGTCAATATGTTTGTCATTAGCCTTATTTTGGTTGAATCTGCAAGAAAGTTGCTCTCCAGCTATAAAGAAATTAAAGATGGAAGAAATCTTTTTTTCACTGCACTGCAAAAGCCTCCCACCTCTCAAATGTTTCAAATACAGCCACTCTAACCATTATCTCAGGAAGTGCTCATCCATTACTACAAGCATGCTCTCTAACAGAATGTCTAATAATTCTAAAAGCAGTCTCATTTGGAGATAAACATTTTATCAGTAAGTGCTAACAAATGCTAACTTTAATCAAGACAAATGTGGAAAAGACCTTTGGTTTTTTTTAATCTGTCTAAACTGATATATGCTGATATATGTTGCTGATATATGCTCAGGCATTTTAATTTCAGAACAATGTGCCCTATTAACTTTCCAGTATGATGGTTTTCTATGCCTTGGTTCCTGCATTTATTTTCCAAAAGCACTAAAAACCTAGCAATTAGTGAATAAAACAAAACTTTTTCCATTGACAAAGTTGTAAAATTTGGCTTTCCAAAAGATTCTTTTCTGTAAGCTTCCTCTAGGGACTAGCTCAGATTCAAAGCTCCACCTCGACATTTCAATTACACAGATGGATATCTACCTAACACCCTCTCCTTCCAAACCTAGTCTTGGCATTTGTTTTGGTTTTGCTATCCTGCAGTTTAGAAGGACTTCATGAATGACTGAACAAAAGCAATCTGCATTTCTGGAACACTCTTTCTAACCAGAATCAAATAGCAACTAAAAAACACTAATACAGCATCTCTGTAAAAGGCACTGTAGTGATCCCTCCTGCTGTGCAAACTGCCACCCAAGATGCACTATCATAATAGCATGACAGCTTTAATTAATTTGTACCATCAATTTGAAATAAGTAAATAGAAAGGGATATAATATCAGGAAACAAAACCAAGCTCCGCAGTTTGTCCTTCCTGCTCAACATGCCCTACAAATAGCTGACAATGAATACCTCTGGAAACAAGGGATCTAGTTGGTCATAACATTATGATAACACTTCAGATTTGACCTAATACTACCGGAAAATACCCTTCTTTCAGTGGTACAGAAGAAACCCAAGTGTTATTTTAAAATGAGGTACTGTACACATACTTGCACAAATACACCTCTTAATGAAAAGTTAATTTGTAACAGAAGGCTCCAGTATATATACTGTATATACCACATATGAAATATCCAGAATTCAATGTATTTTAAGGAAGACCATAATTGATTCCTATTTTACATAAAGAATGCCTGTGAAAATTTAAAATACACAACCCCTTTTACATTCACATACATATCAAAGCATGATTGATTTACTGTAGGATTAGGGTTTCCCATATGTTTATTTTTATACTTTTAACCAATGCAGTCTGAACCCACTAACGTCTGGTTATGGATAGAGTATGTATACGTAGAGCTCTAACCACTACTCTACACTGCTGCCTGCTGTCCAAAAAGAGAAGTGCTACACCTCACTACTGTGACCCAAAAGGGATGGTGAGCTGAGATTTACTGTATCAGGTAATGGATGCTGTATCTTAAAGGTGACAGTATCGGTCTAAAACAAATTGACCCACTTAGCAGCACATTAATTCCTTCCTTTACTGCACTGTGTCACCACGGGATACTACAGAGATGACCTGTAAGCCTGTTAGCATTTGAGCAAAGGGAGAATTTCAGGGGATGTCTAAGTGGCTCAGCAAATAAAAATGACTGCTCCAAACACAGGTTGTTTCCTATCCAGGTGTGTCAAGATCGAATTTGAATCTTGCCTCTAGATCGCTGTGACCAGGATCCCACAAGAGATGCCACATAATTGGCTCAGCAGTATAAGGGGCAGGATTGGCCACAGCCACTCGGGGATTTCTCTGTCACAGGTTTTTCTGGGAGATTCTCAGGCCCTGCAGGCACACCGTGACATCGATGCAGAGCTTGCAAGCACGTAGCTTATCAAAAGATGGGTGGGAACATCAGAGAAGCCTGTCTGTATAACTTCCCCAAGTAGGTAGAGAGTCGATCATTGTGAGCCAAGACACAGAGACACATTTAGCAACTCCAGACCGAGTGGGTAAATTCCAAAAACTTTGTCTGAAGACAAAAAATCCACTTCAGAATCTGACAATCTCATATTGCACTGGGGTTCCTGAGAAAAACACACGAAGCTGATCAAGTCAGAGCACATGATACAGAAAGCATTCAGGTACAAGCAAGACAGCTTTACACAGCATAGACTGTAATATTGTTAATGCAAATATCACTAACAGTGCCTCCTGCAGGCCCCCTAGACTCCACTTAATCAGTGTGATTACAAACCTGTGCTCCTGTTAGGATGGAAAACTGTGGTAAAATGTATGCAGGAGTCATTCTAGCTCCCACTGAAGTCTAAGAAAGTAGAGATTTGTAAGATCACGCTTGAAACATGTTGTCTTAATTTGTTAGCACTTTAAGAGGAAACAAAGAGCACTGACTTCTTTAACTCTCCCCTTTGGCTTTAAGTAACTTTGTTCTGGTGCGATTACACATTTTTAGATCAGGGACATTCAAATTCTCTTCACCTCAGAAAAACAAAGGTAACTTCAAGGCAAAGATGAAGGTTTATATCAGGCATATACCATAGGCTTTATTTATGGTTATCTGTGATTAATTATCTATAATCAATGCAAAAGAAAAGCTGCACATCTTCAAGACACCCTACAGCCTCATTTCCTGAAGAATCTGAATTTTTACTGTTCAGGAGAATGATGCTGATTCTGCTTCTTCTCTGTAAAACTACGTTATCTGATATCTTAAACCCCTGTTGCTATTACTAATTGAAACGGATGTCTGGGGTGTAAACTGTCATTAGCAATTGGACTGGCTTAATTAAAGCTGATAACCAGAAATAGCCAGTCTGTCAATCTTTGTTTCCACAAGCTGAATGTTTTAAGAGTAGAAGGAATGGCTGTAAATAGTGGTCTATTAATCATAATAGCCTACCATATGGACACATGGGCTTTTGCGTTTGTGTGAAATATATCCGTTTTTAGAAGATTATTTTCCGTGTGTAAGTAGCGCCCTCTATGGTCCTTTAAGTGCAAGCATAAAAACACAACCCTGTGGGACAGGGACAGCACCTTTTAAACACCATGCAGTGGTTCTGCAATTATTTGGGGAGTGAAGACTGATGGACTGGAAGAGTGTTACAGTGGAGATTAGGAAGATGCAGCAAATCGATTTTTTTACCAGTTTTCCAGTAAGACATTTTGATAATTTGCCATGCAACACTGTGCACTAGCTGAAACCTGTTTAACAAGCACTAAGCTGCTTATGATGCTGTGGAAGAAGTTCATACCGCCTGATGTCCATCCACTAAATTAAAGCGGTTTTGACTTAATGTGATTGGACAGCAAGGTGTTGAGAAGGTGTAGAAAGATTCAGAGTAAAAATATCTGTATGCAAAATCACAAGTAAAATTGAGCAAATATGGCTTAAGCAGCGAGACAATAATTGGGCTAGTCTTTTAATACTAAGTCAATATTGCAATATTGCATTTTGGACATACAATTACCTACTTAATTGCCACACTGAGTTTAGTCCAAATATTCACAAACTCTCAAAAGGTTGGCTATTCCGAATCTCTTACTTTCCAACATCATTGGTCAGTGTAGGCATTTCCCCTTTTTCTTGTCCACCTTGCAGCAATAAAGGGACTGACATTCCAGCAGGTTATTTTTAACGAGGATGGTTTTCACTTCAGAACTTGCGAACTCAATGCAAGGTTCTTGGCTCCTGTGGCTTTTTCTGCTTACCCATACACCTCTGTTCTGCAATGTGTCTCTATGGCTCCCCCTGGTGGTTGAGGTTGTCTGCACATACACAATGCACAATTCATCTTTCAAATGCAAAATGAAGAGATTAGCCTCCTCTATTTATGTTGTCCTGTTAGAGGCTCAGGCGGCACGTGGTGGGTGTGATTCTGGACTTTGAAGTCTTCTGTGTGGAGTTTGCATGTTCTCTCAAGGTTCCATAGACATGCTAGCAAGGTGGACTGGTGTCTCTAAATTATGTTTGCGTGTCCCATAATGGGCTAGCATTTCACACCATACGCTTCTGTGCTTCAGCTCCAGGTTATAAGGTTTTGACCCTCATCAAAAATAAGAGGCGTTCAGATAAAACATGAAGGATGACTGTCAAGAACTGCATGAAAACCTTTAACAGTTATTATTCGGAATTTGGATTCAAAAAATTACAGATGAATTCCAACCATGGTTCTGACTTTTCTTCACAGAACCCTGTGCTAATACTGTACATAAATTAAATCTACCCTTGGGTTCAAAATGAATAAAAATGTAGAGAAGTTGAAAAACTGTTGTAAAGCCTGCTTGATTCCATATTATACTGAAACATTTCATCAAAGACAGTGTCACTCAAGCCTTTTTTCTCAAAAAAATAACTGCAAAATTTTAAAAACTGTGAATCACACATCTCTTTGATTATACAACTTAAAACCACACATTTTGCCTTTTTAGTACCTTAATCTAAACATTTAAAGAACATAACTCTTTTGCACAGGTAAAATTGAACAACATTTAAAGCACATATTGACCTTGAAAATATTGTACACATTTGTTATCCTCGACATTCCACAACAAGCTCTAAGTTATTAATATTTCTTTCCAAGAAAATGCACCGAAGTAACCTGGAAATAATTTGTTTACAGTTTCCTCAGAGCTGATTAAATTTAGGTACTAAATAAAAGGCAATCTTTCACATCTTATGAAGCCTCCAACACTAATTTTGCTCATAAAAAAAATCTTTAATTTTTTTTAAGAAACAGTGATTATCACAAAGATTGAATATAAAGGTGTTTTTTTTACCTGAACCATGTGAAACAGCTTTGATCTAATGAATTTTGAAAGGTTTAGGTGCTTCAAAGTTTCCCTATGGGAGTGATTAAACCACTTTAATGCAAACTATATATATATATCAATCAAAGAAAGCACAAAGAAAAAGTATATAACCAAATCTTTAGGTTAAATATTCATGCATACTTAGATACAATGCTTAGGAAAACAATGGTTTTAAAATTAATTAAACTTCATAACCTGAGGATAAAACTGTTCAAAGCTTTACAATACTTTACCTCTTCAGAACTGAAAAATAAATATGCCCTTCTTCCACATATTAATTCATGCATAATATCCAATCAAATATTGTCCTCAGTCTACATTGACTGGTCAATACATGGTCACCCTGTCTTTGTATTTCCTATCAATACACACAAAATCAGTCTACTGCATATAGCTTGTGTGAAGCTCTTAGTTCATTTTAAAGTCTTTTCTCTGCCCAATGTAGTCAAATGCATTGGCTGTGAGTTAGTCTATGTCTAGTTCTGTGTCATAAAAAGTTAATATCCTCTTTATTTTCTTGTTATTTCATTTCTTGCTCATTGCACATTCTATTAAATGTGTTCTGCATCATTCCCTGAGGTTGTTTCTGCTTAGATTTGTATTAGCTGTGTTAAGTAACTTTCCTAGACAACAAAATACTTAAGAGGCATCTTAATGTGATCACAAAAATGTAAAGAAGGGAAAAACTCTTACAGCATCAGGCAAAAGACTCTGAGATCTTTTGCCAAAGCTTGTGCATCACTGTAATTTTTCTCTACTTCTCTACTTCCTCCCATTCAGGCTACCAGAATAGTTGGGGCACATGATCGACTGTCTAAACAATTGACAACTAATCAAGATAAGTGACGTACAGAAAGTTAGACAACACTGATTGCATAAATGGGAGCAATGCAAGTGAAGAACTACATAACAGTAAACAGTATGAGTTTGAAAAGTTCCAGAATATTTCTAAAAAAAATTAGGCAGTCAAACAAGCTAAGCAACGAATGCTACAGCATGATCGCAAAATGAAATCAATGGGGGAAAACAATTTCTAACCTTTAAGGAAATAAAAGGCTTCCACAGTGATCAAGATTAATCCTGTGCTTCCTTCCAGACTCCCACCAGGCTTCCAGTCTACATGACCCCAGTGTCTTCTGGCCTGTGAGCCAGCCGAGCTCTCTGCTACTTAATACAGCCCTTTATTGAACTAATCAATAGCTTAATTAGGACTATTAAACCAGTTTCAGGGAGAACATTTGGAGATTTTGGCTTGACTACTAATTCCTATAAGAAAATGTGACCTCAACTTTATAGCAACTGCAAAAAACAGTAAGCATCTGAATACACTAACTACTCATTTAAGGGTTGAATTAAGTCTTGGAGAAATCAGCTTGAATAGAAATACAAATGGGGTTATGGGGGCAACCAGGATGGGCAAGTGCTATATTCCTACATGCCCCTCTAATGTGTTGTACCCTTTGTCCCACAGAGCTTCTGAAGCACTGAGAAGCAGCTAGCTCTGAAATGCATCGCATTGTTTGAGATACGTAAGGGAAAATAATCCCCTTCAAACATAAATTAGCCAACTGGTCTGTGACCATATTTCTATAAACTTCGGTGCAGCTCAAGGAATTAATATGAATGGGATTATAAACCTCATTTAACAAGAAGGGTACTGTAATCACAGAGGCTGTGCATTGAAAGACATTGCTAGGTCTAATAAATGAGTTGATCAGGCAGGTCACGGGTATTGCTAGCCCAGACTGCAACAGATTATTTTTCACTTATTTATTTTTATCCTGTTTCAGAACTAAATTGGAAAAGAATGGAATGCATTTAAATTGCTCATTGCTGAAAGACTATCATCAAATTTCTTAAAATCATTAGGTCCCCAGTGCTGCACAGTAATGTGTTTTCCCGAGTATTGAAATGATCTAATAAACTTTTTAAATATATGCAAAAGCAAAAATGCTATGGTAACCCACAAATCACTAAGACTACATTTTTCAACAAGGGCCTTCTTCTTTAGCATGTTTTGCACAAGGCAGGTTAAGATGTTAATTGTTTCAGTTATGCTGTATCATGCTAACCACATTTAAAATGCAGGACACAGTAAATACAGTAATTATTTATAACCCTGTTCATATAGTGAGGTTATTTATGTTTTTAAATCTTTGGCTGTCAAATTCTCTCCCCCAGTAATTCAGGAGTTAATACACAAGCTGTACCAATATGCTTACTACCTGTACTGGTTGTACATCTGAAGTACATTAGTGCTACATAAGCAATACAGTGTTATACCCATTGCTAAAAAACTATTACAGAGTTGCTTGAAGGACCTCTTTTATCTGGATCACAAGACTTACAAAAGATAATTTAAGAATAGAAAATGCAGAAAGCAAAACCAAAAATTAGTCATTTAAATGAGTGTACTTTCCTCAAGGTCTTAACTTGCAAATTAAATTCTTGAACACCTTTCTGGTTTCATCAATTCCAGTCTCTCAAATTTAACTTGAGATGTGTAAATGGTAATTGTGCCTTCATAATGCTAATTGAAACTTTGATAAAACTATATTCTCATCTTACACCAGCTGTACCAATAGTACAGTTTGTATAACAGTTTTAAGACAGGGCTTGAAAGTGCACATGGACCTGCAAGACCTGAGAGGGGCTGGGAAACTATTCAACATCTCTGAAGAAACAGAATCGGAACCGCAAGAAGACTGGAGTCCAGATGAGACGAAAGTGTATAACACAACAGCTCACTGATGCAGTAAGGAGCTAAACCATTCAAGCAGTAGTGAATGAGTTTTGAATTCTCAGCTCCACAGGGAATCGGTGCAATTAAGCAAAAACAGGCAATAAATGCATTTTAGTTTCGCTTTAAAAACTTAACAAACCACCAGTAAGAAATGCATGGCAATAACCAAGCCTGGAAAAGACAAAAGAATTCATTAGCTTTCTTGCATCAGACCTGGAGGAGAGAGATCTCTCACCAAGAGCCCTACATGCCTAGGAGCAAATGGGAGACTGCAGGGGTCGCTCTGTCACTGAGAGGCTCAAACCCACAGCCAGACAAGTCCATCTGCATTCGGGCAAACACCTTTTCCAGTTGAGCTACTCGGTAAACAGCCTAGGGCTGTCACATTTGCAAAGATACTAAGGAGATCCAACTGACAAAACTTCAGTCTGGCAAGAGTTTAGAAGTAAAAGTGCATCTATTTTTCACATGATCTAAGCCATAGGACAAAACAGACTGTGCTTGATTAATGTCGGGTTTCATCAGCATAGAAATAACAGCTGCTGCCACATCTTCAATGAATCTGACCCAGTGGAGGTTCATTCAAGTGTAGCACTAGCAAGTAATGTAACAAGACATATTTTACAAATGTCTGACACATAAACAATTAAGCTTTCTATTCAGTAACTCAATGCTGCACTTAACTCTGATCACAGTACTCTAAATTAAACTCTAAAAAACACTCATAAAACAGCTTTTAGCTCCTAAGGGCATGGTATGACAGTAACATTAAAATGTAAGACATAAATCATAATTTCTTCTTGTATGCTGTCAACAATTTTTACGGAGAACCCAAATGTCTCACCCAGCGAAGGCACTTGCTCCACTTAATGGCTAATGTCTGTATTGCATGCATCCCAAGTTCAACCCTGAGTCGTGCCGTATCACCAGCAGTGAAGGCGGCGAGGTGGGACACATCCGGCAATGGGCAGGATCGTTCTGGGATCTGTACACTGGCGGCACAGTGGTTAGAATTTGTGCCTCAAGCGCTGGGGCTTTGGGTACAGTTTCAGACCTGAGGTGCCGTCTGTGTGGCGTTTGTACAGTATGTTCTCCCTGTGTTTAAATGGGTTCCCTCTGGGTGCTCCGGTTTCCCCACAGTACAAAAACATACCGGTAGGCTAATTGGTCTGACATCCCAACCGGGAAGTACCCCGCCTTGCACCTGCTGTTTGTCGGAATAGGCTCCAGCTCTCCCGCAGCTCTGAACTGGAAGAAGGGTTAGAAAGTGGATGTCTCTCTCAACTTTCCAGTAAACAGCGGCGACTTAGTCTCCCCTCAAGCCTTATTCGTTATAATGCACAGTCCACGAATCACTGTGTTTTTTAATCAGTTGGGTTAAAAAAAAAGTAACTGATCCCAAAATATCTGATCAAAATGATGTCCAGCCCGGACATCCACTGAGTGAAACACCAGTTAAAGCATATTTTCCTAGTTATCACATCAAGTATCCCATTCCTCATCTTTCATTCATTATTTGCTTACAGCCTCAGTACAAATGATACACAATTTTGCATAAACTGCACAAGAGGTGGCTTTTGTCGAGTTCTCACTAGCAATTGATATTTACATAATGCAAAAGGCTTTTATGTCTATGGTTTCTCAGTGATATTTCTTCTCAGATGACTATTAATTGACATTTGCAATAAAGAAATACTCAAACTGCACTATGCGGTATTTAAAGTGATTTTCACACTGGCCCTAAGGCCGATTCTGCTTACTTGCACTTTTTTTCTCCTGTTTGATCAACAGTAATGAAAGACAAGTGGGCGGTGGAGCACAATGATATTTGTTCCTAATAATCAGTTTTATTCTGCTGTATAGCAACACCCCGGTAATTACTTGCACCAGTGGTAGAAGTATAGCCATTAAACGCGCAGTTCGTGTAGCTGAATACCCAATTCATCATCACCGGACAACCACATTTCTACGTGGGCGCCGATATTTTTAAAATTAGGAAATTACGCTCGCTTCACGTGTTAAACTGTGTTTTTCCTCTTTAAAGAAGTACAAGAAGTAATAAAAAGCGAAACAGTTTTTTCGCTGTTTCAGGTTAAATTCAGTTTAGTCATTTTTCAAGAAAAAACGCGTGACAATGCAGTGTCTGAATAGCATCTCCTTTATTAACAAAGTGTGAGCTACGCCGTTTTCTTCGTTTTTGCTTGTGTTTACTTCGTGGCATCATAATCTGGTTGAAAAACTGTTAAAAAAATCCATCAAAACCACAAAATACCGAACAACATCATGCGAGAAGAGAAATGGTTTGACGTGTCAAACATGATTTCCTGCTCTGCGTGTACTAAACTCGGATCTCTGAAGTGCAGGCCGCCGAAGTTTATTCATCTTCGCTGCTATGACAGGTAAGAAAATTAGAACTAGTCAAAAACAAATTTCATTGTAAGTGGTTCTGCTTCGCGGGCTTTCGGAAAATAACGCAAGCACACCTGATTGCATCAAGAACAGCAAAGTTCTGCTCAATCAAAGGGATTGCCGGGCAAGCGCTGGAATTCATAAAACACACACCAAACAGGGGGGAAATGGGAGCATATTAAATTTGTTCCCAGATCATAACATGAATAAACCATTTGTTATGTATATCCTCTCATGCGTAGCTGCGGCTCTCAATAAAATACAAGCTGCGCTCGTGTTCCGCGGAGAATAGCTCAAATGGTCTCACAGGTGTTCTTGAAGGAATTTAAAAGTCATACAACCTTTGAGAGAAAACGTATTTTAATTTTGTATCCACGGGCTATAGGAACATCGCTGATATAGACAGATCAACCAGACTCAGATCTTGATAGATGCTGGCAAACAGAAACGAATATACACAACTTTTCGTGCTTTTCTGAAATTATCATCATGATACAATATGAAGTGTGGAGGGACTCATCTACGCTAATAAAGGATATGTAGAAAGTGATGTTAAAATTAATGTTACATTCGGAATATTTAATGAAAGTACATAAATTTCCCTATAGGTATTGGTGAGTTATAGTCTTCTCCCCCAAGGAAAAGGGTGTCAATGTTTCAAGTGTTGAGCGTTATTCAATAATTCTTTACCTGGAAACCAGGCGAACCATTCCACTGGCTTAAAAAATCCACTTTCAGCTCACCTCCACAGGACTCTTCTACGATATGTGTCCTAGAGCTGACTGTAAAAGAAGACGGTATTTCCAGCAGTAGACCAACGCGTAGTCGTTCTCGGGCTTCAATCGCTTTAAAATCCCAGTTGAGGCGCTTTCGGTTGACGAGTTCAGCGCTCGCAGTCCCGCCGGCCCTGTAAACAAAAAAAAAAATCGCTGCTGAATTGGAATGACTGAATCTCTCGATTTTTTTTCTTGCTCGATCTTCTGTCAGAAACTGTTTAGTCCTGGTCAGGAGAACGCACCCCAGCGATCCCTACGTGGCTGAAACAAGGCGCAAAGTGAGGGTACCCCCTCCCCCCCCCGGACAGATGTACACACTCGCGTGTCTCTGGCGGGGAAACTTTGGCCAAGTAGGAAAGCCAGCAGCCACATCACCCTGCAACTTCCCCCACTGGAGCACAGCAGGTGTGGGCCTGGTCAGTACCTGGATGAGAGACTCCTGGGAAAGCTAAGGTTGCTGCTGGAAGAGGTGTTAGTGGGGCCAGCAGGGGGCGCTCACCCTGCGGTCTGTGTGGGTCCTAATACCCCAGTATAGTGATGGGGACACTGTACTGTAAACAGGCGTAAAACCGGGGTCCTGACTCTCGGTGGTCATTAAAAATCCCAGGGTGTTTCTCATCCTGGCTACATTTCTCTCCGGCCTTTACCAATTATGGCCTCCTAATAATCCCCATCTCTGAACTGGTTTCATCACTCTGCTCTCCTCCCACCGAGAGCTGGTGTGTGGGGAGCGGACTGGTGCACTATAGCTGCTGGTGCACTTGCATCATCTAGGTGGGGGCTGCACACTGGTGGTGGAGGAGGAGAGTCCCCGTTACCTATAAATCGCTTTGAGTGGAGGGTCTAAAAAAGCACTTTATAATTGTAAGGAAGTATTATTATCGGGAAAGAACACGTAAACTCCTCACAGAAGGAGCCCCGGCCCGGCCTCAAATCCGAATGCACAGCATCAGTTCTTAACCGTGATTATATAGATCCATTTACGTGTATAATAAATATATACATTTATCATGTAATATTTATAAAACTGGTCTAAACCGGGCACTCGGATTAGATTTCGTCCATCTTGCTGCGACCGTTTTGTAATAGGCGACAATTGCAAATGCATGGTTCAACACTTTGTCTATGGTCAGCAACAGCGGCGGAGTGGGAACACGTGTAGCTAATGTGTTACGAAGAGGTAACTCTGAATCGGTGATCCATTGGCCTGGGCTTGCGGAGGGGGGCTGCATCGGCAGATGGATTGATACTGTCTCGATCAGTGTACTGCAGCGTGCTCCTCTCCGCTGTCTGGAGGCTTAGCATTAGTCTGAGTAACGTAGGGTTGATATTTTTAGAAAACATTAGATTTTTACTTTGCCGAACTCGGTGGTCGAAATGGCAAGCGATGGTACCGCGAAGCTGTCCAAGAACCTCTTACGAATGAAGGTAATGTGCTGTAGTGTGGCGTCTCAGGACTCCTGATCGTTTTGGTATCGGGCCTTTTTTTCCCCGTGTGTTAAATGTTGAAAATTGCAAGCTCCTCTCCCAAGAGATTCTTGTTTATAAACTGTAAAATCATGCACGAGTTTATAGTAAGATATTAAGGACGTCTGTCATGAAAACCTGAATACTTATTAAGAGAGTACTCCATTAATATACAACGAAGTGAGTGCTTTTGAAGCACGTTGAGAGGGCTATGAACGTAACTTTTAGCCCATGCGTTTGATAAAAGTGCACTCGATTTTCATAATGTAGTAGTTTATAACCAGAAGTACAACAGTCAGGTAGTTGTCTTTCATTTGTTTAAGTATCTACTATTATCAGTAATGTAAATATCCTGTCTGTCTCTGTATTTAATCCGTGTGTGATGGTACCATTAAGAACTGTTGAAGATCAGTAGAATGTCCTCTGCATTCCTCGGGTTTCATTTCCTATTCTGCCTACAGAATCCACAGAAATGTTAACTACTGCCGCTGAGGAGTTTTTTTTTTTCTCTTTCACAAGTTGCTTCTTTTTGGTGACATTTGCAAATGTACATATCATGGTATGGCACACCTCTTGTGTTCCTCTGCTGCTGATCCTAATGGAGAGGCTGAACCCACAGCAGCCTGGCGAGTTTCTTTGCCGGCTACTGGGCACGACTGCAGAAATGTACTGTAACAATTTTTCTCAGCTCATCGAATACCCTGATGTGCGAAAGGAACAGAAAAGACCGATAAGAAGATGTAATACTGTTATACGCTGTGAAAGAAACTGTATTATCTTCTGTTTCATAGTAGCATAATGTATCACTACGCACAGCATGACAATTCGGCCTCCGTGAGAAAGCACGGAGATGAAGGAGCGGTTTTGGGTTAGAAACACAGTAAGCTCCTTTTTAACCAAAGGGCTGTGGGAGTGTGCAGCTGCACAGCCACGCTGACAAGGCTGATACCCTGGCTTCTGTCAGGAATCAGCTGGATGAGATCCTACGATCAATTGAGTACTGAGCTGGACACATGGGGCCTGATGGCTTCCTCTCATCTGTTACTGTTCTTAGTTATACATAGCATAGAGTACAACATATCAAAAAGGGTGAGCTTATATAATTTAAAGAGATAATGTGAAAGTTTTCAAATGACTTCATTTTGAAGCTTTCTGTAGAAGGAAGATAAAATAACCCACCAGGTTTACAGATAATCGCACTGAAAGCCAGTGGCTTGATTTTTGTCATCTCTGTTCAGTCACTGGAACATTTGTCCTTGAGCAGTCTAAGAACTCTGTATTCCTGTCTCTCTTGCCTGTTTTCTTTTTTTTCCTTTCTGCACTGAATTTGTCATCACGGTGAGGCCTTGTAAATAATGGGGTGAAAAATAAAGCCCTTTCAAAATTTCCCGACACGCCGCTTCTCGAGAATTGTCTCAGGGCCTCGTGCATCATTCGGTCTGCTTGCCGCACCTCGTTAACGCGTGAGAGATCTAGCACGGCGCTTCTTTTCATTTGGAAGAGCCGAGCTGCGCAGGTTGTCCCCGGGTTAGAATTGCTTTTAATATTCCTGTGAAATGGTAGAGTGCCCAGTAATTGCCTCCTGCTCTGTATCCCAAGCCTAAGAAAAGCTTGAGATGTTAAGATTACCGGAGACATGAAAAGAATATTGGTGTTGTCAGGAAAGAGCACGCTTCACAGATCCTGCCGTTAATCACCAAAGCACATGAAAGACAAAAGTATCAACAGCTCACTATGCTCTGCCAGTTTTCAAGATAGTGGGTTTACAGGTGCAGGTTTCTTTTTTTTCCCCTCTTTTCCAGTGATAGTGTTTGCTGAGCTCACAGATCTCCCTGGTATTTTCCCAATGAGTTATACTTTTGTGTCCTCTCCTCCCACACTTGGAAGGTATATCCGACTAATTTCTCAGACATCTGCCGTTTCTGTCCAGAAATCAACATTGTGAAGAGCTTTAGATTCGGCGTGTTTAAACACGACTCGGGGCTCAAAGCACACGATGCACAATGTGCTGCTCAGCAAAGAGATGTGGACAGAAATGTTTTCTTTTTCTGATAAAAAAAATCTTGGCCTTTGCTAGGTTCTTAGCTTTGAGGGAAAACACAATCACACAGGGAGGGAACTCTCTGGCTCACTTTTATTAAATAGTATGTCTGGCCTTAACCCCTGGAGCTCAGCCTCTTGAGTGACAGCAGCTCAGACGTGCAAACAGGGCAGGATTACAGCTGGTTAATATAGGATCCTGCAGATATGTGCTGTGCTTTTTCTATAGCCCTCACTACCCCATGCTCACTCGAGCAGCAGGACTTTGTGCAATATGACTACTTAACTGGGAAAAGGAAGTTAATGTTTAGTGCCAACCGTTTAATATTCAGTATTTACCGGTTTTTGTGTGTGACATTCCCTGACCACCCTCTTCAGCCTACTCAATGATGAATTGTTCTTTTTATACCACATGTGTGTTCTCTGCGGCCTACAAGTATTCCCAAGCCTCTCATGAGTTGTTGCCAGCAGAACATTCAGCTGAACAGCTGCGTATGAGCTGGTTTCCCAGCCCCTGTCTTGTAACTCTGTGAGCAATGGCAGGCCTGGAGCTGTGGTTTGTTTGACTGAAGCACGATGCTCGTCTTTCCCAGTTCATGCAACGCGGCCTGGACGCAGAAGTCAAGAAGCAGCTGGAGGAGGAAGAAAAGAGGATAATCAGCGATGAACACTGGTACCTCGATTTGCCAGAGCTCAAGGCCAAGGAGTAAGTCCAGCTTTTCACCTGTCGCGCGGTTTTCAGTTCGGGAGCTCTGGATCCTTATCCTCGGTGCCCGAGGACCGTTTGATACGTCGGTAAAATGAAATATTCGGAGGAGGGGGTCCTGCGTGGCTCAGCGAGTAAAAGCTCAAACTCCAGGCTTCGGCTGAGCCCTCCAGCCCAGGAGTGTTCATTCGAGCCCGGCTCAAGTCAGTAGCCGATGGTGACATGGGGATCTCTCCGAGCGGCAGGGCACTGTTGGTTGAGCCCCGTGGGTGTGGGGTTAGGATCAGTGTATTGGGGGTCCTCTCGGCGGAACAGCTCTTGGGCTCTCCTGCGCCTTGCCAGTACCCTGGTGACTCACTCCTCTACGTCCACTGCCAGGCACTGTGACACTTACAGCCGATCAGGTGCCAGTCAGCTCTGACGGATAAGCATGCTGGAAGAGCAAACCTAAATGTCTCATTCTCTCCCAAGTTGGCTACAGGAGTCTGAGCCAGTGTGGCTGGGTGGGGGGGGGTATAATAATTGTCAATCACACATTTTTAAAAAAGTATAACATCACTTTATTATTCCTGTACAATTTCTTGCATTAGGAATTTCTTTTCGCATACCCCAGCTTGCTCTCCATGAGACACACAGACAGGGAGAGAAGCTGGGGGTCAGAGCGCAGGGTCAGCCATTTATACAGCACCCCTGGAGTAGCTGGGGTGAAGGGGCCTTGCTCAGGGCCCAACAGAGTAGGATTCCTCTTCCAGCTGTCGGATATGAACTGGCAACCTTCCAGAATATATATTGCTACAGGGAATACTCAACTTCCAAGCTGGGTATTTTAAAAACTGAGATTATTTATATATTATGTGATTAAGGATGTACAAGTAAAACCTGATGTATTTTTTTCTGTAGTAACCATCACATGTGTCCTTGAAACTCGTGCACAGGTACCTGAATTACATCTCTTAATACAGCCTCAGCAAGCAAATGTGGTGCTTTTGATTTCAGGACCTGCATGTAAAGGGGCATTTCAACTTTCATTTCAGAATCTGTGAGACATGAGAGAGTTACATTAGGAATTGACATTTTTATTTTATTTCTTAATTCATTCAAAAAAAATGTACCTCATGTAATTCAAGCAACAGAGCTGTTACGAGGTAGTTTGTGGCGCAGTTTTTGTACTAAATTCCAAACCAGGTTTGTGCTGAACATAAAATAGACTTTCATCTGCAGTGTTACAATATGCAGATGCATTTAATACTTTAAAAAGTTATCTAATATCTAAATAAAGATTTGAGTAAATTTGTAAGTCTGTGTTCCAACTTGAGCATGTACTGTTTTTGTAGGAATTTCATCATAGAAGAAAGAAGTTTTGTGCCCTGTGAAGAGCTGATATATGGCAGAATGTCATTCGGAGGCTTCAATCCAGAAGTTGAGGTAAACCTAAACTTATCTAAAAAAATATTTGCAACATGTTAGTAGTTTATTTGAACACCTGAAGAAGGCTCCATGGCCGAAACATTGTTTTCTTTCTTCTTTTTTTTCAGCATGGAATAAACGTATTACTTGTTTTATTTGTAATATGATGCTAATTGTGTTAATTCCAAAGATCTTTTTGTTTTCACACCCGTGTCAGTAAAGTAAATTTAACCCCCATTTGTTTTCTCCCAGAAACTCATGGCAGCGATGAAGTCCCGGAGCACAACGGAGGAGGAAGAAGAAGGTGACAAAATGGAGGCTGACGTCTCCGACGAGGAGATGGCTAGGAGGTAAGGAGGGCGCCAGAACATCTTAATCCTTGTTTTCAGATGTTATTTCCGAGAGATTTTTCTATTTTACACCAGCCCGATGTTGGAATTACTTCTTGTTTTAAGGCTGAACCCCCTGTAGCACACAGAAACAGACAGACCCAGGGACGGTGCTTCTCTGGCACGTCTTCTCTGCCCGTCTCTAATAGGAGCCTGTTATCCTCAAGGGCTTAAGCTGGAAGATACATCTTTGGGGTTTTGCTAAATTCAGCTTAGAATGGGTATGTAAAAGCAGTCAAGTACCTCGCTCATGGTACAAGAGCAGTGTCTGCAACAGGGACTCGAACCCACAACCTGCCAGTTATGGGCACAAAGGGTACCCACTATACTATACTATACTGCCCTAATGGAATGGGTATGAAAAAGGAAAAATATAATTGGCAGTATCAAAAAAAAAAAAGTAAGATAAAAAGCAGACAAAAATGTGAATCTTAAGTGAAAAGAAAATGACCAGTGATGTTTGTTTATAGTTAAATACTGGTAAAATAGTAGTTCCATTTTATACCTGCCAGGTTTTACTTTCTGCACAGCAAACAGCTGGAGCTGTATACATGCATCTGTACGCACTTGCTGTAATGTATGTAGACTACAGGGCTGGATTTATTTAACTTCCAAAGGTTTAGCTCTCCTGAATAGATATTCAAGTCAGAGCACAATGGAATCACAAAAAACAAAAGGGGGATTTCCGGTGTATTTAAAGAAAAGGGTTGGTGTTCATAAATGCCAGTTTAACCTTTTTTTTTTGTCTTTGATAAACCTGCACGTTGTTTACATAAGTTATTGTAAGCAGTTGCTTTACTGTCTCCTGCCCTGCAGATATGAGACGTTGGTGGGCAGCATAAAAAGAAAATTCACTAAAAAGAGAGACCGATCAATGATGCCAGAAGACGGAACCAAAAACATCAGCGAGCCCAGAGCCAAGAAGACTTTCCTAAAACCCCAAGACTGAGGCTTTTCCTTCTCATTTTTTATTTAGATATTCACAAGCAGAATTGCTAAGAGATGTTTGTACAAGTCAGTTTCTGTGCAGTACTGATCAAAGGAAGCAGGAGAGAGCCTTGTTTTTTATAGAAGTGTACAGTTTAATCTGAATCGGGTATTTGAGTTATGATTGAGCACTGTTGTTGCAGCAACAGATGGGGTGCTTGTTTGCTGTTTTTAAAAATGGATGTTATACATCCTACTTGTCAAAATATAGAACCCATGAGTCATTAATGTTTGTACAACACTTGTAAGTTCTTGCATCATATAAAGACCTTTTATAAAGGTCTTTAGGACCATCATCTTCAGTACGTTCTTGAATAATTTGCTCACATGGCTGTCTGTGATTAACAGGTTCCTTGTGTATTTTAATACGAAAGTTTCTGACTGTTTTTCAGTCTGTTTTTTTTTCCTTTGTGACATTGCCTTTTAGGACTTTGAACATTGACACCTTCATGAGTTCTCTGTGCATTTGTTAATTATTAAAGGAATATGGAATTGGAATATGAACTTCAGACAAACTTTTCTTTTAAAGCAGTATTTTTAGTAAAAGAACTTTACAAATGTTAAAGCCCACAAAGTGGTAGTTTTTTTGTGCCTTCTAAAATTTTATTAGAGACTTAGTGTTTATTCTGTCTGTCCAAAAATATTCTTTAAAAATAAATTTACATATTCTAGATAATTCATTTCTTTCTTGTTTATCACATTGTCATCATAAAGGATTTTTTTATTTTTTGCTTTTCTAAACTCCAGTTTACAAATATACTGGACTTTTAAGAGAAGGATTTTTTTCTTTATAGACAGCAGTTGTTCCATAATTTTTATTGTTTTACTTAAATCCTTTTTTAATAGTTACAGCCTAAAAGGTTTTTATAATTGTATCTTTTTAATCAAAAGCAGGAGAATAAAGTACAATATTGTATAGTACAATTAGCATTAGCCTGATTGTAATAGACAGTTGGTAATCTACGAACCATCGGCCTTTAGATCTCAGAACCTAAGCAAGGTTCGATCTGGAATCTGGGATCACTGCAATGGAAGTGGTGTTGATGAACCAATGGTTCACTCTTCCCTCTGTGTGAGAATTTGCAGAGCAGAGGGACACTGTGCTGCAGGAGGTGTCGTCCTTCGGATGTGATGTTAAACCAAGGTCATGACTCTTGTCCATTAAAAATCCCATGGTGACTTCTTGAATGGGGAGGAGGTGTTGATCCTGTTGTCCAGATAAAAATTTAGCCAGGACTTATACAGTCTACCCTTGCAAGAGTTCCCGGTTAATTGAGGCTGTGAGTAAACTTCTCATTTCTGTGCCTGTTCTGGCATGCACCCAGACGACTGCTGTGCTTAAGGTGAGGATGAAGAGGGTCTGTGTGAAGCACTTTCAGATCCTTTTGAGATAAATCGCTACTGGTCCTTCTTTCCCTGTAGTGAGGGAGACTCCTAAGTCTCAACAGAGACATGAAACTTCTATATAACTGTTACACAAGCAGTGGCTAAAGGAAAGGCCTTCTAGGAATAATTATTGGTATAATTCTGGTCTATGGAACTTTTAAGGGAAGGAAATTAAGTGCATGTGCTAGGCTCAGAGTAATTTAGCATCTTGCACTGAATGATAACATTTGTACAATAGCAGTGCTTTAACTTGCACTAAATATACAAATTATGCTGTTCCGAAGCAGACTATAAGAAAGGGACCATTTAAAAGCAGACAGCATGGACCATTTTTCCCATGACAAGTTTAAGCAAACTAAAAGTGATTATGCCAGTATACCATTAGCCCTAGTTAATCATGGCAAATGTTGATCATTACCCCCAGATGTGAATTTGCAGTGACCTAATGCTTAATCTGTTCTTGCTGCTCTTGAAGCAAACACCTATACTAGTGGAGACACCAAGAAGCTCTGTATTAAAAATGTGATTGTTAGTGTCAAAATCGATTTTCAGAATTTAACTCGAAGACGGCTATTTTTTTCCATCCACAGTTTTTTTTTTTATCTTGAAATGTGTTTGAAGACCGTCATGCTCACTTCTATTGTACCTCTTAGAGAGTGTAACATAATTTGTTGTTGACTGAAGCCAGTTTGTGTTCCAGAGCCACACCAAACTTTTCTTTTAGTACTTCTTCCACTTCTTTATCTGGGATGGTGGACATCTCATAAAGGTCATGCCCTTCCTGGTAGTTATAGGTGACCTCACTGTATGTCCAGCCAATCACAGCTCGAAACCCAGTGTCTGTCTGCAGGGAGCAGATGGACTTGTTGGTGAACAAAGAATCTGGGGAGGTCTGGAGCTGTTCGGTCGTTTGCACAAAGTAATCGATACGGCGAGGTGCCAAGGTGAAGCAATAGATTGTCTTTGTCAGAGCCTTGTCTATTAAGGAGGAGCTGAAAAAACTTTTGTTTGGTATAAGAATTTTTCTTCCAGTTTTAATCAAGACCCAGGTACCTTCATGCTCTACAAGTTGAAAAAGACCAGGAAGCTGAGGCTGCTCTTTTCCTGAAATCAGTTCGAGTGGCTCCCGGATTTGGCAGGACACACCAAAGCTCACATCTGCTATGTAAGGCTTCCCAGCAATGATCACTTTGTTAATGAGGTGTGACTCCGTGGGGCTGTATTCTTTGGTTAAGCTGTTAAACACCTTTGCTCCGAGCATCGTGGTGTCATATCCCAGCTCTTTCAAGACCCAGGAGAAGAGCAGGTTATTCTCACAGCACCAGCCCCCTCGACCTCTTCTCACAATCTTGTTGAAGATGGTGTCCAGGTCCGTGGTGATCTTCTCCCCACAGTGAATGCTGAGGTTTTCAAATGGGACGGACAGGATGTGGCACCTGTGAATGGTGTTCAGTGTCTCCAGGTCTGGTTTTTTGAAGGGACCACTGTAGCCAATCCTCTCGAAGTACTCCCTCAGATTCATCATGTCGTGCTGAGAAAATGAGTGTTAAAACTACAGTGTTAAAAGACAGTACCTGGTAAGACTGATATTTTTGGTGATCTCATTTAGTTCTGCTTTGAAGTTTGACTACAATGCGCTGGAAATCGATGCTCATGCCTAACCTGTTGCCATATATAAAAACTGAAAAAATGAAAATTTAATCGGCTGCACATTCAAATTATCCAACTGCAAACTAAGTTAAGACCTGTCAAAAACTGTATATAGTTTTATCTAATAACAGTTTGACAGACCCATAGAACAGTCCATAAAGGGCAGTATTGGTAGAAGGATGGGGTTATGAAGAGGATTATATGGGAGGGCACAGTACTTTGATTCAAATCCAGTCAGTAGGAAAAATTCCTTTCATAAACATTTGTTATAAAAGAGGTTAACAGAGCAATCAGCAGCTCTATAATTATTTTTCATCTTGCTAGATATTAACCTTTATATTTGCACATTGAATTTAAGGGAATGGGTGGTGAAATTGTGCTCTAAATCATTAAGGTTGTAATTGTTTATAATGACTTATTTTTTTCTGCAAAGCTACTGAAGTTTTTAGCATGACACGACATCACTGTCATGTTCTCCCCAGCAGCTGCACTGTGGGCAGCGCTAATAGTGTGACATCACAGCCGGCTGCGTTTTGGCTGTCGGGCATCCATGGAAGCGAATTGCCTGGAGTCCCTGAGCAGGTGGAACAGGTTTACGGCCGTGCCCCGGCGAGGTGTGGTGTACTGTAAAGACGGACCCGAGAAGGCTTGGGCTTCGGGCCTTGTGTTTTGACATGGAGCCCCTTCAGATCTGTTTCCCTGGTTTCTTCCAGTGTTACGCTTGCTCTGCTCTTTTGTAGCTTCCCATGTCTCTTGGATTCCCTTCAGCTTGGTATTCCCATGTCTCTCGTATTCCCACATCTCTCAGATTCCCTATGACTTGGTATACCTACGTGTCTGATTCCCTACAGTTTGGTATTCCCATGTCTCTCGGATTCCCTACATCTTAGTATTCCCAAACCTATTGGATTCCTTACGGTTGGGTAGTTCCAAGTCTCTCAGATTCCCTATGGCTTGGAATTCTCCCTCAGAACTAGGCAGGATGCCTGGATTAAAAGCCCCTCATACATCCCGAGCTCCCAGGCTTGCCTGCCGGGGCGTGGCGCCTGTCCGTGTGCGTGGCGGCCTGCCGCTGTCCCACCGCGCGCGTGAAGCGCTGGATCAGCCCCTGTTCTTGCAAGCGGGCTGAGCGGTCGGGCGGCCGGCTGGGGAGCCCGGCTCAACTGGACTCTTTCTCATTCCTGAATCGCAATCCAAGTTGCTCCTCGGGTGCGAGTCATTACGATTAATATTTAAATCTGCCATTATTTAAAGTTGCATTTCGAATACATTCATGCAGTTTGATAGAAAATACTTGTAATAATAGTTCTCATTAACTTTTATGTAATTGTGCATTATAATACTATATATAGGATTAGATCAGATTAAGTACTAATGAGTACTGGCTTTGTCCCACAATTTTTTAATGCAACTGCATGTTTACTGTGTAAACCACAGTCGAAGATATCGGTCTGAAAACAGCACAGATTTGTTGAGTAACTAGAACTATCATGACTACAGATTGCAGCCAATATATGGAGTAAAATAACAAAGCCCTGTATGTTCAGAACCATTATCTCCTTCACTGCCTGAGCTGTAAAGTGTTTAAACTGCTGCTTATAAAAGTGTTGAATTTCTGAGTACTTAACAGTTCTCCTGGCAGCTGATGATTATAAACTTCAAGACTCTAGAAGTTGCTGTCTTTTGTGTCAGAGTTTTAAAGTATAGCTTTGAAATCCTTATACAGAAGTACTTAAACTATCACACAGTATTCACACACAAGAATGCTTTTACTTCCAGTAGAAACAGAAAGGTAAACCACGTACTGTACATACTTTGTAATTTGAACGTGTTCTGAGGATCCACTTACCAAGGGTAGCAGTCAATCTTTCCACTGTTGGCTTGTCTGTAAATTCGAGGATTTCACAAAGTGCTATAAGATCATTACAGGAGAAGGACGTTAAACACTTTTACAAGTGAGGTGGAGCTATCTTTCTTAAAGGGATCACACAGTATTCATTGGACCTTCCACCCTCTGCACAAGAGCAGTAAATCAGTATCGCAGCAAAGCCATACTCACAGGTTAGCTAGGGCCAGGAAACTAAGATAAAAGGCAGGTCAGAATAAGCAAGGAGAGTCCAAGTTCATGAAAATAAAAAAGTACACACCCTTGGCTCTGGAGGTCAGAAACACTAACCAGTGAGCTCAATGTCCCTCCCTATTCCTCAGTATGTTTCACTTTCCATAGTTCTCAGGAAATAAAAAGTAATTATTTTCTGTTTGATGCATATTAGATTTTATAAGCCACAAGAAACATTCTATTTAATATCTGAATGCCACTTAAGTTCATCTTTAAATATCCATCACTCTCTGCTGTTTTTTTTAAAAGAGCTCATTGGTTGCAATAGAAATGGCCCTAAATGGTTTACACTGCCAAACGTTAAGTGGCATTTCTGAGGGACACTTTTATTTGTACAGCCCTTTTAGTAAACAGAACAATTCTGTTACAATACCAATAAGCTGCTGAATTGAAAAGAAGCAAATAGCCGATTGTCAGAAAGTGGAAAAATGGGTGAGGTAGCAACAGGTGTAGGGGATTCTGTTGCCTTCCATAAGGGCATTTGTCCTTGTTCTTCGAGCTTCCTTGTGATCAAAGCTCCTGTTTGTGTCGACGCTTGTTAATTACCACACGGTTCAGAGGTGATGGGTCCCAGCTAGCTCTGTTGGTAGGACATGAGACTCATCATCTCAGGGTAGTGGGTTCGTGTCCCATGTCAGGCACCAGGTCCTCCATGGTGGAGGCTGGGCACAAGGCTAACAACCCTGTCCTGTAAAAAAACAAATGTTATGGTTTTGGGATGGTATAGTACTCCGATTCAAGAAAACAGGAAAAAATTACTGCCATGAAAAATTGGCATTAGAAGGGAGCTTGACAAAATAATGAGCAACTGTCTAACTCATTTATTATACTTTCACATTGAACTGAAAAAAACATGCAACACGTTTTTCTCTAAATCAAAGTTTTAGTCATTTATAATCAGGATAGATTCCACTCTGCAAAATTGGTTTTGTTTACATAACATCCATCTATTTTCTCACCACTTCTTCCAAATCGGTCACATCTTACAATTGCTGGTTCCTCCACATCTGCAGTTTCAGCGGTCAGGCTCTTGCCCAGGCTGTATGTCCTCGTCTCCCTTTTCCTACTCTTTCTGCATCACGCCACTCAAATGACTATTGATTCATCTCACCGCTCCAAATAAATCTCCCTTTTGTGGGCAACAAAAAAAGAAAATTCACTTTAAAAAGAGACCAATCAATGCCAGATAAAAACAGGACCAGAAACATCAGAAAGCCCAGAGCCAAGAGACTTTCTTAAGACCCCAGGCCTAAGAAGGATCTTCCTTGTCATGTTGCTCAGATATTCACAAGCCTAATCACTGGACAAGAGCTGTTTGTAAAAGTCTGTTTCTGTGACGGAAAGCAGGATGGAGACTTGTTTTTTTTATAGAAGTGTAAATTTTAATCTGAATCGAGTATGTGAGTTATGATTGAACACTGTAATTGCAGCAAAAGACGGAGTTCTTGTTTCATGTATTTTAAAAGATTCGCTTTCTGTAATACTCCTTGATGCATGTTAGATTTTTCAAGCCACAGAGAAACATTCTGTTTAATATTTGAATTCTACATTTATGTATTTGCAGACTACTATCCATCCATCTTCTAACCATTTCATCCAATTCAGGGTTGCAGGGGACTGTAAAACTATCTTGGCAAGCAAAGGGCAAGGCAGGAACCTGCTGGACAGGACACACCCACACAAACACAAGGGGAACCTACAAAACTCCTCACAGACAGCACCCCAGGTCAGGAATTAGACCCATTGCTGCACTGCTAGCAACTGTCACCATGCTGCTTTATTTGCAGACTTACTTATGTGCTCAAGGTTGTACCATTTGTTGGTAATTTTAATTCAACTGAAAATCCCACACACTCGGCACCCAGCTTTTTTATGAAATCATACAACCTGAGGTCACTATGTTACATTATGTGTGCCCTATGAGTTCTTGATGCAATACTAACTTTGTGTTTTTCGTGGTGCATCAGTATATTAGGTCTTATAAGTAAAATAAGACCTAAAATAAGATGTTATAAAAAACATTTTGCATTTCCCACTGGGTGGCAGTAGTTTACAAGATTTGTGCTGTTTCACAGTTCTCCATTTTTAATCATAGTATGAGAAAATGACATTCAGTAACTTTGCTTTAAATCATGTTCTTTTTTCATTTGCAATTGCACAGGACACCTTAAGCCTAGCCCTACCAAAGCTGCAAAAATAAGGAAATGCTACACGTTATTTTTTTACCACGTAACTAGCTATAGAAGTCAAATGAGAGCAAAAATGATTTTCAGATATGACTATCTCCCCTTAATCAAACCATAGGCAAGAATAACATGTTGTTGCCTGGCCTAAGACCAAAATTTAATTCCATCTCTCACAAAAAGAAAGCCAACTTTGTTATAACAATACACGAACGTCTGAGGACACCTTTTTTTCTCCTGTAACTATGCCAAAACATGTTTTTGAGCACACTGTGCCTGCCAGATCACCTCTAGGAACATTCCACAGAAATCTTTATTATGATTATGACTTATTTTCACTGAAGCGACACTTAGAATCATAAAAAAAAGACATTGATACTTGAAAATGAAGTACAGTACAGCTGTAAGCTCTTAATTAATCAGTATTTGTCTAATCAGACAGTAAAGGCATTCTCCACAGATACTGAGGTTTTCAGGTTTTGTTTGCATATTGCATATCTGAAATAACCTTACAACCAGTATCAGGGGCCCATTTATACTTGACCAGACACTATTTCTTTCCAGTAAAATCAAAACTATTTAAAAAAATGTATCCTTAGTTGAACGTGACCAAAAAAGGTCACTTTCTCAGGTAATTTATTATTGGTGTACTTATTTTTTAAGATATACTGTTTACGAAATGGTCAGAAAATAGTGAAGGCTAAGGTGCAGATGGAAGGACTAAGTTCGTATGAAACTGACCAACAAGAATGACGCTCACCTCCAGGCACATAGAATCGACTTTTCGATTAATTTTCTGTCCCAGGGGAGTTCTCCACACATCAGCCACTAATCAACAGATTTTCCCCCATCTGCACCCTGTTGTGAAAACCCAGACCAAGCTTTACACACCACAGACAAAAATGAATGAAGTTGCCTTTCTGGAAAGTCCAGCTCCACGTTCTTCGGAACAGTTCGGGCCGATCTGCCCTTATTCTCAGTTTGCGTGTCACACTTCAATCATTTTCACCCTCCTTGAAAGGACAAATATGACTTTTCATTCAATGTTATCAGTATTAAATTCTCATTAAATCTCTGTGAAGAAGAAAAGCAAAAAAAAATGTGACCTTGAATGTGGAGATAAAACTTTTTTTATTTCATCATGAAAGCATAAACAAGGTAAAAATATTTCCAAATGACACAAATAAAGCACGTCTTCTATTTCAGAAATGCATACACACCAACCAGGAACAAATAATCCCTAAGTTACTAGAAACAAAGAGGTGTTGTTTATCAAGGAAGATTGTAACAAAATATATTAATATTTTTAAATCTAATCTAAATCAAATAATTATGAAAATTAGTTTTCAAATTATTATTATTATTGATTTGCTGTTCTGCTTTATATTGCTTATTTATGCCATAATTGCTCATGGTATATAGAACATTTTAGTTTTCTTTTAATTAAAATTCTAAATAACTTGAATTACTGTCTAGTTAATTGTTTCCCAAATAATTTTCTTTCCAGGCCATTCTCTTTAACAATTTGTTAAAAGTTATTTTACTAAATATTTATAAATCAATCAACACATTTTTTTTTTAATCTTACTCAGTGAATGAATAAAAATTCCTACAAGAAAATTGAGAGAATTATAGAGGATTTGCACTTTCAATTTGAAACTTTATGCAAGATGCAGTATCTTAATAAAACAATTACAATTAAATTATTAAATGTATTATTATTAAATATGATGTAATGATATCAGGAGTAGTAGAGGGTATTTCTTGGCGTTAATAGTGTCCTATCAATGGCATCTGTGGTTGGGCAGCTCTTGCCCTCAAGACTTCTATCTTCATTGTTTGGGAATCTCAGATCCTTCACAAACACCAAATCATTCTGGTATAACAGAAATGTAATTATTGTTGCAATAAAAACAATCATGGGATACAAGTGCTATTCAACATTAATTTTATTTATTATTGCAACATAGACAAGCAGAAACAAAAATTCATTCTCCAGAACCAAGCCCATGATCCTCCTTTCAGACAGCTGTTCCATTTGAAGCACTAGTCTTTGGGATGCTGCTAACTTAAAAGTGCTCTCTCACAGTGTGGACTGACCCACTGGTAAAGAGATGGGTAAAGACTTAAGGTTTTAATGGGTGGAGTTAGACTTGGACCAAGTGATAGTATTAGGACAGAAGACAGATTTAATGTAGGAGCCATTTGGGCCACGTGCTTTAGGACAGTAGTGAAGCCTGTGCTCTTTGTGAAAGCAAACCTTATTCTGAAAAGTCATAGTTAAACAGGTTAATTACAGGTTAATTAAGGTGTTAATTACTTAATAGCTGGACCAAATGGTAAATAAAAAAATAAGACCCTGAGGTCTTCAGGTCTCCCTACCAGCGTTCTGGAAGGCGTGTTCAATCAGATGAGGTGACAAATCAAAGGATTATGCAGCTTGAATGGTTCGCTTGCACTGCAGGCAAATGAAGGGAAAGCATTATTTCACAGCACTGGGGAAGGTACAGTATTATGTTACCTGAGAGAATAAAAAACAAGCAGTAGACGAAGTCTAGATCCTCAATGGAGATGGCGGGTCACAGACTCCTCTGTAGAGTTAGCATCTATCTTTTGATCGCACTGGCTTCATGCTGATTAGCAATCTTATGGCAAGAACAGAACGGCTGCAAGAATGTAAACTTACACAGGCACAACCATTTCCACCACCTGATTAACAATGAACTGAGCCTGGAAGACTGAAGAAACTCTTTTTGAAACAACAGTTAAAACAGATCATGTGCAAACAGAACAGAACTGTCAAGGATGCATACAGTGCTTACGAAATGTAGAAAATACCAAATGCTCCATGTGCCATCACTAGAATTATATTCCTTAGGGTTTCTACTATTGTGGGAGGGGTTTATAAAAGTAGATAGAAGTCCCTTAAATATTTTTATATTTACGAAAAGAAAACAGGACATGTGGATGATATGACATAAGAAAATTAGTCTTGGGAATCCTTGTAGAAAGAGCACCAGCTAGTTGTGCTCTTGTTCCCCCTTGGCTGATCCGGTGCTCCTCTGGAGGCGTGCCGGAGCATTCTTGTGGAACGTAAAGAGAACTCCGACGAGGAGGTCGAAGACGCCGGCGGGGAAGAAGCTGTGGACGAATGGGATGATGCACGCCAGCCTGCCAGGAGCGTAGACGTGCTGGGGGCGCACCGCCAGCAGGGCATGGCAGATGTTGTGGAGCACAGGCTGCAGATCCACCGAGGAGGCCGCAGACATCTTGGGCAGGCGCTTCTGAAAGGAGGAGATGTACTCTTCCCCGTAGTCCTCTTTAACGTCCTGCGGAACCTGGGAGAGAATCTCTTCGTGATAGGAGCTCCATTCCTCTCTTGTGCCAAAGATGTCTGAAAGAGAATAAAAATAAATCCAATAGATACTAGTAATGTAAACGCAGATCAGGATACGACTGTCAAAGAGAAAATGCAGAACAATCAATGTGTGCATTTCTTGGATTCCTGACCAACAAAAACATTCTGGGTTTAAGTGCATCTGTCTCATATTTAGACAATGGACAATAGTTTTTGTTTTCCATTGATCTGATGATGTTGCCATGTAAGTCTTGCAGAACTTTATCTCTTAGTCTTTTTTCTCCATTTCAATACCATTACAGTTGCTGGGAAAGATTTGCCAATTATTATGTGCAAGCCATGAGGTCACCAGAGTGGTGGCCAGGTGTAATTAGTTTAATTAGTAATTTTTTTAGCCTCTGCAACGAGCTGCTTTTACTCTGCTCCAGATATCCTCAGTTTGTAGAAATACCCACTTGTTCTGAAACCTCCAGGCTGGATAACAGAGACTCTGACGCCCCATCTGGATAGTTCTTGTCTCATCACTTCAGAAAACATGCTCAGGGCTGCTTTGGAGGCACAATAGGCAGAGAACATAGGGACTGGAACCTTGGCTGCAACACAAATATACAGGTAAGCGGATCACTCCGGCTCATTTCGGGAAACAACTGGACCAGATCCTCAAATCAGTTATCTGCTGCGTTAAATTCTAAATTTTGTCAGCTGCTGTGTTACATTTCCCAATGCTACACATTTGTCATCTAGACGACACATATGGACCAATAGTGGAAACTGTCAAAAATCTATAATAAATATGTCTCCCGTTGTCTCACCTGCCATACTTGAAACATTGACCATCCTGCCTCTGGCTCTGCGCAGCAGGGGCAGGAATGTCTGGGACAGCTCCACAGCACCCAGGAAGTTGACTGCCATGCACTTTTTAAACACTGTCATGGGAAGAATTTCTCCATCTGCTAAATATCCCAGGATTCCTGCATTATTCACTATTGCCCAAAGTCCTACAATGAGAACGCAACAAAAAAAAGTCATCATTAACTAAACAGTCTTCCTACTGAGAAGCTATTAACACTTTCCAACAAGATTTAAATTCTCAGACTTATTAAGTGACTATTATGAAGTGGTTGAGACAATATGAGTTTGATTAGCTTCAATGGGCATTAATTGGTGGAAATGAGACTGGCAGGGTTACATTGATGAACAGGTATAAGCAAAGCATTAGAATGCATTAAAACTGTTCACCATTAAAGTTCTGGATGGTTTGAAAAGAGTTTATTTTACTGAGGGTTTGACACAGAATTTCCTTGTTAAACAAGAGAGGGTGACGAAGTGGTCCAATCTCTGTCCTGAGTCTCACACTGCCTATCTCAACCCACCATACTGATCTTAAGAATTCTGATCAACATGCCTGTAAAAACATTTACAAGGACAGAATAAGACTTACCTGTAAGTACATGCACATAACATTCCAATCCTTGCAACACAAATGATTTTATTTTGACACCGAGGAGCCAGTAACATAACTGCCTCATTTGTAGCATTCTTTCATATTGGGCCAGCAGACCCTAAGTATATCTGATATGGGTCTATTTTCCACATAGAATGTCAGTATATTGAATGTAGTATGTTTAAAATTTTTATTGCATGATTCAGATGAGGCTATCACAATACATGCTTCAAGAAGTCTAACATAGAATTAATAGGCCCATCCACCAAGAGCTTGACTTGACTCATCTGTGCAGAGCAAACTCACAATAATGTGATATCCTATTCTATGGCCCATCCCATTGAGAAGCACCACAGCATACCTGTTTCACCCACTTCAGCTTTAATTTGCTGGTAGGCCTTCCTGATCTGTGCACTGTTGGTCACATCCAGCTGCAGCACAAGAAGTCTCTTTGAGCTGCACCTCCTCAGTTCATCAGAGCCGGGACTCTGCTCATTTAAGACCCCAGCAAACACGGTCAGCCCCAGGCTGTCCAAGTGCTTAGCCAAGGCATGACCAAAACCTGAATCACAGCCTGAGTGGGATAAGCAAAGAAATGCCCCAATTAATTTTTTCAGAAATACTCTTTGACGGTACAAACCTACTTCCAGTTTCAACATTTTTAAGGTGACCTGCAATCATCCTGGTGTCCACGTTATCAGATTAATATGTGGAAGCTTGATAGTCTCCAATGTTTGCTCCATAGTAAAATATGTCAGGCACAACACAAGAGCCTTTCATCCACAGTTGCAGTTTTTGCAATGGTGGTGGAGGCAAGATAGTGATTTTTTTAAATCTAATAATGACCAAAGAGGTAATCCCAAATTATTTTAAGAATGCCAAGAACTTCAAATGTCTTGAAATTTGAAGAGTAGACAAATCTCTTTGCTGTCAATAGCAGGCAAGATCATAAGAAACTGTCAGACCTTTCTCATCTCATCAATTAATCATTAGATTTTACTGGAAATTACTTGTGGATTATTTAATGGATTACTTTGATCTAATTTTCTAAACATTTCCTGTGATTAATGTGACTTAAAATGACAAAATTAAGATTAAAAATACATATCACAGTTTATCCTCATCCAAACCAAGATGTACTAACAAGATAGATGTTATAATAGTAAAAAGACTAGTAAACATTGAGTAAATTGTTGATGCTCATAACATAATTGACATTATAGACATATATTAAAACTCCTTATTGCATCTAAGAATTTTGTTCAGCAATATATGAAGATTTTATCTATGGAGTGTAGAAAATGTAACTTTCCTACATGCTCTTTGTTGAATCAAACTACTACAACAGTCTGTGACATCAACCTGTCTCATATACCGTATGTAATATTAATATTGAAAAAGATGAAAACAGACATTCAAAGTCCAAGCTAAAGTTATGTCACTAGCCAAATGTGGCCAGAATTCCACCAGTGCATAACTGGGACAGTTGAGATGGTTAGTTGGCCAGAACACGCTTGGATCCCTGCAAAATTGAGAGCCCTGCAGCGATCTGGGCACCTGTAGGTTGACAGTGACATCAGGGAGGGAAATGCCTCTCCTTCCGTTGGCTCGTGACCCGCCGGTACGTCCCTGCAGAACTTGTAGGGCATAAAAAGATGAATGGTTCTGATAGCCATGCAAGTCAGAGGATTTGTTCCTGCATTTCCTCATTCTCCCCTTGTGTTGCGACAAGGGTGTTCACTGCGAGCTCAAACCTGAAGGCACACTTGGCAGGTATACTGAAAGCTAATGATGACTAAGCACTGATCACACAAGATGATCATGGCAAAGGCAAAGTCTGAAGACCTACCAATGAGACATGCATCAGGCTTCCAGTTTCAATTCGATAGCCTTAGTCCACCAGCGCACCACACAGCAAAACCGATGTAAAACCTGAGGCTGCCAGAGCCTGTCTGGTATGACTCCGATATTTGTCCATGTGTAACAGAGCAGCCGCATCCGCAGTGCTGGAATTGGGTTAGGATGCCAGGAGGTGGCATCGAGACAGCGAGATTCTTGGCTAGCAGTCTCACAGGGAGACTGCTGGTTATTATCCGATTATTAGTCTTGCAGCGAGGTGCCAGGTAATTGAAAAGGTTACTGATGGCAGGGGGAAGACTCTTGACAAGTAGCAGCCTATAGTGGAGTGTGTTCAGCCAAACGTGATTCACCCAGCTGAGGGAGAATTCCACCGGTGCCACTCGTGAGGGACAAGGTGACAGGCACGCTAGCGCCAGACCAGTTACAGGTTAAAAAGAAACAAAGCAGGTCCAGTTTCTGCTAAATCCCAGTGATAAAAAGGGGATTCATGTGTGCAGATCTATGCCTGGCTAACAAGTTAAGGGGGATCTGTCGCACTATGGCACTACACGAACTGTGGTCCGAGAGTCACAGGACTGAAAATCTGCTTGGAGAGAGCCCCAGGACGGCTTCAGGATCCAGTTAATGTCTACTGTTGTTCGCCACTTCCCAGCTAAACTGAATACATGCCCTTTTCACTTCACAAGCAAGATTACAAACGAGAGTGTATTCAGCCCATCGAACCTATTGGGCAGTTAGTAGTTAATTGGTGCAGGGATCTGATCCAGCTGTTCCTTGGTTCTGACTTCCGATTGGAGAGTTCATTTCTGCCTGAGTGCTGGAATGTGCCCATACTAGATTGTGAATTCTATCTGTCTAAGAGAATAGCATACTGCAACCCACCATGACAAAAATCCAAAGGCGACGTTAAAAAAAAAGAATAAATGAATTGACTGGCCAACTTTGGAAATCAAGCGCTGAGAACAGATGGCCTCACAGCTCCCTTTGGCTTCTTTTGTTTGTCTCTAAAAAAAAGCCCAAAACCACAGGTATATGTGTCCCATTTGCATGTGAATACTAATCAGATGTGATTTCCTTAAGAACAAAGGTAATACCTTTAAATCCACTCAACACTGGTGAATCAATAAAACTATTTCTTTAAAAATATGTTTCTGAGATTTGAGAAAAGTACTTTTTTTTATTTTGGGGAGTACATCAGAAATTTACCATGAAAATAAAAATAAATCCCACAACATTTTTATATGTGACAGAGATGGTACAAATCTTGGAAAGTTAAATGAAAAATGACTTTTGAATAACTAGAACAGCACCGTCAGTGCAAACGTTGAGACAACATCAATTTGGCCAAAAGAAATGCAAATTTCCTTTTTAAAAATGTGCAAATATAAATCCTAAAGCACTTGTTTGTCTTCAATATTTCAATGGCGTGCAGGGAAAAGGGGGTTAACTCTGAAAAGAAAAAAGCTCATTCTTCTTACCTGTAATCAGCACACTCTTATTGTTCACAGGTAGCAGCTTCTGCGATTTTCCCAGGAGTGACAACGAGATGTAGTAGAGCAAGGAGAGCAGGAGCAGCCCAGCATAACCCGGGACCTTCAGAAAGCACAGGGGCTCCACCAGGACAGCCAAGAGAAGGCACCAGATCAAAGACCAAGACCCCAGTTTCAGACCCCCTTTCACTCTCAATATTACTGCCCCTGCATACAATGTTGTAATAGAAGCATACAGCATCAGGAAGTACAAAGATTCACTGAAAGATTTATCCATTATGACTGATTCTCAATGCACAGATGGGTCTCTTCTCCTTCTTTTGGATTTTCATATGGTTTCTGATGGGTTGTTTTTTTTAATCGTTACTCTGCTTCCTCTTCCTTGTACAGCCAGTCATCAGGGTCTCTCTTTGAAGACCAGTTTCCAAGTGGTTAACTATAAACTATAAAAAAAAACAACCCACTGCACCCTCACTTGGGAAAAGCAACAGAATAAACCACACCTCCCCAACTCCCTCCCCCTCCCTCCCACTTCAGTTTATAATAACTGATGTTATCCATAACTGCAGATACATACAGTGCTGAATCAACAGCTACTGCTCACTGAACGCGATGGGATGGTAATGCTCTGCAGTGTACTTTGTCACAACACAGTAACAAGACCTAGACACACTAGCTCTAAGCGAACAAAAAGGAAATGTGCGCAGTCTTGTTAGGAATGTTTGGTATCAAAAACAAAATAATTTCAGAATTTAAAAAAAATACAGGCGAGGGTGTTCTTTAAAATATACTAGCATGCAGCTCTAGCCAAAGTGGGGAAAAAAAAAGATAAATACTTGTTCAGATAATAGAACAATGCACGGTGTTAAAAATTTAACTATACTTTTTTTTTTCCTAACAAAAATGTCTGAACATGTTTTAAATGTTCAACTATTTGAAATAAACCTGTTTTGTGCTTACCATCCAAGTGAATCTTCTAAAAAGCGTAGAAGGCATGGAATCCTTTTAGCATGTGAAGAAAGATGTGAAGACGGGGGTTTGAATTTAATCCTTTCTGTATGTGGTTTAGACTTCTAAGTCACAAGCTGGGGTTTATGGCAGGAAAGGGGGTTAACTGATAAGGATTGCAGATGCAAGCTAGGAACCCCCCTGGGTGTAATCTTAAACTGACCATTTGGTCAGGACATCGTAAACTGGCCAAATACCATGAACCCCCCTCTTTACCATCAGACCGAGTGATGTCAGAAACGGAGAAGAAGACACTATATAACCCAAAAGTTTGTACCAGTACAGGGAACAATACTTCGGTTTTGTTGTTTCTTGCGGGAAACAAGACTTCGGCTTTATTGTTCCTTGCATGCAATAAACTCATCTGTTTTACTTCATCTTGGGATCAAGAAACTTATTCTTTCTGTTACAACACATGCTTCTCATGTTATTTTATCTGCCGCAATCAATGGAAAGAGTGGAAATACAGCAAGGAAGCCAATTGCCATTGGAGCTCCTTGCATTTGCACGGACAAGACTTTACACATTACTAAGGAATGTTTCTACTTGTCCAGTGTATTTTGTTATTGCTGATTTGGATTTTTTTTAAAGATGTCTCATCCTGGTTCTTAAGTCACTCTGCACATCGGTTGGGTTTAAAAGACTTTTATTCAAATGGTTAAGAAAAAAAAAGAAAGAAAATCCAAATAACAGATTTGTGCAGTCAAAACCCCAGACAGACTAAAAACAATGGACAAATAGTGGGTGTGGACTGTAATTAGTCATGTAAAAGAAGAGCCAAAAATTGACTTTTGGCACTTGAGATTTTTTGGCATGTATTTTTTTAGGAGCGAAGAAATTAGATGAGGTGTCATGAAAACCCTGCTGACGGTCATTTAATAACAGAAAGCCCTTTCGGCAGCTGCTGGACATTTTGGCACTCCACAGAGGCCTGGACAAGCACAGCACTGACACAGAGGATACGAGTGGTTCGAGAAATAGCATATCATCACATTTATTGAATGCGTTACACTGACAGTGAACGCCAAGGAGGAAGGACAAGGTGAAAACTGGACACAAAATGAGTCGTCAGATCCAGATTTAAGCAGGCCCATCCCCAGACGGTGAAACAAGTTCTTCTTGTGGAACAAACGCTGCATAGAGAGGCTGTAGACTCTGTTAAAATGGACAAAAACAGGCCCTAGGCAGCATTACAAGTGGAGCTGCGTTCGTTTTACAAATAGGAAAGTTTAATGGACGTGGTGATCGGACAACATAAACTCGACATGTTGGCATATTATTCTCATGTTTCACCTACTTGTGGACACCCAGTGCACATTTCTGGTCCTAAGGTTTTTCCCTTTTCAAGAAGGAAGAGGGCTGAAGGTAAAGACCTCTGTGAGTGGGGAAGTAAGAGCTACCAAGAGTGCCAAAGACTCTCCTTGGAAACAATCATCTACCCTTTTTTTTATGTTGATGTGTTCATTTTTATTACATTAGTCTTCCAACAAACATCCTATTACATGCTGTAATATTTTTAACCCTGTAACACACAATGAATTCTGGCTCATGTTCTGAACAGCAAGAAGTAGCTAGGTTTCCAGCCAAACTTCTACCAGTCTAAATCTACCAGACAAAATTAAGATAAAACAGACTTTAATCACATGATTTTGACATTTCGTGGTTCAAATGTGGTTCACTGATTTCCCAACCTTGACTCAGGACTTCATCAGTAATTTCAAAGATCAGTATATCAATCTCGGACCCAGCTACTCTCTAATGTAGACTGACTTTGGTCAGAGCTTGGTTGTGCTCCATGTCACCTTCAGGCACATGCTAGTGACTGAGAAGGGTGGCGATCACTGCACTGTCCATGTGTTCCCATGTTGTATTGTAAAACACAAGATTGAAAACCCTAACTAAAAAGAACTGTGGTTAGAGAGTGGATACTGTGAACAGGGTAGCAAGCTTAAAAAGTATGATAATAAGGGTTAATACTAATTACTTCTTCTAGTGTTCAACTAATCTGGTTCACCATACTGTGCAAGGAACGTTCCACTAGAATCAACACTTTTAACTGCCAATCATAAGCGTAAACTACATGTATACTACCTAATAACAATGAAGTCAGACAGCTCTGCTGTCTGAAAGAGTGTCTTACCTGATTCAGATATGTCTGAGTCTCGTTGGCCTTTTTCAAGTCCTCCTGGCTCTGCAGTAATGTGGCTACAGCAGATTCTGAAACATTACAAATAGTCATTAGTATGGAGTGGGTCTAAAACATGCATGAACAGAGGGTAAGCCTTGTTTATATTGTGATGTGTGTGCAGCAGCTGCAGCGATTTACGGTACACCTGGTGAACAATTCCACAGATTTGTGCAATTTATTTATCACCACTGTCTGAAACGTCTGTTGTTCCAGACCCGTGCAATAATGTAACGTGTAGCACCCAAGCTAAAAAACGATGTTGCTTTCTGCTGTAAACCCTAACTCCTGTATCGTAAAATCATTCAATCGTTTTTGTGTACCTATTACCTGACTTAAAAAGTTAAAAGTGTTTAAAAAAAAGTGACAAAGCTGCAGTGGAGTGGCTCTCCGGTGTTTGTTATGGGGGGTTTAAAAACCGTGAAATTCAAGCTTTAAAAAATAATGTTACAACTTAATGTATAGTCTTTAAAGAGTGCATTCAGCAACTACTGTTCACATTATACCTACGACTACAAAAAGGCTGTAGAATATATCGTTGCACTAGGTCATAGCGGGTACCAAGTGTACAGTTCCTCACTTTTCCGACCACAGCCAGTCACTAAAGTGAATTTAGGTGGCATTTTAATGATGACACGTACCTAAAGAATTGCTGATAGCGTTCAGCCGACTTATAACATCTCTCATTTCATCGGGTTTCAGTTTCCCCGCCATTTCTGCTCTCCGCAAATGAAACCAAAACAACATGCGACTGTACTCAAATTACGTAAGCAGTTTCAGACCCCCCCGCCCACTGCGGGGTTTTAATAGGTGTCGGGGGGGTAAATACGGGAAAAAAACTACGTAGTTTGGTCCGGGAATCCTGGGGAGCTCCGCCTACATTGTTCCCGCAGGAAGTTGTCGCTGTTTTAATGCGCCGCTTGCGCGCATGCGTGCTGCGAGGTTTAGGAAAAGCCGGAGGTATGTGTTGAGTGGTGTCCTTCCGTAAATAAAGTCATTTCTGTTTGTAAATCAGAATATGTTCAAATCCCTAGTACAAATCTAACTAAATGACATGTACATACTGCGGTCTTGTGTTAATTTCACAGTTAGCTGCTCAACGTAGTATTATTATAAAGAAATACTGAGTTCAATTGGACGAGCCCCATTCATCTAAAATTTGAAATAATCCCACAGCTGTTACCAAAAATTTTTAAGACATCGATTGTGATTATTTAATGATGTAGAGCATCTAAATTCCTACAAGATAAATATATAGATAGATAATACTTTATTAATCCCGTAGGGAAATTGATGTGTTACAGCAGTCCAGCCCAAGACAAGTATATATATATATCTTCTTAATTAAAAACAGACTTTGCTTACACTTTAAATATTGAATTGGAATAATGCATAACAGAATAATGTTCTGTTGTTAAAAGTTATCTCAATTTGTTCCTTAAAGGTATGGAACAGCTTAACCAGGGCAAAACAAAAGAGATGTTTCTCATCACAGGAGGAGGAGGCTATTTTGGTTTCCGGTAAGTTGTCACATGAAGTTGTGCCCAAATGAAGCTGTTCGATCTGAGCTCATATTTCAGTCTGAACTCATGTGGCCTGGAGGCGCAGTGGTTAGTGGCGCTGGGGCCCCGGGTAGTTTTCAGGTAGTTCATGCATTAGGGTATAGCTGTCAAGATGTGTGACTTAAAGGTCTGCAGAATACAAAGAAAAGTACGTTCGTGTAATAAATAGTTATTTGTCAGGTTGGCATCAATGTTGTATAATGGAATTATGGTTTCAATGCCAGGATGATTCACATTTTTACTCCTCCTCTAGTCTACTGCAGATGTGATGAAAGACATTGTAGAATTACCTCGTGGTTAGTTCCATAAGTTAAAACAAAAACATGATTAAACTTTTTTTTTCTTCCTACTTTTCATTGTGAAATTAACTTCTACTTTTTGCTGACTAAGCTCCCTACTTGATTCTGGTCCACTTTTTTTTTTTTATTCTTCATCGTATAATGTAGATTTTCAGTATTAAATAGTCCACAAAATTCATCTTTCCAGTCCAGCCCTGGAGCACTTTGGAGAGTTCAAGCCCAGAGGAATTACAACAGGACCTGAAGTTCCTCTAGGAGGCAGCCTTGCACCAACTATCTGGTGTTTTTGTAAATGTTTCCACTTGTATTTCATACTTATTCTCAGTCATTGACTTGCTTGCATAGACCTTAGTCTAAGGTTGTGTAAGCTATTGTGGTCTTCAGAAAGTAAATTTGTTGTAATGTAACAAATTTGTATTTAACTCTTTAAATTCAATGCATTTATCTCCTTCCTAATTGCAGAAATTACACACTTTTGATGCTTTTCTTATTGATCAAAGGAACTGTTATGTTTATGTAAACTATAGTTTTTTTAAACAATCAGATGTGATAAGCACCTGAAAAATATTATGTATTAGATTTTTTAACATGTTTTTTGTGTACTGATGCTGAATAACCTTTATAGTTACAAATGAAAAATCTCTTGAAATAATCTCTTCCCCTATACTCATTTTTATTGCAAATCAATGAAAATAGATTTTGATGGGAACAATAAAAAGCACCTTATCAGACTGTAGATCAAAAACCCGATGACATGAATCCATACCACCCCCGAGCGTTGAAGCAAAAAAATATCTTTTGCCTGTTGTAAACAATGCCACTGAGATAACTGCATGTACAAAGAGCTCTTAAGGATTAACCAACTCCATAGCCTAATTTTAGCCTCTTACATTTTGCTGCAGGACGTCTGGATTACATTTTCCTCATTTTTATCATCTGTACAGCACCACTCCTGGGGCAGTGCTCTTGTGTATTGCAGGGTGCATCATGTTGGCTTTGACACGCCAGGCCACTGCTGTGTTTTCTTGTTCAAATGCATTATTAATGCCAGAGTTTGAATATTAATTTCTCTGCTCTGTGCGTAACGCCAGTCCGGTTGAAAGGCTTGTGCAGATTGATAACCCATGCTTATCTTTCCTCCTCAGCCTTGCATGCGCTCTGCATGAAGCGGGGGCATTAGTTACTCTCTTCGATGTCCAGCCACCGAGCGAGGCCATTCCAGATGGCATGGCGTTCCTGCGGGGAGACGTCAGGGAATACTGGGAGGTGGAGAGGGCAACGCGGGGGGTCGACTGCGTCTTCCACACCGCGTCCTACGGGATGTCGGGGAGAGAGCAGCTGAACCGCGCCCTGATCGAGGAGGTGAACGTGTGGGGCACGGAGCACGTGATCCGAGCCTGCGTGGGAAACGCCGTCCCCAGGCTGGTCTACACGAGCACCTTTAACGTGGTGTTCGGAGGGCAGGTGATCGAAAATGGAGACGAGTCCCTTCCCTATCTGCCGCTCCATCTCCATCCTGACCACTACTCCAGGACCAAGTCCCTAGCCGAAATGGCGGTGCTGAGGGCAAATGGCACAGCCTTGCGAGGCGGGGCAGGCCTCTTGAGAACCTGTGCCCTGCGTCCAGCAGGGATCTACGGGCCTGGAGAGCGGAGGCACCTGCCGCGAATCGTCCGCTACATCGAAAGCGGGATCTTCAGGTTTGTTTACGGGGACGCCGGGAGCTTGGTGGAGTTCGTCCATGTGGACAACCTGGCGGCCGCGCACGTGCTGGCAGCCGAGGCCCTGACTGCTGCAAAACGGCACCGAGCAGCGGGCCAGGCCTACTTCATATCCGACGGCAGGCCCGTTAACAACTTCGAGTTTTTCCGGCCTTTGGTGGAAGGCCTTGGCTACCCTTTCCCAAGGCTCCGCCTCCCGGTCTCCCTCGTCTACTTCTTTGCGTTCCTCACTGAGATGGTTCACTTCCTCGTTGGCCGACTGTATAACTTCCAGCCTCTGCTCACGCGGACGGAGGTCTACAAGACGGGCGTCACCCATTACTTTAGCATGGCCAAGGCCGAGGAGGAGCTGGGCTACGAGCCCCGGCGTTACAGCCTGGATGACGTCGTGCAGTGGTTTAAAGACAAGGGCCACGGAAGAAAGCCATATTCCCCCTCGTTCAAACAGCTGCTCCGGGACGTGTTTCTCATGGCTATGTTAGTTGCTGTTATCTTTTCCTACATTCCAGTTGTTGGCACGTAACTGCACTGAACTAACCAAGAGATCTAAACTGATAAGAAGGAATTTCTAATATATTATTAAACGTGGCATTATAAAATGCAGTATACTTAGTAGGGATTTACTACATTGTGTGCTGTTAGAGCTCTAACAAGCTCTAAGCTCGCGCTCTAAAACAAGATCAGGAATTGATGTCATTGTTTTAAACCTTATGTTTGCTGTAAAAGCTGTCAGAGGTTGGACAGACAGTGTTGTGTGGACTGATGTGTTTCTGTCAGAGATGTATAACATTCCACAAAGAAAGAAGGAGTGCTCACAACACAAAATTCTTTCCTACTTGTGATGTTGAATGCATTTGTTTAAATTACTATACAGTAAATACCTAATCCTGGTGTCTGTAGCACTAAGCAAACTAAGGGTATGTGTCTTTCTCCTGGTGTAGGTGCTAGTCAGTTTGGGGTTACTCTTGGCAGTGCTGGTACAGGTTTGCACAGCTGGTAGGACTGGACCAATTGAGGGGAAGTGTCCTGCTCAAGTGTACAATAGGACTTCAGCAGGGACTTGAACCCACAATCGTCCAGCTGGCAGCCCAGATTTCTAACCTCTAATAGTCTTGTCCTGGTCTTTAACACTTCAGTGTTTACAGTTCAAGATCTCAACTAGATCCTTTTTTGTAAAAGCCTCTTTAAACAAATACATGAAATAAAAGTTTTTGAACTTTCTCCTGTCTATTTTTTCCATCTGCTTGTATCACTGCCTTGTGATTATCATTACTGCAGTCATACAAAAAGTCAGAGAGGTGCATTATAAATGAAAGAAGAACAAGCTGTGTAAGAATTCACACTTGCTTGTTTTGTCCTTGGAACTAAATTAAGATTGTTATTTCTACAGGGTAAATTAAGCTTGCAGAAATAATGCAATATATATACCTTACTCCACTGTATTATACAGATATTTTTAAAACCAAATTAATTGTTAATGGAAATGGTGAGCAGTCCAACATAAACTATTTCATATTTGAATATAGAGTATTGGGAAATTAATCACCTGATCCAGCTTGTCTTTGTTGAATATCTTCATGCCAAAAAAACTCTGTAAAATGTAATTCTAGTTTGAAAAGTGTAAGTGTTATTTTTTGGAGCTCCCTAGCAATACTTGTTTTTGCACAGAATGTCATGTGTTTCCACAAGCACAGAAATATGCAATGTGATAGTGAAACCTGGTACATCAGGAAATATTTTCATTACTGACATTTTTCTGTCAATGGAATTCAACAGCAAATATTTAACCCTTTCGGGCACAACTGAATCCAAAAGACTGGGTTAAATTAACTTGTTTATTGCCATACCTGTACAACAGATTACATGAGCAGGTTTTCATGACATTTGTGGAGTTGTTGATCACGTTCTTCCTATTTTCTCAGAGGGAACACTGTTCCAAACATCATTCAGCAAGTGTCTATCCATTGTATAATCTTGCGCCACAACTGGGAACCTGATTTTAAGATACATTACCTTCTTAAAAAAGTAATTTGTGCATTACCCCACTGCGGATCCTGAAAGGTAAGGGTTTTAACAAGTGATTTTTAGTGCTGGACTCTCTCTGCCATGCTGCAGTGTCTCCGGTTTGTCACTAGATGGCCTGACATAACGATTTCTTCAGCTGTGGTTCAGCGGGTATATGCAGCCATTATGAACCATTGAGAGGTTATTTTCTGATACAGAACAATGAGAAATGTTGGGCCCATATAGCTTGTTTGCTAGTAAGGAATTGATCTAACAATGCCATCCACCCTTACGTGAAGCCTGGTATCCGCTTTAACAACATGGGTGGGTACCATATTCTGGGCTCCCACAATAGTTTGTGTAAAGTGCTTCCTACACACAAATAGTTGTAGAATTCTGGAAAAATGTATACTTTGCTTGTGTTAACAAAAACATAAACCTCCATACGCATACACACTTGCGTCAGAAAATGTTGTTAAATTCCAAAACAAGCCAGAACTGAGCTAAAGAGACCTGAACCGTCAGAATTTGTAATGTGATCCAAAGTGGTGTACTTGAGACCAGAGGGTTCCTCTTTGCCTGTGCCCTCAGACTCTTCAATCAAGTCTCCAGAAAAGCGACCGGGACAGAGGGCAGATTCTTCACATGCAAGTGAATTAACCCCTTATGCAAACTAGAAACATTACAGAATTGTGCGTAGTTGCAGACAATATTGACACCCTTCACCTGAAACAGTGATGCAGAACTATTATCTATGGATTAGCAGACAGATATTGGTGCACTCTATCTGAACCCAGTGGTAGAGACATCATGAAAATTAACAGTTTGCTAGGGTGAATTATTGCCAGTACGGAGTCTTTATCTGTGAAGTAGTTATAAGATACACGGTTAGGGCTGTTCAAATATAAACGTTCTAATAGAGAAATGTTATATACATTGCTCTCACGAAAGTTTTAAATTGACTTTGTTGGAATGAGCAAATAAATCTCCACATATATTTGATATTTTCTGAAAAATCAACGTTATTTCCAAATACCGACCCAAGGATACAAGGGGGGAGAGTGTTTAGTATTATGGAAAATTGACTTTGCAGTTCGCTGCCTAGAGAAATGCAGTGTATCTAAAGCTGAATACATACTGCATTATCAGATTTTAACTAAGGCAGACTTTGTACTTTGTATTTAGATGGATATAAATACTGTATTGTAGATGTACTGTATGTTGTATTTTGACGTTCACCGCAGCATCAGGTAGTGTTTATGTCAGAAGTAACAAAGACGATGTCTCCCTATTTGATATCCTCAAGTATTTTAAACGTTAATATTTACGAAAAAAAACAAATATTGAATATTTTATTTCCTCTCACAAAATGGGGGGGGGAGGGTAACATTTCTCAGGTCTCGTGTTGAATTGATATACTGGTCACAAGTGGACGCATTAAAAGAACAGGGACCGCTGTTTTTGGGGATAAGTGTAGACAGAGGAGAGCTAACTATTTTTAATTTGGCACAGAGCCTGGGGCAAATGGTACCGCGGCGCTTTCCGGCGTCCTCCCCCCCCCCCCCTTTTTTTTTTCTTCCCTTCATTTGTTTTGTGATGCCGTGGTGCCTCGCTTTATTTCACTCTTTGCGCTGCAAGAGCTCCGTGGCCAAACTCGGCGACGAGACGGGCAGGTAATGCCTGCGCTTCGGGGGCTCTAAACCGACTGTCTGCGAGGGGCCGAGCGGGCGGTCGGAAGAGAACAGACGCTTTCGGAAACGTGTGAAGTAACTCTGCGCTCGCCGAGCTTGGAACCCCCCTCGCTGGTTACAATCATTGTTTCTCTCCGGCATTAACTACATTCCAGAGAGGCGCAGCGCAGCCCCGTCTCCGTCCACGCATTCCTTCCACAGAAAACAGTTCCTCTTTCAGTTTCTCCCACACCGCTGCCTCGGCTCCCGGGCACGGTTCGGCCCAGCGACGCGGGGCGCCTCGGAACCTCGCGTCAGCGATTTACTGGCGTCGTCTGGGGGGCAGGCTGCGAGCTCCGGGTGGGGAAAGTGGAAAATGTGCACGGGAAAATTCCTCCGCGCAGCGCGCCATTGACTGTACGGACCCTTCAACTTCGCAAAAGCCTGGAATTGACAAACGTCGTCTTTTCGGATGGGGGGGCTGATTTCTTTTCGGTAAAAAAGTGCTTTTTTAAAAAAATATCTCCGAAGGATCTGGTCGAGCAGCATGCTGAGAGTACGAGAACGGGAGTTTCCTCGGTGAAACAAGGGCTGATTGTTGGATTTAAAAAAAAAAGGTTTTTTTTTGTTGTTGGAATTTATATGTGAAGTGGAATTTGCTTTCTCTCACTCGGCAGTTCTCAAGCTAACTTGATCCCCCCCCTCCCGTAGCCACAACCATGGATAAGTATGAGGACGATGTGGGACACAGAGCGAGTAAGTTGATAGAGGATCTTTCTTTGTATGAATCTTGCAAGGACGGGATTTACAGTGGGAGAGCCGACATGGTCATCAACCCCGACTTGGAGTTTTCTGCGCGCAGTGAAAGGATGAATGGTGATTCCGTGCCTCACCCCCAGCTACCGGGTTTTGAAAATTACCCGTCGGGGAGTAAAGTTTACGGCACGGCCCCCCTGAGACCCGTGAATGGCAACCGAGTGGTCCCGTTGGACTTCTGCAGCCCACAGAGAGACGCGGTTTACGGCGAGGATGGCCACTGCACCAAATCCGAAGTTGCCCTGCCTTGCTATAGCGGCGCTTCCGAGCGGCACCGGAGGTACTCTTTGGAGGTGCAGGGGCATAGGTACAGCACCGGGAGTGCCTATGACGGAGTGGTGTTGAACAAACAACCTTTCCCCCCCTACCCGGGCAGCCGGGGCAACAGTGTCTGCGTTAGCACCAGTCACGACGGCCGGTACTGTGCCACCAGCCCCCGGTCCAGCCTGCCGTCCTCCCTGCCCTCTCAGGAGCAGAGCAAGCACCCCAGCCCCCGGTCCAGCGTCAGCAGCCCCCGCTCCAGCCTGGTGGTGCCCGGGCAGGACAAGTACACCAGCCCCCGGTGCAGCCTGGTGCAGTACGACGGGAGCAGCGCGCTGAGCCCCCGGTCCAGCTATGCCAGCACCGCCAGCGACACCAGCAAGCACTCCAGCCCGCGGGCCAGCTTGAACAGCTACGACTGCGGCAGCAAGCCCAGCAGCAACCGCACCAGCGGCATCAGCATGGGCTACGACCAAAGGCACATCAGCCCCAGGTCCAGCACGGCCAGCCAGTACTCCTGCACCACCAGCCCCCGGTCCAGCTACTCCGACTCGCGGTACGTGCCGGCGGGGAACCCGGAGCATGAGGGCGCCGTGGTCCACGGCGTGCCGGTGGCCAGCCCCCGGTCCAGCATCTGCAGCCAGGACGGCAGCGGCAGAGCCGGGGTGTCCAACTGCGTGGCCAGCCCCCGGTCCAGCATCTCCAGCCACAGCTCCCGGAGTTCGCGCAGTTCTCGGGGCTCCATGAGCACCTACCCGGACCTCCAGCTGCCCTCGCCCCGGTCGTCCATGCTGGGGCCGGGCTTGCAGGAGGATACGGTGGTGCAGGATTTCGGGGACGCCGGCGCTCTCCACCCCAGGGGCCACCTTCAGTCGTCCCCTGCCAGGCAAGAGCTGCAGCTGCAGCAGCAGCAACAAGCCCAGCCGGCAGGATTGAACCCAGAAGCCGGCCAGGGCGCTCCGCCACCGTTTAACTATGGCAGCCCGGCGAAAGGCTCGCCGGCGGCGCAGAAGTTGAAGCTGCCGTACCACGTCACCCCGAGCCGGGAGAGCGGCCCTAGCCAAGCGGAGAGGAGGCTAGAGGCGCTCACTTTGGAGCTGGAGAAGGAGCTGGAAATGCACATGAAAAAGGAGTATTTTGGTGAGTGTTATTAACGCGGGGGCCCTTACGGTTACTCACGGGACCCACGCAAGTCCCGGGTCCAGTTTTGGGTGGTGACTTGCGTGGCACAACTTTATTTCTGACACTTTCCGTGGTCTGCGGCCGCTTGCCAGGCTCTGCATTTCCTGGATTATGCTCCATAATGCAGTTAGACACCCACTGCGACTGTTAAATATATTGCGAGGCGTGCAGCCCTGGAGCTTTCTGAATTGGTTTTAAATGCTTTTTGTAGCTCCCCTTTAAGCTGAATAACTGTAATTTGCGTACACGCAGCGTGAAGAGTGTGTTTGCATTAAACAGACACAGGTTATTAAATAAAAAGTGTGCCTGATTTCGTGAGCTGTGTCGTGAAGGATGGAGACAGTGAAGCGTAGACTTGGTTAATTAAAAGTGAATGAACGTTTCCTACAAATACACACACCTCTCCCGTTTAGTGGAAAAAAAATCCCCACTTTGACATGAAACTTAAAATAATCATATTGTTTTATTATGAAACATATAAACACATAAATGTTTTATTACATGTGTGATTGGATACTTTGGTTCTGAACTGGCGATGCTGAGCCTCGGCAGTTACTGTATAAAGCGCGTCTTCAGAGTGCAGGACGAGAAGATCCGTCCTCAGGCTTGTCTTCCCGAACGATATGAAGCAAATGCGTGTTTCACTAAGCCTTCTGGGACATTGAACGCCTCCTTTCGCCTCTCTCCGTCCTGCCGCCGTCTGCTAACACACCCGGGCCCTCTGTAGTAACACCTGCCGCCGTAGCGGGCGGACCGAGCAGAAAGAAACAGCTATTTGAAAGCTTAGACCGCCCCCCATCTAAGACCCTTCCCCCCGCCTCAAACAAAGAGGAGTCTTCATGGCCAACCTGTGGTAGCCCAGACAACCTGACAGCCCGCCCCGTCTTTGCATACTTTTTAGTAACTGCAGGATTAAGGGAACACGTTTTATTTCCTGCTTCATGATCATGTCCGTGTTTTACGCCCCTCACTGCACTGATACTCAAGGGTTCAGCCCCACACCGAGGTTTTCAGTATGCTGCGAGTCCAATACAATGGCAGAAGCTGTGCGGTATAGGTGCTTAGTACAGCCCTCCCAGCGGTTTTAGAGCCAGGTACCGATACTGTGCTCTCCGTACAGCATCTTGTCTCGGTTAAGAACTACTCTCCTCAAAGGCTCCCCGTCAAATGCCTCCTTCAGCTGTCATAAGGGGCATTTCGGAGAAGGGATTCAGGCCTGTGCTCATGTCTGTAAGAAACCTGTGGGGGAAAAGAAATCTGTGTAGTGCAAGAGTAAACAGAAGCACATGTGCAGGTTCTGCAGGAGGAGCTCCAGGGAAGAGAGGGTAATTCATTTTAAACTCTTAGCTCAGCACTGCCTGGGGATTCGTCTTCTCTGCTGAAGCAATTAATGGTAGCCATCCTGCTGATAAAGATTGCTGTGCAGTATGGGCCTGTTGGAACCAGCATGAGCTGTTTGATAACTGATTTACCCTTTTAGCTAGAAAGGCATGATGCACGAAACAGCTGTCTTTCGCGAACATAGATCAAGCCCGTGGCTCTTTACCGGTCTTCTTTTATTTTAAAGGCCTAGCTGGTGAACTCCCATCTTCTTGTTTTCTGTGGGATACAGTCCACCCTGTGCTTGAGAATGGAATCCGACTGGAACCCCAATCAGTCACAGAGTTGTTGCAGTTTATGATTGGGATGTAAATGTGTGTGTGTGTGCGCGCATTAGGGAGTAAATTTGAAGTTACTGTATCAACAGTGAGTTGATTTCAGTTTTACAGGAGCAATCTGAAACACTTCAAAAATAGATTAGCAGGGGCATGCCATGTTTATCTTTAATACGTATATAAATTATATTGAAATTACTGTGATGTAAAAGATAGGGAAGCTTACAGAGGCTAAGAGTAACGACAGAAAGGTTCCAGAGTCTCTCCATTCACCTAAATGTTCTTTAATCTCTTTGGAGATTTAACATCTAAATGATTGTAGTTTGTATGGAGGCTCAGTTTGAGGACGGCAATCCTTAGGCTAATTATTTGAATTAATCACGGGTCCCACAAGCACAGCACATTGTGTCTTCTCTAGAATCCCCTTGCAAGCATCGAAAGACCCAGATTCAGGCACTGTGTGAAAGAGGTGGGCTGTTTGATTGCAGCACCATAACAGCTCTGTCACTAAAACTGAAGCTTTAGTTTAGCAGGGCTGAGCAGAGCTGAAGGAAAGAACATGGCAGACAGGTCCGGGAGATGTTAGTGTAGACCAGAAATGTTGCGACTGACTCATGCTTTTATGCAGAGCCGATCAGCGATCAGGGAAATCGGGTACCTGTTTACAGCTGCCAAGTAATTGCCACATGGCCCTGGCATCACAGGGCAGCAAAGCCTGAGACCGCAGGAGCCACGTCCGGGGCGCGGTGGTGAGAGAGGGCACTCTGTGGGCCTTCTCCCGGAGCTCTGATGTTCCGGCACGCAAGGCCAGCGGTTCAAGCTTGCACTGTACTGCGGTGATGTGGACAGAGCCCCGTTTCTGCCAAAGCTGGTGATGGAGAGGGTTAATGAAGGTGTAGTGGCACAAACCTGAACAGGGGGTTTCACGTGACTGCCCCTGTCTGCGTGTGTGTGGTTTCACCCAGTTCTGTGACCCATGCTCAAGTATGGCATAAAATTAAATAGAAACATTGAATATATAAGTCCTGATGTATAAAAAAGTAGTTGCATATAAAGGAGTTTACATTTTAAGGTGGGAGGGGGTTGTGTTGTATTTTCAGCCTCCTCGGGGTTAAGTCACTTGGTTTGCTTGTCTGTTTCTAGTGTGTGTGGTAAAGACCCATGTGTTTCACGAAATGAGACCACTACTCTGTTTTTGAAGGACAGTCTCTTTTTGAACTCGAAACGTTTAAAAAGTTACGCTAGGAAGCCATTCAACCTGTCTAGCTCATCTGTACCTAATTGATCAAAGGATCTCATCAAGCTGTTTGTTGGTAGAAAGCACAGCATCAGCTTAAACAACATGCCTGGGTAGCTTGTTCCATACTCCTGCTACCCTTTGTGTAAAGAGTTTAAGAGCGCTTCTATATAGTTTCCACTTGTGTTCTCTGGTTTGTGTTTCAGTATTCATTCTGAAGAAGTCTTTGTCAAGGTCTTATCATCTTTTCTGTTCAAGACTAAAAAGGTTCAGTTCCTATAGCCTGTCAGAGCAGGACATCCTCTTAAGCCCCAGAAAATATCTTGCTGCTCCTCTGTGGCCTGATTCCAGAACAAGCAGTATCTTTTCTATAACAGGGTAACCAGTCAGTCTGATTATTGTTCCCCCACAAGTCCTTGAGGGTGTGATGACATGCTGAGATTTCATGGTGCTTGTACAAAAAGTCACCTGCAGTAAATATTACAAATTGTGTTTGGAGGTTTGAATTAATTCAGTGGTTTGAATTATTTTTCCGATCCTTTTTAGGTTGTGCTTTAAAGGTTGTGCTGATAAACCTCACAACTTAAGTATTTTAATTCTTTCACACATCAAAAACTCCTCTCCAAGAGCATTTTAATGCTGTCACATTAAAATAGCACAATTAAATTATTTTTTAAATATTTTAAATACCATTGTTAAAATATTAACAAAATATCATCTGATCCATAGGAAATTTATAATTACCGATCTCTTCAGTTAATTGCTAAAATCAGTTAAAAAGCTGGGTTACTTGCCCTTATTCATCCATCCGTCCATCCATTTCCTAATTGCTTAATGCAGTTCAGGGTCACGGAGAAGCCGGAGCCTATCCCAGCAAGCAGTGGGTGCAAGGCAGGATACACCGTGGGCAGGACGCCGGTGCATTGCAGAACACAAACTTCCACACCAGGGCCAATTTTCCCGGAAACCAATTAAGAAAGTAGTATGACTTCGGACTGTGGGAGGAAATTGGAGCACCTGGAGAAAGCCCATGTCAACCCGAGGAGAACATACAGGCTCCATTCGGATAGCACCTCAGATCTGGAATTGAACCCAGGGCTCCAGAGCAGTGCTAACCGCTGTGCCACCATGCCACCCACCCTTATTCATCTAAGAAAAAATGGCAGTGACTTGGTGCTTCTGTCATTGAATACCCTCAGGTGGTTACCTATCTGTAGGTTGCTGTGGTGCTGACAAGTGAAAATGGAAGCTTAGTCTTTTAGTGAAGGAGCTTCCCAAGCTCTCAGTCAGTGTCTTTAATTGTATCTCATTCCTGGCACAAGCTGTTGTCCTCTAATGAAAATGAGCGGAGCAGTTCCTATTTGCACAGTGAGTTAGTGGCGCTTAAGCATGAGTGTTTCTAGCAGACTTTCACTAATACAGGCACCCTAAGATTATTGGCTGTTGAAGTCCTCAATGCTACTGGCATTTATAAAGTCATGACTCAGCTCACAGGATTTCCCAGTAGGGGACTTTTAGCAGTCTGCCTAGATAACCTATCTTGCCTTTTAGCTTCTGTGTGCTTTTTGATAGGAATAAATCTTAACTGTATGGAACCACTTAAACATCAGAGTTAGATAGATTCAGTGCTCTAGAAACTGCCTTCCAATATATAGAGGTGGGTTTGAGATAGGACTTTAGGTCTTAGTAGGCATACTGATCCCACAGGACTGTAAAATAACTTTTACAGAATACACAACACTTTATTTTTTTAACCTGGCAAAAGCAGTGAAACGCAGCTATTCATGTGTCAGTGAAATCATTTTTTTAGCTATGACCCCTGGTCAATACTTTTTTTCTTACAAACAAACACCGTTGTTGTCTAGTTTGTTATTTTCGTGTTGTAGCCTGACAGTGGTGAAAGACAAAATGTTCAGAACTGTTTTTTTTTTGGCATTCTAAGATCGGTAACGACTTAACCCTGTGCATAAAATCTTGTTTTCTGTCGTTTGTCCACACACACACACAAAAAGGCACAGGCCGGTAGCCCAGAGGGAAAAGGCCTCGCAAGGCCTGCCTGGAGTGCGGTGTCCAGAGGGACACCGCCGTTTCCATGGCGACGGGAGCGCTCCGTCAGTAGGGCGTTGAGGCCTGGTGTACCAGGCAGCCGGCTCTGCCAGACATTGCCGCTGTGTGTTGTTGTTCTTGTCACTGTTGCTGTTGTGTAAATGTATTTCTAATACACAACCCGTCTGAATCGAGCCAAAGCTGAAATTAAGCTCCCCGCCCCCCCCCCCCAGCCCACTCCCCTCCTTCCACCCCCACCCCAAGTCTCTTCATTAGCCAGCCAGCGGGGCGGCAGGCTGCTCCAGACAGCTGGCATGGGCGCTTGGCGCGGTGGCCAGACAGGACTGGTGGGGGTCAAGTCTAATCACCTGCTCGGAATAATAATCGCCACAGCCGCGTCGAGCGGGTAGGGGCGAGGGAGGGTGGCGCAGGAGCGCGCTGGTCGGGAGGGTGGCGCCGGAGCGCGGAGTGGGGAGCACGTTTCCCGTGTTTTCCCGCAAGGCGAAAGGGACAATGCCAGAGCTCTCTGAGGAATGTTGGGCGTTTTGTTTTCTTACCCCCCTCACTCCCAAAAAAATAAACCACTCGCTGAAAGGGGGCACAGAGTGTTACAGGTATGTAGTTGTACAGTTTCGTAACGGTGGGGGTCACCTGCAGCTTGTTGTAGAGTTTGCACTAAATCAGCACTCTCATGAATGAACTCGTGTTGTACTCCCGGTGGACCCAAACGGGTCTCATCGGCATTGAGCTGTGGGCTCTCTTCTTAACTGAAACCAATACATTCTTCCAGGGCCTGGCACAGTTCAGTGAGCCGTGGCTGTCCCCCTGCAGACCCTCATTTTTTACTGTCAGTTTGTTTTCTAGATGCAACGTTGCACCACCAAAATACTGGTCTTTATTATCATCACTAGGGAACTTATAAATGCATTCCAGGAAAGGGCCGATGAAGGAGAAGAGAGCTGAGCCGTATTCCCTCATTCATGAAGGCAATTAATTTGTTCGTTGAAAGGTTCCAGTGAACCGCAGTCTTTCAGAAGCAGTGTCCTGTTATCTAGAGCCAGTGTGGTTTCACAGTGTAACGCTGGAGTTAGGAAAGGCACCTTGGTTGTTGAGTAAATGGATTGCCAAGTTTATTAGTGCAAAGTGACACCTATAATATTGGGCAGAAACTCAGGAGTTTTTGTCCCTTTCACTAAAATTGTCTTTGTCTCCGCAGTAGAGCCTAAGATTAGATAGTAAAAGAGCAATTTTTGACCTTGTGATTAATCCCCACTCTGGGCCCCATTCAGACTGTACTTCCAGGATTCATTAACCCGCAGTGACAAGTGGTCTGGCAGAAATAAGGGGAAAAAACAAGAAGTTTCCATCTTGGCCTTTCACCCTGTCATATTTATACACTGACCGCTTCCTTAGGAGAAGACCTTGGCATTTTTAGATCTTTTCCTTGAGCTTGGCTGGGAATGGTTGTGCTTGAGCAATATTTCCATTCCCAGGATGAGCACATCCAGCGTCACCTCCTCGTGGTTTTTTTTCCAAATGTTTTGCACTGTGTGGTGCATAACGGTTTCGGTAGTACCCGGCAGGCATCAGCAAGAGGTTTCCTGCTTCTCCACATTTGAGTTGAATCGACCATTACCCCCATTGCTTTTACACGAGAGATCAGACAGCCCAGCACTGGAAGGCTTCTTGTGTTGGAGGGCTATTGGATCGTCTTCAAGTTCTTTCCAGATCAAGCCCTCGGTTGTCCACTCCACTTAACCCTCATGATTTAGGCTGTAAAGCAGTTGAGGATGTAAAGATGCTGGCAAACCCCCCCTCCGCCAGTCCCACACCAGGCATTGGAAGAATTTGTTTCAGTTAAGAAGAGAGCCCACAGCTCTAACATATTTTTCCCCCCAATGCTGATTAGACCCGTTCAGCTCTACCGGGCGTACAGCACGAGTTCATTCATGAGCGCCTGTCCTGCTCCAGAGACGCTGGGTCTGGACTGCGCTGCAAGCTCCTGTGGGAGCGCTTGCCACCCGCTCCTATTACACTCGTCTCATTACAGCTCTTAGTCCTCCGCACCGTGAGTCATACCTTCAGGCCCTTGGCTGTTCTCGGCTTCATTTGTACTGACTTGCTGAGTTTGGCTTTGAACTTGTTGGTAGCACAACAGCGTGACTCTCCAGATGGCTGAGGGTTGATTCACTAGGTCCTTGGTAGCTTAGTACCTTGTGGTAAGGGGGAGTACAGTTCACCAGAAGAAGGCAGTCACCTGAGTACACTCACTGGCCTTCAGTCTTCCAGACCTAGACGCTATGATTCATGGTGTTTCATGTATAGGATCAACATGAGCAAAACTGCGGTATTTACCTTAACATACTGTAACTATAGATACCTGTAGTGATGCATGTCGTTATTGAATAGGTTCATCGATACAGAAGTGCAGCTTTGCAGCATGTGGAAGTGCAATTTTCAGAATTACACCAGAAATCACTTCTGTCAGATAAAGTACAGAAGGTGCACCAGCCAGAAGATAATCTTCAAAGTGCCACTGTGTGAAGTTTGAGCGCAGCTGTTCATGAGATTCTCTGAAATGTTTGTCAGTCATTTTTTTTTTATCTGAGAGTGCTAAGTGCATGTAATTATTGCTCAAAAAACTCGTAGAACTTCCTTGGCTTCACATTTTTTTTACATATTTTAGAATTACAGTTAAATTACTTGCGTGCTGAGACTGCTGTTTACCACCCAGTGAAATTAATCAGTGCTTTCGGCACTAGCATGGAAAAGTCATGAACAGATTACTCTTTCTTACCTGGTGTCATCTTCCAGATTCGCATAGCAGTGAATACAGGTAGCAGCTACCATTGCATGAAGGGATACCTCAAAGTTTGAAATTTTCCACATTTTCTTCTGTGTTATCATCTACCGGTGGAGAATTTCAGTTTTAGAAATGATAGGACACCTTGTCAGAAAAGAATTTAAGAGTGTCAGGTGTTGTTTCCTCTGTGCAATCAGACTAAGAACTGTGCATGTGAATACTTTGCTGAAGGGGATGGATATTAATACAGCCGAGAGTGGTTTTCTAATGAAGGGTCTAAGCAGGACCTGATAAGAGTTAGCAAGCGCAAGGTAAGCCAGCTGAAAAGGGGACAGAGCAGACACAATCCTACCTTGACAAGTGTTCATGATGTTCTTTTCCTTGGTTATCGGTGACGCCAAGTGTGGTGCGTCACGTTCTTCCCCGGGGTATATGGCAGAGCCATACTCGGATGATAGAGGAAGGACATTTTTTCAAAAGTAATGTCGCTCTGCCGTTGTTGCAGACATCTTATTTGTTTGTTTTCCGCCAGTCTAAGGAAGGAAAGAGCTTGTTAGTGGGAGAGAGAGTGAAATGTCCACCCCACAGCGTTTAGGACACATTGTTCTGTACACGAAATTTGCTGTGCTTCTTGGAGAAAGGTTGCACAAGATCAGTAGTGCATGCCCTTGAGTTTCCTTAAATCATTCATTTTGTGGTCCCCTAAAGTAATATTAACTCCCAAGGGGTTTAAAATCTGCTGTCTTTTGTTGCCATTGTGTTCTACCACTGTTACTCTGTTCATTAAATAAAACCTGGGTATAATACCAGGGTACAGCTTCCATCAGTCAACCACACGGGTTCATTTGCAGCTGGGCCCCTCTGCGGTGGGTTTCAATGGAAAGCCGGCTGGGCGTGCTGTGGGATGAGGTGGCATTATCCTAAGGTGTCCCTGCCCATCCTGAATTCCATTACCCCACACCCCCACCTCAAGTACACTGCCCTTCTGAGTTTGCAGTGCTAATCAGGCTGTGCATTTATTGACTTGTGTGAGATAGGGCAACTGCTGACCTTGCTGTAATCACAGGAGGAACTTCAGGTGAAGTCAGGATTTGCAAATTGCTCTATTATGCCCGTTATTAGGGCGGCAAAGAAAAGCAGCCTTTGATTTGGTAAGCAAGAAACGAGGGCTCACAGGGCCCACGTGTGCCGGGCATTGTCTTAAAATCAAGACCTCCTCCTTTCCTTGGGACACTGTGTGAAAAACACGCTTATTCTAGCGACCGGTCTGTGCCAAGTTTTTTTTTAAAAGAAAAAATAACAAGAAATGTAGTCTCTAAACATGAGATCTAAAAACTTTCAGGAATCTAACCAGGATGTCTACTTTTTTTTTGAACATAAAGCCTTTCAGCTTGTGTTTTTTGACATGTATGTCCACTAAAGAATTTGGTCATGGTCACATGGTCTGTGACAGCCAGCCAGTGTAGTTCAGGGTTACATTTTCTTTGCATGAATCTGACCAGCAGTTTTAAATCATTGATAATATTGCAAGGCATGTTGAACCTCCGATATAGAGGGGAATGTTTGCCATTAATTCCTAAGTGTTAAATAGGCAGCACTCTGAGAGAATAGCCCGACCCTGGACTGGAGGGCTTGGACCCCAATGTGATTGGGATGTTGCTGTTGAGCTTTTGAGCTCCACTGAACACCTTGCTCTATAAATGGGTCATCACTGTAAATGAGAATTTGTTCTCAATTGGTGTACTTGGTAAAAAAGTGGAATAAAAATATCAAGAAATATGCCGTCTTTGGGTGTCACATACACACTATGATGTTTATTAACATGCTTTTTCGTCTATGGATTTTTCTTTCCCAAGCTAGTCCTTCACCGTGGATTAGAAGAAAGAAGAAAGCAGGAAAGAGACTGCAAATTGTTTAACAATTGTTCTGGCTCTTAGTGATTGTGGCCTCTGAGAAAAATCCGCAGTTGGATTTTATTAGCTAGAGACACTCTGGATTATATCCGATGCCTGTTTTTAATGATTACTCCACAAGTGAAACAGATTGTTGTTCACTGGTGCTTAGAGGGACTCGGGTTCATGTGCTGGAATATTACCCAGTAGTCTCTTGCCCATTCGGTGGGGTTTTTAATTAACAGATCACCACCTTTCTCCGTCTCCTTGATGTGAAGTGGCATCTTCATCTGGATTTCCATGTGGGAATCATTTGACATGTATTATAGCGCTTCTCACCCTAGGCAACACTTATCAACACTTACCCTTTTTTAAAAAAATGGTTTCCATCTCCATGCTGCTGTGCCAGTTGTGGGAAAAGGCAACCCAGTTCTCAATAATGATATTTGTCCTAGAACTAGCATAACATGAAGTATTAATAATGTTTCACTGAGCAAAAACAAGCCTGCTAAATTAGCAATGTCCCAAGGGCACTAAAGGCGCTGACATTCTGTGTACATTAGCACACTCTTTGTGCTTCTTTGCTACCTTTTGTATTTGCGTTTGTTTGGATTGTCTTTTCCTTTATGTGTGCTGCTTGGTTTCTCTTGCAGTGTCTTTAAAAACGAGATTTGATCCCTTGAGAAACAAGGTCATTTTTCATATCGGCAGCCAGGTGGCTTGGTGCTCGGAACACCTGCTTCAGGTGGGAAATATGAGGTGGTTTTGAACGGTTGGATGGACGAGGCTTGCGGAGAATCCCGTTTGTCTTGTCTAGTATTTCGCGTGGGACTCCGTACTCCGCTCTCTCATGAGATTTACAATTATAACTCATTTCATGGCTGGAGTTAGGAGTTATAGCTAATTTCTTGTTTCTTCTAGAATGATTTGTTTTAATTCAGCTCTCTGAAGCAGGATCAAGGTTTAACGCAGAGGGCCATATGGCAGGGGTCTTGTGCCTGTACATACATTGGGGGACCTCTGCAGATTTTTCAAAGGGGACTCAAAAATGCTGGGCAGTTACAAATTGACTCAGATGTTTTTGTGGCGACAGATATTTTAGACCAGTCCACGCTGTTACAAGCATAGACATTCCCTTGATTTCCCTGCCAGAGAAGATGTTCCTGTTACATTGCTGAGGGCGACTGGTTCTTGTTTAGTATCCCTAATTATTGTCAGGCACCTGGTTAAAAGCAATATTACCTGTTTATTTTGACAGTTGTCATTTGATGTATTTCACATTAGGGCGGTCTGTTATTTGGCGACAGATTGTTTCGTTACTGTGTAAAAAGTGCAGTGTAATGAGTCTTCATCCTGTAGTGGAAGCTGTTGCACAGAGCTGGCGCCATGCGGTGGTTAAGTGTGTTGTGGGTTTGAGTCCCAACTACAGACACTGCTGTTGTCCCGTTGAGCAACGTCATTTAGCCCAGTTCCTCCAGTCTCTGCAACAGACTGGTGTCCCATCCGGGGGAGGGGGGGGTCACAGGCTCTCTAACACAGAAACCAGGAAGTACCACACAGTACTTGTGCCAAATCCAAAACCATCCCAGCCCTTCTTCACCCTTTTTTTGTTTCTTTATTCTGTTCTTAAAAACTGGGAAGTGTGCTTTTTCACTAAACCCATTAGCACGTATTCACACCAGAGCTTCTACATCAGCTAAGAACTGGAATCTGTGGCATGTTATTTTGTGGTATCGATTGTGTAACCGCCTGGAACAGCTTTGTGGTCATTTTCCCCCTGCTGTTAGTCTCCGTAATAATTAGGTTGACTCAGCGGAAAGGAGCCTGCAGTATGAGAACTCTGCTCTAGAGACAGCAGTGTAGGAGAGGGTCAGAAAGCCTTGTGTATTAGCATTGGTCTTCATCAGCATGGAAAATAATAGCAGCAGCAGTATTTAGTCTTAATATTCAATTGCATACATTTTAAAATTCTTTAAGTTCCTGGGTGAATCGGAAAAATGGAGTGTGAAAAAGGCACAAGGTTCACCTGTGAAATAAGACATGTTTCCGTACCGCAGTTGATTTGCATCAAAGAAAACATCGTAGGTGCAACAAGAAGAAAGATTCTTGAATTTCTGGTTTAGTACATAATGAGAAGAGTCTTTACCACTCTCTCCTGTAAAGTTCTGATGTCTGTGTGACGCTAGATGGCACGGGCTGTGATGAATTTGTGACATTTTCTCTGCTTTGCAGTGTATTGCACTGCAGAAAGGCCAAATCCTTTCTTCCTTTTCTACAGTGAATAACATTATTAGAAATATTTTTTCTGATACAGCAGTATGTTGCCAAACAAGTGTCTTTAGGTATTGTTAATGAGTCCCTTGGAAATGTACCAAAGATCTGTGAGAACATTAAAAAGTTATTTCTCTTTCTACAGGAAGCTCATCTGAGCTCAGATCAATTCCCTGCTAGGAAGTTGCATCCTGTGGGCTTATGTGTTGCATCTTTGCCAGGGCTTCATCACGATATGCAGCACCACCCTGGAGCTGCTGCAGTACATGTTTCATGAGAGTCTGAACCTGTTGGTTATTAAACTGAGAAACTCTGTGAACCCTGCAGAAGTCTTAGCATGGCCCTGAGGAATGGGATAGTTCGTAATTTGCCCTGATTCATATTTAAATCATTCTTTGTATGATTTAGCCTGCTGCTGCCAACCTGCCTACCAGCACTCAAGTCTGAATCACTGACACAAACCTGCAATTCTCTGGCCGCTTCGAGATGAATAGCTTCACTTTCTGTACAAGCAGACTTGCAAAGGAGGTTATTTTGCTGGCACTGGGGGAAAAAAAAACGTATATGTCAAGGTCATGATCAAATCTAAAGGTTTCTAGATTTTTTTCCTGAGCTGGAAGTCTGCAACAGGAGGCTCAGAAATGTTTCATCTTGCAGATTGTGCAAAGGCAGTGCGTAAGAGCTGTGATCACATGAGACGGCCAAGCGCGGACTGTCACCCAGCCAGCGTCGGAACTGTGGCTCTTGCTTCTTTGTGCTTGGGGGCTGCGTGAGGTATTTGTGTGTTGCCACCCAGAGCCCAAATCACCAGCGTGCCGTCCGTCTCTCTGGGCCGCTTGAATGGAAAAAGTCTTGTTCTTTAGTGGGGTCGGTTTATTGTGCTTCAGCAACACCGCCATCTCATCCACCTTGATTTCCGCTGTCGGTCAGAGGTCCGAGATGCAGAGGTTCACCCCGGCTGCTGGGAAGCGACGGGGAGAGGCTGCTGACGCTAACGTTTTATGTGGAGTTGACCTTTCGACATAACAGGGGTATCAAGTCGGATAAGGAATACCAGAAGGAAAAGGGAGGGCAAGCAAAATCCCAGACATTTTATTCCTTTTCCCAAAAGTCAACTGGGAACTTACCCAGGGCTAAAACCACATCTGTGGTAATCCTGTACGTAGACGTGTTTCCTGACGCAGTTTCTCTTCCCCAGGTATCTGTATAAAATGTGGGAAGGGGGTGTATGGAGCCAGTCAAGCCTGCCAGGCCATGGGCAACCTGTACCACACCAACTGCTTCACCTGCTGCTCCTGCGGTAAGTGCCTGTCTCCCTGTTTGCCAAGTGAAAGAGACGTTTCCAGAGCCTAGGACCTGTTTAGAGACCGGGGGCTTTGTCGTTAACGGTTTGTGACGGGGGCTGCGCTTGCTAATCGGAGCGCTGCGTAATGCTCACTGCAGTGCCAGCTGGGTGGACTGAGCAACGATGGCTAGCAGCCTGACGAGATGAGGGCAGGCTGGTCGAGTCGAGGCTGGAAAAGGCCACGGACATTGGCGTTTAAAACTTAAACTGTCCTTAAACGTTATGTTAGTTGTACGTGGTCCAAGTGTCCATTTCACTGTCTGCTGGTGCTCATGTCTTCACACCTACACCTTCAATTCTGCACAGCCCTATAGAAACCTCCTGTGTCTGAAAGTGCTCTACCATAGCCCCGTTCCTGAGGAATGCTGCTTGCTGAATGCACCCCAGGATTCCTCATCCAGAGAGAAACTGTGGCACGGGCTTGAACTGGGAAGGATATCATCCGAGCTGCGTGTCTCCTCCAAGCAAAACGAAATCTGTGAAGTAACAAATGGACCGACTGGCGAAGCGTGTGCTGGGAGGAAGCATGTGTCATCCTCACTCATTGCTCGAGTAGAAGGGTCGTGGTATGATGATGCACTGAAAATAAAGACCTGTGTAAGAATAATGTATGTGAAAGTCATATACACATCCCTGAGACTAATCAGACCAGTCACCGTTTCCTCCAATAACTTGATGTCTTTAAAGTCATCGTCCTATTATATACATTATCTTTAGAAAACAGTAAAACATTGTTGGGTAACATGATTTGCCTCTTTGCACACATTTTTAAGTCATGTTTTTCCTTGACTCAAAGTCAGTTAACTTGCTGTGCAGTTTGAAACTGCATTCTGAACTATGTCTTAATGAATTGTGATGCATTTTTCTCAGGAATTAAAAAACCTGAACAGTAAGAACAAGAAACCTGCATTTTGAATTTTGCAACCTGCAGCCTGTCTTGGGCATTATGTCTGCAGCAATAAGGTGCAAAGAGTGCTTTTTAAAAAAACAAGTGTGGGTCGTTCTTGTTTTAATGTAAAAAGTTGCACTGTGCATAGTGTCAGATTACGTGGGAGGCACATTTGCATGGCTGACAGAGCTGCTGCCTAGCGAGATTTTGAGCCCTGTGTTCGAGTCCACGCCTTCTGTTTGGAGTCTGTGTGAGTGTTCCAGGTGCACCACCTTCTGAAGACGTGCTGGCTAGGGAGAGCGATGGCTCTAAATGGTTCCTGTATGTCCTGCTATAAACTGGCATCCAATCCAGGTAACGTTTTGAGGGAATAGTCCCACCTTGGAGCTTTGAGCTTCCAGGATAGGTTCCAGGTTCATACAGTTCATACAGACTTGCTCATGACGGTTGGGTGGATAGTTTTTGGTTGCCCTGTTCTGATTCTGAGTGCCTTTGTTCCTTCCATCAGCTGGTAGCTCAGTCTGTCGCTTGAAAACAGTCCATTTTCTTTCTGAAAAGCTTTTAAAAACTCCATAAGCACAGAAAAGCCACCCCTGTGCTGGGAATAAGACAGCCAGCTGGCGTTCTGTGCTCGTATGTCTGACAAGCAGCTCGCTCCTTCCTGAGTGGCTGTGCCTCAGAAGGCGACAGCAGTCGGCTACGGTTTCGTGCTCAGAGCTGGACGGACCCTGCGTTCTGGTCAGCATGCGTAATGGAAGTCAGGACAAAAAAGGTTAACTATACAAAGAGAACCACTGCTGCAGAAATATATGAAAAGGTTTGAAAATCAGCGTGGTACTGCCTTTTTTCTGAGAGCAAAGAGGCTTGCTGTTACTGAAAGAGCATTCTGCATGGTTGTACACGAGAGCACGTACAGTAACTACCTGTGGGTGAGTGCACTGTGCAGCAGTTGTGTTCTGGATTAGTAGAAGTGAGGGAGTCATTGACATGTGTCATTTACATGTGAATAATTGCTCCTGCCCATTAAAATAGTTTTGTTTTGAGCAGGTGGAAACAATATAAGATATTATCTGGATAGTGCATTACGCCGCTCTGTCCAACAGCCAAGAACTGTTTTTTGAAACAGCTCTTTGTTTTGTCTTGTTCTGCCTGATTAAATACTGAAATCGTACACGCGGAAAGAATGGCCGACCCACCGGACAGTGAAGCCCCTGGCTGGCGGTGGGATCGCGCTGTTGTGTCCAGGGTCCTTCAGTGTCTTAAAAGCCTCAACTCCCCTCCGTCAGTGACTTGAAGAAAGCGTTTCAGTACGTGATTGATGAGAGGGGTGTGTAATTCACCTGATTTCAGATTAACAGCTCCGAGGCTGGCAGCGGTTTTATTCAAGGCCTTCTTTATTATGTCTTTAACCTTGCAGCGTGGCATGCCCCCCCTACAGACACCCCCCCCCCCCCGGCTGTGTTCCCGACAGCCTGTCTGGGCCCTAATGACCAGACTGTGCTTTGTTTATGTTGCTGCTTTCTCTCAGGCAGCGGGACCCAGAGCTCTACGCGGTGTTTGAACTGCCCGCGATAGCTATGCCAGGAATGCTGTCCCCCCCATCTCCCGCCCCCATCACCCTCCCATGGGGGTCTTAAATCAGGCCGGAGACACAAATTGTACCCGGGCCACTTATCACCGAGGCAGACCTGGCGTGGCTGCTGTGTAAACACGCGCGCATTCCTTCACGTTCCGCACGGAGGGGCCCCCTGGCTGGGGCTGGCCGGTGAGCAGGGAGCGCCCCCGCGCCGTCCAGCCCTGTCCAGCCCCCGCGCCGTCCAGCCCTGTCCAGCCCCCGCGCCGTCCAGCCCCCGCGCCGTCCAGCCCCCGCGCCGTCCAGCCCTGTCCAGCCCCCGCGCCGTCCAGCCCCCGCGCCGTCCAGCCCTGTCCAGCCCCCGCGCCGTCCAGCCCCCGCGCCGTCCAGCCCTGTCCAGCCCCCGCGCCGTCCAGCCCCCGCGCCGTCCAGCCCTGTCCACCTCCCGTGCCGTCCAGCCCTGTCCTGCCCCCGTGCCGTCCAGCCCCCACTCCGTCCAGCCCTGTCCAGCCCCCGCGCCGTCCAGCCCTGTCCAGCCCCTTTGTCACACAGGTTGAAACTGCTGCCCGACAAAATGATCATGGTGTTGGCTGGATTGCTCACAGCCGCTTTCTGCAGTCCGGTTCAGATGCCTAACAATCAGAATGTTTAAATAAGTTCATGATGAGAGACGCAGCCTGGATGGCATGGTGGCACAGTGGTTAACGCTGTTACCTCGAGGCGCAGGGGTCCCGGGATCGATTCCCGACCTGGGGTGCTGTCTGTGTGGAGTTGGTAGCCCCTTCTGTGTTCCTGTGGGTTTCTTCCCACAGGCCAGACCCCGAGTTGCAAGAAGCAATGAGGTGATTAGAAAATGGACGGGTGGATGGAACGAAATGAAATGTAAAAATATTTTCAAAGACCATTTTGTTTCATTTTTAACGTATGGGAAAGCTTGTTTTTGTTTACTGTAGTTATGTCCGAGTCACTGTGAGTGTGTGCGTTTTCAAAACTGACATTAAAAAGGGTAATGCTGTTTATTAGAGACGTATCAAGGGACGTGCCTGGTAAGATCGCAAGGCTTTTGCTTATGTGCAACAGAACCTGATGCAGAGTTCCTCCAGTGTTTAAAATAGTCTTCTTCAGATTGCTTAAACTTTTAACAAGTCAAATTCCAGAGGGCAGAGGCCAATACTGCAGATTTAACTAATGTCTGGTTCTCTACAGAATATAATGTTCTACACAGAATATAAAGTCTGTGATGTCCGTGAGGTCTTTCATGCAAAGTACCCAGTGAATCAGTAGGCAGTAGGAATGTCTCATTCCTTACAGCAGCCACTCCCTGAACTCCATCACTCGGCTCGGATTTTATGTTTTGTGTCATTTTCCAGATGCTCTCCCCACTCCTGTCAGAAGCGCTGAACTTGTTGGGTAGACTGGCGGCAGATCTGGCCAGCCTGCCTCCCCCCTCGTTCAGTTGTGCAAGTCATTCCTCAGGCTGGGTGGATGCTGAGATAAGTAGGGAGAGGGAAGATGTTTTATCTTATGAGTTACGACAGGAAAGGCCCAGCAAGCCCCTGCTTGCTCACCACACAGGATCTGAAATTCCCTCTGCAAAGGAAGCCGCAAGCTCAGTGAATCATTTTCATCAGCATCCCATACCAGGCATTTGGCGTTTGGCGGGCTGTCTGCAGGTGATAAAGGCTTGTTTGTTCAGGGGAGAGGGCGGACAGTGGTGATTAGAGGCCTTGAAAGGGAATTTCTTTCAGGGACTGGGAGAAGATATTTCTGTGGCTGCTCCAGGAACGGCCTGAAAACTGCATTGATAAAAGAGCCAGAGTCGTGGACAGATACAAGGGGCTGTTCATTTGTAGCCCTGTTCTGTAGCCCACTGTCCTGTTTGATTGGATGTGTGTGTATTTTAGTGAATATCCCAGACTTACAATTAGATTAGAGTACGTGATTTCTAGGCAAATCTCATATACTGGAGCTCAGTTATAAAGAGAATTGTAAAAAAAAAACTCCAGTAGTTAACTTGGACCCCAAGTAGTGATTAAGATCTCATAACCTGCACCTCTTCTTCGTGTGCATCTGTCTGAGGAAAGAAGCAGCAGACTGTCTGGAAAAAAGCAGCCTTGAGTCTAGAGTCTTCTTTGGTAAACATTGGTTACACCTCGGAAACAACAGGCAGTGAAATTAGTTTTTTTTTAAATAAAGCAGAATCAGTGGCTTTCTGTTAACAGTTGCAGAAACGAGTTGATGTATTTGTGTCATTTTCTGAAGGATTCTCAGGTTTCCAATTTTAAAATAAAACAGTGGATAGATGTGCCTGTTTAATTTTTATAGGCAGAGATTCAAGGTTTGGCACTGTTAGTTAATACAAGACACATGTTTGGTGTATCCATCTTCAAGGAAGTCAAAGAAACATTGACATACGTGAACTCTGGATCTTGAAAAGCCTCCCTTTTTCTGAGTCTTCTAGCCAGTGGCACTGGAAGCCAGCTCTTTAAAAGACCTTGTTGTGTCTTGGTTAAGCCCTTCTGTTTATTCTCTAGCACAAATGAGCACACCAGATATGTGGCCTTCACATGCGTTTATCAGCAACAGTGGTATTCAGAGTTGGTCCAGCTTGCTTTCACACTAGAGTGTTTTAGCTGGTTAGAGAACTATAGGTCACATTTCCTACGTCATTATCAAACTGCAAACACAGATGAGACAGGACAGGGTTAAAGATACATTTTGCCATAGGTGACACAACCTGATGACCTCCAAAGTCTGTTGACATGGACTTTGTTTCAACGTCCCTCTGCTGGCTCAACTGCATGGTGGGATTTTTTTCATGTCCGATATTTCCGTGCACTTTGAGCAACTCGGGTGGTTTCCCCCCACCGGTTCACACATTAAATAGTAACTGCAGTTATCATTTTTATTTCTTTAAAACCGCTATTTTTGTGTTATGACCACTTTGTTGTGTTATTTGCGTGAAGCGTTTATTTTGGGGAAGTGAAAGTCAGGAGTGAGCTCCAGCAGCTGGAAGCAGAAATCAAGAAAGAAAGGCAGGAGTTACATCCACCGGCACTCGGTGACACATCACATCGTAATGCAGCTAAATCTGTGTTTGCTCAGGGAGACTGGAATCTCTGGTGAACTGTACACCAGCAAATGTTCAGAAGAAGGAACAGAACAAACTACAGAAAGATGGTGAGCTTTAAGATTTCAAATCCCCCTGCAGAATTTGGATAATAATTTTCACAAACCAGAGACAGAGTGCAAATTCTACTTCTGCAAATTATTCTGCTTGTAAAAAGACTACACTTACTGGTGTTTTATTACAATAGGGAATTTATCGCATAGATTCTGCTTCTAGTGATGCTGTCCATCAGGTCAATCCCATTTGACCTCTGTAGTGTGTGTGGCAAGAAGACAAGGGTTCGAATGCATTTGTACTCGCTTCTTAGTTTAAGATTACATTGTCTTATTAATAATTTAATTAATCTGCATTCATCAGCGTGAGGCCATTCATTCACCTGATTAAAAATGATGTTCTCAGTGGATATTAAACTGACCATGAACAGGTGAGTGTGATTGAGTTCAACGGATGGTGTCACCTGGACAAACGGGGATGGATACAGTTCTAAATGATTGGCCTTCTCGGGTACATTCGAACCCCTGACCGCTGGTCAGACGAGGGTTTCAGACTGTTGTCCTAGGCAGGCCTCCAAACCACCCAGTGAACCCAGGACAAAATGAACATCGAACTTGTTAAATCATAGGCTTGGGAGTGTTTATGCTTTGATTTTCCTGTGCGTTACTTATCAGATTATTCCAATTACACTGTCAAGTTTTGATTCGTTCAGCTCTGCATTTAATTAGGACCAATGATCTACAACCAATAAATCTCCAAAACAGAATCCTGGCTATATGGAGAATTACTTTTGTGTGAATCATTTAATTTCTCTCGACAGGGTGCTGGATAAGCAATTCAGCCTTGCAGCCGGTTTTAAGCTTTAATCTTTGAAGCGTTAATCACCTCAGCCAGAGCGTTTTCGATCCTTCCCAGATAACACCAGTGATCGAATAATCGTTTCCTGTGTCTCAAGCCTCCATATCGAAGGCAGGCAGCCCTCTGGCTTAAGGGATTTTTGTACACCTGGGAGTCCAAGGGACTAATGTTGCTCCAGCAGGGTCATCGTACACTTGGACAGTTTAAGTGTTGTGTTCCAAAACAGACTGTTATTTTCACTGTGAGTTACTACTGAAAATTTACTGTGACCCTGAGTGTTTTCTGTGTGGGAGGGGAATGCACAGGCTTTTGAGTTGAGTGGGGTTAGCAGGGGAGGTATCTGTGAAAAGAAAATAACATTTTTTTCCCCCATGTAGCATGTGAAACCCTTGAAACAGAGGAGTGTCCAGGATAGTATCGGACTTACTGTATACCTGGTCAATTGTGGGTCCTGGTTAGATCTCTTCCCAGTGTGCAGGATCTGAAGAAGCCATTTTGAGTTGCTAGTTTATTAGCAGATTTTGTTTTAAACAAACAGAACATAGTAGGAAAAGATGTGTACCAGGATGGTACGTGAGTGTGTGTTGTGGCGAGAGAGGTTTTTGTTCTGTATCAAAGGAAATATTTTCTCTTCAAGTTCAGTTAATAAAAAAAATTAAAAAGTCACTCACCCAAGCGTCACATGAGCAACATTTTTGATGTTTCGACAGGATAAGGAATTATTTTGTTTGTCAATCTTCTTTTTTGCTGTGGTTCTGGCAACTGGGTATGCAGTATATAACATAATATGATATCTGATAGGGTTGATGTATAACAAGCCTCTTCAGTATCAAAGTCGGTAAAGCAAAATAAATCAGGAAGTGGCGTTCAGGGATAGCATCAAGAGGTAATATTGAACAACCTTAAAATCAGGACTGGTTTCCCAGAAGCCAGCCGAGAGTCTGTCCCTCAACTAGGATTCCATGGACGTTGTGGTAAGAGGCTGTTATTCCTGGTCATTCATGAGAAACGGCACAAGATGCAGCAAACCAGTACTGTGGAATAAACAAGGGTTGTTTTCTCTGGGCACAGGGTTGCGACTAGCTGAGAGTAAAAGAGCTACTGTAGCAAGATGATAGAACTGGAAACTTTAATCTTAGCTTAGTAAAAATAATATGATGTGTTGATGCATACTCCCCCCAGTAAGGCTCATATTTTTTAGAGTTGTCAAAAAATGTCAGCATGTTTAGGACAGATCTTTACCCAGACATGTCGTGTTTATTCCCAGTCTTTATAATTATATTCTTATAATCTGTAAATCCAAAAGGGGTTTCTTTCCAAATCATGTTCAATGGTTCATTTTAAATTTTCAAAAGAAGAATTGGAAAAACAAACTCAGTCTGTCAATTCTGCCTCCATCTCTTCTATCAATTATATCAATTTCTCTTAACAAGATACCAAGATACCATATAAAAATTGGCATAGTCTGCTGCCACAGATAAACACATGACAGTGCATTTGATTTTGGAGCAATTAAGGCTTCCTCTCATGTGGAATACTGTCAGTTAAGGAATGTTTGGTTATATAAGATCTTTGTCTAACCAGTGTGTGTCCCGATGAAGGCCTGAGTACCTCAGAAAAATGACAAGTTTTAATAAAGAGTTCTTAGTGTTTTTATTGATTTTCATTGAACCTCAATTCATGTAGGTGTGCATTCTTCATTTCTCTCATTTGAGAATAAAAACCGAAGAAGGGTTTTCCCTGTTCCTGAGTTTCTCAACCAACACCTAAAAATGTGTCCATTTTGCATAGGTATGCAGGCTGCACTGGACGTCTCTGGACTTGAGCTTTAAGGGTCACTGTGGGAGACCTGCTAGAATAAAGAGCGCTTTCGTGCCAGCCTTCGTGCCTTGTGTAACGATGGCCTCTGATCAAGTGCTGCTCTTCTCCTGGCAAGTTTTCCTCGCTGCGCGCGAAGTTCTGTTGTACGTGGCGGGGGCTCAGTGAGGCTCGTTTCGAAGAATGACCTGGCCAGTGTGGGTTTGCTCTGAAACGGGCCCTCTCGGCCTGGCTCAGCTTGCAGCCTTTTCTCTGAGTCTGCAGCAGGAGGGTCCAGACAACGGGAAAGGTGATGCAGAGCCCTTCCAAGCCCCTAACACTGCAGGCGACGGTTCTCGGGGCGAAAGAAAAGTGGGGAATGTGGTGAAGGCAATGGGCTTGTTCCCAGGCCCCAGACATGCATGTCGCTCTGGGCCAGTCGTCTCGCGTGCCATCTGTTGAGCCCCGGCCCAGCAGGCCCCCCGAGGGCTCCCCGTTACACACAGAGCGGGCTTCGGAGCCCAGGGTGACTCATGGCTGTTTCATGACGTTTCAGACGCACTTTAAACGCATCGTGTAAACGGATACAGTACCTCTGCTTTCCTTTCAGCCTGAAGTACGGAATATGGGATGCCTAGAGGGATGTTTTTTTTTTTTTCAAGCCTGTCTGTGACGTAAAACACAATTTGTTGGTTAAGAATAAAGACTATTTCATGAACAGGGAAGAAAATGATGTTCAGCATGGGCGTTTCCTGAAAGTTGACTATTGCTTAACTCTGTCAAATAATTTGAGTAAATAATGTAAATAATGTCAGGGGGAGTAGTTTAGTGTTTTAGAGCAGCGAGTTACAACTATTTGACCACCCCCCCCCCCCATACATACATACACACAGTCATCTTTTGAGAAATAGTTTCCCAGGCTGGTAGGTTCTGAAAAAAAATGCTTCTGAAAATGTTTCCCCTAGTTTCTGAAAACTTGGCAAACAACCGTCAACGCAAGAGCAACAACAAAATAGCGCCAGGCACACAAGAGGAAATGAAACTCCTGAAGGCCCAGAATTCCACGACAGGGAAAACGTTTCAGTTCTGGGGAGTGGGGGGGGCTGAGCTGCCCTCCCCAGGAGAAGTTTTATTCTTACTCGGCCCTCTCCTGGGACAAAGGAGAAGGAGAGCAGCGGCAGCGGCGCAGACAGGCCCCTCCCAGATCCCAAAGCCAGGGCCGCGCGCGGCGCGGAGACGAGGGATGAATAGGACAAGCCAGTGACCTCAGGCAGAAGGAATGTCCCTGTTTGTACAGGCCTCCCGGTCCTTTAGGAGCAAGCTGCCGCTGGAACGGGGGATTGTGTGCAGCTTGCTGTTTGTCTTCCAGCCCCTGACTTTGTCCATTTGACGTTTTGGGGGGTCTGTAAGAAGCCGCTAGCACACGGGAAACCGAGAGGCTGCCACACGTTACAGACCTCAGCGTTTCCTTCGTCACTCTCCGTTTTTCTTTTCAGCTGTTTCTGAAACAGAAATCCCTTTGTTTCTCTTGCGCAAGATAGAGAGGTAACAGAGCAACGACATTGCTTATAGAAAAACTGGCTCTGAAATGATTTTTCTTCAGCACCTAATGTCTTGCATGATCTTTTACACAAAAGCAAATCTTTCTTTAACTTATGTATTTCTACATATTCTAATCTGTTTGCAAAGTGTACGGTAACTCAAGATGACATTTAGGCCTTTAAAAAATCCACTGTGATCCTTGAACAACTAATATGTATTAGTAGTGAATCTACTTTTTGCTTACTGTATAATGAGTAAGTGTCTAAACATGTTTAGACACCACAAAAATGCATTCGTCATCTCCGTATGCATATGGTGTTGTATTGGGAGAAACAGAATTCAGATTCAGAATGGCAGTGGAAATGATAGTGATCTCACCGTTTCCTTCAGCAGTCTAGCTGTGTTATATGTTCAGTAGCCATGGCGATGCTCAGAATTTATTGACTCCACCTTAGTGCAGTGCAGACACCACTTCCCTTTATCTGCATAGTTGGAGAAATTGGCAGTGCAAACACAGCATCTGAAAGTAGCATTCCTTTCTGACAATAAAAAGGAACAGTCATGATCTCAATAAGGATGCCCCAGGTATTGTTATCTAACCCGGCCCAATTTATCTGCTGTGCGTTTAAGTCCTGCGCTGTGACAGGATGAACTGTTAGCATTTTTTGGATGCTGGTCACCCTAGGCTGTATTGGACATTTGAGACATTTGACTGGGGATCTTGTGCGGATCGATGAAGATTGTAATTAAAAGTGTCTCGGCACCTCTGGTGCCAGCTCCATCTTGCGCTGGTTTAGTGGGTCACTCAAAGGTGTTGAACACTCTTACTTACAGGCCCGCACACTAGGGCTTGGCATGTGGGGAGGAGCTCCATGTAATCCACCCATGGAGACGAGGGCGTTTCGGACTGGAAGAAGGATTCTGATCCAAGCTAGATCACGAGATACTCCTTGGAGACTGTAAAGAGGAGTAAGCAGGCTATATCAGCGGGGAACCTGCGAGACCAAAAAATAGCCTGGAAAGTAAAACTTCTCCAAGCTGCTTGAGTGGTGTAGCAGTGGCATGATCACCGCAGCCGATGCCCTGCTCCCACACCCCGCACATTTGCTTACGAATTTGCACACAGCTAATGTTGAGATCATCGTTGAGATTACTTGACTCGACTTGCTTCTCAACGCGTTTGAGACTGTTTAGTCAGCTTTACTGGAAGTGCAGAAGACTCTGAAGTAAATGGAGTTCAAAGTCCTTTCATATAGATGCCAGCCTGAGGTGGCAGACTGTCAGTAACGTTCTCCTACCAAGCCCTTTCATGTTAGAGCAAAACCTGGTCACTGTAATATACATAATGGATGAAAACACAGGAGGTCCAGCGGCCCCATGCCTCTGTTTATTTTTGACTCTAAGGTGTAATGATTTAGGTGCTGTTTTACTATCAAAACTACAGAGATATGACGATGCGGGGCGGCTCATTTTCCTGTCCTTCATCTTCTCAATTTATGTTCCCAGGGAGGAGATTGAGGGGGAAGGCCTTCTACAACGTCAATGGCAAAGTCTACTGCGAGGAAGATTTCTTGGTAAGTTGTGTCCTTTTCGGTGGCTAGGCCTTAGTCTGTTCTTCACTGGCTGCCTGTCAGTGTAAATAATCCTGGTGGAAGTGTGCAGCGTTGCACAAGAAAACAGTAACAGAGAGATCATTTGAGCACCCCTCTTACCAACTGTGTTTCAGCAAAGCATTCTTGCCCTTCACAGTGAGCCCAACATTGTTCTTGTACGTGAGAGTTTGCTTTGATGATAAAAATCAAAACGGGAAATGAATGCTATTAAATCGCATTATTAATCTAACTAATGTTTCCCTCCCAGAGGGAAGTAATTATCCCATTATTCGTCAGAGTTGGAAACAATGAGATGTGGTGGGAAACCACAGCAAGAGGGTTTTGTAGCGATACTGTACATCCTTCCAGTGCTGTGGAAGCTGGTTTTCAAGTGACACGTACACACACGCAGGATTGCAAACGAGATCTAGAGCTCTGTAAGAGTTTGTACTGGTCTGTGCCACGCAATTAGAACCACAACCAGCGTGTCCTACAGCAGTCATTTTTTAGCCCCCCAGAATGTTTCAATCAGAGTTATCTAGTAAAACATTAATAGCAAGAGCTTTTAAAACACGATCTCTGAATAAACCTTTTGTGAGTGAATTTTGGCTTCATTTTGGAATTGTAGTTAATACAACATGTGTGTGTCATACACAACCATTAATAATTGTGGATCTTGTATAATGAAGCTGATAGTTCAAATTTCAGTGTGCAAGATTTCATTATCTTGAACAGACAGATCAACTTGATGTGGTTTGAAATCTTTAATTCTTTTTCATATATAACATGTACAGCTGTGGGTTGCCCCAGGATGTAGACCTGATATACAGTGAGGTTGGGCAATATTAGTGTTGTGAAATACTTTTTTAATAGTTGTAGATTCTGGAAGCTTTTACCATGTATGTATGAATAAGTTGTGCACTGTAGTTACCTCCAGATTACGTCAGACTTGCCTTGTTCTCTAATATCAGTGGTTTTTTTACAGTAACCTACATCTTACCTCACCAGTTGATACAAATGTCCTTTTTGATTTAAATTTGCGTTCTAATGAAGGACTTGTGATGAAAAGGAGTTTATCGTCTGCGCGACTGATCTTATGTATCGAATAATATCGATGTGGTGTGTTTTCGGAGGCCATGGAGACAGCTTACTTTAGATTATTAGACCCCGTGTCTGCTGGATATACAATCTACAGGGACTGGATGAAAAAGCATTGTTTCCCCTGCTAATTAGTGAGTATCCAGCCCAACCCCATTATCACATGCAAGCCAGATGGCGTGTCTGTGGGGCTCTGTGTAACAGGATTGCTGAATTAGCCGTCATAGGAGCTGCTGCTTTTAATCAGGCAGTGCTGTCCACTTAAACAGGATGTCCACCTGCTCCCCCAGCTCCGACAGGTTGTGACCTTAGTAGTAAGCTGTCCAGATGGCTGGCCTCACTGCTAAGCCCAGCAATTGGCCAGCTTGCTCTGCCCATAACCATGGGATGCAATGTCCGTGCTTGACAGGGGTTGGAGCTGGGAGGTGGCGGTGATGGTGGGGGGAGGGGGTGCTTTTGGCTCTTTGTCTGCTCCCGGTCAGGGTAGGTTTGCACAGGTGGCAGGGCCTCTTCCCACACTTGCAGTGGCTTATCTCTGGAAGACAAGCAAGGGGAGCTCAGCTGTGAGGAGATGAAAGGGGTGTCTCGTTGTGCGTCAGGCTGAGGTCGTGGTTCTGGGTACCTCCGCTTTGAAGAAGATGAGTCAAATCGTGTGTGTTTTCTGCCAGATGTAGACAGAAGGAAATGTCAGGCAATGTCTTCGACGTTTGCAGAGTATCACATTATACACTGGACAGTAGCACCCCCTGTAGGTGCTGTGTTATATAGGGGATTCTAATGTAGTCAAGACTGACTACAGGTTGACCGTTGCCTCAGAAAAGTTTAGTATGCCTGTGCTTTCACTACCCAGCAGTATCGCCATTCTCATCCATAACAAGTTGAGGGACAAATGTAAAATAGGACAGAACACACTATACCTTACCCTAATAGGGGTGTAAAATACTACCAGGTGGTCATGTATGCACTTGCTTTGTGACATCTTACAACTTTATTTCAGTCAGAACCCGAGTATCGGTGTAATACTCTTTAAAGACCCACACAGGAAATCTCATTAAGGACTGGATTCAGGAAGTAAAGCACTTGGCATCTTTTTCTACAAAAAAGTGAGTTTTAAAGAATAAAATAAAGGAGTCTTATTAGCCGATACTGTGTTCACACACCAGTTTGACAATGATTGGGTTTGCTGTGCTTTTACACCGTGATCTTCTCTGCTACTGTGTTCAACCTGTGTTATACACAGGCACAGCGCAGCTCCTCGGTTCTCTCCACAGTCCAGGCCTCTGGTGGGCATCGCTGAAAGGTCTACAGATACTTGAACTCAATGTAATGAGTAATAGTAATGTAAATTTATGCATTATCTTAATTAAACAAAAAAACTGCGGCCGATTACACGCTGATCCTAATTTTCTTTTTTTTTCTCCTGCAGTATTCTGGGTTTCAGCAAACAGCAGACAAGTGCTTCGTGTGTGGCCACCTCATCATGGAAATGGTAAGAGCCATAAAACAAGACAGTGTTTAATAGCCCACAGCTCACAGTTTAGTGCACCCCTTGGCTTTTTGACCTGTCAGATGGGGCACTCCAGCATTGGAAAGATCCCAAGTATAACACAGTATTGGGAAGAAAGTCATCTGCAGCACGTAATTAGTTTTCCCTATTGCTTTGTGTTCGGTTTGATCTGTGTGAAGCATAGATGAAAATATGCAAGTCATTAAATCAGTTGTGTTCAGTAGCAGTAGATCAGTGGTTCAGTCAGTCAAGTGATGTTTTAACTGCTTTCCTCCGCCAGTAATCTGATACACTGCCCTTTGCACTCGGGCCTCCTGTGCCGAACAGCACCCTGTCTTCAGGGATGGGCAGTGAGCAAGAATAATGGAGTCTGCCCCGCTGGGAGCTAACTCCGGCTTCTCTCCACAGATCCTGCAGGCGCTGGGCAAGGCCTATCACCCTGGCTGCTTCCGCTGCGTGGTCTGTAACGAGTGTCTCGATGGAGTCCCCTTCACCGTCGACGTGGACAACAATATCTACTGTGTCAAGGACTACCACACGTAAGGCTAGAGGGCAGCTCACCGCAGCAGCTTAGCGATCTGGAAAGTCCTGCAGCGTTTCGTGACCTTTAAAAGAAACCCAGAGATTGACTCGCAGAACATTTTGTTCCTAGAAATAAATGCTTCTGTTGGTTTTATTTTTGACCCTGTGGACAAAAGCCGAGAAAAGCATCAGTACTTGCCACAAACCAAATAATTACGTTTTGTGCAAGGTTTTAAGGATCTCTTGTTAGATATACACCACGGTACATAGCTTGGCTCAGCCTTATCTCTCTGTGCTGTTATTTCCATATTCCCTTGGCTGTTCATTATGTTCTCAGGACTTAGGACTTGTGGCTGCTCCTAGAGTCTGGGTGAAACCAGTAAGCAATAGGTCTTTAGCTAACAACTGCTTGACTTGAGAATCTTCCTCTTGAATTGCATCTGAGAACCTGAAAGTGTATAGTGTATACTGCCTTTTCATTTTGTCAGTGTCGGAAAAGCAAGTGGTTTCTTTGGCTTTAAGAAGCTGCAATAGGATTGTGTGCTCTGGAGAAAGGTTCCCAGAACAGCTGCGTGTTAATGGAATGCACAGACACAGAGGTGCTGTTCACCGCACTTGACACTAGACATGAACCAGCCTGCAGTGGGAATGGAATGATGAATTAACATTCTCTCAAAACTCTCATCCCACACTTGCTTGTATATCTAATCATGATGTCCTTTTTCTTTCTCTCTTCAGGGTTTTTGCTCCGAAATGCGCATCCTGCAACCAGCCTATTCTTCCTGCACAGGTACTGTGCCTTGCCTGTATCATGCTGTGCAGTTACAGGCACGACTACTGCTCAGTGCCTGATAAATCCCAATAGTCGGGTCTGTTTGCTCTTTTGCCTTATTTCACACGTGCTTAAATGACAGTGACATCCTAATAGCATGCCACTCAGGTCCTAAACAACACATATGCTTTCCAAAAGTAACTTTTATTCTAAAGGCATTACCCTGATGAGAATAAATCTATTTTCTCCCCTTTAATTGTAGAAACAGTAGTCTCTGAAACTGATGTGGTATAGCAGAATCAATGAATACATATCATATCCAGGCTGAACCACACATCCATGAACTCGTAACAGCTGTCCCACTGGAAATGGAGTCACTGATATTTCGAGGCTAAAGCTCTACCTTATTGGCTGGAGCCCATGGTTGGCATTAATGGGTGGTGTTGGTATTGCCTTGCAGGGCTCTGAGGAGACGATTCGGGTGGTGTCGATGGACAGGGATTACCACGTAGAATGCTATCACTGTGAGGTAAACCACCGAGTTCCGCGCTTCCTGCAGGGAGTGTCCTTCTCCAAGCCTTGCGAGACGCCCGTCGCATCTCGAGTGAGCTGTGTTGTCTGTTTACACTCTCCTGTTGTCACGGAGAAAGCAGCCCGCGGCTCCGGTGGGTGGCACACACGGACGCCCGGCGTCTGACAGCACAATTCCCTGGAGTGCGAGGAGAAACAAACTTTTACCGGATGGCTTCGGTTTTTGTTTCTTAGGCGTTTGAAGCCAGAGAGTTTTGTTAATCATTAAATGAATGCCTGCTAGTCAGCTTTGCGTGAGTGGGGATTTCATTGTTGGAAGTAGGGGCCATCTTCCACCTGTCTGGACCAGGAGCTGTACTCGCTATCGGTGCAGAAATCAGCTGGCCTCCTTCTTTCTGTCTCCTTTCTTCGGTTCTGATCCAAAAAAGCTATGATTAAGGGTTCAGCATGTTTTAAAACTGTTCTAATGGCAATCTGAGTTCTAAAACTGCTGTCTCTTATGCTTCAGCAGCCCTTTTTCTAATAAGACCTGCTGTTTTTAAAATAGTCACCTTCGCCTAGAAACAATCTGATAATTCATAAGTAATTTTTTTTGTCCATGGAGTGGGCAGAAGACTTTTCGAGGTGAAAACCTGGTAAAAAATACTCCTCTCTAGCCAGGTCACATGATTGCATGACATCTGCCTGGCCTCTTCACAGGCATTTTGTGAAGTCAATTTTAATTTACTGCCAAGATGTCCAACATGAACACTAATTCATCCATCCTAACATGTGTGGCCGCACAGGGTGAAGTGTAGAAATTCTAAGGTGGTTTGCTTGCAGCCATTAGCTCTGAAACTGTATCCAGATGACATTTAAATGAACTGTAAGTTTGAGTGAAGAGTGAGCAGAATAACATTAACTTGTCAGGTTGCATTGCGTGTTGATCAGTGAGCAGGATAAATGAACTACGTACACGCCAAACTTTGGCAGCCCAGCCTGACTTCTCTGTTGTGATGCCAGAAGGCTTTGCGTTACAGGCACTGTTTGGAGTTCCCCCCTCTTCTGCTACACCCGGAGGTGTGAGAGGTGCTTAATTCATGAAATTAGGTAGAAAAAAACAGGAAAGCGATCCAACCACAAGCCCCAAAGGTGCTGCAGAATTTGATTTGATGCTTCAGAAACCTCTTGAATAGATGAGTGCATGCGAATAAACTGTGTTTCCAGTTTTAATTATGATCATATGAGGTCATTAGCAGCTGTGTCAGCCCTCATGTCCAAGTGGACATTTTTAGTACTTGAAACTCAGACGGTCCTGTTCTCAATATGTTTTTCAGCCACCTCTGAATTACCAATATCACTTGGAACAGTATTAGGACCATTGCTTTTCCTAATTTATATCCGCATTCTGGTGTAGTTAGTAAACTAATCAGGTTTGCAGAGGATAGCAAGATAGGAGGATTATCAGGCACTGAGGACTTGCAAGAAGATTTAGACTAAATTATAGATTGGGCGAACATCTGGCAGATGACATTCAAAATACACAGCTGCAGTGCGGTACATGCAGGTAGGAAAATATCAACTGTAAATATGAGATAGGAAACACTGAGCTTGAAGAAGCTGCAGAGGAATAAGACAGGCATTGATGTTCAAACGTCGTCTACATCTTCTGTAAAACCTGGAGAAGCAAAAAAATAGCAAACTGTGCTAAGATATAGATTTGAAATGTAGAATTGAAATCGGGGAATTTAAAATTAAAATTATTCAATGCGCTAGTTAGATCTAATTTAGAATTTTGTGTACAATCGTGGTACCCATGCATGAAGATATGTTCTGCACTGATGGACTAAAATAATTGAGTGTTTTTCATCTTTAAACAGACAAGAGTATATGGGGGATACTGATTCAAGTTTTCAGAAACCACAAAAGTATTGACTGGGTCAAACCAGAGGTGACAATATTGAAACTGAAAAGAGGACGAACACTAAGGGTTCAGAGCCTCTGGAGCATGTTGCTAAATCTGACGCTCTGACCTCTTCCAGGCGCTATGAGCTCCTGAGATCCATTAACAACACTGGCTGGGCTGAATGCCCTCCTCTCACTTATCTCTCATATCTCCAGCCCCAGCTCTCACCACCCTTTTCATGGACACTTTTACAGAAGCAAAAATAGTGAGAGAACCTGACAGTATTTATAGTTACAGGACCACTAAGAAATTGTACATGAACCCCACTGCAGTAGAGGCTGCCGTCTAGGTGAAAGAATGGGTGCCTTTTTTTAGTTGTTTTTGCCTGAGAGAAACACACAGAGAATAGTACAGTATTGCAAACTCCTGTCTTCTAGCTGGAGACAGGCTTGCGTTTCACTAAGAGGACTGTTACACTGAGTGAACAGCTTTTCTTGGACTACTGCATACAGCTTGTCATCTGCACCAGTTTTCTATGCCTGTAATCCTGTCTGTCAGTACTCTCCTAATTAGCAATAAAGTGCTGGCCTCGGCAAGCTAGGCACTACATTTTTGTGCAAAGAATTCATCACAAGGTGTGTAAAACCAAGCCTCTTTCACTTCAAAGGAAGTGAAAAGTATATTTGGAAGTTAGCCAACGCCAAAGTGTCAGAAACATTTTTCAACACACTTGAGACGGCAAAAAGCAAGAAAAACACTTGAAACTGTTCCGCCCCGAATGCAGTACGAAGTAATTAATCCCACAGATATATGAAGCCAGTAGGTTTCCCATCATTCCAGTGGAGGTACTGGTGCTGCTCCAGCTCTGTTCACGCTGTATCGGTCACATGACCCTGCTCACAGGGGGTCAGAGCCCTCATCTGGAACCGGGAAAGAGGACGTCATGGGCTGGAATGTGGGGGATGTGAGTGGGCCGCCACAAAGCTCTGAGACAGACATCAAGCAAAGACAAGAGTCCTGAGACCAGACTCTCGCTGTCCATGACTGAGGAGTTCCTGCCCGAGGTACGTGCTGGTGGTCTCTGACGATCGGTCTCCTGTTGCTGTTCTTCAGGACTGCGGGCTCCAGCTGAACGACGAAGAAGGCCATCGCTGCTACCCGCTGGAGGGCCACCTGCTGTGCCACAGCTGCCACATCCGCAGGCTGAAGGTCCAGGCGCCAGCCCACCTGCCGCCCAGCTACCCCCTGCATGTGACCGAGCTGTGAAGCGGGCGGGCAGAGCCGGGCGCCCAGGCCCCCTCCCGGGCCCGGAGAGCAAGAGCCGAGAAGGACGAAAAGGGAAAGCGATGCCGGGCATCACGCGGCGCCGAAAAGAGTGCAACGAGCAGCCTTGTCTCTCGGCGGGGGGGCGGGGGGGGGCACGCCGTGGAGAAAGCCTCGGCTCCTGGACCTCTAGAGGGGCACGGGGCGCTCTGACCGCCTTCACGGCCGGAGAGGGGAGGGGAGGAGGCTGCAGAGATTCTCCCTCCTTTTCCAGACTTTTGTTTTTCTCTGAATAATAGTGACCCACGTGCCCCCCCCCCCCCCCCGAAAGGATGTGACCGCCTTCGGGCTGATATCTGCGCTTGTGTGCTCTTCCAGCACGATTCGGGGGGGCCTCACTTTAAGCCCACTCATCCCCAGTCTGTAACAGGACGGGGGGCGGAGTGGAGTGGAGTGGAGTGGAGGGGGACCTTGTTTTTCCTATTCCTTCATGACTGAAGATTTACGCCATGAAGCATATGCTGCTTTTATGTGTAATCTTACTGTATCTGATGCACAACATGGCTCCGGTTAGCCATGCCCTGACAGCTGCCTTACAACTCTCGCCAAGAGGAACCGCTGTAACTTCAAAGTAGCCATTGTTCAGGAGTCTCGCACTTGGAGACCTGCTTCTCATTCCTTGTCTCTGTAGTACATTGTAGTCCAGATACTGTCCTATTGGCTATGCAAGGGAACTGTACGTCTGTATGTTACTGTGCAACATTCCACTGTTTGTCGACTTTTGTTTTATAAGGGGGCCACAGCCCTGCATTGTGTTGCCTGTCCCGTTTAATACGGGACAATTGTATTAATTCCAGTTACCTTGACTTCAGCAGAACAGTGGTTTTAGCATATATTATCTAAAAGATTTACATGCAGTGTCTTAATAATGATATTGTAACAAGAGTTAGATGTACATAGACTGTACAATTGTTTTTATATATATTTTGCAGAAACTTTTACAGAAATTCAAGTTAGGAATCTAGAACCATAGTTTTTTATGTTGTTGCAGCACAATTACTTATTACAGCAGAGTCAGAGGCCAAATGACGTGTATTGATGAGCTGTAAATGTAACACATAGTCTTAATCTACTGTATGTTAGCGGACAAGAGTATTGCTTTTTTTTAATCCTAAGCCATGTTAGGCTTCCTTAAATTCCTGGGCATTTTCTATGGCAATCTGCAGGCCTCGGAGACTATTTGTTCACGCATAAGTATTTTCAATGCACTGGTTTGTAACAGGAGAGAACCCAAATTTACACAAGACATGTGCCCTTCAAGGTTTCTCTTCCTTAAATGGCACAAAGATGGCTATCGACGTCAGCAGTTTTGGAATGTCCCTGTATAAGACACACAGGAGACATGAATTGTAGTGCTCTACCTTGGCTGGGCCCTGAGGATGTTCAGTATTTAATTTAATAGTAATCTAATTTATTAATTCCTCCGAGACGTGTGTCGTAGAGTGGTGGGGCCCAGGCCGATACTCCCTCCTGCTTGCAGTCAGTTCCCACGTCTCCCCCTTCTTTTTACAAAAATAACAAATCGCTTGCTCTCTTTCATCCTCAATCAGACCATAAATGTGGATTCTGGCAAGCAACTCTTTTTGTGTCCAGTAAAAGGTTGTTTATCTTGAGAGTGCTTCTCAGTACTACTGAATTGTGACATTGAACTGCTACACCGATTACAGGAGCCTTTAGAGGAAAGAAAGGTAAAGGAAAAAAAGCACTTTTATTTCTGACTTCTCTATAACAGATTTTCATTTTCTTACTTGTTGTGTGTAAGTGGGGCCCACACACGTTCACCATGATTGGCAGTTTAAAGCGTCATCGCATTTACAAATCCATGTTTTATTTCTGCATTAATTATATTAAACCCCAGTATTAAGGTCTCGTGGCCATGATTTTCAACAACAGACAATTCAGTTTTACTTTTATTCAATTCGCAGCTGCCTCTTAAAGTTCAAGCAGTTTTGTTGAAATCATTTAATTAAGCACACTTAAAACACAGCTATGCCACTCTTCTTTTTAAATGGTATAATGAAAGGTAAAATTTAAGATGCTGTGGTTGTTGTAAAAAGGCACAATATCCTATTCTGTCTTATCTGTCAAAAATCAAATGTCTTTCTTCAAATGCAGAACAGAAAAACAAAGACAATTTTATAAAGCATTCCACTCCTATTAAAGAATAATGGACCAATTTTAACTCTACAGTATAGGAAATATTTTGATTCCCTATTTGTATATCATGTAACTAGTTTACCTGTACAGAAATGTAAGTTAGCTTGTTTTACTGTACCGTCAAAAAATCCATTTCAGGCAAACAAAATGTAGCTGTTTTCTCTCCTGTAAAGTAGTTCTCAAAAAAAAACACACGTGTGACAAACTATTTTGCTGTTCGGTGTTATATCCTAGATGGCTCACAGAAAAGAGACGGGAATTGTAGATTTATTTATCTAAATATGAAAAATCTAAAGTTATTTAATGTGTTAAAAGTCAGAAGTGTCATTTAACCTTAGATGATATAATCTGCTTTTTTTCAATAAAGAGGTTTTGTAGTTAAATTATATTTTTGTGATTTGTCTGGTGTCTTCAGCAGACCTCATACTTCTGTGTCAGATGCTTACAGTCTGTGTGTGGCCACAGGTTCGAGCAAGGGTTATGTCCCTAGTAGTTGCACACAGCTGGCAGAGCACTGTCCAGGAGGGGGGCTGGAAATTGCCACTCAGTGTTCGCTTGGCGGGCGGCACGCTGGCGTGGTGCACAACACGGGCCTGGGTTCAATTCCAGACCTGGGGTGCTGTCTGTGTGGAGTTTGTATGTTCTCCCTGTGTTCGCGTGGGTTTCCTGTGGGTGCACCAGTTTCCTTCCAGTCCAAAGACATCCTAGTAGGTTAAGTAACTGCTTGGGAAATTGGCCCTAGTATGTCTGCGTCTGTGCCTCGAGATAGACTGGGGTCCCATCCATGGGCCTGTTGCATGCTGGGATAGGCTCCCACTTCCTTGCCACCCTGAACTGGACGAAGTATTTAGTTGTCTTGGGTCTTGATGAAACTTCTGTGGCTTCTGCAGTCCTGGACTGCAAGAGACCGAGGTACACCTCTCCTCCAGCTAGTACCCCGATCTGTTGTGGAGCTCACAATCAGGATTGTTCTTAGTCTTCTCTTTCCAGGACTAAATTGTTCTATTTCTTTTAGCCTATCAGTGTAGGACATTCATTTGAGCACTTCTGATTAGTGCTCTTCTCTGAACTGATTTCAATATCTTTCTTGTATATTGATAACCAAAATACACACGTTATTCTAAATGATGTCATACTAGTGCATTGTATAATTTTATTGTTACATCTCTTGATTTAAATTCACTTTTTAACATGTTATACATTCTAACATTTATTCTGATTGCCTTTTTTCCCAACATTGGCAGATGAAAATATTGTCAACATAAACAACTACTCTTCATATAACAGTGTTGCCCATTTTACATCAGTAATTTGTTTCTGCTGCCTGCAACCTACAGCCTGCAGCTGCCCAGTTTTGAATTTCATGTAATACTTATTTTTTAGCAGCTTCTACAGTGTTTGTTATTCATCCTAGTTAGGTTTCAACTGTACTTTGCTAGTATACCAGAATGCAAAGCATTGGAATAAACCAGGAAGAGCAGATACCTGAGGTAATCTACTAATTTAATCCCCAGTTTGAGCATTTAAACCTTGCCTGAACTCTGCATTTCCAGTTTTTAATCCAGGTAAATTTATTATCTTGACCACCTAAAACTAAGCATCTTAATGAGAAACTTTATCAGAAGTCTTCTGGAAATGTAAATATGCCGTTCCATATTGTCCAAAGAACTCAGCTAAGCTTGAGTTTTAGTTTTCTTCTAAATCAATGTTGATTACCCCCTACAGTTACCATACAGATGATCCACTGACTTCTGCCTATTACTTCCATAACCTTGCATGTAGTCGAAGTAAGACCACTGCCAGACCTCTATAGTTACTTAGTAATTCTAGAATAAACATCTCAAAACACTGCTGGAAGTTTTGTTGCCCAATTTAAAAGGTTTCAGACAAAATTTAAAATTTTAACTTTTCTTTTTTGAGGGTCAGATGCTCTTATGCAACATTAAAACTTTTCAAACTCTGTAAGCAGCACTATACTTGTCCTGTTACAGAACCACAGTATATGTTATATAGTTACAGTTCCAAGACTATGCTTTCTAATAGTTTTGAGTTCAAGAAGAGGGATTCCCAGCAGGAATTCTTTTCCCAGGCCATTGCACCTTTTTCCTGTTGCCTTAGTGGATTAGAGAGCTTCTCCAAGAATGATATCAGATGGTTTGTGTAATTATGGGCTGTAATTAGATGCCAGCACGCATGCATAATTTGTGTGATTGTTGGCCCTCTGGAAACACATCAACACACCACCCTATTCTCTGTCATCCTTTTCACTGTGGAATTAGCTTTGTAAAAATAGCATTTATAAAGAATGCCTCAGCCATATCATGCCAATTATGTTCATATAGCAGCCCGTCACGTTGAGGGATTGTGGGAGTCTTTATACACAATGAGAAAGGGGATCAGACAGCTGTCGTAATACGTGAGGTTCATTCATATGCAATTCATATTTAATGCTAGCACCAGAGAAGGGAGGGCACGTTTTATAGCCTTAAAGAATTAGCTAAACCAGCCTCTAGATGTCTAGTCTTCAATACCCCAGTGCTCAATAATCTGCCTGCTCAGGTTGAGCTGTTGTGTACAGTCGCAATTTCTAGAATACACAGTACATAGAAATGTGAACGTCTCATCGCTTTCCGTGTTTTCTTTAACGCCTGGAACATGAGCAGGATTTTGTCATGAAGTTAATAAAGTTGAACAAGAGCACAGGGTTAGAACCACAGTCAAATTCCAAAGGCTTCATTTTATTATATATTATATAGAGAGAAGCTTGATTTTAGAAAAGTAAGAGAATGAAGAAGGAACTTTTAAGAAAGTTGCAACCTGATTTTGAAGGCACAAGTCATAACTAGAATTTCTGTTTTTAACCCTGATTCCTGATTAAAGTAAATCACAACATCTCAGCATTTTAAACATAATAATTGATGCAATACATTGGATACAGATTATTTGAAAGCTCCTTTCAAGAAATGGCTGGATGTGATCTAAAACTAGAAACAAAGTGTCAAGTGACACTAATACCCGTGTCTACAGCTCTGTTTTAGTGAAATGAATGCCAAGTTCAGAGTTGGATCAGCTTGTATGTTGTTATGGGGGCAGCTCAGGGACCCCAGTACTGATAGAAATTTAGGATAAGGGATTGTTCTTTTACAACATAGTAAAAACTAAAGGGTCAGACTACAATCGGGAGACAAGATTTCTCACATTTCAGTATACAGCTGTTTTTATGTTTTAAATGGTATACATTGTGTATATTTGTAGATGGTTTTGTCAGTCAGAAACTAATTATCCTTTAAACTTTTTTTTCTTCATGATCTTCACGATGTTTTCCTGCTTTCTCCTAGGTATCGCTCCTCGTAGCCTGCTTTACCATTTTAATGCACCCAGTGTTTTTAAAACTTTTGTGGGGAATGACCAGCCATCAGTGCAGTATCCATTGAAATGCTTGGATCAAAGTGGAATCAGAGAACACGTACTCCCTTAGGACAACAGTAAATATCGGTAATAAAGTCAGCAATGTCATGAGAAGCCAAAGATCCCGCTGAGCTCTTTCTCTAAAAGAGTATTCCATTTCTATAAATGCCACATTGCTTGAAACTTGTTTTGAGACAGGGCACAAACAAAGAACGTAGCACAAAAATCCGAAAAAAAAAGTGGATATCCACTTTGGAATTCAGAAAATGTGGGAAGCAGAAAAGCCACAGCACAGAGTGGCACTGAGGGAGTGTGGCCAGGACAGAAAGAAAAACATTTCCAAGCGCAGGACTTGGATAGAAGACGAGTGAGAAACGTCATGTGAGTGCAAATAAAAAGATCAAATATTCGGAGGAAGCCTAGAATTCCATATTCTTCTTTACTGAATCAGCGCATTCTGCTTAATGAGAGTGTCACGGTCGGGCCATTTTCTGTAGAATGTAAACGGATGTTGGGGCAAGCTCTAAGAAACAATAAAGCCTAGAATGACTTCCAAATAATTAATCCGGGTTAAGAGGATTGCGTTGGCCTATATTGTATTTGGTCATGACTTGGAGATAACATCCCCACTGCTGTTGAAGTACCGTGGTACTGTTGAACAACAGTGATTGTACTGTAGTCTTCAATGCATAAAAGAAACACAACAGTCCAGTCGACTAGATTCAATATGATGTTTTAGATATAGATTTTAAACAGGGTGGCATGATGACGCAGTGGTTAGCATTGCAGTCTCACAGTGCTGGGGCCCTGGGTTCAATTCCAGACCTGGGATGCTCTCCCTGCGTAGGAATGGGTTTCCTCTGGGTGCTCCGGTTTGTTCCCACAGTCCAAAGACAACCGTTGGGTTAATTAGCTTCTTGGGATATTGGCCCTGGTGTGAGTGTATGTGTGTTTGTGTGTGTGTCTACTGTACATATCTGCCCTGCGATGGAGTGCTGTGCCCATACAGAGTGTCTCCTGCCTGGATGGGCTCTGACTCCTCTGCTACCGTGAACAGGATGGAGCAGGCAGAAAATGGATGGATGTGAAAAGTGAAATCACAAAGTGTGAACAAAAATGCATTTCAGAGGAGTGTGATAGGTTTTCAATGTGAATCGTGACCGCACAGTGAAAATGCTTGTATAAGTGCTGCAATCCCCGAGCATTAGCACAGTTCTGACTGTGCTGACACGGGACCTGGTCAGCCTGTGGGTGGAGGGTGGCTGTGGGACCTTCTGCCTGCTGACCTGCAGGACATCTCCACACGCCCTGACTACGGCATAGACTGTCAAGGGCAGAACCACGCTCATCTGTGAATAAAACCGCCACGCTCTCTGCCACCGTGTCAGAAGGCGCTGGCTTCACGTCCCGGCTGCCGGCGTTACCCCTGGGCGGCCTCCCAGCGTGCTGATCATTTCTTGCAGACAGTGAACCTCATTCTGCTGACGCTCAGGTTGTTTATTCCTGGAATTTCTCTTGATGTTGCCGCTGCAGTCTGGAAGCCTGTACACAAGTGGATTAGACAGATGGGACTTGTGTGGAGACATCCTGTCTTCCAGGACATGGACTGACCCTTGCCGGGCAGAGAAATCCAGGTTCCTGGTTTGCTGGATTAGTCAGGACACTTTCAACTTTCAATCATACCAACAGCAACCAGGCGATCAGCCCGGCTCCCTGTGCTAATCAAAACATGCCTGTGTGGTTAGCTAATTACGCCGATTCTTGATCAGTTTGATTTAGGTGGTTTGAGCTCATCTCAACTACCACTGAGGAACGGACTACTTTATAGATCATATGACCTGAGCACAATATTTTATTCCCAGGAATAATACATTGGAAACAATCAGCATACCTGTCTGTTCTCAATTAAAATATCACACATGTGCCTAACAATGGGAAACCTAAGATTGTAGTATTTTTAATTGAGTGTCAGTAAATATCACAAAGGGGTCAGGCTCGGTCAGATGGTCTAGCACCCTGTCATGCAGTACAGGACACTCTCAGGGGTCACTTTTTTAATTAGCGAATTGTGTTCACACTAAGTTCCTGTGACCCGGTGAGGTCAGAAGGCAGAATGGGACGCACCTATGAAACACAAAATATAATTCACTAGGAATTACAACACCCAAAAATTAAGGGTATTGAAAGGTTTATAGAGTGTTTTAGTCAATAATTATGGCTTAACCTGTTTGGCTGAGAGCCAGCCTCCTGGCCACTGGTCGAGTGAGGGGTGACCGAGGGGCAGCTGCAGAGGGGGAGATGGGGTTGAGGCGGGGTGTACAAGATGAATATGAGGGAGAGAAGGGGGTTACATGTGGTATTTTTATATGTGAGGAAATGAATGATTACAAATGACTGACATCTGAGGTTGACTGGGCTTGGCTGTTGTCATCCCTCCCCAACTTTAGTTTTAAACCCCATTCAATTTATACAATCGTTTTCGAATGACTTTCTCATTGTTCCAAAATGTACACATTTACCAGGCAGGTGGAGAATGAGGGAGTATTTCCCGCTGTGTGTGTTTCAAAGAAGTTCAAAAGGAAAAGTCAAGCATCTCCAAAGTGACCTGATTTTTTTTTTTCGTGGAGCTTGAGGTCTCCTGGATTTGTGTGCGGCTCCGGGATTTAGGGCACAAAACAGTCTTTCTTCTGACAGAGGCTCCGCCTGGTGAGTCAGGAGTCTGTATCAATGCAGGCGCTCTGTGTGCGACACACTCTTCCACAGCCCCCCGGGAACCTGCGCTGAGGTGGGCGGTATTTTCTTACACAAAAGAAAAAAAATTCCCCAGGAGCAAACTTTTGTTTTTCCAGGAGGTAGTGAAATTCCCTTCGCTCTTGCAGCGCAGTCTCTCAAATTACTGCTGGCCTCAAGTTCACGCAAAACAAAAACGGTGCAGAGGTTTAAGTCCAAGGTGAAACTCTACAATGTAATAGTTCCTCCCTCGCTTTTTACAGAATTAAAAAAAACGGAGACTTTTAAAGTGTTATTTTTACAACGCCGGTTAAAAACAATAACAGCTGTGAAACTCCTTCCACGTCATGCTGTCGCCATCGTGTCTTGTTGTACATGTAAACGGAGAGGATTTCTGCTGGATGTAGAGCGAATAGGAGTAATGGAGAATCAAATGATAAAATAATTACTAAAAAATTATATAGGTTTACTCATCCTCAAATCAATAAATCAATCAGGCTATTGGATTTTTTACAACAGATAAATACAATTTAGTTATATCTATGATACACCTGAAGAAGGCTCCACAGCCACAGCGTAGTGCTTCTTTTCTTCTCTTTTCAGCAGGGAATAATCCTTTTCCTGTTTCTTTACATATCTGTCAGTCTGACTGGGTGACTATCGCAGACCTGCCTTGTCTTCTTCAGTGCTCTCTGCTCCACTTCTCTTCAGCTCCTCTGCTGATGTGCAGTAGAGGAACAGCAGAATGAGATCGCTTTTACTCTGTATCAGTTACAGAGGACCATTATTAACTCGAAAAAACCCACAGAACCAAAGCGTCATTTTTTTATTCTTGTCCACCAGGCAGGCTTGTGTAATCAGGAAGGCCTCAGGCCCTGAGAGGCCTGTAAATACTCTCTTAAAAACACCTTCAATTTTAGCTTTAGGTTTTACGGTCTTCTGTTACATTTTAATACGTATTCTGGCTTTGACTTCACCAGTTAGTCACTTACTAATGAATTTAGGAAAATTCATTGCGCAAAAAAGAGCACAAGAAATTTTTTTTTTGCTTATTTAAATTCTCTAAAACAAGTGAGTCACAGTTTTATGGCACCTGTGAATGAGCTATGAGTGAAAATTGACTTGAATGGTAGTTTTTTTACAAAGATAATAAATCAATGAAATTGTGTCATTCCAAGCACTTAATTAGAAGCATATGGGGAAAGAGCTCGTAGGAACTCAGAAAGCTTTGCCATGTACGCCATTCTAAATTTCAGAATTCAATGCATAATAAAATGCATAGCGCTTTTGAAAATAACCGTCTGGTTTACCTAAATGAGCAAGTCATGTTTACTTCAGGAATCGTTAAAGCTCAGACCATACCCATTCCATCCACTTTCTAACCTCTTTATCCAGAACAGAGCTGTGGAAGGGCTGGAGCCTCTCCCGACAAGCAACGTGAGCAAGGCACGATCCACCTTAGACAGGACTGCAGTCCATCGCAGGGCTCACAAAGACACAGAGACGCACACACTCACACCAGGGCCAGTTTTCCCAATTAATCTGCCAGCATGTCTTTGGACTGTGGGGGGGAAACTGGAGCTCCCATGGGAAACCCTTGCAAACACAGGAAGAACATGCCAACTCCAGGTGTGCAATTGAGCTGGCTTTCCTCCGGGTGCTCTACTTTCCTCCCACAGTCCAAAGACATATGGCCCTGCTGCAAGTGTGTGAGTGCCGGTGTGTGCCCTGCGATGGACTGGTGTCCTGCCCGGGGTGTACCCTGCCCTGTGCCCATCGCTTGCCGAGGTAGACCCCGTCTCCCCACGACCCTGTACTGGATAAGTTTTGAAAATGGACGGGTTAAAATGGTGGCCTGAATAGTTTGTTCTGTTATCAGCTGTTTTAACATCTTTATGTTCTTATTGTAAGCAAGGTCTCGCTTATTGGTTAAGTGTAACAACCACATCTTCATTACAGTACAGATCATTCACTGTAGTCATTTTGCACATATTGGCTATGAAAGTCAAGCTCAGGAGATGCCAGATGACCTTTCTCTAGTTAAGTTTTCAATGCCTTAACTGGTTAAAGCACTTCCTCAAAAATATAGCTCACATCTTTAACAGATTGACCTCACCCAGGGCTCTCTGGCTGTTCTGCAAAAACCCTTGTGAAATTCCCCGTATGTGGCAAATACAGCTGTCCTCCCTCAAGGTGTGTTACCAAATTTAAAAATTCATCACAAACTACGGTATGTTGTAATGAAAAGAAATTCATTACAACGACAAAAAAGCATCTGTTATACAGTGGCAATTCTGAATTTGTATTGTCAGTTACCATTCATTCATCTGTCATTTAAGGTAGAGCATTACAGTTCAGAAACTGGAGTGCAAATTTCGGCGTGCCCCTAGGCTAGTGTTATTCCCTTCTCAAATTCATGCTTTGCCACGTGTTAAGCCTGTAAATATAGTAGCCATTTTCACATTTTCAGCTGTGTTTCTGGTCCTAATTCAGAAAAGATTTTATTCTTTACCTGGACTTCCTTAATGCGTCTTTAACGTGCTCCGAAGTCTTTTAACTGCGTGGTGAGTTGAACTGTCTAGGAGCTAGGTCTCACGTGGTGATATGTAAATGTATATTTTAAAAAGAATTGATCATTTCTAAAAAGTAAACTTCGGTGTTTGTTCAGTTCGGGCTACCACGATAAGCAAATCTGGGTTTAATTCTAATTAAGACTTCTAAAGAGTCTTCAGTTTTCTTGTTCTTCGTGAATTGAAGGTGCTGGTTTCGTATCACCTGGAGGGAAAAATGCTGGAGGGATGTTTCGGTGAAAAACAATATGAAAGGTCTGACGAGGACCGGAGAAAGAGATTCGGATAAATACAGACAGCTTCTGTTTTCAAACACAGAACTAACTACAATGTTTTTGTAGGTTCTGGAACTTGTAAAATGAAGCTCTGTGGAGCTCCTGTCGTGTTTTAAGGAAGGCCTCGCAAGGTAACTTGACGTGTGTCGTTTCAGAAGACGATTTTCTCCTAAGGAACGCAGGCATACTGTATGTGATGGCAATGTCGTGACATGAAGAAAGATATAATGGATTCTTACATTTGTCTGTTGCTGCTTATTGGAAGAAGGAAGAGGGGGTGGCAAAATGTTAAATATTTGCAGACTGAACTTGACACGTCTGTGCCCGCTGGGCAGCCCTTCCTGCGAAAGTGATCACCTTGCGGAGAAACACGGCTGTCGGTATTCTGGCGAGCTGAGGGAGCAGCTATCAGCTTGAATACAAGGAATGTTTCGTGCCCTTTGCGGTCTCTGTGTCAGTCTGGGGGTGAATGCTGCCACCTGTTCAAAGACTCAGCCGGGGACAGCATTGCGCAATCCAAGGTTAGTTGCACATTCATCTTTCTTCAAGTGTTGCACCTAAGGGTGTTTTGCGGTAGACTGTGCAAAATATGTAGTATAAGCCTAACATTGATTTGCACGCATTCTTCCATGAGTCTTTTCTTATAATTTTATTTTGTTAAAATAAAAAAAAATGTTACGAATAAATGATGCGCACAATATAAAAGTGCTGAAATTCATTTCGGTCACGTCATTTATTAGTAAAACTGCATTGGATGATTGAGCTGCTTTTTCTGTAAGGTGTTCAGTTCCTTAAAAACCTTACCAGAATAACTTTACCACATAAAGACTAGATCAACACCACTGCAGAATTCTAGCACCATTCCTGAAACAAAACTTTTACATTTTAAGGCAGTGTGCTTAGCAACTGTTGCTAAGAAGAAGGTCTCTCTTTTTGAACTCAGTCTTTTTGGTGTCTGGATTTGTTTCTAGTATCACAAGGTAGCCAAATTGACCCCTGTCCTCCATTCCTCCTCTTCAGAAGATTCCCGTCCTCTTTCTCAGTAAACAGAGTCTATCGTTTCAGCAGACAGGACTGCACCACACTTGGTTTGTGTCTCATAGAGCCAGTAGTTATATCACCCTGCATCTTACAGCTGGCAGCCCATTGACACATTGACAGGTGTGAGCCTGGCCAGTACCTGGATGGGAGACTCCTGGGAAAAACTAAGGCTGCTGCTGGAAGAGGTGTTAGTGTTAGTTAATTTCTACAGACTTTGTGCTTTTCATGAAATCCGTGTTGAAACTTCGTGTTTGTTTGTGATATATTATTTGTATATTAAACCAGACAGAACAACTGGGTGTTTGGGGTAAGTATGATGCAGTATAATGTGAAGATGACAATTCCTTTTTTTATTGGGGTGGATTTTGTGGTGAATATTCCGAATATCCAAGAACTGAGATTTGTCAACAGTTAGAATTTCACAAATCAAAAGCAAAACGATCTTTAAGGGTGTGTATAGTAACTGAGAATTCCCTTCATAGTACATTATGGTGAGGATGCGCCTGGTTGTAGTACAGTCTCCCCTCTTCTGTAATTTCCTGGGGTACATTGATTGATTGTTGGACAAGAGGATGGGATGCAGTGCCAACTGCTGTCTGTTCACCTGTGTTTCCCCAAATCACTCTCTGTTCAGGGTCTTATACTACTTTTTCAAAGCGTATTGTTTAATGGATCCACATGAAATGTATGCACATAGGCTAAATCTTTTAAATTAAGACGAAGAATGAAACAAATGTCAAATGATCTGCTGGATCTTTCTTTAATTGGAAGAGGCTTTCATGAGCTGTAATTCCTGCAAATGTGAGAACCAGGATTGCTTGACACTGGCTTTCAAAAGCACATTTTTGAACTTCACGATGGAGCCTGCAGCATCACACCATGCCGGTGTTGTCACTGTACTGGAAAGACATGGAAGTCTTCTCTGGAATTTGTACTTAAAAGGAGCAAATGATCAGACTGTCTTAATCATCAGGATTCTAGATTCTAGGGCATTAGAATGTCTCATAGAGGAAAACAATTTCAGCATCTTCGAAAAGAAAGTGACTGACATAGGTGGTATAATTGTTTTTTTCAAATCTGTATTGACTTGTTTTAATAAGATATGGAAGGTAGGATTAGTGGTTTAACTTTCTAACTTGAAATACTGACATTTCTTCACACTTCGATTAGAAGAGAAATCGCAGCAAAGCACATTGAGTTCTTCTGAGCAGACTTCTGTTCCTGGCTCAGCAAAGCAAGTCGGTCTGAGGCTTGAGAACAGACATTGTGAGCCCAAGACTTCGGTATTAACCCTGAAAAAGAGTTCCCCATGAGAGGGGTTAGGATTTCTGTCCACCCCCAGCCTAGAGCTTTGGAAGATTTCGAAAGAAATGAGGAGTTAGGGGGAAAAAAAAGATCCAAGATATTCTGTGGCTTGCAGGTGAGTTTGCACAGAGATTCTGTAGAGAAAAGGAGAAGGTCCGGGGTTAGGGGGATGAGGTTGTCTGGGTACAAAACCTCCTACAAGAAAAGGGAAAAAAAAAACTGCAGCTGAATAAACATGATATTACTTGAAGAGTGGACAGGCAAAAGCAAAGTGTCGCAAGACGTCCACAGCTGTCCAGTAGGTTGGCAGAAATAAACAAAACCCTCCTTTAACAAAACTGGATTGTTGAGGGGTCAAGAAGGCCTGGCCTGCACGCTGGCAGACTTCACTGACAATGTCATATCCGCAAGCGCCGATGAAGCAGGGACCACCCAGAACTTTAGCTCCCAGGGGTGGGGTGGGCGAGGGTTCTGTTGTAACAGCAGTATGATTTTTCCCACTATGGGCTTAAACTAACCTTTATATAACATTACTAGCCATGGGAAGCTGAAGTAGGATTCAACTCAATGGACTCTTTTGACTGCCCGAGGGGGTCTCCACTTTTCTTTACATACAAGTGTAAAAAGGGGCTGAATAAAAATAAAATAAAAAAAAACAGCAGGCTTGTCTGGACTTGGTGTGGCTCTGAAGATACTGTGAGTGGCTGTCACTGTTAGAGCAATGTTATTTTTTCTGAACCTTGACATTTTTCTGCGCTGTCTTCTCTGTCATGTGAAGAAGTGGATGTAAAGTACTTGGGTCGATGTTGGCGTAAGGCCAGCCGTGGCTCAGAGAATTAGTTTGGCAGATGTTCTTTGGAACGTTTAGTTTTGCCCATGAAGTTAGGAGTAGAGACTGTAATAAGAGGTGGGGACAACTCCCCAGTACTAACCTCACAGGAATATTTCAACAGCCTCGCTTGGTGATTGAGAAAAGTCTCCCCTCTCCTAGTCTCCCCTGCGTCTTGTGAATTTCAGGAGGTTTGTTTTCTTCACTGACCTTTTAACCACCACTTACGTACAGCATTTCTGCTGAGAGAAGGGCAGCACAGCGAAAACATGTGAAAGAACGAAGTGTAGACAGTCGCTGAGAGACCACAAGTACAGGATTTAGTTAATAGGTTAGTTAATATGCACTAGAAGAATGTGCACAAACAGCAAAAGTGAATTTGTTTGCTTTTTAAAACAATTTTTGCAGCAAGCACAGTGCCTCTGACAAGCACAGACTCTTCTCCCACACCGCACAGAATGTCAGCTTAGCATCAAAATGTTTCTTCTCAAGCTTGCCACAATTGTGCTTAACTACCGCTTTTGTCTTCCATTTCTTCTGCCAGAATCCCAAAAATGTTTTTTTTTTCCATTTTGTGCCCATTTTAGTGTCAACATGATGATAGCTCTTGCGGCAGGAACCATTAAACATTTCATTGCTGTGGCTTTTTCATTCCTTCAATGCTTCTTCCTGTTTTGAACTAGTAGCTTCATGTCCGCCTCTACATTGACAAGCTTTTCCTCTTATTTTTTTCGCTGGTGATAAAAAGCCTTGCTGTCTTTATCTTGGAAAGAATGCATAGTATTCCCATCGCAAACCCTTCTGATGAAACAAAATTGTTAATCAACCACTGTTATCAACAGTTGATAAGGTTCAAAAAAGAAAAATGCAGATATGTTGAATTTCTCAAAGCCATTTTTGCACAGTTTGTCTTCTAGATAGGGTTATTTTCACTTGGAATAGAGCTTTTAGAAAAACTGTAATCTTCAAAAGCAATATGCTGTTTGAAAAGCCGCTAATGTTATTTTTCGATTTTTCTGTCTGACCGTGAAACAAGGGGTGTGGTATATTTTGTATTCATAACAGCAAACATCAAAACATTTGTGTGCAGACATTTAAACTGTCTGTCAGTGTATGCGTAGGAATACAGTCCTGGAAATCTCTGTTCCTACCCAGAAAGCCAGAGGCTCTTGAAAACTACTGGGGTGTTGGTTGACTTCACTGACCATTTGAGTATTCAACGTGTACAGTTTGTAATCAGCAACATCCTGATGAACTGCCCTGATTTTCTGATCTCTAGTTGTTGCGGTTCAAGCAGTGGTGTTTCAGTATAATTCTGTTATGTGCAAACATAGAATGTCACAACGTCTAGTTCTGTCCAGTTCTCATCTGAACCTTTCACCATCTCGATGGACAGTAGACCCTTGAAGAGGGCGATGATATAAAATGTTAACAGAACCCCATGAGCTGAGACAGATTGAGCTGTTGAGAGACCACAGCTGGTCAAGAAGGAGTTAAAGCCACTTTATCCAATATGGGGCCAGAGCCTGTCCCGGCAAGCAACAAGGCACAAGGCAGGGTACACCCTGGGTGGGACACCAGTCCATCGTAGGGCACACACAGACTCAGAAACACACGCTCAAACAAGGACAGTTTTCCCAGAAGCCAATTAACCTATCAGTATGTTTTTGGACTGTGAGAGGAGACCAGAGCACCGGGAGTAAACCCATACAACATGGGGAGAACATACAAACTCCACACAGAAAGTAATGCAGGATTTAAACCCAGGGCCACTTCGCAGCAATGTTAACCACTGCACTTCCATGCTGTCTGATTTTGATTCAAATGTAAAAAGGCAAAAGCAAGGCTGAGCTTTTTGTTCATTGTCTGATTGTTTGTGTGGTATTTTAAGTTTCCTAGTTTTTGTTTGTCTTGTCAAAAGTTGGAGAGGGAGAAGGTATAATAAAGTGGTAGGTATAAGCATGGATAGGGACCTGCTGTAAGACTAATTTACCTTGCCATGTAGTACTCAGGACACCTGAAGAAGGCTTAACAGCTGGAACTTGTTTTTTATTTTCTGCTTTTCAATGTGGATATGAATTTGAAGTATGTCTAAGCCTAAATTGTTATTTTGATAGAACATACAGATCTGCTATAAATACAAGCAAAATGTTCAAGGATTTCTTTGACACCTGGTGCATCTGGCCCTTTTGTTAGGCCGGGGCAGCTGCAGTGTTTCTGTCAACAAGTCCCTTGGGAAGCTTTTTTTCCCCCCATCTTTTTCTCAGTGGCTTTTCCCTTTTCCTCAGTCTATAAATCAGAACCCATTTTCTGTGTATCTCGCTCCTGAGCGAGAAATGACAAAGAAGAACTTCAGTTTTCTGCTAATGTGCCGTTGCCTAGCAACAGGGTTGCCTTGTCCATCCCCAGTCTCAGAAGGGCTGTCGTTTTTGCTGTGCTGTGATTTCAAACACAGATAACTCAGGAATTTGTAACCAGCTGCAGTATTCTGGGAAACAGATATGCTTCTGAAGTGAAAGCCCTTAAAACTAAAAAAAACAATTTCAAAGCCCTCTCATTGAGGCTGCAGCTGGTATTATTCTGACTACAGCTGAGCGGTAGAGAATCAGGTTAGAGAGATTCCAAGCTCTTATCCCTGTTAATAACCAGAGACTCCTCCAGCAGCCTTGAAGTCATAAAATTTTCACATCCCTTTTTTTACTACCTGTTTTCAGTGCATACTGTGAGACTTAGCAGATTCACTGTGGACCCAGCCATCGGTTCTCAAAGCACTTTATTACTATCCATCCACTATCAGAAAGCTGCTAATTCCTTGTAAGAGTCATTCTGAAAACACAGTGGGGGCACAGATGAGACTACAGCCTGGACAAGAAACGCAAAACTCAACAGGAACATGCAAACTCTGTACAGACGGCACTGCAATCTAGCATTGTGAACAAAGACTCGAGACCTGGGATCAGTTTGGTACAATTTTGATTTTTGGCATCAGTACAATAGGGTCTCAACATTGTACCATCACATAATGTACTACAGTACATAGTAAACAGATAAGTAACACTCCCTTATATAATAAAGTACTAATGCATTGGGTTTAAGCTTAATTAAAATACCATTGATCCACTAAGACGAACAACAGTAATCACAAACCTAGAGTAATCAAGTGAAATTAACAACAGGCATCCTCCTCTGAGTTCACTCTGCACCTCCTCTCTCTGCTGTGATTAGAACGGCCCACTGTAATAAAACCATCAGAGAGCCTGTAGTCTTCCTTCCCAGCCTGTCATTGCCCATGCTGCTGATACAGAAACAGGATTGCTGGTCACTATAAAAACTACAGTGGCCACTGTGAAAACAACAAGCCCACGCTGAGCTGTGGGTGCTGGGTAGAGAGGGCAGTTGGACAGGGCGCAGGGAGAGACTCCCTCACTCGCTGGATTCGGCACGCCATCCGAGTCTGCTGGGCTGCTCATTGGAAAGTTGCTGTTAACGACCTTCGGCTCGTAATCATCCTGCTCTGCTCTTCTTTCATCCAAGACCAAATCGTGGCTCTTCAAGCCAGACCGAATCTTGAAAAATGAGTTGAGACCCCACTGTAAAGAAAACATCTTTACTGACTGAGAGGTTACTTATTCAGCAGAATTCTAGCTATGACCTTCTAGCTCAGGAAGGCTGTGCCTGTTCGGTACTGGGACATTAGCAGATCAGCAGGTGGTGCCCTTCTCTCTGGGCCAGTTTCCCAGACATATTCTCCTAGTGTGGTGAGAACATAGTCTCGGATAACTTCAGCTCTGGGGTTGTGCAATGCACTTCACCTATTATTACCCTCAATTCAATTGCAGGAGCTGTTTCTCACCTCTCTACCTCATCTCCTCTGTAGGGGCTGCGGCTTTTTAAAGGCTGCCCTGTGTCACCTTGGTGGTGACTCCTTCTCCTTCTATATGGAAGATGATTTGGGATGAAAGGTGCTATAGAAATCCAAGTAATTATTATGGATTAAGCAGTGGGATGTTTTGGGTATGTGACCCTCTTGCTTATTTTAATTTTGACTAAGTCCTTACCATTTTGTAATGACTGAAAAGTATTTTAATGTTGTATTGAAATATTAAAATTCAAGTGATGACCATAGAAAGATAAAAAAGACTCTAATGACAGTCCCTGGATGCAGATAAGAGTTGAGCACCTTAGAGACTGGGCCACACTTACTGTATTTTATTCATCACTTTGCTGGAATTAAAGAATTAGTGCCCTCCAGTGGTAGCTGTCTGCACTGCAATACTCAAGAGTACTGAATTTTCAAGAGTTCAATGTTCTTGTTACTCCAACTTTCAATTCAATTCATGCTATGAAATGTGAGGTGCAGAACACAATGACTGTAGCTGGTAGACAGTTGCATTTCCGGATTGAGATTCTGAGTGTGCTTACAGAATTAGCTGACCTAGTCAGACAGCTGTATGGTAAGACCTGTGCACCGTTGAGCAATGACGTTTGAGTTATATACAGACGTGACCATAAAACGCAGGCCAGGTGGCATCGTGAGGTAGTGGTTAGATTTCTGGCCTCTAAATGAGAGGTTCAGTGCTTCTCATCCCTCGTGGGTGGTGCTGTTATTGTACCAAGGAGCAGGGTAACGTATTGTTCCAGAAGATGGACTCCCTTGTAGACATGAATATTTTCTAGGTTGTTGTTTTAAATGGAAGTTATTAAGTGAAGTTCCGGAGGGATAACAACAACAACAAGTCAGTCTCGCCCAGCTGCGCCTAGTCACCATCATCACCAGACTTGCTACATAAACCGAACTCAAGCACCTCCCTTCACATTCGACTCCAGCATCCCTCCTCCGTCCGGCAGCTGCCCCCGGGTCCCCTCAGTCTGGCTGGGGTTCGAGCCCTCGTCCTGCGGCCAGGAGGCTGCCCATGAACAAGCAGGTTCATCCAAACCTACCTCTCCAACGAATCCCTGCTTTCACCAGGCGTTCAGTCCTTGGACGTTGTTGTCCCTAGTGGAAGGAGACGTCTCTCTCATTTGCTTGGATAAAGGATTCAATAAAAGCGTGAACATTATTGCGATATAGATGACTATAACACTGACCAGAAGAGGCGTGCAGAGCTGCTGAGGCATTGTCTGGTAGGTCCTGCCATTGCCCATGGGAGTGGGGGTCCCATGATTCCATATATACATGTCAACTCTATATAAGGGCTTCATGGTGCAACGTCTGAATTGACCTACAAGCTTTATAGGCCTCTCATTTATTAGTCTCGGAAGAGCTGTGAGTAAATGTGCTGTGAAGCTAAGCGTTTGGGAACTTGCCTTGTTCAGTCACTAAGGCATTTCCAGCAGTAAGGGTGCAGGGACGTGCTAAGTAGATGCTGAAAACCCGGTGGGAAACGTGGCTGCAGAATTTCTTTTCCCATGTCTCTTTTCTGAGCCAGCACAAAGCAAGTCAGAATCTAACCCTGGATAAGGACGTGATCACTGCAAAGACCCTTCCTGCTGGTGTGTTAATACCAGACTGCACATTGTTGAAGGATTTTCTGTTCATTAGGCATTCATTAATTGAACGTTGTACTAAGTTTGACAAATTATTCCTGAATAATTAAAGAAAATAGCTATCGAGCACATATGAAACAAGTGCTTTAGAGTATAATTGTCTGTAATGTGTAAAAAATACCATACCTAAAGTAAACTGAAAATATTTAAAGTATTATATTCCTTGTTTGGAAAACTTTCATTTTAATTGGAGCTGTCAGTTTACTCAAAAGCAAAATAAGAGTCTTAGTTGTTTGCCAGTAATGCACAGTATGGCACTCCCGCACTCATAAAGATGAAGTTTATTACCGTTTCTTCGTTAATGCCCTCTGAACAGTTCCTCAGAATGTTATTACGTTAGAAATGAAGCGATGCTGTTACTTCTACTGTGTTCCTTCTTCATACTGGATTTGGAAAAAAACGTCTTGAAAGAAGGAATAACAAGGTCCAAGCGATGACGGGGCATGTACACAGCTTGCTTGTTTTTTGGTGTAATTGTAGGCATTATTATCCAGTAGAAGTCTGTGGGAAAATTCTGCTGCCCATTTCCAAGAAACCTACTGGAAATCCTGGCTTTGTCCTTCCACTGGGACTCGAAATGCAGGCAGCTGTGTGGGCTTGCCAAGGGTCACACATGGCCCTAATTTACCTTGGACACAGGAGAGAAGTATTAAAAAATAACTGGCTGTGAGCAATTCAGTCTTTTCTGACAGCATCACTCATAGTGGTAAAATGGTAACAGTAGACATTGTTCTGTTTGTCATGAGCCTCAAGACATCTACGTGTACTGTGTGAATAACGGACTTGTTATCCTGTGCTACACAGGGCCGCTCAGTGATGTCTGCTTGTCCCAGAATACATTAAGTACTGGAGACATGACTTGGCAGTATTTGGCACAAATACAGATGTAACTGTATCTGAATTTTATTTTTGTGTTCACAAAGGAATACGGCATGTTAATAATAAAAATAGCAATGATTGTGATGGCTGGCGAAGTGCGCCAGTACGCTCCCCACACATCAGCTCTCAGAGGGGAGGAGAGTGATGAAGCCAGATCACAGGGATTATGAGGAGGCCTTTGTTGGTATTGGCCAGGACACCAGGGTTAACACCCCTACTCTTTTTGAGAAAGGTCTTGGGATCTGTACTAACTAGAGTCAAAGCATTAGGACCCACACACCCTGCAAGGTGAGCACCCCCCACTGGCCCCACTAACCCCTTCCAGCAGCTGCCTCAGCTTTCCCAGGAGGTCTCCCATCCAGGTACTGGTCAGGCTCACACCTGCTGAGCAGCAGTGGGGCTGCCAGTTGTGGGTTTCAGAGTGATAAAACTGCTGTCCGAACTTGTCTGAATAAATGAGCAATGGTCTGAACTAAAGTTAGCTAACCACTTCAGGTAAGTGGATCATGAGGACATGGAGCGATGCATTGTGGCGTTTGTACAAATGAGCCAGGGAGACACTTTCCCACGAAGAGCAGCAGTTCACATCACTAGGTGTGTGCTGGCGTTAACCACATTTGAAGACTTGGGAATATACAGAGCGCCCTCTGGTGGACACCTGTGATGGTAGCATTTTCATGTGTTCTAATTGTTGTCAAAGAGGGACAGTTATGGTACCGAATTACATTATTCCATGGTGGACATTTAACAATATAGCTGTTTAAATACAGAAACTTTTTAAACCTGCTCTATAAACCTGTTCACTTTGAATGTATTCTTAAATTTAGGTAAAACTGTAATTTACTTGAGCTTCAGTGGGGCTGCCAGCTGTGGGTTGCAGAGTGATAAGGATTTATCAGCAACCCAGCTGGAACTAAATTCCTAAGCAAGGCTTCAAGTTGCTCCCAAAAGCCTTAAGACAGACGAGAGATTGAACAATTTCTAACAATTCAAAAGCCATCTTAAAAATTTCATCTCATATCTTGCTCATTAAGGGTTCAAGTACTTCAGTTCAAGGTTTGTTTCAGTGAGCACCTGAAGAAACGGAGGTCATGAGGACTAGGGTGGGTATGAGGAGACCCAGGATGGAGATGTCGTAAAGCAGGAAGCAGCTCCTGGGCCGATGATGTCTTACTCATAGCTGGTTAGGGACCGCAGCATTGTATACAGCACCCTGAGGATCTCAGTACAATCTGTCCTCCCCGTACTTCATGCAGAGGGCCAAGGGTTCTTCTTCCTAGAAGTACATGCTTCTTTTCAAATGACATTCAGGCTTCTTTTCCGCATCAGAAGACTTTAATGTTCCAATACTGCATATCTCTAGAAAAGAGAATGATGGGGGATGCTTTCCTAAGCAGGCAATGAAGTTGAAGCAAAAGAAATGTCAAGTGGCCAACAAGTAAAACATTTATTTTGGTAAGTCGTGACTCATGATTAGGCAAAGAGTGGGGTGGTGTGGTCTAATATCTGCACAAATCACAGGTTTTCAAAAGCATCTCCCTTATTAGACAAGACTCACAACTGACAATTCAGGACACAAGACAGGTGAATACAGACGTAAAGTGCTTTAGCTCCTCGGTTATGGCTAACAAGCGGTGACTACAACATCGACCGGACAGTCGCGCAGTCTCCTCCCATGAACCATGGGCCGGGAGGTCAGGCACTGTTCTTCTTGATGAAGCTGATCAGCCCGTTGGTCGAGCCATCATGCGAGGTCACCTCTCCAGCATCCTGCAGCTCGGGCTCGATTTTCTTGGCCAGCTGTTTCCCCAGCTCGACTCTGTTGGAAGATTCCAGAAAAAAAAAGGCTTTTTCTAAAGAGACCCTGCTGGTTAGAACCGTTGTGTCCAATCCTGTCATAATGATGGTTAGTTAAGAACTGCTCAATTAAAGCAATTAAAAGATTTAAATAAAACCAGCGCTGTAGCAATCTATGAGCTGGGCTGGAGACTCCTGCTGCAAGAAACAGCAGGACCACCGGGCCTGCTGTCCTTCCAATTCAAGGAAATTGCACAACGACCTAGTTCTACCAGTGAAAATGATCAAGATCAGTATGGAAGTGGTAGTGTATAATGATTTCAGACATCTTTAAAGTCCTGAAGTTGAAGTTAAATTTGTAAGTTAATGTATATATAAAATTTCAAATTTATTCAATGGCAACCAAAACAAGTTTGGCCTGTGTTATTTTTGATCCCGTAACAGGTCAATAATTCAAATCTTAAGTGTTTAATGGACAGTTAAAGCACAGAAAGGTTTTGGTAAACATTTCAACAGCAATAATACGTGTTCTTTACATAAAAAAGACCCCTAAAACTGCTATCATTAAATACGTAACAGTCAGTCAGTATCCATACCACCATTAAAGTCTGAGACCTTACTCAAGGGTCTTCAGATCTGGTCTTGAAAATTTCATCAGCTGTCTCAGCTCTGCTTCAGGCAAGCTCCTCTGCAGAAGCTGCCATAAGGCAATGGGAAGTTTTATATTCAAAATGTATGAAGTCGCTGAAAACAAATTGCAAACATACTGAAGCGTAAAAATCTACAATATTCAATGCGTTACTTCCAACACTCATGCCTACATGATCAATGCAATACCTATTCTTAAATAAGAACAAGCTTCTGCATGAAAGGGTTACTCACCCCCACTGATCGTAGCTGTTGATCTCCCATATGACACCCTGCATGAAGATCTTGTGTTCATACATAGCTGCAAGAAACAGAGGTCAGTCTCAGGAGCAAGGGGACAGACAAGCAAGTCCTTCAAGGAGATGAGGGAGGGGCTACTGACTTGCAATAAATGTTTTTTTAAATGTTGGTCATTTTTTTGATCCTGTGTAAAACTAGAGCATCCAAATAAACTCCAGCTGATTTTCCAGATGACAGAAAGGCCCCAATTCTTTCATTTGTTTGGGTCTTGCCAGACTGGTTGAATTATAACCACAGAAAAAAAAAGGCAAGCAAAATGAGTGGAATTACAAAAACCAATCACAGGCAGTCAAGTTAAGATTGCCGAGAGTGCAGACATTATGCAAATGTGTGCCGAGCAGCTACAATCTTTTGGGAGAACCTGGCGTTTCGGGGTAAATCAGCTACTAAAAAACACCATGCAGCAGTGACAAAGTGAACTCCTTTATTTCAAATTGTCTTTTGGCCCATGTTCTGCTACACTTACCAATCAGTGCTCCAAGCATGAACGGCGTCAGCTTCTTAAAAACAATGGAGTTGGTTGGTTTGTTTCCTTCGAAGACCTGTGAATAAAAAACAAATACTGAGTTATGTGGCCTATGGGTTACTAGCGATACAGATTTTAATGATATTTGATTGAGGTTCCTGAGTACTGTAACCTTACGACCCTGGTATTGATTTTCCACTCTGCTGTCTTTCACATTAAGTCACTGATAATCAACAATAATCAACTAAGCCTTTTGTCGAGACAAGCTCCACAGGACAAGGATAAGCCCTCCAAGCAATTCCATAAGATATAGGGTCCCTTTCTTGAATGTTCCGAGCTTTGTAATTATCCCTGATTTTATACAGCCAATTATTTAGCAATTACTTCCGTCACAGATTTTGAATTATCCATCTGCTGTCTAACTGCTTTATCCAATTCATGTTTGCAGGGGAGCCAGAGTCTATCCTAGCAAGCAATATGCGCAAGGCAGGGTACACCCTGGACAGGACACCAGTCCACCGCAGGCCACACAGTCACACACCAGGGCCAGTTTTCCCAGAAGACAATTTTAACTACTAGCATGCAATGGGGGGACAAAACCAGATCATCTGGAGGAAGCCCATGTGAATGCAAGGAAAAACATGCCACACAGACTGCAGGTTCAGAATTGAACCTGGAGCCCAAGTGCTGTGAGGCAGCAATGCTAACCACTGTGTCACTAAGCTGTATTTGAATTTACAAAGGAACAAGTAATAGGTTTATTCCATGCTGAAAAAAAGAAGAAAGAGAACACAACGTTTCGGCCGTGGAGCCTTCTTCAGGTGTCACACCTGAAGAAGGCTCCACGGCCGAAACGTTGTGTTCTCTTTCTTCTTTTTTTCAGCATGGAATAAACCTATTACTTGTTCCTTTGCAGCCTACGCATGCTGACGCAGCTACCCACCTGTATTTGAATTTATCTTGCTCTATAAATTTTCAATACTCCTGTATCAGTCAAAAGCAAACTTAGAAAATCGTGCAGGACAACATTCTGCAAGACACTTATTTTGTAAAACAGATGAACACGAGCAAGCACAGCCATTTTAGGTGTGCACAAACTTTTAGGTCTTCAAAGGAATGAATTTCTCCAGTAGTGGTTTCATAAGCGTTAAACATCCATATGCATTACCACTAATGACCAAAAGAGGGAAGCAAACAAGTCATGCAAGTCCTGGCTAAAGAAAAGGAAATGTCACATCAATCGACTGATATCAACTTCACTCTTTCTGTGAATAACAAGCTCTCGCAACAACTCGCATCTTGTGCTTTTCCTAATTAAGGACATAAGCAGAAAATTATATATTTTTTGCATATCACAGTACATCTGAAATTAAAAAATTCTGCCTTCATCTTTGTGAATTCATCACAGGAAAGAAATTAACTATGGTCTTATACCCGAGAGGGACCAAAAAAAAAGTCACCATACGATGTACGTGCTCTACAGACACTGGAAGTACATGGCACAGTGGGAAGAAAAACTTAAAACGGTGCAGTTTCTGTGCCTGGACTCGCCTTGTGAGGCAGCAGTTTCTCCAGGGGCTCTCCGCTCATCCCTGCCCCCTCCAGCTCCTTGCGAGCTTCTTCAGTGGTCTTCCCCTTCATCAGGGCTTCAGTCTGGGCCAGGAAGTTAGCCAGCAGGATCTGGGACACACCGCAGACAGCAAGGCCGAAGATTAAACAATTGTTCCAGACTTTAGGAATACCGTGAAGGAAATGGGATATTCTCTCACTGTCCTCTCATTAACCCCCACCTTCACCCCTTAAACCGGCTGTGAAGAGGCGTGCGGCTGTACCTTGTGGTGGAGGTTGTTCCTGATGGGGTGCTGAGACTGGACAGGGATGAGGAAGTCACAGGGAATCATGCGCGTTCCTTTTGGGAAGGGAGAAAAGCGCACATTACACCACAGAGCCAAGCAGACTCTCTTTAGGTCTTCTGCACACGTCATTGCATCAGGGAAGCACCTGGTAATGCGTGTTCCTTTTCCCATTCCTGAACCTCCAGGCTCCCTTCTCCTAAGCAAGGATTTTCTAGAGCTTATGAATGCTCTCCCCCCCCGCCCCCAAAACACAAAGTTAACAGCTCAGGCAGGAGAGCTTAAATTCTGAATTCAAATCTAAGTGAAACAGCAAAGATTTTAAACATCCAAAATGAACAGAAGAATATCTACCGTCAGACTTAAATAGGGTTGTGCATGATGAACTTTGCAAAACTGAAACTGAAGGCCTTTACAAATCAAAGAGCCTGTTCTACATGCAGGACCGTTCTGTTTTTAGCATACAATAGTCACTTTGAAGGTTAAGCAGAATGAGGCAAGGCTTCCGCTCTTATAAGCGGGGAGTGAGACACTCGAATGTTAATGCTTCTGAAACTGCTTTGCCATCTGGAAGACGGCTGGAAAGTCTTGAGTCTGGGCTGTACCTTGATGGATGAGCTGGTAGAAGGCATGCTGCCCATTGGTCCCAGGCTCTCCCCACACAATGGGCCCAGTGTGGTAGTTCACACGGCTGCCTTTACTGGTGATGTACTTCCCATTGGACTCCATGTCTCCCTGCGGGCAACAGAGCTCTCAGTACCAGACACGTTTCACACCAGCCCGATTCTCTTCTCGCACGCAGCGAACCACAGAGGGGACAAGCAAATCCTCACACTAGGGCAATGCAGCTTGTGCTGTAACCTCTAAATCTCTCAAAGGCTCCTGTAAAGTGCCACTGTTTCTGTTTTATGGGTAGACTTTAAATCGACAACTTCACAATTTCACAAGGCCTGGAACAATACAAGTAGGATCAATTAAACAGTTCATCTGGAACACAAATCCTCCACTGAAACGTTACTTGCTCAGTTAATCGAACAGGCAGTCCCGACCTTAACATAACCAGATTTAGGGTGACCTACAGGAATAACTGGACTGTGGTCTCCAGGATCGGGGCGAGCCGCCTGCTCACGGCTGACCCGCTAACTGACCTGTTGGAAGTAGGCAGCGAAGCGGTGCATGTACTGGTCATAGGGCAGGAGGGCGTGGGTCTCCGCCTGGAAGAAGTTGATGTACCAGACCCCCAGCAGGGCCAGCAGCACGGGCACGTTCTTCTCCAGGGGGGCGGTGCGGAAGTGATTGTCCTGGCAGGAAGAGAGGGAGACAGAAATTGGGCAACTGCCCCAGGAGATGGAGAAACTCTCACTCCCTATCGAGGACACCCCCTGCTGACAGACTCCGTGGTCCGGCACTGGTGTTTTCACTTCCCCACAGAAAGAGCGCATCTAGATCTTGGGGAGTACTTACCATCCAGTGAGCTCCGCTTAACAGCTGTTCAAAGTTCTCAAAACCTGAAAGGAAACAAACAAAATGTTTAATAGGAATAAAAACAAGGCACCTAGTCAGTTCCCTCTTGAATCAAAATTCATTTTATGAACATATTATAAAGCATGGGAGCCCTTAAAAATATGCTTGTTTACATCCTTGTAGCACAAAACAGGTGCCACTGACACAGTGGTAGGCGAGAGCTTGTCATGGAGGATATGTTCAAGATCAGAACCGATGCCTTTCACTGAAAGGCTGCGTGCTGCTAAATTCACAAGGAAGGTGCTCATGGTTGAAAGAGGTCTAAATCCATCTTGACCAGGCAGCTTAGAATAACTGTGTTCATTATGATAGTTGACTTCTGCAGTAGACGGCACCCATTAACACACGGGGTCATTATACGTGACCTTATAATGATTATATATTATAATCAAGCAGTGCATAAGAGTTTGCTCTTTTAATTTAATGTCAAACGATGTACATCTTACACCCGAGACCTATGCTACCGACGTGTTAACGTTTAAAAAAAAAGGCCCATTGAAGAAAAAGCAAACACAGTGAACCAACTGATAAGCTGTAATCCGCACACATGATGTATCCTCTGCAATGGCAGATGACTAAGGGATCAATCAGACCAACGTTCCCCAGACTGGTCCTGGGAGACCCTCATGTCCCCTGGGTTAGTTTCAACCCACTTCTTGATGGAAGACTTCACAGCCTAACTGATTTCTGTTTTCATCTGGAGGCCCCCTTTTTAACTTCCTTTATGAAAAAGGGGAACAGGATTTTAAATCAATATCACCACTATACCAGTTTTAGAGCTTCATAACTTCCCTTATTGAGATGTTTGTTGAAGTGTAACCCATCACACCTCTGGAGGAAAAAAAAAAAACACGGTGGGAGTGTTTGATAGCTTCACACCTGTCTGTTCATTATTATTAATCCACTGTTAAAAGATGAATAAGGGAGGAGTAAAAGTCACACACGTGTTAAGGTCAGTTACACATGCTGCAGCTGTTGGAGCAATGCATTTGAAGTAGAGCCCAAAAACTGAGTGCAGAAGTCTGAACACGCAAGTGGGACAATTAAAGGCAGTTCAATTAGCAACTCGGTATGAAATCTCCTGAAAAAGGTTAGATTTAAAAAAGCCAAATCAAATCTAACCTGCATGTCCTATGTACAGTGGGTGGGTTAAAAACCAAAGCACAGGCCAAAAACACAAATGAATATGGGGGGGGAACATGCGAATTCCACACACACAGGTGCCCCAACCTGACCCTGGAGCTGCAAGACCCTATCTACCAGGCAATACTTAAGAACGCCACAGTCTGGGGCCAAAGGCACAGTAGCATCAACGTATTAAAACCCATTGTAGCTGCAGACAAGTCTAGTAAAAGACGTACCGATGTGCAGAGCAATTGACAACCCAATAGCTGACCACAGGGAGTAACGCCCGCCAACCCACTGGAAAAAAGGAAACCAGAAAGAGGGTCAGTTGTTTCTCTCTCTCTCTCTCTCTCTCTCTCTCCCCCCCGTTCCTTCCAGCGGAGGAATTCTGGCAGCAGGCCCTTCTCCTCTCACTGGTCCTCAGATGGGCCCCAGGACGTCCTGGCACTCCTCTGACAAGGCTCTTAACTGCAGGCGGCTGTGAGGGATGCCAGAGATCGGCTTGCCCTTCAGAGCCGAGAAAGACGAAGGTCATCACTGACCGAAATGCCGTAACACTAAAAATAGGCCATATCGCATCTGCTCTTACTGAGCATTTAAACCCATCAAGGCAAATATTTGAAACACTGCATCTTCCTAGCATTCTTATTGAACTTTAACATTATTAGGATATTCTCATTCAAAGCATCATGGGGTCAAGAGTGACGGATCTGAAAAGCACTCGTAATAAGGGTGCTCATCATCTTTGATGTTGACCATCATCTCGATGCTCTTTATTTTAACTCCCCTTAAAAAAAAACTAAACAATTTGTAAGTTACACTAACTCAAACTTAAAAGACATTTACCTTTCAAATATGGATAATGCGACTGAAAATAACTGTATGACCTTTGCTGTGGCCCTGCTTTTCCAGTGACCTCAGGAAGAGAGAGAAGGTCAGAGCCCATAATAACACCAGAGAGTGAAGCAGCAGCACAGAGAGGCGGCTCCGGTTTCCCAGCAGCTGTCTGTCTGTGTGCTCAGACGCTACTTCACAGGGCATAGGACAGAGCTATTTATACCCCAAGCCCTCAGGCCCAGGCCAGCATGAAGCAGGAGAGAGCATCCCATACTTACATCCCAGAACTCAAACATGTTGTTCGTATCGATCCCGAAATCCTTCACTTTGGGCTGAAAGACACAAGGTACAAGGGAGAGTCAAGGGAAAGGCAGGGCACCTGTACAAATTGGCCAAAAACAAAAGCCTTCCATTTTAAGGCCTTGGCATATGAACATGTGCTTTTATGCCATGTGTTAATGTGGTGTATATCTGGTTCCAGAAATATGAAGAGCAAGGATTTGAGAGGTGCTTGTGAATATTGCCCACCACCAGTCATGAGCTGAAGATTTATTACTTTTGGTTAGGACTGAATGGGGGCCCTACAAGCAAGATTATAATGAATAAATCCATGCATGCAGGTAGACCTGCTCTCTTCAGTATCTGAGGCATTTACCTACCTCTCTATTCTGAGAAACACTCTAGGTTGCCAGATGCAGCACATTCAATAGCAGATAAATAGATGGGGTACACAGCAGACTAACTTCTGCTAAATTAATGTCAAACAAGTTAAGATGATCCAATAGGATACATCAGCTGTAACCCTCAGAGATCTTTCGCCATACAGATTGCTTTAAACAGTTGTAAGAATTCCAACACCAAATGCAAAAAACACAAAGTATATAATTTATCAGGATTAAACGAGATCAATGCCATTTATTTTTCCAGATTGTTTAATCCTATTAATTTAAAGGACTTTACTTTTAAGAGGGACACTTATTAAAAAAACCTTTACTAAGCTTTTTGTTTTGAGAAAGTATGATCCACTTCTGTTGTGTTCAGAGTAAAAACTTACAGCATTGGTGGAGAGAGCCACAAAGTGCTTGGCCACAGCAGATTTCTGAAAACCAAAAAAAAATTTCATTAACTATAAACCATGCTAATACAACAATCTATCCAACTTGCAGAGATGACAATTTCAGCAGAACTGGTCGCACAATTATAACAAAGTCAAAAGGTTCAATATCATAACCTTCAGCTGAACCTTCATGGACTTGACAGCTTGTGCTCCCTTCAGTTGTCAGTGGCACCTCAACTACTACTTAAGGCAAAGGGATGAACTAGTCTCAAACACCAAGGTCTCATCATGGCCTCTCCCAGTGATCGGTACTTTAAGGATGGACCCAGCCTAGATTCTCGATTCAAACACTTAAACGCCCCCCCTCCTCCCCAGCACCCCTGAACCGAGCCAGCACTTACATCTCCCGCCTTCTGCAGGAGCCACTCCTTAGCGGACTCCGCGTTGGTGATGGTCTCTTGGGTGGTGAAGGTCTGAAAAAACGAGGGCAAGGGCAGGTGAGTCATGGAAACCCAGGATCACATCCTCTGCCTTCAGTTTTTGTTTCCCAGACTTACCCTCCGATCACGCAACTGCCAGAACCACCAAAACACAGCCGCTGCACAAGACATTTCTCCCCTGCAATTGCTTAATTAGAAAAATGTACCCCTTTCTTCCACCCGTCTTGCTCCAGTTTTATTCGGGAGTTAACGACTCCTTTGAGACCGAAAGAATATTTCTCCATTTGTACTCCACCCCTTTTCCATTAGTGTCCTCTGATCCACTTCATTCTTGTTTAGCTTTAGCGTGTTCAGCATTACATCAGCAATTTTAACAACTGCAAGAAGAGTGAAGCCAATGTAATGTTGCATGTTCTTTGTGCAACTTAATGATGTTCTTGAACACGTACAAGGAAATAGATTTGCACTTTTTTGTTAAAAAAGCCTTATGATAAGACATGCATTGCATGTCTATGTGGAATGGAATGTATGACAACTTTCATTCTTTTTTATTTTTAAACGGTATATTATACAGATGTTTTCTTAACTGGAATATATCAAACAAAACTGGACAGAAATTAAACTCAACAAAAGAACACCATGGATGGTTAATTACTGGCCTCCTTTAAGTACACAGACTGTCCTTCTTAAAGCTCTCTGTTTTTATCTCATTAATATTATATTTCTTTCCTGTTTTTGCCTGATCCATAAAAATAAAATCAGCCACTAAATGGATGAAGCACACTAAGATGGCTTTAACTGCACCACAAAGTCAATTCCTACAGTCTGCAGGAAAAGACAATTAAGACACCCGAGAGCAGAACTCATGTCTAAGAAACATGGGAAGAAAAAGCCTTTTGCGTGGCTGTGTGTTTAGTAACTACCCAGCCTGGGATCAATAATGTTTCCTGCACTGCATCACTGGAATGAAGAGACGACTGGAGTGGCTCGGGTGGAGTGGGGGGTTACCTTGGATGCGATAATGAAGAGGGTGGTCTCAGGGTTGAGTTCGGCCAGGGTCTTCGCCATGTGAGTGCCGTCGATGTTGGAGACGAACCAGGCCCGCGGACCCCCCTTGGAATAAGGCTTCAGAGCTTCTGTCACCATCAGTGGGCCCTGCAACAGGCAGCACAGCCTCAGGACAGCCAGCCGACAACACCAGCCGGGACTGCCTTGTGTTGAAAGCAGGCTATTAAACTAAAGTCGTGCAAAGGCTTGTCGATTTTCCGTTTCCACAATAAATGGGTGGTTTTTTTTTTAAAGAAATCAATGATAATAAACAAGCAACAACAATGACAAATTGTAGCAAAGAGCAAGTGAAATATTGTTCAATTAAGTTATAGATCTCAGGTGAAACTGCAGATTTAAGGGCAAGAGTTATGCACTGCTGCTTTTACAACGGAATTCACAATAAAGGGTCAATTTTCTTGAAAAAAATGCCTTTGCTGGAAACTGCTATGCGCAAAAAAAAATCCACCCTGTTTTATATCCAATATTAAGGAATTTATTGATTCCTTGTACCATGAGAATAAGAAAACTCAGGATCCAAGGTACCAAACCCTCTTGCCTCAGAGTCAAGGACAGAGTCATGTTAGCTTCATGTCATCTGGGACGCCTGAAAAACCTGAGGCACTCAACTCAAAGGGCTGTGGGAGTGTGGCCAGGAAACTCGTCCCATGTTCTTGATGCCAGCACCCTGGCTTCCTTCAGGAAAAAAGCTGGATGGGACCTTTGATCCATCGGCTACTTGGCTGAGCACCAATGAGGAAAGTGGCCGAATGGCCCCCTCTTGTCTGGAGCTGTTTGCATGTTAAAGCCCTTACCAGGTCAGATCCACCAATGCCGATGTTGACAATATCGGTGATGGCTTTTCCAGTGTAGCCCTTCCATTCTCCACTGCGCACTTTCTGCGTGGAAACAGACACATCCAGACAGCAGCTTAACTCCAGCTCAAGTTACATCCCACTAGGTCTTCTCATCAGTACTTCAGATATGACTGGGACTGATTTCATGACCCTGCAACCAAGCTGTGCTGGTACAGCCCTCATATCATTCATTTCCAGCACTCTTAAAAAGTATACCTCCTGAAAAATAACTGCTCACGCTAGTTGTTTAATTGCCAATATACAAATTATACAAAAAGGCCTTAATCTTTTGACTCATTTAGGAAATAAAATCTTGCGGTTGTCTTAATGCATTTTCCTTGATAGTATATTGCACAAGATTATTTTTTTTAAAAAGAGTTTTACGACAGTTTCAAAGTCACCATATCCAAAAAAACCTCTGAAGGTCAGTTTCAGTATAAAAAAAACATTTGTACAAATAGGTAGCAAGTATTAGTATTCAGGTAACTAAGTAAACGCATGCAATCGTATGCTTTTCCACTTTGTTTTGATCTAAATGAATAAGTAATGTAACTGGTCCTTATGACAACACACCTGACAGAAAGCCTTCATCTTCTCCAGGACACCGTTGACTTCAGGCATGACATCCTTGCCGCCCACATGGATAGGGCTGTTGGACCGGTTCCGCAGGGCAATGTGGAGAACAGCTCGGTTCTGCACAGGAGAGAGAGAGGGCAGCGGGGAAGTCAGGGGACCGGGGTGGAGGTAGGAGAATGAAGGGTACCGCAGAAACCATTCTCAAGGCTCATTCTGTGTGCAGTTCTATTAGCATCTCGGGACGCCATACAATAAAGCTGCTTTTTGAGGAGTAAGATGTTATTTAGCCAGGTTGATCCAAGAATGATTTACAACATGCAAATAAACTGCATGGCCCAAGACACCCAGACTCCAAGACGCAGGACAGCATAGACACACAGGCCAACTCCACCCATTCACAAAATCTCACTCTTGATTGCCACACCTTTTAAACTTTCCAATTGCAGTTAAACTATAAATGACTTTATTCACCTTTCCTGTCATCATTAAACTTAGCAATGAAGACTTTCATTTCATCACTATTTTTTTTTTACTGAATTTAAGTCTTAGTTCTCCAATTATGAAATGTCAACACTTTGCTTAATTAATTGGATCATTTGATTCATTAATAGTTTAATAACATTTAATCTATTTGAACATTTTCACACAAACACCAGTGATATACATTTTCATTTCTGGATTTACTTTAGATACGATACATCTTTATATACAAGCCAAAGCTGCTAGGATACTGACTTCCAAAACACACAAAGTCTACGTATATCAGGTGCCAAGGCATACAGTATATCTGAAATATATTAAAACAAAGCAGCTGTAAAATGCTGAACTTCAACAAGTTATCAGGCTGCGGTGTCTTGCGTAACCAGATTGCCCAATGTGAAGGTTGCAAGAGAGGGTGTCAACTGTTTCCTTAATGACACTGCACTATTCCAGACAATCAACTGCAGGGCACTCAATCAGTCCCGCCATCTTCTTCTGCTTTGAAACCTTTGAACAGTTCAGATTAGACAGTTAAACTGGGCTCTACTCCTCTGAATGAAATGCAATCAGTGAGTCATTAGTATGGCTTCAAAGTAAATTCAAGTCTGCTTGGCGCAATGCTAGGTTTATAACCATTATCAAGGACTCTAGATCAGTGATGCTCAACACTAGTCCTGGGGCACCAATGTCCCTTCCATCAAGTTTTAAAAAAATGTAGAATTGTTTCAATTCTTACTTAAGGTGCGTTATTGCAGCTCTCAAGATTTTTTAATTGTTCAACTCCATGACCAATAATGGTTAAAAGACTGCATGCAGTTGTGTGTGCTGAAGCTGCTGGAAATGGGGACTGAAAGCAGAAAACTAAAATACACAAGCTGAAGTATCCGTCAGCACCAGCGATTTAAGACCCAGCTGAAATGGAAACCAGCAGAGACAGCAGATCCTCAGGACAGGAGCTGAGAAACACTGCTCTAGATTCGTCTCACCCCAAAGGCAACAGCAAGGAGGTCATTTATAGATATACGTGTATCCTGCAACAACTTCAGGACCTAAAAGACTGATGTACCTCAGTGAAGTTGATCTTCTCTCCAGTGAACATTTTCTCCCTGGCTTCTTCCACTCCCCTTGACCTGGCCTGGGCAAAATCAGGAACACGAAGAAAGCAGTTGAAGCATCAGACACCTGAAGGTACTATTCACAGGAAATATAAAAGTAATTGAAGTAAAAAAGGGCCATTTTCAGGCTGCCTTGCTTTTTTTTTTCCTACTAACTGAAAACAAGGTTTTTAATCTACTAATGAGACAAACACGACTGCTTTCATAGCAGTGTCCAAACTTGTCCGTTTTCACTGATTTAAAAGTCCCATCGTCAGTACCAGTAGCACTAATCCAGCACACATAGACTTTGATAAGATAAGTCTTAGATCTGAGATCTGTGCCCGTCTATGTTTTGTGCCGAATTGTAAACTGAATTACAAAGATTATTAAAATAAGGCTACAAATGGCGTTAATTACTGTACTGAATCACACAATGGATTTCTGGCCTAATTACTCTCCTCATGTGAATGCCTGTTTTGTAAGCCCCATTAGTTATGGTGAGCATGGTGCCAAACTTTGAGGAAAAACTGTAGCCCCACAGTTGTTGTTTTTTGTTTCAGCTGATGCAGGGGAATAGACTGCTCCTGAGCCATGGCTGGCCTATACTGTCCCTCCCACATTTGCCCTTTTTAGAATTATGAATGTCAGAGAACATGCCATTTAACTCAAATGGGACACTTACATAAACCACTGAACAATACTTTGCATTTTGAGAGACCACAAGACCAACGGTGTATTTCTCAAAAGAAGCATTTTCCACACTGTTTTTGTGTAAATCAATGATTTTGCCTGCATCGTTAAGTACAAAGGTATTTCCAAGTAGCTGCACTGCTTTCCGATTTGAATGGAGCATATTGTTGTAGGGAGGTCGTTAACAAGCACAGGGATGTTGTAACTGAGGTCTATACAGAAGTCTCTGGTCTTCACTATCTCCTTGTAAGTGGTCACATTTGGGAAATAGTCTCCAATATCAGTACCAATAAATGAAAAAAATGACACTACAGAGATGTTGGGGCTCTTAACTATACTGTGACCAACATGAAGTTTTGTGTAAAAGAGATGGGCAGAAAAGCAGAACTTGGACTGTTCTGGTACCTCAGAGCTCAAATGAGGTCTCATTCGTTTTTGATAAGAGCACAAAGTGAGCCTAACTTCTGCACCAGCATCTTTATAAAACAAGCCGTTATGCAAGCATGTCTAGTTCCTCAGATTTATAGCCCCTGCCAGTCATTGTGAAATGCAGCAGCTCACAAAGGTTTCTAGTACACATGAATCTACAGACAAAACCTTCTGAGACAGTTAATCCATAGTGGATAGCCAACGCTGGCGTTTTACAAACCAGTTTAGTAAAAAGCTAAAATTAACACTATTGCTTGGACTGCTGCAGTGATTTTTTTTATTCAGGCTGACAGATTCTTGTACTTTCCATACAGTTCGGCATAATTATAAAGCTGAGCTAAAATGTGGCTAAAATAAAAAGACCACTTATCACCCAAAAGCTTTCCTGCTGCTGGCTTCACAACTCTTTAAAAACTGGGAAAGGATTGGAATTAATAATGAATTCAACAACCAATTCAGGGAACTCAGGATGGATTGGGCACAAGGAAAGTCATGGCCCTCCAGGACCTGCAGTGGTGGGTGTAGGTGTGGGTGTTGCCAATCAACAGGCCACGCTTACTGAAATAATCACAACTCAGCTCCAGCTCTCAGAGCCAAGCTGTGACACGGGCTGATGCAGACAACAGCACTACAGCCTCCTGAAAGCGCTGCCACAGCCGATACCCCCAGCTTCCTGCAAGGAACAGCTGGACCAGGTGCTCGGATTAATGAGCTGCCCACACCCACATGGGCTAGACGAGCCGAACCGCGTCCTCTCCTGAGGAAACGCACATCCCCAAACCTGACCTCTCATCCTGCAAGCGCTGTGGCCCTGGAGCTCACCTACTCTCGCTCAAAGCTGTGCGGCATCTACAGCATTTCATCAGACGGCAGTTTATCCGCGGTTGGGAAACGTTTAGAAGGAAGAAAACTGTTTATGAAATAATATTTGTGCGTGGTTGGGCTGTTCCTGACCTTTAGGGAGGAACAGAAGGACACAGCTAAATGCATGTTGCTCTGTATAATGCCCAGCTGCATCAGAAAAGCCAGACAGGAAATGCTGAGAAAAAAATCAATAACACAATCCTATTTAACTCAGATGGTTTTGTCGGTTATGATCAGATAAAACTCCCAGTTACTGAAAGTCTACAACCCTCAGGCACTGATTCTGTTAGACTTAAAGCCTCCTCTTTCCCCGTGTGCCACACCCTCTACATTCAAACGTGACGATAACGGGACATGGATTTCAATATCTTAAATCAACCTCTGGGATCGCTGCCACATAATAGCTAACCTCATCAGCCCATACAGAAGAAGCTGGATTTGAGAGACATCCAATCAGATCCCATTCTAGTGTCAGGGATGGGGTTTTACCCTAATGAATCATGTCAGCTAGCTCATCTAGTCTCCCAGAACAGCAGCCACTTGCCGCAAGATGCACTGGAGTGACTGCAATACAAGAGCAACAGGCTCCATCACTGCTGCACTGAATTTCCACCAGCAGCTCGAGAGGAAGAAACACACACACTCCCAAATTCAATCAGCATACTCAACTCCCTCCCGGCTGCTGTTTTTTTTTTTAAAGGAGGTGAAATTGTTGCTTTAAAACGTTACCAAATCGAACAGCATCTTCATGACTTCCTCGTTAATGAGGTTCTTTGAATAATCGACCAGGATGTCTCCATCGTCGGTGTTGAGGGTGGTACTGTCAAAGAGAAGGGAGTAAGAGGGAAACCGTGAAAAAGCCAAACGCAAAATAAAAACAAAGCACTCTTACGGGGTTAAGCTCGATGTTATACTGGGACGATGCCACTCAGGCGAAACGGTGCATTAGGTTTTTTGTCACAGCAATTCATTCACTCCCACCGTGGCGTTAAATCGGTAATGAGGTTAAGAAACAAGTGGCGTCGGAGGCGTACGGCAACAAGTACGCTAAGTTGTGACAGGGGCCACCTGCGCAGAGGAAAAGGACTCGGGCGTTAATTGAGGAGAGCCGGCGCCAGGCCAGCGGGAGTCGAGGGCAACCGGTGCCTTATTCTTACAGCCCCGGTCTGACGGTACGGTAATTTCCCCCCCCCATTTTCTTCCACACGACCTCGCAGGGCCCACGCCACGCCGCTGTAGCATCGTGTGCCCGACAGCACGTAGCCCCACCGTGACGACACAGCGGCGTGTGCCGCTTGTGCGCCGACAGCTTGCGGTCTCCGGGTTGGCAATGGCGGCGCTCCTCCCCAGCCTAGACAGCAGAGAGATGCCCTCGCCTTCCCTTTAGTTTTTTTTTTTTTTTTTAAAAGATGGGCCTCTCTGTTCAAAACAATCGGGCATCAGTAATGCCACGGGAGGCCCATTCCGGACGCTTGTCAGCGGACACCTGGCCGTACGAGCAGGCCAGAGCACCCTGGCGGATTCCCGTGAGAATAATAGGGAAACTGTCACTCTCAATCACGGAGATGTCCGGTGCGACGGTGTGACCTTTCCGTCTCCTTTCCCCAGTCTGCTACCGCAGGACTGAGACAAAACCAGTCGGAAAACCCTCACATCTTTCGGCGGAAGAGACCACTTTCCCTCCCTAGAATAGAAGCCTCCGAAATACCTATTTTTACAGAGTTGAGCGTAGGGTGTCAATATTATATAAGCGTCATTATAAAGCCATTGAAAGCACTTTTTCTTTAGCAGGTAAGCGTAAGTCGCGACCCCGCCTCCCTAGGAATATATACAGGTTTCTAAGTAAATCTGGCATAACTGAGCGGTCATTTACGTACATCCTCCCGGGTCGCAGTACTTACAGGTTCATATGACATAAAACGAAACGCAACCCAGTTCGTTTCAGCTGACACGTAACTCAGCGCAATTGTAACGCATGCAACTGCCGAGGGGGGGAATTAAACAGGAAAGCCAAAAGTGGCGATTCATTCAGGTGGGCATGTTGTCACCCGTGCCTCTCACCAGGACGCCCGACACCGCTGCCCGTACCTGAACTTGCCGAAGCGCCCCTGGTCGGCCTCAAACATCTGCCTCATGTTGAGGCCGCCGGCGTTGGCCCTGTACCACTGCTCCAGTTTCTGGAAGCTGGGGTCACTGGTGAGTCCCGGGGCCATGGCGGTGGGGTTCCTGCGCGCTGTCCTGAGAGCCTGTCCGTGCAAACCGAGCGGAGCCGCTGCGAGCGAGTGCGAGCCTGAAGGGCAGCGAACAGGAAATAGAACGGCCTGAGCCAATCGCAGCGCCGCGGCGGGCCCCGCCCTCGGTGACGTCACTGCCCGTAATGTGGCGAGGAGAGACGCAACCCTGAATTCGCCCGACCCAAGAACTGAGGCGCTTCATAGAGTATTATCCCCGGGGGGCAATTAATAATCATAATAATAATTCCTTACACGTACATAGCGCTTTTTCTGGACACTCCACTCAAAGCGCTTTACAGGTAATGGGGACTCCCACTACCACCACCAGTGTGCAGCCCCACCTGATGGTCATTGAGATTTTATCATCAATATATCATTATATTATTAATAATTATCACTGATAATGATATTATGTTTAACTACACCGTGCAATATGTAGCGTGGAAAAAGAATAGTTGTTGATGATAATAATTCCTTACACTTGTCTAGGACTTTTCTGGACACTCCGCTCAAAGCGCTTTAACAGGCAACTAGCACCGATGTGTGGCCCCACCTGGATGATGCTATAGCAGCCAGAGTGCACCAGTACACTCATCACACACCAGCTCTCAGTGCAGAGGAGAGCAGAGCACAGGGTAACACCCTACTCTGTTCAAGAAACAAGAAGTAGAACACGGACCTGTTTTACATCTCACCCTTTTACAGTATAGTGCATACTGGTGAGCGCCGCCTACTGGCCCCACTAACACCTCTTCCAGCAGCAACCTTAGCTTTCCCAGGAGGTCTCGCATCCAGGTACTGGTCAGGCTCACACCTGCTGAGCAGCAGTGGGGCTGCCAGTTGTGGGTTTCAGAGTGATAAAACTGCTGTCCGAACTTGTCTGAATAAATGAGCAATGGTTTGAATTAAAGTTAGCTAACCACTTCAGACAAGTGGATCATGAGGACATGGAGCGATGCATTGTGGCGTTTGTACAAATGAGCCAGGTGTCACGATCGCTACTCCTCCTCTTAAGGGCGCTCCAGCTCTTCCTCGTTTGCCTTATTACCCGCACCTGTCCCTTGTTCCAGCCTCCTTCGTCCCCCTTAAAAGCCAGACGCAGTCGCTAACTGAGGCTCTGCATCTGATTTTCATATCCTCCGTCTCCATCTCCCATTTTAAAGTCTTGGTATTATACGGAGTATACTTCTTCGCCTTTTGTTGCATTACGTGATGTTTAACTTAAGGAGTTTAATATAATGTTATACTTTGCAAGATGTAATATGGAAAAGGAAAACGTATTTACAATTAATCTGTTATTAATGACGGGTAGACATAATATCCACAAAACAAAACGGCCCAATTCTACTCCCTCTTTTTAAAGGTTATAGGATAGCAAGGCAGTACTTCTTCAAAACCTCCATCAAAAACATGAAAAAATAAGGCAAAAAGCACAAAATCTGTGTAAAAATCTCAATTTGTTGTGTTTAGATTTGTAATGAACTCCGCATACTGTTCTGTGTTTTTTTTTAGTCTTGTTTTTATAATGTCATCCCTGCATTATATTGCTGAATTCACCTAAACCGTGCGGCTGAAGCCGACATGATCATTTCCACCCAGCGCTACATGTAGCACCACATTCTTTTTTCCATATTATATCGAATATTTTCCATATATTTTACAATATCCATAAATGTATAAATGCGACTTATTGGTATTCGCTGTTTATTTTTGAATCTGCCTTTTACTCGCTTTTACGTTTACTCTACTTTATAAATTAAAATCATTTACTTTTTTGTCAGAAAACGTCCGTGACTCTTACACAAGAGTGTAAGAGTACACTCTTACACAAAGAACAGTGTTCTCCGGTAGTTCTCGCCGGGCCTGTACATGCACTGGTACAAGACAAGACCGGGAGTATTCACAATACTCAATCGTAGCCCTGCTTGGTGCTAATGTCACAAAACAACTGTAAAGCTGTTACATCTGACATTATTAGATTTGACATTTCATCATCATAGTACTCACTGAACAGATTCTTAATACTCAGTCCAAAAATTACTTTCTTTCCCATCATGCGGGCACATCCACAGTCACATTCGTTCTGGCTAGCTCTCACACGACCTCTAGAGTTTGTTCATAGTTTTCTCGTTTTCTTCTTTCTTCAGGAAAGAAATCATGTCCACCGATTATACGCTTGGTGAGCGTTGTATATATTAAGCACGGTCTATTGCGTTTAAATTAATTACATCGAGAGAATCGTAAAAATACATACCTATAAAGTTGTTCATAAATAGTTCTGGGGGTACAGCTCCAGTATGTGAAGCGCACAGTTCACCGAGTCGTGTGGAGCAGGTTTTTTAAAAAATTGAGCAGCCTAATATTTGCTAACTTATTTCAAAGAGGAATACTTATTCACTTCAGAAGGGCTGTGAAATGAAAAGCGGAAGACTGAAGATGTGAACCCCTGATCCTGTAACCCCAGTTAATTTCACCAACACAGCCTCTTAGAGACACCCTGAGCAAGAAGTAAGAGTAAGAGGTCTAGCCTGTTCAGAATTATTGTCCATCGCCCTCACTGGGGGCATCCATTTTTAAGAAACTTTATTTTCTTTTCACAAATAAATACGGAGAATAACAAAAAAGTTTACATTAATATATACATATACCTAAAACAGTATACATGCACATTTCTAGATGAGATTACAACGCAATAGTTCCATAGCAATAATTACATTTACAAAACAAATACCGTTTTGTCTTGACATGATTATCGATTTCACGGGTTTTCGAGACTCGGTCCTTTTGTCCTCTGTTTTCCCCAGATTTTCTGCTTCCACCTTCCCTTCTCTCCACAGATCTCTGAGGCAATCCCCGCCCCTCTCTTCTCCCGGGGCTCCCGCTGTAGGGACTGCCCGTCCATCCCAGCAGCGACACCCGAGCCGCTCTCTGGACTCCTCCGGGATACAGTCTGTGCAACTCCACTGTCCCACAACAGCTGGAAATACAAAAGAACGCGCGCCTTCTCCTGATCCAGCTGTTGTCACAATATTCCATCTCACCTGTGTCTTTAGCTCTGCTGTCTCCCAGTGTGTGTTGTATTTCCTGTGAAGGATGGTGTCTTCTGACGCGAAATACGCCGAGGAACGCCCGTGAGCCACTTTCAGGCGACCCTCCAAAGATCAATATTGCTGAAATACGAACGGCAGTCAGTCTAGGGAGGGGATCCTTTGTAAGTTATATTTCCATCAGTAAAGTGTCAAAATCTATATTTATTTGCAGTCAAGGCATCGCATATTTGCCTGTTGAGGGACAGAATTCCTTCCTGGTTTAGATGCACCCACTGCACTGGCCTTCCTGAATTTCCTCCTTAATCAAACTGGACAAGTAATTTCTCATTTCTGTGGGGCTGCCGGTGCGTGAGAGCTTGACCCAGCGCTCTGGGATCTTCTGGGATTCAAAATGTTCGCAAATGCAAGGAGTTCCTGCGATTAAGAAGGTGCAGTGACGTTTTTTTGACAGTGTGTAATATCACAGAAGGACGCTAGAGGGAGCTAAGGTACTACTGCTCAGTGGACTGAGTGGTTAAGCCCAGGGTTGTCTAACTCCAGTCCTCGGGAACTTCAGTTCATTGGGTCTTACTGGTCTCTTTAAATCTTCAGGTGCTTGACGTGAAAGAAAAGGCTCTAGCCTGTCCTCGTAAGCAAATACTGAGCTCAGTTGTGTAGCTCGGCACTCAGGTAGGTACCTGTTCTGCCTTCCAGACCTGGAGCTGGGCACCCATGTTAAACTCTTAACACTTTCTCTCTTCTGCACAAGACTCTTCATTGCAAATCCATGCCTGATTTGGCAGTCGTTCATGTGATCTCTGTGAGAAATACAAAAATATCCTACACTTCAGGCAACCACACTAATATGAGGTTGGGTTTACAAAAACATATTCTGTCTGGTGTCTTACTCGGTGTCTGTGCTTTCTCATTTCTCCAAGTTGTTAGTAGGACATATTATCACATTATATTAAATTATATGACAGTGTTTTGCATGTTCTCATATAATTCATATTTAAAAGAATACTAAACCACAAATGAACAATGACAAACAAAATGCAGATGCTTAAAAGTAACAATTTTATTTTCAGCACCATGTGGGTAGAAATATGCAGCAAAATAGACATGCAAACAAAATGAAAAAAATCTATATAATTACAGCTGTGGAAAACTGTTTGTTGCTTTTTTCAGCCAAGGAGTTTAACAAAACCAAGCTAGCAAAACAGACTGGTGCTTTGATTTCTTTAGACACACTGTTCTGTCATTATAGGTTTACTGCTCTCAAAACATTTACTTCTGCCTTGGAAATACTTCTTGTCTTGTTATAACTAGGCAGTTTCTCCCAGACTGAATCATTCATCTTCAAACTGAACTCTGTTGGAATGGCCTGCTTAAACACCAACAACTGGTTCCACAGACCAAGGTTAACTATACCTGTGGGCTTGTTTTCCTGACACAATACGAGGTAGTTCAGGATTTGTGATAATTGTAGTCTGTAACATCACTGTAAGCTGTAGTCTGTAAAGCTGCAGCCTTTGTGAAAGATGAATTTATGTTTTTTTCTGAATCTGAAGGTGGATTGTTGAATACTCAGAACCACTCAGTGCATCAGAATGGTTAGGCATGAAAGAGACCCATTGGGTTCTCTTTTAATCACATGACCAGTACAGGTCACGCTGGGAAGAAAGGTGAATGGGACTATATAGAACAGATCAACCCCGATCAAACTAAACTGCACGGAAATAAACCAGAGCACCCAGGAAAAACCCACACCAACAGGTGGAGCACAGATTAACTCATAACTGAGAAGCAACCAAAGCCAGAACTTAGTGGGGGATCCTGAGCCCATGTGGCCACAGCAATGACCCCCACACTGTAGCAGCTGAGAGAGCAATAGTGGAGGTCAGACTCCAGTCCACAAGGACTGCTTGGCCATTTAGTTTTTGGTTTCCAGCTCTCACTGCTGCAATGTCCCATTTGCGTGGCTAACTGAGCATGTCGCACCATTCTCCAGGTCTCTTCACCACGGCAGGTCCCTCGCACGTCTCTGGAGAGCGTCTTTCACTACGCGGCTCCATAAGGACCCAGGGGCAAAATACATCTAAATTAGGCAGATAATTCGTTCAATTAAGGAGACTGATCTGAACGACAGCCTTACAGTCCACCAGCTTACAAGGCCCACAGTCTGAAGCTCATGTACCATCTACAGCTATGATTGGTTCTGACTTTGCGTGGGAAATAAGAAAACTCCATCCCTGTTCATAAAATACACACGCACATCTTATAAACAAGTGTACAACAGGCATAGGAAGACAAAATGAAGAGGAGGATAAAAAACTAGGAAACGCCAACAAAAAAATCACACAATACATTTTTTTTTCTTTTAAATGCCTTTATTATATATAAAATGACAAATAGAACTACAGTTTATTTCCCTACAAATCTGAATGTGAACCAATGCTAATCCCACTTTATGTGTATACAAAATGACAAAATAGTTCCATAGGTATCCATCTCCAAAAATGCCATTCAAAAGCTATATCTTCTCTTCAAGCACAGAAAAGCTGTTTCATGTTGTGAAATATCCATTGTTCATCACCTCTGCTGCACTGGCCTGATGTAAGCCGAGTTGTTCTGAAGTCTCCTTGTCAATGAGGTCACGGCCTGACAGCCCTGCCTTGCGTTGTAAAACAGAACCTGATCCAAATCAAAGATGGACAGGAAAGGCCAGTACTCAGTCAGATCTGTTTTGTTTGACAAGGTTGCCATCCACATTATTTCAGTGCAGGAAAAAACATGTCCCTGTAATTTATAGAGTAGGCACGCACTTTGAACTATAAGGTAAACAACCATTTTTTCAATTGTTAACCATTGTGTTAGCCAGCACTGTGGGAAGTACCTGTTGGTAAACCGTAGCCATGTGAATTTGCGTCTGTTTTTTGAGCCACAGTGTCTTCTGGATTTTTCTCCACCCAACACGTTCACTACATAAATAACTTAACAAAATTGCCTCCATCTGCAAACCATTGGCTTTTGGTATCAGTAAAGTGACACATACAACCTGTAGGTTTTGGCTCTTTCACACTTGGAGTGTGTATCACTACTACACACAGGCATCAATGTCCTGAAAAAGTCACAGAAGTAGTACATTGCTGAAGGTTATTCTGATAAAAGTTTCAGACAAACGCTGTACGAGGAAATAGTGTCTAGGACTCCCCTCAATAAGGTCAAGGCATGGACAATCATTAAAAGTGAAAAGTAGAGAAAAAGTACAGTAGTGAACTAGGAACAAGTAATAGGTTTATTCCATGCTAAAAAAAAGAAGACAAAGAACACAACGTTTCGGCCGTGGAGCCTTCTTCAGCTGTGAGGAACACCTGAAGAAGGCTCCACGGCCGAAACGTTGTGTTCTCTTTCTTCTTTTTTTCAGCATGGTATAAACCTATTACTTGTTCCTTTGCAGCCTACGCATGCTGACGCAGCTCCCCACCTGAACTACAGTAGTGAACTATATTTGTGTGCCCATAAATTCTATGCTCCTCTTCCCTACAAATCAAATTGTTAAAAATTAATTAACCCAGAAACAATTCAGACGAGCTAAAATGCCTTGTGAAAGCAAATGGTAGAGATGCTGATGATCTCCGGTGGTCTTACCCCGAGAAGTTGGTTTTTGGAAAGAGTGCATTTACCCAGATTTTAAGTGGTGAATAACTAAAAACTGCCTCATAGCCTGCAATTTGGGGGCTCTTTCTGAGTCCTCCTCACCACACAGTAGCCCGCCTACCACTGATCTAACATGCTAATGACATTGTGAGATGGTATAACCAGTATGAAAAAAACATATTACTGTTCTTTACTGTTTACTGTTCAGTATTATTGCTGTACATTTTTGTAATGAGCAAACATATATAAACAACAGGAATGCCAAAAGAAACACAGAAAGAACCAGTTTTACTCTTTTCACTGGTCTGGCTTCCCACACACAACACCTTGCCCGATATGAAGACAGAAACTGTCGGCTAGTTGGAGGGGAGAGTGATGGAATTTTCTCTTTTACAAAAACAATGGTCTTATTTCATGTCTAGCTGGTTTAAGGCCTCTTGCCCTGGTTGCCATAGCAACATTTCTTCTTCCTGTGTAAATAGAGTGTACTTCCAGATGATTGTTCATGTGGATACAAGCTACAGTAAATGTCAAAGCAACAGAGAGAGGCTGTGTTCCTACTGTTTCTTTTACTGTGACATTTTTTTTACTTTAAAGTGCCATTCACAGCATAACAACATTTTTAATGTCCAATTTCAAAAGTGAAAGCTTATAATTCAGCAACCACTCTAGAAAATATCTTGACTGTTCTGAGGAAAATAATTCCCCCTCCCCCATCTTCAACTCTGTTTTACATTCCTCCATAATAGCCTCACTTAACAGCCTTTCATTCTCTCTGTTGTCTGATTCTGTAACCAAGCTAAATGAACAATTGCAAATTTAACTGATGGCAAGTTCTGCCATCTACAAAACAGTGAAATTGCCTAATCAGAAGGCTGCACGCTCCCACATCCAAGGATCTACCTAGAAATGTACATGTACATAGCACTGTTGTTGACCCTGTCTCTTTCAAAAGCCATCCATGGTCAAGGTAGCTGAGCTTTACAGCACAGCACATAACTAAACGACACACCCAACAACATCACTTTCTGAAACTTTGTTTCGCTTACTGGTTTCTCCTGTAATCATTGGGCTCACGACACTTGCCACTGAATAGAAAATAAATTGCTCTTGTGTTTCGGAGCAAAAAGTAAAAAAAAAAGTATATGTCATAAAGGTTTGTGGTATAGTTATTGGGGGACGGGGCTTTTTCTCAATAAATATAAAACATGGTTTTTATATAAGGAACTGGGTTATGTTTATATGTGTTTTGCTTATTTATTATTGTATTTCTAAATACATTGTGAAAATTGAAGTATACTTTCTTGAAATGGCTGTTAACAGTTTCATTTCAGAATTAACGCTCAGAGTCTATTATTAGACTACACCCAGCGTAAGTGTGTTCGCTGAGTTTATTCACTCGCTCAATTAATCATTAAAAAAAAATTATGGGACACAACAAAAAAGCCCTTTAGTTTGTTCTATTTGGGATAGTTATAGCTTAGCTGATGTGTGGTGAGCGTTCTGGCGCTCTATGGCTGCTGTCGCATCATCCAGGTGGGGCTGCACACTGGTGGTGGTGGAGGGGAGTCCCCATTACCTGTAAAGCACTTTGAGTGGAGTGTCCAGAACACCGCTATATAAGTGTAAGGAATTATTATTATTATTATTATAGTTAGGTGCTAGATACACACCAACAACGTGTCTTAATAAATTAAGAGCATTGCGTATTTAAATGAGATCCTGTTAAGCAAATCATAGAAACAGTGAAAACTGGTGAAATTTAAATAAGCAGGAAGTTTGCAAATAGGTTAATTGCACATAACCCAAATTGCCAGACACAAAAAGGAGACAACAGTATTCTCTCATTCGAAGCACAGGTTAGGAGAGGTGGCCTCTACTGTCCCTTGAAACTTTATCTGGATGAAAGGAAGAAAAGGGAAAATAACACACACTTTTTGGTTCCTTTTTATTTTTTATGGAATAATAAATTGTGGCTCTAAGTTATGTATATGTATTGATGAAATAAAATGTTTTTGTCTGCTTGTCAATCTTACTTTTCTAATGAAAACTACTACCAGTACTCTGCTACTTACAAAACCTCTATCACTGGAAATAAGAAAAAAAAACTAATCTTTTAAAGATTCCTTGTGTGTTGTTTCTCTTATGGATCAAACAAAAATATTATTCTGTAACTGCATTGGATATCGGAAATTCAGATGAAGCAGTTAAATGGCGTTGAAAAGACTGAAAGGTTATGACAGAAATGTTTCAGAATTGCTTTAATCTTATGGGAACGTAGCGCATAATAGAAAATTTTAACAAAATTATAACATATGCAAAGGCGTTTGCAAAGTCATTCTTCAATGAGAAAAATGTAAAACGCTTTGAATAAAATCTTTCCGAGTTACCACATCCTCAAAAAAGTGCTTTGAATCCACCTGAACTCCGAAAACGTCTATGTCAAGGAGGAACACAACAGGAATTTTTACGTTCTGAAATTACAAAGTGTTCTTTAACTCTCCCCATGTGCAAAATCCTTTAAAACGCACACGGAAACAAAAGATTTTTGGAAATAGATGATTGTCCAGTTTAATGACCTGACATTTGAATAAAGATGGCATTACCTGTGATGAAAAAACATGCTTTAAAACATTTTTTTCAAGCTTTCAGGTTAATAGCTTTTATGTTTTTTTAAAAAAAAACATGTTACTAACATAACCGACTCTTTTCCATGCGTTTCATAATCAGCATATAAACCGCGAAAAGCACAGTGCGCTGCAGAAGCAGACTCCCCTCTATCTGCTATGCAAGGGAACTCAGCCCAGCCGAGTTCCTACTGCTATCCCTTACCACAATGTACAGAAATCCTACTTCCTGGATTTCAAGTATGGGAAGTACAAGAAATGCAACACTGTTTTCCGAGTAGGAACAGGACGCACTTGGGGGGTAGTTCTCAGCGGTGGAACTACACCTCGAATAAAAAGGGGGTTAAGACTCCCACCTAGTGGGGCTACCCCTTCCCAAATATCCTGCCCCCCCCCCTCCTCCCTCAGTGAGGGCGAACTGGTTAGAGCATTGATACAAACACGCACGGCTTATGGCTTTCAGGGGGAAGGGGGCGGTAGCAGATGCAGTTTTGCTCTTGAGCCAGTACAGCCCGGCTCGATGCCGAAACAGAGACATCGGCATCGAAAGGGGGGGAGGAGGGGGGGGGGCAGCTGTATTTGCACGACCGTGTGTGCACATCACTTGCAAAACGGCGCACGAAGTTCAGTAAGTGCGGGGAAACTCCCTTTTTAGGCCACTTGACTTGACCTGCTCGCTATCGGGAGACGTCAGTTCCGGCGTACACAGACAGGGATTTACTGTCAGGAGGGCGGGAGACGTCGCTGGTAAGGGATGTTTCTGTGCCTATTTTTAAAAGCGTCGGCGAGGGCGTTGAAACGCGTAGCTCGGCGGCACGAACGAGAAAAACGGGCGGCAGGCAGCGGGTCGGTGACGGGGCTGATGGAAATTTGGTGAGGCTCCGGGGTGGCTCCGTGAGTGCCCGGCGTTTAATGTCGCAGATTTGCCGGGGGAATCGCTGGCTAGCCAGCTTCTAGTGGTGCAGTACCCTCGGTATGCAGCAAGCAGCTTTACTACAGCCAGGCAAAGGTCTGACTTCGCCTCCTGCCCGTGTTTTGGCCCGGCGACAAGAAATTAAAAGGCTTGAGGGGCTGCTCCACGGTGGGTGTTTGCGGTCGGCTTTCCCCTGCCGTAGCTGCAGGCTCTGCAGGAAGGTAAGACTCGCCAGGCAGCGGGGTCGTGCCCGTGGCGTTTCGAGATAACTCTTCGCCAAGACGGACAGAAACTCCCGTTTTTTTTTTTTAAATAAAAAAAATCCTCCCCCTCCTCCCCATAGGAGTTTATCCTGTACGCGCATGCTGGCCGAAGGAGTTTGCGTTTCATTAAAAAAAAAAAAGTGATTGTTTTTTTTCCACGGCGGCGTGGACGCTGCCAGAGCCGGGATGCCGAACTGTTGCGCCGCTCCAGTGCGGGAGAGGCTGCGACAGCCCCCCTGGCTGGTTTCGAGGGCGTGAAAAAAAAAAAGGCCGTATTTTTTAATAAGCGCTTGCTACAAAGTGTCCCCTAGTGCTGGCTGCGTGAGTTTCGGCGAAACTGGCACACTGCGCTTGCGGGGATGGCGGTGCGCCCTTTCCTGCGAAATACTGCTCGGCCTCGGCAGCGGTGCGCCGGCGGTGCGGGGGCTCCGCTCGCAATACCCAGCCCGGTGCGAGGCGACAGGTAGACCAGGCGTGCACCCCCCAGTGCACACGGGCAAGCTGCTGCGCTTGTGGACCTCATATGCGCCTTATTCTGATTTTTTTTTTAAAAAAAAATTGATGTTGCATGCATGTGCACGGGAGAGGGGTGTGGGGTTTGTAGCACAGGGCTGACCGCACACGTATACTGACCTCCATGCCGTCGGCAGAAGGAGAGCGGTGTGTGTGATCTGTCTGCTCGGCAGGGGTGTTTCTTTTTTTGAAACCGTGACGAGAGTTTCTTTCGTGCTGTTTCTTTTTGGGTGGTTAACCACCGGTGTCGTGTTCATCCTGGACCGCAGCTGGTTTGGAGAAAACCATTGAGACGAGGTGTATGGTGCGTCAATCGCTGTTTTATTTTTTTTTTTGGTAAAAAAATCGTGAAGCTTTTGTAGTAAGAGCACGCATCCTTGGGAATTGAATTTTATCGGGTTGCACCCGTTGTTTATTCCCTCACACTTACAGGGACGTACTTCGCTTTCAAAATTGCTGTCAGCCTTTTGCGGGTGTTTAAAAAGAAACACGAAAGATATCTCTTCTGAAACAAGTTTTTTTTTTTTAAAATGTTTATCTTTTGGTATTTTCCCCAGTAGGTTTTTTGCACCCAGACCTTTTTTTTTTACTTTCCGGATCACATTCATCAAAGTGAATTATGTACCTTTTTTTCCTCCTTTTAAACGTTCGTTTACCTTGATCTAGTGATCTGAAACGTGAGCCGTGTGCTTGGTTTATACTAGTGTCAAAAGAGGGAGGGAAGGGGTGGGGTGGTGGAAATTAATTTCTGAATGCTGATTCCTCCCAGAAGTTGCGTCTTTCGGATGTCGTGGAGTGTTTTTTTTTATGAACGTGCAATTCAAAAGAGGACCGATGCGATTGCGCTCGATGACAAAGTTTAGTTTTGATTTCTGCGTTTGGGCTTGCAGTCACAGACTAGTGTAATCCTGTAAAAGTCACCGTCGAGGCGCTGCCGTGAGCTGTCACTGCTTTTCCCACCTGGGAAGGGAACTTGAACGCCTTTAGGAAAGGGGGGAAAAAAAAGCCCAACATCGCCAGGTCCCGCAGCCGTGACTGAAACTGCTTCGCCCCAGCGATAACAGCAGGTGAACGTGTTTTGTGAATGACCGATGATCCCATTTCGCCTCGCCCATGAAGTGTCAACAAAGCGACGCTAGACTCTCCTGGTTGGTGCAAATCCTGACAGAGATCACACAGAGGGGCCCCGGGCGCTGTAAACGTAACTAAGGCCGTGCTCTGTCCAGCATAACTGGCATATTTTCCATTGTTTTTACTTACTGTCTTGTATAAAGAGAGATGCAGTCGAGTGTTACATCGTCTTTTGCACAATAACCGAGCACACGCCTCTGCGCACCATATCCCTAAAAGGTAAGATTGGTTTGGAAAAAAAAAAGGAGATGGAAGCCGATATATGTATACATTTAAAACGCATGAAATCATTTAAGCATGGTCGGTTTGTGGGGTCTGTTTGGCTCCTGAGGGGTGTTATCGCAGTTGTGGGAATGCAGCTCCCTGGCTTGTGGGCCAGAAGGGTTTCAGCCCTCCTTAGCTGAGATCATGTGGAATGTATTTCCTGTTTGGGTCGCAGGAGCTAGGAAATGTAGGAAATATCTCTCTGGCCACTAATGATAGCTTGCTTCTCCTTCAGGTTCTGAAGCAGGACTGGCAGGCGCAGCATGTTTTTTTAAAATTTGTTTAAGGAAAGTGGCCTGTTAGTGCTACAAAGTTAACCGGCATTTCTTTTTGTTAGAACGACCCCAAGTTAACGCGTTCCCGAGGGAACTAGAGGGCACCATTCCTGCGCAGTCTGTTCTCCCCAAAATTCAGCCCTGTGCTCTTAATACACATCGCTAGGGTCCTGTTTTCCCTACTTTTGGTGAAGCCGATTTCCGATCAGTGCTTAGTGTGGTGTGTACTTTGGGGTAATGTAGTTATTTTAGCTTGTGTGGAATGGAAAGCTAGTACACTTCGCTCTCTCCCCCCTAACTAGCTTGCTGTAAGTGTGTAAGATGTCCGGGGGGTTGGTTGTTCTCTCTAGTCGTAGACATAGGAATGCCTGGATCTGAGTGAATTCAGCTCGGGTTTGCATGGATGCTGTTTACAAGGCAAATTTTTGTTTTCTAGGATTGTCTCTTGATTTTGTTTTAAACTGTGTTGTTTTCTCTGGACAAGGCAGGACTTTTATCACGTGCGCCTAAAATTAATAAGCTGTCAGCAGTGTACAATAGCTGGAAGAAAAAATGCACAATCGTGTAGCGCTCTGGGATCACCCCGTTTGTTTATTAACTCCAGTCTTCTTTGATCTAACCATTAGTTATTGACCAGATTGAGGAAAACCTGGGTTATTTTTTTTCCCAGTAAGGGGGAGCATTAAATGACAGAATGCACCAGAGTGTGACTAATTAGAGTAAATTACTGGAGCTTACTGGGTTTTTTTGCGGTTGGTTTGTGCACCCTCCTTTCCACAGCGCTGTAGTCTCTCGGTAACGCCTGTTGATTTATCTGTAGCAGTCCTGTTGCTATGGTAATAAATGCATTCCACTGCAATATTCTTGAGGGCCGTGGGCCTGAGAGCTTATAATCTTTTTGGCTCCAGTTGCACTCCTGTGTGTAACACCTTTTTCAGCTTCTCACTTTGAACTGCTGCTGTATTTAGAGAGGAATCCTATGTAAACTTGACAAGCTTAGCTTTCAGATCTTGGGCTTATTTGTTGAAGGTTTGTGTACAGTTAAAGACAAACTGCTTACAGCTTTTGTCCAACAGCATCGGACATTAACTTTTAAAATAACATAAGTAATATTGTGTACTATTATTACTGCGCTTGTGTGCACCATATCGAATACTTCAGTCCAGTATTTGTTCTGGAGCAGGTGCCCTTTGCAGATGGTTGCCAATTGGCTGCATTTGGTAATTAAAACCAGCATTGCTGACATTTTTTATGTCCCCACCAAAGTGGCCGAGCAGTTGTTTAGTAATCTGTCATTGGGGTCTAATGGCAGACCGTGATGGAGACGCCAGGAGTTCTGCTCGGCAACCTTGCGCCTTGTAGATGTCTGGGGTACGTGTTTGTTTGCGCTGCCCTTCCGCAGTGTCAGTGGGCCCGTATTGTTCTGTGGCTCTTGGCAGCGATGTGAACGTGACCGAGCTGAAGCAGTCCACGAGGAACTAGGGCCACGCCAGGCAAAGTCACCGAATGCTGTGAATAGGATCACAAAGCCCTTGACTTCAAGTGGTCTTGAGCTTTGATTGCGCGATGTGGTGGTTTTGTACTTGGATGAGCGTCTCCACACAGGCTCATGTTGGCTTGCAGGCTTGGTGGTATGCTGGGGTGAAGTGTGTTTCACCTCCTGGGGGAGGGCTTCGTTTCTAAGCTCGTTCGCGCTGGGAGAGTGTAGTAGCACATGGAGACAGCTGATGGTTTTTGAGGTTTGCCTGTTTGCAGCTGTGCTTCATTCAGGTGGAGTTTTATTTGTGTCAGTACAGGCCAGAATGTTTGATCTCTCAGTTTTATATAGGTGTAATTCTAAGAAGCCCTGGGTTTTCTCAGTCTTTGATGACACAATGAGATTCTGAAAAATATTATAGCTTTACACAGCGTAGATCTTAAATATAAGTGAAAAGACTCCTAGAGTTCATTGTATTGCTTTTAGTCCTGTTATAGCTGGAGCATCTCTGTGTACTGTTGTCTTTTTAAGGGACAAAAATAAAGCACATTTTGATGATGTTCCTTATAAGAGACTTAATTGTTACATTTGCAGGCAGTAGTATGGGTATGCATTTGGATACTGAACTTTGCAAGGGTCCAGGTGAGGAGTGCAAGCTGCGATTGGGGTGAGGTACTTGGAGTGTTACAGGGCTGCTCCACCTATTTCGTTGGTAAAATAGTCAGGCATATAGGTGACCCAAAAGTAGGAAGATTAGTAAATCCCTGCTGAAGCAGCAAACAGATTTCAGTGGACTGGGAAAACCTGCTGGACGACATGAAGATCAAGGAGGCTATCTATGAAACTGGCTTGGATGTCTGTGTGGATATCATTTTCCACACCTTCTTGAAAGCCAAACAGCATGTTAAGATGCATCGCTAAAACATTAGGTTGAGATATTTTCATGTCAAGATTGTACTGTGTATTAGTAAGAATTCATTTAGAACATTATATTTGGTTTTGGTTTCCAAAGAGATATTACTGCTCTTGAATCAGGCCAGAGAAGTGCATCCAGTACTAAAGAGATTTCCTACATCGACGAGCTAAAAGAGATAAATATTTTGAGTCTTGAATAGAACAGACTAGGGGGGACCTGATTTCAGCATGCAAGGTCCTCAAAGGTTTTGATAAAATCACCTCATGATTTCTCTAGAATCAGCAGTGAGGCCACACCAGAGGGGAACTAAGGGGAGGTTTTTTTAAAAAGGATAACAGGAGGAACTACTGTGCACTAAGAGTTGAGGGAGTGTGGGACAAGCTATCCAAGTACCATCTCTTCTTTCAGGGATTGATTGGATGGGATCCTTTGATCGATTAGCTTCCAGAAACCAAAATGCATTTTGGGGGTTTCTGTTTTAAGTTGTAATGTGGGCATAATATTTTGTGCAAGGTGTTGACTTATAATAGTTTTAGTACTTTCATGCAGTTATTTTATCCTGGATAGATGAAATTCTCAATGGATATCGCAAGATTATTCCTACATTGCTGACCTTGATTTTAACGATGACCAGATGTTTATGTGGGCTGCTGTCTGACCTGAACCTCAGATTGTGGTTACTGTTGGGTCTGCAAAAGAAATATTTGTTACAAACCACATTCCTTACTTTTTGAGAAGAAGCCATGATTAAGAAATGCTGCATTTTGTGTATTTTTTTTGGCTCTTGGAAGAAACCTACACCTTTGACACACGTGAATTTTTTTATATTACTGTATAGTAGTTGTTAACTTGGAATTACATTACATTGAACATGGCGATTTCTGTGTTATTTTAATTGGAATCATGAAATGATATACATAAATAATATTTAGAGTAAACTATTTGTATGTATTTGGTTTTCTTTAACTGTTATCTTAGTATTAAAAAAAACTCAGGACTAAGGAACAGTGGTTTTTGAAAGAGTCGTTACTGTACTGTTTGCAGTCATTATCAAAACTGATAATATTGCCATTTTCTAATGTGTTTAATCACAGAAGGACTTAAAGGTCTGTAACTTTGAACTTTTACGTTTAAAGCTAAACTTGCCTAGCCTTAGCTACACAAGAGGTAGTTTTTGAAGTGTCTAGCTGGGCTTCATGCTGTCTGTGTCACATTTACTCCATTAGGAAGTGACCCCCAGGAGCAATAGTAAGCGTTTTCTTTATCCATTATGAGGCGGACTCGCAGCCCGAACAGGGCGTCAGTCCAGCGCCGGGCACAAGCGCACAGGAATAACAGGAGGTGGGCAGCTTGGCCGGCGAGAGGAAACTGAAGCAGCTAGCCGCAACCCATGTGGCTATTCAGTATACAGCATGGTGTCCCAGCTCAGAATCAAACCTGGTACCCAGGAGACCTAACTCGGCCACCGTGCCATCCTACACAAGCTCTTCACCTCGCCGTGCTGATCAAATGTCTTCTTCCATTGTGCTGTTCAGTATGCTGGGTGTGAATCACTGCAGGCATCTTCTACGTACAATGCCCAGGGCTGTTTTAGAAACCCAGTGATAACATTCACTGCGTGAGTCTGAGCTGAAGAGAGTCCTGCAGGGTAGTGCACATGGGGGACAGGCTGTGGCCAGGGTGCTTGCAGGATAATTAAAGGAGTTTTGTTAATGTCCACTGTACACTGACCACTCTAGGGTACAGAAAAGAGGCCTGTGTGTGTGCACGTGCATTTTTCATTGATAGAATGTGTATTGTTCCATTATTGCTTAAATTGAGCCCATTGCCTACATAAGTGAATTACAGTTCCTATCTGCGTGTGGCTTTTGAAACACTGGTGAGATCTGTCTGGCTTATGTAGGCAGACAGAAGTTCGGTAGAAATTTGTTGAGAAGTTTGACATTAAAGCCCTTCTATGGTAATGTAGGCACCATTTGGAGACTATTTCTCCCAAATTGTGAGCTTGTCCTCAGTAAAAGGCTGTACAAGTTCTGAAAGTATTATTGAGTTTCAGCTGTCTTTGTTTACATTGTAAGTAAGGTGTATGGTTTTCTGTGTTGTAATGGAATTGACTTAAGATTTTTATAGCGGTACTTATATTGGGCTTATTTAGTATTTGCCTAACACAGCAATTTAAAGTTCAAGTGATTTTTAGACATACTAGCTGAGCCAGTAATGATTTTATATATTGGAAAGAAGCAATTAGAATTTAATCTAGGATTAGTTACTGCTTAGGTTGTAGGTTCCTTAAAATAGCTTCTTGTATTGACCCCTTTCGGCGCTGAAACATGTTTGTAGTTAAGGCAGTTTATTAATAGTTGCTTGTTGCTCCGGGCTTCCTGCAGTTTTAAAGGTTGAGTACAAAAGCACTGTGATTAGTGGGCCTCTTGTCAGGATCAAGGTGTGGCGTCTTGATGCGGTTGAGTTGGAGGAAATGAGCCATAAGACAGTTGGCAAACGAGAGGAGGCCTTTCAGCCCTTGTGGCACATTTCAGTTACTAGTAGCTAACTAATCTGAAGATCTCACCCAGCCGCAAGAGTATCCGCATTAACTGCATGGAGATGGGCAGCTTGTTCCAGTCTCCCACATCTCTTTTTGTAAATAAACGCTTACAGTTCTGCATTTTAATTGCCTGCATTCGTGCTCTCTGGTTTGTGCTTCACTGTTGGTTTGTGAAGAAAGCCCAGGGGGGCTGATTCTGTCAGTGTCTTTAAGGATTTGGGATATTGATTTTGGTCTTCTCATAGTCCTCTCAGTCCCGCACTAGAAAGATTTGAATCTTTTAGCCCCTGCGAAGGAATGCGGTGATCTGCTCCAGGGTCTCCAGGGAAACCAGCTCAGTGCCCATGTTCAGGGCAAAGTTATTCTTCAGCGCTGCAGCCCTCCTCTGTGGGAATGCAGTATTCCAGCTGCTAACGCGTCAAGCTCCTTTTGTGACGTTACTGGCTTAAAGAGTCTCCTTGCATGACATGGCGAAGAGTTCACAAGTCATAATAAATGACTGAACATTGCCCAGTTCACAGTGGTTTCATCTGGGTACATGCACTGTTAGGACTTCATTCTTTTGCAGGTGAGGTGTTTCTGCAGGTAGGTCCTGCCCTTCGGTGGCACAGCCATGTCAGCTAGCAGATTGTGTCTTTCCGTATCTCCTCTCGGGGAGAGGAGGATTTTAAAGAGATGCGAGGGAGCAAGTCAACAGAAATTGTTTTTTTTTGTAGTTAGTTCTTTAAAAGTTTAACTGTCTCTTCACTCCATTTCCTTTAGGGTATCATTTCTACAGTACTTACTTAGGTAATACTTAGGTGTTTATAAAAAGACTTATACTGTTTTATAAAAGTAGTTTTCTCATGTTAAGTATGCATATACTGTGGCCTTCTGGCTTGAATGAAGAGCTCCAGAAGTACATTAAAAATATGTATTATATATTTCATGAGTTTTGTACCAAAATAATGTGAGCCTAGCATATAAATATACTGAATAAAGATTTTTAGGGTGTTATAATATTTAGGGTGTTATAATACTGTTATTCAGGCTAACAACAAAGGAGATTTGCTTGCAAGATAAATTTAGTGGTAGGTTGTTTAAAACAATGCAGTGAAATTGTTGTAAGATCTAGATATTCCATGTTTTAACTGAATGAATAACTTAAGTTCCCAAAGCTGTTGGGGAAACAAAATCTGTGTCTGTGTGGCAGGAGGAAGGTGGTATCCAATATAGGGATGCTTAAAATATTGAGTTAAGTAGGTTCTGGTACAGAATATTCACATTTTACCTCTTTTGGATGGTTAGGTAAGGCTTTTTTTAAGTACTTAAGCAGGTACCAACTGTCCTAGATGCATCTGTACTTGTGGTCTAAGAGGTGCCTTTCCAAATGTAACCAAAGTTTTAGCATGCAGGCTACAGTCTAGATTGAAATATTGCTCTTGGCTTCCAGACGGTTTTGCCGATAAGTGGAACATGTAACTCTGCATGCAGGTCACATTTGAAACTTTCTGCAGTCAAATATCTGCTGCACAACCAGTACTTAATTCGCTTGTACATTGCACTATATTAGTCTTTACTAGTGACAAGTGAGCAGGAAGGGCAACATTCGCTCTCACCCGTGGCGAGACCGGGAGTTTACAACCACATGCTGTCTTACAGTACTTTCGCAAAGGTCCCGATTTTGTGCTTGTTCGAAATTTGTAAAATTTTTCTACAGTGTCAATTTAATTATTTTGTTACCAAGATTTAATAACCAGAAATTGTGACAGCAGTTCCCCTTTATTCTCAATTCCCATAAATATATATGTATGTGTGTGTTTTCCCACCTCTGAATCAGCTATACCAAGTATTACTGGGACAAGGGGCGATATTTATTTGCAATTGGATAATACAATTTGAGAATGTAGGTTTTCCTTGGCGATGCTGTACACAGAGGGCATTTTGACCTATTGCTGTTCCTTGTTGTAATGTTGTCCTGTATTTTGTTTGAAATTTTACTGATGTTTATGTATTTGGCCATGACAGAACAGGTTGTTCTGTTTACCTCCAAAACATCCCCTCTCAGCTCTTAAAGGAGTAAGTACGTTGAGCGCTGAAGGATCCTAAGATTCACTGAAGCAGGAAATGGCACTGATAATTTCGTTTCTCCCCGAGTGGCAGATCGCAGTGAAAATGGCGAGTCGTTTGTGCCGCGCTAGGCCTGTGGGGCTCCGTTTTCACGGCAACCACAGGCCCTCTCCCCGCAGAACAAAAAATGTCAATTTCTTACGTTGGTCAGTGCTAAAAATAAATGAGAAGCCAGGGAGACGGGAAAAGTGTGACCTCAGCACATAGCTCTTACAATGCAGCACAGGAGAGTTGTGCAATGTGAGCCCTGTTTGCTTTGGGCCTGTAGACTTCACGGCACATCTCTCGCTACCTTCAGAAGTCGCGGGTCAGGAGACAGGCCGCCCAGACTCGGGAGCTCTGTTTTGCTGCTTCCAGAGGCATTTTCTGAGTCGCATGTGCCTAATGTCTAAGATTCAAGGCTTGGCAAGTATCTGTGGGAGGTTAGTACAGTATGTATGTTTTATTTTGCGGCAGACAGTTAATCTGTCATTTTTTTGTTTTGTTCATTTCATTCCTTATTTGGTGTTTTGTCTGTTTTTACCTGAAAAATGTCTTGGTTTTAAAATGTAGTCACTCTCGGATTAATCGGAGTGAGGGTGACGTACACTAGTAGGGTGCAGAATTCAGATTGTCTTCTGTTCATTAGGAACTATTAACTTTTTTTTCCCTCATCTTCAATAAATAAAGAAAACAACAACTTACTAACACCCAAAAAAGACAATGAAACTTCACTGGGTTTAGTTTCTTCTTTATTTTTCTAAAGATATATTCAGGGACTAATGGTAATGGTGAGATTACCATTTTGGAGTTAATCTGTGTGATATCTTTTTCTGTGCTTAACATTTGACATCAATAATAATCTTTTTTTCCCAGATGTTTTAAACATCTCATCCCTGAACTTCAAGTCACTGATGGTAATAGGAGGATAGTTAACCTGAGCTAAACTGACCTTTTGTGTTGAAGGGATGAGCAGTCAGCAAGCGATTAAAACACCCTGCAGAGTTTCTCGTCTCGAGACTTGGGAGAAGCTTATAAAAGTACTCCCCCCGTTTTGCATGAGTGGGAGAGTGGGAGAACTGTTTCTGCAAGCAGACTTGTGCGGTACATTCGGACACTTGTGGCATACGTCACTATGGCTGAGTATTCCCTAATGTTGAATTAAGAAGTCATAGGTATATCAGCTTTAGCTTTGCCATGTTGGGGATGACATTCTTTGTTCAGAAAGAGAAAATATTTTCTAGAGCCAGATTTAGTTCTTCTTTCTAGAATTATATCTGCAGCGGAGAAACTCAGGGTGTTACATACTGGCAGTTCACCTTTGGATACCTCCAGCAGACCATATTCAACAACTCCTCAGAGATCCCTATTCAAATTAAGGGGAAGGGGGGGGAGCCTTTTTATACAAAACTCATTTCCTCAGCAAAAGATTAAGCTTACAGTGTTACTGATAACGTTTAAATAAACACAGGCATTCCTCACAGGCATGTTCTTTAATTTCTGACCATTTACAGTTACAAAGAGAATTCAGGAAAATTTCTGATTGACAACATTTCTGTTCTGTATTTTATCTTCCTCTTATTGCTCATTTGTGTATCCAGAGAGCAGGTTAGACTGCCGAGTTGTTCCTTTGACACAGTTGCTCAAAGCACTTGTTCTGCCACTGAGCTTGGCCTTCTGACCTTTTGACTTATTTTAAAAGACTGCTCACAGCCACAGTCTGTACATTAACTTCTTTGCAAACCAACGAAAGCCATGCAAAAACGTCTGGATTTGTTTTGGGAGGTGCAGATGTGAAACTGTTTTCCCCTAGATTCATCTGTGCGAAAACTCATTTTGAATCAAGCCTGCAATGTAGTTACTTTTGCAGTTTCTGCCCAAGTTCCCTTGGCGCTTTTAGAAAATGTTTGCCAAAAACACACAGGAGATTCATTTTACATTAAAAGAAATGGTAAAGCTTCGTGAATGACCTTTCAGCATCCTTGCTTCCTACTGCAGGTCAAGACTACTTTTTTAAAAAAAAGTTTTGAACACCTGTCTGTGCATGTGCCCTCCATTTCCTGATCTGATTAGCTTCATGAGAGCCATATTCATATTTTATACAGAAGAACAAAACTTATGAAATGAGAAAGACAGTGACTCTTAAGTTGTGATAGAGTTAACAGGCTATGTATTGGGATTTAATATAGAAGATTTGTGATAGGAGTTGTGCTGTCATGTTCCTTGGTGTTTGAAGAAATAAAATCCATATCCCATTTTAAATGAGGCTGGCATTTTAAATGGTAAGGCGAGACGCATTCCTTATTTTTAGTTGCAACAGATTTAGCATACATTTTTTGTTTAGGTGTTCTTCTATCAGTAAGGAATTAAACTTAAGATGGACTGCTGAGGCAGTACTGTGGAACAGCTGAGTGCCTGTAGAAACTGAAATAGAATTCGTTTGACATTCCTCCGGTGAAATATGCAGGCCTTCTCCCTTTGTCTGTCCCAGGACCTGCGCCACAAGGTGTCAGTCAGATAAGCAGCTGTCAGCACAGGGAGCTGCTGCCTAAACTCTGAGCATGAGGTAACCGGTTAACTCTTCACAGGCCACGTCTCCAGCGTGGGTAGTGTTTCAGTCCTCTGTGCTGTGCTGTTGTAGTTAATGATGGTGTTTGTAAATGTAAGATTTGATGATAATGTACAACATATTCGGTAGTTGCAAGCCAGTAATAAAACCAGTAATCAATGGTGCGTCTGTTGTATAGATACAGAAATCCACTGGCATAAAAAGAGCTGCCTGGGAGTGCTGAGTTTCTAATTTGCAGCTGACAGGCAGGTTTTGTTTTAATCCGGGTTTGCTTTGGGACAGAGGTTGGAGTGTTACGCAGTCATTTTTATTTGCTTTGTAAGGTATTTCCTCCTGTGTAGCTGACAGTTTCAGACAGTGTGCTGCGGTGAACCGATGTGAAAGTCTCCCTCCTCACGCCTGGTCCCGTGGAGCTGGGTCGTGAGGTGACATTAGAAATGAAGAGCCTTCTTGAGGAAGAGTGGCAGTAGGCCAGGAAAAGCCGCAAAGCTTCTTCGTGTGCTTGTTAGGATTGCAAGCTGTTGAATTTACTTGAGGGGCCGAGGAACTGGGGGCATGGAGGTGGGGGAGGGGGGGAAGTGAAGTTTCTTTGGAGGGTCCGAACCATCCAAGGCACCCAGGCTGGCAGGTGGGGTTCATTCCAAAACCCCAGCGAACCGATAGCTTGAGGAGCCAAGGTGGTGCCACAGGTCCTGCCCAGAGATGACTAAATGATACCACGTGCGCTTGAAGTTGCACTCTATGCTGTAGGGAGCATGCATGCTATTTTTCGGTAAAAGTTGCGAGAAGACACTTTGAGTTCATTTGTACCAGGATTAAAGAGGCAGTGGTTTTGTTGGGTGCGCCTCCCTCTGAGTTGCCTCGTGTACGGCTCGTGAATTGAGTTGGTAGAGAACCCCTGCGTGATTAATTTGACCTGCTGTCGCCCTTCTGCCCCCAGCTGTTTGTTGGGAGCAGTATAAACATCTTGTGGATGTTGTGAAGGCTCCAGTTCTGTTTTCACAACAAAAAGCTTCCTGGGGTTTTGTAGACGTGGATCAGATTACTTTACAGGAATGGCGATGGAGCTGTATAACTTTGTTTTTATGTATCGTGCTTTAACAGTGGATCTGTGAAAATCTCTAGCTTTGGCGTGAGTCAGAAAGCGGAATTGGTTGGCAGAATTTTTGGGCTTAAACTCCATCATAGACTTCAGCTTCCTGTTTACTGCTTAATCCTTTTAATACCCCTAATTGCTTTGCTACGTTGCAGACAGTGTAAGGGCAGCTGGTTTATGAGTCAGCTACAGCAGCTTTTAATTGGTAAGACTTGGAAAACAGGCCACTGTTCCCCTGTGCTTGGTCCTGTGTGCTCTACTGTAGCTTGCTAGCTCCTCCATGTCGGTGTACAACAGGGTTTTCTGCTGTGCTAAGAAAGCCAGCCTTAGGCAAAGAAAAACCCACTCCTAACGCACATGGCATGATGAACTGAAAACCACTAAGTGCCTTTTATTATGGCTCTCATTAAATGCTCCTTTGTGCTCCTACGGGTTTTTGAATAGTGCCTAGTTGTTACTAAGACAGCGGAGCAGCATAGTGTTTCATTATGCAATTTCAGTGCATTGTAAAAGGCTTTGGATGATTTCCTTTAAAGACCTCCTGTGCGAGGTGAAAGCCATGGCTGCATCATTGGCCACGTGCGAAGAAGCCAACCAGGATGTGACTCCTTTCTCTAGGGTGTAGAAAGTCCCCAGCAGGAGAAAACTTGCACAGCGAGAGCAAATGGAAGTGCGGTTTTGAAGTCATTGCAATATGAAGGTAAACAGTGTTGTGCTCAGGAACGTCACAGTTGATAAAAGACACTTAGTCTTCCCTGCAGCTGTAATGGATCCTGGTGGCTGGAAATATTGGCACCAATTTTGTTTGCAAGTTTGCAGATGTCTCTTTAGTTATCTTAATGTAAACCATGGAAGCTGGAGTTCAGCCCATTCTTAAGACTCGGCCTCTCTTCACTTCAAAACATCAAAGAAGGGTTAGTCGGTTGGCATTTGTGTCGAAGTAAAAGTTCCCTTAGATGACAAATGTCATGTGGAAGATTACTATCTCTTGTGTGAGCTAGTGTGTTTACAATACATACTTCAGCTTTGTCTCTTGAAACTACTGCAGAAACGTCTTAGTTACGCTCTTTTTAAAAGCATGACCTATTGCCGTCTTTTTTTTTCCCGTCACATGCAAATGAGATTGTGCAGATGTGGTGTGAATTTCCATAATGACACACTAGAAGGTAGAAACGCACAACAGTTTGCCCAAAGGCTTGAGTTGTGTGATGTTGAATGGTCATATTGTGACTTTCACAGCTTCTTGCATGTTCTAATAGAACGGTATTGTAATCCAGTGCTGAAACAGTCTCAGAAGATGTTTGTACTGAAGTGTTTTCACTGTTGTTAGGTCAAAGTGAGTATTCAGTAAGGAAGCAGTGAAGGCTAGATTTTATATGTAAAATAGTCTATATACGGCAGAATATTATGTGCTGAATTTACCTTCAAGCACATCACACTCTCTCCCTCCACAGACCCAGGCAGGTCACCAGTTTAGAAAAGGTTACTACGTATTTCTTTTCCGTTTTTAAATGGAGGGGAAAAACAGCTTCTTCTGTTAGGAGGTGAAACGGGACAAAATATTCTTTTATTAGGAAAGTGTCCAGAGGCTTGAGAGCTTTTACTAATCTCAGACGTAAGAAGCAGCATAGTCGTTTGTTCATACTGTAATCCATTGTTTGCGATCTCTTTGTGGTCTTTGTGGTGAACCAGTTGATTTCCTTTAGGCCTTCAAAGAATTCTGAACTTTTCAGATAACATCATAGTGGTTTCTCGCAGACTTTCATTAGTACAGTATCATTCAGAATTTAGACTAGAAAAAAAATTGAAAGATCTTTTCCATAAAGTGGAAAAAAATCGTTAGCTGGCTGTTCTATATTAATAAAATCAGGAGAGCTGTGAGTTCGGCAGTTTTGCTGGCTTTGGTGTATTTATTTCCTTTCCAGTCTCTGTTGGGAGGTATTTGTGTGGTGTTGTGACTGACATGAGAAAGATGGCCCTTCGCTTTTGAGCAAAGACCCCAGATTAAATTAAAGCTTCTCCCGAGTGCCGGCACAGGTTGCGAGGGCTGAGCTTGTTGGTTTCCACCTGGAAGACACCTCTGGCAGACAGAAAGCCTTCTTCAGATGCAGTAATGTTTGTAATTTGTGATTGTCAGGCCGGTGGAAAACTGGGACCAAAGTCTGAGTCTGGGCCAAAGTTGAGAAAATTATCTCCATGATGTTAAGTTTGACACTGTACTTTTTAACTTTCCTCTTTTAGCCAGCAATATTTCTGTTGTGCCACCAGTTCTCCAGTATATCCTTCATGAGCAGTATTGACCTGGACCCTAAACTCCAGTACAGGATAGTTGGGAATTCTCCTGTAACATGAGAGGGACAGATGCCATTCATTGTCCATCGGTGTGCTTACTTCTGTAATCTAAGTCCGGGAGGAAAGGTGTGTCTGCAAGTTTTTCTGGGTCTTGTAAAGCACCCAGCACGTGAACTGCTGGGTGAAGCTGTTAAAATGGTCCACTTAAGCCAACAATGAGCCGATTCAGTTGCGAGCACTGCTGGACCGGAAACCTACAGACACACGGGCCGCCCACTCCAGTACCGGGGATCCGCGCTTCAAATCAAAGTGGTGTGTGACCTGTCGGCATCGGCCCTGTTGCGTTTTCCCCGTGGAAGAGACGGGAGGGTGGCACTGGCCTGAATTGTGGAGCTAGGGCTTCTGCGCCTACAAGACTCCAATTGTAGGAGAGAGAAGTTAGTGCTGCAGTTCTGCTCGTAAGCAATCCCGGTTTGCCAGGAAGTTGCGATCTCTACCAAAAAACGCATGGCCAGGCTTTCCTTTCTGTGCCAAAAAACGGACACGCTAACGTTCCTCAGAGCCGCCCGGGTGAAGTGTGCTTTGAAATGCAGCAATGCGAACCGAAAGGAAAGAAAAGAAAAACCGCCTTCCATCTGTATTGGAAATTAAATATTTATAGGATGTTTGGATTTTGATTTTAACAGTTTGATTAGAAAGTGCTCTTTATAATGACCGTTTTGGGAATGGGTGGGGGAAAAAAAGGGTTCTAGCAAGGACCAGGGTGCTCTTTAGGACCCTGATGCTCTGTTTTTTGGGTTGCAGAGCTGACAGTCTGTGGTGGGGACAGAACCACGGAAGTCAGACTGGACATTTCTATTGAAAGGTTGCTGATCGAGCAGGTGCTCCTAAAACCACAGAGTGTGCTCTTATTGTGGGACTGGTCTGCGTTTTTTGGCCATTCTCCCAGAGCTTATCCAGTTGCACGCTGTTATGCAAAGCTGAATAATAGTGACATACCAATCATGCAGTCAAACCCTTTAACTCTTAGTACCTTGCAGTGCGCACAGAAGCAGATCACTAAAATCAGACACTTAAAAACAGATAATTTAAGAAAAAGTCACCTGCACAGCTCTGGTAAGACGGGTGTCTTGTAAAGTTTTACAATCTTCAGGTGCCTTCTAAACAGCTAATATATTGTTGATTCTTCTCAGTTGCACTGCTGGTTGAGGAAAATATGTAAAAAGTGTTGGGCATTTTTAAAACTCCAGAAATAGCCTACATGTGTTGGTCTTAATATAAGGAGTATTTTATACCTTACATTTATGTCTTAATAAATGGTAGTTTTAACTTTAATAGTTCTTTATACTAAATGTATTTTCTTCTGCCATTTCTCATTGAATGGTGACGTTTCCACAAAACTAGACTCCGCTTGTACCGCTTAGTGCCAAAGCTGTTTGAATTGTCCTTACACGGTCCATAAATCCCTTTTAATGATATAAAACAATTTTTGAATGGTTTTTATTTTGTTGAGGCACAGTTCCAGTAGTTTTTCCCTCTGAGGGAGATCTTCTACAACACAGCTGGAGTTCGGCTCACAACGCAACACCTGGCCATTCGGTTTCACGACTTGTAAGCAAAACTGCTCATTGTTTCAGTCACCTGTTGTAACTTTTATTTCTCTTTTCTCTCCCCCCGCCCCCCCCCCCCAACTCTCTTTCAAAGGAAATGACCTAAGAGGCCTTACAAAAACACATCTGAGCTCTCTTGCTTCAGACTACAGTCGCCGAGAAACTCGAATCTGGAAGCAGCACTCGTTTCCACAGTGAAGTTGATAACTACCTCAGCCAGGAGAGAGAGGAGGGGGAGTCCCACCGGCTGCTGTCTACTCCTTCCCAGGCCTGGAGAACCTGCGGAGAGCTTCCCTGCCGCATTGCACTGAAAGGATCACCGACGGGCCGGATCTGTCGTGTCCAAGCCGAGACGGACGCTCCTGAGACAGCCTGCCTCTCCGGCCCAGAGCCACCGCACTGTATAATCGGGGGGCGATCGGGGTTTTCCTTTAGTCTCTGTTCATTTTTTATTCCTTTTATTTTCCTATCTTCGCTGTTGACCAGTGTTACATTTTTCCTAAAATTCCTTTTGTTTTTCCTCTCATAGCTTTTAAAAGATTTGTATTTTTTACCAGAGGTCTATATATATACACACACATATATATATATTTAAAAACAAACGAAGGAGTTTTTCTTCTTCCACTTGAAGAAAACATTTGTGCACTTTTTGAGATCTCCCCCGGCTTGACCAAGCCAATGCTTGCTTGGAATAAGAGCAGATTTGTCACCGGAGTGTCGCCCAAGTGCTGGAGCGGTGTGGGAATAGGAATATTCTTCGTTATTTAACCACTAATGACCTTCTGCGGGGCTGGGAGAAGAGCGGAGTGGAAGTAGATTTCGCCTGCTTGGTTCCCCGACTCGGACTGTTAGATGCGAGCTGCAGCAGGGCTGCCTCTCTTTCACACTTTCTCGTCTCCTCTTCCTCTCCCCGCTGCTACTAAGCCTTTGGAAATGCCTCGTAGGCAGGCTGTGCCCTCCAGCTATCTTTCTACACCAGTCCAGGAATAATTAACTGTTCAGAGCTGGTGGGGCTGTGATCTTGAAACAAGAGGCTGCAAGGAAAGCAAACAAGAAATAAAAGCAACCGAGAGGGGAGGCTAGCGACACAGCTCGCCACTTATGTATTGTTGTAGTGCTCAAGAAAGTAAAATGGACTACAAGCGGCGCTTTTTGCTTGGCGGGTCCAAGCAGAAAGTGCAGCAGCACCAGCAGTACCAGATGCCCGAGCTGAGCCGGGCCCTCAGCGCCCCCCTGGCGTGCAGCTCCAGCGCCGCACCGCCCTCCCTGGGCTCCGGCGGCGGCTCGCCCGGCCGCTGCAGCCACCCCCCTCCGCAGCACGGCACGGCCATCGCCGACATCCAGCAGGGCATCTCCAAGTACCTGGACGCACTCAACGTCTTCTGCCGGGCCAGCGCCTTCCTCACCGACCTCTTCAGCAGCGTTTTCAGGAACTCGCACTACTCCAAAGCAGCTATGCAACTGAAGGACGTGCAGGAACACGTCATGGAGGCGGCCAGCCGGCTCACCGCAGCAATAAAGCCCGAGATCGCCAAGATGTTGATGGAGCTCAGCGCCGGCGCCGCCAACTTCAAGGATCAGAACGACTTCAGCCTGCAAGACGTTGAGGTAGGGGGAGCCCGGAATCCGGTCTGCTTTTGCAGGGATTGTGGCCTCGTGTTCGTGTTCAGGGCGGCCAGATCTAGTGCATGAAACGACGGCCGAGAGCCGTTTTCGCCCTGCCTGTGGTTCTTTCGGGTTTTGCGGTTCAAACGTGCGTCTCTTTGCCGTTCGTGATCTGCCTTTGCTTCAGGCAGTCCTGTGGAAACGGGGTCCCAGTGGGAGAAGCAAGTCTGGCCCAGCAGTGCCACTTTTCATTCCATCTCAGTCCTTCATGACTTAATTGAACCAATTAAGGGTGCTGTAAGGCAAAAGAGCTGTTTGCCTGGTCCTAAGCAGAGCTATTTGTAAGGTGTCTCTAAGACCTATAGGAGCACATTGCTCAAAGACCTGGGTTATAAAAATGTAGTACTTATATGCTGACATTTTATTTCTGTCTGTCTGAATGCCAAAGGATAGTTTTTTTTTTGCTGTCATGCTCATCTGAGATGCAATTGCACCACTCCATTTCCTATTGGCAAGTACAGGGCACTTTGTATTCTAAGGGTGTTGTTGAAAAGCTGTCTGAGGTGTCTGCGCTCACCTTCAGGACATGTGGTTGCTCTGTTTATAATTCCTTGGCTCGGACGGAGGTGTTGGTGCTCGATATTAAACTGATGCCGAGATTTCTGGGTGGCTTGTGAAAAGCTGTGGGTAGGTGTGAAAACGGAACCAGCAAAATGAAACTGCGAAGATGGATTATCTACCAGGGCAAAAAAAAACCAGCCCCTGATCTTCGGGAGTCACTGTGCGGTCTACATCCTAGTGCTGTCTGTCACCTGATTTAGGATTCCTCTTCCAGCCAAATGAGAACTTCTAGGTACGATACTAGGCTGTCACAGATGAGCTCCTTTTTAAATGATTATATCTAGCAGAACAGATCCAAGGTGCCTTGAGTAGGAACAGTTAACAAGTGCTTTCTCCACCAAATTACCATGTGTTTTTGAGACATTTAACCACCTTACCACCCACAGCTAATAACAGCATTGGAGCACTGCAATCCAAAAACCTTGGTCTAAGTTTTAAGGCTTGTTGTATTGAAGATAATTTCCTGTGCTGAGAATTATGGTGTAAATGCAGCCAGTGTGCTACTGTACCAAGCACAATTACTTAAACCATTGTTTAGATAATCATTTTTCACCACAGGCACTGGCTTATTGGTTGCCTTCATAATTATAACATGCAGTCATAATAAGAGACCCAGTTACGATCCCAACTGTAAACTTACTTACATTTTTTTTCCTCTAGGAAGTAAACATATTAATCCAGACAGTGATGTTTTGGAATCAAGATGATATGAGGTCAGCATCTGAATGTGTACCGTTCATGCCATGACCCTCCATTTCCAACAGAAAGCTTATTGTCGGGAGCCTCGGGCCTGCCAGATCCCAGAGGAATGCGCTGGAGGAATGCGGTTTCTCCTTGAGATGAGGAAAGCAGTTGTTCTTCAGCTCATAGCACTGATCCTTTGCCGGCTGGCATCTTACTGCTGTGCTTCTACCGAGGAAGGGCAGCGGGAGCAGCTCTTCTGCCCCCTGCCCTCCCCGCGATGTGCGCTCAGGTTTCCTGGCCCGTCCTGGAGCCGCACGTGGAGGGCCAGGAAACTGCCGGAGCCCGACGGCGACTTGCTCCCCAGCCCGGGCTCCGGCTGCGTGGCTCCGAGGCCCCTGCCGGGGCCCGCTCTGCCCACAGGCCGGAGAGCCGCCGCCCTCTCGGTTCCCGGGAGTGACGTCAGCACACGGCACACTGCAGGTCACATCGCACCCCGCCATCTGTTCGATTTGTGCTGCGCGGTCTCTTCCGTCCCGCTGGCTGGGGGCCGGAGCACTGCCGCCTGCTTCGCCGGTCTCGGTGGTTTGGCGACCTGTCTCTGCAGAGCTGGTTGACGTGAGGATCAGGCGAATGTTTCTACCCAGAACTGTTAGACTGCTGTTTGTTTTTCGCTGTTCTTAGCGGTCTTGCACCACAGCAGTCACTCTTCATGTTGGCTTCTTCGGGCAACGGTTCACTGTCAGCTGTGAACTTGGTTTTGTGTTTTAGGCTGATATTTTTCTGTCATTTATTACAACATCAACCACCCCCTGAAAGGTCTTGGGGACAGTATTTCCAGAAAGATGACATAACGTTCCTCAATATTTACTGTAATATCATCGCCCAGCAGGGTGGTGTGACAGAAGCAAGTCGCCAGTGTAAACGTGGTGAGAGCCAGGCTAGATTTATGTGCTTGTGAAATATAAGGGCCAGCATAGTTTTTGAAGATGCAGTATGAGTCACTTCTTATTCCTGAGAGTTGTGATATATAATATTGGTATAAGGCAATTTCAAAGCTTTATTTTGAGATGCATGCATAATTGCATGTAGGATTGGACTATGATGGGTTATTTTCTGATTTAAGAATGTCTTGTTGCAAATATTTCCTGCCCAAGGTAAGCATATGGATCTGAGAATCTGTAGTGTCATTTTTAAGTGTTTCTTGGTTTCGTCTTTAGACAACGTCAACACCTAGATAAGCAGTACTTCAGGGAACATGTCATGAAGGAGTCGGTGCAGCACAGGAATTGTAAGGTTGAGAGTTTAATTGAAATCATGCTTCAGTATAGTGAAAATTATTTTGCACACTTTAATTGGTTCTCAAGTTTAAATATTACTTTAATGCACATCTTACAAAGATGTTTATAAACAACTGAATGTTAGGATTTAGCAGTTGAATCTCATTGCAAGTTGGCCTCCTTGCTGAGTCTTGTGCTAAATCTGCCGAAGAGAAGGCTGCTTCATCTAAAAAATATCTGTATGTTTAGAGATGGTAAAATAAAGCTGAGGGCTCAGGAGAACACTGGAATGTTATACAGGACTGCAAACTTCCAGTCAGGGAGGTGGAAAAAAAAGTTTTAATCTGAGAAGGGCTCACTGGCAGCTTAAAGCAGATCAGCTGCCAAATATGCTTGAAAATGTCACGGTTTATTAGTAGACCGTCTCCTGTGCTCATGAACCAAACCACAGAGGGATGAAACACTGCAGACAGAACTGTCCAAATTTGTATGCTGCAATTGTCCTGAACAGCTGGCTGCACAAGTATTTTAATGTGGAATACAATGTCAAACTCGAATGCTCTTCTACTGTTTTCGTATTTTCATGCGCTCCGATTGTATCCCTCTAGCAGTAAATAAAATCGTTATCTTCTGACAGGTGGCTCTCATGTTGGCGTCATTAACGCCGATGGGCAGACTCTCGGGATCTTTAAAATTTTTACTATCATGGCAGTGTGTAAAACTGCTGAGAAACTAAATACATCCCATTGCGTGCTTATACCATGAACTTTGGCAAAGTAAAATCTAGTTGGTTGTGCTGCTTGCCCTTTGCAATCCAGTAGGAATGGAAATGAACTATTTTTACATCCTGTACGTTGGACCATGTGGTTACAAACAGCCAGGAGACCCTTCGGCACATCTGGCTGGTTTGTTTGGTAGTAATCCAAGGCTCCTGTCAAACCTGCTTCTGGAAGTATTTTCTGATCCTCCTATTTCGGTATCGTCTGTGAATGTGCGTATTAGACTGATTATACCAAAATCAAGAGCACTGACGTAAATCAAGGACAGTGATGCTAATACAGATCCCTATGGTATTCCGATAATCACATCACCCCGATTTGAGCATTCACTCCTTATCTGTACTGTATCTGTTTTTGTCCAGTAACCATTTCTCAATCCATAACCTTGTCTTTTTTTTGAATGCCTGCTGCCAGCACCTCATATCTAGCAGTAATAAGACTAATTGGTTTACAAGTGTTTGGTTTGGTTTTGTCCCTCTTGTTTATGGGTGGGTGCTACATTGGCATGCATTGTTTAAGAGCCAATGAATAACCATGTTGCCTTGATTACAGCTGGTAAGATGTCATCCAGCCATAGAGATTTATCTGAAGGGCTTCTAGTACCTGCAAGACCTCTGTCATTCTTCTGGTAATATTTAATATACCGCAGAGCTGTCTTTCTCAGCCTGAGGCATGTTGTCAGTTTCTTCCATAATGAAGACCTGCATAAAATATTAATATATGTCACTTCTCTTTAACATAGAAAAAATTCCCATTATTCTCCCATTATTCAGTCCACAATGCTTGGATCACTTGCTCTCTGAAAGGTTCTCTGACAATCTGAGTGAGAAAGTGGGACAGGCGGCCTTATCTGCCATTCATGTTTCTGCTGATGCCCCCCTTTTTAGTCCTCACCTATGTAAGGAAAATTAAACTTTTCCATGTTGACCACTTCTTCCTTTACACACTCCTTATTATGTTGCACAAGATTGTTGTTTTAATTATTATTAATAATAAACCTTATTTTGTATAGGGCTTTTACAAATAGCTTCTCTGAGCACTTTATTTGAATTTGGAGGTTTGCAACATTACATCTGACACTCTGCATTTTTACTCTTTTTATAAGTCTGACTTTCTGTTCCTGACACCTTTAATTCATCAGGGTAGTTCAGGTTGACAGCAAGGAAGAGGTTAATATAGCCATGGCAGGAAACGCCAGTATCATTGGAGTCGTGATTTAGGTTGTTCCCGTTATTCGGTGATGTATAGCGGCCACTGGAGATCAGGAGTAACATAAATCAGTCTTGAAACAGATGCACAGAGGTTATTTATGACGGGCTCAGAGTATAACAGGAGTTGAGAGCTATCAGTGTGCTCCCCGGGCCTGTGTCGTTTGTCCAGGAGAACGTGCCATTCAGATGCCCTTCGTCAGCCGCTACAACCTTTTAATGACCTGAAACTGGTGGAGCGCTGCCTCTTCGTGCACTAGGAGCATGGGCTTTCAATCCCAGCAGGTCTGTCAGCTTCCTTGGCCTTGTAGATCGGAACATCGTCTTGTCTTGTGCTCGAGTGTTTTTTATGACTGGTAGGTATCGAGGAGTCATCTAAATTTATTCAAATTGCATGTAATTTATGCCATTAAATTTCTGTATAATGTCATTGCTTTCTCCAGTGAGAGCACATTTGCAATGCTTCTTTAAAATTTCAGTTAGCCTTGATTGTGCTGCTGTAGGCAAGGGGATTTCGAATATGTTTGAAAGCATAAATATAAATTGCACAATGCAGTCTGGTGGAAAAATACGCCCCCTTAAGATCTTATGGTTTCACATATTGAGACATATTTGACCTTCATCTAGTCCTTACCAAGTCCTAATACAGTAGTACGTATAACTAATTTCATTTAATAAATGACACACAAAAAGGAAGTAAGTGCACTCTTAGTTGTATCACTTCTTCAACACACCGAAGATAGTTTCTGCATTCAGGAAGCTGTTGTTTCTGAAACCACAAACAGCAGTCCAGGTCCTGATTCGAGTCTTCTATGCCACATCATCCAAATGTATATAGTATTAGATTCAAATACGTGTTCTGTTCTTGCAGCGACAGTACTTCAGAGCTGCATTGTGGTCATTGTGCGGCAGTGGGGGGAAAGCATCAGTGTACTTGTGAGGCCAAAGCTTCCAAGAATTGAGAATAAATCTGAAAAAGCCACTAAAAAGGCTTGGGTTAGTTGTGACCAAAGTGTTTTATTCAATTCATTTACGAGACGTAATTATTGTGCATCATTTTCACATGAGACTGTGCTCGGGCATGCTCAGTGCTTGTAACCACTTGCTCATGAATGTGTATGAAAGCCCATAGTTCATATTAAAGGGACTGCTGAAGACTTGTTTGAATTTTTAAAAGAAATTTTAGCTTTTGCTGAGCAATGGTGTTACAGTGGTACTGGACTTTATTTTTTAAGATTTCCTTACTGCATGGATTATATAGGCCCAATAGTTGCATGTTTCTTTTAAGGGATGTAAGTGCTCAGGCAGCTATATTAATGTTTAATCTAATCTTTTCCCTATGTACAATATTAAGTGGCGAGAAGACTTGCGTTATACATCGTGTAACTTTACATGTAACTTTGCTGTCATCAGCAAGCAGTAACTGAGCTCCCGATTCAGGAAAGGGTTTGAATTCACAGACCTACCCTGCCTGTTTTTACTTTTGTGATGGATGTGACAGACTGCAGTGCCCTACAAAATAAGGAAAGTATACCACCCATTGATTCTGCATCACAGACTGATGTGATATCGACATCACACAGTCATCCTGTTAGACTTTACTTATGCAGTAATGAGCAGATCCCCGCAGTGTGATTGATTAATGATTGAATGATTCATCAATTGTGTTTTGGCAGCAAAAATCTTATTCTTCACAAATTGTTTGAAATGTACCATTCTTAAAATGATCAACGAGATCTTTAATAAATGCTTTTTTTATGATTCGCTAATATTCGCATTGTTTCAATTCATGAAGTGTTCGTAGCTTTCTCTGCTAGTTACTTCATTCCTTTTCTGTGGCAAACCGAGAGACATTTGAGGGATTTATAGGAAGGCGGTAAAAAAAAAAAGTTTTTACGAAGTTATATTACAAATAAGGCATTAGCTTTTTAAAAACTGAAGTATTTTAATTTTACCTAGCATCTCATTATCTCTTTTTTTTGGATCAGGGTGAGGAAACTTTCACTTGGGTGTTGTGTGAAAGCCATGAACCTGGGCCCAGGAGATCAGTGTTCTGTGCATCATTTATATTGTATATTAACCACGGGTCTCGGTCCCAGGCTCTTCAAACGCGTCAGCCAGCAGACATACAAAAAAGGCCAACAGTCCTGTGAGGTACATGAGCAGTCTGCACTTCATCAAAACAGCTCGCTCACACATTACAGGAAAAAAAGGTTTTGATGGAGTGTTCACTGCTTGTGAAACTTCTAGACATGCTGCCTGTGGTCTCTAATGAGCTCTAGTTTTCATCCTTATTTCCCTTGATTTTATTTTGTTTTTTAAGGGAGCAGAGTATGTTTCAAACCCTCTTCATTTATGTGCAGTTTAGGCTAAACCATCAGTTGCTTTTTTAGATATTTAAATACCATAAAAGATTTTTCAGATTAACACTGAAGATCTGTACATGTTGTGTTTTTTGTTCCTGGGAAAACACACTTTTAGGATACTGATGTTTAGAGTTATTCAGTATCTGTGCATAAAAGAGGCAGACTGAATTGACATGCTGAGGTGTCAGAATTGATCAGTTGTGACAAGGGGAAATTTGTGTGCTTTCAAGTTGGTATCAAAAGCTGGGTTTTGGAAGCTGCTGAAAGCCAGCTTAATGTTGTATGGTCAGGTATTAATTTCATTACCCTTGTGAAATGCCTCAATCAATCATACTGCCTCTTTCTAATTATTATTCTCTGTAATAACTATTACATATAACTGGTATAGTTTGTCATAAAACTGGCTTTCACTTGCACATAGAGAAGACTAACTCTTTACACTGTGTGGAACAGGCAGGCACCTATTTACTCAAGGCATTGTGGGAGTATGAAACAGGCTACCAAGTGTTTTTACTGCTTTTCGTCACCTTTTCTCCCATTTTTTTAAGAATGCCTAATTAGATTAATTTTTGTAGCAGAACGAATATATGTATTTCCTGCTCTTATTAGTCTTCTGAATGATGAGCTGTGCTGCAGGAGCAGTGAAGCAGCTTCTCTTCAGGTGTCTGTGACACTAGCAGCTGAAGCAGCTGACAGTCGTGCATGTGTTCAGCTTGACACCAGTGCTTGGGCTGCGATGCACAAGTGGGGATTTGAAGGCATTTTCCCCTGCCGCCTCGTAGTACTGTCCCTCACCGCTGTGCTGTTCTGTGAAAAGCAAAATGAAAGAAACAACTTTCAGGACATCTGTGTGATGTGTACCAGTCTATCCCTCAGAGCTTTCTCAAAAGTGAACACAGGTTTCTTTTGGGAAGAGCAAAACACACAGAGCAAAGACAGCAGGTCCCTGATGGGACTGAAACTAGCAAGGAACTCCTTTCCATTGTGAGCATACAATTTAAACACATTGATTTATCGAGCTCCAGGAGCACGGCGTTGCTGAGGTTATCTTAAATGGTCCCAGGTCGATCATTGTGGGAGAAACCCAAACCGGCTGTTCCAACAGAAATCGAACACTCTAGACATTCAAGACATTGGAGAATCCTCTGTTTTCATGCACTTTAAGAAAAAAAACATAGCTACAGTCTGCTGCACTGTAACAGGGTTGAGGTTATTCACAATGGTAAATGAAGTATAAATAGTCATCTGTTCTGAATAAAGCTTTGTGGTTTTCTATGTACAGCGATTTTGTGAATGGGAAAGATTGCAGTTCCCTTTTTAAGGGACTTTACACTTGCTGGTGAATGTCGGCTTTGATTTTCCTTCTTTCTGGCTTGTTTCCACTCATTTGTGAGCGAGACAGAGATTACTGCTCATACGAGTAGTTATAGAACATTTGATTTTTCAAAAACCACAAAGCACTATACAGTTTCAGGGGTTCAAACCCGGCACAAGGGGAGAAAAAGAACAGGCGGTAAGTTGACAAAATAAAACAGTTATCCATTAAAATCTGTGCTACAAAAACAGGTCTTTCAGTGAGTATACAAATATATCCAGTCTCGGAGTATCGGTAGATCTGGGCTCTATCACCCATGATGTGCAGGCTGATCTTAGTCTAAGAAGACCTGAATCGGCAAATCTCCGATTAAATGCTGGACCATTAGTCCTCAAGGTCCTTATGGTGGCTTGAGGATAGACCATTCAGTTGCTTATACTATATTTAGACAGGAGATCTGTGAAAATGCAATTAAAATAAAATGTTTAACAGTGTGTTTTTTTTTTAGGTTAGAGCGAAATTAAACTGAATTTCATAAGCATTGAGGTATTAACATTGCAGCTCATGTTAATGCTTATGCTGTATGTAATTAGGAAGTGTAAGTTTTAAATAGTACAGATGAAGGCTGTTGGGCTGTATATAGCAGACCGTTATGCTACCTGCATAGTAAATGGGTAAGGCTGTGAAAAATGCTAAAGATGTTGTTTTTGTTGGAGGCTGATGTACTGGGATTGCCGTTTAGCAGAGCAAATCATACCAATAGTTTGGAGTGCTACAAACACTCAGACATGACAGCGGGGCGGGGATGGATGACTTCAGCTGAACATTTCCCTCTCCGGCCTCCCCGCATCCGCGCTCAGCCCCGGCTCCGTCCGTCTGTCTGTCTCCCGCAGGTGCTCGGGCGGTGCTTCCTGACGGTCATGCAGGTGCACTTCCAGTTCCTGTCCCAGGCCCTCCAGAAGGTGCAGCCGGTGGCGCAGTCCTGCCTGGCGGAGGCGCTGGCCCAGGCCCAGGAGCGCCGCGCCGGCACCCGGCCACCCGGCGCCGACGCCGGGGCCCCGTCGGAGCTGGAGGAGGCCGCCAGGTCCTGGAAAGGTGCAGCCGAGGTACGCAGGCAGGCGCCGCTATTTTTACAGGCCTCGCCGCTCGCAGCCCCCAGCGGCCCGGCTGTGTATTTTTAAGTGTGCATTCCTGCCCTGGCAGATCACGAGCTGGGAAAACTGCGGTGCTGGGTTTGTTTGCATGTTTACTTCATCTTGATTCCACTTGCGGTTTATGTCCAAGGGCCGGCCAGAAAGCGGCTGCCCAAAGTGTGTTAAAGAATCGGGAATCTTGGTCACAGAAGCAGGAGTGTTGTTGATTAGACACGTGTTGCTTTTCCAGGTTTCAGCACTGAAGGTCTCTTGTTTTTTTTTTTCTTGTGAGTTTACTTTTTAAAACGTGGGGCATTGGTTTCTGGGAGCCCCTTGTGTTTCAGAATGAATACCAGTATTTCTGGTTTTGATCTGTGACGTCCTTGAACAAAGGCCTTATTTTCAGCTGCAGAAATATTTAGTGTGGGATTTGTCTTGGAAGGAATTAAGTTTGGAATAAACTCCCCCCCCCACCAAGGGAAAAAAGAGGCCTCTTCCATCTAACTAGCCTCAAGTGAGAGCTTGTATGTCCATTTCAGGACATTTTTAAAGGCAAACCGTTTGATCCAGATCAGAAAACAAGTTCCTGTGTTTAACAATGTAACACGTGCTGTGAGCCCTTTCATTACAATTTTGAATTACTGTGGAATTTTTTCATTTGGCCCTGATCAGAATTAACACAACATCCAAGTAGTGGTAAGGTGAAATAACACATTGGGATGCATCTTCTTCTCGCCCTGCTTTGTGGAAGTGTTTTGTTCCGATGTGGACCAGTAAACCTTTCAGTGGTGCAGAAGGGGTGTAAACTGTGCTGAATGGTTAATGCATTTGTACGACTAGGAGAGAGAAAAAGTTTATCCACTGCCTAATCGACTGAAGCCGAGTTCCCAGATTGCCCTGAGCTCTGTGGGATGTAACAAGCCAGAGTGGATCTCATACGAGGGTGAATGGTTTTAGTGCTGGCTCGTGGAGTGTTAGTCTGGACAGTTATCAGTCTGGATTTCCTGCTGGAATGTGGGGGGGGCTCTCACAGCTGGAGGGCTTTCTTAGAGGTGGGCACAGTTAAGTGCGACTCTAGCCCTCCTGCTGCAAGCTTTCTTAAACAGACCCCATTCTTCTCTGAACTGCAGGAGCACAGTGATGTCATGTGCCAGTACAGGCCAGGGCTTTTGCTTCATAACAGTCTCAACACTGAGACTTTTCATGCTCGCAGTCGTGCAATTTGCGGAGAACGCGTCCCCCATTTATTAGCACCAGTCCTGCAAAGCCGTGGCTGAAATCCCATCTCGCTTTTAAGAGTGGGAGGAAAAAAAATCAAGTGTTTTTGGCCTGTTTTCATTGCATCAGGATAGGTGCCCTTGTACACCAACAGCGTTTGAGGCACTTCATGGGGTAAAAACAAAAACGCACAAAAGAGAAACAAATAAAATTAAAATAACTATAACCTTGAACAGAAGCGAGTTTCTGTAGTGGAGCAAGGCAGCTGTCTTGTTGAGTGCTGTGCTCACGCAGTCACTGGCCTGTGGAGTGGGCGAGCCAGAGGAAGATGTCCTCTGTACCATCCTCACCACACAACTGCCAAATCTCTTCAAAGGAATTTTGAAGTCCAAATCTATAAGAAACAGAAACGCAGTACACTGGTGAATATATTCATGGTTAACGCGAATGCCAACAAGAGGCAAAAAGTCCAAGAATTAAGCCTGACTTCTCCTTGGGATGTTTGATCAATGGAAAGGTGTTTAACAAAATGAACATAATTATATTGATGAAAACATGGAGAAAATGACCTGCTAAAATGAATAGATAATTTATGCATTTCCTTTTTTAAATTTTATATAGGAAGTAGTGTAAAAAACAAACTACTACAATGCATAATGTAACGAATGCAATGAAGTGGATGTAACACCAGGAATGCTCGATTGATTTTTTGCGCAGTGGCTGACTGTGTGCACTCCAGTGCGATTTGCCTTTCCTGTTGCCTGGCCCTTGACGTGTTCGCGGTGTTTCGCTTTCGCTCTGTCCCAGGCCACGTCTCGCCTGAGGGAGAGGGGCCGAGACGGCTGCCTGGCGGGGCTTGAAGTCCAGCAGCTCTTCTGCTTCCAGACCACCACCATCCCCGACCACCAGCTGAAGGAGCTCAACATGAAGATCGACAGTGCTTTGCAGGTGGTTCCCATGGCCGGGCTCTTGATGGACTGTCGGGCTCTGGTTTCACTCATTGTCATCGAGAGAAGGAAGACAGACAGACTGAGAGAGAGCCTAGGCCTTGGATTTAAAGCATATGAAGCATTTTTATTTTGACTGTGATCAAGTTTCTTAAGTATCGGCGATACAGCAAATTTTTTAACATACATTTGTAAATATTTAGAGCCTTCAGGAGAACAGAGCTGAATTCCTAACAAGATAATTTGTAGACTAAACTGGACTGGAGACGTTGCATTGCTTAGCCTTTTGCAGATAAAGGGAACTTTCTTTGTCTTGTTTTTACAGAATTGAATGTGGTCTTTGTTTTCCATGCAGGCGTACAAAGTAGCATTAGACAGCCTGGGCCACAGTGAGTACACCCTGAAGGGCGGCTTTCACCTCGACCCCAAAGCTGTAGAAGCAGCTTTACAGGTGTGTGATCTATTCAGTGTGCTTCCTAAAAAAGATCCTGTTTCTGTGCTGCTTCTCATAAACGCGCATAAGAAAATGTTCTCTTTAAAGCTCTGTTAATGCTGAAAGCCCCGTTGTGGAGTCTGTATCTGTCGTGCTGTCGGTCTTGCCTGCGCTCGCGGTTCACGCTCCTGTTTCACGGCTCCAGGGCTGCTGCAGCGAGGCGGAGGCGCAGCAGGTGGGCCGGGCGCAGACCGCCTCCCAGCCCCTCCAGTGCGAGCTGCCCACCATCCCCGTGCAGATCGGCTCGCACTTCCTCAAGGGCGTCTCCTTCAACGAGTCCGCGGCGGAAAACCTCAAACTGAAAACGGTACGTTCCTGTCCTGAGTACGCACTCAGTGGCCCCCGTACTGGGGTACGTCACAAGCCCCTGTCCCGGGTGCCCACGCTCCCCGTACTGTGGTACACTCGACTCTTATTTGATAAGCAAAAGAAAGCTGTGGGTAAAATTGGTAGAGACTGTTCGGTTTTAGCATCGGAGGCTTTCATTTAGGTAACCTGGAGCTCAGAAGGTTCTGCACACCAGTACGAGTAGTTCGCTGTATACTGGTTGAACTTTTTTTTGTTAAACTTGCTTTCCACATAATGTGACAATAAGCTTTGCAAACAGGTATTATAAATGATTTAATGATGTGGAAAGAAATATATTTTTTTATTAAAGGTGCATTGTTTCAAGGACTTATGTGTCCTGCTTTTGTGTTTCATAATTAGAAATGTAGTTAAATATCGTTCATGATTTGTTTTTCCAAAAAATACCTTGTTTGTGTGTACCGTTTAAAACAAATCAGCAAATCGGGCTTTTCTCTAGTTTTTCATACTTCGTACTGGTACGAAAGCCAGTAAGCCATACAGCCAAATTCTGATTTATAAATATTTTGGAATAGACATACATTTTTTCAGCTTTCGTTCTTTGACAAGGAGAGTTTCAGCCAACTTGTGAGATACATTTCACAGTTCTGGCAGGCCTGTGTGGAGCTTTGTTTTGGTTAGTGTCTTCGTCTGCGGTTAGAAGAATTCCTGCTAATCTGATTAGTGCAGTCTGTTCACCATCAGGTCACTTTTCCCTTTGAAGTCTGGACATCGCTCCGTGAACGAAAACAACCTCCCACCCCACCCCAGGAAAAAACGTTGAAATAACTTCAGGCAAACCAATTATGAAAGAGCACAATGGATTATAATATTTCAAAACAAGCAGGCCCCGTGAGCTACACCGAGGGACACCGCGTCCTTTCATTCCGCTCGTGTGAAATGGGATAGCCAGAGAAAGAGATTCATTACCGGGCATTTCGCAAGGAGGCCAGGCTTCCCCTGGTCGCCACGCATGTCGGGGGCTGTGGTTTTGCTCTGAGACGTCGCAGCTGTGATGTTTGTTTTCTCTGTCCTCCTCCTCCTCCTCCTCAGCAAACGATGCTGCAGCTGATTAAAGAGGCAGCTGGGCAGAACGGAGTGGCCCCCCGAGACGACTCCCCCGTCACCGAAGTCCTCAATCAGGTGTGCCCATCCAGCTGGAGAGGGGCCTGCAAGACTGCTGTGCAGCTGCTGTTCGGGCAGGCGGGGCTGGTGAGTCCAGTTCAAGGGCCGGTCGTCCAGAGGAGGACCAGTGTGGTGCCCGGGGAGACGGGCCTCTTGGCATAGAGATGAGGTTTTAAATCACACGCGTTTCTTAGGCCACGGTTTAGTTCTTCCTCCCATCTGAAGACTGTGGGTGCTGCGTTATGCAACTTATTTTGATATTATTTGATATATTTAAAGAAATATATTATTTCTTTGTCACAGTCAAGTGTTGCACGAAAAAGGAGCTCCTGTGTGGGATTGCTGGTATTGGTAAATGTTACAGGAACACATCAAACCCATAACATGCCGTTTTTACACCGTTCTGAAATGTTTCTGGTTTATATGAACACACGGTACTCTGCCATTTGTATGATCATAAAGGTGAATTTTTTGGGGTTGTCACTATCCGTCAGTATGTCATCGGGATGGCTGCACAGTTCAGACTGTGCGTTATAATTGTTTTTAGAAGCCTGCCCTGTGTGCGTTGCTTGCTGGGACAGGCTCTGGCTGCTCTGCAACCCTGTACTGGATCAAGCTGTTAAAAAGTGATGAATGGATTAATTGTTTTTAGAAATGTGACAGTCCAGGGGTGTATTGGTGAAGACTCTAGCCTCCAGACTGGTGGAGTGCTGAATTTTGTACCCTTGAGCAAGGTAACTCGCTCAAACTCCTCTGGGAATTGCTCTGCATTTATAGAGCATAAATAGGGTCTAATATCATGCAATAAATGCAATAAAAAATTATTTCTCAACGAAGCCTCCCTGACAGGGCTCAGTTAGAAATGGGCAGTGTTTGATTCATGGTATTTCTCCATGAGCACAAGCCCAATCTCTGGTACAGAGGATGCACCTGTGCCATACAGAAAAACAATGGCCTACTTTCCTGTTGGACAGGAAGCCCTTTTCAAATCGCTGACCTGGGTGTGTTTAGTCTGTTCTGGGTCTTGGCCACTGCTTCTGTGGAGAGGAGGGGGAGGGTATCTCTACAGCTCATTTGACACTGGCTTTTAGGTGTCCCACTACGGAATTAGGATGGAAGGAGCAAGCAGTTTATCAAGATGATCTTATAGGCCGAAAGGAACAGAACTTGTGCGCTGCAAAGTTGTCTTCAGTGGGTTAGTCTTTTCCCATGGATATTACGATTGCATTATCACCCATGTCTCCAATTTCACTATTAGTGTACATGCGTGTACAAATATTTATGTTCATGATGAAAATCGTAATTATTTTTGTAAGCCAGCAGTTTGGTGTTTTTGCACCCTTTCCATTCCCAGGATTGAAAAGTACAGTGTTGGATATCATCAAGCTAAGTGTAAGATGTACACGTTCAAAGTTCCATATTATTCCCGGTAACTTTCTGTGTTTTATTTCTAAGAAAAAAAGTGTGAAATATTTTCTTTAATATGTAGTTTTCTGATGCTGCTTCACTGATATGTGCTATTTAATTCCTGCAGCAGGGGCCAGAACAGCTCAGAACCAGCCCTTGTGTTAGACTGCACGTGACAAGTTCAATATTTGGTTTCAGACAAAGAGACAAAGAGTATTCCCAGAATATAGTTTCAAGGGATTCCATTGCTGTTTCAGGGTTAGTCTCTGGCTGCAAAGGGCACCGATAGACACAAATAAACTGACTTCCTGTTAGTCATCAGAGGAAGCCAGCCCTGAGTGAGTCAGTGTCTTGTGTCCTTGCAGCCACTCTGCTGCTCTGTGTTCCTGGTAGAAGAGTTTCCACCCTGGGTCTCAGCGAGGCTGTGCTCCATAAATACCACTGCTCTGCCAAGATTGCAGTACCAAGAAGCTGAAAATGGACAAAATGAATTGCTTGGTTTTGCTTTGAAAAATGCACCCTAACCCTGCCATCATAAAAAGTTATGAAACTTCAGAGTTTGTTGGATCTCTTCAAGCACATGTATTAATGTCCCAATGCACATTACACAGCATGTATTGGACATGTATTATGTATTACAATGCACAACAGTAAGCATTGGAACAGTTAAGCGCAGGCTTGTGTACCATGTGCTTCCACCCGTGTGAGCCACTCGCAGTGAACAAGTGTAGCGCCCCCTGGTGTGTGCTTTGTGTTTAGTCCTCTTTGTACAGACACTACGTTTTATTGCCCCTTCGTGCACATTTCTCCTCGATTGGGCAACAGCTCTCCTACGTGTAACGTTTGTGCTAAGGTTTTTAAGTGTTTTGTGAAGTAGTTTGTTATTTTTTGTTAAAACACTGCTGTGATTTGTCATCAGCTTTGCCAATAAAAAAAAACACTGCTGAGATGTCTGAGCCACTCCCTTTGCAACTTGTGCTGTTGACAGGTGGTGGTGGACACTGCTCAGATTGAGAACAAAGAGGCCTACGCCCCTCAGATCACCCTGGAAGGATCTAGAATTGTGGTTCAAGTGCCATCAACATGGTAGGAGCTATTTCTTTACCACTTTCTAGACGAATCTTTTCGGATCCGGGCAGCCAAGTGAGGCTGGGCCTGGCCAGTCCTGGGGTGGGAGACCTCCAGAGGAACATCAGGCTGCTGCTGCATGTGGTGTTGGTGGAGCTCTCCCCTCCGGACCGGAGTTTCCAAACCAGAGTGAAGTGATATTGATTTGAAGCAGGTTTAATTTTATAATTCATCCACAGATGCATAAAATGTACACCTCTAATTAGTTCACTGTTTACACTTTAAATGAAGTTTAAACTTTTGGTCAGACCATGAAGACAATTAGCAGCTGTCAAAGTTGGATTAACAAAAAAATTAGACTTTTACAAGCAGGACGTGGAATTTCAGGCAGATGTGCAGACTTCGCTAGCAGCTTGTTCAAGATTGAGGTCAATGTCGGAGATGTAGGTGCAATGTGCCTTTGGCTGCACACTGTGGAGTGGTGACTGTAGTGGAGCTGTGATGGTGTCTGCAGGTGTCTGAAGGAGGATCCAGCCACGATGTCTCTGCTGCAGCGCAGTCTGGACCCAGAGAAAACCCTGGGCCTAGTGGACGTGCTCTACACTGCTGTCTTTGACCTCAGCAGGTGGAAGGAACACAGGTAAGGGAGAGAGAGTTACAATTCGATACCATTAAAGATAGGTCTTTAAAGCAAGTGATCGTTAAAAATTGCAGTGATTGTTCAAGACAGGGCACACACAGACACAAGCACACACCCACACCAGGGCCGGTTTTCTCAGAAGCCAAATAACGGTGCCAGTATGTCTCTAGTTTCCTGCCAGAGCAGCTGGAGGAAACGTGGTCATGAGGGGACCACACTCCATGCAGAGAGCACCCCAGGCCTGGATCTGAACCCAGGGGGCCCCAGCGCTAGGAGGCTGCAGTGCTAACCATGGGCCACCTTGACCCCCTTGAGGGTTTTTTTGTTTTGATTAATGGATTAAGTTTTTACCACATTGTTGCATTTCAGGTAGATGATAAAATGTTTTGCCAGGCACATTGTGTGTGTGTGTGTGTGCAAAGTTTTTCCAAAAACTGGATAGATCTGTTCTGCTGGCATGTTGATACAAGGCTGTTTCCGGCCTCTCCGCCACAGGGAGCAGGTCCTGCCCACCATCCAGATCCAGCTGCAGCGGGAGAGCTCGGACTTCGGGCCCCCGGTGGACCTGCCAGCGGGAAACGGGCCCAAGTCCTCGGGGGGGCTCCCGAAGACCATCTCCAGGCTGACCTCCAGGTTCACCAAGAAGACCTCCTCCAGCAGCGGCAGCGGGGGCAGCTTCTCCATTCCCACCACCCCCTCCCGGAACATCTTCTCCGGCGGCAGCGCCGAGGACAAGGCCAAGAGCCCTGCCGGTGCCGACGCCAGGCTGCAGAGCATCCTCCACATGGGCAGCTTCCCCCGCGCCCAGGACCCCGGGCAGTCCCCGCAGGGCATGGCCGGCCCGCTGCCCAACGGGTACCCGCCGGAGGAGAAGGGCATGAACCTGCCCACGGACCAGGAGATGCAGGACGTCATCGACTTTCTCTCAGGTTTCAACATGGGCAAGTCCCAGCAGGCCTCGCCCCTCGTCAAGAGGAGGAACTCTGTGGCGACCGCCAGCGTGGCCGAGCAGAAGCCGCCCGCTGGCGCCCCGCCGGCCTCGCAGGCGGTCTCGCAGGGGGCCCTGCAGCCCCCCGGCCCCCCCCAGGTCCTGCCGAAGCCCCAGCAGCAGGCGCTGCAGTTTTATCAGCACCTCCTGCAGCCCATCAGCCCGCAGCAGCAGCAGCAGCAGCAGCAGCAGCAGCAGGCCTCGCCCCCCCAGCAGCAGCAGCAGCAGCAGCAGCAGCAGCAGCAGCAGCAGCAGCGAGTGCCCACGAAGTGGCTCGGCACGTCCTCCCAGCACCCCCCCCAGCCGCCCGCGGCGGGGCTGTCCCCGATCGGGCAGATCGGACAGTGGGGCGCCCCGGGGCTCCCCGATCTCAGCTCGGACTTGTACAGCCTGGGGCTGGTCAGCACCTACATGGACAGCGTCGTGTCCGAAATGCTGGGGCAGAAGCCCCAGGGCCCCCGGAACAACACCTGGCCGAACCGGGATCAGAACGAGGGAGTGTTCGGAGTTCTGGGGGACATTCTTCCATTTGATCCAGCAGGTGGGTAGGAGCTCATCTCGGCAGTCCCAGCTGGTGTCTGCTTTCGTTCGCTCATGCATTCGGCCAGTGAATTTCTCCACCAGTGGGGGAGAGGGTGTGGTATCCCCTCAGTGGGGTACACTGCAATACAGAAACCCTTATTGGCGGAAAAACCCTCTTTCAGATATGGGGTCTGACACAGACTCTTTAAGCTCAGCAGTAATCGCCACTTCTTTAGTTCAGATCACAGAAGTAAAAGCCATGCGGGCAGGACTCTCCAGAGATCCTCTGGGTCCTGCAGATCCTGGCACAAGCTGTACTGCCAAGGCTGTGTCAACACTGGACTGCGCCTTTCCTGACTGATGTAACAACTGGCGTGGAAAAAAGTCTTTATTATACCTCCGGTGGATAGTTTTCTCTTGCCTGAAAAAAAAAATGCAATAATAATGATGATTTTTTTGTTCTTTCTGTGAGGTAGATACTCAAGCGCCTTTATCTGTAGTGGGTACTGTTACTGTACAGCACTGGCCTGCAGAAGTTTACTGGGAAAAGGGAGAATATACGTGTTCATGTATCAGACTGTTAGGACAGTTATTACTGTTGGGCTGTTAACTGTCATTTGTGACTGCAGTATAGTGAGTAACTGTAGACCCTAAAAACTTCTCATTCGAGGTTCTCAATATTTCTGATCTTTAAAATGTAAATCTCTTTCTATGTTGACAAGATCTTTTTATTCAGAAATGCATAATGTTTTTGCTAAGTGCTGTTACCTTCGCTATGCTGTTATACACGAATAGCATAAAATGTATTGGTGTGACAGATTTGCACAGGGTCGCGGCCCAGTACGTGTCGGCATCTAGAGAGATGGGCACAGACACTTGCTTGACTGCAGGTTGAGCTGTACGGGTCTAAGCTTGTGTTATGTCACTAGCTGACTGTGACTGGCATTCTCCAAGCACTGGTGCACAGTTGGCAGGGCACCATCAGCAGTGGGGTGAGGTTAGTGAGCCAGGGCTGTCTCGCAACAGAGTCCCCTGTGGCCTTCCAATACCGGTCACGACAAACACTACTGACTGCTCCAAAGTGGGCAAGATTATAACAGATTATAGTCAATCCTAAATTTGTAGATTGGAGAAACAAATATTTCAAAACTGTGTTTAAATCAAGGAAATCACATGACATGAAGCACATGGCTCTGTGCTTCTGCTCACAGGCAGAAACCGGAGTAGCTGTGATTACAGTATTGAACAGCAGCTCCACAATTAAAAGGCCTACTGGGGAATTAATTAGGTCATTCATTCAAAATTGAACATTAACAGCTCAGAGGTCAATAGTAAATTAGATTTTTATGGAAGGTCCAAGGCATTATTTGACCTTTTGAAATTGCACTGACCTTCCTGAACTGTTAGCTCAAGTTTTGAGAAACTACAGCTTCACAGAGGGTAGCTGCCATGTAAGAGGAGCTTAAGGTCAGTCTGTTTCTGGGCAAGAATGCACTGCTTATTATTAGATATGCATTCTATGGCCATTTAAACACAAACTGGACAGTCCGCTGACAAGCTAGATAGGTTAACCTTTCCTTCTAGTGAATGCTGTCGGACATGGAGTCTCTGGATTGATACTCAGCTGCATTTTTCCTCATGCTGTTACTTTGACTGTGAGCAGCTTGCTTTGAGTCTGGTGAGCCCAGTGTGTGTCTGCTTGCAGATACTAGAGAGGTAGGAGCAGGGAGCTGCATCAGCAGGCAGAGGAACACATAAGAGTTTAATACCATGCTGAAGAGTAGACAGAAAAAAATCTACTTTCTGCTGTTCAGCCTCTTCAGGTGGCACCTTTTCTTTTCAGTGCAGAATTAAGCTCTGCTTCTTCTTGGCATATGTGTGTGTATCAGAAAACGCTTTGGTGGTGTTTTCAAGTTTATTTTGACACTGCCTGGTCAGCGGTGTGTTTTCACTCCGTCCTTGCAGGCGGATTCAGGTCCGTTTTACACTGTCCAGTTCTTCTACACTATCAGCACGAGCCATTGTCTGCAGCTGACTGCTGGCTATTGTGCACTTTGTGCTACACTAGCCAGCTGGGCTTAAAAGATCCACAGAAGGGCTGATTGCAGTGGGAAGAGCTGAGCCTGTCAGAAACGGTGGGTTTCTTTCTCCGCCCGCAGTTGGCTCCGACCCGGAGTTCGCGCGGTACGTGGCTGGGGTCAGCCAGGCTATGCAACAGAAGAGGCAAGCGCAGCTCGTCCGGCAGCCTGGCAGCGCCCGGAGCAACTGGCCCCTCTCCGACGAGCCTCACAGGGGCGGGACCTGGCCCCACCCCGAGTACTACACCGAGGGGTAGGCCCGACGCCGGCACTGCTCGACGCGTCTTGTGCACCAGTGTGTTCTTTGTCTGATTCTGTGCGGAAAATGGCGGATTGTTAAAGAAAACAATATATTTGTTCTGCTCAAAAGAGAGAAACAGCCCCCACTGTTGTCACCCCTTCTTCGGTAGGGAGTGTTTGTCCACCCCACTCCCTGAACGGCCCCTGCAGGTTTCAGGGCTCAAGCGCCATCTTCTGGGCAGAAGGCGTTATTATTGTTTAATTACTGACAGAAGAGAAGACGGGGGTTCTCTAAAGAGCCTATTCTGTTTTACCGAATTCTGAGATGTTGCTGTTCTGCAGCCAGCATGACGAGGGCGAGTAGGGCTTAGAATAATCTTGTCCAGTACGGACCCTCCTGGCGGTGACCCGTGTGTGTTCGAGTGCGTCAGTCAGGTGGTGCGGCTCACTGGACTGAGAGTGCTGTGTTGCGTTCCGAACAGAGATGCGATAAACAGCAGCTGGTCGGCGAACCAGGGGGACTCGGCCAGCTCCAGCGACGAGGCCTCCTCTGCCAATGGGGACAGCCTGTTCTCCATGTTCTCCGGGCCGGACCTCGTGGCAGCTGTCAAGCAGAGGAGGTATGAGTACAGAGCAGGGCTCTCAGGGCCCCAAGACAGAGCAGGGCTCTTTCTAGAAGAAGCACAGCCTAATGCAGTCTTGCCATGCCTTTTGCTTTTTATCTGGTTAGGCAGGAATTCTGTAAGTAGTAGTTTTTTTGTTTTCTAAGAAATGTTTGAGTGTTTTAGGGATTTCCAGAGGTGCGTTAAAATCAGTTTCTGGTGCTTGTGCTTTTGATTGTGTGCCAGTGAGACTGTTCTTCAGTCACTGCCCAAGCTCTTCTGCTCTCAGTCTCTTCGTTCGGTCTTACAAGTGAAAACGTCTGTAAGGAATGCTCCTGTTTTTTATACATTCTCTAATTTAGTATTTAGAGATGTGGGAATATTTGACTGTTTTTGATGCTGGCCCTACAGTTTATAAAAATAATAATTTCTAGGAAAAAGCAGATGTTACATAATATTGAGAATACATAGTTAACCTTAAAGTTATGTTTTAACCATCAGTTTGTTTTGCATTAGGGTGTTTTGTCTTTTTTTAAAAATTGGTTAAATCCAATAGGTGCCCTGCGATGGACTAGCATCCCATCCGGGGTGTATCCTGCCTTTGCCCGTTGCTTTCTGGGAGAGTCTCCAGCTCCCCATGACCCTGACCTGGAAGAAGTGTTCAGAAAGTGAATAAATGAAAGAATGAAACTAAAAGGCAGAAGACCTAATATTCAGCTATTTTAGCCTTTATCAAACACAGTTGGCCGTCTTCATCAGAGCCTGACCTCTAGGAGAAGTTATCTAAGTGTGAGTCGCAAGAAGGGTTTGTCTGAATGGTGTCCCTGTGTCCTACAGGAAGCACAGCAGTGGAGAGCAGGAGGTGTGCACGCTGCCCTCCCCGCCCCTCCATCACGCTGGCGAAGACAGCAGTCAGGTGCGAAAGCTCACCTCCCTGCAGCTAACACCAAACCACATGTCTCTCTTAGTGTACAGGCTAATGAACATCTCAGCATCTTTAAAATTTCTATTGATGAAATTTAATCTTACATTAGAAATTATTACTTTTAAAAGATAAGTGAAACAGATTGAAGGTAAGCGTGATCCAAATTCACATTTAAACCTCAGTGATTTAAGAGTTCATCTCGGACATTATCAGTGATGAGCTCTGATGCTGCAGGTCTGCCACACGTTTTGAAATTCCCAGCTCTGTGGGAGAACGAGCACAGCACAAGTGACTTTATGCATCGGACCTGCTGCGCTGCTCCAGCCTGAACACAGCCTGCGGGTTTCTAACGAGCGGTTTATAAAGAGCTCTCGCTGCTGCCTTTTGGATCCTTTCCTGCCCCACTGATATAGAACTCAGCGATGTCGTGCTCCTGCTTACCGCCGTCTGCCCTCACCCCCCGTCCATTTCCGGTGGCGTGCCCGTGTCTGTAGCGTTAATCCTGCGTTCGTCTCTCTTCACCAGGACTGTAAAACAAAAACCTGGCCGCCCAAGGCCCCCTGGCAGCACTCGTCGCCTCACGCCAGCGCGCTGCCCGGCCAGAGCGCGTCGCTGTACCAGATGGCCATCCCCGCCAGCCAGTGGGGCGAGTCCGTGACCATGCTGCAGTCTCCGGTGTGGTCCACCGCCGGCGACTGCCCCGCCCCCGCCGCCATCTCCCCCGGCTTCCCCTACGCCCAGCCGCCACCGCCGCCAGCCTCCCAGCACAAACCTGGGAGTAAGGGCTTCAAATCCTTCCCCCTCAAGCACGAGCGCAGGCCCTCCTACCTGCACCAGTACTGAGCTCCGGTCACCGAGCTGTCCCCAGCGTGGCAGGTCCTGTCCTGTCCGGGTCCCGTTTCCCTTGTTTTCACGAGCTGTAGCCGAGTCTGTCCTGTCTGTCCTGTCTGTCGGAGGAGTAGCTGTGTTCCAGCTCTGCCTCAGGAGCCCCTTGGTCAGTGGTGCTTCTTTGAATCTCATACCCAGCTGGGCTGGTTATGTCTGTTTGAGCATGACATCAGAAAACCTTTATTAGTCCTGGATGATGGCAGCTTTGAGTGAAATAACCCCGCAGCTGAGCACGAGTTATTCTAAAATCCTGAGCTATCATGGGGACTAGATAAAGTACCAAGGTGAAAATGTGTGTTGTTCTGTGTGTAGGGACAGTTGTAATGTTAATACAATATGGTTTACAAGTCAGCAAAAAGAAAAACGTGAGCTTACATGTCTTTTTTTGTGTACCAATGTGATGAAATGTTTATGCCCTGATGGAGTAGGCTGAGATATTGCTCTTTTGGGCCGCGGGAAACAGCGACGTACAGAACGGGGCAGGGGACTCGTCAGCTGCCGTGGGGGGAGACGGGAAGCAGAGGTGGGCTGCTGTCGTGTCTCCGCTGGCCCAGCGCAGCGGCTCCGGAGAGGATCCCGCAGGAATCAGCCTGGAGAAGTGTACATAGGCTTGTTAGGTCCCAGGCCTTTCCTCAGCGCTAGGCAGGCTGCGGCCATTATTTTAGTTGCCTCGTGCTTTCATCCAAAACCCGAAAGTTGTCTTTGAACTTGCTTTTTTAAACCAGCTGCAGCGTAGGTGACGATTTCAACCCTTTAGATCGATCTTTCCATTTCAGAAACATGCATTTTAAAATCACGTTTTGTTAGTTTCACGGTAAGCCGTGCACGATCTACATAAATGCAACTAATCTAATGGTCGCATGTTTGCTTAATTAACGTATATGTGCTTTTTTTTTCCCTGAGAATTAAATAGCCTGTGGCATGAACATTATGCATTTAATTAGAAGCGCTCATCCATTTTGCAACTACAGCTGAAGGTATATAACAGTAAAGATAAGGGAGGGGGATTCACTTAACTCCACAACCTTCGAGTTGTACTTTATAATAAAACGTGGCTAATAAGCTATAACTGCCAAAACATTTTAAAGGGGCTCACTATGATCTGAGAACTAGACGGCTTTCAGCTACTGTTCCATAGCTTGTAATTTACTCATGTTAATAATTTACTTCCATTTTTATTAAAGAGGCTTTGAGCAGGCTCAGCACAAATATAATACTCGTTTGCAGGTGTGTAATTTGAAAGAGATACACTACTTTTTTCAGCAACTGACAAATGTAGATTAATAGTAGTAACTATGTGCCATTGTTTATAGTGTCAGTTGTGGAATATTATTTTCCAACCAAAGCGTTGTTCAAGAGATGAATGGTGCTTCAGATTTAAAAAAAATAATGATGATAGAAATAATTACTGTGTATAGTTAACCTGCCCCACTGTATATTAAGCTTGAAAAAAGTCTTTATATGGTTGAATATTTAAGTTTTGTTTTCAATTGGCTGGTTTGTTCTGAAAGACAATACAACTCTAAAATAAATAGATCTTAACATATGTTCATTTAAATAATATTTTTCTTGTACAAAATTTGACAGTATTAATCTTATTTTTGTATTTTCTTAAATAGTTATACCATTACTGTACATGTTTAATATTAGTAAAAGAGGCATATTGAATAACTTTTTTTTCATTAAGATTGTGAGAAGCACATGTTACTTTTTTTCCTCTAACTACATCATTTATCTAAGGGTTACCAAATATGCCATTATAAACACTAAAACTTCTATAAGATCAGGGTGTTTTGGACCCATATTTGTTGGTTTATATGGTAATTGGGCTGTTTAAATGCCCAGAATGTTAACTTTTTTGTGATGTTTGCGGATGCCAATGTTGCCTGTATTTAAGACACCATGTTTTTTGAAAACTAACATACTTACCATGTTTACAGAGGAATTGTTTGCTGTATATAAACCTTTTTATAGTTACGTGCTTTGCACAATCAAAATAGGGTTTGTTGCTTTTTGTCTGTGTAAGATATCCCAAACTATTGCAGCTTTTTAAAATATATATATAATAAAGACCTTGAACTGTAACTATTAAAGAGTTTCTCAGCCATGTCAAATGGTTTACCAGTTGCTACAACAAAAACAAAGTGAAACCTTCATGAAAATAAACCGTTGGCTACAGTTACTTTTTTATACAACGTCTTTCCAAGTGTTCCCAGCATTGAACTCAATTTGAAATCAAACCCAAAGGTAGGACATTAGTTGGTTTTGTTTGGTGGGGGATGCCTCGAAAGGAAGCCTACTTTCCCCATTTTAAAAGTACTCATGAGCAGAAAATCAGCCAGCAGCAGGATTCAAGCAAGATTCCTGCTTTACATGTGAAGCTTTGAGCAAATTAAGTTGTGTGGTGGTGTTCCAAAGTAACTGAAATTTGAGTAATGCGCTGACTGATTATTTAGTGGAATTCTTACCAACTACAATCCCAAAATACCGTAGTGGTCTAGTTTGAAGCTTTTAAACTTTCTGCCTTTGAAGCGTTCAGTCACCATCTCCCACAGATGGTAGCTTCACACCATAGTAGCAGAGAATCTTTTTATACCTCCAGGAAAGTTGTGCCACTTGTCTGTAACCTTGCATTGGTAAGACCCAGTCTTTTATGTTTTGTTGTTGTCTGCAATCAGTGGTTAGCAAGATCGTGTTAAACATGAATGATTTATGCCAGTAACTGCTTCGCTTTATCAGTTCAGAGTTCAGTTGAAATAGAGCTTTTCAGGACCAGGCCTTGAGACTTCTAAGCTCTAGGTTACAGTCAAGTAGTCCTGGATGCACAAGTGAAGCTTATATAGGTTGCTTGGCAAAACTGGTAACCTTAATTTCTGACTCTTGAACATGGAGTTTAAATGTGTTATGGTAAACTCTCACCTTGAGAAAAACAAAAGATGTCTGGGAAACATGGAATTATCACAACTGCGAACCAACTCTCAATCCACGTGCTTGTCCTTTCACGGTTAATAACTGTCCCTTTTTTAAGCGGTCCGCAACTGTTGTGTAAAGGAGTGTAAATGTTCTCGGTCGGTTCCTCAGCGGGTGGGTAGCTATGGACACTGCCCTCGGGGACAAGAGTAGTGCAATAGGCAAAGGCATTGGAGGTGATTATTCTCATCACATGCTAAACCCAGTGGGACGAACTTAAACCATTTACACGACTTGTTATTGTAGGTGCTGTAAGTGTGTTTTACTTCCAAACCCTTTTTGATGCTGGTAGGTTCTCAGTTTGTCTTCAGCTCTCGTGTTTCACTTGCTGTGACAAGTGTCACCATGAACGGTCCTTTGCTGAAACTGCCAAGTGCTGATGGTTTGTACTATCGCTCCGGCTCACGTGACCTACTGTAGGCGCATTAGCTTCATGTGGGCAGTACAATGTTTTTTGAAACTGGAATTGTACATTTTGTATTTTACCTTTTAAAAGCTTCTGTAAGTAAAAAAAAAACCAACAACTTTGCTTTATTAAAGATGTACATTTAACAATAAAGCTTTGAAACGTTTAATTCTGCACTGCAGTTGCACTGTAAAGCTGAATAACTGTATGGGTTAATTATAACATTAATAGGGGTCATTTTTTCTACCCATTTCTTCTTTAACCTTTTTTAGTCAGTGAAGCCATCACGAATTTCCTCCCTGGGCTATTGTAGCCAACAAGAAATCATAGAGTTCAATCCATAAACAGCCATTCAAATGTAATGGAATCAGCGTATCTTTGCTAAGCCATGAAACAAGCACGTTGGCTTTATCAGCAATTTCAATTTATTGGATTTATTTAGTTAATATTATTTTTTTCAAGGTTTAGAAAATAAAATTGAATGCCTGGGTGCATATCCACAGATGGTGAGTGACTTTAAACATTTAATAGCAGAACATTCAGAAGCTACAGTTTTTATTGTGGAGAACCTACTGTATACCCCTGCTCTGTGCCGATTGATAAATATAGCTCAGCCTAGTATCATGATTGCCTTATTAATCAGTCGATCAGAAAAGAGGTGGTTGGGAGATTGGGTGTGGGGGTGATGTGGTATTGGAATGACCGCTGGTACCTCCCCTGAGTGAGAGACGGCCAGGTCTGCAATGTGATACAATCCCTGACAGACGAGGTCATCCGTCCATCCGTTTTCTAACTGCCTTATCGAATAGGCTGTCCGGAGAGCAGCAGGCGCCAAGCGGGGTACCCTCTGTGCTGGCCGCCAGTCCATCGCGGAGACGTGCATGTAAAAAAAACGGAACTGGGTTTCATTTTGTGGCCCGTGTGTGCTGGGCTTATCTCCTTTCATTTGTAAAGGACCTGTGGAGAGGGGATGCCCCGTAGCGCGCGGTAACCTACACATTGCACTTGCACTCTCAAGACGACTGGTCTTTGATTTAAGCTACCCTAATTGCTCACTGGTCCTAAACGATGTCATTTCTTGATCTACTTTAGACTCTTGTTTAGCTATTTCTGCACTCCGTCCTATCCCACCAGTCCTCGGTTTCAAAAAAGAATATCGTCCCAGTAACTTCAGCCTACAAAACTTTTCAGAAATCTCTCATCTTGAATTTGCTCCCTTAATTCTTTCTAAACAGTTCCCTAATTAGCTGAACGATTTATGATGAATAGACATAAGGGAGGGTGACCTTGTATCCAACGCTCCCACAAGCAGTGTTTTCTCCCTGCAGTGATGCAGACGGTTACATGTACCTGCGTGAGGGGCCAGATTCCCAAAACTGGCACAGGCTTGTTACCAATTAAAAATGCCAGCAAGTTTTGTTATGAGCTGAAAGCAAAAATAAGAAAATGCCTTAACTCGAAAAGTGAAATCAAATAGTGTTTTTCATTGTGGTCCAATTAAATTAAACTACTGAAAGACAAAACAAAAAAAAACATTTTAGAAGTTATTTTATTGCAGTATACATCTTTACATTATTCATGCGTTTGCTGACGCACAAAGTATGACCTTCTGGCTCACAAAACAAAAGAGTTAGATTTTTGTAATAAATTAACACTTAAGACATCTGGTATGAGTGTACAAATCATAGTGTTTATCATGGACATAACTACAAAAGACAGCTGCTTGAAGGAACCTAACTAATGCAGTGACCTGCAACTGTACAAAAAGTAAAACAATAAAAAAATACTATAAAACAATTCCACTCTTAACTCCTCTTCTTAGGTGAATGCAAACTGTTTTCAGCTTGGAATCCCTCTGTGCTCATGGAAGAAACATTCAAGGATCACTCAACCTGTTCCTGAAAAATGAATACAAACATTTTTAAAAAATGTAAAAACCGGTTTTCTTTATCAAGTATGAAATGTTCAGCACACTGTTAAGCTCAGGAAATGAAAATGATATTACTGGCTGCTTGAACTTGTCCATTTGTTATACAACAGCTGTGAGAAGCAACACAAAAGACGTGTGGTGGTAAGCTACATACCTTCTTGTTAAGGATCATGCCAGAAGCACAACCTGCCACCCACCCCAGAAGCGCAGGTCACAGGTGGACAACTGCACACTCAGCATGATGCCAGTCCCCCACAGGGCAAACACACACAATTTAGACACACCAGTTAACCCAACAAGTATATTTTTGGAAGTTGGGAGGAAACTTGAGCACCCAGAGAAAACCCACACAATCAGTGGAAGAACATGCAAACTCCATACAGAATGTGCCCTAGTCCACAATAAAAGCCAGGGCTCTTGGCTAAAATAAAAACGTTGCCTCTTCCTCCGTGTTGTGATCAACAGATCAATGTTCAGTGATCAATGGTCAGCCATGCTTAAGCCTGATAATGACAGATACAGCCTACCGGGAACAGAATCTTCTAAAACATTATAACAACAGCTCAAGATCAACCACACACAAATACAGCAGCCAATAAATACTGCTGTAGCTGATCCAGCGAATTTTTACTGAACAAATCAAACTGACTCACTGCTGGGTGTTCCTTGTTATTAACATTTGTTTCTCTCTAAATCCTCACAAAACTACAAAGCTACTTTTTAAACCAGGATTAACTATAAGAATAAAACAAAAAGGTTACAAGATCAGTAGATCAATATATAATTATTTATTGCATGAAGGAAAAACACTGAGTTAAAAGAATAGAACAGTGCATGTCTAACATTTGTACTTTAGTGATTTACATTTTTACCAATAAGAAATTGTTTAGATCTTGTAAGATGTATAATAAAAGCAGCACTGCATTATTTCAAAAAGCCCCTTGAGCAGACAGGGTGTATGTTTTCACCTGTAACCGTGTTCTCTTTCTCTGCTGATGGGCTGGAATTATTTGGATCTGCCTTCACCACAGACACGGTCACAGCAGACAGCTGAGATGTTTCACAGGGTGCCTGCACAGAGCAGCAGGAATGTTGTTACACTTTAAAAGTAAGTTTGAAACAGGCGCTTTTAAGTTACAAATGTCAGTCTAGTCCAGACTGGGGAACACATAACTTTGGGTATGAGACTGGTTATGGATAATACCCAGCCTCACTGCACAAATGGACACCTTTTTGAATGTCTTTGAAAACTGAGGGGTGTAGGAAGAAAGGTTAAACACAGGACTCCCACTGCCTAGCACTTTCAACCATGTATAGTTCCACTTCCTACAGACTCCTGTATAAACTGACTGCAGAACAATACATTTCACACACCTGTCCGTGCACATGCACTGAAAATGAGACGGACAAAAACACAAGCCTAAAGCCAAAAAGTTTGTAAAACCAGAAATTGATCGCTCTACTGTGCAATGTGTCTTACTGCTTTTGCTGCACAATGTCAGGGCAGAACATGTTTCAGTGAATCTAGTTTATTGAAAGGCATGTGTGTTCAGTAACTCTTCCTACACCTTGGTGTGAACATAGTTGAGCTCCGATATCAATAAACGTCTTTTAGATGTCACGAGATAATTTTCATTGATCTTTTTATACTTTGTCCCATCGTATTAATGAAAACTGGAAATGCTCCATTAAGACAGGCAAATGCTAGTACTTGCGGGTGAACTTGCAATAGTCCAGAAATATAACTTACGGATATTGTTGACAGAGGCACGCTGGGGCTGGCGTCTGCAATATTTCCCAAATACACGAGGTTTCTGTGTAAAATCTGCTGGTATCTGGAATCACAAAATCCCTGCATTGGAGTTCTTCAAAATAAAAAAAAGGGCTGCACGCTGAAGACGAAACGGACGGACCAAAAAACAAACAAACAACGCAGGAAAACCAATACAGCTAAGGTCGCGATAGAAAAAGACAGAATTGCTGAAGAAATGATCAGTTAACTCACTGCACGCATTCGGTGGCTCTTCCCTTCTGCTGATATTCCGTTATACACCGAACCAACTGGTCATTTTCATCCAACAGCTGCCGGAACACAAAGGTAGCGATGCCAGGACTGTGTCAGGAAATTTGCCCTGCTTTTTTAGAAACAGTGCACCCGTGTGTGGTATATTTAAAGACCCGAACGATGGTTGTTGATGCACACACTTCTTTTAGTTTAACCGAGGCTACAATTTACGATGGCTGTCAAGACCACAAAACATACAACACAAAATACAGGTCACAAAAACAATACAGGTCACTTTCGCACCATTAATATAAAATATGTCGTAGAAATTGCTATTTGTTTAAAAGGGGGGACGCGTAGCTCATGGTCCTCTCATTTACAAACTGAGAAAAGACGACAAGTAAAGATTTAACATGCAGATTAGTACTCGCATGGTTTCAAAACATAGCACAGATTAACCGCTTTTACATGAGAAGCATCTTCATAGAGATGTACACCTAATGAAATTTACCCTTTGTATTATTTCATGGTTGATCTGCGCTTTGCCTCGCTGTTTCTTCGGCACAAAAACAACCGACATTTTGTTTTCATTACGCCTTTGGAAGGATAACGAGACCCCCCCCTCACTAACTCATTAGTCAACACTGCACCACGAAGTTGCAGTGACTACTTCCGTGCTATCAGGGCGAGTCCACTGCGGGGTCAGAGGGGGCTCGCAAATTACTACCTCTCAATTAAATAGCAGGGGTAAATACAGTTTAGAGAAAAAAATATATATCAGATAGTATATATATTTAATATATATATATTAAAACAGCGGTCGAAAACTAGAAGATGAAGTTCTTCTTTCGTCGGACATTTGGTCTATTCCAAAGGAAGAGACGTCATAGATTGTCAACCGGCAGTTTCCGCCTTGTGTGAGCGGGTTGTTTGCGAAGTGGTCCAGCAGCTCGCGTTGCGATTTTAAAAGTTCTTATGTACAAAACACGGCCTGGAAATGGCTTTAAGCGGTCGTGGAAGAGATCCTTTTCGGTCTCCTTATTTAAGATCTTTTAAGATAGAGTGCAAGCCATTGCGATGTCTGCATGAAAAATACGAGCAGGAAAGGCGAGATCACTCGATTAAATCGGTACTCATCCAATATGTCTCACATGCCTGTTACCCTCTATAGTTCGTGGTGATGCTTGAACATCACATTACCAAGTTGCAATAAACGGGAAAATGAAAGGAAACAAGTTTTTTTTGGAAGTAATGGTCGTGTCACTATAAAAAAATCTAAGATCTGCGTCAATAAACGTTTAAATACGTATACGAAATCTTAAATACAACGAATCTTTACTAAGGTCAGTCTTCTGCCTCCAAAAAACCCAGACTTATTCTTTAGAGAACACTCCAAGATAATGTTACAATGGAAAAACCTGAACCTAAAGCAACAACCGTTACTTTATAAATAACCACGAAGAGCTTGATTTTAATCTCGTTATTTCACTTAAGTTTGATTTTTACCATTTCACAGATCTCCAGATTACGTACGCACAGGCTGGTTAAATCCTCATCAGTCTACAAGCATATTGTGTAACATTTCCATTCAGACACGGTACCCAAAGGAATTTGATCAGTTTACAAACCCCCCCCCCCCCCAAAAAAAAATTAGTAACTCACTTTGAAACTTGGGAGGTGGCTTACATTTACTTCGCAGGTCTGGGCAGGTTCGATGCTTCCCGTTTTGAAGTGCTTTTAGGCAGCAATATCTCCCGACACCTAGGTTTCCACTACGTTTTTGTGAGGCTCCACAATTCAACACCAACAGAACGAGTTGGACATTTTCATTTACAACAGTGGTTCTCAATCCTTGTTCTGTGGGACCACTTTCATCTGCTTTTTAGGTATATTTCTAAATTCTTTCAGCTTTTACAAAATTGCAGCAAGTTTGTAATCGGCAACAAAACTATCAGTAAAGGAACAAGTAATGGGTTTATTCCATGCTGAAAAAAAGAAGAAAGAGAACACGTTTCGGCCGTGGAGCCTTCTTCAGGCTCCAAGAAGGCTCCACGGCCGAAACGTTGTGTTCTCTTTCTTCTTTTTTTCAGCATGGAATAAACCTATTACTTGTTCCTTTGCAGCCTACGCATGCTGACGCAGCTACCCACCTGAAAAACTATCAGTACCCAAGTTTCAGCATTCCCCATTTCAGGATTAGCTGAAACCTTCTGTTATAAATGGGAAATATTAAGTATAAGTTATGTTAACTCTTTAGTCAGAGCTAAGGAAACTATTTAGCATGTATTATATATAGCTCTTAAAGCCATGCTTAGGTTTTTGGAAATATCTTATTTTTGACACCAAGGTTTGAGAGCAGAAGTGTAAAGCAAGCAAACAGAGCAATTCCAAGTACCACAAGACTGAGAACGGCTGTATTGAAAATGGTTTTGTAGGCACTGGTGGATATTAATGTCTACAGTCTTTCACAGTACTCACAGCAAAAATGGTTATGGGTCTGTGGATCTGCAAGGTGTACAATGCAACAGACTAGAAAAAGAAAAACAGACAAACATATTGAACAACTGTTTATTCTTTGCTTTGAATAAAAACCTCACACCCTCAGTGAGGCACATTGAAAGTACACCATGCCATTAAATTGCTTGAGTTTTGAACACCAAAACATCTGGCTATTTTCCCCCGAGGTTAGAAGGAGTAACTTAATTAAACCTTCGTAGCATACAGCATTTTGGTATTATGTACAGTTTTAATCTTGTATTAGCATGGGACTTTTCAGTAACATACAGTTATTGCAACAAAATACAGGAACTGCCTCTTCTCTAGAAAAGCCTCCCAAGCTGTTCAGTGTCATGATTGTGGCTTCTCACAAGGCATAGTTATCATGCAGTGTTCGGTGTTCACTAAAATCTCCAGTCAAACTGCACATTTTAATAAACTACTGGACATGTGTACTAGCTGCCCTACTTTTTCTCACCTACAAAAGGTTTTCTTGTAGTGCTTTTAAATAAAGATCTGTCAACTAATTTTAGTCATTAATCCATTTTTAGATGAGCAGCCAACCACAATACTTTTGCCCCAATACTGAGCCAACTTTGAGGACATGTGAAAGCAAGATTAATAAAACTTTATCTTTGGATCCCTTTATTCCAACGGTCTTTGTAAACAACAAAACCATATTAAAATACTTAATCATGTCAAAATGTATCAGTTACTGGACACAGCACTTCCCTTGTTGGGTAGCTCAGAAAACAGTGCTGGATTTGTTTAGTCAGGAGTATTTAAATGGGCACCTCCAGGCAGAAGGGGGACTTTCTGATAAAAAGCAAAGGTAACTGAGTAGTACATCTACAGAACGTAAAACTGAAACAAGGACAAGATCACTATAAGGCTTCATCATTTTATGAATCACGGCAGAAGGAATATTTAATCTTATGCAGTATGTTCTGATCCCATCAAGATTCCTACAAAGTAAAGTTGCTTCAAGTTAAAAGACCCTTATTTACAGAGCCATCTGAACTATCCTTATTTGGGGAAAATCCTGTTATGTTCCACAGAGGCTGCTTTGCATGTAGGTGTAAGTGCACAAATCTGGCTGTATTTATGTGATATATGTTCACCTCATATCTACCCATACTTGCTACATTAGAATGTAGGGAGAACAGCCAAAAACCTTACATATTTCACTGCAGCTCAAAAGGCCCATTCACAAGGAATACTACTATAGGAGACAAGGCAAACAAGGCAGCCGATATTCACAACATACTGAACTAACCCTAGTTGTGAATTCAGCAATCATGCAGGCAAGAATCTTTAAACTTATCATTAACACAACTCTCTTAAAGTGCAAATAAACATTTTTGCCATTTTGTAAAAAAAAGCCAGATTTAAACAAACTCAATGCAAAGCAATTATGAATGCATTTATTAATTCACGAAAATCTTATGTTTCAGAGCCGATTAGCCAATTAGAGCAACAACCACAAAAATGCCAAGTCCCCCAACTACAGTGAGCCAAGTTACCTCAATCTAATCCTTCTCCTTATGTCTTTGGGGAAAAAGTAGGTTTCCCTAAAGTACTATCCAAAACAGGGCAGAAAAGCCACACCCCACTCAGTCTGTACTCAAAGCAAAATACCCATCCAGCTCTGTAACTGTGAAACTGATCCACAATATCCATTTTTAGGAGTTCCACTGGACTAGCATTATGTACCTACTGAGATATCCTGGTTGTTTAATCATTTACAGTTCTACATCTACTCAACTTCCTACCAGCATTTTAACTATTTAAAAAACACACACAAGGCAACAATACAAAGTATCAAATATTCAAATAAGTCATCTTATGAGAAAAAAAACAGAACTGGTATTCACTTTTTAATAAAATCAACAGATCTCATTGAAAACCTTGAGCTTTCAAAGCGATATATACTTTACTATGACTCCATGGCTTAAAAATTAGAATCCCTTTAACAGTTTAATGGGATGCACTTTTACATATTCAAGAGGACGGACACAAGATATGGTCTCCAGAAAAAAAATTAAATTCCAAAACTACACACTCAGTTAAGAAAATACATTCAGCATTCCTACTGTGCATGTGAAGATCTGAATTGGCTTTGAAATTAAGAAAATTACAGTTTACAAAGGCTTCTGAGAGAAAGCACTGAATCTGAGCTGATCTTCCATTGTGAATGAGCCTTAGCAGGGACAAACTAAACCAAGAACAATACCAATCCAGAAAACAAGTGGTTAAGTTTGTCTTGCACTTACATACTGTTAAGATAAACTCACTACTACTTCTACACCATATCCATGTGTAAAGCACACTGGACTGATATACCCATAAACAGAACTGCAAAGTATTTCAAACAACAATACTCAGCAAAAGACAGCAGGCAGTTTAAGTTGTGATTAAACAGGGTATAAAGATGTGTAGTAGAAAAAAAACTGTAGAAAGCTGTAACTGGAACCCAACTGGCTATTTACAGGAATTTGGTGCTCCTAAGGTACATTACAGGATATATCCAAAAAATAAAGCTATTTCAGTGATCAAAGTACTCTCATCACAGTATCAGCGGGCTTCTGCATACATTTCTTTACACCTAACAGAACGTTATCAAATACAATTTTAGTAAGAAAAAAAACTCAATATTGATGCAAAAATACTGAATAATTCCACTGATGTATGGTAATTTTTACATACATGTTCTCTTCCTTCTGCTGATATTTCATACATAGCTTAACATTTCAAAGATTGCTTTATACCTCTTTTCTTCTAAAAAAGGAAAGGGATTAAGAAAACTACATTACACCCTTTGAAGTCAAGCAGTCTACCCCAGTGCTGGTGACAAATATACAGCAAGTACATTTCTTCATTCTTTAGTCAGAAGTTTAAACCTAAATTTTCTGGACCATGAAGAGCTACAATTCCGTTTGGATCCATCTTCCTGATGTACTATGCAGCAACTTTGTTGTCCTTCTGAAACAAAACAAAAAAAAGTTATAAACACACAAATAAAACGACATCTGAGGTTTTCAGATTTCTCAGATTAAGTGAAATGCGCATAAAACAAAAAGCAGGTACACAACTTAGCCATCCACCAAGTAAAATGTCATCCACTACCGTCAACCTCAAAAATCAACCTGAGATCCTATTAAATGTTGGGGTGACAGCATACTACAGCAACCGGTACCCCCCTTTCCATAATGTCAACAGGAAGTGCTTGGAAGGAGGTGGCTGCGCCGTCCTGCAGGCCAGACAGAAGCAACCAGCAGCTGTCTCCCTGCCACACAGCAATAGAGCCCAGGGGCACCTCAGCCACCTGCAGGATTCAGGGTCTCGTGTCGGGGAAGCCATCCACAGCCCCAAAGACACGAACAGCGCTGGATAAGCATCTTGCTGCCCACAGCTAAAACACTGTCTGAAGGGAAGAGTGGATGCAGAGACGTGAAGGGCGTTGGACACGTTACCCTGTATTCGAACTCTGAGAACTCTCTGCCGCCCCGCCCTCCTCTGAATCCCCCTCGGAAGCCGCTGTTCCCGCCGCCTCCTCCGCGGGGGGTCCCAAAGGCTCCCCGGCCCCCGCCCCGGCCCCGCCCGCCGCGGAAGCCCATGGCCCCCCGCCCTCGGAAGCCCCCGCGGCCGCGGCCGTGGCGCAGCGGGATGCCGAAAGTCTCCGCGTTCATCCGCCTTTCCTCCGCCCAGGTCTGCCTCCGCTCCCTGCGGACACACAAGGTGGGAGGGGTTAGAGTCCGCCCACAACGCCACAGTGAAGTGAACATGCCCCCTGCACTCCAAGTAGGGGTGGAAAGGGCATTTAAAACCCAGAACAGGAGGTACGTCTTTACCCAAAGGGTGGTGGGAGGGTGGAACTAGCTGCTCAGCCATGGCTATACTCCGGCTTCTTTCAAGAAGCAGCTGGATGAGATCCTTGGATCAATTACCTCCTGACTACCAAACGAGTTAGACAGGCTGAATGACCTCTAGTTCTTACGATCTTAGAACCACACTGATGATATGGAGGAGATCAGGTAAAAGGAGCACCAAATGTTTAAATATTTCAATATCTGTAAGAATGCAGAATTCCAGGTTTAAAGGAAAAGGGACTTTCCAGGACTCAGACCTCTGTCCGTATTTTCTCTGCAGTGCACATCAGAGTCTAGACTACACGTTAGGATTAGTATACAGCATCTTTTTCAAATCCATTTGTTTCTTGGCAGCGCACAAATTTCAGTGTGCCCTGCCAAGAAATAAAACGTGCCCAGTCAAAAACAAACACCACCTCTTTAACTGCATCAGGCATACCTTGGGAATGCTGAAACTCCAGATTTTTCTGCTGCTTTCCTAAAAGAGGGGAAAAAAAAGACTTTTTCAGGGTTTTCTTCTCTTAATAGCAGGAAAAATTCTGGTGCTAATTATACTGTCAGTTTTATTTACTTAACACTGTCAAGTATTGAACGTTTCAGTTTTTGTCTAGTTAATACCTAAACACTGCCACCATCCATCTCCACAACTGTGGTTCAGGAATACATGCGTGACAAATAAATTCCTCTTATTTGATAATGTGAATACTTGCTGCGAAAACCCTAGGTGAATAAACAAATTCAATCTTGCAACCACTTCAACTCTGTATGGTTATCATTCATGTTCCTAGTTAATCTAGAGGGCATTTTATCTGGTCCTCAATGAATGTGTGTGCAAGCCTTACCTGGAGTCATCGCAGGAGATGTTGTCAAAGAAAGATTTGGATTTGTCATAGTAGCAATTAGGCCCCAGAGGATCCTCTTCATCGGCATTCCCTTCGCTGTTCTGGGTCTCAACCCCGGAGTCTCCTTTATCTTCCCCGTTTACAGCCTTCTCTGGCTTGTCAGGCTTGTCATCTACACAGAAAAGCACAAAAAAAGTAATGAGAAATGGATGTCTGCTGCAGCCCCTTCTTGCAGCCAGCTGAGGCTGCAGTCCACAAGGATGCGCACGATGACACGCGGTGCCCCGGAACACATGACAACCGCCCACCTTACACGTACTGCAGACATCAGCCACCCGGACTGAGTGCCAGGGCCTACCTTTAAGCTTCAGTTTATTCTGGAATTCACGGTCAATCTCTTCCTTGTTGAACTGGGCGTTGGCACTCTCAAAGTCAAAGTCTTTCTCAAACTTCATGGGGCCGTCCCTCCGGACCCCAAAGCGCCCCCTGCCACGATGACCCCCACGCCCCCGCCGGGTGGGGGGTGGCGCTGTGGAGAAGAACACATTGAGGAATGAATGCTTTCCGAAGAGATGGCTATCCGGAAATCGAAGGATAACTTATAAATGCAGCTAATCCGAAAACAATTAAGCACTGGGAAAAGCTAATTGCGCCGAAGACTGGAAATGCCATCTCGGCTGTCAATCCTGAAAATACAAGGAATGAACCGTTCGTCTTGTGCAGTGATGTACAAAACAAGGGGAAATGCCACAGTATCAATGAAAACTAGCATGCCAACTGTAAACAAGAGCTTCCTGTTTCTGCACTTAAAAGTGTCTTTTGCACTAACAACTTCACCCAATATCCTGTCGTTGTACCTACTCTACAGGGAGCTTCAGGAAGACAGTCATGACTGGCGTACCTGATTGCCGCTTGGCAGGATCCCTGTTCTCATTCCTGACTTGCTCTGCGTCAGGTCTTGGTAATTTTTGTGCATCTGTACCTACAGGGGTTAAATTAACTTTTTATTTTTTTGTGCAGCAGTAACCATAGATTCCAATTAATAAGCACCTAAGACTTGTGTTAATACAGAGGATCACAATACATGGAACAGAAGGCATGCATCCAATTACTATTTGAAGTCCAACAGACAATCAGTGTAATTAACCCTTAATCATTGTGCATTCTCTTAAATGTATTGAATTGCAACTTGTCTTCAAAGTAATAGATGACTATAATGTAGTAAGCCATACGTCAGTGCAGCAGAGAACGTGTTAACGAGTGCTTACTCCTCCTCTGCTCCTGGCTCTCTCCTGGCTTCTGTGTGCCGGCAGGAGTCGGCCGGGCAGCTGGGCTCCTGCGGCCCACAGGCGCGGGGGCAGCTGCTGGGGCAGTCTGGACCGCCTGCTCGAGGGTGGGGCTCTTCCGCAGGGGGTCCAGCTGGGGGCTTGAGCGGCCTGCAAGACAGGCAGGGGTGTTTACAAGCAGACCACCCCACTGCTTCACTTCACACATCACAGAGCTGCTTTGACCTAGATCATCAGGTTTAAACTACAAAAAAAAAGGCTGGAAATAAGTTTTGACTAAAATCACCTGTGACAAACTTTCTTCATCACAATGAAACTATTTCAAACCATACATTGTTTAATCATTCATGCTACTCTGTAACATCTGCAAGTGACCATGTACAAGTGGCAAATACTGGCCTTCCATCACTTAATCATGCTTTATCAGGCAATGAACCCGAATTTGTTCCACAGAGCTCATACACCACAAAATCCCATTAATATCAGACACCAACTACTTTTACGTTGTGTTAAAGGATGCATCTGCAAGATGTTCTTGTAAAAAGCAAGAGGATCAAAAACTTTAAAGAGGACTAACTCAAAGCCTTCGGGAGGGTCATGGAGAATTCACCCTTCTATGACAAAACCAAACGGCCGGCACAAAACAGCAATGCTGTTCTTTAACTAACCACCTTCCACATTCCTGCTTCCAGACGCTGCCCACATAAAGTGGGGTGATTCTGAGACGTGCACTTCAATTAATATTTCAGGCTTTTTCACAAGGAGGGTAATGCCAGGTAATTGGAATGTGCTGAATTTGCATCTGCCACAGAAAGTTCTTCTCGATCTTGTATAATTACAAAGCATGTTAACCACAAAAACAAATCAGTTTTTGTATGAAATCATTACCTCGATGCAACTGTGTTTTCAGTAAGCTTGTTTCAGGGGAAAAAGCAGAACCAATTGTATTGCTCTGGGAGAGGGGTGCAGGGGTGCTTGTGTCTGTACCAGAGGATGTCAAAGAGCGTCCTGTGTAGAGAGGAACAGAAGGTTTAGAGGTGTGGGGCACTGGCACATCACACAAGGAAAAAATCCCTCTCCTCATAAAGATGGTAAATCCCACTTGGAGACTTCATCACACAAAATGAAAAACCACAAGCACACCCCGTATACTGATACTATATTCTAATAACTTTCTCAGGAACTCTACTAGCACCGAATTCCAGAGCGTTTTATAATTCAAGTTGTAATTTACAGTTCAGTCCCCTGTAATTGCTCATAAAAATAGTCCTTGATGTCTACCATAAGTGTAATTAACACCTTTATGGCAAACAAATCTCATCTCTTCCAGCACATCTTCAATTTAAATACATGTAAAAAAACAATTAAGAGCTCAAAAACAAAATGATAAAATTGTCTTAAAATGACACCAAGTACCATAACAAAAACTGATTTGATAAACTGGCGTTACAGTAATGCAACTTAACCAGAAACCCCAACTGGAAGTAACTGAGCTATGTGCCTATGTTAAAATGTGGCTCACAGGATCAGACATTTTAAAAGACAACACCACTAAAGAGGGGAATTCAAATTCAGAGCTCCGCTTCCCACGGTAGCTCTTGTTGTTCAGGTTCGATATGACAGCGACATACATACCTACTCCTACAGCACCAAACTGCTGTCCCACCAGGGGGCTGGGACTGAACTGGCTGTACGCCGAGACGGGGCCCCTGCTGAACCCGTATGACGCCACAGACTGGAATGATGCAGCAGGTGAGGACCCCAGGGATGACTGGCAAAAACACCCACAAAACAAACATGTAACCTCACTTGATCCAAGATCGTGACTGTGAGCTGCCTACTTTAACAAAAGATATCCATCACAAATATGTCCTCTGCATCACGCTTAGGGCAGGAAACTACCTTTTCCAAAGCTTTGTAAAACATTTCTACAAATGAAATTCACTAAGTTAGATAAATCTCACTTTTACAAAAAAGGATTAAGGTCATGCTCACTGCATGACAGTTGATATGACCAGAATTTCTCGTGCTCCAATTCAGAGAACTGCAATCGATTGGTGGTAGTGAGAACCATTGAGGTGGGTGACTGAAAGTCATTTGTCACAGGAAATTGAAGTGTCACCTCCTATTATGATTGCAACACAGAGAAGAGGGCATGTGTAATTTCATCTGCGAGTGGGTATGCGAACTCTGGTTACAGGAGTCCTGTTGCTGTGTTACCTGAACGATAGCCGGGTCCTGAGGAAGAGAGCACTGGGGTTTCGGGGGCTCACAGACAGTGAGGTCTTTGATATCGCTCCCCCGGAAGATGATGTACTCGAACACTTCATCCCGCGGTGGTATGGGCCTGTCAGTGGGGCGATCTTCAGTGCCAAAGGAACGCACTGGGGGGAGGGAAAAAAATCAATGAGAGACTGGAGCACGGCATGCTTTTATACTTAACATGACATTTTACTTGCAACTTGTCAAGCAATACTTAAAACAACTTGTGTAGAAAGCAAATACACAGATTCACTTACAGAATTACAACCACACATGCTCATCTGCTTTAAAAGAACAGCGCACGTACGTATTGGGAAAAAAATAACAGGCAAACGTTAAAAAAAGTAAATTTACAAGTACTTAACATAAGTCTCAGGACACTATTACTCTAAGAAAAAGGTGAGTGAAGAACTATATTGACAGTCCAGTTTATAAAAAGTGAAAGGATTTTCTATCCTTATTCTGCAGGCCCACACACCTACAGAAGAGCACTCTTATCAGCTCTACCTTTTCACCGTTTGGAAATCGGGAGATTTCAAGTTACATAAATGTTTCAAAATGGTAAGAGCTGAAAAAAATATAAATTAATCTTATTAATGGGTTAATTAAAAGTTCAAATATGTAAGGGCTTGGCTGATAAAAACCAAACAGGCATGTCAGTCCCCAGGACCTGCACTGGAAATACTGTTCTCCACATCCACACAACGGGGAGCCACATCAAATACATTTTTACTGTCAGCTCTCCTATACAGCGAAGACAACCTCTGTTTTCAGACGGTCCTTCTATAGAGTAAGCATAAGCAGGACAACTGCCTAGTTCACAAATTTTAGAAAAGTATTTAGTGCGAGCAAGTAACAAATCGATTTCCAGCTGCAGGTTGTCATTTTAAATTACACCTGTGCCAAGTCACACACGCTGTTGCCTATATCATGGTGTTTTTTCAGAGGAAACCTGAGCTCCCTCAACTAATCCACCTTTTTATTTACAACATAGGACAGGTTTGGACCTAGCCACCTACTCGTCAACTGATCTCTCTGTAACAAATGGTTTGACAGGATTGTAATTTTTAATTCTTTATAAAAAAAGTCCAGGCCACGATAACTTGCATCACCAAAAAATGTTTTTAATGAGAATGCTACACTTAAATGTTTTAAAGCACTACAGAAAAGTATGGGATTTAAGCAGTTTTGGAATTTAAGTAAAAAAAAAAACTGATGAAACCAGATATTCACTTTGAACCAAATGCAGAGGAACCAACCTATAATGATCAGTATATGAATGCTCTACTTCACTTATAAACTGTTAACCATTAATACTGTACAACCTATCTGCATTTGAAAAATGCAACCTTAAAGAGAAATCAAAGTTATGACGCACCATCACTTCTCAAACTTCGATCCCCATTTCTAGAGGTGCCTAATGCTTTTTAACTGTAGATAACTCAAACCACGTCTCTTTGCAAGTTAGCAGTTTATTATTCATTTTTCCCCATGTGGAAGGAAACATGTTTCTATCTGCACATAAAACATGCATTACTCATGAAGAAACCAGATTACAATTTTGCCAATGAGCATTTAAGTATTCCCATTACACAACTAAAAATTTCAGTACAATCTTGGAATTAGGAGAGTCCAGTGTGAAAACATAACTCCAGTTATGTAAAACTAAATCCATTCAGCTTGGGTATTTGAGTAACAAGCTTTCCTTAGGGCAGGATTTTCCTAAACAGATAGGCGGCCTCACATGTCCTAGAAGCCAAATCATGATTTAGCCCTTTGGAAGGCTCATATAATTACAGAAGCTCTGAGTCACCCCCGCGAGCGAGAATTTCATCAGAGAACCTTCAGCTAAGGGGAGGAGAATCTGCAGGGGGTAAAAACCTCTGAACTGTAATCCCAAACTTTCACAAAGTTAAGAGTCAGGCTCAACATAAAGGTTACACAAGGAAAATATGGCCATCTGACCTATCCAGCTCATTTGGTTTCTATTAGCTTTGTGATCAGAGAATCTCATCCAGCCCGTCGTTGAAATTCACCAAGATATCAGCTTTGGCAATGTGGCAGGGCACCTTTCTGCAGACACCAACAAACCCTTGGAATAAAAACGTGGCGTCTCCTGTTCAGGTTTAAACGATCCCATCTTTAATTTAGTTCTAATGAGCACTCCCAAAATTATTACATGTATGACTATCAGGTCATAATGCGAGTCCAGATGCAACAAAATACGCATTGGTTCTAACCTTACAAAAGTCTCAGCCCAGGAGAAATCAAGGTACATCCTCATTTAAACTGTCAGTCCTAACTTAAGCAGGACTTTAAAAGAACTGCGATCCCAGGATCCCAGGAACTGGAGAGAGAACCAAGGAGCCTTCAGTCACTGAAGACCAGCTTCTGGTTCCCACCTCACGTTTCCAGGACACAGAGTAATTCCCAGCCTGCTGCCGAGGCCAGAGAATTGGTTTAAATCATGTAGCCTGGTAATAGTGGCCAGCTGTCAAACAGCAAGCATAAAATACAACACAGTCAAAGGCTGTCCCGAAACTGAAGTGCTTCAGGAAATATCTGACTTAAGTTTAGAAAAGTGATAACAATAATATTCTGACTGCAAGGTTTTCAGAAGAAAAATGTTGGATTCACCACTGCAGTGGCTCATGCATAAGCAACAAATAACTTGTAACATCAGCCTGGGTATAATAAATTTTACTTTAAAGACTGTCACCAAACAATTAGAAAACCATAAAACACAATCTTTAATTTAGAAAGACACTCAATTGTGAATAGACAACTGCAATTTATTAAAAAAAAAACATCCTTCTAAACCATTCATATCACTCGGGAGTTCAAACACTTGGTCTTTTTGGGGTGCAATCAGTGTTCTGAAGTTCCTTTCAATCGATGCATGCTTGAGATCTGGGAACAACACTTAAATGGCCCAGTTCAGTACAGACCTGCCAGAGCCCTGGAATTCAAACAGAAAATACTGGGAACCCTCCATGACTGCACTTTGTTACAGTGCATCTAGACCGGGTTCAAACAAGTGACATCAGTTTTCCAGCACAACCCCCGTTTTATTCTGCTTGGGAAAACGTAAACATAGCAAAACGTTTCTTTAGAATAATTTAGTGTGAGGTTTGGGGCTAGGCAGTGTTTAAAACTGCATGCATCTTATTCACCTTTAGGTGTTACACTAAACAGCCGGGTCCATTCCGAACCAGACCAGTTCACTTGCTGGTAGACAGGAAAAAGGATGAAGCCGGTAGGACCCCCCCGTTTTTATTTAAACTCGCAAACCCACGCAACTGGGAAGGCCGCTGGGATACAACTAGCCAAGGGGGAAAAAAAGATCAAGTTGCAGGTACAGCGACACCGCATTAACCTAAATGCAATGCCTCAGACTTCACCTGCACTTCTGAAGGCAAAAAAAAAAAAACACCACACACTTGGAGCTGCCCCAGCTCCGGGCCCGGATTATAACCGGGGTGAAAGGAAGACTCAGCCCAGCCAGCTCACACAAAGAGGCCGACGTCAAGAGCCAGCTGGCGCAGAAAGTGAATATCAGAGGCTTGACGCCGATTTGCACCCACACTCCGCGCCACCGCGGGGGAAGACGTGGCTGTGCCGCAGCCGCCCTGGCTCGGCGGGTGTGAAACCGGGGCCCCGACAACGGAACCGAGCCTCCCCGCCGGCGCCGAGCGCAAACTTTGCCACCCCCCAACCCCCCACAAACGTTTAGCGCCATTTTAGCTCCTCGTCGAAACACGGGTGTTTTCACACCGACCGGGCTGCGCCGCCGAGGCCTACCCCCCCCCCCCTCACCCGAGAGCGGCCCATCCAGCCGGAAAGCCCGAGTCAACAAAGGAAAGGCCGCCTGAACGCCTCCCCTCCGCCAGACCCGTAAAAGCCGGGGTGCAGGCCAGGCCAGGCCAGTGCTGGAGCCGGGCTGCTCACTTCTTTTAAACAAAAGGCCGAAGGGGACTTGTTTACAAATCACCTCACCCCTGACCGGCGCTGGCTGTCTCTTGAATTACACGACCTCCCCCCGTCCCCCCTTTGTTGTTCTACTCCAGTCCACCTGCCCACGGTTACCCCCCCCCCCCCCACACACACACACACACAAACACACACCACCAGACCAGCTATTTGTTCAATTTCCACCCCCCCCTCCCCTCTCCCCTCTCCGCCCGGATCTGATCCGTTAACAAAAAAAAACAACAACCACCGAACGAAATAGCAGCTACGACTACGAAGAGCCTAGCGGCAGTTTTCGCAGACCTAGAGCGAACTTTTCCCGCAGGTTTCGAGGCCGTCGGTCGCTATATATATATATTTAACAACGAGTTCCAAAAAAAAAAACATCGAATAAAAATGTGCTTCGCTTCCCCCCACCACCGCCACCGCCGCTGCTACCAATTTTGCTACCAGCCCGGGTTTCGTTGCTATTCCTGGAGCCCCGTCGGAGCGGCTGCGGCCGGCGACGCCGCCGGCGGCTCCCCGTTCCTCCCCCACGCCCCCCGCCTCGCTCCCCTCCCCCGGGCACCTTTGGCGAGCGCGACGGTGGAGTTCTCGGTGTCGATCGTGTACAAGATGCCCTCGTAGCGGATCTCGGCCTTCGAGATGAGGCTGATCTTGCTGCCGATGTAAGGGGTCCCCCCGCTCATGGCGTCTGCCCGGTCGGTGCGGCTGCTGCGACGGCGGATGGAAATGGATGACGGATCGCGACTCCCCGGGCTCACTCCTCGCTCCCTCTTCTCGCACTCTTTTTTCTTTCTTCTCGGCTCTCCCCCCTTTCCTCTCGGAGGTGCTACGCCAACATGGCCGACTTCATTTTTTTTCTCCTTCGCACTAAAACTGCCCGAGGGGCGCAAGCGGAAGTTGTTAAAAAAATGGCACTCTCGCGAGTTTTCAAGGGGATGCTCCAAAGGTGACGAGAACTCAGTTTGAACACATGAACCTAATGGCTGCAGCTGGCGAGTGGGAGTCAGTGGATAATTTTTAAATAAAACTTCACATTTTATGCCCCAGGGTAACCGCAGAAAACTGAATTTGACGTATGCGTAAATAAAATGCACCTGCAGTTGTCTTCTTTTCTAAACGTTTGGCCCTTCAATTATTATTGAGACGATCAGAAACACTACCTTCTAAGACGAATTACAGAAAGGGGTGTCGTTGGGAATTAGGCATTGATTCAGAAGACAATGCAAAACTACTATATCGTAAAAAATAGAACAAGCAAGAGTGTTTTATGTCCGAATAATGTTTGATTTCTTGTACACAAAATGATATTGTGGTTTATTATATGACTGAACTGAGCTGGTTATACAGAAAAACATATTTTAAACCCATGTGTTTATGAGTAGCTTAAGGAAAACGGAAACTGACAAAAATTCTACTTATATTGGCAAAATACAGTTTTCACTCATAGCAAATTTGATTACTTTAATCATAATCCTCAATCATATAAGTTTTTTTCTTGCTTCGCTTGTTCATTTATCACACAGCTGCTAATTGTTAAGAAAAAATAATACTGTTACAAAATAAAATGCAATATCCAATAGAAAATAAACATCCCAGAGCAGAGGCAAATTAGCATTTAGGAAGAGCTCTAACAAAATGTATTAACACATCTAAAATTAAATATGATCAGAGTGAAATTATTCTGATGAAATTGCTGAATAATTATCTAAAAAAACAGCACATATATAGATGAATACTTTGTTTACAAGAGTCTGGGATATAGTTCAAGGTATGTGTAGGATACATAAGAGAGCATGGGTTAAGTGCAAATGACTGACCACATAAATAGAATATAAAATAAACACATGCAGCACACTATCAATCATGGCTTATCACAGTTAAGAAAGTATTGTCAAGGGTATCTAATCATTGGAAGATTTGGTCAGACATTCAGACATTTACCTTACGGCTTGTTGTGCTTTCTGTATACATTAGTCTGTACTTGCAGATCTGAAAATATTGCTTTGAATTCTGAAAATAGTATCCAATGCTGTATATAAATTATAATATAATATTTAGTAACCAAGAAAAAGAAGGTTTGAAAATATATATTTTTTAAACTGTGAAAATCATTTTATCTGTATTACTAGGAAGGTAATTTGTCTATTATTAATTAAGAAATAACATACAATACAGATATGTGGTTTAAATAAATCGCTCTTGGTAGCAGTGGTTTTGAGCCAGGGGTGGTGAGGCCACTGGGCCACCAAACACAAGCAAGTGAAACCGAAACACCTCTGCGCTGCCAGCTGGTGACCTGCAGTTCTAATGTTAATTACTACTCAGCCATTATGTACAATATGCATACTTTACTTTGACCTTATGTTTTTAATCGAGAGTCTTTAAAGTGACAATAATTGAAAGGCGGGCTCTTAGAAAGAGCAAAACCTCTGGTCTATGCTGACAGAAAATGAATTCATTTTAGTTGCAAACACAGGACTACAAAGAAATTGACTGAACTATTCAAAATCCTCAAAGACATCGACAAGGTCAACCCCAACAGACTTCCTCAAAATCAAGTGAGGTTATGAGTGGAAACTACAGGGAAGTGCATTTAAAACTGAGACCAAGGAGGCACATATTTACACAAAAGGATTGTGGGAGTTTGGAACAAGCTATCCCACCCCATGTTGACCAGATCCTCAGATTAATTAGCACATATCGAAAAAGCTAGTCAGAACGGCCTCCTGGCGTTATTACGCTTCTTCTATCTTTATCACTGCAACCGCCACCAGCTCAAGCGGGCAGGAAATTCATATTCGGGTGCTTTGCAAAAAGATCCACCCGTTCCAGCCTGCAGCTGCTCTCCCAAGACAACAGCATTTGAACTCTGTTCCCTGCGAAATGAATCGAGCTCGGACACAGCGAATGAATTTTGGCGCTCTGACGTCACGCACCGTTCCCACAATGCCCAGCAACACGCCTGCGTAGTGACTACACCAAAATTTGGACAGCGATCTGAGATCAAAGATGGCGGGTGCCTCCGACCCTCTGGAAGATATGCTCTTCTCCGAGGTGGATGAAAAAGCCGTTAGCGATCTGGTGGGCTCCCTGGAGTCGCAGCTGGCCGGCCAAAGCAACCCAGCAGCCCCCCACACCGAAACCAGGAGCGCCGGCGTGACGGGGGCCGCTAATCACCACTTAGGAAGAATGCTACCTGCCCAAGTGGACACTATACTAGAGCAGCAGCAACAACAACAAGGGCAACATAAAGCTGGGGTAAACCAGGAGCCCAACTGTAAAGCACTTAGCTCCGGGAAAACTGTGATACCGTCTTCGCTCAGTTCCATTCCGCCCTTCGAAGAAGCTTCCATCACTTCTGGGACCGGGGTAAATGCCAGTAGTAGCGGGTTGCCGTCACATGGAGCATCTAATATCACAACAGTGTCTGCACCTGGTCTGGTAACTTTACCACCTCCGCTGGTCAGCATCAGCCCTGGCAGCCGGGGCACCGTCCTGGGCTCGGCAGGGGCAGCGACGGCGGCAGACCCCCTGAAAAACCACCTCACCTCGACCATCAGGACTGCTCCCGCAGGGATACAGAGTTTGAACGGGAACGGCGGAGTTGCAGTGAACTCTCCGGTCAACCCCGCCGCTCCTGCCGGCGTCGGCTTCCCCGCCGCTCCTGCCGGCGCGGTGACTCTCGTAAATAACGTGGTGAACAGTGCCGTCCCCAGCCCGACCGGTGCCGCCAACAGCAGCTTGGCCGGGGCGCCCTGTGCGAGTGCGCCCGCCTTCAGCGCTGCCCAGCCCGGCGGTCCCCCGGATGGCTCGGGGACCCTCACGATTGCCCTGCAGAGACCCCCGAGTCACATCGCGGCCAGCGTTGCGCAGAATGGGAACGGGGCGCCGGCGCCGGCGCTGGTGCAGCAGGTCGCACGGACAGGTCCCCCGGCCGCGGCCGTAGCCCAGCTGGCGAACCACCGCAAGGGCGCGGATGGCAGCGATCCGCCGGCGGACTCCCCTGCGCCGTCTAAAATAATCCTGCCGACCCAGCCTTGCGTGGTCAATTCCCTAGTAAACCCCGTCGGCTCTCCCGCACCGGCTGTAAACCCGCCAGCGAGTCAGCCGCCGAGCTCGGCGGCCAGCTCTGCGCCGGCCGCCAGCAGCCCCGCTCCACTGGCCGCCGCCGCGGCCAAGCCCGCTGTCAACATCACTACCGTCGGCGTGGTGAGACCTGGGACCCCGTCGCCGTCCGCCGGGATGCCCGCGTCCACGCAGCCCCAGCCCCTTCGCCCGGGGGTGGGCGCGACCCAGAGGATAGTGGCACCGCAGCTGATCGTCAGACCACCCCAGCAGACCACCATCCAGCTGCCTCCCGGGTTCACCATCCCTCCGGGTGAGTCCGAATGCAACCGTTTACACTGTCTCCTCTTCTCATTATAGCACTACGTTATCAGCCAGTGTGAAGTGAGGCAATTTTTAGTAGCGCTGCCATGTGTATGCACAGCCTTCGGATTCTTCTGGTATGTACAACTATTATTTTTAAAAATGCACGATTGCACTTCTAAAGGACATAGCTATACTCGCCGGTTAAGTAACTTTGGTCCCACAAACGGAGCCTCCTTATTAGTTGCTGCTGCACAGACAGCACCTAACCTACTCCTGTACTCATCTTTACCTGATATCAAAAACTAATTCTAGGGAATCGAATGTCATGAAAACTTTATTTTTAGAGATGCCAGATCAAGCTTTCACTGTGCAACCAGGAACAGTATATTTTTCCATATTTAGAAATTTCAGTCCTACCTGTATGTCCAGTCATTATGCGTACAGCGCAGAATGAGGTCATATCAACAGTCAGGCAAGGCTACACAGTTCTGGTATCAGAGGTGCAGCTCCTGAACCTTTGAGCTTCTAGATGACAGCAGTGAAGTTTGGCAAGTGACATTTAAAAAAAACCCATAAAATGACGAGTTGCTTAAAAATAAAGAGAAAAATAATTCTGATTAGGGTAAGTAGACATTTTTTTGCACATTTTCATCATTGCACAAGAAATCTACATATATCTCTCCCTTAAAGGAAGAGGAAAAGTATGATAAACTGCTGTAAGTACAGGCAGTACAGTCGCGTGACCACGTGACACCACCTGGGTCTTTGGTTCAGTGTCAGACTGTCGTACCTTCTGTGTGGAGTTTGAATGTTCTCCTCAGGGTTTCTTCCCAACTTCCAAAGCTTGATGAATGGCAGGTGCAGAAATTATTCCTTTTCAGACCAGCTGAAGGAGAACTGTTTTGAAAGTAGGTGTTGGAGGCGCTAACTCCAGCAGCACTATTCATGAAGGAATCTGTGTGATACGAAGGAATCTGTGTGATACATACTTGCAACCAATATTGCAAAACAAGTGCTGCGAACCTCAAATTGCAGTTTGTTCTTAATTAAACAATTAAACAAACATGAAATATTTTTTTTGTGGCAAGTCAAGTTGAGAAAGTCTTTAAGGATGTACAGCATGTTGATAAGATTTCCTTTCTGCCTAAATTAGATAAAGTTACAGTTATACTTCTTAAAATGGCTTATTTAAAAGGAATGGTCAATTTGGCAAATTCAAGGAAAACAGTTGTTTTAAAAAGTCAGAATTTGAGATACTCCTTGAACCATCAAACAATAAAGTGTTAAAAAATCAACTCCGTTATTTTAGAGATGATGTATGTATTATGCTGTTTTTTTCTCTGCTCCTTCTACCCCAATATGAAATTGCTTTTGCTGTTGAGCCCTAAGTTATTGCACCGTAGAAGTGACTTTGCAGACACGCAGCGATGCTTTTGCTGTTAGAGATTCCAAGACAGAACAGTGGAAGCCGGATCTGCCTCTGTCTCAATTTCCAGCAGGCATCAATTTCTGACTTTTTTTACATGACTGAATGTGCGTGGAATACAACAAGGTTCCCAAAAGGTTTTAGATGTCTACATTTTCTAACCTTGGCTGGTCATAAAAAGTCAGCATGATCTATAGATCTATCTATCTATGACTAACCTGAAGGGGTGAAAAGGAAAGGAGACGCTTCAGCTACCCAGGATGCCCAGTAGCTGATTGATCCAGGGAAATCTTCCAATTCTTGAAGATCTCGGGGATTCTGCTTCAGCGGCGTGGCTGGGCGGCCTTTTCCAGACTCCTGTACTTCCTTTCTGTTTCTTTTTTCAGTCCTGAACGCACTTCCACATCTCCTTCGACCCCCTTCTCACTCCAGTCCCTGGGTTGATTTTTGTTCATACTTTTTTTAGATGATAAATATTTGGATTTCTTCTTTGTGTTCTCTTCTTTAAAACAAAAATGAGAAAATTTAGGGCGTGACTGCAGAGGCGGTCATGGTAATAAAGACATTTTGAATAATAACTAAGAATACGTACATCAAATAAGTCAGGGAGACCTTTGTGTTCATTCGGATTGAAGCTTTGTCCCCCTTCTGGGTTTGGTGAAAGCTGTGAAATAGAGTGTAGATGCAGCTCTCTCATCTCCCTCGTGATCCTGAATTGGAAGAAGCAGTTAGGTTAGAATGAATAAACATCATCCATCCAACATTAGTTAGTGTTTGAATAGCACTACTTTGAGCTAATAATGCCTTACTTTTCTTGGCTTTAGATAATAAAGACTGCCAACTACTGTTCGAAGTATTTTTCAGGGTTTACCCCTGAGTTTTGTAGTGAAATTACTTTGAGTTCATAACTTTGTTAGCCTGCAGAATTGCCTTTAACTCTCTACTCTTCTAATTTAGATTATCCATTGGTTTTTCCACATTTTACAACGGAGTGCAAATGTGAAAGAATAGATAGAAGTTATGCTCAGAAACTGAGTCCTCAGTACATGCAGCTTGTTAAAATCCTCCAGTCATGTTGATTGGCTGGAGATGTAGATGTGATCCATACCCCTGCACTCCTTCTTCTTCTGGATGTACCATATTGATGAAATGGTAACTGGAATGAGTATTTGTCTTTTGTTATGACTAGGATCCGTTCTGAAAAATTAAAAATGTAAAGACTGCTAGCTCAATTACCATTGTGTTGAAAGAATTAGATACCCTTCTCTGGTTTCTTTATCAAAGCCCTAAATATTTTCATTGTTCATCCAGTGTTTGTTGGGGTTTCATCTATGTTTATTCAGCATAATATGTAAGAAAATGGATTATTCAAAAGTAAGTGTAATATCTTTCCGACCAGCAAAGCGGACATAAACAGTCTCACAATCATATGGGGGTGCACATGCACAGTTGGTGCAGATATGAGTTAATAAAATGCCTGAGATGCCTACGCAATGTTTCCAACTATTTTTTAAAATTGTCATAGCACCTGAAAGTTAATCATCTGTTAATGTAATGTGTCTGTGTGTGGGGTTAGGTAGGGACATGTCATACTAAAAGACGGCAAAGAAGTAATTGAAAGTATTGTGATTGCAATCTGTTTTAGACATGTTAAAAACAACCTGCTACACAAGCTTGAATTTAATTGTTCCCATTTTTGTGAAATCAACATCAAATTGTAGTGCCCTGTTCTTATTCTTGCAAGTTTGTACAGTATTGTATAAAAGTGAGCCTGCCTCCGACTGCCACTATTGTGGTATGATAGATGCTTAGCCACGTATGGGAACAGGTTCCACGGAGTACTTTAAACCTTTACAGCAGTATCTGCAATTATTAGATGTTTTCAGAAACATAAACTAGTGTAAGAACAGAGCTGAGAGACCGGGTCACTTAAGGCCCAGATTCCATAGCATTTTAAACAAACACCGCTATGCGAAGAACAGAGAACATGTTAAATTAAAAACAGGCAGCATTTCATATAGCCATCAGCTGACAGCCCCTTCTAACAGAGCCAGTCTTCTCTGCTCTCTGTTGCACGCAGGCATTACTCTAGCTTCCTTGAGTGGCCTACATACTGTTTATTGATCTTGACTTCCACCAATATATGAGAGAGGTTGCATCTCTTCATTTATTTATTTTTTCCGTGCAGGCTGCTTTTCCTACACGAAGATGCTAGGTAGAACACAGGTGCAGTAGCCCTGTGACAGCGTGTGAAGGCCCTCTTTCTGGATTCTGGAACGGTGATCTATTTAAACTAGTGCTCAAAACATTACATCCACCGTTAGAGTGGAAAAAGTGAGGAAATAAGCGCAGAACCTAAAATGCGTAAGCAGGCTGACTGAGTAACCTGGAGTAAGGACTAGGGCTCCCACCTTATCAGCTGATTGACTGATTGCCCAGCCAGTGAAGTAAAGGGACGCGTCTGCAAACTCATGCCAGCCAATCGGGAAGTTCAGCTCCCTAGGCGCATTAGCTTAGACAGCACACAACTGAGAAGAGACCCTTCAGCCCTTCTGAGCTGTTTGATAATTAGTGATTAATTAGATCAGGAATTCATGAAAATCTTGAAAGAATAAGGGTATCGGCTTTGACAACACAGCTGGCAAGATTGTATTTACGCGACACTCTGTGTAAAGAAATGCCCCTTTTCTTGTTTTTTTTAATGCACTTCAGTGTAGTTTTGACTTGTGTCTTCTGGGTCTAATGAAGTGTGACACAGTCTTAAGGTACATCCACACTGTAGGGCGTTCCGCTAATGTTACCTCTGAATGTCTGTCCACGGCAGATGCATCTCGGAGACAATCCAGTCCTGTGCTGGTATACTCATAACCCTGCTTCTGCATGCCTATTCACCATAATCTGCTAGATAGCTTTCACAACAGGCCTGTTACCATTTCAGCAGCATTTCAAAATATTGTATATTATCCGTATATATTCTTATAAACCTGGGACAAGATTGATTTTAACGATACAAAGATATGTTGCTTACTGCTGGTGTAGATTCTCCCATTGTCACTTCTAGCCTGGTCACATCCTTTAGCTACCTTCCTTTCAAATCTCAAAAAGAGGACGGAGCACGGTAGATATGATCACTGTAAGCACAGAAGTTTGGTGGAGGCTGATGTTTTGTGGAGTATGTCTTTTCCCTGAGCTGCACAGGGTCCGTGGTGAAAGATGTTTTGCTGAAACAAAACAGTTGATACAACAAGAGGCAACTAGCTGTAAAATAGCAGTATATTACTAGACTGTTGTTCCCCCTCTTCATATCATGTGTGGCCTTGGGTGTTCTGAATGGAAAAATGACCATGTTCTCATGAGTCTGAGGATCGCTTTCCAGCACTGTATTTTGAGAGTTAGTAAACAGTGCATTTTAAATTTGGGGAATAAGTGTCTGAGATGTGACCAATAAAATATATCACATCTGTTAAAGGTTTCTAAGTGGCACCCTGTTCTAACAGAAAACAGCTTTACAGCTGGATTCTGTCAAATCTGGTGGTTTGAACAGGAAATGATAAAAAAAATCAGTTGTTGCATTTCTAGTGTTTCATAGTTTCATCTATTTATTTCCTTGCCCCTTGTTTTTGTTTCATTTTCACTTTATGAAATAAAACAATAAAAATGTTTCATATAGGGGTTGTTGATGAATCATGTTTCCAGTGCATGATTTGTATAGTCTACAACATATTTCCAAAATATCTAGAAAAATATTTATATATATTTATTTTAAGGTAAGGATTTTCTAAATATTTTGCCCATAGAAATTGGTCATCTGAGAGTCGGGAAATTTAAAAACTTGTGGGATGTCCCCTGTAGCAGCTCTGCCAGTCAAAGACAGATTCTCAAAACTGCTTCCCATGTCGATCTGAACTCCTGTAACTTATGATGTAAATTAATTAGTTTTTTTCCCAACAACTTCAATTGAATTGTTTCTCAGAAAATAAGAAAGTTAGTTTCCTGTTTATTAAAACAAGATCGGAAAACCTGCCAAGGTAAATTTGCACTCTGACACCATGTAAATCTTATTTTTGTGCTATTTGTTTCACCCACAAGCAACTTGCAGTTCATCGTATCTTTGTAATTTGTTGCACTGAATGTGCTGTTGCACCAGCAGTTAAAGGTGAATAAAAAGTTCTCATCTAACAGATAGTCAAAAAGAGAGACTCTTCTCGAATTTCAGAGGAGTGCTAGATTTAATAGCGATGGATTTAATCAAAATACCTACATCGCTTAGTTTTCACAGGTAGAAAAACTTCAGTAGTTTTACAAAGGCAAGGCAAAGACGGAGAAGTTTGAAACGTCCTTATCACAGTGTTATACTGGATTGCTGTGAGGCACATTCATGCAGGTCTGCATAAACAAGAGGGCACACTACCTGAAGCTTCAGCTTCCAGCTGAAGAACGTCTTTTTCCAGAAAGTTCTCGGTGATCGATTACGATAATTGATATTGCCCTTGTCCAGACTGTTTACAGTTTAGCCTTGGTCCTGCCAATATGCAATAAAATCAGTCAGAGCTCAGCTGGAGAATCCAAAGGCACTTCGCTATATGCTAAATTTGCGTTTTTGGGTCCGTTTAACATTTCTCTCTTCATTTATGCTTTTTTTCCATTAAGGCTTTAAGATGGTGGAAAAACTTCCTATATTGCAGGTCTATAAAGTCTGCTGCCCATCGCCAACTGACTTGTATATTTTTTTTCAGCTTATGATTTCCAGTTGTGCTATGTTTTACTAGACTTAACCTGATCTTCCAGTTGTCTTTACTCCTCGGCTCACAGCAGTACCCCTGTACCCACGAGACCAGCGCGGAAGTGCAGACAGGCTGCTCTGACCCGCCCACCCATTGAGCCAATCACTCTTTAATCAGATACAAGTTCCGCTGTGGTGGACAGGTTCGGTGCTGATTAATACTTCCATGAGCAGGTCTTGGCGACTTCACTGTGGCAGGAGTCATCAGGGTCTGTGGTGGAGGATATGAATGCAGAAGTGAAAATCAATTTTTTTTGTTCGATTGCTGGTTACCAGCGGGGAAATCAGATCTTTGAAAGAAGGCATTTGTTCTTCTTGCCTGGAAGTAAAATGGATGGAGGCAGCCCTTGTTGTTGTTGTTGTTGGTGTTTTTTTTTTAAAAGTTCAGTATGGCTTGCCAAGCCCTGCACGTGATGAATTTTGATGAAGGTCTTCCTAGTGAACGACGCTGAGCTTCTGTTGCTCTGTTTCAGGAATGGTGCTGGTGCGCACGGAGATGGGACAGTTGGTCATGGTTCCTCAGCAGGCCTTGGCCCAGGCCCAAGCCCAAGCCCAGGCCCAAGCCCAGGCCCAAGCCCAGGCCCAAGCCCAGGCCCAAGCCCAGGCCCAGGCCCAGGCTCAGGCCCAGGCTCAGGCTCAGGCCCAAGCTCAAGCCCAAGCCCAAGCTCAAGCCCAGGCGCAGGCCCAAGGCCAGGCTCACAACAGCATCTCGCCCAGGCCAGCTGCCCCCGCCAGTGGGCCCACCTTCAGAGTCACCACCACGCAGGTACGAGGGGAGGGATAACCCGAGGGTGGTTTGGGGGTGTTTACGCTGCGGGCTGGTTTACTGCAGAGCCGGGCCGTCGAGCGACGAAATGACATACAGTATGCACACACACGGGACTGTTTCTGTAGACAGTGACAGACAAAGGGTATTTTCTGCCCCTGTGGCTGTTAGAGGCCTGGCGGTGCATTCCCAGGGCTCGAGTCAGGTGGGCAGGGATAATCGTGGAGCCCTGGGGGTGCTCTTGTACATGTCCTACACTGAGTCCTAATGTGGACCGAATGTCATTGCTAGCTGGGGCACAGCTTTCACTGTGCAGTTGTTAGAAGAGAACAACTGACTTTATGGACCCCTGTTACTTTAAAGGATTAGTTTGTGCTGAGTTAACTGAACGTATGAACTGATACGTAGAAAAACGTCACAACATTGTAGGTCATAAGGGTTTGTCATAGACATTCTTTCATATTTCAAAATGAAAATCTTTTCTCTTATGATGCTCAAGTTTTTTTTATCTGCTAGTTCCCGTCTCTCCCTCACACCTGAAGAAGCCTCTTAAGCCAAAACGTTGTCTCTTTTCTTTTCCTTTCAGCATGGAATAAACCTTTACCTGTTCCTTTATATTTTTAAAGACCTGCTTATGTACAGAATTATGACCAGCGATAAAAAAATACATGCATATTTCTGTGATTATATTTTTACCAAAAATGTAATGGTTTATTTACAAGTTCTCATATTTCTCGTATTTTTTGTGCATGTTTTTAGAATCCGACTTGAACTATTCACTACAATTGTTTTCCTGATTTCACATTTTGTATGTTTTGTCTTAGGGATATCTTAAACATGCAAACTTCTACTGGATATGTTTTGCGATTATATGAAAGTCATAATTCACAAATCCCGTTAAGGCTGTGAATAAAGTAGTTACCTGCTAATGTAGCACAGAACTGGAAATATGTTGCCAAATTAATTCACAAACACAGGCAGAAGAAGCTCTACAAACAGTGTGTCCAGGAAGCAGAACGACTTGCCACAGTGTCTTTAATTTAAGTGGTTACCATTCATTTAACATTTAACAAAATAACATTTCTTTTCTGCTTCATCCAGTATGATCTTATGCAAACAATAGCTGAATGAACTGACTGTTCAAATAAATTTAAAAACAATAGATTCCCCCTTATGGTGGTTATCCTCAATTTTGTTATTCTTTGGGTACTTTGAAAGGATAGATGTGTAAGAACCCGTTCTTGACAGAGTGGCCAGGTCTTGTATCATTTTATCACCACTGTGTGCTGTGCTTCAGAAGTCTGGAGACTACTAGTACACAATAATTGCTTGACATCGATCAATGCACAAAAGATTGGAGTTCAAGGAAGTAATTATTTCTCATTTCTCTTCTCTCTAATCTCTGGTATGCTTATGCACTGGCATCCCTAGCCATGGAACGAGACAACACTTTCAAAAATACCACAGATGTGATTGTTCATAAAAAAAGATGTGAACTCCTTCCTACTGTATGTGCTAGCTGTCGTCCCCTGGTCCCAATAAATTAAGACCCTAAGCTATATGCCAGAGTGCTTTGACGTAGATTTGAGACTTACTTGACTACACTGACTCACCACTTCAGATAGGATTTATTAGAACGTGGCTGGTGACATATTTTATATCTCCTAGATGTCATTCATGCTGCTGATGACACCAAAGCTTAATTTGCAGTCGTTTTATATGATGGTTAAATACTCAGTATTGCATTTTTTGAACATAATTAATTTACTCCCCTTCTTACTCTTGCTTTTTAACGATGTTTTCAGGAGATAAAATTAGCTTGTCTAAGTTTATTTGACTGCCTTAAATGCTTCCCAAGCAAATATAATTCTACTTGTAATCATACTTTTTTATACAAGTGTGTTGAAATCTGTTGTTCCTTACATGCTGCTAGTTATAGTACCATGCTTACAACAGGTTGGACTTAAATAGATGGATGCAATGCCCAGTTAAGCTCAGGTGTGTTTTTATAATAAATTTACTTAAATTTATTCATCAAAATGAATGCCCACCACACATCTGCTTTTTTCATTCTGATGCTTCTTCTCCTGTTTTTTCTGCGTTGGACTAAATTGCGCTCGGTAATCTAGGTTTGATTGGAAGGAGAAGTGACTGCATGTCAAATCCCGGATTAATTTCTTTTTTTTCTGAGTCTAAACTCTTTAAACTTTATTTTAGGCCATTTGGATTGCTCTTGTTAATGGTTTGGTTAGATGCTAATATTCCTGTTTCAAAAGGACAGCTAGGAGTTTTCCCAACAGGTAACAAGACTTATCCTGGTATCCTCTCTTGCCTGTTCCTCATTATAGTTCTTCTGCTTCGTGGCAGTCCCTTCTCTCCTTCCATAGTGCTCAGAGCGGGGAGTTTGTGGTTTGGTAAATGTCCCAAAACTCTTTTTGTTCATTCCAGGACCTCCATTCACACTATACTGTCATTAACCAGGTGCATCTTTCTTTTTTATCTTTGTCTTTAATCAGCATTGCGTGCTTATGGGGTTCCGTTGGATATACGGCCTTCATTTCGCTCCTTGTATAAATACTGAATGCTAAGGGCAGAACAATGGGATTGGTCTCTTGGGTCTGTACCCACCTGTTGAGATTGTAATACAACCCACTGGTTATCAGTCCTATCTGGAATAGAGTCGTACCTCCGGTAGATGCAGAGATATGTTGAGATACTCCTTAGAATAATTTACCTCTCAAAAATTGAGATCAACAGGTGATTCCCTTTAACTTTAACTATATAACAGGTGATTCGCTTTGTCTTTAACTATTCAGAGAACGTGTCTGACTTTGAAACACTCCTGGGTCTTGCTGATGCCCAGTTGTGCTCTGTGCCCTCCGGGAGTGATGGTATCCTTTTCTCCACGAGATGTAGCTGTGGTTTGATCTCTTGAACCTTTTCTTCCAAACCTCCCTTTTTTTGTCGGATGACGACTCGGCACCACGTGTATCTGTGCAGCGGCGGTGAATGTGGCCGGCTGTGACTTGCTGCTGACAAGACGGTCGGTCAACACTGGTGGGCTGTCAGTGGCTCTTTCCTTTCTTTCGGGGTCACAGATGGGGCGCTCCCTTGTACAGGTGCGCAGGGCTTGGCTCTGGTAGCCGGCAGCCCTTCTAGAAACCCCAAGGGTCTTCGGGGGGCTCTGTTGGTGGGGAGCGAGGGGGTATTGTAAGCCTAGTGAAAATATTTTTTCATTAAAATCATTCTGGAGTACAATGTGGAGAAATAGTTACCTTGGAGGTTCTACAGTTATTTAAAGGATAGCAGGACAGGGTGATTCACAGCTGATGTCCGATATTTGAGGAGGGTTGTTTCAGTTTTGTGAAACACTGCTCATTATCATCCTGATCCACATACCCTTTCACAGAATCCAACACATTTCATTTGAGGAAAGCTGCATCGCCCATGTGGGTATATTTTGTCTGTCTCATCTGATGAATTAGCTATGGATACATCTGTGAATAACATGTTTATTTTTGTTTCAGTGTAGCTCTTAAGATTTCTGGTAATCGATTGAATTGCGAATGCAAATGCGGGCACATCTGAGAACGCATTTGCTAAACGTGCAATTTGTTCTGTGACCAAATGTGCATTCTGTGGCAATATAATATAAATTGCCTGCTCTCTAATTTGTTCAGGCACATCCCCTAATAAACCAGTAATTGCCTCTCTCATTACCTGCTAATGCTATAACCAGGCCACCAGTTCGCTAAACAGTGTAAATCTTTATAAACCCAGAATCAGTGACCATTAATGCACGTAATACATGGACAGTGTTAAATTGCGAGCGTGTTAAAATGGGGGTAATATTGTAGACTGTAAAAGCTGCATTGAGATGCAAGAGTTGGTTACAGCTAATTAAATACAAATAATTCACATGGAACTTTAAATGTATGGTGATGAGGTGAAGGGAGGTAGGGAGGCAAGAAAAATGATGGTTGTATTGAAGGTTTAAAACTTCAGATCCTGGGTTTGTAGTGCCATCTAGCTGTCTTGTAAGACAGTCTCATTTCTGAAGTAACAGTACACCAGAGTGGGACTTTCAGCTGTAGTTTATGGCTCTGATTCAGACAGTTTTAAGTTTCATAAACGCAATGCATTCGTTATGATATCGTGTAATGGATTTAGTTTTAAACACCATTGATAAATATTTGTTTACCCCTTGTTAGATGAGCAGAACTCCAAAAATGTATTAGGTAATCTCTCTGGTGTGTTCTGTGGTTAGCAATCAATATTTCTTTAGTGTTAAGGGCTATTCTAGGGTCATGTCTTTAAATGCAATTAATCAGCGAAACATTTTGAACGCAATACATGGGATGATTAAAAGCTTGCCGATAGTTGCCTGTGTTTATTTGACACAATAGTTTTAGAACTTCTTTGTCATTTAGATCAGAGCAACCTTTCCTGGCTGAGAAAACCCCTTGTGTAGAAATCACTCTTGAAAAACACATGGAAATTCAACCAAATTGTAAGGTGAAATACACAGTTGTTACAAGCGATGTGATTAATGTTTGAGTATGATAAACATAACTGCAGCGTCTAACATATTGACTGCATTATTTGTCAGTAATAAACCACTGTTTATGCATGTTGATGTTGCATACAACTAAAAAGAAAACACTTCTATAACTTTTTGTGCTGAAATAGTATCTGGTAGTAGTAATAATTCCTTGACTTAATATAGCACATCAACCTAAAGGATTGCAAAATATTTTGCATACAGGAGGAGACCTTCCTGTCATTCACTGTCAGATGCGTGGAAGTAAGCAGTACTCAGTTCCAGAAGCCGATTCGAGTTTTGTGTCTTCTCATCCTTTCTGGAAATGACAAGTGGAATATTGAAATTTATCAGCGATCTTTGTGGCTCTGCCTCATTCGTTTTCTGTTTTGTTGATTTTTTTTTCTGAAATCAGTGGGATGACACATTGTGATGACAGTTTTGAGCCTTGATTAGAAGACTAAAAACGAAGCATTAAACTGGAACAGTAAATGTAAAGCAATCATATATGAGCACTGCGCGGACATGTTTCTCACATGCTGGCATTATAGGCGAGTTCTGGGTGAGTTGTCCACCTTCTTTGCCATTGACAGTTTTGACTGGTGCATTTAAATACCTAGTGCTTTAGGAGTCATTATGAGGTTGTAGTTGATTAATTTATTAATACTACTCTACAAATACATATGAACAAGTAATAGGTTTATACCATGCTTAAAAAAGAAGAAAGAAAACACAATGTTTCGGCCGTGGAGCCTTCTTCGGGTGTTAAATTGTGAGCCCTGAAGAAGGCTCCACGGCCGAAACGTTGTTTTCTTTCTTCTTTTTTTCAGCATGGTATAAACCTATTACTTGTTCCTACGCATGCTGACGCAGCTACCCACCTGAACTACAAATACATATGTCAAGGAGAATTAAATAAACAGTGAAAAATGGTTAATACCCATATAATATGATTTCCCAATGCTTGTGTAAAAAAGCTTTTATCTACCCATATTTTAAAATATCATTTTCATCCTTTTTAGAAAACAAAATGCATTTATCTCCGCCTTTATACAAGTGGAGGAAGCTACAAAAGGGGGCTGTAATAGTTCACTCTGACTTGTGTTATCAGTTGGCATTGCTGGTATTTACCACATTGAGTTTTTAACAAAGGCTGCAAAGCCTTCTTCATGCCTGTGGTACTGTACATTATCAACACATCTTTTCTTAACCGTCCTGTGCTGCTGCTCTAGGCGATGAGCTTTGAACTTCTGTTATGAAAAGACAGGCCTGTACATATGGAGAGCGCACTCTGAAAGCTGGCGGAGTAGGTCATCTCTTTTAAGATGTCAAAAAGAGTGTTTTTCTCTTGTGATTGACAAATGGTAGTTGAAGGTGCTCCAGGATGCTGGGAAAAGAATTGCCCCCCCAGCCCAGAGAGCCCAAAAAGGACCTTTGGGTTACTCTCGCTTGCATCCCTCTGCAGTAAACGGAGCTAGAATCCTCACAGGAGCAGGAGGAAGTCAAGGGGGAACCAGAGCAGAAGAATGGGAACCTTAATAGCCAGTTATTAAACACTCCTTGCTTGATTCTCTGGATTATTTTCCGCTGTGTCCACTGCTTTTCTAGGTTTGTGCATTAACTCTTATTGTTGTCATCCCACCTACTTCCGATGGTGATTTTTGTCATCAAGACTGATCGTTTGAGAATGAGATGGCAAGGTCAGTCAATGTAGGTTAAGCTCCTGTCTTCAGTGCCTTCGTTGTTTGGGGCACTCTCATATGAATTTGTCTTACCCACCATATGTTTGTGGTCATCTTCACGAAATCTTTAAAAATGTTTTTCTGAGACTGTTCGCATTGGGAAATAGTCTAGGCTAGTACCCAGCCAAATTTCTAAGGCTGGTTGAAAATATAACCAGCTTAACTCCTCATGAAAAGCCAGGCCAAGCAAGGCTGAATTAGCCCAGCTTAACTGTTGGACCCTGGTTATGAGATTTAAAAATAAACATGGAAAATCATCTGAGAGCAGAACTGAGGCCCCTGGTCCACAGGTGAAGAGCACATGCTGTGGCATGTAACAAAGACGCCAAATAACAAGAAAACGCATGAACTGCTCTTCCTTCACCTTGCTAGCCGATACTGCTGTCCATTCCTCCTCTGGCTGCCAGAGCTGCCGAAGATTTCTCAAAGCTTCTTTCCACATTTGTTAAATCATTCATCACCCCACTGTCTGGTTGTTTTGAAAAAACTAACAACGCTTTAACTCATAAATGAGTAATCCGCTTTGATGGTGTACCTACCAGCCAGACCCCCCCCCCGCGGGCCCCCCTGTCTGCCCGCCTCATCCTGTGCCCCTCGGCGCCTGCTTGCTGTTGGTGCCCAAGGAAGTGCAGCTGGTGAGCGCTGCTGCCGGCGCTTCCTCTCCCCTGCCTTTGCCTCCTCGGAAGAGCAGCTCCAGGTGCTGCAGTGCGCGGAGGCAGCCATCAATGAGGAGCTGCGAGCAAGGCCTGGGAGTGGGCGCCAGGGCATGTCCATGTCAAGCAGCCCAGTTGACTGTGTGGGCAGTGTGCCTGCTGCACTGCAGGGCGTCACTGCTGCCTTGAGAGAGCTCTGCCGTTGGTGACGACAGCTTCTCGTTGCGCTGCTCTTGCTGCTTTGCTACACAAGGATAATGCTCATAACCACGATACGGGACCAACAAATCCTTCTTTAATGCCCCCCAACGTGGAATTGTTATTATTTTTGTAGGTGTGACGCCGGTAAAGGGGACCAGAGGTTTTCACACTGAAATTTGATGTTTACCTGGGAAGTCGCAGGGAGTTGTGTTAACGTGTCAGCTTGAGGATAGCATACCCAAACTCTGATCTTTCAGCTTGGTGATCGTGGTTTTAGCCCAGATTTTAAAGAGTGGGATTCTGATGTATAGGATCCAGCTTTTGCACTGAGTGGGTACCTTTATCATCCAGTCTTCACCAGGCAATGTATGACCCCTAGATCCCCTTTCTTGCATTGGCGTTTCTGATCAATTATGTTGGAGATTATCACACTACCCGGAGGTATAGCAGTAATTGTTCAGTTTGTGAGGTACATTTGTACAGGTACAGATGAGCATACTGTGATCTGTATTGCATGGTTTAAAGGAATTGGCTCCCCTGTTTAAATGGCATACAGGTTTTGAACAATAAGCATTTTATAAGGGCTTTCTTGCAGTGCTGGAGTTATGTGTTCTGCGGCATATTGCTGTGCACATCATGATGGCTTCAACAGTCGAGCACTCCTCCGCAAATTGCCACCTGGAGAATAATTGGCAGAAGTCAACTTGAGAATTTCTTCTCAGGTCTGGGTTTGAGCTGCTTATCCCAGGCAGAGCGAAGCCAAGCCAAGTCAAGCAAAGCATTTGTAAGAGATGCATAGTGGGGAATTTTTTTGTGCAGCAGCAGAATTGTAGCTTGTAGATGTTCGTGATAGGGTAGTGTTGAAGGGTACAAACAATAAGCTCAAAAGGTAACTAAAACTGAAAAAGGTGAGTGTTCATCCAGGGAGTTCTTCAGTATTAGCTGATCAGTGAATCAGATTTTAGCAAAGTGCCTTGTGTGTGTTAAAGGGATGTGAATTTGTTAGTTTAGGTGAGGTATGTAACAATCTGGCTGTTTAAACTGAAATCATTTGAGGAGAATAATGAAGGAATGTTAATTGAAATTGACTTCTGACAGTTTTTAATTAATTAAATAGCTATGCTATGAATGTAGTTATGGGTCTGTCCTTTTTGCATGTTAAGTTTCAGTTGCAATTTTTTTCTGCCATAGTTTTGCCCAAAACACCATTTTTAGCTATAGTGCTTTTAAAATATCAGTATAACCGCTGACTCTACTATAGTACTTGCAGTAAAGTCTTCTGTATTATTCATTTTCGCTAAAATTGTGAGTCCTGCTGCATTATCTTACTCTGAGGTTAAAAACTTTTCTGCTATGTCTCATCATAAGGATGGGATCCATATTTGGAGTGCCCTATGAGAGTCCTAAAACACATCAGAAATTGCATGAGGATTGTGAGGATACTGTTCACAAACTGTAAATGGAATGTAATTAACAAGATATTTTTACCAAATTGCGTTTGGCTTTATTTTCTGAAACCTGTTGCAAAGCAATTTTGTTACCGGGTTAATGACGAGCATTTCTAACAAGCTTAAAATATATATTAAATCTGCGCAATATACCTGTTACACCTGAAATGTCTCTGTTCATTTGATAGAAATAAAATAAGACAAACTGAAACTGAAAGTTTATTTTATTAGCTGTAATTGAAACACTATTGTGATCCAACACTGTTAAAACAGCATCTTGTGATAAAAAGTGCAGTAAGCCAAGAATTCAATGCAGGATGCCCATGTTATGCTGCGAATTCTGGCACCCAAATTGGAAGGGGTAACAAGCACATACAGTATCAGAGAGTGTTGGGGTGACAGATGCAATGACAACTTCGGTGTCTGTCTGAAAGCCATCTCATGTGGGCTGGAACAGCATCCTACCCGTGACATACTGTATCTGACACACAGACAGGACTGCACCACTATGCCAGGCTCTGTTAACAGATGACTGCATCACGTGCCATGGATATGTTATTGCAGCTTTGTTGCTGCACCATAAAATTCTTGCTTATGTGGATCTACTGGAACCTTGTTGTCCTTTTTATTTTTGCAGTCTCCTGTTTCTTCGCCAGCAATCCGACCATGTCCTCCAGTCCAGGCCAAGATTGTGCAGCCCCCCACACCGTCTGCCAGCCCTGCTCTGCAGGTTTCTTCTTCTGTAGCCCCAACTGTAAGCACAGGGCACAGGGCACATAATCTGTCCTATATCGGGGGGCCTCGTACCTTTCATGATTAATTGACTTGGTCCTAGAAAGACCTGTAGACGGGCGTTGCAATACTTTTGTAATTACAAGAAATTTCATTATTTTTTGGAAGTGGTTAGCAAAAGCACCCTGTTTCTTAGTGCATGTGCACTTAAAATATCTTTTTGGTTTGCAGGTTTGGCATCTTCAAAGGTGTGCTTCTCGGTTGTGTTAGTACTGTGAAGGTTCTGTCGCTAATTTGATTGAATTTGTCGCACATTGAGTTAAAATAATTTGCCTCAAAGACATGCTATCTTATTTGAAGCTATACTGAGCATCAAAAGAAACTGCAACACATTCTGAGTTGTTATTTTATTTTTTGCAGCAGGTTTGCTGACATTATATTGAACAGACACAACATAGGTAAATGCATTATGCTGATTAACATTTGTCACCTGCAGGAGTGGTCAACAAGGGGTGTACTGTGAAAGTCACAGGCGAGTAATGCTGGAAACAATAAGAGCTCCATGTCTGCTACACAGGTAGCAAATGCTGTCTTGTGAGCGTCTGTCCCGTTACTCTCATGGAACGTGGACAGGCATGTGACTGTTGACCGGTCACTGGGCCCTGGTGCCACGCATCATCACAGGTCATTCCACAGAGGTGGACCAGTGGCGAGTGCGGCTTCCAAAGAGTACCGGTCCGATTCTCCTCTTCCAGGAAGGCCGTTGTTGAGTGTGCAGCGTAGTGATGTGTGTAGTCCTGCTGACATGTTGTCTGGATGGGCTCACAAGGAGGGCAGGACAGCTAGTGAGGTCCCTGGCTTGATCATTCTAGTGCTGTGCAGTCTACTGTTAATTACTGTAAGTTTGGGTCTGTAGTAAGCGCCCCAGCCCAGACCATCACGTGTGGGCCTCCTGAGCGATCTCATCAAGGTGACTCTTGATCTCCCTGGTGGCCTGGTGTTGACAGGCAGTGTTTGGCTATAAATGCCCCAGACGGCGTTCACCATCAGGGTGACTAAGTCTAGCCTGCAGTATATGAATAGCATGGAGGCATTGTTCTCTCGATAAGCAGGGCAAACCTTCCTTTCAGTGTGTTTCTCTCTTGATTTTCACTAGACTTGACCTTCAGCAGGTTAAATCACCTGCTCATTCAGTGTTCTTACAAATGAGGTGATTTTGTGCTTATGTAACAGTCAAAGCCACTGAAGTGCATTGCGATCAGTCATGAATGGTCAGTTCTGCAAAATTGATGCCAGGTCTTTTAATCAGTATCGTGAATCTGGATACATTATTCTTCTAAACACATACAAGCATACACATACTGGTTAGTTTCTTTGATGCTTAGTATATACACTGTATGAAAAGTGCAACTGTTTCTATATGTTTGGTAATTGCAATTAATACATTTAGTAATCAGTGTTACAATATGTCATTTGTTTTCAGCTCAGAACAGCTTTTATGTCTGGTGAATATTTTTACGTTTAGGCCCAATTATGAGATATAAAATGTGTTTCAGTTTTTGTCTGTTACAACGCTGTTAAATGAGGAGACTTGTTAACCTTTGAGGGGAATTAGGTGTTAAGTGTAAATTCAAGTACTTTTTAAATTAATATTGAATTAATGTCTGATTTAGTCTTAGGTTGATATTTTGGTGGACTCCTTAATCCAAAGCAACGTGCATTGCTTTTGTAACCTTTTATGTTCCGGGGAAGTTTATCTGTGTATTTTGAGTATTAATGGTACAAACAGCAGTTGCCCAGCTTGGATTGGACCACACAGCCTCCCAGTTTCCCTGTCATGGGGTGGGTTTGATCACATTGAGATCTGGGGGACTTGAGGAGTTTCTTTGTTCTGAAGCAGCTGTCCTCTCACGCCCTCGCTGGTCCTGTCTGTCTCTGCGCCTCGTCTTGTTTTCCAGAAGGCGGCAGTAGTCACGGCGGCAGTAGCCACGACGGCTGCACAGCAGCCCCTCACAGTGATCGCGGGGGGCCAGAACCCCCCCCAGGCTCAGCCCCAGCCTGCGCCCCAGCCCGCCCTGGCCCAGCAAGGCGCGGCCCCGACCGCCCTCGCCAGCGCCCCCCCCGCGCCCGGAGCCTCCGTCGTCTCGCAGGTCTGTGATCCCGTCGCCCTCCTGCCCTAGGACCCCAGAGCCGCGCTGCTCCCGCTAACAGCCTTGACTTGTATCCACCATAACAACAGCACAAACTGCTGAAGAGCTGTCAAACAGTCCTAATTCAGTGTTAATCCTGCCTCATGCACCTGATCCGTTTGGGTTTGGGTGAGGGCAACGTTCATGACTCTCCTGTTGCGCGTTCTTTTTTTTTAGATTCCTGCACAGTGGACACTCAAATGTTCTTTTTCCTAGCAGGACCCAGAGACAGCTAGGAAGCATCACAGGGCTGTGTTAAACTGAATTCTGTCTTTGTCCTTCTCTAGGAAATGCAAGAAAATGTGAAGAAATGCAAAAACTTCCTAGCCACATTAATCAAGCTCGCATCTCATAACTCACCGTCTCCAGAAACCTCCCGGAACGTGAAAGCCCTTGTGCAGGATTTGCTGGCAAGTGTCTTTGTTTTTTTTAATTGGCTTATTTGGCAGAGGCAGGGAATGCAAAGGTGACTGAATTCTTGAAAGGGTCTGTTTGCTTTGTTGCTTCTTTTATAAAGTTTGGAAAAGAAAAATCACCTTCTAAGGTGATGGTCAGAGTAGCATGACCCATCCGGCTGACCAGCGTCCCTGGTAGGTAATACCACAGCTGTGTGAGCCGTGTCGGGATGCTCTTAATGTCGTTCTGGCTTGGTCTGCACTGGGAGCCACTCCAGCTGTAAAGCCAAGAGCTCCTGCTGATGTCCCTCAATGGGGAGACGAGCCGAAGAAATCGCTTGCCTTTGCACGTTCAAATGGAACAAATCCTGAAATTAAATTGAATTAAAAATGAGTTTAAATATGACCAAAACTGAAAACAAATGTAGCTTAACGAAGTGTCAACTTTATGCTGTGTCCAAAATGGAGCTTTGACTTTCCAGAGTTTAATATGCTGGATTTTAACGGAACCTCGTATTTGTATTTCTTCTGTGAATTCTTTGTGTCGAGTTCAATCTTTGATACTCACACCAAGCATGTGTTACTGATATGAATCTGCTATTGCTGAATTATTCTGATACTGAATTGTGATATTGTGGACAAAGCACAGGACCATAGGAGATACGGTGGGTGCAGAGCTCCTTGTGGGTATTCCTTTCAACACCAGAAGGTCTAGTTTATGCTCAGAAATTCCAGATTTAGAAATTGGTATATATTCAATTTTTTTTAAACAATTAGAGTGATGAATCTTCAGCTCTCGCTAAAGTCTATATTGTGCATTAGCAGTTAAACAATCCCATATTAATTATTAAAAATGTTACTACAACACATCATGGTAAAGGCATATTGCTTGTAATCGATGTGGTTGAGAATCTGGAGCTTCCTGTTTTTTCTGTGTGGTAATGAATAATATGTATCTGTAGATGGCGCCAAACTACACGCTTTCTTAAACTGAAACTAAAACATTTGCTTTTATTAATCCAAATGCAAATCCGTCCTTAGTAAGGAGATGCACTCTTATAAGACAAGTAGTCTTGGTGACTTGTTAATGTAATTGGCAGTACATTTGTTTGTGAAATATATTTTGCATATTGATCTGAAATTAGACATGTTTTTACTGCTGTAATATTAGGTTTTTGGGATTCATAGTTCAATGATGACTAACTGTAGGTTTTGTAAACTCCAGTTCAAGAACTGGAAATTTTATACCTCAGTTCACTTTGTACTTCAATACGAAACACTTCGGAAGTCTGGAGTTCTTTATCAGATTGATCCAGTGTGTTCCCGCCCATCCCCTCAGATTAGAAAACAATTTTAGAGAGAGAGGGGGGAATTTCATCATAGATAGTATCACATGTGGACAAGAACAGCCAGTTCTGTAGTATCATGCTTAACTTCAAACAGACAACCATGTCATTTGTGGAACACCACAAGAAACTTTAAAAACCTTGCTGAAGAGAAGGATGTCAAAACACTTGTCGGCATCACATTAACCTTATCTTTGTGTTATTAAATTGTAGTCTTTACTTGTTAGTCTGTGCCAAATCTGTTTTATCTCCCAATGACACACTTGTTTCCCTGTATATTCTAAACTTTGTTCTATGGCCTTTATACACAGACAAAAATAACTTTATCATCTAAAATATTTTTTATCTTTGTGTAAAGGCAGTAAAAATAAAATAATAGTAATTGTTTCTAATAGGTGCGTATGATTTGCAAAATATAACGGAGGTTAGGAGGTGGACAGTCAGCTTGGATTATTTCCAGCTGTTCTTCCCCATTGTGAGTATTGCTGTCATTTTTTAGTAGTCATGCCTTTTCGTTTATAACAGGACGCAAAGATTGAACCCGAGGAATTCACAAACCGTCTGCAGTCCGAGTTAAAATCATCTCCACAGCCCTACCTTGTTCCGTTTCTAAAGGTATGTTTGTCTTTACGTTTCCAAGCCAAATTATTGAATGACGAGATATATTAAAGGTAAATGGCCTTTGCTTGTTCGGTTGCTACTGTGTACAAGTATTCAGACCCTTGCACAGTTTTCAGATTTTGTCGCTTTAAAGCAACAGCAGTCATTATACTTTTAAGAAGCAATCAATATTTATTAACACCTCAATTTCCCTTCGGGATCATTAAAGTCTTATCTATCTACACAGCCTATTGCACACAAAAACAAAAAAAGTAAATATTAATAATATGAAAGGAAAATAGAAAGCTCATGATTGCATAGGTATACAGACCCTTTGCTGTGGCATACTCAAACTAAGGTGCACAAAGTTACATTACCAAGCCACAGAATTGCTTGAATAATGTTTCTCAGTATGGTTTCCATGATTTCAGAATAAAAACACCTATCTCTGTAAGGTCCCCCAGTCTGGTAGTGAATTTCAAGCAAGGATTCAACCACCCAACGCCATTTCAGAACATCTTGGAGATAAAGCTCAATAAAGGAACAAGTCGGGGGACGAGTGGAAGAATATTTTAATGAGCCTTAACATCTCTCTGAGCTCAGTGAAATTGATCATTAAGAGTCGGAAGACACCCAGACACTACCTAGATCCCAGTGTTCCTCGCAGCTGGGCAAGGAGGAGGCTGGTTATGAGTGCCACTGGGAGGCCAGCAGCCACTTCGAAAGAGTTCCACAGGGTCTGCAATGCCCTGGTCACTACACCAAGGGGTCTTGTACGGAAAGGAAGAACAAACATCTCCAGTCCAGCTTGGGGGGTCACAACCAAGCCCCTAAGTGCTCCCGCAAATATGGGGCAAAAGGTTTTGTGTTCAGGTGACAAATCTTTTATCTAAATGCAAAGCGTTATGCCTGATGCAAGCCCAACGTACCGCGTCCCACAGTCATCACGCCCCCTAAGGAAAAGCACCATGGTGGCAGCGTTATGCTTGTTATGCTTGCGTGATGCTGGGGAAGCATGTTAAGACTGCTGGGAACATAGATGAGATACATTTTAGAGGAAAATCTTTCAGACCTAAAACTGGAACAAAAAATCACCTTTCAGCAGTACAAGGCCCAAGCTACAGAGTAGTCTCTTAAGAAAGTGAATATCCCTGAGTGGCTCAGTCACTGACTTGAATTTTGCTGAGAATCTGTAAAAAGACTGCTGTCCACAAGTGATCCCCAAGAAACAAGTGAGATAGCTTTAGCAAATCTGCTAGAGATAGGCAGAACTGCATCAAGGCAGCGTACAAAGTTAGTAGAGACTTGCCAAAAAGATTTGCCGCTGTAGGTCAAGGGTTTGAGAACTCATATTAATATACATTTCATTTTTTTCACTTTAGAGTTTATTGTAACTTGCTTCACCCTTAGAAGTTTTCAGTCTGAGCATTCAGATTTTGAATACATATTACAGGAGGCCAGCAGCCAGGACTGGTTCTCTGTTTCCTCTGTGAACATCAGTGATAACAAGATGCTCCCGTCTTTTAAAAGGGAGTAGACATGTTTGGGTGTGCTTTATAGCATCCAGTGTAATGTAACCACTCCCAGTGATTAAAAACTTTGTGGTAATATAGCCTATACTTTGTGTAAATGTCAGGTCAGCATTGCTACTCTGTTAAATTAAATCACTTATTTTGTCTAGCTATTAAATTATATATTTTATCTGTTATAATTTCCTTATCTAAACCTAATTGAACACCAGATACTTTGTTGTATACAAATGTTACCTTTATATAAATGCTGTGTTTATGTTTTAAAACTTCTGTAGTGCTTTAAAATCAAACATATGCTGTGTACTTTAACTGTGAAATTTTTGCTTATTTATTTACGACCGCTTTATAAGTTATGAATTCTAAAAAAAATAGGTGGTCCTGAAATTGCAAGTGTTGGTGTTTTAAGTTTCAGAATCAGCTTATTGAAATGGGGCTTTGGAGAACTACACTGGAATGGAAGATTCTGAATGTTTAAATGCTTAATGCGTTCTGTAAATGTTGGCTTAAGTGTAATTTCGACTTTGTTATTCTCGTTGTAAACAGAAAAGTCTGCCTGCCCTGAGGCAGTCGTTGCTGAACAGCCAGCAGTCCCTGATGCAAACCCAGCAGCCCCTGCAGCAGGTGAAGCCGGCTCCAGGGACGCCCCAGGCTGCCGCTGGCACCGTGCCCACCATCGTCGCCGGGCCCACGGTCCGAGTGCGGCACCCCAACAGCGTTGGCAACACGGTGCCCAGCATACTGCCTCATGCACCAGGGACAGCCCACACTTCCCACCTGGTACATACACAGTTGTGAAGCAGCCGGGTCTTAAAGTTTGTTTACTGGATATCAAATAAGTTGCGTAGCAATCCCAACTTAGCCAAAAAGCTGCGATTTCACATAGGAAAACAAGGCGAGGGGAAGGATTTATCTCTTTTAAGTCAAGTCGGGTTCAAAACCGTAGGTGCTGGAATGCACTGTGCAGGAATTAGAAATGAAAGAGGCAGGTGACAATCAGGTTCTTGGATACTGGTTCCTTCTTCTTTGCTTTTGATTTGAACCTTGGGGTCACACAGACGTCGTCTTACAACAAAGTGAACTAGTGCTCTCCTAGTTGAAAGGACTGGGCTTGTGATACTATACCAAATTCACTAGGAAGCTACAGGCACCATCTAGTTGGCTTTTATGCTTCCTGAAGCTTTAACGCTGTCTGCACGTAGCTTTTTGTTAGTAGACCAGGCAGCCTGAATCCAGAGTGATGACCTGGGTTTGCCATCATGACAGCATTTTCATGTTTTGGTTGATGAGTGAAGAGACCGAAATGGGGCGTCAATGAAGACTTCTTTAAGACATTTTGCTTTTGTTATTGAGTGGACTCCTTAGGAAAAACACTTCTCCACAATTCAGGTCTTTAGGCACATTTCTTCAGAGGAAGAAATAAGTTGCACATAATGGTAGGATATTAAAGCGCAATTTCTGTTTTAAAGCATTTTTTGCAAAGCAAATAAAAAGCTTGATGTGGTACCTCCTCTATAAATTGTTTTAGGGACTTAGCTGAATTATGAGTTATAGCTATGGTTAAGTGTATTTTTTTTTCTCGTACGCTGAACTCATCCCAACAGAAGTGTTCTATTGTTGGTGAACCTGCCGAATGTAAAGCTTAGTCTAATGGCCCCGCAGTAGTTCTTGGGAAAATAGTTTTCATCATTTTCAGGCCTTGAACAGTAATATACCGTGTGGCAGGGAAAGGGAAAACAAGGTTGAAAAATATGCGCTGAAAAGCAAACTGGTAAGAATGGATGGCTTTGCCTCAGGACTTTCCAGTGGCCATATCTATGGAAAGAAATGTTTTTATTAGCCTACATTCAACCCCTCCCCCAGTTCATGTCTTTTTTTCTCTTTCATTTTGCTCCCTTTTATATGTGAACATCCACTGTCTCCATTTCCACTACCTAGTGGAACACAGTGTCCTGTGTTTAACAGTCTGCTTCCTTCTTCTGAGGAGGAATTTACCCGTCTGCCCTCTGACTACTATGGCTAATTAAGCATCTCATGATACTGTGTTGCTTTGTATTGGGATTTTTTCTCCAAACAATAATGGCACTTTGGCCTAGATGTGTCGTTTCCAGCTTTGTAATTAAAAAAAAATTAACAAATAGGATAAACTGAAATATTCCATATTTTATGTTTGCGAAGGAAGCTTGCTGCCTTGAGTTTCTACACAATATCGTGAAACCGTAACAAATTGATAGCATCTTCACGTATATTGAAGTTGGCATAACCAGGTGACAGTTTGCTAAAGTGTAAGAAATCTGGGTTACAGTGTGTATATGACCAGAAAACTAAAACAAATAACAGTCATCTTCACCTCTCATCTTGTTTTTACTAGGCTATCAAGCGCGCTCCCGGTGTCCAGTCCAGTCAAGTTCGAATGCCCATGGTGATCACGCAGACTGTCCGACCACAAGGTAGACTTTCACAGCAGCTGCCTCTTCAGTTGCCACTTCGAAAGGGAAATATGGCAAATCTGCCGTTCGTTGTTGTGGAAATTAGATATCCTTTTTACATTATACTGACACGTGGCTCCCCAAATAAATGTTTTCTTCAATTTTAAACACCTTATACTCGTTTTTTATATTTTATTTAAACTGCAACATACGATCTCCTGGGTCCAAGCAATGTACATAACTGGCACTGCCTTCTGAACAGTGTGGTATATGTTGTAGGAGTACTGAAGGTATGTGTGCTTGGAGGTGTGCACAAATTCTTTCTGCTTCTACTTTAAAATGACTTGCAGTGGGAGATCTGTAGGTTGTTTTATGTCCTTAAATTGGAACGCGGGAAAGTTCTAAAAATACTTTTGTGCCTTTTGGCTAGGAACATGCCTGTTAAAATCAAGTTTAAATTCACTCCGGCTGTCTTTGTGCCTTTACGGAAAAGCATCTTCAAGCAGTAGGACACGGTTTAGAATGCTAGAAAAGTCATTGAAGCACAGTGATATTGACAGCAAGTTGCGCTTTATATACGGACCTGGAGAGAACCATTCCACAGCTTTTATTTTTCTTTTCCCCAGTGTTAACAAGAATGGTTAAAGGTATTCCTGAGACAGGAAACCGTTTGATGGAAATTCTGTTGGACAGCTCATGATAATATTGCTTGTGTTTTTTCAGGCACAGTAGGGAAGGCACCAACAATACAAGCAAGCAAAGGTCCCGGGGGCTTTGCTGTTCAGGTCTCTGCAAATCAGAAAAACAAGCTGAATGACCCTGGAGGCGGTTCTTTCAGGTACAAAACTGCGTTTCTTTAGAGTCAAGGGGAAAGCACAAAGGGAGCTGGAATATTAATGCCGTAATAAAACACAAGAGGGCAGCATTCCACCAGGATAACAGCAGGGCCATGCTCAGAGCAATGAGGTGTGGGCTGCTGGAAGCACACATGTAAATCTTTTTTTATAACGATTTACAGTTGTTCTTGCCGTATTGTCAAGCTGGAAAAATCAAGTGCTGTTTTAAACATGTGCTGAAAATGCAGCAAGTAATGTTTTTTTTTATTTTCAATATAAAATAACGAAGCCGTGTTTTTCTTTCTTCATAAAGAAATACCAACAAAAGACTCTTCTCCTCACAGTTACTGTAAAGAATGTTCTTAGCCAAAACCTAGAGTAAAACAGACACATTAATTAACATGTGCTCTTCAAAAAATGCATGGGCCACCATTAAGTTCATATACAGTATATATTATTTTTAATTGGATGTAAATGGTGAACACACTCAAAGACCAAGGATGTGTAATGATACAGAGGACATCTGTCTACAAAGACACAAGTGAAAGTGCTCCTGACTACTTCCTCACCAAAAACTGCACTTAGCCTGAGTGAAGCTCGTCACTGATTTAATTCTCAGGGAAGCAGTTAAGTTATTGTGGGATTCTCCCATCAGACAGGTCAGTGGATTCTGGGATACAGTGCTCTCTCAGAACAGTCCCCTGTGAATAGTCTCTCCTTTTGCTAACGGAAAACTTCTACCAAAATCAGTTTTGTGCAGTTCCTGTAAATTGGAATTTTATCAAATGTGACATATTTATTCATTTAAACACCTGGGAATTTTACTGGAATACTTCAGGTGAAGTACCCTGCTCAAGGGGTACAACAGCAGTTTCTCATCTGGGATTCAAAACCACAAACTTCTAGTTACCAGTCCAGAAGCCTAACTACTGCTCCACACTGCTGCCCAGTCTTTGAGCTCATAGGGGATGTACTGTATTGCCTGGCCCACCACATGTCCCTTTGCAGGGATGGAGATAAAAATGGTAGTCAGCAATTGATTTGTGAACAGATCTGTAAACGTACAGTATTCACGACTCCTGGCTGATTGGAGTCCATGTTGCATGTGTCTGATTCCCCCTTGCTAGCAGTGACTGAAATACCAGTCACTTGTTGCTGCTGTAAGTTTCTGGAGTGCTTGGAAATGTGCTCCCTCCACACAGATTGCTTCCATGCATCTTAGGTTTAGGCATACTCCTGTGTCATGACAGACTGTCAACTGCTATGAAAAGTTTAGTTCATGTCCTGAGATACTCGGTGCTTCATGATGTAATGTTAAGGAAAGTAACTTTACTCATTTGAATTCCTTGAAGCTTTGTTTTAGTGATTACCTTGTTCTACCATCCTTCAAAGCCCTACAAAGCCCTATTCAAGCCCTACAAAGTAGAATAACTGTGGCTTCTTAATTATTTAATCTCAGCATTTCCAAAGGTCAGTGCTCCTTTAGTGCATCTTTCAATGCATGATGGAGTCAAAACTGGCATCTTAATGCAATCTAATTCATAATCCCACTATTAAATAATAAATGTTTCAATTGAAACTAAAAAATTAAAGAATGCATAATGGAAAATTAGTGTTTGCAGTTGACGAGGAACTGTTAAAATAAATGAATGGCATTTCCTTAACTAGGGATGTGTGATGTTCAATACTTAAAGTGAAAGAAAGGAGTGAATGACTGACATCTGATTTCTGAATGAAGTTCTTCTGAGGAGTTTTGTTAAGCAAATCAAGCCATTTCCCTATAAATCTCAAATAATATTTCCTCGGCCTTTACTGTGTGACCACTTGGGGTCTGTTCAGAACTCCTCCTGCCTTCTCGTCTCTCCATCTGTGTGCAGCAGGCCTTTCCTAGATACTCATGAGTCATGACTTTGGCACATGTGCTTTAAAACAGACAGCGTGTGCAGTTTGCAAGCGGGATTGTGGGTGGGAGGCAGAGACCAAAGAAATAAAGAATTTCTGAGGAAATACAGGGCTAAATCTGATCCACCGAATAACTCGGAGGTCTTGCCTCCATTAATTAACCTAGAATTTTCTTTACGCGTGTTTTAAATCTCAAAGCGCAGAATGGTCCGAGACCTTTTATATTCGAGGTCTGCTGGTCAGTGGGCAGTAGGTCAGCGCCAGGGACCTGCCGAGAGAGTCAGTGGAAACGCCGCAGTCGCCGCGCGTGCTGCCTCGGCCGGGAGCCTGATGAGGCAGTGGGGTCACGCAGGCTGCACACCGAGTTCATCATAATGGTTCGCTCTCCCCCGGGGGCAACGTAACTGCTCGAGGCACTGATTGATAAATCAATAAATCTTTACTGACTTTGGTAATTAAGCTGTCAAGGCTGTTTGTCAGTTTTCCTTTACAGGCAGACATTTTTTTTCTATTGTTGCTGTGGCAAACAGGACTACATTAGCTGATGTGTGCTTTTAAATATAAATTGTCTGTTCGGGAAAGTGGGTAGGTGGTGGTGGTGGGTAGAGTTGTTTCCATGTATTAATCCGTGAGTGTTTAAATAGCTTTATTCCTCGTCGTGGCAGTGAAGTTACGTTCTGTGTGCCTGAACAAAGACTGCAGTTTCCATCTTCGCGTTTCAACCCCTAACCTCTCCTGAGGACAAATAAATGTCTCAGTGTTGTGCCTGGAGGCACTGAGGAGGAAACCTGTATTAATCCTGTGAATGCTGACTAGTTTTCCCGAACATTCCCAGCATGTGTGCAGAATGTGTTAGTAGCTGGGAGGCAAACTAGCTGCTAAAGCAGAACATTCCCCTTCTTTTAAATACTGATGATATTGTTATTACTTTTTTGTTCTTCTGTGTTTTATTTGATTATTTTTTCCCTCTCTCGTTCCAGCACTGTGTTGTGTGTATGCAGTGCATGGTAATTAGATTCCTCTTATTATTTTTTGCGTTGTATGTTAAATTTTTGTCCAGAAATTAGTGGTTGTACATGTGCATATGTGGAAGAGCCAATGGAAGTGTAAAATTAGTATTTGTTTCAATTCAGATTATTGAATGTTATTTTTTTTGCTACTAAAAAGCAAAAGAAGCACTAGATGTGTATTGGGAAACTCCTTGATGCCGTACAGCTGTCTGCTATCACCCCAACAAAGAAAACACCAGTAGAGTTTGATTGATATTTTGTCTTGCACTTTCCTTATAGAGAATGGGTAATGACTGACCTAAAGATGAAAAGGTAGACTTTTTTAGATGGAAGAAAAGCTCACTCAATTGTTACCATGCAGAGCTTCAAATCCCAGTTCAAGTCCCAGTCTGAGATTGGAAACAGCAGGATTGATAGTAAAAGACAACTAGCTTCCTCTAGTTTTCAAATGCGACAGTTTGGTTAATTTTTCTTCAAGTGGCCATGGATCATAATTTATTGGTCTAAGTCAAAGCAGATGTTTCCCACTCTCTGGTCCTTTCACCCTCTCTCTCTGTGCTACAGTGTAAATTGCAAGATCTAGGATTCCAGAAATGTTTGAGCCCCCATCTTCATCAGCGCTGTTACTCCAAAACTAGATGTCCCCATGTTTCCCGTTTTTAATTTTAATTTTGAAAATCGATTTACAATCTTGCATGCTGAGTACCCCTAACAACTCCCAAACGTTTTTTTTACCATTCTGTAGACATGTGTTTTAGCTTTGCGCTGGACGCACAATTGGCAGCACTCAAAAGAAAGCAACTGCAATTGAGGTCCTCAGCTACAGTGGTTTGCGTTCCTTAGTATACAAAGGGAAGTTGCAAAATGACCTTAATTGCTCGCTGTGGGGAAAGAGACTGAATGAATCCCTACCAGTTGAAAGATGTACTCCGCTGTGCAAAAGGCGTAGTATGCATGACTTCTCTATTTCAGGTCAGCATTTTTTTTGTTGGTGCTACAAAATTTTGGAGTTTCGGCGTAATCTGCTTGTTCGTAGGGCAGAAAAACAGCAGCTTACTTTTATTGTTTTTTTTTATTTTCATGTCTTAACAAAGGTCTCAAAGCACTTTGACAAAGCATCCACCTGAGCCGACAATCGTATTGTATTCGGGAGCTCTGACATCTCAGGGGTGGAACACAGGAGCTGTGTTGTGCCAGTATACCACATCACAGGCAGACTGTGGGAACAGCTTGAAATAGAGGTGTAGCAGCAATATGACATTAATTTGATGTAAAGGTCTGTGGGATTAAGGCAGGTCACATTTTCCAACCTGTGTAAGAACCTTATTTCAAACTCATCCTCTTGCAAATGTTTTGTTTACATTGGGTATATTTCTTTTTAGAAACTACAGCAAAATTCCCGTTTAAAAATAGTCAATTTCATTTCATTTTCATATAGGTATAGACAGTTTTCTTTTAAAAAAAATAAGCAATATTGCAACAGTTTAACATAAAATACCAATTAGACAGCTTAACAGTCTTGTTTTTTTTGCATGTGGAAAATAAATTTTAACGAGAGGTATACCAGTCCGGTACAACTCATAACCACGTTAAATTTCAATGCTTGATTTTTGTCAAGCTTCACACCAGCCTTGAATAATTCAACTTGAAGTCCACAATTTTTCAGTCATGCGTGCCTGTTCAAAACCGAAGCTCAAGTGGGGCAAACGGTACAGTGATGCCTGCTTCTTTCAGATTTACTGCCTCTTTTCAAAATTGTTCATGTTGTCTACCTGAGTAGTCTGCAAATATTGTCTCCCGCATATCCCATCATGCAGCCTCGTCACCCTTGTGGGAGTTATCCACACTGATACATGTTCCCTATGTGCCAGTTCTTTAGCCTCAGTAAATTCTGTATGTCACATGTTTATTTTTCATTAGGAGAGATATAACCAGCTTAAGTGCAGCACTCCAGGAAGTCATTTACTAAGTAAGAGAGAGAAGTTCAAACACTATCTAATCACCGTTTAAGAAAAAACTGGCTCCACTTAATTTTTACACATTCCTATTACATGAAACACAAGGCAACAGACCACTGTGGATAAATAAAACCAGCTCGCATGCTTAGGAAAGCACCTTTGAAATAAAAAAACAAATTGGATGGATGTTTCCTTATTATTTTGACTAACATTTTGTACCCATTCAGCAAATTAATATTTTGCTTCAGACTCAGGCTTCTATCCTTAGTTTACTGAAAGTTTAATGGTAAAATCCTGCAACTCTATTTTAAGGGTAAGTATTCTAATTATCTGTGTCAACCTCCTGCAGATGTGTCAAGATTCATATAGCCATAAAACTGTTTTTAACAGTAACACAGAAACATCAGCAGGAAGAACAGAAGATTATTATGTGTCCACACATGGGAGCACAGGGAGGTAGACGGGAGCATTTAGCAAATGTTGGCATATTGCCGTGTGAAATAATTTTCACTGTCAATATTGGATTTATTTAAATTTATTATAGAATTTCCCAGACAAGGTACATCTGGCATACACTCAGAAATTGAGAAACGTGTCTTATGTGCTGTAATTCAAGAACGGTTTAGTGTTTCGTATTGTAAATCCTTTTGTACATTGACTTTAAAAAAAAAACATCTTAGCCTTTTAGAATTAAAGGTATTATCAGCTGGAAATATTTCGTTTTTGAGCATGCAGGTGTATTTATGAGTGACCATATGATTTTAAAGCATGTAATAAATTAACTAAGATTTCACCACAAATTGTACATACAGAAACACTTGTTGCTCCTAATAAGTTATTTTGCAAAATGATCGTTTGTTGACGGGTATGGTGCTGTGATATATCCCACTGTGATGTAATATATTCCATTTAGTAACAGTGTCCTCTTACTGAAAGTTTTCTGAAGTGCCTCATTTTGCTTAGCCTCATTAAAAGGTTGTAAGAATTATTGTTTCAATATCCTAGAGAGTTTTAAAAAGTGGCTTTTGATATGTAAATTAAAAGTCTAAATGTCAAGTATTCAGTACTTACCATAAAAAATACAATTCCGTAAGTTGGATTGGCTTTAAAACTGGGATATTGGTGCTCGGAACCCTGTGTGTAGTGTGACAGATACAGATAACACCTTTTGTTTAATATGATAATGGGCAGTGGACTAATCATGGCATGACATGGGCTAAAATCTCCTTCCTGGGGTTTGTTGTGGAATAAATGTTCATGTGAGCCCTTCCTGACTGCACAGCTGCGGTGGTGTGCCAGTGTCACCGGTCACTCTGGTCACACCGGTCACTCACTGCCTGCTTCACTGTCCTAGGGATGACGACGACATCAACGACGTTGCCTCGATGGCCGGGGTCAATCTGAATGAGGAGAGCGCCCGCATCCTGGCCACCAACTCGGACTTGGTGGGGACGCAGATCCGCTCCTGCAAAGATGAGGCTTTCCTTCCTTCTGGACTGCTGCACAAACGAATACTGGAAACAGGTATTGACCGCCCTGCCTTGTCCCCAGTGCGCCTCGCTGTAGCTGGAGAGGCGCGTGTTCTGGTGCATTCAACACCTGCATGAAGGAGGTGGGTTTGTCCTTAGGAAGTAAAACATGCAAGGCTGCACAACCTGCTGCCTCTCTTGTCTTCTAAAAAAGTTATCAGCAATTTGTTCACTTCTTCTACTTAATGCTTTATTTTTATTTTCCTAGTTCCTTGCCTTGGTTTTGTAGCCCTCCTTTCATAATCTCGGAGCTATATTTACTTGTAAGACAATACATTTTAGTGCAAATCACTTATTGGATTAAGTGTATATATACGTTTCCTCATCTTTAAAAATCTAAAGGGCAGATGAGTTTGTTTTGTTGCTTTATAAAAAATGATTTAAGTAACTAATTGCATCTGTCATTTATGAAAAGCATTTGATTTATCCTCCTGATCTACAAACCTTGAAACGTTTCCCCAGTTCCTGATTTTTTTTGTATTGGCCTTGGCTTGAATTTTATACACTTAACAGTTCTCTCACCTAATGTAATGAATTCTTCAGTGGCTGACAGAATTTGCTGAACCTCAGGCTCTACCATAAATTGTTTATAGCGTTGTCTTTTGAAGGTTCCTTGTCGGTTTGTCCTGTGTACTGAAGTAAGAGCGCTCTGATAGCAGCCTCAAAATGCTGAGCACAAGTAACTGCGGGCCTTGTCTTTTCGTATGATCTTTCTGAAGGAAAAGAAAAATGATGATGCTGTCTGAGTTTCAGTTTCAGAGTTTTGCACAATTATTACATTAATTATGGTAAGCAATATCCAGGGTGATAAAAGTAGTCATCTAGCACTGTAAAATTTCCTAAGTAACAGAGGCACTAAAATCATAGTCTGCAAGGACCACTATGTGAAGAACACGCTTGAGAATCAATTCTCTAGATTTTCACAAAGAACTGTAATTAACTCCTGTGAGTGAAAGCTCATCTTTATTGCACTGTACTTGTCTGAATATTAACACGAGTGAGAAATCCATGAGATTGCTTTTTGTCAAGTGGTGTTTGAAAGAAAGTGAGTGAAGCACTGTTCAAGTCCCCCCTGTTATCTGAAAAAAGTGCCCACCTTTATTGTGCTTAACGGAATTGTAATTTTTTTTAACTTGATTTAGTATACATTGCATACCAATGAAGGCCTAAGGTTATGTGCTATTATATCGTGCCTTGGCGTAGTTGTTATCCTGTCGCCTTGAGGAAGAACATGTTTAAAAATGTAAATCTTTGTCTGGGGGCTTTCTTCAGTGTGCACTAGCCTTGAGTGCTAGGAGCAGAGACTGCCTCCTGCTGGTGAGTGGCGGCTACCCACCTTGGTTTTGTCAGTGATTGGCCACAGAAAACGCTTTGCTGACAGAAAGCCAGGGGAAGTTCCCAGGCCTGCCAGCTCTTTTAAATCAGATCAGGGAAGAAGCGCAACTATCACCACACTCCTCTGACTCATCCATTTCTTCTCCCTGCCTTCATTTGCTCTCTCAAGATTTTTTTTTCTCCCACTTTTGTTTTACGTCCATTAGAGAGAGAGTTTTCTTCCCTTCAAGTTGGGCATGTGAACAAAAGCTTCTTAGGCACACAAATTTGTCATCTTGACATAAAAGGAAAGCTAAGTTCATGCAGGATTTTGCCGAATCCCCCCGGTCCTTTACATCTCGTATCCACTTGGGAAGAGGCACTGTGTGATTACATGATGGGTTTCTACAGTTTCTACAGTGATGTGGAAATCCCACTGGACTGCAGCAGTCAACCATGTGTTGGCAGCCTGGGGTTGTCTCATATGAGACACATGGGGGACTCCTTCTGTGTCCTAACAGTTATAATTATAGGAGGCCTGTCTTAAATTTTAGGCTCGCTCTGTGCCTGAAATTTATGTTTGCTTCTGTCCAAGGCCTAGGACCTGGCTTTATCCCTGCTTCTCTGGAAAGTAAGCATTTAGTCGCAGAGTTGTGTTTTAAGAGTATTTCCATCAAAATAGGCAAAAGGGCCTATTTTAAGGAAATCGTTTAAATCATTAAGTCCCCTTTCCCATACTTTATCAAGTATTCCAATTTAAACCATAAACAATGTTAATAGTGTAATAACAAACACTTGTTTTGTTTGTTTTTGGCAAGGTATAGCCCTGTGGAGTCAGACATCTTTGAGCATAAACAGTCGTTATCCTAATCCGTCTCATTCAGCCTTTCTCTGAAAACTGTTTGTTGAAACTTGTGTCAAGCACCAAAACTTCCATGTCTTGCTGAAGACAGGCTTTCAGTGCTTTAAGATTCATTTATTCTTTATTTATAATCGGCCCCCTCCGTTCATCTGAGTTCTGGCAGTTACAGAAGCCATTCATAAGTCTCAGAGTCCTGTTATTTGTGCCGTTCTTTTCATACATTATTTAATGCACACATGAACATTTTCTGTTGCACTATTACACAAATAGCTTGTTGTATTTCATTGATCTAATTGCCTCCTGCTCTTTCAGACTACTTAAATATGAATAAATGTATAAGAAAGGACGATAAAATAATTGGTATGGTTTTCTTAAAAGGCGGCAGCAAGTAAGAAAATTGTTAAAAAGAAATAAAGAATTTTCTTCCTAGTCTTGCAGTTTCTGTTGTAACTTCAGAAACTGTTTTGCTCTAAGGGGATTTAATTATCCTTTAAAGGAAGGTGGCCAGTGTGAATACATGCAAAGAAGAGAGTGGAAGTGTTCTTAATTCAAATTATTTCTTTTTGCAAATCTTGCTCTTAACACTCTCAATACAAATTAAAACTGCAAAATGTTTTGACCTATCTGCCATGGCTTGTGGCTTCAATCCCGCTGTTAGAATACCAGGGATTGTTAAGATGAAAGTTCAACGCCTCTCCTGTTTCCGTTCCATACAGCTAAAAAGTTTGGAGTCACTGAAGTCCCTGCCGAGGCTGTAAACTTCATCTCCCATGCAACACAAGAAAGGCTAAGAACCGTGCTGGAGAAAGTGACAATAATTGCACAACACAGAATGGAAACCTATAAAGTAAGTTCTGTGGGTCTGATTATTAACCTCACTGAAGATAAACTCTGCTTTATTGATCCTTCTGCAGGGTTCATTATGAATTGTTTTTCTTTTTACTGTTCTCCGTATTTTAAGCCATTAAATTATGTACTGTTGTGTCTGTTAAGGGCAAATTTACCATTACAATTGAAATAACAACATAGTTTTTCATATTGAACTTATTATGCACCCCTTTCTCTGAGGTGGTAGAAACAAAAACCTGCATGCTGTAAAGATTGCTCCAAAGGAAAAACTTCAAAACTCACCATTTTTGAGTATTATTGAAAAAGGGGAACAGTATATATACCTCATTTTTTTCTGGTTTTAGTGATTTGTTTAAGGGTTTAAGCTTTATCCGCACTAAGAAGTGTTTCTTTCTTTGCGCTTTGGAGAACCCACGGTTAGCATCAGCAAAAAAAAAGACACAGCCTGAAAGAAAGTAAGTTGACTTGGGTATGTAAATTGTTGTTGTGACTAAGTTGCAGCATCAGCTGAACACAAAGCAAGAAGGGAGATGACAGGAGAGCACGCTCCCCAGAAGTGATTTAAATGTGAATTTAGAACAGTGGGTTCCTCAGATGTGTGCGTTTGGCTTTGCTAGGTGGATTGCTAGGGTGTTAAAATCATCTGATAGACGAGTTACCCAACATAAACGATTAGAAATAAACAGCAGTGCCATTAACTCGAAGTGACCTGCAAACTTGTCTACCTGAGATAACGTGTACTTTTCTGATTTTTCCCCTAGTAAGCTTTTTTCAAACAGGCGAGTAACCGCATTACAGATGCATTGGGTCCTGCTGCGCCTCGCGAGACCTTGTCCTTCCTCTGCAGCCGGGTTCCGAATGACTGACTGGTCTTCCGGTTTCAGCAGGACGACGAATGGTACGAGCAGGCCACAGACGTCCGGTCGCAGCTGAAGTTTTTCGAGCAGCTGGAGCGGATAGAGAAGCAGAGGAAAGACGAAGAGGAGCGGGAGATCTTGCTGAAAGCAGCAAAGGTGCGGCCGGTGTTGGGTGTACAAGCTTGATGGGGCTTGTAAGGGCAGATCTTTTTTTTTTTTCACCGCAAGTATGACTCTCTTATGAAGGGCGATACAGTGGTTGGCATTGGTGCCATGCAGCGCTGAGGCCCTGAGCTCAATTCCAGGCCAGGTTTGCTGTCTGTGTGGAGTTTGTATGGTTTCCCGTGTTTGCCTGGGTTTCCTCCAGCTGCTCCTTTTCATCCCGCAGTCCAAACGCACACTGGCAGGTTAATTGGCGTCTGGGAGAATTGGGCTTGGTGTGTGTGTGTGTGTGTGTGTGTGTGTGTGCCCTGCGATGGACTCCTTTCCCATCCAGTAAGTACTTTATCTTGCACCCGCTGCTTGCTGGGGTAGACTCTACTTCCCCAGCGACCCTGAAATTAGAGGAGGTTAGAAAATGTATGGATAGATGGATGACTCTTATGAACACGTTTGCACATAAAGGGCAAAAAAGCAGGGCATAAAATAGTGCCTGTATATATATGCAAAGTACGGTCAAGAGGACAGAAGAGTAGTCGTTCTGGAAAAATCACTGATCTACGAAGCTTGTCATCATCAGTTGGACACTGAATCAGCCCCAGACATGAAAAGTAAGAACAGTTAATACATCGATTTAAGACCTTAGGTACATCTGACGTTCAAAAAATCGATAAAAACATTTACAGATATTTCTCTCCAAAGAACTGCTCATCTTAAGCAGAATGAAAGCTTCCTAAAACACAAAGCAGGATTCAACGTTTAACCGTAAGCTATTAACCACCCTGTTCCTGTTTACTGTTGCCAGCTCCATTGTGGCAACTTTCAAAGAAGGAATATAAAATTATTAAGGAGGTAAACTGTTTGAGAACATGAAGGATTTCATAAATTTGATTTGTTGTATTGTTTTACATGCAATGGAATGTTTTTTTAAGAAGAGAACAAAATGGGAACCATTATTTTGTTATTTTCCTCTTTTTTTTTAATTAAAGTCCAAGGACTGTCAAAGTTTGTCGTGCTACAAATGTATAATTGCTTTTAGTCACAGCCTATGAAATTGCACTGCACAAGTCAGATCAAATCAGATGGCTTGATTTTAATTTAGTAAGGTTTTAATTTAGCAATGGCAAGCTCCCTTGCAGTGGCTTTGAGGTGTCCTTCTAGTGATAATGACAAATGGATAGAGGCTGGCAAACAAAGACCACATGGGATTTTGTTGACAGTGTTGTCCCACCCCACACTGCAGGCTCTCATTGTCCTGCTATTGTCTTCAGACATCTTAATGAGAGAGAAATTAGTGCAGTTTAATGCAGTGTATGGGTTTCATTTTTGGAGACTGCCTGCCTTTCTTTGTCTAACAATGGGGGGTGACTACAGCAGTGGCTGGTCTGTAATGCTCTTGAATGCTTTGAGTCAGAACTGCTTCATGGAGATTTCTCTGCTACAGCACACAGTTCGCTTTGACAAAATTTGTAAGAAAAAAGCCAGAGTAGGCATTTGAGCATTGAATATTGAGCTTTTTTTTAAAGTGGGACCCTGTGGGCTTAAAACATACATTTGATAACCGTAAGTTTATGGTTTGGGTTTAAATTCACCCAAACGTTTTAATGCCATCTTACAGAACGAGTGTAAAGTGTGTAGAGAAATAAAAGACTGTATAACGTGCACCTCTTTTATAAATCCTGTTATTTTTGCTTTACTTTTCTCTCTATTACTTTTAGTATGCTTGGCATTCTAAGTTGTTCAAGATGAAAGACCTACTGAAATAAATTATGTTAGGGAAGTAAATTGTTACACGGGGGTCTTCACATTTTGTTCATAGAGTTATGGGACACTAGTGCCCCTGCTAAATTCCTTTTTTGGCTTCTACAAGGTTCCCCTAAAGTCCCCCCCTTAATTTAGTAGGTGAAGTCATTTCTTACTTCTTTAATTATTCTGCTGTGTAGCAGGGGTTGCTTGTGCATAAGATACTGCATTTCACACGGGTGGAGGAACTATTTCTTCTCCTATATTTAAAGCACTCCTTCAGGTTGAAAGTGACGATTTAGCAACTGTTAAAACTTCTTTAAATCTAACAATAATTATGTATATCATTTTACATTAAGAAGAATAATTTGCTCTGAAGCTCAGTGCCATTGCTGCACTGGACTCCCAGAGTTGATGCTTTTGAAATATGTGTTTATGCAAACTGTGAATTTAAGAGCTTTTCCTCTAAATAAAAACTACAGCAGGTTAAATATTCAGAATAGATACCCTGATTTTTTTTACTTATTCCCTGCAAGTTGTTAGGGTGTAGTCTTATAAAAGTACCACTTCAACACGACCCAATCCTAATGGCATTAATGTGAAATGGAGGAGCTGTTATCTAGGGGATAATTATTCTCCTGCTAACTGAATATATGACCCACCCAAACACTTGATCGTGAGAATATGATTAACCTATTTCATAGGCAATTGTTTTTTATTTCTGTACTTTTTATAGTTCCTTTAAACAGCTGGTAATATTTTTCAGAGCTCTTTGTTGTGTACAGCCAAAATCGCCTCGCACTGGCAGTAATCAGAGCTGCTCTCCGAATGCCATGTGAGACAGTATACTGGAAGGGCAGACTTGGCAGACGTTAAACTTCTTGAGAAATAATAAACATGCCAAGGTATTTACATTATTGTTTGAAATGGAAACAGTTGCTCAAACAGAGATCTGTGTAAACCGTGATCTGTTCTTCTGACTGAGATGCGCAGTGTTTCTTCAAACCACAGTGGTACAGCGTCCCAGTAGGATTTCTTGGTGGAGGGCATGTATTAGTTACTATGACAGTTTGCATTCCAAGTGTACAGATATCTACGAAGGTCTGAAAGAATCAATTGCAAACGATTGTGAAACCTTCCCCCTGCCACTCACAGCCCACAATTCAGCTGTGTGAACCGGATTTTATGGCGTTTTAGCTGACCAGCGGCATGAATTTTTTTCTTCTGCTGTGCCAGGGGCTTTGTCAACCTGGCACACTGTCAGCCAAAGTCTCCGAACCAATACCCCGCCTCACTACAGTGCCGGACGCCCAGCTTTCAGAGTCTCCATGAGCTTCTCTGGGTCTGAGGGGAGGAAGGGCTCTAGTTACCTCAACCATAAACCAAAGTACAACCCAGAGAGCTCTCTCGCCTGTCTGTACTCCCCTGCAGGATGGTGTTAAGCGAGTTTAACCTCCAGGGGAAAGCTCCAGGTTGCTTTCCCAAGCTGAGTCCAGTTACAGCCTCTGTGTCTGCTAAGTTTCTAGGAACCGCTGGATTATTTATTATTATTAAGCCTGTAACACTAATAACCATAATATTGAACCATAACCAGTAGCAAAACCTGTAACCCTTATCAAGTGGCTTAATCTACATAGCACATCCTTTTTGGAGAGGGAAGCAGTTATCATAACTGACTAACTTTCCACCTATCCTAGCAGCTGCTGCCACACTTTCTACCTGAGAGCTATACCTCCATTCTAATCCTTAGGGCAAGACCAGACCTCCTAAGCTTTGGAGTTAATCTGTTGTTCCTTTCAATAACCATACAGAGCAAACCCTCTGCTCAGAGAGTCCTTTCTAGCTGGTGGCTAGGCATAACCACAGGAGAGCTAGCCATGCATCTCCACCTAGCTCATCTAACCTCTCTAAATGTGTCTCGACGAAACCCATCTGAGCTTTGCAACTGAGAGACCGCTTTAACCTTCTACTACTGGTCCTAACCGGGAGGTTACCAAGTTATTGTAAGACCAAGCATGCCCGTCTGACCATTGAAAGAAAAACCTTAACCAGCAGCAGCAGAGGTTTGGGTTGCACCCATGTGGAAATGTATTCACATAACCTGCTTCCATACACTTTCCCCTATTTCTCTTCAAATAAACCTTAAAAATGGACACTACTGTATATGGAACTAAAATCCTTTCCAGGCCCTACAATTACTTCAAACCCTTACAATGACAATTGTCTCGTTTTGTGCTCCAATAGGTGTTAATATAATTAAGCCCAGAAGTCTTGCAAATGGTAGAGTGGGTCATATTTTAATTTACTTCTGTTCTGTTAATGCAAGCACTTATTAAGGACAGTTTATGTTTCTCATACTTACGTGATTCTACCAAATTGAAATGTAATTTTCAGTGTCTATTTTAGTCGGTTCTAGAACACTGAAGTATGCATTAGGTAAACTGTAAGCACAAATATTTCCTGATAAACCAAAGGTGCTAACCCTGCTCCTATATTTTTGGTTGCATGTTTGTTCTGCGCCTGGGATTACTCCAGTTTGACCTCTTTAATGAGAACCTATTGAAATAATTCCTTCAAATGCGCTCTGTTTAATATATGACTCAAGTCTGCAGGGACGATCCTCAGACTCCAGGGCAAATGTATCAGTTTTAGTTGAGACACTGGCCAGTACGTGAAGAGCCTGATATATCTAAAGCCCATTAGCAAAGAGAAGGGATGGGCTATCTCTTCTGTTGAATAAGGCAAGGGGGATGAAATAAGCTTCTCAGTTCAAGCAAAGCAAAAAGCCTCTCTGAGTCTAAATTGACAAAATATTAATGCCGTTACTGTAAAATGCAAAATAACATTGCGCTGCCCTCATTTTTGCATGCACATCTTCTCAAAATTTTGTAAATATGCAAAGAATATGCTTGGTTTACGGAATTCTTAATAAAGCCTTTTGATTACAATCTCCTTCAACCTGCCTATTTACTGCTGAATTTTGAACAGATTTATAGGGTGAGGCCCGAAGGCTTGAAATTGCACTTCTGTGAATTTAAACACTGCGTCCTTGACACCTTGTATCCTGTTCCCATTTCGTTTACTATTTTTTGCTCACTGCAACAGATGAGGAGGTCCTCAAACCAGCTGTTAACCTGTGTTTTTCCTTTAACTGTGCAGAGTCGCTCAAGGCAAGAAGACCCAGAGCAAGCTCGGCTGAAACAGAAAGCTAAGGAGGTAAGCAGTGTGGAGATCATTACACTTGACATTTCAAGGCTTGAACATATTAATTTTTCATGCCTTGCTACATATGTAACGCCATTTAAAGTCTGACTTTAAAAGTTTTTAGGAATTATTTGTGCTATTTGATGTCCACACACTTGGGAAAGCTGGTTCTCGTGTAGCTGGAATCTGAGGAGCTTTTAACGAAGATTATTTAACGACATTTATTCATCTGGTTCTCTGTGCTCTTAAAGAGCAAATGTGTGTTCTGATTAAGATATAATGGGACTCCTTTTCCCTTTGCGCCATAATACTTAAAGAATCAGTTTGCATCATAAAGGTTATAAGAGCTGATGCATGTATTTTTTTAAAGCAACAGCTTAGTTTTTTTTTATTTTAAGCACATCAAGAAAATAGAAAGTGTTATCTTCCTGCTGAATGCATTTACAGAAATTGGGAACAGTCTATTAAGAGATATCTTGAGTTAGAGAGAAAAAGGCCTTTCTTGTAGAAGTCAGTTTTTATCAGACATAAAGCTGTATTTAATTTTAGAATCCCCGGGGACTCTGAGAAGAGCAGTCTAATGTGTTTTTCATAGTGCGTGTACGCGTTTTTGCATTTTAAAGTTAACTTGCTTGAACATGCATTTAAAACTTTGTCTAAACATTTGTTCCAATTATTGTGCTATGTCCTACCATTGCAGGAAAGGAATATGCAGGATGTTTTTTTTATATTTTATTGGCTATCTAATGTTCATTCTTCTTCAAATAAGTAGTAACTTTTATTGAAGCAATAAATATTCAGCAGGTGTAGTCTTGTGGTTATGTGATAATTTTAATATGTCCCCTTGTCGAACTCCTCGGTTGCCCACTGCTGGGGCTGATATGTTATATATGCAAGTCGTGACATTGCATAGTTTTGACTAACTTAAAGTTTTCAATACCTCAGATGAACAGTTGTTTTTCAAAAGATTTTGTTCTTGAAAATCTTGCTATTGCCCTTAAAGAGTTACATGAAGAATGGAAAATCATGATATTTAAGAACATCTTGTTGTGATAGGAGATATTCATTATGTGGACAATTTTTTTTAAAATGAAATCTAATGGCATCCAGTGAAAATCTAACATTTCATTGTTTAGGAATTACAGATTGAAAACTAGCTAAAACCATAAGTCATGTGTATGTAAATCAAGGTGGGTAATAGGCTGTGTGATGTGCTTGCCTTTGGCTGTGTTATCAAAGTGTATCTACTCACCATTAAGTGCTACTGCTGCTCATCACATGGGTGCAGTAAGATGGTCTAATGAAAACCATGCAATGTGTGTTTTAATTTTTTTAGCAGGAGAGAAATAATGCTTTATTTAATGTTCTAAGCAATATAAATAGGAAGGGTTTTCATGTAATGGCCAACATTTCTCAGTGCTGTGCCTCTCTGGTTTTCATCACCTGACTGGCTTTAGGGGAGAGCTGGCTGTTCACAGAAAATATGTTTGTGTCACAGTTGAGTCTGTCAGCGGCCCGTACGTCTGCAGAAATTTCATCAGGATAATGAGCCATCGCTCGTTTTCCAGGCAGCTGGTGGAGAATCCAAATTTTTTTCAAATTTATTTGAAAGATGGAATTACTCCCGAGTGTTATATATTAAAATGAATTGAAATGCGAGCTGAAATCAAGTTTAAATATGATCTGCTTCATAACGTGGGGGAAGTGCCTAAGGTTACAAGACTTATTGCAGCAAGAGTGGATAGAGAGAAGCAGATTGAGCCAGTCTGGGATTCTGTGCCTTTTCTCACTGGCTGGTTAATTAAACAGGAACTCAAGATGTCAGAATGGACAATAACGCCAGTTTGGTTCATTTTCATCCCCTCTTGTTTAATTTTGATGCACCCGCAGCCATGTCAAGTGTGAGTACAGCTTGTTTTAGAGGGTTGCGTGAGCCATGTCTGGCTTTTAAAACCGTACTGAACTGAGCCAGGCTGCAGAGATACAGGCTGATTGCTTCTCTCTTTAGAAATTGTCAGATTGCTGATAGGAGTATGTGTACCAGTAGCCATTCTCCGCTCTCCCTGTTCATTCACAGGCCACATGTTCTGATTGAATCAGTTTCTTCCTGAAATAATCATAGAAATGCCTTTTCTGTATCTAGAATTTAACAGCTAGCATCCACTGTAGCCTAGGCTAATTTTGTGCATTTAATATTTGACTCATTGTTTCACGGGCTACATTTCAATGCCGATACAGCAACAACAACAACTACGTCTCAGTGAAACAAAAGGTTTTTAGTGGGTGAAAAATAAAAAAAAACATTCCAAGGTATCTAATGCCCTGCACAGTCTTGAAAGGCAGCAGGATGTCGAGAAACTCTGGCCCCTGCACTGCTGCCTCCACTGTGGAAACCTGCACAATGGGTCACTTTTTTCTGAACGTCTTTTTCATTTTTATTTTTGTCTAGCAAAGTGCAGAAACGTATGTTTGCACTGCTGCTACTTTAACGGTGATTAGCATTATTTCAAAATGAATAAAGCCCAGCTATGTGTCTTGGTATGATGTGTCACTGTAGATGCAGCTCTGTTATGATATGGCTGTGAGAGATCGTGCTAGTCTTTTAAAAAGGATGTTTTTTAAGCTTATTGGGACATACGACTGGTTGCTTTGCATTTCGTTGAAGGCATTGTTTTAATGAACTGACTGCAGTATAAACAACCTTTTTTTTTCTAAGCCCACTCTCAGAATTGAAGAAAAATGCTGCTTGATAATTACTGACCTTAGCTCCCGAATGCACTTGGCAGAAGTCGATACATTATTTATTTGAAATATGTTATGGGAAAAGCCCAATTATACTTTAATACACAAGAGCTTGTGGCTCTAAAAACAGAGCTGGTGCATTTATACGTACAGGTCCTGTAGAAAGGGCTTAGACATGCAATCAGAGTGTAAAAGGAAATGTGGCAGAGCAGTCTGGGGAGATGACGGCTACAGTTGGATATGAGCTGGGAATAATGAAAAGGGAAGCCTGGCAGCTCCTTTCGTAAAAGTTCGTGAGAATCTGTGGAAGAAAGAAGGGAAAGTTCGACAGGCCCTGACTGGAAAGAAGGCCCTGCCAACTTTGCTTTCCTGGGTATCATTTGTTCAAACCACCATTTCATTAAAAAGCTTTAATTTCCAACACATTGCGCTGTTTCTCTCACAGCTCTCACAAAACAACACATGAGAATAGATTTAGGACAGCCTCCTGAGGTGCTGTTGTTTGGTTTAAAAGTAGATATTTGAGAACCCCATGTGGTACTTGCAGAAGTCCAAAAATATCTATTTGTTAAAGACGTACCTGCCATTTTGTTTCCCCTGTCAAGCTGTAAGCTTCTATTTTTTTCTGATTCACTTTTTATGTCCAGATTCTTGTCAGACTGGAGAATTAATGATGCATTCAATGCTTTTTAAAAATTTTTAATTTTAATTTTTAAGCTTAGTTGTAAGAAATGAGCACTGTCTGCCTGGTATTAAAATTCTTGCTTCCAGACTGCTTTGTTAAGGCTCAAGTCTGTTGGCATTTGTTTCAGAATCTTGAGCTCCAATTATTTGCTTAACTAGACCATTGATAGGCTTCAATTCTTGGAGGGCTGGAGATTTTGTAGGCATCTCCTATAAGTGATTTAGAATTTGGACAAGTTTTTGGCTCTTAAACGCGTGTAATCAAGCATATTTGTAATCCAATTAGAATTACAACTAGGTATCCGTGGATTCAATACAACTAAAAATCTATCGACACAAGGCTACTCTAGGGACCAGCCATATTTGTTGAGGGCTGTGTGTTTTCTCACAAGTGAACACCCCGACCCGCCCTGGACCAATTAATGGTCGGCTTTCTGTTGGTTTGTATTTCACTGTTCATCCTGAAGAAAAAAAAATCACTGAGTCGACTTTGTCAGACCTTTATAGGCTTTTGAATACTTGAATCAAGTCCCCTTGTAGTTTTCTTTGAGCCTTTAGACATTTTAGCCTTTTCCATAAGTAGCTACTTCAAGATCAGTGTGTCCCATCATATATTTATATATCTTGGTGCTACCTGCCTGCAAATCTCTACACGTATATACGGTACATTTTACCTCCTCTCCCAGGTGTTTCCCAGTCTTGAATTATACTTATTTTGAAATTTCCTTTTCTGATTCTGCGGAGTTTACTAATCCTCCTGTGTCATCTTAAAACATGAATAGTCTACTAACTGGACCAAAACCGTGATCCCTGAAGCAAGTTAGAAGGAACAGGGGTCTTGATAGAAATTCCTGTATTGCCCCACTTATAACCCCAATCTGAGTATTCACCTTTTCTCTGTTCTATCAGATAACCAGTTCTCAGTCCAAATATGTGTATGTCCTTGAGTGAATTAGAATTAATATCTTGAAAACTGATCTGAAGAGACCTTTATTACAACCTGCAGAAGATACAAATAGACCCTACCTTACCTTACCTTTGTTAAGCAAGACGTACAGTACCTTTTCTAAATGTGTTGTACATCCCCTAGGATCATATTACCATACAGATGATCCTCCAGTTAATTTCTCATTATTGTTTCTACAATCTTACGCGTAGAAGTTAGAGTGGCTATAATTACTTGGTTCAGATTTGTCACACTTTTAATGGATGAGCACTACATTAGCAATTTTCCAGTCAATGGGTATTACCTCCGTCTTGAGTGACTGATGCAAGAGTTAATAATACATCTCTTGAATGGAAAACATCTCGTTTCCTTAAGTACAGTTGGTAGACTATCGACAGACCCTGGAGATTTATATTAAGTGCTTCTAATACCTGTAACACTTATGCCTCTTGTATGCTAATATTTCATTTAGAACATTATTTCTCCTTTGCCTGAGGCATGTTGTCGATTTCTTCCTAGGTAAACACCTGAGTGAAATATTCAATACATCAATCATGTGCCTTTCATCATTTCAAAGTTTCCCATTTTGACTCTGAGACAGTTCATCTTTTACTTTTCTTTTGCCATTGTAATACTGAGAAACCACTTTATTATTTATTTTAGACTCCATTACAGTATTCGTTGTGTATTGCTCTTGGCTTATCTGATATCCTTTGTTACCTGTGCTTTGCATGTAATTATACTCCCTTTCTTTAATTAGATGCTTTTCTTCTTTAAAATCATTTTATAAAATGCTTTCTTCCTTTGTATATTTTCTTGATTGATTTATTAAACCATTTGGGCCACTGATTCCTAGCCTTTGATTTGCTTACTCTTGGGATGAATCTGTTCTGTGCTTCAAGCAGAATATCTTTAAACTGTGGCCGTCCATTCTCTGCTGATTCCACATCTGTCCTCACCCATTCTACTGCTCTTAAACTCTCTCAGCATCATCGCTGTTGCATGTTCCATCGATTCCAGTTCCATCATAATCCCCAGCTAATGCACTTCTTGTATTTTGTTCCTGATACTCCTGGCATTTAGCTATAATCACTTAATTACCTGGTCCTTTTACATTTTGTTTTCCCTTCGGTACTTTTTGACTTTCATTCCTGTGTATCTCACTTGCAGATATTGTGTGTATTCTTACCCCTTCTGCTCTGGTTTAGATGTGTTTGAATTTCTCTATCCCAGTCCCAGTTTGACTAGGGCCCATCCCCTACAGATTTAACCCATCACTTCTGTACAGATAACTTTTCTACAGAAAATCTGTCCTGTGACCATAAAAGATGTAGTCTTTTTCATCTCAGTCTAAACCTTGTGTTTAGTTCAGGTTTTACATCTCTGTTTTTTTATTTCTAAACTCTTTAAATTTGTTTTATATGGAAAGTGTGCTATCTATGCCAATGTCATTTGTCCTATCAAGACCCCCTGGGTCTTGACCTGCCTTTGCTAGGAGAATGTCTATTCTTTGGTTCAGGCGCACAGCATATTGTTGTGAACTAAGGGTTCTTGATGTGTATCACACTTAAAGTGTTCTAGAGAAATGTGGTGACAACAGTTACCACATTTGTGTTTCTAGTGACACTGGCTGTGGTTGATGTTACTGTGTCTGAACTGCAGTATCTGCAGTGGTGGTGTCAAGGGAGGTGTTGTGTTCGGATTTCAAGTCATGGGTGTCTGTTTCCAGGTCCTGCATTGGAGCTTAGCTGTGTGGCGATGTGGTGGGAGGTAGGGTTGTCTGGACAGGCCTCTGTATTTGATTTCTGCGAGAACCTGGGACAAGTTCCGTCCGCTCCACTGCATTGCTGCTCTGCAGGTTTGAGTTGTATACCTCTAAGAGTGTGGGATGTGTGACGTTCTCTGAGTTCTTGTAGCTCCATCTCCATTGCATTAATTTTTTTCAAGGATCAGGATATTCTGGCAGTTTTCACTAATGTAGTTTGCTTGTTGAGCTTCTTCCAGAATGCTTGATTTGCTGTTTTGCAGATCACAGGCTTAAAGACCAATTTTTGAAGTGAAAGTTAGGATTTTACTTAAATTCATTTAACATATCTCCAAAGTGAAATGAAGTCACTTCATTTTTTTGAGACATGCACAGCTTTCTCTGTACAGCTGCTTCAACACAATCAGGCATGTTGCCCACACTTGGCACCTATCATCTCTGCTTGAGATTCTTAACCTCAGAATGTGTCACTAATGATCACTAATGCACTGCCAGACTTGAACGCAAAATCCACCTGTCTTGTAGTTTCTGCTTCTTAATACATTTTTTTGACTTACAAGTGCATGAAAAGGCATTGTTGCCTTGACTTAGAGACACACGTTTTAAAAGTAAACAGGCTTTTCATATTGTCTTTATTGTCTTACAATTAATTACTGAACTCCTAAGACTTGTACTTATGCATTCTTAACACCTTAGATTCAGATATAATTTTGAACTGGAGTGATAGCTCCAAATACAGACGTTATTGTAGTGCACTTCTTTCTATCAAGTAGACTTAGATTTCAAACAAACCTCCACTACTGGAATGTGGTCATCAGAAACTACTTGTATTACAGCTGGATAACATACTATTTAAAAAGGCCATATAGACGTTTCCCTGTGAAATTTCAGGTGTGTGTGTTCTTCTGATGGCTCTTACACAGTGAAGGATCACAGAATGTTCAAAACCATTCACAACTTAAGATTGTATAGTCCAGAATGAAACAGGATGTACAAGCAATGGTAAAACATGAAAATAGCTGGGCAAATGAGGGACACCAGTATATTAAAAGCAGGGGCTTCCACAATGGTGTGGCTCATGAGTTAATACTAATATCTCGGCATGCTTCAGGACAGGTCAGGTTGCCTGTAATTACGGCCAGCAAGGCTGCAAGAGGAGACCTCAGTGACTGTTGGGAAAGAGTTTCAGTGACCAGGACAGTCTCGCCGAAGTGTCCTGAACATGTGTCTCCTGTGATGTCAGCATGGAACTCCAAGGGGAGGTCATTATCAGCTAAGGGCAACCAGTGGGTGGCTGGTCATAATCCAAGATCACGATATCTGGGTAGTAAATCGCAGTGCAAGGAAAAACAGGTAGCAACTGACTGCAAATTTCAGCCTGTGTGGCATGAGCAGCCTTTTAATCAGAAATGGTCCACTGAGATCTCCACAGAGCAGGATACCATAGTCGGGCTGCAGTGCACAAAACACCCATCAGTCCCAGCAGTGCATGTTCAGGAGGTGTTCTCCACCTGGCGTGAACTGATTGTGACCTTCTCATGCAAAAATGATGCCGCATCCCTCCTGCAGATACTGGTCGACTCTATACACAGACTGTACTGGCTGCACATGGTGGCCCAGAATTATTTTGTGTGATCTTACATTGGTGTGTCCATTGTTGTGCCCACTGCCTGTGTGCAGATAGTAGAAAATGTGCAACTGCCTCACATGTCTTCCGTGTTACTGCAGCTTGGTGTATTTGTTGCTAAGAGTTAACAGTCAGATACATCACTGTACATTTTTATCGAGGTTGCCTGGTGATAAAGTTTCATATAAAGTAACATTTGATTTACTTCATAAGTTCACAAGTTGACTATCGCATGTTAAGGTAAACCTGTTCAGTATTTGTGCATTCTTATGCAATTAATAAGCAGCAGTGCAGCTGTATGTAATAAGTATTGTTTTCCTTTAGTTTGCTAGTAACACTAGCAAAATCACTTTGGTGCTGGTATTTATTATGATGGTAGACTTGTGTAATGTAATGTTGAACCTGTAGTAAATCATTTACCCTGCTATGTGTGATTCAATCAGCATTGCAGAGAGAAAATCTGTAAAATGGACACAGACCATCTTTTTCTAGTGTTATAAGAGTTTATTCTTCTTGGTGACTGTTCTATACCTCAGCTTGCTCTCCATGAGACACACAGGCACACAGATGGGGAGAGAGAAGCTTGGGGTCAGAGCGCAGGGTCAGCCATTGTACAGCGCCCCTGGAGCAGTTGGGGTTAAGGGCCTTGCTCACGGGCTCAACAGAGTAGGATTCCTCTGCCAGCCGTGGGATTTGAACCAGCAACCTTCCAGCCACAGGCACAGATCCTGAGCCACAGAGCCACTGCTCCGCCCACCATTACCTCCGCCTACAGTTGATAAATTTGTGTCTCTTCTAAGTGTTAATTGTTGGCATCAGACCTTTTTAAGGGGGGGGGGAGATTTGAAAATAACTCGGGGAAAGTAGTGAGCAAAGCCAGTTAACTATAAGCCACGTCAAAGCATGTAAATAAAACGCTAATTTTAAGTGGCACTATGACAGTAGTGCTGTGCACAGTGCAGTACCAATAGTGTTCCAATAAATTAAATATCCATCTTGTTCAGGTTTCTGTATAGGTGTGTCACCTGTCTCCATCATGTAATATGTGACATATAAATGTCACATTTACATTCCCAAAATACAGTTTGCTGAAATTTAGGTTGGTTTTGCATTCCTAAATATGAGAACACCAAGCTGCTTTACTTCTGTGTGTGAACGGACTTGAAAAGTGCAGAAATTTGAGGAAGCAAGCAAGTGTGAAAAGGGACTAAGCCTCCCATAAACTTGTGTCTGTGCCTAACATCTTGATCCCTTTCTGGATTACATCGACTTGGTTGTTTTTTTGTCTCTTGTGGTCTCCTGTGGGATTTCTTCAGACCAATAATGCTCAGCAGTGCTCTGCCTATTGCCTCCATTGTTTCTGTGCCGCAATCATGATGTTGCAAATTCTTATTTTGTACTGATCCTGGTCATTTCCATTTCTCTCTTCGTCACTCACTAGTTTTAGTCAAAATACAGTATTTGTCCTCTAGTGCCTTAGATGAGTTTCAACTACCTGAACTTGAAGAATCACGTTACATAGAGCACTTTCTAGAATAAAATTGTCTTACAGCAATAAACCCGTTTATCTTCTTGAATGTCATTACTGTGAATAATTCTTAGAAATATGGAAAGTGTTATACACCCATAATTCAGGAAAATAGTAAATCGACCTTGATTTTTCCATGTTTATCTTTCTAACACTTGCATTTAGCTTGTTGCAATTTAAAGTTAGTTATACAGGAAATTTCATTAGTCTGTACAAGCAGGCGGCCGTTTTCAGCCGTACCTTTCTAATTAAGGGGGTTATTATGTATGTATATGTGCAGTGTTAGATGCTCAGAGTGATTAAATAGACAATCAAGACTTGAAAGGATTTATTTTTACTATGGATAACTGTCAATTAACAGGGTAACAGCAGGTGGGCAAAAAAGTGAAAATGAAATTATGACTACGTTTTCTTTCGAACCTTTTAATTATACAAATCATGCTCCTAATTATAAATTAGGTCTGTGGATATTTGCTGTTTATTACTTAACAGTTGGTGTCAGCCGTTGGTAGTGTTTTGTTTTTCATTTTTCTAATCGAACAAGTATATAAAAATAGTGTACGAATGGTTCAAAGCCTGTGCAGTGTAATTAAAGCACAGAGACTGTTGCTCCATTGTTGTGTAAATCCTAACATCCAAGACACAATCATCTTTATTATTATTAATCTTTATTCCAGCTTTTCCCTGTGTTTTTTACACAATCAATTACACATAATCAGACCATAATCAATTAGCTACTAACCACTTAACAGGCTGGAAGAGCTGAATTATCTCCTGTGGTTTGTAGTCTTTTGTATGTTCTTATCAGTTCTTTATGGGAAAAAAAGCATTGCTCTGACACTGCAGCTCTGAATCTAGTAGACACTTTCTTACTTTATTTTTGATCACTGTTGTCTAGGGCTGAAATGCTTGTGACATTGCTATCCTTAGTAAATATACGTATTGCCTCACTCAGGTCCTTACAGAAAAGCTTTCTAGGTGAGTTCTGAGAGTTTGAAGAACCATCAGCCTAGCTACAGCACCAGAAATGAAAATATTTTGAACTGTTAAAAATGAAAGGCTGGAGAAAGTCATTTAGTTTTTAAAGGTTATTTCAATTATCAGGGCAGGTTGGCTCAGTTTCAATTGGAAACATACGTGGTGCAATTAAGACAACCTCAACAACTTGGGTTTTTTGTAATGAGAGGCTTTTCCTTTGCATGATTGACGCCTAGTGTTTAACTTCTTGCAACCAGGGTCAACCAGCACAAACTGCATTATCTCATCTGTCTGAAGCTGCAGATCTCCCAGTCATCACCAAGCCAGCTGTGCTGAAATAATCAAATAGCTGTTCTGTACATATCGAACACCATATGCCTCTTAATTGAAAGAGCCTTGTGGAGCCCTGACCACATCTAAAACAAACCTTCTTCCTGAATAAATAAAATGGTTTTAAGGATATGTTGGTTTTTTTTCCTTGGGTGCACAACAAAGATTTTTCTCAGGTTTCCTCGTCTCCTCTCATCAGTCTCCCCAGCAGTTTAGTTTATGCCAATAGCGCTGAAGGCAAAGCCTACAAAATGCCCTTCGTCGGTATTCATATTGAACCATTTAACTGAGGCTTTAAACTTTTTAATAGGTGTCACAAAACACGGTAGTAATTCTTTCTCTCTCTGAAGGTTTTATAGTCCTGCTTTGAAACAATCTTCCAGAGATGGACGTGGAGTAGAATTCATTATACGGTAGTTAAAACACTTAAGGAATGATGCTTGTGGATTTAGGATGTTAAAGGTAAAAATTTGGTGCATGCATTGTTGTATTGTGCAGCATTTAGCAGAGTTTCATAAGCCTTTTGGGGTAGAGTGAGGAGTACTATTTATAAAAATGCTTTGATCTTGGTAACTAGAAACTTGTATGCTTCTTCGATTTTTATTCATTTTTAACTGGCTATTTGATTTATCTTACAAACAGATATACACATATACCGTATCTAATGAGTGTATAGAAAGAAGCTGTCAGCTGGAAAGGGGACTTTTTTCCCCAGTGATTTGAATCAAGAACATAGTGTTGTACAGTGCGTTTCAATAATCAGAAATAAATAATACACTATACTTTTTACCTATGATTTCTTAAGAACAGTACATCGCCTATGCTCTGTTATGTAACCTTAAACTGCTGTTTTGTTTGAGAAAGAACATTAATGGTGCAAACCTAGCACTTTTCGTCCAGAATCCACATTCTTTTGTTAATATTAGGCTTCATTTTGCCATCATTTTCTATTTAGCAGGAAGAATGGGAGGAAAACCGAACTTGAGTATTTGCAGTTAATTTCAGAGTTTTTCAAAGTAGTATGTAATGAGAAAGAAAACAACAGAATAAAGGGAATTTTGCCTGCAGGCAAGAGGCAACTTGTCTCCTAAGCGAGGGGCTGTTGTAAGCCTGTAGGACCCCACTGTCTTTGTACAGAGAGGAGCTCCCTGAGACTCCAGCACAAGGGAATTGGGTGCACTGGGCTATGCTTGTGGCTAGCTGTCAGCCTCCTTGCATGGGAGAATAAGAGGGAAGGCAGGCAAGAGGACGATTAGGGCGCCACTATCACCGGGCAGGGCTGGCCAGTGCAGCTAGAGAGGCTCTTCTGAGCCATTTCAAGCACTGACCGGATATACCGCTCCTCTGTAAAACGTACAGAAATGAGGCTACCTTCCATTACAAAATAGATTGAGGTGGGGGTGAGCCTTTGTCTGGTGATTTTGTGTGTGCCAGCTCTGCCTGCATGTTTCCATTAGATTGTCATGTTCGCTAATTAGAGAACGGCTGCATGATTCACCTTGTTAATTAGAAGGACTTGCACACAAAGCCCCTTCAGGCAGTGCGAAAGAAGAGCCTAGCGTCAGTGCCTCCAGTATGCTGCTGCCTGTGAAGTAATTCTTCTCATCTACCTTCCAATTTTTGATTTGAAATGAATAAATCATTGAGATCTTCCTCTTGGAGTGTGAATATATGAGTTCACATCTTTGCAAGATGTAAATTATATGTGATCAATAGAAGGTGATGACTGCTGTATTTCACTTAAAAAAAATAAATCAGTAATTCTGTACACGGTACCGTGTAGTACAAAGCATATTCAAATGTAAAGATTGTGAATTTCCTAAGATAAGCATTTTTTAAGAGTTTTTTTCAGGATCTAATGTAATGCCTTTTCAGTTTGGCCTGTCAGTCTTTGATATTGCGGTCTTTAACATTTTTTCTTACTTATAATTAAATGTGTGTTAATTGTTCTTTAACAGAGGACGAGAGAAAGAAAAGGAGATATGCATATCAATAAAAGGATATGTGGGTTTATTTACCATCTAATAATTTATTTGCATTTGTTGCAGGTGAGTTAATATTTTTAATGTCTAAAGAATAATTCATAGCAGTTGCTGTGTTTTTATCATTAGGTTCACAAACAAGCTTATTCTAGTTCTTCTAAATGAACCCTTTTAAAGGAACATTGTGAACTTCTCAGCTGTAGTGACAGGAGAGAATGCAGACAGACCATGTAATGTTAAATGTGAAGACTTCTCTTAATGTAGTGAAGAATAGCTTTGAATAGTACTAAAGGATCAGAGCAGTTAGCTGAAAGTCATTGGAAAAGGAGGAGTCCAGAAGAAACTTGAAAATTATCTAAAGAATGCTGAGTCTTAACAAAAATTAGAACTACAACATAACAGGTTATGTTATGAGTACCGGGACTGGAAATTCTTAAAATCTGTTCACAATTATAATTAAAATTAAGTAAAATTATATTGCTTATGAATTTCCCTGCAGAAAACATTATGCTTATACTGTACTACACAGAAACAAGATGTTTTAAAGGTTACAAAGGCTGTGTTCTGAATGCATTTTGGAAGGGTTTATAAGCCAGACTATATTATTTACATGGTGGTAAATTAAATCAATCAAGCTTAGAATGAATAGTATTTCACATATCATATGGAAAATTCTTATGTTTTATTTAAGTATTGAGTTACATATTTTGAAGTCAAATAACTCTTAGAAGTCATGAAAAGTGTTCTAATTTGAAGCATTTGCCTTCTGAACGATACTTTAATTCCCCAGGGCTCGATAATCATGTTCCTATTAGAAGCTGAAGTGATGTGATTTCAAGACAAATGTCATCAGGAATAGATTTTGATATATGTGAGAAAACAGTTGAAACTTCAGAAAGGAGCAAAGTGTCCTAAAAATAGCCAAAGTTCACCTGCGCAGGTGGATTTTGCAGATTTACTAGAAGATACACCTTTAATTTGTTAATTTTTCCTTTTTGAAAAATATTCATTTTAATACACCGAGATGTTCCTAGAATTCAGCAACAGTCTGACGTGCACAGAAACGCATATCCGTCTCTCAGGACTGAGACGAAACATCTGCTTCTCTGGGTTTTCAGTCAGTCCATTGACAACATTTCTATTGTTTGTCCTTGAAGAAAGAAAATACCAACTGCAAAGGCACCCTGCCCTGCCTTTATACTGCATCCTTTTATAACTCGGAGGCTCCTGTTCTGTCAGAATGTGCTGCCGTCCGTGACGTCATGCCTTCGAATTACGCATCGCTAAGGACATCTGTCTGTAAGCGGCTGGGAAGCTCAAGGCACGCCCTGGGGGCAACGCGAAGCCCTTTGTTAGAAACTGCAGAGATAGAAAACAGCAGGTGAAGGCTGGAGTTTTCAGGAATACATCCTCCTCTGTGTAGGTTTATCTAAAAGGACTTATTTTAATTGAGGGTTCCGGGGAGTTTTGCGAATGGTACACCAGTGGTAAACGCAGCTGCAACTCTGTTGCGGATCAAATAGTCACGTATCTGCGGTCTGGTTTGGACTACTCGTTTTTCTTTCCCCTGCTTTAAAGGAAGCGAGCAGCAAAATATATTTTAAAGCAGCGTTCTTCCCCCAAATAGTTTTAATTATACATATTAACATATTTACATAGTTTTTAATTACATGTTTTGGCATTAAAAATCATTAGTAATATAGCAATCCTAATTAATCCTGTTAGTTTTTTAGGCGGATAAGAATGTTGTTTCCGATCAGTGGAAGTTCAGCTCTTAGTTTAACAGTTCAGGTGTTGTTGTTTTTTTTGTTGTGACTGACTTTCTTTACGGCCTGGAATTTATTGAAGTAAGACTTTCTAAATTGAAGCTGAACATTTACCAGCTACTTAGATGTGCACACATTTATTTACTATTGCCTTAGAGGCTGATAATTACAATATAGCTGAAATACCACTTATATTCTCTTTGGCCTGACTACAGATAGGGATCAATCGAATTTTAAATCACTGCTCACAGGCTCTCTGCTGCTCCTGACCTTTGTAAATGATTAGAGTCTACAAGTATTTCTCTCTGCCTCCAAAGGGCATGTGGGCAGGCCTGTGTAACTGGCATTTAAACTGCATGTGAGTTTCTAATACTTAAACAGAGGGCCTAATAGGACCTGGCAAATGTATATGTGTAGAATTTTTTTGGAAGAGGCAGAAAGGCCTGCGCTGCGTTAAGAACAGAGCTGTTATTCTTTTGTCACAGCGATAATGAGTTTGTGAGCCTTTTCCCTACAGTTTTCAGATCCTGCATAATGATATCCACCACGGAAACCACAAGGGCTCGTAGAATCTGATTCCTATCAGCTGACACAGGAATGTTTTTTTTTTAGAGAGACTGCTGTGGAAATAAGTGGTCTCTGTAACTCATAATTTAAGTGTCTTATTGTTATAGGCTTCGGTCAAGGACTTGTAAGAAGTCATCCTAGGTGCAGGAGAGCTGTAAAAGCACGGGATATGCCAAGAGCCATTAAAAAGACAACAAATGCTATTGGCTCAGATGCTCATTTGTTTTTAATGTCTCTCAGTATATACAAGAAACTTGGGGACACCTGTAATTAATTAACAAAAATGAAACTAGTAAAGGAAAGTGACAAACGAAGGTGTTGACTTGAACACCATTGTGGCATACTTAACACTAAGGGATTTCAAGTCCATGCCTATGGTCTTTTTTTCCCCCAGTCTAGCCTAAATATATTGATGATGTGGATCTAGTTCACAGCTGTTATAGGACAGTTCACCCCATAATGAATTGAAACCCAAGCTGGCCAACTTGTAGCTCAGCAATCAGTCCCTGTTTAAGATGGAGCATACAAAGCAGCGATGCATACAGTTGCAATGTGCATGACTTCCCTTTCAATTAACATATCCTGTTCTCAATTAGCATTTAAATGCTCAGTGGAATCCTTTGTTATTCTTTTTTATTTATTATTAAGCTGCTGATCATGGACAGCTGTCCCTTTTTTTTTAATAGGACAGTAGTCTGCTCGTACGTCCTTGTGGTGCACACCTTTAACACATGTTGACATCGTTATGACTGGGAAATCCAGTTACCACCCTCTCAGAGGGTGCCTGTCCAGCTGTGGCGTTGGGGGTATAATTAGCGGAAATGAAGGAATAATTTGACACGTTGATGGTAATTCTTTGGTCAGTACAGTGGTGCTACTCTGGAAGCCCCTCACTTTTGGGTTTGTCTTTTCTTTTTTTTTGTTTTAGTTTAAAGTTGTTCCGAGCTAAATCCAAAGTGGCATCATGCCAGTATGTCTCGCTTTCATGTGTGGAGAATAAAATCCAATAGAATAAATAAATAAAATAAATAAATACAAAAATAAAATCCAGCAGAAGGGTTGCAGTCTCCGAGCAGCAACACCTGATGTCTGCAGAGAGACTGTAGTGTGGATCGGATGTCTGGGGAACCAGAGGATACTGTGTGTACTAATCCACTAAAGAACAAATCAGATGGATTTTTTATTTTTTGCTAATTAGTGTTTTTTTAGATTATACAGTACAGAGTATCTCACTTGGTTTTTTTAACTTAAGTCTAAAAGTACTAACCCACCAGTCACGTTTTTGCTTTGCTTACTTTATAGGAATATTAATGTCATGAAATTGTTTAGCAGAATGAATAAGCTTTAATGTGTGTTAGAGATTAATAGCTACATCTACGACGGTATGATTACCTAAACTAAGACAAGTGTTCATGTTTTAGATTAAATATTAAAAATTAACCACATTTGTTACAGCAGCCGTGTCTAAAGAAAACAAAAAAATAAAACGAGATGAAAGAAATCTTTTTTTTTTTGCTAGATTCACTGCTTGATGACACATTCCTATCATTCTGCTACAAGTTCATGGCCAGACGACTGTGTGTGTCAGGGTTAGTGGAGGTGATGACGGTTTCACTGTTTTGCCCTGTGGTTGTCACAACTCTGCAGAGCAGAATAGGCCACCTTCAAGCATTGCTCTATCATTAGGCCCCAAAGGAAGACATGACATTACCTGCAGGATAGATTTGTGACTGCCTGCTCCACAAAAAATGATTGAAAGAATCTGTAACCCACATAGCGTTCGCACTGGGAATATACACTAACATTATGGGGTTTTTTTCCTGAAATGTAAATGATTTTATCATTTTAATAATTTTAGAGTTCACATTGCGAACCTGTAAGAAGAGGAAGGGGTGGGTTGTGTTAGTTCACACCAGGGTCCGGCTGCTTGTGTTTTCCATGTGGTTGTTTGTCCTGTGCAGGACTGCAGGCAAATCAAAGTCTCCCAATGATTTAGCAAGGAATTTGCTGACCAAGTTTTATGACGGACAGATAGAGAGACCGGAGTATTGAGTGATAGTCCTGCCCCAGCTGATGGGATTAGATTAGATAAGATAAGATCACTTCATTGGCTGTATACAGTTTGTTGTATTAGGAATTTGTCTTTTCACATACCCCAACTTGCTTGTCAGAGCACAGGGTCAGCCATTTATACAGCACCCCTGGGGCAGTTGGGGTTAAGGGCCTTGCTCAGGGGCCCAACAGTGTACGATTCCTCTGCCGGCTGCGGGATATGAACTGGCAACATTCAGCCCCAGTTGCAGATCCTGAGCCACAGAGCCACCACACCACCCCTATTATTCAGAGTTAAGAGGGTTGCAAGACCAGGCTTCTTAAAGTTCCTCAGTGTTTTGCCTGTTGTTAGTTTGTGACCCAGCGGTAATGAAGTACTCGTACTTTCTGGGGCCTCGCTTTTCCCCTTCATTCAGGGAAACCCCTAGAGGTTGGTTTGTCTTACACTGTTGCTTGAACACTTGGCATGGTGACGCAGTGGATAGCAATGCTAACGTGTTTCCTCCTACAGTCCAGATACATTTTGGTAGTTAACTGCCTTCTGGGTACGTTGCCCCCAATAGCACCAATAGTAGCCATACCTCCCAACTTCCGACTGGATGAGATCAGCGTTACCAGTGAAAGCAAAGAGCCGTCTTTGAAAACAGGGCATGACCTCAGAAATAGGAGCACACAGACTGTAGAGTTTTGCAAAGTAATGGGTTCTAAATCAAATCCCAGTAAACCAAGCCACAATTCTCTAGAATAAATGTTTCATTTTGGCAAAGCCAATAAAGTATCAGAAAGTATAGGATTTTGATAAAATGTTCATATTTTATGAAGTTTTACCTAGGTTGCCTGCTGTTATATACCTATATTTGGTAAGGTAACTAAAAAATATCTATAAAAAACAAAGTGTTCTTTTCCCACAGTGCTGAAGGGGAAAAATGCTTATGGCAACCATATGAAACTAGTCCTACTGGCGTAAATGAACATGCACACACGCTGGATTTACTGCACACAAATGGAAAGAGAATATAAATAATATTCAATATTGTGTGGAAACATGCACATTTGGCCCTTAAATACTTTTCTCTGTAACTCTCATTTTCCTTAACGTGTGTTACTTTCATTAGTTGTGCAAGTGAACCAGTTTAAATCCCAGCTTCCATGATCAAAAATCTTTGCCACTTTGTAGCCTGATGATCGTTTAAGCTCTGAGAAGCTAAGCGTGGTGGAGCCTGAGCAGTGCTAAGATGGGAGACCCAAGGAAAATCGTGAGTGCTGCTGGAAGTAGTCTAGGTGGACCAGCAGGTGGCGCTTCTTTCCTCCGGACCCGAATTTCAAACTCGATGCTCCAGTAGGGTGACAGGGGTCACTGGGCTGAAGGAGGTGCTATCCTTCACTCACTTTAAACAAGTTCCCGACTATTTCATCACTCCAGGTCCCTTGGCACTGTTCATAGGAATGACCCCAATGTCCTGGCTGAATTCCACTCTGGGCTAGTACAGTGTGACCTTGCTAAAGTTCACCTTCCATTCAGCTGACGAAAGCATTCCTCGCTTTGCCACCGCTTTGCTGTGCAGTGGGGCTGTCGCCACATAACGCTTGCCGCAAATGGTGGAGGAAGTGTCTCACTTCCTATATGTGAAACGCTTTGAGATCAAAGTGAAGACAATTATCGTTAACTAAACATTATCATCATTAACTCCAGGATCGGCTGATCCCAAATTCTCAAGTGCGTTGCCAGGGTTAATCCCAGAGAGTGCCGCGCTCACTCTTCCTGGATTAGCCTGCTTGGTGCCGATAGTCCCTGTAGTGTTCATTGTAGTTGACCCTAACTGTTTGTGTATATAAGTGGTAGCAGACTAATGGGCCGTTGCCTGTTTATGAACAAGTTGAGAACAGATCATATATACATGTAACCCCCTTGTGGAAATAGTGATCAAATCCACTCACACCTCATTATAAAGCTTTTCAATGTGCCAGGAATCAGGACTGCCAGGTTTCACGAAACAAATACACAGAGCTAGCTTTCAATTGAAGCAAGGAAGGCAGAGACAGACTTTTGGGATTGCATGGGAGTCGGGGGGGTGGGGGGTAGCAATTTCCCCCTTGTATCCATGTAAAGTCTGGGGGGCAAATTCAAGAAAACATTAATTGGGGGGTGTGGGGGTAGGCTAGTTCTTCTTTGGACTTTGTAGATTTCAGCGAGCTGCACGTATAGATTCTCATCCATATACAGACTTGTGCACGGATGAAACACTCTGTGAAAGCGCACATGGCAACTCCACAGCAAAGACTCTTTCGCTGATGAACAGTCCCCCTTAGAGAGAGCCGTCTTTCCCTAATCTGCTTGGCTGTACAACAAAACCACGCAGACGCCAGCCCACAGGGAGAAACCGGAGCTACACTGTCTGACTCAATGTGAACAAAATACGAAGAACCTTTTACTTAAACAAAAACTAAACTCTTTATATTTGCTTTTTATATCTGCTCGGTTTTCCGATTGTCAGGACTTGGCCACTGCTGCAACTCAATGTAGGTATAAATCTGATCCACATGCTACAGATTGTATAGTTTTTAAGGCCTGAGTACAGGGGATCTGGTTCAGAGTGATGCCTGACAAATATTATATGTATATAACAATATAGGCATTTATCAGCTAAAGTTGTAATATTTTAGCAAAGTTTTGAATGACGTTGCTTAGTTAAGTTGCTTCATACCTCTGTTTTTACACGATTACTACAGAAATGACTACTTCCTCTCTGGGGAAGGGGAGCTTGATAAGGTGCATAGGGCCTTTTTTTTTTTTGCACTAAATGGCCATGTGATCACAGACACGAGGTTCTTCATGCCTCCAGCATGGCAGTGCTTTGACCACCTGAGAGTACCCCTGTGACCGCACTGAGCTCTCAAGCTTGTAATCAGAGCTTCAGTGCCTGAACTCCGGAAGAAAAAAGTCTAAAAAAATACATCACAATCCATAAAAAAGCAATTCCAGGGAAAGCACACACATAGGTTAATAGCACTGCTTACTAACAAATTCCAAATAAAAATAAAAGGTCAAATTTAATTGTGGATCACCTTTCATAACATACAGGAATTAGAGTGCACATGAAGTAGTGGGCAGAGTCTTCAAGGCTATAGAGAAAGTTTTTTGGGAGTCTAAACTGGACACTTAAGGTAATGTGCTCTGATTCCCAAATCCCAGATTTTTACATTGGTGTTGCCTCAGCATGATCATTTTATTTCTTTGGACCTTCAATTGAAATATAGCCCCCCAATTCAGCATTATTCTTCTTGTAGTGAGTGAAGTATATAAGATAAAGTTTTAATATAGTACAATTTACTGAGCCCTGTTAATAAGTGGGACATTATTGTTAATAATAATCATAGTAATAATGAAATGTTGTAATAATATTTCTTAGCAGACATGCTTATCCAGTGTGACTTATAGTTGCAGACAATAATTGTGATAAGTGAATGAAACGGATAACATAATAAAGCAAAGCAAATACAATAAATCACAAACTTACAATATATCAGCATGAAGACAATAACCTGCAGAAGCAGATAAGTGCAGGTGCCCAGCAGTGGGGTAATTACATTGCAGGTCTAGAGGGAGGGATAATTCATCACTGCAAAGTAAAGGGCAGTCCAGGTAAGTACACACAGGCTAATGCAAAAAAAGTACAACTTGTACAACAAATAAATGGGACAATAGATTCCAACTGCAGCTCAGTGTTTTGGTTCTTTTTGGTTAAAGAACCCCTTTGTGTAGTGGGGTCTGTAATGAGCCTGTTGCATTTAAACTGCTGCTGTGGCTTCTGAGGAGTGTACCCTGAGTCCCCCCAAGTTAGGGGGCTGACTATCTGGTCCCCATGTGTGGGGATGTGTTTTCCAGGATGGTGGCCTGAACCTGCTGACAGACCTTACACTGTACAGTGGTGCTGGCTGAATGTGAGCATAGGTGTCATCACATGCATGATGAATATGTGCATCACAGCCTGTGCCCACTACAGTGCGTGTCTATGAGTTGTAACGCGTGGTCTTTGTTTTTGTCTTCAGATGCAGCAACAGGAACTCGCACAGATGAGGCAAAGAGATGCCAACTTGACAGCACTGGCAGCTATTGGTCCACGGAAAAAACGCAAACTGGACTCACCTGGGGCTGCGCCGCCAGGGGCTGAGGTAAGGGCCGAGACCGTACAAAACCGGCAAGAACTTCGAGATGAGCAATGAATGAAATTTCACCAGTGCGGAGTGCATTGTGGTTTGTGCACATACGTCTCAGCTTTCTTATTTTGAGTTTAGAACGAATCCTTATCCTTTACTTCTTTACTACTCTTTTGGACGTTTTTACATAGTTCATATCAAGATTAAAACCACCAGCTGGTGTCGAAAAAAGAATGATTTCAGCAGTTGTGCTGTTTGTTGTTATTGCTGTTGTTTTTTATGTAAACAGGTTCTGAAATAGGTGGGAATAAGAGAATAACAAAGATTTTGAACCGTTTCTTGCCAGTCCAGTTGCAGAATGAATTATGAACCGTTTTGTGATTGCTAAACGCCCTTATTGTCAATTCAGTGCAGAGTTTTGGTGCAGTGGCATTTTGAATTATTCTTTTATTTTGCTTCTTTATTCCTCAGTGCACCAGTTGATAGAATATATTGCATACCAATTTTTTAATAGAAATTTAGATTTGCTTATTATTTTGCTGTACCCACCTGATTTGGGCTAGCTAGTTGTGTTTTTCACATTTCGACACTATAAACCCTGTGACTGCACATGGGAGAATGAGGAATTGTGAGACTCCTCCGCCGGCTAGCCCCCGAGTTGCTTGTTTTTTAAGATGTCCGCAGGAGATGCAGCCCCAACCATGGGATCGCAGTCACAGCTGGTCAGTGACTTGACCCAGACTCGAACCCATGGTCATAGAGCCTTTGCTGGTTGAGCCCTGCGCATACCAATTTAGACTGCCATGTATTTTGAATATGTACTGGAAACAAAAAATAGGGGCTTAATACTTTACCAGAAATAGAAAAAGATTCTCTTCTGATATTTTCAGGAGATCGAACTTTTGTTAACGATTGACGGACATTTTATTGATCTTATGACTCCATATGCAATATGTTCATTAGTATCAATAGGAGATGGTAATAATTGGTGGTTTTATCCACTATGTTTGTGGCTTACCTGAATTATAACAAGAAGTAGTAAGCTAAAACGCCGTATTTAAAGAAATGCCCATAGATGGCACAGTTCTCCATTTTATAATTTTGAACGTCTGTGAAAGACATGTCAAATATTTTATCTACATGCGTGAAAACAGGGCAATAATTGTTTCTAGTATCCAGGATCCTTATATGGACAGAAAAGACGAAATTGTAAATTTCAAAATATATTAATAAGAAGTATATAAGGTGTTATTAAGTTTTGCATCATAAAAAATGATTTTGCCACAGACGGTTTAAGCCCTTACCACAGGCATTTTGTTGAAAAACAATGGTTTTATTATATTAAACATTAATATTTATCAAATGTATTCTCTAACCATAAATATTGCAGAAAAAAGCACATTCTTACTCTGCAATTAGTCATTGCATAGAACCTGCTTGTTGGGTTGGATCCCTACATGTTTAACTTACTTCCAATCTGCTGGAGAGGAGAGCAGTTAATGTATGTAGTATAAAAAGCATAAATAACAAAATAAAAGCATTACTTCTGGTTCATGAATGCTGTGGCTACTTCCTTTCCTGCATTTTAGCATGATCGGCTTGTGAAACTCCTGCCCCTGGTGAGGCACATTCCCACTCGTCCTTTTAGAAAGAGAAAACGGAAAATAATACAGATTTGCCAAAACGGCTTTTGTGCAACCTGACCACATTTTGTTTGGGAAAAAAAAATAATAGTCCCATCCAGAGCGATAGCAAAAGCGAGGAGATGAATCTTAACTTATTTTCACTTCATTTTCACCTCCTCACATTTCTTCATTTCACATGGGCTTGAAGTGCCTGCAGCGTTCTTTTTCCTTTCTCAAGAGCAAAGTGAATGTGACTTTTCTAAGGGGGTCACAGGATGCCTGGGAGGCCTGTGGGTGTTACTGGACTGCTGCCCGCTCACAGCTTAACTGAAGGGCTTGTCATAGATTTCATCTCCGTAGAAATTAGCCCACGGCCCTAGCCAGGAGCACAAGCAGGCAGCATTATGAAGCCCACGCTGATTATTTCCCACTGACATCAAATCCTGAGGTTTTCGCATTAATCCCAGACAAAGACAGCCCTTCACTGCTGAGCCAGAGCTGAAATTAGGAAGGGATAATGACCTTTCCAAGATGCCGTGCTGTTCAGATCGCTCCTGTTGAAATCTGGACTTGCTGACTAGCAACCCCCTCCATTGATAAGTGACGCTTGGCTGGGTTCTGCAAAGGTGACTTAGCGGTGCAGCCAGCGCCTGGACCCAGACTGCCAAAGGGCTTGAAACCGATAGCCAGTCAAGACTGGAGTGTCTGTCTCAAGCTTGATCTCGCCTCCAGAAGTGAACAAAGGGGGCCTTATAGGGCTGCGGCAGGCAGATTAGTTACAAGGCTGCAATGGAAGCTTTTCATGAAGCAGAGGAGGGTCTGCTGCAGCCCTGGCGGTGGGACGGAGTGCCCAGTGGGGCGTGGGCTGACCCCTCTGGTCTCTGTAAATGTTTGCTTTCTGAAGTCCACTGGGAAAGGGAGTAAGAGCAGGAATATTTGAGGGACGCTTTAAAGTCACAGAGCACCCTCGCAGCCAGTGCCTGTTTTTTTTACTCTTTTACTTACAATGCGGAGGTCTCTGTCAGACATCCACATTCCGCCCAGTGCATTAATCATTAGAAAATGATTACCCTGTGGTATGAAATGCATGACACGCCAATGAATTTTATTTACCTGCTTGAAGTATAGTTGCCTTCAGAAGGGAGTTCTATTCATCATCACATGGGTATTAAATTTATATATTTTTTTAAAATGTGTTCTTAAGTACAGCGTCTTATTTTGAAAAACAAAATAATTAGAATAAGATTTTGTACACGTTTTTTTCCCCTGTCTGGAAGCCAGAAGCGTCACTCCCGGTGAGCCGACTCCCTGGGATTCGAGAGATTTGGGGAGATACCTGTGATCAAAATCGGTTCGTGTTAGAACCCATTCCAGTTGCCCAGGCAGCCATGAATTTGACAATAGTGTGGAGTCAAAACTTTTCCTCAGAAGAAGCACTTAATTCAAACCTTATGGTTTATGGTTAATACGGAGCACAACTTTTTTCACCAACATTTAATATTTTGGGGTTTGGCGAGTTTCTGGTTTGTCCAGTTATTGCACAGAAACTGGAGTGCCTTCATCTTTAGTTTTAATTACTGTATATTATTGCTTCTCTCATTTTCCATTTCCTTTTAAAAGAAAGGAAATAACTTGCTCTTTACTCATTAAACTTAAGAGTTTTTGTATAATAAAGGCAGGTAACTATTTGCCATTATATATTTTTTTGCTTTACAAAAGGTACGCTTACATGCAGCTGCATGACGATGTGAGAGTGCGCTGGCCTTTTTACTTCCAACTCTGCATGGCCCATGTAGCTGCTTCCTCTCCACATCCCTCCTCTGTAATGTTTGCAATGTTTTGTTTGTTTGAAAAAGTGTAAATGGCTGCCGTTGCTTTTGAACAAGGAGTGGCTACAGAATCACGTTTTAATATGCTTTTACTTCTAGTTTTACCCTGATAAAGTCTCTGACATGTTTATGGTCAGGGGGGCAGTTCATTACATCAAAGTGAAAAAATAGAAGACAATAGCAGATATATTTCTTGGGCTTGTTTGACTGTATTTTAGTTCTTGTATCCGTCTAATACAGGGAATGGGAAAGGTAGGTAGCACATTTATTAGCAAGAAGTCTTGTTCTTTCTTTTTTTTTCATTTTAATTCATTTCACCTTCTTTGAGAGTATGGATCAGAAGAGAGAGAGAGAGAAAGCACGAGGAAAACTGATGCCCTTTCCTGCAGCTAAATTAACAGGAATCACGTGGAAAACAATCTGAGCCTCGTATGAAAAGGGGAACCATTAAAATTAGCCTGGAGCTATGGACTGCACCCAATATCACTAAAGCTGCACTCACTGCAGATGTGGAGGCTGGCTTACAGGCAAACTATGCTGTGTTCTATAGCTACAATTAAAATCAACTCCTCTGCCAAAAACTAGGAGGGAGGGGGGTGGGCACGGAACATCAAAGACAGATTGAAATGTGTAGTTAGTAATAAGAGTGGTCTCCTCTTGAACCAGACCCTGCGGTTCTTCATGGTCCCCTTGCTAATGAGAAATTTTGACCTCTGGTTTGTAAGTTAAACTTGTAATCTCGTTTAATGAAGTAAATCAATCCCAACTTCAAGTCTGTTGTTCCCCGTGCTTTTTTTTTTAAACTTTTTTTTCCCTTTACCCTGCCTGCGAGTAAACGGCCAGGTCTTCAGACAGACAAACAGGAAACAGAAATAGAATAATTTCTGGAGGAGTAACACTTCCTCTCTCGTTCGGGTGGGGTTTATTTTTTCTGAGACGGGAGCCGCAGTCAGGTCTGGCGAAGGGAGTTTTTCTCAAGCTATTTGTAGACTAAATGCCCGACTGCAGCAAACGTGAGCAAAAACGTTCTTTACGGACTGTCTCTTCTCACTTTGAGTCATTACTACAGGAAGGGTTTGAGGAAGATGGGGCAGCCTTGCAATTAAACATACCTTCTTATATGTGCAGTGTTGTAAAGCCCTTGGGTGTAGCTCTTGTGTGTTCTGTTTATGTGTTTTACACACTAACAAGAACCATAAACAAAAAGTATTTAAAAACTGGTGCAGTTCTTTATCTATCGATCATGTGTGATAATGTCTTCTGTCTTCAGGCACATCGAGTGAGCGATGTTTGTTGATCAAGTGTCACTTGATCATTAATGAGAAAGTGGTGCAGTGGTCTGAACTGGCTTCTTATTTAGCAAATGAATTGCTTATAGCAATATTAATCACTTTAGTTTGAGATAACCATTTTTGAAGAAAGGTGCTGAAATTAGTTTTTTCCCTGAACATATGCTGAAACAGTGTCTGTAAGCAAATATTACAATACAGTTATGGCTGTTCATTTTTTGTATTACCCCAGTATTATCTGTAATACTGGCGTAATGCAAAACTTTGTAGCTGTCTTTTTTTTTTATCTTCAGGGGCTAGCTGCAGAAAAGAAGAAAGCTTGACTCTGAGGGCCAAAAAAACGAATTATGTTAGAGGATAAAATAACATAAAATCTGCTGAGATTCTACTGACGTTCTCAATAAGACTTTCACATTTTGTAGCAAAACTAGGAATGGAATTGTCTGAACTCTAAATTTATATTTGATATTTTTGCCTATTTTAGATATTGAATGAATTTCAATAATAAAAACATTTCTGGGGTCTTTTCGGGAAACCCAAAGCATGCAACAATGGCAAACAGGCGATACAGAAGCAGAAGCAAAAGGAAAGTGAGGATAAAAAAAGTCCAGCAAACTGTTTTAGGGCACCCACAGTAAATCTGATGTATGTATTAGCATGCTGCAGTGAAAAGACAGGTCTTGTGTGTAAAAGATGTGAGCAGTCCAAGCGTCACTAATGGATTTGCGCAGCGTTTTCCACTGTCTTCCATTGTTTGAGGATTGCCTCAATGAGCAAATCTCAGATTAAGATCTAGACTATACTCCATCAATAAGTCCTTAAAATAATCTGGAGCTAAACTGTTCCATGCTTTACACACAAGCAGGAGAATTGCCCAGACTTCTAAGTCCACTTTAATTTTCAGTGGGAAGGGAGCTGCCAGGGTAATCGACACAGGGCAGGCATTTGCATGTTGCTTCTTTGCCTAAATCCTAACTGAAAAGCTTCAAACTCTCCATTATATGGGCTGCATTGTAAGTGAGTTGCCACCACTCCTACCAGAAGTTTTGTGAGGAAAGGGAAATAGGACAGTAGTTAAGTACGTTAGGGTCCAGGCCAGGTTTTTTTGTGCTTTAGAGCCTGCAAGAACAAGACCAGATTTCAGGGACTCATTGATGAGGTTGGTAATAACTGGACAAAGATCAGAGATTCTAGCTGTGAATAGCAGAGTAGGGGTATATTAGGTACAAAGTTAGTTACATATGTAGCATTAGCAACATTGAACTGCAAGAAACTGGAACCTCTAAAAGCAGGAATGAACATGGTTATCATGGGGTGAGGTCAGCAGTGGATTAATGTCATGTATTTCGTGGTGAAAGAATTGCAGAAATATCACCAAATTTAAAAAGAGCTTCGCCGTTATCCCAGGTACCCAACTGTCTCTTGCTTCTAAGGGATTGTATTGTGGGTGGACTTCCTTCAGGGAGATCACACTACATGTGTAAATTGTATTTGATCTATTATAACCTATGTGCAGTAACATGTGGTTAAAAATAATGGTTGATATACAGTATGACGCGGTACAGTCCCATTCTAGCTTGGCTACAAAGCTTGTAGGGATGTAACCTGCTGTGGACCTTGTGGTAGATAACTGACCCACCCAAGTGAGCTGCCTTGAGGTTTACATACCTGCTTGACTTTGAGATGATGCAGTCTTTAATGTCATTTCAATCAAGCTTCTGTGTGAAGTAAATCTGAGTCTCATGTAAACGATTTTGTAATGAAATGCTGATGAAGAAGGAACCACTGTCTCTTGGTTACAGAAAAGAGGTCATGGTGAAAACTAACTTGTGAGAAAGAGGCGTGAGGGATGTCACCGTGTGTCATTTAAGGGGACAAGTTTGAAAAGACAGATGTTTTTTTTCCAAAGAGATCGACTGGACAACTGTGTAATCTGGGGACAGCAGATGCACGAGCTTCAACAATTCAAAGGCTGCTGGGAAAAAAAATCTATGTGACAATTGCAAGACATAAACCCCTATTGAAAGAGCGGATCAAAAAAATGAGGGTTGCATAGTAGTATTCTGACAAGCCCAGTAGACTTTGATTAAACACTCTTGTCCAAAGAAACTAAGATCAGCTTAGTCGAGTCTGAATCACATTTTCAAAGCCTATGGCATGCACCATTAAGAATGGTAGTGGCTACAAGATCTCGCCTTGTGATCTTCAGCATTTGCAAAAGATGCTTTCAATGAAATTACCATCATGCTGTATCATGCTATCATCTTTGAAAAATGCACTCTGAAGAGGTGTTGGCAGAAGCACGATATTTCATCCTCACACAGGACAGTATGAAATATTAAAAGAACTAATACATTGCCATTCCATACCAGAGCTAAAGATGGGTGTGAACTGCTTGAACAGGAACTGCTGTCTTATGATGTTAATAGCTGTCTGCATTATTGAATATAATTGCATTTGTTGAATTTAAATGAAGTACATTTAAGTTACATATTTAACTTATTTTGTTTCGGTTTAAAGAAGAATTTATATAAACTACTTCAAAGTATAAATAAATATTACTGCATTAGAATTAAAATGATATATTTTATTTATAGGCTGTACTGTGTACATGTACATATGATTCCTAGTATATACAGTGTATGCATATTAGGACAGTTTTATTAAAGAAATGAATTATCCTTATTCCAAGCAAAATTGCTATACTCTTTATTACTGCCTTTAATTTAAGTTTGCACTGTAATAATGGTTAAATATACAGTTTTGACAACAAAGTTGAGCCCCGGGCACTTTAAAGATACCCATCTTAAAGAAATTAATTACCTCCCTTGTTAATCTTGATATAATTAAATTTATGAAGAATGAAATTAGCTGCAGTTTTTTTGTTCAGTGAGTTGGGGGGACATGGAGAAATTGAGACATTGTTCAGTTCCACAGCCCTATGAGGTCAGACTGCTTAGAGGTGCCCTGATACTGATGGGAGAAATCGGGGTCACCCGTACAGCCGCCACATTGGAGAAGCAAAGCCCCCATTCTGTCATGCTTTATCGTTTATTTTCTGGTCAGACATTTCCATGTGCTGTTACTTCAAACGGTGCAGTTTTAAAGCGCGTACTTTTAAGTTCATTCTCCGTTTTGAAGGCATTCCACCGTGTCCGATTTTTCATCCCTATTAGTTTGGCTTCTCTTTCGTATGCATGTGCAGTATGCTCCCCGGTCCTGATGCCAGAGTTATAGTTTGCCTTTTGCAGCAGCTGAAGTCATGTGACGTGACGTTCCGACATTGGAAAACGCACAGCTTCCCTGTTTCTGCTTCTATTAAAGTTTATTTTCCTGGATTTTACTTTGTTCGTTATGGCATGGTGTAGCTCGAAAGGTTGAGGCCCGAGGTAAGAAACACGTGGAAACGCTGGAAATGATCTTTCATTAGAAGCGGGAGGTTGTGGGTGGGGGGAGTGAAGCTGAAGAAATGTGAAAGGCAAAATACACAGAAACGAAAAAATGACTTAATGTTGGAAATGCCAACATAAACAGTAGGAATAGAGTTTTCCATGTCAGGATTTAATTTACTTTTTGAACTCCACTCTTCCACTGGCTGAAAGTTTTATTTTTTTACCACAAGTGCATGGGGCAGAACAAACGTAGACATTAATGAATATAAATATATGTATTGCACCACACTAATGGATAATTATACCACCATATGCATGATCATATGGATATCTGATGATTTTTCCCCTTTTGTCACAATCTGTCCTTCACTGAGCCTCAAGTATATGATTGATGTTAAAAGCTGTCATATCCTGTCTGCTTTTTGCATAGTCTTTTTTTATCTTTCAGCACCAGTATTTAAAAAAGAAATTCTGGAGATCTGAACAGCATGAACAGCATATTAATAAAAAAAATCCTGAGTGTGACTTTTACTTCCTTGTCCTTTGCTTCTTTGGCTGGGAAAGAAACCTCTTGATTATGAAGGAGGGCACCATATTGGCTGCAGATGGAGACACGTCAGGAAGAACCTGATTGAATTTATGCGCCGAGATGCCAGGCTTGCCAAGACACCTGTCTGGCATGTATAACAGGAAGGTGCGAAGTACTTTTTAACTAATATTAAAATAAACCAAGTCTGGTACTTCTCAACTGCAAGTTATCTTCATCAGATCAGCTTTATGGGAAGGGATAAAGAATATTTGCACGCGACTAGAGAAACCTCTTCAAATTAAAGGACCCTTTGCCGAATAAGGACACATATTAATCTGCATGACATACATGCAGCACGTACTGTACCACAAAATATGCAGCCTAATAATTATCAGAACTGCTCTGCATTTTTTTTTTAAGGAGGAGCAATTGTCAAAAGCTGCTGGGATCCCTAACAGGTTGTTGAATTCAAGACGGTCCCCATATAATTGTGCTTCAGAAGCTGCGCTGGCTAATCTTTATTCAATTTTGAACCCAAGGATACCCAATTAAAGGCGTTTATCAAGTTTAATAGAGTCTCGTGTAGCCCCTTAATAAAGGCAGAATAGCTCTGGCTTCTAATGAGGGTTAATTGGGTGATATTTGTTCTGTCCCCCTCTCCCCCTGTTCCTTGGCCGCTCCTGCTGCGCTGGAGGAGGCGGGATGCCAAGCTCCGGGGTCTGGAGTGTTCCCTGTTGATCCCGAGCCAGCCGCGCTATAGGCGGTCTCCACTGTCTCGCCACCAGCGCCCCCGCCTCCCCCAAGCTCACACTCGGGCAGCCCACCACGTTCGGACCGGGCCCGGTGACGCCTGCAGGGCCGGAACACGGGCCGTTCTGGCCCTGCGCGGCTCCAGCCGGGGGGGGGTCTTAAGGACGATTAGCCCTTCTGCATTCAATTTCATAGCCAACGAGGCGACCCAAAATTGTGCAAACAGCAAGGTCTTCCAGTTTGTTGTTTGTAAAATTGTGGAACATTATGCGTCCCTTTGAAAGGATGCGTCTCGCCTTTTGATGTACTGATTTCCCCCCCCCCAGTTTTTCTGCTTTCAAAAAAGGCATTAAGGCTAAAATTAGCTGCAGAAAACGGTGCAAGTGAATAAACAAGCTGATCCATTAGTGTCGATGGGTTATTGGCTTCCTTGCCTCTCCTCAAATGGCGGCCCATTAAAAGTGGTAATGTCTGCCTGCAGCAATGCCTAGAGGAGCGAGAGAAGGCCAAGGAAGGCATATTTCACATGCATCAGACACAAGAATTAAATAGACCAATGTTCCCTAAAAGAGTGAAGTACATCTCTTTCTGATGTGCGTCTCGGGCAAAAATTCATTGATCTCAGAATGTCCCTTGGCAATTATAAAATATTAAATCCAAGTCACACTTTTCAACTCAGCTTAATTTTTTTTTCTCTATTCACTGCTTTCCATTTGATCAATTTTAACAAGTTAGGAATTGCTTCTAATAGAAAAAAAAACCCTCTACAGTCTTGAAGTTGCTCACTTGAAAATGTCCTTTGTTATATTTTTCTGAATTTTTTAATAGAAATAAAAAAAGACATTTACTGCTTTCCATGGCAGAGTTAAACTATCGTTCTACAGCATTGCAGTGAATGTCTTAACCTAGATATATATGCATTACAGTGCTTTCATTAGCTGTCTCTATTTTATTGTTCATTTTGTTATTAACATTATTTAAACAACTACAAATGATTTAAGCAGACACATAAGAATTGTAGCCTTATAGACATCTATTATGTCTCTTCGTTTCATATTTTTAAACTACTTTCATAGTATGTAAATGTCAATTATTCATAGCAGAAAAATAATATATTCTATGCATGTTTTCATTTGAACAGATGTTTTCATTCGGACAGGTAGATTTAAGCTGGAGGGTACAGACAAACCTTGAGTATCCTTGGAGATTGTCAAGATGTCCACAAATAATAGAAAAATAACCAACATTTAACACATGTAAATAAATGTATTCACAGGTTAGACAGGACATTTAGTTCATTCAGTGTACAGTGGCTATGCTTTTCTGTATTATATTTTTTCAGTGTAGTTTTAGGAGAAACACTACGGCTAAGTTAAGTTCAGCTGAGTATTTTAGATTTAAATAAAAGTACAGTATTTGGTTTCAAAGGCTTCACTATTCAGTACACTGGTAGTGATGGAAATCTGACGTCCTATTGTAATTAGCAAGCACAATTAGCTGTGTAATTTAGTCTTTTTTGGCCAAATAATCTTTAGAATTAGAAGATTTCAGATCTGAATAACATCCCAGACATTTACAAAAGGTGGGAGAAAAGTATTTGATTTGGTTAAACGTGTTTTAATCATTGTATGAGAAATCCCATGAGTTCTGCAGAACCACATGGGACTGAGTGGATTTTAACTTCTGTAGACTATTCTTGCCGGCAGAATGTACTAAAATTGTTGTTCGTGTGCCATATATTGGACTATTTTAGGTCATGTTGGTAAGGTTTTTTGTCACTAAGTAATGGCAAATTCCCCCAAAACCTTTTATTAATTTGTTTCATGAACCTAATAAATAAACCAGTCAAAACGCATTTTTGTAGTCAAGCACACTGTCTCTGATGTTAGACTGGCGTGTTACAATATTCAGCTGTAAGTAACTCAGCGCCCATAGAAAGGCATGCACAAGTTTGGCAAAAAAAATGATTTGTGCTAATAAAACATACAGTAGCTCTGTTGTGCTTAAGAAAAGGTGAATGAAATCTCATGCTATCTCAAGGCTGTAGAATTACATTAGAACATAATCGACTCCATCCGTTTACTTTTTATAGAACCTCATGGTATGAGAGAGTAAATAGTACATTTATGTATTTTTCTTTGGGAGCTGAGTTACGTTTTAATTGTGATGACCATTTGTACAACTGGATCTTAGTTCCCCTCCCACATGGCATTCTGAAGGTGCTGTTCTTTTCCATCACTGAAGATAATATTTCCTGATGCTTTGTTTCATGCCCTTTGGAAATGATGCACATAACTAAGCCGCTGAGAGCATTTACCTTCGAACCTAAGGACTGGGGTTGCGACATGCTTTCATGTGATCTTGTCACATAGTTGTATTAATGAAATGGAAATGATCTGCATTAAGCAGAAATGCTTAAAATAATTTGTATGCTTCTGTGTGTTGGTGTACTCCAGGTGATAGTGTGTGTTCCTAAAAAAAAAAGTGTTTTTTGGATAGACGAGTCCAGAAATAACTGCATTAGTAACCTGCTAAACAGACCACCTGTGCCGAGATCCTGCTTTTTCCTTTGCTCATGGGTGGTCCTTAGTTCATACACCGCCTGGCACACTGACAGGTATTGAAAACACACAGTTCTCTGTTACCTGTTTACTAAAACTGTGCTTCTCCCAATAAAGTAGCTGATTTGAAAGGTCAATGCATTAAGATATGTGCTGTTTCAATTGAACAAACTGTTCAAAACGGTCTCCACAATGGCTGTTAATGCAGATGCCTTTACCATGTTAAAGCTGTTTGGATACCAAGCTGCCCTGTAGGATTTTCATTGTGTGCCAAGAGGAACGCCCAAAGCTGTCAGCTAAAAAGTGCGAGAAGGCTTTAACATTTCCATTACAAGATTTGTAATTAGCATTGCAAGGAAAGATGTGGATTTAAATTAAGTCAATATGTAGCCTAGATAAAATGATAAATACAAAGAGCTGGTGCAAAAATATTACTGCTTGGCGCATGTTGCCACACTTTGGGTATAGGTACAGAACAAGCCCTAGGGAACACATTAAAGCACTGTGTAGTCCCCCCATAGGGTTGTCGTGAAAGCCTGTGAGTGTGAATTGTAAAAAAAAAACCCTGAAACACATGTGAAAGTACTTTATAAAGGACTGCACTTAATATGTCAGGTAGTACAACTTGCAATGTGACACAAGGATTCAGAAAACTGTTTTTGAAAGTATGTCCTCTGTGACCTTTTTTCTTGTTCAATTGCAGTTTTTTCCCCCATGTCCTGTTCAGGACATTTAAATCAGCTACAGGAGTACAAGTGTGCAAGGAAACCAATTCACCATGTGAGTTATTGTGAAATGGAAAATGGGGGAAAAATTAATATGTATAAGGTACAGAGCTACTTTAAAAAAAAAAGGCACAAGACTTGATTGAAATAAAGATTTATTCTATCAGAAAATGTACCTGAAGGAATATTTCATAAGCTTTTTTCACTGGTCCTAAATCATAGTTCCAAACAGTATAGAAATCACATTAAAGTGGCCGAAGACTGTCAAAATATGAGCTCACTACTTTAAAAGGGCATCAGGAGAATGAACCAATGCTATGTTTGTATGAAAACACTTCCTGGTATTTTTTCATATTTCTGTCATATAAAACTGGTCCTTCTGTTCATAATTGACACCCATAAAACTAAAAAAATATTGGTTTGATTTTCTTTTCTTTTATTTCTCTTTATTCTTAAATGTAAGATTATTTTGCAGGCTCATTCGAAATAGGAGATATTCTAAAAAGGAGGAGCAAGGAAAAATGTGTAATTTGGGTGTAATCAGTTCAGTTACATTAATTTTTACAATTAGTACCTGTATGACATTATACCTTTTTATTGTTTTCTCCTAGACATTGTAAACTTCAGATCTAAATGAATCTTCTTGCAACTATCATCTCATACAAAAAGGAGTGGCTGAGATCTTCTAATATCAAGCTCTCTTGTCTAAATGTAGCTTTTCTTAATCCATGTAGCTTTGCTTAATGGGGTCTGTAAGAAATACGACTGATTTTCTAAATAACCACATGCTCGCTCTTGCTGACCTGGGATTTCTGTTTTGACTGTGCTGTAACAAAAGCAAGAGATTCTCATGGCAGCTCTCTGTCAAAATGCTGTTTTCTATCAGTTGCCGAATGTCTGGTGTTCCGCAAAGCCAAGACGAATACTTTCGAAACAGAATTTTAATTGGAAAAATAAAAGCACTATGAAATTACACCACTATTCCATTTAAGTGAAGTGTAAAAAAAAATCAATAGTGCCTCATTAGTGGGTCATTTTGAACACAAGGATTTGGGATCAAAACTTTCTCCCATTTTAAATTTAATTGGATTCATTTTATTTATGAAAATCCTTGAATATTTAATGTAAAGTTCCAGAACACATCATTTAAGCAGCACAAGAAACTGGGTATGGTATTTTCTTTCAGGTTGTCTCATACTTTCAGGGACCTGTACTTTGTTTTTTATTTGTTGTTAAAAGTATTTAAGCTCTCCTTTCCTTTCCATTGTACCTGTGTGTATCTGGCAAATTTCTGACTTAAAAACTATATCGCTTCACTGTGAGATTTAGAAGCAGGTAAGTCACAACCCCTGGAGCTATACTCATAAAACTTTTGCTTCCAGACATCTAGGGTCTGTTTATTGTGTCATAATAGAAATGGCACTAAATTGTAATGATTGCTGAACTGCATTAACCGCTTAACTGCAAGGGTGTTTTTGTTCTTTGGATGCTTCTTAATCTTTTTTTAAGAGATCAATGTGAGTGAGATGTGTATAAAAAGCAGTATCCAGTAAACCAAGCCACTTGCCTTTCAGAGCAAAAGCTTTACTTTGAAAAATGCTTTCACCAAAATAAAGAGAGGAAAATTGAGATGATGTGCTAAGAACTCTATTGTTAAACAACGACAGAGAAAGACTGTCAGCTGAGAACCTGCAACCTAGCTATGTGAAAAAGAGGTTTCTGGGTGCTGAACAATATTTAGCTTGGTGACCCTCTGACTGTCTTCTAAGGAAATGCATGAGCAGCCCCCCAGAATTGAGCTGTAGGGTCAGCTTTCATCTTAGCTCTAACCTGTGGACTTTGAAACTCAAGGCGATGGAATTGCAGCTTTGTCAGTACACTACTAATTAGAAAATTCCTTACCTAAAGCAAGATGTTTTAATTATGTGTTGTGTCAACTATTTTGCAGATTTAATCCACCATTAATATATATATTTAACTGTAAAGCTGCGTTGTACTGTGCCACAGATTGTCTTAAAATTGTTTTGTTTACTGTGTTTTAAGTCTGTGAGCTCTGCTGAAAGAACTGTGGCTTTTCTTCATTTTTATTTCTGAGCACCATATTTCCACACAGCAAAGGGAGACGGGCAAAATGCTGCACATGTCTGCAAAAGAGGGGTCTGAGGCAGGTTTGGCTTGCAAGCTTGAGCAAGGCGACAGTGCCGTGCTGAAATGAGAGTTTGGGAAAGGTAGGGAAGGGTTAAACAGAAATTGAGCGGGGATGCTGGGGGCAGCAGTGCTGCAGAACATAGCAGTGTTCGTGCGAAGGCAAGTCATTTCCCGAAACACTGCAGACACATGGCCTCCGGCAGTCTAAAACCTTTGGAGACCAAAATGGCTTGCAGGAGTTAGAAGTAATAAGGTGTTTTTCCCTTCTTTCTCCTTGACTGAAATTCTGTACGGTTGCTATGCATTGCCATGGAACAACGTCGCTATTTTTATGTTTTATATGGGTATTAAGATCCTCTGCAATTTGACATTTTTAAGATTTGTTGTTCCGTAGTTCAGGATTGAATTGAAGTTGTTTGTTCTGAATTTAATTCCTTCATTTTTCATCGGAATCAGAATGGCACAGCTCTTTCTTTTTTTTTCTTTTCCCAAGTGACCACGAAATGCCCAGATTGAGCATATACCTATTTATATATTAATATTTTTTTTTAGATATGGAAAGTGACAGAAGCAAACAAATAGCTGCCCTTATAAAAGAAAAGCAGGTTTTACATTTGTGAGGTTAAGCACATTCCCTTCTTTATGGTCCCTGTTACTCTGGTGTTCCAACAGGAAGGGTGGGTGCATTTTGTTGTGGGTTTTCCCATAGAACAGAGTAAGCTGCCTTTCATACGCATGTGCTAATGCATAAACCTGAGAGATTACTAAGCCCTCGCTTTGCCAGTCCACCCCTACGATTAGCAGCTAGCAGAACAAGAGCTTTTCGGTCCTCTGTTCTAATTGCCCTTTGTGTTAATCTTGCCTCGTGCTTTTGAATTGAAGAAGGACTTTTGCCTCATACAGTATATACATCTGCCAACGATTATTCTAATTCTTTATACATTTATTATAGCTTAGCAAACTCCACATCAAATAAATCACTGGGGTAATGTCAAAAGGCCAGGAGCAATTCAGCAGACATCTGTTAACTCTTTCAAAATGTCCTCATGGTGTGTCTTTTTGTATATAAAAGAAAACATTTCTGTTGTTAATTAATGCCCAGCGTAGGAGAGCCCGGTATAAAGTAGCTGTGGAAAATGTCTTTTACCAGGGCTGGCGAAGTGTAGCTGTACTCCCATTGCTGGTCTCCAGAATGTAAACATTGGATAGCTGTGCAAGGAAAGATGGATGGCTGAGTTGTTTTGCTTGAAACGCAGATTATAGGTTAACATGTGGTAAGGCTTTGTTCCATGGCATCCAGTCAGTCTGTGATGATGGGAGTGATTTTAAACTTGAGCTCTTGACTCTGCAGCTGGTAGTTTTACTTTCGCGCGGTATAACCCGTTCAGTGCCATTTTCGTCAAAACAACCACCTCCCATAAGATCATAAGAACAGTTTCAAACGAGAGCCTTTCAGCCCATCTAGCCTGTTTAGTAGTTAGTAGTTAATTGATCTCATCCAGCTGTTTCTTGAGTTAAGCTAAAGCGTGAGCTTTAACCACATGGTTTGGTAGCTCGCTCCATACTCCCACAACGCTCTGGGTAAAGGCACATCTCCTGTTCTCTCTTTTAAACACACTTCCACATGGTTTCCACTTCTGTTTTACAGTAGGTGAAAGATCAACAAGGCTGTCTGTTTTCACAATAAAAAGAAAAAGAGAAGGCACATCAGATCTTTAAGCGGGGGAAATCTATTTTCGATGCTGTGGCTTTGTCTGATTAAAGTCACTTACACAGTTCATTAGCAAAAGAGAATGCTGTAATCCAGAAAACATGGTCTATGAATTTAAGAGAAGTCTATACTGTTATTAATGAATGCCTTATATTAGTGTTGCAGGGGTGTCCTATCTGAGCTACTGCATATTCAGTTTATTACACTGTAATGTGTCATCACACTGTGGTTAGAAGCATATGCGCACAGATGTGCAGGATTGTGTGTGTAGACATAGATATTTTTACCTGCTTCATACAGTAGTTATTTTTCCTCTTCTCCTTATTGTCTTTCAAGTTCTGTCTTTGCTGGATATTAAAAAGCCAATGGAAAAGATTGTTTTTATGACCACATAAAAATGTAACTTCATGTTGGCCCTGATCAATAAAGGTGGTAAAATTGTTTGTTCTTATCAATGGTCATATCCTCTGGTCAGTGATAAGGACGTATTGCTTGGTAATGTACAGTACTACGTCATGACACCAACTTCTTTTATGAAAAATAACTGCTGGTTTCCCTCTGCTGGTAATGCTCATCATTTGTCACAGTATTTGTTAGAGAACGGAGAGCGAAAATGGGAATAATGAGCAAGAGACTGGTATGTTTTTTTTCATGTGTGCTGGTTTTGCATTACCTGAAGTATAATACATGTGTTCAGAAATCCAGTGAAATTCAGTAGCTGTGAATCATGACAGGTAGTATAATTTTTCATATTAAACCATGTGCCTGGATTCTACGTTCAGTTTTCTAAGCGTAGCCTTTTGCAGATCCTCCCCTGTGAAGTTTAGTGCACTGACAGTTTCCAGACAAACGTTTTTTTTCTGCTGAGGCAGCACATCTCAGCTCTGCTGGGCGAGCCAGCTGTTTGTCTGGCAAACTGGACTATTAACCCTCAGCCGCAAGGTGCGACCTGAGCCAAATCCAATATATGTTGTAGTATGAAAGTCTGATGTGGTTCCAATTCAAAGCTACTGATCAGCAAAAAGAAAAATGCAAAAGAGCCAAATGCAAGTATTTATTCTAAAGATACACGAGAACTTCACAGTCATGGGAGAATGATAAAAGGACTGAGCAGGGAAAAGGGAGCTTATCGTCACATTAAGTTTGCCAGTTTGCAGTGGAGAGAAAGGGATTCTGTTCCGCCAAAATTAAATTTTGTAATTGGGAAATTAATCATCAGCCTTACTGTGAACCAGGTGTGGGAAATTAAACTACAGATCATTTGTGTGAAAATAGAAAGCTGCCTGGTTTTGAGGGATTACAGTGAAACCCAACCAACGAGCTTTGGCAGCTCAGTTTAAATTAGATGTCTTTGAACAACCTTTATGATGGTCCAGGGAGAGCCTGATTTGTGCTTTTAAATGTTTGGTTAAGTAGAGCTTTGTGACGTAATCACTTGATCGTCCGGACGCTGCTGTTCTGTTCTAAGAGGAGGGATTGGAATGGGAGTGATTAACCCTCACATTTGAAAAGCTACTCTTGGTATGAAATAAAAGGTCCTCTGTACAGTAGGAAGAGAGGAAAGAGATGAGTTAAGTGGTATTCTTTGTGCAACATTGGTTGACAGGTTGTATTTATTAATCACATACAAAACTGTTCTTTCTAATTAAAATATTTTCACTTGATTGCGGAATTGAAATAACCAGACTATACACAGAACTATACATCATCTCATAACTCAACACCTGTGGAAGGAAGCCTGATTTGAATAATCTTTCACACAGGTCTGTTGCCAAACACATAGAGCTAAGTAGTTCTGTCACTTTAATCTTAGGCTGAAGAATTTGTTTAATTTCAGTGTATTGTAGAACATGGTATCATTCCTGGTTTGTAGATCTGCCTTTTCTTCTCTTGATGATATGCAGCACTTCAGAGCTGTGTTTACATTAATGGTTTAAATCAGACCAGGGTTCCCGAATGGCAGCGAAAAGCTCTAACCTTGACATCGCCTGAACTGACTCTCAAAGGTTCCAGTTGAATTTGTCTGACTGCAATTAAAAAGACAGCTCTGCCCAGAGACTTGAAAAGAGATTGTGATGATATCATAGGAGCAGAAGGCTCTGATTAGCTGTGTATTCATGGGCTTGCTTGTATCAGAGAGCTCTTTAAGCAATTACAGCAATGGGCACTAAAACTGAGACTCACTTCTGCTCCTGACCTCTACTGTTCAGAAGCATCAGCACTTGAAAGAGTCAAGTGCGAAACTTGCCGTAGAAAACCCCCTGAATATAAATATCACTTTGCCTTTTCTCTTTCTTCTAAACAGATCTATTCAAGTATTTTCTAACATTTTATAGGCATTTTTTTGTTTCCTTTCTACCTGGCCTTGAGTTAGACCACAACCTAGTTTGGTACCCTCACTGTTGAGATGTTAGATTTCTAGATTGGTCCAGTAACACTGCTCCACTGTCACGACATGTGACTGTGCGATGACATCTCATTCTTTCGAAACCTGTAACTATTAGGTGGCACACCCTTAGGTGTGGTTAGCACCACTTCAGCAGCACTGTTACTGAATGAGATGGCTTGCCATCCACAGTTTTCTGTTCTCTTACCAAATTTTTTTTGGATGCCCCGTTTTGCAGATAAGAGTATAAGTAAAGGAATCAGGAGAACCTGAGCTCAGTATGTATGTATGTGTGCAGTGACTGGGTGCAAGTAAAGCAGACATACAGGTGTGTAAAGAACGCCAGGTTTTTTGGGGAACTTTAGTGCTGTAGTATTAGCAGTCTGTTACCTTTCTGAGGTGGGCTTTTTGTAGCATTTGGTCATAAATACTGTGGCACGTGGCGGTGTGAGCCCAGTGTTGATCATCTAAAAGAGACTTTTAAGCCCAGCCCAATACCTTAAGTGCTTCAGGAGGCACACCTGTTCCAGATTTCTGTTCCAAAAGGGGAATCTCTTTAGAGAACACAGAGCCCCAGGTGCAGGACAAAGACAAATGGAGCCTCAACAACACATCTCTGCCACTGACTGCGCCCTGCCAGACTGTTCTGATAAACCCTCTTCATTGGATTGCATTATATACTGTACAGTTTGCATGTTTGGAATGGGTTATGATCTTGAGGACTTTAACTTTATTTTATTCCTTTTAAATTCCATAGAGTGATCGCAGTACCTTTGTTAGCAGTTTAGCAGATGGTTCCAGAATAAACAGAAGCTCTTTGCAAGCCTCTCTATGGGTGTGTAAATGAGTGTGTAAAATGTAAAGCTGCTTTACCCCTTTGCCAGAATGTGCAATGTTTGACCCCAAGACCGGGTTTTTGAGACAAGAACATAACACAGGAAAATATAGAAAGTTATTTATTTTGTGCACCCGATTAGTTTGATAATTAAACTCGGTGTTTAATTGCACAGCTGGGCGGATCACTTTCTCCCTCACACATCCGTACGCCCTGTTCCTGTAGTGGCTCCTCAGCGTTCAGCGTTCGGTGTTCACACATCACAGAACTCGTTTTGTGTGCTTTTGTGCCTTGGGAAAGCATACCTGTGCGCTAGCTGCCTGTAAGTACCTGAAAGTAATGCCTGCCGTCTTTTCACTGAAGGGCGAGGTGTGTAGCTATGCCCAAGGCCATTAACACATTTTGATCTGAAGGTGTGGTAGTAAAGACACATGCCAGAACTGGATTGCTGAGAGCAGGCTTTGAAGCTATTTTAGACCTTGGAGCTCATAGAGGATTTTTTTAAATTGTAAATTAAGTCTTTTTTTTTTGTATAGGAAGGGTTTCGTTGTAGATGTAAAAGGCTGAAAGGAGGTCATGCACAGGACTGTACACCTATTTTTGTTGCAGAAAAGTGTGCTGATTCTTGGATAACATCATGCCCCAAAACCTAAAAAAGTAGCTTTTTTCTTCATTCTTCATTCAAAAGATAGTTCATTTAAAATGTCCTAGTTCATCTTTTATGCATTTAATTGCCCATATCAGAAAGTTTTTCATTTACCGGAGAGACACAGCTAGTAGCATCACAGGAGCTGGGTAACAGCTATGGTTTTCCACCAGGTGCTTTTTTTCTGTTCTGCATCTATCTGTAACTAGATGATTGGTTTCTATAGATACAGACAGCAACAGGGTGGTGTTTGGGTTATTGGCAAATGCTGCAGACTGGTTAAAAAAAGTAAAAAGTTTTCCTTTCCTATCCATGTTTGAACCACATACAAAGGGTTTTCCAAAAACCGTTCAATAATCTATGCACAGTTGACATAAGGCACAGATTCCCCTGTGAAGGGCTGGCCTGTCTCTTGAGCTTTCACCTTTCAGGGTTGGGCTCTCAGGTGAAAGACATCTGTCAGCAGCAAGATGTTTGTTGTATTGTTTTGACCAGTGTTTCAGAGCCTTGTTCCTGGCATCTTTTTGTTGGCATTAATGTAGCATGTGGCAGAGGGCATTCCTATATTTACAGAAGGGGAGCCGGAGGCTCGCAACGCTGCCAAACTGAGTAGCAGCCTCCCAATGTGAAGATGAATGTAAGAATGTAATGTAAGAAGGGTCATTCTTCAGCGCCTTTGCCAAGCTTCAGAACAGCACTCCCTTCTGTCCTGTCTCGTATGGAGGGCACTTCAGGTTTCTAAACATGCTAACGGGAATAATATCTGTTCGGAGAAGCTGTTCTTAAATTCAGCTCACATAGAACGATCTCCCCTTTTCAGAATCTTAAAACATGATGTCCAGGGTGTGGCTGTTCTCTGTATGTTTTTATTCCAGTGTCTCAGAAATGGAAAACGTACCCATCTCCCCCCATACCTGCAGATGTCTTTAATTAACATCAGCCTATAGCTGTGCAAGTTTACAAAGAGCAATCAGTGCAATTGAAAAGGGGGGTGTGAGGAGTTTGTAATTACAGTGTTTGGCTTACTTCTTTCTGCTTGGGTTCAAGTGGGTACTGCAGAGATTTGCTAACCGGTGTTTTTCATTTAAAAACGTAAAGCATTCACTAATTTCGAAGAGGGCCTGGTTATTTTTTTTCTCCCCTCCTTCAGACTTTAGGCTTCAGCAAAAAAGAATACACTAAATCAGAGTGAAATGCCAGTTCAGATTAAAATCAGCATCTAGCATCTTGTTTATGAAAAACCTTTTTTCTTATTCTGGTGTACAGTACGTGTAGGGCTTCCTGTAATTGCGGGTGGCGCCCTGTGATTTTGACTTTAATCTGAACACCGAGGCGCATTTGGTCGCATTCTTGCATAGACTGTATCTGTGTTCATGAATTGTATTGTCTGATTTCTGTTATGGCTTTAACCAAATCTACCACCACATTTGTTGCGTATTGAAGTGAAGATTTTGAGGCAGGAATAGACAGATTTCAGGGTAAATGTCTGAGTGCTTCAGCACGTGTGTTAGTGGAACTGATGTGTTCTGGGTTGCAGAATATACAGTAAACACAGGCCTGAAAATGCTTGAAACTGCTCAAATTGACTACATAATTACACAGAAACACAGTCTTGGGTTTTGCTTCACCATGTAATGTTGATACAGCTGATAGCATCCATGTTATCAAAAAACAAACAGCTCTTGTGTGCAGATTTGGTTTAATTTTCCTAGAGTGCTCAAAGAATCAGTGTCCACATTTGTGAAGAATTTAGTGTCTGTTTGTTTAAAGGTCTGTTTCCTTCTTAAAGCTGATTTTCTGTGATGCCTGGATTGAGGGTGAGGGACTACCAAAAAAAAAGTCCACCCCCCCTGTTAAGAAAAAAGAAGGCTCGCGTTCAGGGGGTCCCACAAAAGGAGGGTGATGACCCCCCCACGCCCAGCCCCTTGCCCCCCCCCCCGTTCTGATTTCCAGCTGACATTCTGAAGAGCCACCAGCCTCATCTCTCCTGCTGTTTTTTTCCCTCAGGTCTTGGGGAGCTCCAGCGGCTCTCCGGCAGGCTCCGCCACCCCTGCAGCCTCCTCCCGCCAGTACCCCCGCCAGAGGATCACTCGAGTCAGCCTCAGGGACTTCATCTTCTACATGGAGCAGGAGCGAGAGACCGCCCACTCCCTCCTGCTGTACCGGGCCCTGCTCAAGTAGAGCCGCTCCTTCCCCACTCCATGCTCTCACTCTCCGCACCTCCCTCTCCGTCTCTCCTTGCAATGTGCCTTCAGCCGGGTTTCTGTTGCTATGTCTCTGCGTCCCGTCGTGACCTTACATCGCTGCGTGTGAGGAGGAGGAGGAAGAAGGATTTTGATTCTGTAAACACTCCAGACATCTTGTAGCTCTGATCAGAGGACAGCAATAGCGACAAAGAAGGCCATGTGAAAGGGGTTGAGTCTGGGTCTGCCTGGTGAGCCCAAGCCCCGCCGCCGGCTCAGGGCGGGAGGTTCTGCCTCTGTCTCACACATTCCGGCACCAAACAGGGTTCGAATGAGCGATGCATAAGCAAGCAGCCGCGGTATCTTACTTTTAATCTCTTAGAAAATATCCTCATGAAATCAGCAGTGTTATAAAAATACTGTCATGCGCAACTATCATTTTTTACATATTAAAATTAATTTAATTTTAGGAAGTTAGTCTTTTAAAGTATTGCCCACCCCCCCGCCCCCCCCCCCCCCCGCCCCCCCGCCTTGATTTTGCTGATGTATTTTAATAGTAAATTATTTTGGAGCTTCAAATAGATACTGCCGGTGAACAGCGTCTTGTGTATTTTCTCACCAAGTGCAATAATGTGTAAAGCCTCATATCTAATCTGTGTGTAGCATGTATGACGAGAGGAAAGCATGTTAAGGTTTTAATTTTTTAACCACAAACTTAATCTTGAATTTTCTACTCGCTATTTAACCTTTGAAATCCAGTCTGAATCACTATATTTAAATGAGTTATCATGGATAATTAAACTGCATGTCCCACAGTGCATTAACACTGATTCATGTCGGTAAATTTTCCCTAGGAAAGAAAACATGACATTTCTTTACTTATAATCTTTCTCTGCGTACAACATAAATTTGTAAGCTATTTTCTGTAATTACACTTGTACTTATTTCTAACCAATAGACTAAACATTTTTTTCAGTTTCAGGTCACCTAAATATACAATTTGTAACTTTATTTAATCTTAACTGCTTTAGGGTTGCTGATGGTCTACATCCCGATGCACATGGTATTGTTCTTCTTGTTCAGTAATCTCTGAGCATGTAAATTTAAGAAATGTGGATTCAATAGGGAGAACAGTTTTAATTTTAGTTCTGCAGTAGCAGGCTTAGGTGTTGTCACTGCCTGTCTTGACCAATGTTAGTCATTTCTTAAAGTGGATTAGTTCATGAAATTATAAATACGGTAATATCTGTTCTGCATTTATTGAACATTCGTTTTCCAGGTAAGTGTCAAAGTTTCCAGTGAGTTACCCAAATGAAAACACCTGGTGTGAACAATTATTTCTGTCATTGTTCTATGGAGTTGCAAAAATGACTATTCAGACAATGTGATGAATTAGTCCATAGCATTATATGAAATGGAGGGGGGTGCCTTTCCGTATTTCTGTGGCTATTACCTTTTACATGAGATCTGACATGAGAATGTATTTTTTCACATTTAAAGCAGACTCCTGTCACTTACCATTGAAGATTAGTAAGAGTGTGGATTGTTAAGAGGATGCAATTGTTTTGCAACAATCTGCTAAAATCATGGTTTTATTCTCCATTCTGATTTTAAGATGTGAGAAGTTATAAGTTAAATCCCAAAGTCTGAATAGGGAAATATTTAGAACCCAGGTTTTACTTCAGAAGGATGCAGCGAGGGCAGTAGTACTTTCAGCCCGTGTCCAAAATGCACAGTCCCCTCCAGCAGCACTGCTGGGAGGTTAACCTGTGATGAACCAGCTTCCTGTCCATGGGGAGTCTTGGCATGGCCAAGGACTTACCTTATGGAAAATGGGATCAGGATCTGTCACTATGAGCCAGTTAGATTGTGAAGGACTCTGACCTTTAACCTGTAGCGAAGGGGTGGGCACATGTGGTTTTTAATGCATTACTGGGAGCTTTGCCTTGAACCTGACCTCTTTTTCATGGCCTTTTTTAGCAATTGGAGTTTCTTGCTTCTATGCAGCTGCCGTGTCTCTGAATCCTGTTGCTTTGTAAGTTATTAGTTTGGATGGGCAGCATTTCCAGATGGCTCTCTGAAATAACTGTGCATTGAAGGTTTGTTTTAAAAGGCATCATATTTTAGTTTTGAATGTGTATTATTAAAAGGAAAATGAAAGCTGTGTTACTAATGTACATCGAGAATCTCTTGTCTTGTTTTGCGCATAAAGCAGTATTGTCTATAGCTGTTAAAGGGAAATGTGTTTTATAATTATTTATATTTTTCTTTTATTTTTTACATTTACAGTTGCCACTTTTTGAGGCAATGCAATTTTATCTCGGTGAAGTATCATAGCAAAAAAAGCACAAATAGACCTATTTGTCCGATGGTTTAAAACAATAATTTTAATAATTATTTTTATGGTTTCTGATAAATAAGCAGAAGGAAATTTCTACTCCTTTTGCTTTTTAGCCAAAAGATTATTAGGAAGGTTACTGAAATACACAGGTGGAAGATCATGTTTTATTGTATGGATAATTTGTACATATTGTTTACAAAGACCATGTGTTTATTAGAACTACGTTATTTTTGGTAAACTCTGTACATAATCTGAAATTTTCCTGTTTGTGTGAAAAGCATACTTCTGTATTTGTACCTATTTTGTAAAGGAATAAAGAAGCTGTTTACTAAACTAAATAGGTATTTGTTGAAATCCTTGGAGTCTCCTTTTGAACTAGAATAATATTATCAAACATCAATTATGGACACTGCACAGCAAAGTGATCTTCCATGTCCAGTACACACCACAGGAATTGAAGATAATTATGTATTACAATATGTATCAATATAATAACATCTGGCCTTCAAAAAGATTGAGTTGAATAATTACAAAAGGAGACTTCACCCTGAACTAATTTAGTCACCTTTTCACCTGTACCTGTAGGTCTCTACACTTAATAGTGTTTATTTTTTAATTGGTTTTACCTTTGCAGAAATAGGATATCCAAAAAGAATTGATCTGTTTGTGACCTATAATAACCCAAGGTAAGAAAATTGCAGTGCAAAGTTAGAATACCATTCTTTCCAAATCGTTTATTGACAGCAGCTTTAATTTTCATGAAGTGACAGGCAGGGTTTTTTTGTATTGTAGTTCCAAAAGCTGTGTTCCAAAATCTGGATATGGTGCCTTTTGTGAATCATGAAATGTTTTGGCTGGTTTCTTGAGGTCTAAGGGATAATCTTTTGCAGGACTGCAATGAAGAAAGTGACTCATTCGCAAGCATTAAGAATTCTAATTATATTTATATAGTGCTTTTCATACTGAAGGGACCCAAAGCTTCATGTATCCGGGCAGTATGCACCAGCAATCCTACTACACAGCAGATGAGGCAGAGAAGAGAAAATATACCATGAGATTTTTTATGACCAAGGAATCAGGACCTTGGTTTAATAGTCATCTGAAGGATGACATTTCCTACAGCACGTCCTGTCATTGTACTGGGACAATTGGTTAGGAATTCAGGTCCAGAGGGGGGAGTGCCACCCGTTAATCCCACACTACTCACAGCAGCAACCGGGTTTGTCCTGGAGGTCTCCCAGGCTCGGCCTTGCTTTGCTTTAGAGATCTGACTAGATCGATCTGGAACAGGACTGGGCCGTCCTGTACCCGGAGGGCCTGTCTCTCTGCAGGTTATATCATTTCAAGCCAGCTCTTAACAAGCACGATCAGCTCGTTATTGGCTTAATGGGACCAATTTAACAGCTTCTTCCAACCCTTCAGGTGTTGCTGCTTTGAAGAGCCCTAGAAAACCTGCAGGCACACTGACCCTCCAGCACCCACCTCTGGGCTTGCAGGTAACGCTGCTGTCAAGATGCAAAGCAGGAATTTAAATGGAGTATCGAGGGCTAAACCAGGTAAACCCTCCTAGATGTCTGCTGCTGACTAAGCAGTAACATTATTAGAATACCAAAATGTGCAATTCAGTATAAGAGACTGGGATTCAAGACTAAGTCCAATGAATCAAGATTTTTTTTTAATTCTGTACATTAAAACTGCATCTGCAAGCTAGATGCAGCTTGCCCAGTTTTTTGACTGAAAATTCATTTAAAGTTGTCAGAGCTTGAAATGTCATGGTTAAGTTATGTCTTCCTTTAGTCTTTCAGAGGTTCGGCTCCTGGAGGTCCAAACACCTGCTGGTTTTCATTCCAGCCCTGGTTAATTACCCAAGTGAAGCTTTAATTGAACTAGCAAGGTGTTTGATTGGAACAATTAAAAAAAATTTTTTTTGCACAAAAGTTTGGAATTTTATGTTACTGATAAAATGCAATAGGTAAAAGTCGACCTCTAATGTTGAAGAGCTAAAAAACAGCCAAGAAATTCAAATGCACCCTATTATTAATTCAGGTATGGATTCAGATGTGTAACTGAGCTGGACTTGGGGATCCCTGGTGTAGGGTATAGATACCCATGCCATGTCTGCAGGACAGTTTCTATTATGCATAGTGAAGAAAGAAAACTTACTCAATCAAAAGTGTTCTTTTTTTTTTAGTTCCTGTTACTTTTGTTGCCTGCATTTAAGGAACATGCACAACATCCACTCTTCACACCTTAACAACAAGTAATAAATACACTTTTATGCTGAGAGAATTAGCTGCTAAGTAGAAGGACCAGTTTTTTTCTCCACTTTGCATTTCAGCTAGTGCAAAGGAGGAATTGTGCATTCTTGTGAATTCCGAAGGCAAATTAACAGTATATCGATGTTTTCGCTCTTCAGGATGGTGAAATTTCCTTCTGTGGAGATGTGCTCAATTACGCCCACACTGATCTGTTAGAAGTGTGAAGCACCAATTAATTTATACGCTAAAGCATCTCTGCAGAAGTGGAAATGCGTGTCACCCTGTAAAACACACACGGTATGAAGTTAGTGTTTTAAAAAACTTGGAATTTGTTGTGTTTGTGAAGCTTACAGCCTGACATTGACTGTCCACTGTGGAAAGCCCAAGAGCAAAAAGAGGTCCCAGGATCTGGTTTCTTGTGGCTCATTATCCAGCACGTTTTCAAGGTCTCTTATAAATTCAGTTTTAAGTAACGCTTATGATGATGCATGCTTAAAGTGAAGATGTAAGCTCTTAATTAAGCCTTCATCGAGTCCATTTTATCCTTTCTCCATGGGTCTCATACGTTAGATAATCTAAGAAGTCACAGAAAAACTTCTGTGTTGCAAATATCAAATGGCTAGAGTTAAGAACTCTATAGGACTGATGCCTAAATATTTTAAAATCAGTAGATTTTATCAGTTTTAAATTTTCAATTGCATAGTGATTGTGGCACCAGTGAAAAGCATATTCCTACTTCCTTAGCTAAACAATTTAAACATGTTCCAAAAGTATGTAACTATTGTACCTCTTAGCTCCACAGACCCCCAGAATGGTCATTCTCTTAGAAACACCTAAAGGGACTTGGGACAAACATTAAATAAACATACCATTCTTTTATTAATGCAAATAAAATGTTGAAGACATTGCAAATGAACACATGCCCTTTACTACTATTGTCTAATTATTAAAACATTTCATTAAATAATATACATTTGCACCTAACTGTACCTTGAAATGTTTTTGTGGAAAAAAAAACAACAAAAAACTCCAGTATGTACACACATATTGCTTGCAAATTTTTAATTCCTGACAAATATTTTTTTCAGGAAATTTTAAATAGGACTTGGAGGTTCTCGTTTTTCCATTTATTTTATACCAAGCGCACACTCAAACCTAAAGTCCCATTACAGTTTAATATACAAATAGCTATACAAGTCACTAGTCTTTAGACTAAATAGAATACAGAGAAGTTGTACACTTCCTGGGGACTGTGGCTTAATCTCTGATCTCCAGGGGTACAGGAAATGTTAAAGTAGACATGTACATAACACTTTTTTCTCATTTTTTGTGGTATTTTTTTTTTACAAAAATGCATCATATACAACTCTACAGATATTTTACACACCAAAATTTCAAAATTCAACAAGTCTTTAAGTTTGGAAAGAACAGATTTATTTTTTTTGTCTTACTGTATTGTGGAAGTGGGAGCTTTGCCTAGGGTTGAAAAACTGTTGCGGCCAGGTCAGTATGAATCAAGGAGGAACAAGCAATGTGAGAGATACAGGTCAGAAATTCAGGAAAGACCCTCACTATCTGCTACTCTTTCATTTTGGATATTGCTTGCTGTTCAAGAGAACTTTTTCTCTAAACATGAGACAATATTATAATAAATATGATGGCTTCATTTTTTTTTTCAGTGTTAGCGGTTCCCTAGTTCTCCAAGGAGAACATGCAAGAAGAAAAGTAGGCTTGTCACTCCTTAACTTGTGAAGTCTTCAGCTGCCACAACAGCACTGCAAACAAGACCCTTATCCTTGCTCTCACTGACACAGCACTAGAAGCCCCTAGGTAACACAAGTAGTGGGGTGGGCTTGAAATCCCCCAACTGCAGATGAAAAGGGTGTTTGGAGATTCCCTTTATTTGACTGGCTGCTGAGCCCCAGCCCTGCAGTGTCCACAACTGAGTGAGAAGATAAAGGAAACTTGACCACAGCTCCTCAGTGAGTTGAGGATTGTACTAGGAGCTAGAGTGACCCTGCTATTAAGGGCTTTTTGTTGCTATGTAATTAATGATCTCACAAGAAAAAAGAAAGTGCAGCTAATTAAAAGTCATATTTGCCTCTGATTTTCTTTACATGGTATTTCCCCCCTCCAATTCTTCAACAAGTTCCTCTTGCATTTCAAATTTTTTTTTAGGTTGAATTATTTCTCTTCTGTATTCAGAAATAGCTGTGGTCTTCTTTTATCTATCTGTCGGGAAGAACCAAGAATTCATTCCCCACTCACTCTGATAGAGCTGGATGTTGTCGGCCTTTCTAGTGGAATTGTTTGATCCTCGTGCATGAAGCAGAATGCCCTAACCAGTGTGTGCCATCGTGGGATCTTAATCCATTGCCCAGCCTGCCCTAGTATTTGAGAACCATGTTGGGAGATTTTCATTCTGTGTTTAGATGCTGGTTCCTTTAAAGAGGGACGCTCAGAAAGCTGACCTAATTGCAGGACTCCAGTAAGACTGCCAGAGTAAAATGAGATGCAGTCCGTTAACCAGCATTTTCAAAACGGACCCGGCAGTGTGTGGTTTTATAAGACAATCCAGTATTCAATAATGGACTTAATTTATCAGAGGTTTCTTGCACTTACTCATCTCATGTCGGGGTAATATATTTAGACTGAGAAGACTGAAGAATGGCACAGCATTCTGGTTTAATCTGGACCTTGGTCTCATTAAATGAGTTTCACACTGATCGTTTCTATACCACAGTGGATTTTGAAGCAAACAAGCAAGGACTGAATATAGTCCTGTTTTGTTTTTACATAAATTTTTGGAAATAGTGTAAAGAAAAATCTTTCTGCTGGCCTTCAGAATGAGTTTTGATGGGAGAACATTATGATTTCTGATCCAGATTCAAATCAGTCCAAACTAACCATGGAAGATCATAAAACAGTCTCCCAGCTCAATGAGCACCACCTTCAAGATAATTGTTCTTTGAGAAAGAATCTCTCAGTGTTGGCACATCAGTGCAGTGTTTCCTAGGAACAGAAAATTCAGTTTTGGAATGTTTTTTTTTGCAGTTATGATATGCCCTTAATTTTTTTCCTTTGCTTTTTGATAAATTTACATGAATTACGTACTTAGCTGTTCCACTGTTTTGCCCAGAGAAACAACATGACGTTTCTGGGAGTCTAGCTGGAAACAAAAACTGAATCATTACTAAAGAGAGTTGGCAGAGCTCAAGCAGGTATCATCAGCTAGGAGCAGCTCAAGTGAAAAGATTCTGCTCACCTCAGAAGTGACAGTGCACGTTTAGATAGCCTGCTCTTTAAAAACCTCCAGCGTTTCCACAGAGCTTTACATTATATGGTTACTTAAGTTTCCATTAACAATCTATGTTGTTCTAGTTTGGTAGCTCAATCAGCACAGGCTCTCTTCATTGAGCAGGTGAAGCCTTATGCAGTGATCATCACCCGTTTGAGCCTGGACTGGGACCAGAGATGACTGGGCCCAGGATTCCCAAGGCAGATCAGGCATCAGTGGCAGAATGGTGCTGAGGATAGATGGGCTTCAGTGGGCCTGGGTACAATCACTTTGTTCTGGAACGGCAACCCCTGTGACTTCTGAGAACCCTGTGAGCTTCCTGCGGAGTTGTTGGCACGAGCTGCATCGCTCCTTCTGTCAGTGCTAGACCTCCTGCCTGCTCTTTGCGGATCACAATGTGGAAAATGGCCAGTGGCTCTTACAAGTGTCTATTCTGTAGCAAAGTGTGCATGGTCCTACCATGCGAGTGAAAGGCAAATAACCTTAAGGAGGGATATTGGAACATTTTTTTTTTGCTTTTTGCTTGTTTCAGCCTCTTGCTGACTTTTCCGTCCTCTGGAGTAAGAGGGCTGTGTGACAGGTACAGTACGGGAAAGGGCGGAGAACAGTGAGAGTGGGAGGAGCTCTGGTTGCCAGGTAACGGCGGCCCACACCCTCTGACAGCGGAGTGACCTCGATCGCACAAGCCGTGACGCAGCAGAGTGAAATCTGAAGCTTCATTCCAGATTTTGCCACTGCTTCAGGTAGCTCCAGCGCGTGGCTTCAGGTTATGGCTTGACGGCATAAAATAAATGGTGCTGGTTATGCCGCAATGAGCTAGTCACTCAGTTCTCCAAGAGCTCTTGGTTCTGTGAGAGACAACTCCATTAGAAAAGAACACAACTGAGGGCAAAGCACGAATCGGGTTGTCGGCAACATCAGGGTGACTTCCTGTGCTGCAGTTTCTGAGATCTCCTTCCGGTTAACATTGTCTCGTGACCTCATCAGTTTCAGGGCCCTTGATGTCCAAGGTCAAGCAAGGCAGTTTTTGATGCAAGAACTGTGCAGATTTTTACAACCACAACATTGAACATCAATACTAAAATAATTTAACACTCTTTCTTCTTTTTTAAAAAAATCCATTTAAGTTAAAGGTTTTTTGAGGTCTATTTTAAGTAAACCTAAAAATGATACAGTTTATTAAATCTGTTTTAAAGTTAAATCATTATCATATTTCGCCTGGTCTGAGCACATATGCAGATTGAATCAGTAATAGAAGAATGTTTAAGAGATAATTGTGAAGAAAATCCTGTAAAGTAAATATCCTCATTTTTTATGTCTGGTAGAAGATATTTTGGAGGCCAATGGTTTAAAATTTCATAGGAAAAGCTTTTACAAAATATCCAGGTTCCCCTGAAGCCCTATTATAACAATGAGGCCTTCTTCAGCTCTGAATGCATTACCAGCTAGATCGCTTTAGCCATGTAGCCTAAAGACATAATAGTATTTCTACAGCCAGTGCCAAGCAGCTCCTACTTCTGCTCTTAAACTAAATGACTTTTGAAAACAACTTTTAGAAATCCTTCATATGGAAAATAATAATAAACCAGTAAATCATAATAGTAATAAGAGAGCAAAAGACTAAAACATATGGCGATATAAACGCTTGAAACAAGCCAATGAATTAAGCTTTGGGAACCAAAAAAACAGAGCAGTGCATGCTGGATAATTTGATTGAAAGCCCATTCATTTACATTTCACAGTGTTCAACTGAGCAGGGCCTGGGTGTGTCTCTCTTCTGAATACTCGAACCCGAGTCTGAGGGCATCAGCTTTCCCAGTTGGCAACGCTTCATCTGGTCAGAGAGGAACCAGTGAGGGACACAGCAAGAATAGCAGGAGCTGACTTGCTCAAACAGCCCGGTCATCGTCGTGCTTCAAGTCAGTGGATACAGCAGAAGGAGCAGACAGAGAGAGGAGACGCGCCGAGGACGTGCTGAAGTGAGGGAAGAGCTTCCGTTCTTTCGCCAAGCCAGCACCGTCCTCAGGCGCAGGCTTGTGTGTCGAATGCCGAGTGGGGGGTGGGGGGGGGTGAAAAAAAGGAGCAAGGGCTTCGTTACAAAGTTGAAATGATTCAGGAGAGCTGTCGTTTTCTTTTCTTTTCTTTTTTCACAGTCCCTTGTTAAACTTCTTCTGGACGGAATCTCAGTCCTTTCCTTGTGTCTCCCCAGAGATTTGAAATTACATTCCCTTAACAAGTCGTGTCGTGCTGAGCAAGCTCAGTGAAGAACAGTTCACAAGAGCGGGCAACTGGAAATCCAGGTCTGGTAATACTTTGGTTGCCGTTTGGTTTTAAATTCGTGGTGGGTGGGGTTTCCTTTTCGTTCTTCGTGTGTTCTCAGTCTCCACCTCGAGCAGCCAGCAGCTCCTGCTCCTGGCTCTGCCTAGTCGAGGGGCTCCTGCTTTATTCTAATGGGCGTTGTGGTGGGCTGACACCTCCTGTCTTCACGACACAGCACGTACTCGCTGAACTGCGAGGAGTCCACCCCTCCGCCACAGGACGCGGCCACACTGAAGCCCTTCTGGAAGAGGCGTTCCAGCACCTGGGGGAGACGACAAGCACAGCGGTCAGCATGAAAACGCGTGAGTGCAGGCCTCATCCAGGACCGTAATGCACCAGTAGTAGAAAGTTGCTTTTTCTACGGGAAAATCTCAAGAGAACTGTTCTGTGTCTCTAGAATTTCCCCAGGCGCACTCATATTGCTGCATGTTGCGGATCTGTCCATAAATTACCTGTGTTTCAATTTTCACCAGAGTGAATGGGATGCAAGTTTCTGGCTGGGATGAGATCCTTGGATCAATTAGCTACCTAATATGAAACGGGGTAGATGGGCCGTATGACCTACAGTACTTGTCTGTGACATTTCTTTTCCATCCATCCATCTCCTAACCACTCTATCCAGTACAGGGTCAAGTGGGAGCCAGAAACTATCCCAGCAAACTATGCAAGGTGGGATACACCCAGGGTGGGACACACCAGTCCATCAGAGGACACACAGACACAAACAGGCGCTCACTCACACCAGGCCAGTTTTCCCAGAAGCCAAGTAACCTGCCAGTGTGTTTGGACTGGTGGAGGAAACTGGAGCACCCAGAGGAAGCTGAACGTGAACAGGAGGAGAACATACAGACTCTTATGTCCTTACGAATCTGGGTGATGTGGATCAGTTGGATGACATGCTGCAGTTTTCTAGGTTGGCTTGGTCTGATCAAGGCGCACGTACTGAGTGATGGGAAAAGATCCTGGATTTCTCTCTCTATCCTCTCACAGGCAATAGGGATTCACTGGCAAGAGGACTTTGCTTTGCAGGGCTTGAGGACACAGCTTTCATAGACAACCGCTGGATAACAACACCATCCCGACTTCCACAATTTTTTCCCCAAGTGTATTTTAAGATCTATAGAAAAAGATACCATTTAAAGAAATGGTGCTGTTTTGTCTCTGTTGTAAGTACATCCCTTTAAATTTCCCTGGAATTGCGTTTGCTTATTCTCTGTTCTCTTTTTAAGCGTATCCAGCCTAAAAATTAAAGGTATTTCCTAGAGCTACAATGCAATATGAATGGTGGCTTTACTTATCATTAAGGCTGCCTTTCGTTTCTTGGGATAAGTGACAATTAGTCCTCATCTCTTAGTGTTGCATCTTGTTGTGCAACTCACCGGAAGGGACTAGCAGCCTGCTTGTTAAGGAATTTTAAAAGGCACACAAACAGATACACTGCATGTTAAATGGGGCTAAAATTTCAGCTGCTTTTCATCACACTGAAATAATTGCCGAACATGAACTTTAAGATGTTTTGCTTTAATGCGTCTTCCCCTTCAGAGATGAACTAAAAGATGGCTTAAGGTTTCAGCTGAGGAACGACCGCTTCCATCACCCAATAAACACCATGACAATGACTTAAATGTTAATTTGAGGGGAAAAGTGCCAACAGAAGGCTTACATTGAACTAAAGGCACTCTCTAATTAAGAAACCTGCATTCGCATCAAACACTCAAGCTTTCAGACAGGAGATGGAAAAGAATAACGATTATGTAAATTGTATTACGCTATTTGCTTTGATTATTGCATCACATTGTGTTTTCCAGTCAATTGAAACACATCTAACTTTGCCAGAAAATCTCTCTTTTTGTACAGCTTCCTGGCTGAAGAAGTATATACTGTACGTCTACAAGATCTTACTGTGATTTGAGTTTCACTCAAAAAAGCTAATATCCACACATCCCCCAGAAATGGGGAGACATAATTTGTCTCAGTTTGTTTGTCTTAAAAAAGGAAGTCGAGTATATTTCAGCTCTTTCAATACTGTCATTTTCAATCGATGGCCGTAGGTGTTAATTGAATATTGAATATTGAGAGATATGGCTTTGACCGATGAGACAGTGATTGAAATCAAGGTAATCCATATACTTATTTTTACACAGTTAAATAATTGTTGATATTATTTGTGTTTTGAAAACTGGCATATGTTTAATCAGAGAAATTCACTGCATTTTGAAATGGCTGGGTAATTTTTAGTCCATTGGGTTCTTAGGGTTGAGGATCTATTCGTTTATCAGGCTGGTAAACCATTTCATCAGACCCTTTACTCCAAAATATCGGCAATGCATATATTTTTATTTTTACAAGACAGCTTTTGTCCACCTAATCTTAGATAGAAACTTGGGGGATAACTCTGGAATATTTACCACAGTTATTTATATAAACACCCTACTTATTTTAGAACTGAAGGAAGATTTATTTCTCTTCTTCTGGTGCAGTGTTTGAAATTGTGAATCAGGCTGGGAGGAACTAGGTGAAGCCTGAGAGATGCGTCTTCTCTCTTTGCCCCAACAAGTTCACCACAGCACAACTGAAAGTTTTTTTAACGTTTAAAATGCCGCCTCAGACGAGCAGCCATGTTAACCAAGTCGCCTTCTCTTCCTCTAAACTGCTCCTTCTTTCAGAATACCTTTGAAGCGCACTGACAAATCAGTGTGATGGAGATCACAATACTGCTACTAGTATTGGAATTGCTCTGGGGATAAATAGAGGACTTCGCTTTCTCCCGAACCACATCTCATCCATCAAAACCAAAAAAAAAAACAAAACAAAAAGAAATCACAGCAGATCAACCTTATGGCTGAAAACACAGAAGTGATGTAATATTGATAGCCACCAGTGTAATTTGTACGCTCTCTAGATAGTTCATTTTTTAGTGCACATCACAGCGCAGGAGAGGAGCCCGATCCTGGGAAGACAGCTTCAGCACAGGACTGCGTGACAGATGTCAGAGCTGCTGTTCTGAGAATTGCTGTGGGAGGCCAACTTTGTTCAAATATAAATTGCAAAACATGACTGAAGGCTCCCATTGTAGTTTCTCCTATTTTATTTTTGTGTTATAGCTTTGAGCTGGGTTTTCTGTGGTGCTAAAAAAAACACAAATTTATTCAATTCTGTACTTAAAAGTTCCTATGATTTGCGGATTGTATCCCTGTGGCATCACATTTATTTGATACAAGTGCAGAAATCCTCAAGAATAGTACATGAAAGTGTGGATTAAACATTCTTGTGATAATTGACCATTTATATGAATAGGTAACACCATAAAAATACTGGGCAGACTATCGGAAACACTAGAGGAGGTTCAGTCCCATGATCCACAATGACTGTAACATATTAGTAAATGACTCCATTTTCCCCGTAATCATCTTTTTCTTAATAGAATAACAAAGCCTATCTGTAATTCTACAAATAAATGCAGGTAAAGAATTTCCACAATTTGGTATCTCCGATATTCCTCTAGCTTCTTCTAAATGCAGACATTATACTTTGTAAACTCTCTCAAAGCAAAGGCTGCATCTTGATAATTTTTATTGTCCTCTTGGACATAGTCTGTAAAAATTGAAGATGCTCAGAGAGAGATTTCATGGGCTTTGTTTCTACAGGGAAAAAACATCACAAATATTCTGGAATTTAAAACGAATTTCACAATGCAGTAATCTAATCTCGAGTTGTTAGTTTAATGTAGTGTGATTGCGCGTTTTGTGTTTTTGAGCGCCTGTGGGGGAACCCAGAGGGGTGGACAGTATTCCGCAGCCTGGTTTGTCTGCTCTCCCCAGCTGTTCAGGAGAGCAGCTCCGTGGCACATGATAGTCACCCACAGAGAATTGATCGCTCTACTTCTGTGACATATTAGACTCAGGCCGAAATACCTTGTTTCTTTCGAAAAACACAGCGTGAACACACTGTACATCTGGGAGCTGTGCCTCTGTCACTGTGGCGGAGGAAAAGCAACATGTTCGGTGATCCAAGCGCTCGATCAAAATGATCTATGGAGAGAGCAGCCGGGCTTCTCCGGCTTTGGGATTGCTCACGATCACCTGTGACGTTTTCTTTTCTACCTGGGCCAGTATTTCAGAAAATGTTTTGCTTGTGCCAACCCAGCAGGGCCGGATTAAGGTCCTGTGGTAGAGGCATTTTTAGGGGAAGATGGGTAAGCAAAATCATTTAATCATCTTGAATATTTTTTTTCGGATCCTTGCTATATAAATTCCTTTAGGAAGAGATCTTTCTTACTGTTTTTATCGTAGAGATAAAGCAGAAATAAACCAGCAGAAATGAAAGAAAGACCTAAGGAAGTCACCTGCTCGGCCTGGCCTTCCCATTCGGACGGAGGGAAAGGTTATGAGCATGTGTCCGGTGGGATCTGGCGGGGAGTGGAAACCTTAGCTCTTGTATTTATACCAGTAGTCCGCACAGCAGGTGACTGGTAGGATGTCTGTTGCCTTTCTCATAACCTTCCATTATTCCATTATGTGTTTTTCCAAAGTTTTCTCTTCCCGGTATTAAAACGCCTTTAATTTAAAAGGCTTTCTAAGTTAAAACAGCATTGAATTGCTGACTTAGGTTCGTGTGATTTTATATATTTAAATGTGGTGTGTACAGTTCGCAGTCCTTATCGCACTCCTGGGTAAGAAGGTCCCTTTGAAATGTGTGTGACGTCACCACTTTGAGATGAAAGTTCTCACAGAAGAGACTTCCCGTATTCCTCCAGATTCTCTTCCCACAGTGCACAGCATTTAAATATCCCCCGATCGCACTCAAACAGGCCCTCTCAGAGTCTGTCTGAGGAAACCAAGGCTCACCAGGGTGGGGCTCAGTTATTTACTGGGCATTCTTCCAGAAATGCAACCAAATCACTGCCACCTGATCCTGTTGTTTAGATTAGTATTCGTTTTTTTTTTGTAGTTTCATGTAACAATAGGCCAAGACAAGCTCTGGGGTGGAGTCATTTGTTTAAAAAAATCAGTCACAAAAAAAAACACAAATTCTTCCTTTCTTCCTCCCTCCTTGAAATCAATGATCTTGCCCGCCAATCTTTTTTTTCCATAGAAAAAGCAATGCTCTTAAAAATCGCTCTTCATTTTAGCAATAGACAAAGCCTCTCACAAAAGACTTTTTGAAGCCCCATATGCCTTTATATATTTTCAAAAACAGAGCCAGAAACGTTGGGAGTGTCAGTAAGGGAATGAAAGCATTTACTTAACCTGTCTTTCAATATCATAGGCCCTCTGTAAGTTGTGAAGGCGAAAATACGACAGAAATGAATCAGATCCCACTTCATGTGAAGAATATTTAAGCACAGCGAAATCCGAGTTGAGCTGAGGACTGCCTACATTAACCAGGTAGAATTGAAAACAGACCCCAACTGTGAAAAATGTTGTGTTAGTTGATGCCGCCAATTAATTATATTGCAAGCCATTTAAAAATCTATAAAAAGAAGTATAAACCAGTTTAGGTTGTTTGAGAAATTCTAAGTACGGTATTAAAAAATGCAATACATGTATTTAAACTGCTCGAGGCAGCTCTTATATTGGAGTCTTTTTAAAAAGTGGAGCTATGTCTTAAAAAGAAGTAAAGTATAAATTATGCATGTCATTTTTTTTTTCCTTTCTCCTTTTTATTTTCCACACAACGCGACCAAGACCTTTTTTTTTTTTGCTGTTCGCTTTTCTATTAACCCGATCCCCCAACGAGTCGCGCCCCCCCCTGCGCAGGCGGCTGCTGGCGGCTTCTCGGGTGCCAGCAGACCTGACAGTTCCGGGCAGATGTGTCTCGGGCGGGGCGGCCCGATCTCCACACCTCTCCCCCCCTCCTCCCACCCAGTGTCAACACACCTCCTTCCCAGACACGGCAACAGCAGGCTACCTGCCAGCCCCGTGCGCCTTTCTCTCTCACCTTCTCAGCTTGGGAAGGTGAAAAAGCCACCCAAATTAAAAAAAACAACAACAACAAAACAACAAACTACCTGTTTCCAAACCAAATGAAACTCGTTCGCCTCAATGGTTTTTGAAGTGCGCTGCGACGTACGTGTTTGGATATTACACAGTTAGAAGGTATCGACACCTCAATGACAGCAAGGGAAGAGTGAAAGTTAGTGTCAAACTATTTTTATCTGGCAATCACATCTCACTTTTTTTTAATAATCTGGAAACGTCAATTATTTTATTATATCTCTTCTCGGTGCGGAATTTGTTTTTTAAAACTAGGCTCTCTCGCAACGACGTCCTGTTTGGAAAGGATTGGAGACGCACGGGTGGTGCTTCACCATTACTCCTTCCTGTCAGAGCCGTTGGCCAGCTGATTCGCGGATCTTTCCCTGGCTCCTTACAGGAGAGCTAGCGCTGACTGGACGAGCAATGCGTTCCTCTGCGGCCTGACTACAAGCCTGCAGGCGCCCAGCTCCTCACGGGAGTCCCTTTTAATGGGATACAGCCCTGGCAAAATAATCCCAACTCTTCCAGATCACAGCTGGTAAACTGCAATCCTCTTTCCCCCTACACTTACTCTTCCTGGTATGTGGCATTTAAGATGGATGATCTACTCTAAGTTAAAGGGTGCTAATACTACTGAATCTCTGATCAATGGGAAATATGATTTGTGGAGTTGAATAGATACGCATAGTGTTCTTTGGTGAAGCAGACACCTTTCTCCTTTTTCCCTACAATTTATTCAAGTTCTCTTTCTGGTGAAAGCAACTGAAAAAAATGTCTGCACCTGCTTTTAATATGATCTAATTCTGTCGGGGAATTCTTCTGAAGTAGCACTGTTTCAATAGTTTGGGATGCTTACATACAGGATTAAGAATGTTTTTAGGGTTTTTTTAATCACTCCTTTAAAAACATTTTCCTCAACATTTAACTCAAAAAAACTCAGAGCTTTAGAAACTGATTACTTCAGGCCCAGTTAGTGAAATAGTGATAAATACATAAAGAAAAAAAGTTGAACCACAGGCTGTGTTGTACAAACACTGCCAAACACAGCACCAAAATAACCAAACGTTATTTCAAAGCCACTGAACTGAGATTAAATCGAGCTAGAATGACATTTCAACACCCAAGTTTCCTCCTTTGTCTTGGAGCATAACGAATTGAGATTCTGGGAATTAATCAATTATATTCTCAAGGACAAACCACAAGTATAGAACCTTGATCCATGGTTGTATTCACATGAAAATAACACAAAAGACTATAACAAACAGACAAAAAGCACTTGTTGGTACCGTTCTTATAAGAGAGCAGTTTGGATTAAGTCCTGCTATATATATCTAGACACCACATTGAACAATAAATATCTGCAGTTATAAAAGCTCTTCAGGACAGGAGAATGGATTACGTTAAAGAAGGTAAATCCAGGACAAACACACTCTCAAAAGGACAAAGTCATACATGTTATGCCGCCATATAAAAGTTGTAAATGTGATGTTACAATTTCTCTTTGCACTCACTGCCTGTATACAGAATAAACCAGAGAAAATGGCGGTTTCTGTCTGTCGTCTTATCTGGAAATTTGCCCGATCCTACGCTTCTCGCAGTGCCCCCTGTAAGTATTGACAGGACTGCCGTACAGAATCATAAGGGAGTCCAATGACAAAGCAGCAGGGGCTTCCTGATGCTGGAGTCTCTTAGTTTTAGGTCAAACGTGCTCTCTTGTTTTCTTAATGGGAAGGTTAGCCCTCCATTAAATAACTGCCTGACCTATTTCATTGTGCTCCTGAAAGGCTGGTTGGCACTTCGAGCTTTAACAGGTCACTCGAAATCTCCACCCGTTCCACGACTGAAAACATACAAGCGGGAAAGGCCTAGAAAAAAACAGTCAAGAAAACCCCGAAGATATGGCTATCCCAGGATTAGGAATCCCCGGAACACTGCGTGGAAGTCGAAAGCTATCCGGACGCCCCCCCCCGACTCGTAGAAATAAGCCGGTTACCTGCACAGAGTTCAGCCTGCAGTAGCCGTTGAGGGGAAACCGGATGACGTGGGTGGGGTCCTGGTTCCAGCCGGCGTTGACGGAGTTGCACATGACGTCCCCGGTCTCGGGGAAGACCTCCTCGATCAGCACCTTCTCGCCGCTGAGCGCGATCCTCTCGCCCAGGTCGGGCGTCACCCGCACCACCAGGCAGTCGCAGGGCTGCGCGAGCTTCCGGTGCTCCGTCTCCTGCTTCCACCTCTCCAGCTCCTTGATCATGGGCGTCAGCTGGTAGTAGCGGGCCTCCTCGTAGAGCAGGCTGAAGTCCTGTCGCCACGGAGACACCACGAGGGCGGGTTAGGAGGGGCGGGTACCTGCTGCCCAGCTGCCAGACTGGTTTCACGTTTGGCGTTTGTTACCAGCAACACTTAATAATAATCACTTATTTTAATACAGCACTTTTCTGGACACGCCACTCAAAGCACCTCACGGGTAATGGGGATCCCCTCCACAGCCGCGACCTGGAAGATGCAACAGCAGCCATAGTGTGCCAGCCTGCTCACACACACCAGCTCTCAGTGGGGAGGAGAGCAGAGTGATGAAGCCAGTTCAGAGACGGGGATTATTAGGAGGCCATGACTGGTAAAGGCCAGAGGGAAATTTGGTAAGGACAGCAAACTGGCACTTGGCATCGGCAAAGACTTCTTTCTTTTCTACACTTGCCCAAAACTTTGGCAGTTTTGTGAAAATTCAAGACGCTTTTCACATGAAAAAGGAAATATGTCACGTTTGGCCTTCAGTCATTCGGCGATGACGATTCTGTGAACTTGCAGCACACTCATACTAAATATCAGTAGCCCCTCCGACACAGCCATGCTTACTGGGTTATACTCTGCAAAGTTTCTTGTGAGCAGTTCCTACCAAATCTAAAACCTCCCTGTTTTTCTCACAGCCGCCTGAAAATTTCCCCTTTTGAAAGTGCCTGTTCAGCAAGCAAACTTACTATTATTTCACAAAACAATTTAAATGAGCCCCGTCCTTGGATTTATTCTAGAATGCTCACAAGTGAGCGCTTTAAATCGTACAGTATGTTATGACTTGTTTTATGTCCTTTTCTTTTCCTATTTGTTTTTTAATGTCTCTGTTAATTCTTCTGATACCTGGCCTACATTTCCCTGCTGGAATCATGCCATCAGAAACATGACCTGTGCAAGCACACTTTGAATTAGACTCCAGCCGAGAGCTTCTATTCCTGCAGTATGGAATTCATTTTGCCTTGTACCACTGATTAAAGACCTTGGGCCATGTTTACTTGGGAAGACCAGCAAGTCAAAGTAATATAAATAAACTGTAAATGATAAGCATTCATTGCCCTGCGCACAAGTCAGTTTACGGATATATAAATGCTTGTGGTCGGCTGGGACAGCCGCAGCTGTAGATTGAAAGAATCAGCATGGCTCGTTCCACCACACCACTCAAACAGGTCTGCACTGAGCCATGTGGCTAAACTGCTGCATGTCTTTGAGGGAGATGGTGAAAGACCAGACAGATTGACTGCGTTCTCCCCCAGTCATGTTTGCGGGAGGTAATATCCCAACCCGCCATCTTTCAATGTCCCACCAGACCAGATGGCACCATTGCGGGATACTACCATGAAAAGCCTCACTAAAGCACAGCAAACCATCCACACATATGGTGAGGCTCGCCGTGACTCTTCCTGACCCACAGCAGGCACACTGCACGCAGCGCAGTCCGGATTCTCATTCAGGTCATGTGCAGGGCCAACGAAAAGAGAATTGACCCATCGGTGGCTCCTGGTTATATCTCAAATATTTGGGATCAGTTTGGATTTCAGTGTTTTTTTCACATCAAACAGCCCACACATTATCCACGTGGAATGTGTGGAATGTGTTTCAACCTGGATGGGCCAAAACAGATCGGAGGCGTGTCCAGGCACACCTGATAAAGGTACTGGCGCTTGTCCTGCTCCCTCTTCTCCCTGACCTGGACGCTGAAGGCTGGCCTGGGTACAGTGGTAGCTGATCTGAGAGAGGGCCCAAGTCTCCTAGCAGGGGCTAGAGCTACAGTTCGCCCGTGCAGGCTGCTCAAGCCCGATACCTCCTCCCTCCTGCCAGCGCGATTATGAGAGCTTATTAATCCATGATGCCACAGTTGCATGGCAATGGCCTCCTTCGTATCTATAAAATCCCCCTTCTCCCCATGACTCTGCTCCAGCTGCAGCATTAGAGAGCAGTGACACCGTACATCTCAAGCAGATGTTCTAATATTTAAAATTACTGCATGTGAAGGGTTTCTTTTTTTTCCCTCTCCCTCCCTTACTGCTGCTGACAAAACGCATACAGCGATGTTGCCCTTCAGGGTCCTTGCGGTATCAAAGTGTAGCTCCTCATCATTCACAGGTCTGAGGCAAGGGATGGATATGTTTTTAACGGGGGTCTGTCTGCGAGGCAGTTTAGTCATCCTGAGCAGTGCAGAAAACAACAGCGAAATCCTAACTGCTGAAGTGAGGTTGGAAAAAAAAAGACCCAACAGCTCAGTTTTGCTGGCAACCCTGCTGACTTGTAGCTCTGAGACAGAATTCACCAAACCAGTGGCCAGACAGGCCTGTTGTGCTACAAAATAATGATCCCATCCTGATTGCTCACTGCCAGGCAAATTCTCTCAGATAGCAGCCAGTTCTTTCAGCAAACTGGGATAATACAGACCCTCGAAAAAATGGACACACGCACACAAAAGCAAAAATCAATCAAGTCATCTTCTATTTGTCAGAGGCTCCACAGAATAAGGATTCCTCTCCATTTGCCTCGCAGCCGACATACATTTCCAGACCCAAATTTAAACTTCGCCTGCAGAAAACCTGCAGCATCTGAAAATGAGGATTAAAATCTGAAAAAAAAAACACCTTAAAAACCTCCTGTTTGGCAATTCAGTACTAGAGAGAAACTGAAACATGTAAAAGAAACTTTTTTCATGTTGTAAGTCTTATTTGATAATGCAGTTTAGGAACAAACAGCAAGGTACAACTTTGGCAAGGGGCTCACATAAATACTACTGGGTCTGTCAGATGTACCTGTTCTGCATGTACACTGGCCTCCCCTGTTTACCATTGTATGAGAGTAAAAACATACGACTTCATAGCTTATCGCAGTACATGGTAACTGACCTCCGACCCCTGTTTCCTGTACTGGTCAAATTAAAAAATTCATGGGTTTTGTGTAGCATTTTTACTGTATATTAAATAAGGAAGTGATTACAACATGGCCAAATGTGCACAATTGTAAAACGAAATAAAGCACAAAAAACAGCCTCACTGGGCTGATGCTCTAAAAATACTGCACACATGCCGCTAACATTAGGAGAAGGAAGTTTTTGCTGTTCGTTGTCGAGATTTTTAAATTCCATCCTGACTTTCACATTGATTTAGCAAAACACACAATGCCAATGGCTGCCAGCAGTACAGAAACAAGCCCCTTAGCAAAGGGAGACACGATTTTCTAGAGATAAGGAGATGCTCAATCCGGTCTGACAGTATTTGCATTTTTTCAAGACGCACACATTGAAAGGTAAGTGAATTTGGAACAACTCATGGAGATGAAACAGTCTAGACACTGCATTTACCGCGGTAGTTGTTTGGTAACATCTGAATAAGTGAAGAGAGCTCTTTGAGACTGACGTTTGGCTCTCGTACATCCCCGCAAAGTCGTACCTTTTGAGCTTTCGATGTGGTGCCACATGGTTTCTAGTAACTGTAGTCTCAGGGCTGCAGGGAGACAGCTGAGATGGTTTCTGAGAATCAGCAGCCGTGTCAGTTTGATCAATTCTGTTGCTTGTTTCCGTGCTGCTTTTCAGAAGAGCGCTGCCCAGTAGATTGTACAGCTTAGCGCAGAAGCAAATCATGTGTGCACCAAGCCACGATACAGGAACTAGTGTACGGCTAAAGAAGATTTGGGGGGGGGGGGGCGGCAATGCATTCAGCTGAGATTGTGACTTCTGATCTGAGTCCTCTCTGTGCCCTGGCATTGCCCCTGCCAATCAGTAACATTTGTGGCCTCTTATCCAGTTTTGCCTGGCACTTGCTTGTCTTTTCTTAAATTGAGCGAGGAAAAAAGAGAGAAAGACAGACAGAGCTACAGCTTAGGTAAGCATCTCACCTGAGAGCTTCACCAATCACTCCCAGTGCAAGACTAGAGCTCTGGGCCTCCTCCTCCTTTATTTCCTCGGTAGGCCTTTGCAACACAAATGGTATATTTATTTGTACGTCTTCAGCCCTGTGAGAAACTCTCACAATTTATTCCTTCAGTGTCCTCATTGTTCAAGCGACTGCTGTACTTGAAAGCAGTTGCAGTCATGTGCTGAAGTTGAAGTTTAAAGGAACTTGTCCAACACAGATCACTGATCAGTGATATCACATGATGAGAAACCTGATTTATACATTTAACCTTTAAAAAGGAAGCATAGCCTTAAACACAGGGCTATGTCAAAATTCTACTGTTAATTTACTCCTAAACTATAAACCTGACAATTAGTCTGTTGGTTAAAACATCGCACTGCTGTTTATGACATTTTCAGTCTGTCAAATGTAGCTGGTTTAATATAAAAATATAAAAAAGGTGATGAGTTATTCGCTTAGCATGTTTTTTATTGCTGTTTTGGAAGTGAGCTTTTAGCCAACTATGGACAAACAAAAAATGCCACTGTCCTGCAACAGGCAGATAGTTACACACACAAACGGATGGACCCCTCTTCTGCTTGAAAAACTGCTTAAAGGAGGGTGACTCCTTTCTTCCTATTCCCCTCTTCCAAACCAAGTGACTGGTTTAAAGACATTGGGTCTTTTAAGGAACAATGTTTCTAGTCTGAATCAGATGAGCCTGGTTAGACTCACTCATAAACTCTTAAAATTACTGAAATTCAAAGACGAACCCAAAACGCTCTCGCAATGAGGCTTTACTCTTGGCACAGCCAAGGGACTTCCACAAATAGGTATGGGGCACTCATGTGTGAGGGAACTCCAGGGCTTGTTCTCATATATACACACCGGACTAAAGGTAACACAGCATGAAAAACACCATTTCTTCTCACAGAGCCTGAACAGGGACACTCATACTGGACAAAGTAGGGAGAAATGAAGCAGAAGACCAACCATCCTTCAGGACTGAATTCAGGACCAACCTTTTCTAGTTTTACTGAAAGAAACAGAGCTTCTGTATCCCATTAGCTTTTTATCTAATAACACTATCCATCCATTTTCTAACTGCTTCATTCAATTCAGAGTCATGGGGGAGCCAGAATCTGTCCCGGCACGCAGTGGACATGAGGCAGGATACACCCTGGACAGGACACCAGTCCGTCGCAGGGCACACCAACACAGGTGTACACACGCACACCAGGGCCAATTCGCCTACCAGTATGTCTCTGGACTGTGGAAGGAAACCGGAGGAGCTCCTGGAGGAAAGCCAGACAGACACGGGGAGAACATACAAACTCCACACAGACAGCACCCCAGGTCCAGGAACTGAACTCAGGGCCACAGGCAACCATGCTATTCATTGCCCCACCTTGATACCCCTAGCTACACCAGGGAGCATTTAATCTCTGGCGGAGCAGGATTGCATCTGTACCACCTATCAGCATACATGCTGTATTCTGTAAATACCCAATATGGGATCGGCACTTATTTTCCATCTTTACACTGTTGTGTGCTATCTCTATAATGGGCTGCATGAAATGCGATTAAATCTAAGCAGCATGAGTACTGCAAGGTCCAGAGGTTGCTTGAATCAGACTGGACTTGCTCAGCAGTAGGAAATTTTTAATTATCATCTCCAGGATGTGACTGGTGCCAGCAGAGGACATATACTGCACCTCTGACAGCCAGCGTTTCTGTTTTTTTCATAATTGTTTCCCACGGTGCTTAGATGCTTCTGGGTAAATTTCACCACGTTTTACGGAAACAGATGCCAAAATATTCTGGCTCACACAAAAAAAAAACATTTTTAACCGCCTCTTAACACTCTTAACAGCAGTCTGGTTTTGCGCTTGAACAAACACTAAGTGCCAAAAAAATAAAATAAGACTGACCACGGTCAGTGCTTCAGTCTTTGCTGAGAGTAAAGGGGTGTTTCTAAACTTGAAAAAAAAAATGTTCAAAGTTTTTCTTAAAAGTCTGAAACGGCTGTTTTAACCCAGAAAATGACCGAGTTAGCTGTTTCTTCAAAGGGAAAAGAAGGGGAAAGGCACAGAAAACAGAGGACTTGGTTCTTCTGTCTCAACAGTCACAGTCCTCTACATTGTTAAGTGCTCTGCCTCGGCCTATTAACAGACAATTCCACACCTGTTCCTTACCTTGAAGTCATCCGGGAGGAGCAGCTTGGATGTCCTGAGGAAGCTAAGAATGTACCGGAATATCTCTCCATCTCGGTCGATGAAGTAGTGCTGTTTCAAACTATCCAAGACAATGGGCTCTGTGCCATTGAACAGGCGGCTTATTCTAGAAAGAAATGGGGGAAAAAACAATTAAAAACTGAAAAATCCTGTATTCTCATTTCCCACTGTAAAGGGACTTATCCACCTCCTGCTTAGAAGCTCTCTTATTCTCTTCCGTTACAGATGGCCTAAATATCACCCTTCTCAGTCCAGGTCCAATCAGATTATTAACTACAGTAACTATCGCCTAATTAATCACATTCGAATTAAGCTGGAAACAGAAATCTTTTTGAATATGGTAATATATTGCTTGAAAGAAGGAGCTACGGAGATGAATGTCTCATATTCCAGGCCTTTGGTTTTGCTATCTCTTCTCTAGCTTTATAACTGTGGTATTTTTTTTAATGCTTTTGCAATACTTGCAGCAATAAACAGTGAGGGTCTTGGGGGTGCAGTTCAGTAACTGTAGATTAGATGAATGCCCCTGGCATTAAAACATTTAAAGTAAGACATCTAAAAATGCGGAAACAAATAAAATTAAATGAGGGGGCACTGAGAAGCTTTTTAGCTCAATATTCTGTGATGGAATTATGCAGCACAGTCAGTAACGAATGAATTAGATTGCAGCATAGCTGAGACATACAACTTCCATAAAAGCATCGTTCTGAAAAGAGTGAAGCAACTGCTTGAACCCTCAAAAAAATCAAAAGATAAATATCACGATTCTTTAGTGAAGTAGATAAAAAAACAGATCCCATAAATTGCTACTGATATCCACCTTCATTCATAAGCAGACCGCATCCCTTTTGCAGAACTCAAAAAAAGAGAAAAATGCCTTTTTTAATGAGCATAGTTGGCTTACCCACCAGAGTCCACAAAGGAAGAAGAATGCATGAATTATTGACAGGTATAGAGTAATAAGGTGGGCTTTTTTGCTCTACGTCCTCAGCTGACCCGCTAAAAATGAGCAGAAAAAAATAAAAGAGCAATTAGCTCTGATGTTTGCCATGAGGACTAATCAGGAGAGCTCTGGAAATAGAAGCAAAGTTAAATCTCTCAGCCTCTATCCGCCTCGTGCCTTATGCCCGTAGATAAGGTTGTGCACTTTACTGTCTTTCAGCAACAATGCCTATCAGTTATTTGGCATATTTGGAATGCCTTATTTTCACTCATTCACTCTTTTTCTGCTAAATTCATTTTTAAACATGGGCACAATATGTTTGATGTGCGCGAAGGTGTGAAATGTCAGGGATGATTTCAGGTTGGGCTCACAGTCTAAACCAGCAATTAACTGCCTTTTGTCTCCAGAAGCAGAATGTTCAACTGTACTGCCTTTGTATTCATGGGTATAATGAAGGGGATAATTGCAGAAGGCTATTTTTATGATGAAGTACACATTTCAACAGTGACAAAAGTTAAAATCTGGAATCGTTAGGCCCTCATATAACCTTTCCTTTATATTAAATCTATTGCACAAGGCACTAGGGAGTTCACTAGTGGCACAGGTAGTTTTTTCTGACCTTGTAAAGTGCATCAATATGGAACTGTGACACAGTATATTTTATCAGATGCTCCCAAAAGCAATAAGTTGCTAACTGTTGAATCAAATAAATATGGAAACCTATTGTTACTGTAAGATTGAAACAATCTAGGAGTGCCACATAAAATATTTTTCTCAAGTAGGCCTGAGGCCACATACTGTAAGGTTATTGTGAAAACAGCTCTTCAGAATGGCTTGGCACAGTAGTAACTAATCACAAATCAGAATAACACAATGAATGCTCATTGTAACAATTATGTTTTTGTTAATTTTCTTACTCCAGTTCACGAACTATTGCTATTTGGTAACTTTGATTTTCTTAAGACCCAGAACTCCAAAAAGGGACAAATTGCCGCTTCCTTAATTTAATTCAAGCACGCAGAAGTCCCAGAAGAAAGCACAAGGAATCCTTTGCCACCCTGTTTAAGAAATGGAAGCTATTAGTCACACCCCTGCTGAGGTGTTAACGGTGGCTACTAAATTGCATGGAACAGTAACATAAAAAGTACAATTTTCCTCTTTTTTCTTCCTGTCACTTCTCTTCTGATGTTGTTTTAAAGGTTAAGCTGCTGTTTGTATGAATAAAAATAACATCCCTGGATTTAATTTCGAGACCGTGTCATATTTTCTCTGGCTGTTTTCCTGTTTTCTCACTGCTTCATTCCTTCAAGCTTCCCAAATAAGCTTCTTTAACAACAGCTGTTGCTATGGGAAGGGGTCACTGATAGCATCACGTTGATGTAACCAGCTCTTTAAATAGCAGTTCAGTGTCAGTTCTGGCTCGCTCACACGTCTTCCAAAAACGCGTTTTTTGGAAGGTTCACATACAATCTGCAGAGCCCCGAAAATTACTTACCACTGTTAATGACCCATTGTCAGGACAAGTAAGACAGGACAACCACACAAAAAATGAAACGATACATTTCTTGCCATTCATGGACTTGTGTATGGAATGTGTATTACCACCCTGCACAAAATCTGAAACACATTTGGCTACTTCTGCTTCTTGTGGTAGAAGGGTATTTTAAGAAGTCAGAAGACGCCACAGCAGTTTGGAGCAGTGGTTGTGGTCCTGGATTAAGGGGTTGTGGGTTGTGGGTTCAAATCCCATGCAAGGCACTGCTGTAGAATCCTTCACCTGAACTGCTCAAGTAAGACTCCCAGATATGTAAACAACTGCAAATCTATGTCATTTTGAATACAGGTATCAACCAAATAAATCACTAGGATAATTTAAGAATGGTCAAGTGTGCCATGTTTATCTTTGATTTACGATCTTAACTTTTGCCACAGTCACAGAGTTGTCCTGAAAATCTCTACAGTACTACATCTCTACATCTATTGTTTCATTCTGAAGCATTACAGAATCATACTCGGGTTATCCGGTTAATCGAATAACAACTATAAATAAAACAAGGTTTATAGTGCTTAAGTCTCTCATTTAGTCATTTCAAATGAGTCACCCACAGAGAAGACTAGCCTCAACTCCACGTCCATGCTCATCCTCCACAGATACTGTATACCTGAGAGTCCTGTACCTGAGAACAAATGCAATAAGTCTGATCTAGAATACATTCGATTTTCTTTTTGAAATACAGCTGGGGATTCAGAGTATTAATCGCACCTCACATTGTGGAGTATACAGCTCTGCTGGCGGAGGGCACCCAACTCCAAGTCCGATCTGGTCTGCACCCCAAACTTGTGTTCTTACAAAGCTGTGCAGTTTTTGCCCTGAGTAAGGGCCATGCGCGAGACACTCACTCTCTCTCCTTTTCTGGAAATCGATGCAAAATGCTTTATAAAAAACCAATACTCATCTCACAGTTTGCCTGAGGTGATCTTTTCTCATATGGTCTTGCAATTCTTCCAGCTAGAATTTTCACCAAGCTCGCTCCGGGCCCTCCTCTGTTTTTCATCTCAACTTTTTAAAGCAATTAAAATGCTGCTTCTGTTTTCTTTTCTCCACCTCCCCTCCCCCCCCCACCCCCCACCATTTTTTAACTTGCTAGAAACAAGAATATAACTACTCGAGAATATACCGTCAAAGGGCTCACTGGGCTTTGCATCTGTCATGTCAAAACAGGTAAAGGAAAGAGGCCACCCAGCGTGCTGTCTAGAGATGAGTGGACAGGACTCAAACAGCAGACTGAAGGACAGAGAAAGGACTGCTCTACCTTACCAATGATAGATAGATACTTTATTGATCCCGTGAGGGAAATTGCAGTGCAACAGCAGCTCAGCACAGTCAACACAGCACAGTGTAACGAAATGATCCAATAATACAACAATACAATACGTATAGTCAGTATGGTCAGTGAGAAGTGCAGTAAAAGTTTTAAAAAAAGTAAAAAGTTTTAAAAAATGGTGCTTCAGGGAAGCTCATCTGAATAAGCTGACAGCAGATAACCATTTTAACTAATCCAGGCTGGAAGCGGTACATATTTGTAACAAAGGGGTTTAAACCTGATGGTTAGAACCGGGGTTTAAACCAAGCGTGCACTGGGGAGACAGTTGTGTATGTATCCAGAGAGGGGGAGGTGGCTCAGAGTTACTGTATGATTTCAGTAGTGTCACTTTGACACGTTCGATTTGATTCACTATAACTCATTCTGCTTTTGTTGCACAGTAGGGATGAAGGGAAATATCCAGCATGAAGCACTACAGCCCATTCTTAACAGTCCTAAGAAAAACACAAACTGAGTGCAGTGACACTAATTCAACTGACAGAAGAAACGGAAAAACAGTATTTTCTATGCTTATAGTACAGTACAACTTGCAGGAAAAGGTCAAACGTATGCCGAGACAGTTTTTAATTCAAGCTATTTTACAAGTAAAGTTACGCCAAGGTACAGTACAGTTGGTATCAAATAGTCTGAGAAGGTTTATCTTCACTCTTCGAAGCGAATGGGAACATTGTCCATCACTACCTCCAATTCTCAGTCATAATGTCAAAATTAAGCTAACTTAAGCAGTGATAGACTTCCAGAACACCAGCTCATACATCTTTCATGAATCTTGTCCTTAATGTGGCGGCCTGAAAGAAGATGAATTCCCAGACATTACTTACTAGACTAAGTTTCTTTTCTCTTTCTGCATAATTAAAAGGGCAATCTGTTAAAAAAATCACTGCATTTTAAACTTTTGCATACTGAGCTCAGAATTCTGACTGAGTCTTGACAGGACAATGAACTGAACTAAAAATCAAGATCTCTTATCAATTCACACCTATTTCTCAATAAGATATCAATAAGTATCATTTCCTGTTTTTTTAGCAAAACCAGTTCCATATAACCCAGCACAAAACACGTCTAATTAAAATAATCACTAGATATGCCTAAAACCGGCTCAAGATATATTCTAGTTATATTTTTTTCTATAATTTAAGTTCAGGATACAGAATCTGATTAAGTAAAAGCAGCAAACATAACTTTGACTAAAGGAAATTAAAAAAACTCCAAGAAAAAACATATTGATGCTTTGATTTTGAAGGCAAAGGCTATTCTAAGTCAAAGGATTGACCTTGCCTGACTATAACCTGTCTGTTCTCGGGAGTACAGTTTCCTCTGTGATGAACGTTGGAGTGTTTTTCGAATTTCAATGCACGACACGCTGGCACTGAAAGAATTGCTCTGTTAAAATATTTCTACACTTCATGTATTCTAGCAGTCAGGCTGTCACTAAAGACTCTGGAGTGAGAAACCTCAGATACTTTCAGGTTATAATCTGTTAATTTATGGCTGCAAGTCCTTGTTCCTCATCTCCTTACAAAGCACAGAAAGTTAAAACTCAATGCATAATAAAAATATGTAAATATTTTCACCACCTTTCTAGATGCTGTGAGTCTAAATGGATATTTGTTTTAAATTTCATTGTGATTGATAGATCATTGTATTCTTGAATAGCACACTCATTCCCTTAACCTTCAGCTGTTTTTGGAAGAAGTTTGTTTGCTTTAGATATAATATAGTGGAGCACCCAATTCTATAGTGTGCCGGAAATACAAGGCAACCAGCACACAATATTTTCTGCTCAATGTCCACTGAGACTACAATTCTTGAAACTGAATCTGCATTTCAAAGTAAGCCACAGAAGGCAAAAATACTTAAAGAAAGAAGTTTAATTTAAAACCTCACTGTGGTTTTACTGTTGATGTATTTATCATTTTTCATCTTCATTTCATCCACTTAAAATGTTTACAGTGAACCACACAAGAGGCAATTTCTGCTACAAGAGTGAAAGGCACATTAGAGTATGCCCTTACTCCTTCAGATGTATTTCAAACATTGTTGAGTTGTAGCCTATTCTTCAATAGATACAATACATTTCATCGATATATACTGTATACACTGTTAAACAGTACACATATCAAATCAGTGTCTATTCTTTAAAAATGATTTTAATAATCTTCACGTCAGAGAATGAAAATACTTACAGATAGCTCTACAAGAGACGTTTATGTCGATAATATTATTGCAGACGCTCGATTAACCGGTTTGCTTGCTCCTTCCCATATGCGATACACACTGTTAGTAATGAGGTTCTAAAATAAGACCATCACCTCGACAACTTTCTAAAATACAGTAGTACAGAGTTTGGTCTTCCTTCAGTTCTAGGAACTGACGCGTACAAATCCCATGACATTTACCGTATTTAGGGCTTCACACGAATAGAAAATACGATTACTGCTTAAGACGTATAGAGCTGCTTGTTCTTGAGTTATACTATTCACGCTTATCTTAAACATGATTACCCTTCAAGAACTATTTGACTGACTCGTTTTCTTAAACTTCTCTATGCATTTTCGTTAGCTAGCCACCCGGTATTGCTTTCTTACACCTATTCAATTTGTGGTAACTGAGGAATCTCGTTCAAGTGTGAGTCAAGCACTCCGAACTCTTGAAGAGAACACAGGCAAACGTCAACATATCTCAACCACCCATCTGATTTAATCACCTGTTTTCCGTCAAATGGTGATGATTGTTTCTTCTGCTTTTTCACTTTATATTTTAAGCGGTGAAAAAGTGTACTTCTACACAAAACATTGTGGATGTAAACAAGCGGAACGTGTACTAAAGTAGATTAACAGGAAGAGGGTAAACTATCATTTTGGAAGCTGAAGGATAAAGGGATGGCGCGTTTTAAGGTGATCTTAATACGTCTGACAAGTTGCTACAGTGGAAGTCGGACCTTTCTTGTCTCGGACGCTTAACTTAAAAACGCAAATTATTGTTGACGCCTTTACGGACAATAAAGGCAGGCCTATGAGTCCACTTTATAATAAAACAGATTCATGCAACCCCAGCTATTTTAAGTAAGTAATGTGCTGATATGGGTACTTTTATCAGCACACTGAAAATGAAGAATAGCAACACCAGCAAAAGGCACTCGCGTGATGATAACTGCTTATAAATGAAGCTTAAGGTTCCCGAGAAGAAACGTTGTATGAAGTGTCACAGGGATAATACCAGCTTCAGCAGATCCATAGATAGGCTGACGATGACCATGCATTTAAATACGTCATTCCTGCGGACCAGAGCGGTAGGGGAAACAGAGGAGAGAAGCAGAGTCTTACCTAGAGTCCGGGTATTTGGTGAGAGTTGCCAGACTGCTCGTGTACATGTGTCCTCCAACATCGATGTGAACCGGTGCGTTCGCTTTCGTCAGCTGAGCCGGTAACGGGATTCCCTGAGCGGCCAGAGGAGACACTGGAGACCGGGTCAAAGACAAGCGTGACATGCTTCGTCCTTCCTGTGTACAAGCCAATGTTCAAAAAAGGGAAGAGGGGAGGGGTGTTGGGGGGGAGAGAAAGCAAAGAGATTAATGAGGCGCGTTTCAAGAATGACAGTATCTCGTACCTTTAGAGCAAGTGCGATCTTGGCTCTGATCAGATCACTTCTACATCTGCCTGATCGCATATTTAGCTTACAAATTATTGCCACAACTCTAATTAAGTGTATTTGCATCCTTTTCCTCGGATTACCGGAGGGAAGAATGGAAGGTTGCTTATTAGCGATCAAGAAAGAAAAATGCTAGGTGTCAGCCTCCAGGGAGATAAAACAAACTGCAAAATTCTAATTAAAGGTCGTGGGCTTATGTGTTAGACGTGAAATATCCCCTGACAAACGAATAACCAATTTGTGAATTGGGATTCGGGGGCTTTTTGCAAGTTTGTCTCAGTAACTAGACACCTCTAAATTAACGACTTCCTAATCTCCAAAGGCGGACTCAATAATGCTGTTTGTCTCACAAAATGTCCCAAAATATTTTTAAAAAGCAAATGTTGACCAAGATATGTCATTTCTTTAAACTCGATTAGGAACCAATTCTTCGAAAATAGCAGTAACCTGAAATTAGTAGACAACGCAATAATTCAAGGAAAAAAATAAGCATTAATAATAAAATATATTAATGAATGACGAAGATGACTCTCTTCGCATGTTGAATCTACTAGGCAAAAGATCCCTGAAAGATATTTCTTTTCATTGCTAAATACGCAGAAAAGTTCAGCTGTACATGAAATAGATTATCCACGTGCTCCCTATTGCATTGATGAACCAAAGTCTATGTTGTTTCAGATATGGCCACAAGGTCAAAATGCCACTTTAATTAGCCTATATCTCATTCTTAGCATACCGGCTTGTGGTTTGCTAGTAAGTCAAACATACTTTTAACGCATGTAGTTCATTTCTTCTGCAAAGGAAAACGTTTGCTGTGCTATGTAAGAAATGAACTGCGACTGGTGGCGGTTAATTGAAATTAGAGTTTAAGGAAAGCGAGGTACGAGGTTCGCGTCAGCCTGTTCTGCACAGCTGAAAGACGTAGCTGGACGAGAAAAGCCGCAGCGCAGGTCGATAACCTTTAATCGACTCTGGGCAAAACTTGAATCGCTTTTTGACCTGCGAGTTATAAACGATAACGAATAACGAAATATCACAACATATGGATATATGTCGCCCCACTTTTACATCGAAGATGCGCTGGATGGCTTTACAATGTCGTGTAAATATCCGTCACCTCTAATGTCCGTCCGTGTGACCCAGTGCGTGAACCGAGCGCCAGCCACAACATCCCCCTGTGCGCGTCTTGGAGCCTGACACCATCACACACACGGGACTTCACCCCAGATGAGGAGTCATCAGCTGCTTTACTCACTACACGGAGAAGGGCGATCAAAATGGCTTTTTTCGTAGCGCCCCTTTTAACGCGTTGATAACATGTTTCACGTCCACACTGAAACTTTTCTAGTGATGTTTTTTTTTTTAAAAATCGCGTTGAAGAAAGCGTTACCCCCCGTATCGTTTTTTTTCTCACGTCAGTCAAACTTTGCGCAGCCCTCGCCCCCTTCACGTGTGGGTAGGTCGTTTCGGGTAATACTTTAACTTTAATACACGCTTTATTTTTTTGGGTGTGTGTGTGTGGGGGGGGGGGGTTCCCTGAATCAGATGGCCAAAGTCTTAACGCGCTAATTGCGCATATCGAGAGTGTTGTCAAAACTATTACCCATGTTGCGCTGAAATTAACGTCTCGGGATGCGACGCTCATTTGCGCACAAAATCATTTTCTGCCCTATTGTGCTCGCAGTTGTTCAGTTTTGGAGAGGTGACTGAACGAGCTATGTTAGCGCAGCTTGAGAGTGATTTCACCGAATCGTTCCTCCGTGAAGCCGCTCATTTGCTAGGCTGTTATTTTAACCATAAAAGGTAAACAGAAGGCTGTTGTTAGCGCTCCATTCAGCGCTTTTGCCCACGGCAGGATGCCCGGGGCAGAGAATGCAGAAAGACTACAGAATTTTCCAGGGTGTTGCCTGCCTCGCTACACACGAAGCCTACAGGAATACTGTTCATTTAATACACACTCTGGATGATACATTTCACATCCCAGTGAAAGAAAGACTTCAAAAGACTTAAGAACTTTTGGGCGTATGAAGCTATCCCACCTCTTCATATAGCCACGGGCCATGGTAACCAATACTGATATTAATGTTGGGGGAATAAGCCAGATACAAAAGTATACACACACACACCAATGGAGAGAGAGAGAGAAAACAGGAAAGACAGAGAGAGAAGGGAGGGAGGGAGGGAGGGGCTGAGGAGGTGAAGGGTTAGGTGAAAATAGAGCAAGACAGCCAGAGGGGTCGAAATGGATAAAAAAAAAGATGAAAAATTCAAAAATGAATGGGGCTAAATAAGGCTATTAAACAGCCATAGATGTAAACTATAAATCACGAATGAGTGTACCGGAGAAAATAAAGCAGAGTCCTGCTCACACTTTTGGAACACGCATTATTTATTTATCTCCACGCTCGGTCTAAAGTGTTCTCAGGAGTCCCCAGACAAAAATAAACATCCGAACTCGAAAAGGACCATTGACTCGTCTTTAATGAGATCAGCACTAACATCTGTTCCCTGACGGTCTGTATTATCGGTTTCTCATTGACTAAATGCTTGAAGTATTCTCGGGTTATTTAACATCAGACACTCTGTAACCGGTAATGAAAGAAATGATCGCCTTTTTATAACTGAGATAAGAGGCCACCGAAGTCAATTTTGTAGGCAACACGTTAAGGACTGTAGGCTGCTCAGGAAACGTGATTTAAAAAAAAACGCCAACTAAAAGTTTGATTTTGCAACACAACCGCTTGTGTTGATCGATCATAAACTTTTGAACAGAAACACCACACGTTGCGCGAGCGGTTCTACGACGCGTAGGTTGTGTTAAAAAATAATAAGAGCAGAAAAGAAAATCGACTTTATTATTAAGAGCTTCTGCTTAACGAAGTTTTATTTTCGACCAGCTGTGCTGCTGCGTACCTTTGAGGAAAACGTACATTACACGTAAAAGTTTATGTTCGCCCACCAAAAATTAAAACAATAGCGAAACACGGTTTCCACAATTCTATTACCCCTGAACATACATTTGTGCCCAAGGGGGGAATTCTGCCAATTTCACAATATGGCGTCTTTTTCACATACCAACATATCAGAAAAGATGTTTTTAATACGACGGAACGTTTTTGAAAATATACATTATACTGTTTTCATATCCCATATAAATTACTTTAATTTCAGACGTGTCGGTGGTTCGGCGTGGTTTTTCGTTCGGGAAGCACAACGCGATATTTACCAGCCTCCTCAGCAGCCTGTTCGTAAATTCATTCTCACTGGCGCCCGGTTAACATTGCATACAGACAGGGAGTGAGCTACATGCATCTCCTTGATTCATAAATTAAAAACAGATCACCCCGTGAAACAGGGAGACGAGCTTTCTATACGTGCATTATTCAGACGTGTGTACCGTTTCAAACGTTTTAGGAAAGTCCGAAGCAAATCCGAGCCAGATTTCATCCGTCCACCAGGAGAACTGAATTATCTCTTTCCGTAACATTTCCTCCAAGTTTGATAAAACTAAGTGCGATACCATACTTCAGTATTCCTCGAGTTTCATGCCCTTTCTTTCGCAGAGACAAGCCCCCAAAACCTCCAAAAACCGAGGAAAGTAGCTCTAATGCATTGTTATAAAAAGGGTCACTGTAGCTTTAAAGATCTATAGTGTCGACTAGACTAGTTGAGATCAGGCACTTTGAAAACAGCAACACAGGAAGCAAGCAGCGTCCTTACCTTGAACATAGACGAAATCTCTTCTTCCCTTTTTTCCGCTCTTATTTCTAGACTTTTAATATCAGACGGCTGGCCCCAGCTGCGATTTTTTGAGCTTCTTGTCCTTCTTTTTGCTAAAATGAAACTGCCGGGCTGTTATGAGAAGAAGAAAGCCAATATAATCCGTCTCTAAATAACAGAGGAGAGCTAAAAAGAATTCTTGCTCTAGGCTTTCCAAACGCCTCTGGGGCAAGGATTAGGCTACAATTAGCTCAACCCTACTCGCGCCCTAGCTAAATTCAAGATGAAAATTTGATATTTTTCCTCCTTTCCCCAAGATGCCGGTGAAGATTAGACCGAGTCATTTGGTATTTTTCCTCCTTTTCCCCCAAAATATAAATAAATAAATCCTTATAACGGTTTTTAAGTTCTGGTTTGCTGGGGGATAACGGTTTAATGTTAAGTATCAGGCCACTGTCACGTCGCTCGATAGACTTACTGAAGAAAAAAGCAGATTTTAATCATTGTCATTTCGTCTGATGTAATATTTCCCCAGGCATTTTCAACTAGGCATAAATTTTCAGTTCCCAAATAAGTAACGCTGGGCACGTTTCCCTCATCTCTTGCACTTATAGAGCGATTATGGAAGCACAGTGTAACTTGTTGATAAAGTATCTATATAAGAAATGCTGATGTTGAATATGCAGATCTCTATAAACAGTTTCCATGCGGCTGTTTTTTCTTTCCTTTCTCGCTTGCTAATGTCTCGTATTGTAACGCCAAATTTCCTGTAGGCCATTAAAACCAAATGACGTCTATCGACATGCATTCTGCTATTACAAAAAGCGCCCTCACAACCTGCCTCCAGCGAAACGCGCCATTTCAATTATAGCACACGGCTAGATGGAGATGTCTGCCGTGAAGACTTCCTATACAAGCGAGCAGAAAGGCAGGCTGCTAGCTCAAAGAGCAACCAGATTTTCTACCCTGAGATTCATTCTGTTGAAGTAAAATTGAAACACACTGACACACACACAAACGATGCACTAATGCGTTTAAATACGAAACACTAATAGATCAACCTTTTAATACACGAGAACATTTATTAACGCGCTGTCTACAACACTGAACTGTACAAAAATCTAACCGTTCCCCCTTCTCCACTTTACAGGTGCTTACATAGGCTAGCTGTTTATTTATTTATTTGTCTGTTTGTTTATTTGCGTGTAAATAGTTCTAAATAATGAATGTTGCATTGAGCCTTATAATTACAGTATTCCCAAATCCTTCCCTTGCATTCCCGCTCTCGGTGTTTGTTTCTTGATGTCTGGCGCCTACTAGTGTCCGAAAGGACGCACGGCCACACTAGAAAGAGGGAGATCAAGGTTAAGAGCCGAAGGTAGCGATGGATTAATTTGAAGTGCGCTTTGAAATCGATCCTTCGCCCTGTGCGAGAGACGCCTTTCTCCCGATAAAGACGGGCAGATACCGTCTTTCACCCGCTTCGCATTTGCCTTCAACTTACTCTTCCGGACAGGGCAAGACTTGGGAAATTGGGAAAAAGGGACCATCCGATCCCAGATACACCCGAGACACCCGCGCACTCCCAGATCCCCTCATCTCTCCACTCCTTGGCATAGAGCAAGGAACCTTTTCCCCTCGGGGCGAAATTTTGTTGTGTCTTCTGGAGTACAAACTACAAGGAAGACAGGAAAAAAATTCTCATTAAAGTAACAACCCCGCAGTTAGTTCAATTACACGAAGTATGCAGAAGATGTTGTAAATTTAAAGATTTAAATAGCTTACAAAGTTGCCCCGGGCCCCATCAGTTAATTTCCTTAATTTATGGATTTTAGCTGAGTGTCTGAAGTGAAGAGGAGACGGAGAAGTAGGTCAGCCCAGAGATTTGCATGCAACATAGACCAAATATTGGGTATTCTTGACCAGTTTCAAGCGCAGGTAGGAACGCTGGTGACACGTTAACCGCACACCAGCTGTTCTGCTAATTTTGCGTGGTGATCACTGAGCGGGTTTTACTTAACAGAGGGGAAAGGCTGAGAGATGTACATTTTGAAATATACAGTACAGACGAATAGGTTTCACATAATCTAATATTTGTACATTCCAGTTGTGCATCAAGAATGTAGACTGTGTAAGCCCAAGATTTTGAAACACAAGTGAAATCTGTGGTCTATGTATTAGATCAATTTACTATAAACCTTAAAGTCAACCGAAACGTACCCAAGACAACTGCAGCTTCGTCAGATAGGCTACTGGAAATGTGTCTATTGGATTATTTGTTTCAGGAAAGAGAATAAATTAGTTTTACGAGACGAGATTTACTTTCGTAAGATTCACATTTAATAGAATTTAGCCCGGGGCAGTGTTCAGCGTTATCATCATTTTTCCTGAATTCTTTCCAAAATTATACCTTTATAATACTTTACAAAGTAATTTATCGTACTATGTGAGATGCTTCATAACTATTGATCAATAACGATATATTCATAAGAAAACGACAAATATCCACAGAATTGGGGTAGTCTTTTGCACCTACACAGAATAGCACAATTGCTGTACCGTACATTTTACGACAGATTGTGTTGCGTCTTGGTGGAATTGTTTAAAGCTTTGGTTGTGTTAATTATATTTATCCGAAGAGAATATTAAACTGTAAGCTTATTTAATTTTGAAGTGTTTCTAAAAAAATAAACAGAAGCCTGCTATTAACTACACCGTGTTGAAATCAGAGGCCTCAGAACACGTTCAGCAAGGTATTTCGTCAGGTAGGCTATCCCTTACGAGGGCGAGCCAAAACGATACGATTAGTTAAACATATGAACGTTTTGAATGCAATCATTCGAGTAGCCTTCCAAATATTAACAGACCAAACAAACTTCGATCTCAACGGCAAATATTTCCAGGGTCATTTGTAGAGTTAGTGTCTTCACGGGGAGACGGACACGGTATATTTGTAGTTACATTATGGGATAAGTACTGATGACCGTGTTGTTGTTGATGATGATGATGATGATAACAGTATCCAAGTACAGAATTGTCTTCCTAATACATATGAGATTATTATTCCATTAAAAGAAAGTCACTGGTGCCACTCCGAAGAAAGAATCAATCAACATTCGCGAGGCCTCTTAGAGGGAACATGTATGCAAATGAGATGTATGCATTAATGTATGACCCTATAAGAATAATAAGTTTGCCCCAAGGTTCCGAAGCAGGTGTCATTAACAGCGATTCGAAAAGCGTCATGGGACGCGACTGAAAGCCAGTGCTGTTCTATTTTCGTCATTTCATCTCTTTTCTGAGCAGCGCCCTTTTGTTGTTGTTGTTGTTGTTGTTGTTGTTGTGCTTGATTGTTTGTATTATCAACCTAAGCCTCAGATAACGGCAAAATGTATAAGCCGACGTCTTAAAAGAAGTTATGAATAAAACAAAACATGTATATTAAATCACGGTATTGCCAGCGATTGTATAAAAACAAAATAGTGAGATTACTACTAGACCATCAGCATTTTGATCGGTACGCATTCTTCTTTCTTGTGTTATTAGTCTTTTATAAGTTTTATGTATAAGCTTTCTAAAGAGTCTGGGAAAGTATCTGCAAAGATTTAACCAATCCAGCCTGTCCAATTATGAACTGTATGCGGCACTGGGCAAGCTATGAGGTGAAGCTACACCCTGCACAGAGCACGCAGGGACGACTAGGAGACACCGGTCAGCCTGGCCAGCATGTGTCTGGCAGGGGGCAGGAAGCTGGAGCACCTGGGGAAACCCATGTGAACACTGAGAGAACATGCAAACTCCACACAGAGGGCAGCATGGCTGTGAGGCAGCAGCACTGACCTCCATGCCTTCATGCCCAAATCAGAATATAACAGGTATCTCCACCACTGGCCCCAGAGAGCCTCAAACCCGTGAAGAAAAAGGACGTTCCATTATCTCAGACTCTGAATGTGTGCCTTGAATTATCTGAACTAGAGAGCTAGAAATCATGGTCCCGAAGGACTGGTTTTTAAACCACAGGTTCAACAGACAATCTTTCTGTGCATTTTCCGGACGTTCAGTTTTCTGGTGAAATCTCAACATTTACTGAGACATACTGTCTGGCTCCTTGAGGTGAAGATGGTTGATAACTGAAGAAAACATTTATTCTTCAAAAATAATAGTTCCTCAAGCATTCATTCTTCATACAGTATATATATATAGGAAACAAGAGCATGGGAATTAGTAATCTACCCTTTTTTGACCGATTTGGAAACATTTCAAACTTCATCTCTCTGTGACTAATGTACAAGTCAACAAAGTCAACTGAACTGATCTCACAGGCTGTTCAAACTCCTGATTCCAAGATCTGAAGCTCCGCGGTGACTATTTGGAAACCACTTAATGTCATATAGCTGAATGGATCTTAGTAGATGATGAATCCAAGGATCTCAGCTTGCCCTGATCTCAGTTTTAAATGTACATCCATATCGTTTCCACTCGAGTCCACTTGTCCATATTCCACTGCTGATTCTGAAGAAGCCCACAGAGTTGACTTTGAATAACTGGATCTCCTTGTCATCTGCTCTGATGCTCATTTTAATTTAGCCTGTCAGTGTAGGATATTCTTCTAAAAACCAGGTGTATCTGGTTGCTTTCCTGTGGACAGATTTCAGAGCAGTGGTATCCTTCCCATAATATGTGTTGACCACACTTTTTCACAGTATTTTAAATGAAGTATTACTAGTGCACTGTGTAATTACGGTATAAGATCCCTTGATTTAAATTCTACACTTTTAACCAGATGACTTTTTATTATTTCCCCCACCTTGTATAAAATGGAAATGATATGTCAACATGAACACTTTTTTGTTGTCTTTTTTGTAAGTACCCTCTACAAGCTCATGGGTTCCCACTAGGTATCTATCTAGGTATTCATTGTGGCAGATCAGCAGTAATTAAGACAGTAATTTCAGCTGATCTGCCACTAGATGGCATAAAGGTCTGTATTGCTTGTATACAGGTTCACCCATGTGGTGTATTAATTGATTAATTAGATACTTAGTGAAGAGGCAAGATGCACATTTTCACATGGGATTAATCGAGACTAGTTTATTATATAAAAGGACTCACAGGGGCCAGGGGTCTTGATTTGGTTTTAAATTATGTCTTTGTTTATTTTCTTCTTTTAGGTCCAGGGCATCCTGGAATAAACCAAACCAAATCAAAAGTGTTTGGTCTTTTAAAATCTGAAAACATCTGGTAATAAAAAAAAAAAGAAGGTGAAGATGCACAAATTAAAGTGCTCAAAGAAACTTCATTGTAAGTACACTTCAGTTCCGAGGCAGAGAGTCCTTGACATTAATCAATTCATTCCTGTTACCTCCTTTATCTGTAAATAACCTTTGTCACACAAGACCTCCCTCTGCTGGATATTTAAAAAAATAACTCGCTACAGACACTATTTTCTGTACAGTATCTTGTCCAGGATTCCATTAAATGCTCTCGTGGGAACCCTCCAGCCTTGAGCTTTATTGGATCAAATCCTTTTCTCTGGAGAGGTGGTGTGACCAGACTGCCTGACCCTGTCACTGGTACTGTACTTCTCGTGCTCCTTACAAGAACAGGGAGGTGAGATGTTTGGGCCAGTAAGGAGGCAGCTAGTGGTGATCACAACAGGATAAACAGCCTCCCCTCACTTGCTACTCTTCTTTTGGTTTTGTACATGACAGATCCCTGTCTCTGCTGTATTCCTGCATCTTTATTCTTCTTGCCTATATCATTTTTATTGAGGTTCTTTTAAAGAGGATAATCTTGAAGAACCATTCATGTTATCGCAGCATATACGAAGATGTAAAGACAATTTATTTAATTACATCAGGAACATTGGTAGAAACTATTCTCAGGGTATTTTGATGGGTGTTGTAGGTCTGATTTATTCAGTCTAGAAGACGTTTATCTCTTTTTACTCTACACGTTCTATGACTTCGTGCATCTGAAATAACATTTTGTCATGCAATGCAACATGGAGGTGATGTCTTTCATCGGACAGCTGCAGTAATGCAACTTCTAGATAACTTTGTGGTGCCTGTACTGTCACTTCAGGAATTAGACAGCAGAGTTGCACAATAACCACAGCTGCCAATACACAGATGGGCTAAACATGTACAATCAAGCCTTTCAATGATCCATCAGAAGCAGCAATGTCCGACAACAAAGGTGTCTGTAATTCCACTGAGAAGAGAGACAATTCAGTGTTCTAGCAGGGCTGAATGTGATGCTATCTTAGAGAACTCGGTGAGAATATATTGATTGCCAGGTGGTTTAATCTGTGGGCTGGTCCCTGCCAGGAAGGCCTCGGGCTAGATCACAGGGCTGTTGATGCCACTGCTCTTTTGCAAAACAAAAAAATTCTGTCTTAACTCGTTTTTCCATTTATTAAGAGAAGCCAAAAAGTGAGAAAGTCTTATTAACCAGATGAGGATATCAAGCCTCAGTTGTTCTTGATGCAGGCAATGAATTGCTGGTATTAAACCCCCCATGCAGCTTGGTTAATGCATGCTCATTAACTCAGGATTGTTTGCAACTGGAGTCTTTGCTTTACTGCCAGAAGGTGGGGCCATTGTTCTTCAATTAAAAAGGGAAGACTTGTAATTTAAAGGCTGGGTACCTGGTGTGTCACTCGGGACCGATGGTGTGACAACGCCTGAGAGTTTGCGTCTTTCCTTCTGCACACTTTGCTCGCCATTAACACAGTCTTGGACCCTGCACAGAGCACGCAGGGACGACTAGGAGACACCGGTCAGCCTGGCCAGCATGTGTCTGGCAGGGGGGTGGAAGCTGGAGCACCTGGGGAAACCCATGTGAACATTGAGAGAACATGCAAACTCCACACAGAGGGCAGCATGGCTGTGAGGCAGCAGCACTGACCTCCATGCCTTCATGCCCAAATCAGAATATAACAGGTATCTCCACCACTGGTCCCAGAGAGCCTCAATCCACTCTTACAGGCTGCAAGGCAGGGCTTCACCATGGACAGAACCCCAGGCCAGTGCAGGGCACACACACACACACAAACAGGAATCACTGAGAGTTACTAGTTAACAGAGTCAGCATGGCTTTGGAAGGTAAGAGAAAACCTGGTAAAAAACTGACGCTGTGTAGGTTCTTTACATTTACAATAGATGGACAGAAGTGTTACTGTTTTCAAAGATGACAGGGGGAGTCACTGAACTGTCAGAGTTAAAAAGTGAAATTAAATTTAAATTGGTACGCCACACAATGTCCCAAATATGCAACACACTTCAAATCAAAGTAGCTGTTTTCTGATGCAGGTATCTTTTTTTTTTCGATAAAGGAGAGCATATATGAACAAGGCATTGCTTTTGGTTCCTGTATAAATTGTGAGAAGGCAGGGTAGTTAAAGTTTAAAAAGTGTTTTCAGAACTCATATCCTATAATTTGCTATGCTTTGTCGTCCTATTTTTGCCTGCTGTTCTGTTTCCCCTGTCGTTTGCCTATCTGGTTGATGTATTTGTGCATCAGTAATGCAGTATTGACAGTTATTGTTCATTATTTCAGAAGCAACATGAAAGTTCCAGTGTATTATTAGAAGATGCTGCAATGTAGCGCATACAAACAGGCACCTTAAACAGGCTGTGCAATTCCCCTAAGTGCAAAATGCTAGCAATTACTTAAGCATAATTGAGAGATGGCACTAGGAAAAAAAAACAGCATGTATTAAGAGGGCATATATTATCAAAGGTCTTTCTTTCCTCTTTTTGGAAGACATCTTAGCACTGAAGGTACAATGATTGAATGAGCCGAGTTCTTTTCTTCGTTTGTTTTATTCACACTTTTACTCGTGAGAATGTGTCGGCCTATTTGTGCAAAATGACAGTTTAGGATCTTGAATTTTCAGGAAACACTCTGATGATTTAAAAGCTTTAAAGGCTGCATATCAGGTCTTGGCACAAAGAAAAAGAAAAACCAAGTTACTGTTAAAGAGGGGGGGAACAGACTTGTCAGTGCAGATTGGCCAATGTCTATAAACTATAAAATCAGTGTAAAATATAGTGAAGAGTAGTGAAACTTTGATATAAGTGAGGCAAAGAACTTACAGTAGGTATGTTATTTTTTCTATTAAATGCTGAATATACTGGAAATATCCCAAGATAGTCTGCAAAATAGGGTTTGTCTGGTAGGAGTCAGTAAAGTCCATATAGAAAACTTCTGACCTTCCTTTACTGTCAGTATGACCAAGGAGAACTGATATCAAAATCACACACTTAGGCTTTACCTGCAATACATTTCCCTGCACAGTGATGAAAGAAAGGGTCTTCATATAAGCATGTCTTACACAGAAAAGGTCAGAAACTCACCTAAACATGTCAGGGATAGGCTATGCATAGCCTGAGGAATGGGCAGGGGGGCTGGGCTGTAGGGAGCTGTAATGTGAGATCTATAGTAGGAGACAAGTTCCCATTGTCAGCAGTACAAAAACTACATTGATAATCCAGAAGTCTGTAATCAATGTCTGCTTTGGGAAGCCTACATGAACTCATTTAAGGCCGAATAATGAGTGTTTCCATGTAAGGAATATGTTCTGGTTAGGGGAGCCCTTGTGACAACAGAAAATGGCTTAAAACAAATAAAAAATGGTTTAAAACAAATCTCAGCCTTTAGAACTCGAGTATTTTGTCACGGGAGAAAGAATGGTAAGTAGGCCTGATGTAGACCTAAGATTCAAGGCACCTTTAAAACTGAGAACGAGGTTTTACACAAAGAACTGTGGGAGTATGGAACAAGCTAGCCAGCCATGTTATGGAAACTCGTACCCTGACTTCCTTCAAAAAGTAATGAATGAGACCCTTGGATGAATTAACTATTAGAAACCAAAAGAGATATATGTGCCAAACGCCTCCTCTTTGGAATCTTTCCTTTTACATCTTTGATTCAAGTAGTCCCTTGGGTTCAGTTTTTTTATATACTGTATTTCAAAAAGGTAAAAAGGAAGATAGTTATCTCTCACTGGACATTGTGTGAAAGAAAGGAGTGTTATGGAAAAAGAGAAACGTTAGATGGCATTCCAGTCACAATTCACTTGGAGGGCATTACAAGGACAATTGCAAGCAGAACAAAGCCATCTCAATTACACAGTGAGGTAGGCAAGTCCAGTACGTCTTTAACATAACTTTTCACCACTAGGCTTTGACTTATTTTTGCTGCCATCGTGTGGTTGAATTTGTACATTACAAGTAAATATATAGGCTATAAAGAAATGAATACAGTCTATATACAGTACAGCAATAACAAGTGAAGGCTAAACTCTTCATAGTTTAAAATAAATGAATACAGCCTATATACAATATCTAAGAGGCTATTTAAAATCCACATTAATAAAGATCTTCATTGTTTATCAAGGACTCTGTGACCTTAATAGTATTTGTGGATACCTTTCATTTGTTTTTATAAAAATGAACCCAACTTGGAACAGTTTGTGTTACAATCTTTTCCAACATTTTGTATATGCAAATTAAATGTATTCTGTATATTGTTCTATTCGCACACCATCTTCTCTGTGTTGGTGGATTTGTTTCCGATCTGATCTGATTTGAGATAAGCGCTTTGAGCATTTTCCCTTAAGAAACACCCCAGTCACTGGTTTACAGTTTTAAATAGCTTTTGACATCACTAAAAATATTACTTTTGAAAAGTGATTTTCTTCCTATCTGATGAGCGTTTTTGTTATAATAAGATGTCAGCTCCACCACACAGTGATTTAAGCTGAAGATTTTCTTCACTGCTTTGTTTTGTGGTAGTGCTGCAGTTGTCTTTAATATCTGTCTGTGATCTCTGGATTGTGGATTCGGCAGCTGATGTACAGCATCATGGCTCAGGTGTAAATGTCACCACGCCACAGGTGAGGAGTTCTCAAATTCCACTCATTGCAACCAGTTCCCTCCAGCTGTGTGTTTAAATCCTGGACTATCTATCTGTTGAAGAACTGAGAAGCCTGTTGCACCCGAAACGCTGTGGTGAAGTTGTTTGCAAGGGCCACAGTTTGAGAACCCTTAACACCTGTCAGTGAAGCCTGCCAGGTGTCCATTCCTGTCTCTCCTTGTGGCCCAAACCAGCTTAAAGAAAGACGACAAGATGCCAAGATTTGGGAGGATCTACAGTATTTTGGGGTACCTGCCCTTTCGTCACTGGACTGCCTCCGATAAGTGAAAGTGAACCAGCCACACCCAATTTGATTTTTTTAGCCCTGAAGATCCATTAATTTACATGTGATAAGCAATCCCCAATCCCTCTTAGCAACTTATTTCTAAGTACACAGATTAAGACTGTGATACTTTTGTTCCTACAAGTTTCCAGATTGTATTGCACAAGTAAAACAAGCCTTTGCCTGTGACTCCATTAGAGCTCTCTTTTGGAGATTGCCTGTAGAATTACCTTAACCTAACCCACGTCTCCACGAACCTGTTTAGTTCTGGAGAGCCAAGTTCAGGTTCTTTAAATCATACTGTATATTGAACAGATTAGCACTACTACTAATCAGTCTTACCAAGTTCAGTGTTCATTTTTGCCTTTTCCATTGGGAAGGCACCGCACATGAATCAAAGCAGAAACCAGCCATTTTAGCTTTTATCCTAAAGCTATACGGATTTTGTCCATCTAGAGTGTATGCAATTCTGTCCATAATATTATGCATGGCTGCAATTTTATTTGAAAGTTGTAATATAGTGTGAAGCAAAGTTCATGTTACTAAGTGGATTACTAAGTGTGTTATTTATCCACATGATGCAGTTACACTTTTGTGTATATTGTTTGTGTATGAGCGTGATAATGATTGAATGGTATTTGCAATGTCATGGCTAAGGTCCTTGCATATTTTGCTGTGCAAACAACAGTATGTTTTATGCCCTTCAAATTGTAATGGGAGCAAGCATGGGATTGAAAAAGAAAACACTTCAAATTAAGGAAGCTGAACAAATCATTATGGGGAACAAAAGCTTTCGTGAGCTTTTTGAAACGTTTATAGGACCAAAGTGGTGCGCGTACAAATGTGTGTGGTGAGACAATAATGGACAGCAGTCTGAATCCATTTCTTCTTCATTAGGGAGGTCCTAACAGCAAACAGAGCTTTGTTTTGATGTGGCTTGTGAAGGCCAGCTCCTCTGTCAGCACTGAGGCCTTCTGACACTGTGGAAGCTCAGGGCCTCAGGCACTGGGGGCCTGGTGAGAAGGGAGGGCAAGGGAGGGGGATCAGAGGGCTGAGAGTGTCTCGAGTGCCCAAGGCACCCGGCGTTCTGTACGTAATAGGCTGGGGGTTGAGGGCTCTGCTTCGGGCTGATGAAATTTAATTGTCAGATATGCAATCCCAGTGATCCCTCTCAAAAAGAACTGTAATTAAACCCTCCTGTATTCTCTTATGCTATTTGGAGTCTGCTTTTCGTGTTTGTTCTATCACAGCTCTTATTAAAGAATACTGGCAAGTGTATTGCAAGCTGGTGCCACTGGATGGTGATCCGTTATGTGGTTTCGTTCGGAGAATTGCTCATGCCTGAGCGAGAGAGAGAGTTCAGTATTTGTAAGGCTGTTTTCGTAGATGGATTGTTAGTCTTTTTTAGACAGATACCGTGGTATGCCACAGTGAACCTACCTGCACGTGACCAGGAAACATCTGAGAGTGTTTTTGGTATTTCTATAACATGTTGTGTCTTTATTGACTTTTGAAACCATAATAGATTTAGTCATTTATGTAACGTTTAAGATGAACTATTTCACTCTTTCAGACACTGACTATTTGGCAGATGTTACTGTTTCTCTGTGCTCTCATACAGCTATCCTCTTGCTTTGTTTTCCTTGAATGGATCCTATCAGAAGAACCCACGTGGTCTTCATTTTAATTAAGTATTAATTGAAAAATAGCAATCTTGAAATGGCATGTTGGAGCACTGTGCTGTCGGCTAGAGGCTGTGAAGTAAAAAAAAACTTCATCTGGGTTGTGCGGGTTCTCATGAATAGTTTATGGTGAAAAATAAGTCTTTATAGCTGAAATAAAGAGGTCTTGCGCTATACTTCAGAGGTTCCAGTGATGCAATTGTCACTTCTGTTTAATCTTAATTCGAAAATCGAAACAAAAATTGTGATTTATTTCAAGATCCTTTGCCTTGTAATTCTTAAGAGACCCAGTCTGGTGTTCTGTAGTTAACTGTAAGAATATAGCACATTAGAAACAATGCAAATGCGATTAATTTAGTTTTTTGTTTTACCTTGAAGACTCTCAGCTATTCTGGGTTGACTGTGCTTGATGGGAACAGCAGTACCTTTTCTTTCACTCAAATGAAAGATCACACTAGGTGAAAAAAGGCTCAAATATGAAAATAATTTGGAAGAAGACGCCACTTGCTTTATTTAAAAAAACTTTTAGACTTTGAAGATGTCACCACATTGTTTGTTAGATGTTATATCTTTTGTGGGGACATTTTCCCAGAGAGACTGGTTCTACTTTGGCAGTAAAACACCCACACACAGAAAAATTAACGACATAGATTCGGCCTTAAATGCAATTAACATTTGTTCCAGGCTTCTGGTACCGATAGTGGCTGTAACAGAATTCTGTGACATACAGTAAGTGATACGAACTATTCATCTTAGCAATCAGATACACTTTAATTAAACGATAATGTATAAAGCAAAAGTCTTATACACTATGTATAAGTGTTCTCAGATGAGGGCTAGTTTGGGATTTTTACCTGTTTACACTAGAGTAGTGCACCTGAAAGAGGTACAATATCTAGAATCTAGAAAGACCTCTGGGGGGGGGGGTGGTTACACGATTAAGAGAGCCAGAGCTAAGAGCTCTGAATGGTCTGTCCATTCTTGTGATGTAACTGCACCCTTACTGCTGTACAGAACGATGTTTTGCCTGCTACTCCTTATTTTCTATAGTGTTCTCAGACTCTATAGCTAGATGGTTGATTTGAGATTGAAAGGATGATCAACAAAAGAATGATGTTTAAGTGCCCCAGATGCAGGAGAAACCTGACAATTTTGTAAGTACCCAAGAATCCTTGGCTTACCATTCAAAGTTACATAATTGTCTCCATGATAAAGTCATTATTGGAGGACAGCATTGACCCAATAACTTACATCAGTTGTCACATTCTCCTGCATTTCCGCTCCCTTAAGCTGAGTATGACATATGGGAGAGCAAATGCTCAATTCAAATGAAACGGTAATTCTAGATAATACCATTTTAATGTTCTGGTTACAGTCACGTCTGCTGTTATTCTGGGCACCCTGAGTTTTTTTTTTGTTTTTAGCTGTAAGGTAGAACTGCACATGATGGCTGAGGTGAAAGGTCAGCCACAGAGGCAGATGTCCTGGGGGTTGGGGGCTCTGCGGGCATTTTCTCAGAGCACTGAATCTCAGGGGGCTGCAAATACCAGCCAGACAGCCTATCGGAGCTGACAGCGTACTTTCTGAGCGATCGCCAGGAACATCAGACCTCTGCAAAGAAGATGAAATCTCATTTTCAAGCACAGTTTGTCCAGATCAATAGTGACACGCTGTACTAAGGTGGATGATTTGTCAGTGAAAGGAAGCGCTGGCTCGAGTGTTTGACTGTGATTGATAAAAAGCCAGACAAATTAATTTACCCGGGAGATCTTAGGGTGTCTAAGCTGCAGTTGCACCTCCATTCTGGCATTATTCCTTGTCTGGAATCACATCTGTTCATTTCAGAAATGCATCATTATAAAACTGTTAGATTAATAATGCAGCATTTTGTTTTGTGATTAAACATATTATCTTGTTTGGACTGATAGAAATTTATGTGTGCCATATGAAAATGTTACAGTAATCAAATAAAAAACAAAGCCAAAATTGAAATTCTGCTAAAGCTACTATGACTTCATTGGGTACATTAAGATAGTTTTGTATTTCTGTTCTTTTAGAAATCATCGCCAATTGTTCTTTGCCCATCTGATTTGAAACAGCCAGCTACAAACCCTGCAATCACACACAGGGGAGAGTGAGGAAGTGCAGGCTGTTTTTAAAACTGGTGTTTTAAAAGCTAATGTATCAAAAGTCCAAGACTTTGAATAAATTCACATATAACCAAAGCCTAACCCTGTCCCATTGCATACTGTACTATAGTATATAGTATGTATGGTTAAAAGACATAAGTAACCCTCCACTATATGATAAAGTATCAATGCATTGCATTTTGGTTAATTTAAATAACATTCATCAAGTAAAACTTACAAATGTATAGTAATCAGCTAAAACAAGCAACATGAATCCCTCCTCTGTGTCCACCGGATGCTGTGCTTTTTCGCTCTGCTCCTTGAAAAGCGCACCCCACTGTAATGAAACTGGCAATAAAACCGTCAGTGGTCCAGTAAAGTCGTCTCCAGCCTGTCATTCCCCACTCTGCTGACACAGAACCTGGAGTGTTCGTTGCAGCAGTGAAACAAGCCCACGCTGAGCTGCGGGGGCTGGGCGGAGGGTAGCTGGGCAGCGGGCAGGGAGAGGCTCACTCACTCGCTGGATTCGTCTCACCATCCGAGTCTGTGGCGCCACTGATTCGAAAGTTGCTGTTGCCGAACCTTTGGCTCGGTTTCATCCCGCCCTGCTCTTCTTTCGCCCATGACCCCTTCTGCCAGACTGAATTACAAGTAAGCAATTTCGCGAATGTGAAATTTGCAGATGCAGAATACTATATACAGTACGCACAAGGCCTCTTTCACTGTATCCGAACTATTGATACAATCGTTCCGCCTCTATTTACTGTTGCACAGTCTCCTACAATAGAATGAACCTTGTTGCCTTCCCACAGTTCACAATCCTTTGCCACCTCGGTCAACCTGTTCTCAGCCAGCAGCCGTAGGTGTGCTACGATATCTAGTTATACAGTTGCGTCCCTACAGGGCAATTCAAATAACTTTAAGCTCAGGCTCTTTAGGAAGGTATTGTTCCAAAAGCAATTGACTTGACTCCCAGAATTAATTCAGTCCTCTGAAGAGGGCAATCCATCCTGGTGAGGCCGGCTTCGCTGAAGGCCTTTCCCACAGTTGGGTAATTGGACCGCGGAGCCTCGGTGTGTCACAATAAGTTATGGACGGAGGCAGTTCATTGTCTCCTGCTGCAGAACAGTTTCTCACATGTGTTGAGCCAGACAATTCTTTTCGCTGCCTCCTGTCAGAAGCCGTTAAAAGCAGCACTGTACGTCTGCAGCACTGCACGCCTTCCATGACCAGGATCCCTCTTCTCTGTAAGTTTTGCACATCGCTAAACACACCTCGCAGGCCATCAGATTCATTTAAGAAGTGAGTAGGGAGCTGCGTCGGCATGCTTGGGCAGCAAAGGAACAGGTAAAGGTTCAATCCATGCTGAAAGGTAAAAAAAACAATGTGACTGTGGAGCCTTCTTCAGGTGTGTGGGAGAGAGGAAATAAGGCCCAGGAGAACACCAGATGGAGGAGGTGAGAAGGGGCGGGGAGCAGGGAGGAGATGGGCGTGAAGCAGGTGAGAATGAGTGTCCGGGCTCAGGGAGAAGAGGAGGAGAGGTGTGGAAAGCCTTAATCAGCAAAGGCATAATGAGGACTGAGAGGATTTAGAAGGAGATGAGATTGACGTTGAGAGAAGGGGAAAGTGTGATCCAGGTTTAAGGATCATTTTCGCTTTTGGATGTCCTTCTGCAATAGGAGTTCCGAAACCCCTCTTGCTGATGATTGAATTAAATGTTCCTTTCCGGCTTCTGGCCTCCACTCTGCCGAGCCCAGGACATTCGATGGGTGCTGGAAGTCAGTGTAAAATCTCTGCACGACCTAAATACTAACGAGCAGAAGAGTGTTAATGTATCTGACTTTTTGGTGTTGGCATGTACTGTATATGCTGACAAATACTGACACTGGTAATATGAAACAGAATGTTAGGTGCCTGATATCGGTCTTCAGCTGAAAGAATGACTTTCTCAGAGGCTTGAAATATGGTTCACTTCATCACTGTACGATTCTACTGGTAAACCAAAGTTCAGTGGAATTCATGTTCATGATGTACACTTAATCATTTATGACTTTAAAACCACAAACAGGAAATGCAGATCTACTGCAGGGTCTGTGTATTCTCACCTTTTCAGGACACCAGCAGAATGAAAAACCAGAAGATGCAGTTCTTATAACAAGCACTGGGAAGAGCTGTACAGGGCAACGTTATGACAATACAGTATACCGTAACACTGCTATTACTAATAATACCTACATCAAAACATTACTACAACTTGCTTGAAAAATTAGGTCTTCCAAGTGGTCTCTAAAGGTGTGGATGGCTCTGTCAGTGTTTGCCATGAGATTTCAATCTGATTTTTAATGTGTGGGACTCACAAAATCCCAGGACTACTCTTTTATATCTGTTATGACTAATGACTTCTGTGGAAGAGCAACTATTAATAAATGAGATGGCATTCCTATATTCCTGCTTACTCCTATAATCTGTGCCTACTTCCTGTATTATATTTATATACTGTATTTTATATATTTCAAGTTTTAACTTACATGGGAATTACTTTAGATTTAAATGTATATATGCACTGTTAGCTTGCTGGCATCCCAAGTAAATTCAAAGGAGAGACAAGATATTGTTTAAGCAAAGGCAATCTAGGTCTCTCCTCTTAGGAAGATATTAACTGATTCAAGGAAAATTGGCTGTTGTAAATGTGCAGGCTTCATACTGTCTGCAGTCCCATTTCTCATTAGTAGGTTCACTATTGGTTCTGCTGTTTCACACCTGCGTTCTGCTGCTCGCAGTGGCAGGTGGTCTATTTCCGAGTTCCCATCCGCCTCCGGTCAGTGATCTTGATGTCAATCTCGTCCCTCTGGTGTCGCCTAGCCATCCCCTCAAGATCTTCCACTCTAATATCAAGAGACCTCTGTCTTCCCCACGTCCTGCCAGACAGCACCTCCTCACTGAGATCAGAGTCATGCTTTATTCCAAGAGCATCTCTGTAAAAACCCTTTTAAAGAAAGAGATCGATGTTTGCAGTGGTCGATGCTGAGATGCCTTATTTTGTTTCTTAAATGGGAGAGCTTCACAGTCAAGACCAAAAGCGTTTGAATTCAGCCAAGATCTAGAGCTGCTACACCAGATCCTAGCTCAATTTTAAAAAGGGAAAGGCACGTGATTCGGTTTCAGAAGGTGTTGAGGAAGTTCGGATGTACATGTACATCTTCTGTAGGATCGTATCCCAATGGAAGTAGATATTTTCAATTTAATTTTGTGCTGCCCACCCTGAACTGCACTTCTTGGATTAAAGATTCAAAGGCCAGAATGAAGGAGCAGGTGGAATACATTACATCCTTCTATGTGTGTCTTACTGACAATGCTATATTTATATATCTTTGTATTCATAATCCGTGTATTGAGCAGTTCATAACGAATAACGCATGACAATGCTTTTACTGCAATGTTCCAGATCACTGTGGGTTGCAAACACATTGAGTCGCTGGAATTTCCATAAATTTCATATGGAAATCCACCATATAATATGCAAACCAGCTGGGGAACAGGTTTGTTTTCTAAGCTGATAACTTTTTATTTTCAGTTGAAAAAAAAAAGACTTTTTTTTAGCTTGCAGAGCAAATGTTGCACTGTTTGATTGCCTATTTTCTCCTCTAAATGTGTAGGTGAACTTATTTACAGGAAATGAATTGAATTATCTTTTAATAGAGGCATTTAATCCTGGAACATCATAAAATTTCATGAATGGTCAGACAAGACATTCATTAACAAAAACTACATGAGCTTCTGCGTGGGAACAGCTCTATTGTCTGTTTTATGTGAAGTACTGCTTTGTATCGGTGAAACGGATTTTAAGACAGTGCTTATGCATCTAATGCAAAATTACCTTTGTGGAGAAGATTCTAAACAAAATTAATTGTAAATAAAAAATGAATACATAAACTACAATGATATTTTAGAAAATGTCTGGGCCATATTTTCTGTATGAGTGAATGTTAATGGATATTAAGCAGGAAGAACTGAAACAAGTTAAACGGCATACACTTCACTTATATTGTATATATACAGAACATTGCAGAAGCTGTGTGCATTTCAATGTAATGCATTCATTTTGGCACAGAACATGTACACAAGAAAGTCACATCACCTCACTTTCAATAACCACTTATCCAGTTCAGGGTTACAGTGGGCTGGACTCTGTGTTCTCTGTGGACTGTGGGAGAAAACCGGAGCACCTGGAGGAGACCCACACGAAGACAGGGAGAACGTACAAACTCCACACACACAGCGCCCCAGGAACTGAACCCAGGGCCTCTGTCTAACCATCCAATCATTTATCCAGTACACTCACAGGGGAGCGGAGCCTGTTCCTGCCAGCATGGGGCATTAGGCCATTCCATGGTCAATAAAACACAGTATTCTAATTCAAATTACGCCTTCAAAACACCCACATCAACGTCTACCAGAATGTGGTGTAATAGCGATGGCTTCCTCTGCATTCTTCAAGGACTTGTCGCCAGAATTAATTCATTGAGCGTTTCAGTGTGTTACGAGGCCATTCCCCGCAGTAGCAGTCTCCGTGCGGAGGACGCGGGGTGCCTGTGTACCCAGCGTTCACCGGGGGAGCTCAGTGTACCTGAATCCCCTTCCCCGTTTGCGTTGGTAGCTGGGGTCTGCGCGACGCTTTGATGAAATAAGACGGAGCTCTGCTTTCCCGCACAGATGTTCTGTTCGATGCAATTCTCTCCCCCATTACATCTAGGCTCAATGGCTTCATTAAAAAAGGATTCCCAGATGGCCAACCGTCTTCGCATTCGAAATTATTGTACATTTAAAAACAACAATTACGAACCGCTTGTTTATTGGGCCCTTCAGAATATAACCGCAAGGTTAAAATGCTACTGTACGTCTACAAATTGGCTCTCAGAAAGCGGGAGAATGCACTCTCCGGGCCATTAGTGCAAGTGATCCCGGTTTATTGATTTTAATTAATTATACCACCTCAGCACTACTGCTAATAATGCCACTGCTTTGTTTAATAGCGTAATGGAATGTTTTCCCCCCACTCCTGATAGTAATTGAATCAGATTTGAATAATAGATGTCAACATCACTACAGTACTACAAGGGCAACCACATTACGCTATTCTTGTGCGAACGCTCAGTGTCTTGCAGGCAGACTCCAGAAAAGCGTTTTTTTTTTGTAAAGGAGGGTTATAATACCAAGTAGAATCTTAATCACGGTATTATACTGAATTCATTTTACTGCAGAAAAATAGAATTAGAGTCCTCTCATCCTGATCCATAATAGCATGGAAGAAAACAATATTGGATTTCGTTGCATTCATTTGGAGAATCGGTCTAAAAATCCACCACTGTCGAGTATTGCGGCAGCATTTCATCGCACAACGACTGCATTGCACTGCATGTCTCTAGAGGCTCTAAATGGATGAGCTTCTCAGTTTGTGGGTGTACAGTAGCAATATTGGTTGAGTAGAAATTGCAATTGCATTATTACTCTGCAGAGATGCAAATTCAGTCACTCGTAAGACGCTAAACCGCATGTTTTCTGGAAAATCCAGGCACATCCCTGTGCGTTCTGGTTGAACTGCGTCTTGGTAGCAGCTGTGGTTTGATCATTTATGAATCACCTCTGTCCTGTGCAACCTCATACGATATGCCGACAGCGGGTAGACTACCGTATAGTAGCACAAGTGCACGAAACTATTCCGTCTTAGCAAGTCCAGGTAAACTGTTTCTCAGTGCTGATTCCACCCGGGCTATTTCGATGCTGTGCTGCTTGCCGGGTGAACGTAAGTGCTGCCATCGTGTGGTCATTCTGTAGATTGCAGACGTTACGTGGTTGAGTTTATGAATGATAAGAAGCAAGTTATGTTTTTTTCAATACGTAAAACTTAGTAATGCCATTTTTTATTTTGAGGAACGTTTACTAGTTTGAATAATTTCAATTTAATTCACCCCAAGCTAAAAGTGTGACCCTACAAAAGCTCTACAGAACAATTGTCTATCAGATAAAAAAAGAGACTTGAGTTACTTTTAGAGGTGTGGTTCACAAATGGTCGTTTCAAAGTTTCGCTCCGCCCATGTTTCGAGAACATTGCCCTGCAATCGCAACGAAACCTGTAACCCTTCTTCCTTAATTACTGTTTCTCGCCCTCACTAAAATGGTAAGTTGGCATTGTGCCCTGAGGCTGCAGATGCTTATTAACTTGTTTATTTTTTTGCTTATATACTATTTGGTTAGATAGACAAATAATATTAGATATCTCTCACTCCAAGCATAAAACTGCCAGATTCATGTTAGTATGGTAGTAGGCCCCATGGTGAAAAATACAGATTCGATCGGCCAGAGTCCTTTTAGGTCCTCCAAAGTTATTTGTCACCAGTGATGGGAAAAAATGCACCCCCAGAATAAAATAAACACTTATGTAAAATAACATAACGTATTTTGTGATTAATGAGTTGTTATTCAGGGCCTGGATTGGTGAACTGAGCTGTAAACCTTGTGCTAAATGTGCAAATATTAAAACATTGTGTCTGCATTCTTCAGTGCTAATGCTAAACCAGTTAACTCACCTAGTCCAGATACTGTACATTCGTTTGTTTAAACCGGTTTTTTATGAGTTCATGGAGGGAAAAACACAAACGTACTACCTTTGAACTGTTCTGTGTGGTGTTGAGTGTTTGAATCAGTTTGCAAGCATAATAAACTGGATCAGTTGGACATTTACTACAACTCTAGTAATAAAGCTTGTTTTTCCACGATTTATCCTTTCATCTAACTTGTCTGAAGTCACTGGTGTGACTACATAGAACAAGTGGATGCACTTTCTGTACAGATGCTATCAGTGACCTAAGGGTTGTGTTATTAAATGGAGCATTTTTCTGCAGTTTATGTTTGTATTACAAAATCCTATGATGGACTCGTTTTGCTTCAGGAATGCACCTGAAGTAACTCACATTAAGTAACATATCACTTAGTGTTGATGTCTAAACAGAGTTTACTTTATGTATCTTCTTAAACTGGGGTTTAAATGTTTTTAAATGTGGGTGTACCATCAGTGAATGAATGCCACTAAAATCCCGATCTAAGATCTCCAGTGGATTATACTGGTGAGTCATTCGCATATTCTCTTTTTAACAAGGCTTTCACTGCCTTTATCTGCGACACTTCTCATTGTCCCTATGAGGTGTGCTTTCCTTTCAAGGAGAAAGTATCCAGTTAATTTAAAAGCTTAAAAAATGTTTCATAGAAACTATCAAGCAAAACAAGAGGTGAGAGGAAAGAATAGTGACCTAATGCTGTCAATCATGCTGAACCGCTGACAGGTTTATTCAACCTCATGTTTGATTTATATAGCAGATCCCCAAGTGCCAGCCCTACCGTGATTTCTCAACCTTAATGAACTCTCGTTGGTTTCGACTTGGGGTGGCACGGTGGGATCGCGGTGCTGGGGCCCTGGGTTCAATTCTGCACCTGGGGTGCTATCTGTGTGGAGTTTGCATGTTCTTCTTGGGTTAACATGAGTTCGCTCAGGGTGTTCTGATTTTCTCCTGCAGTCCAAAAACATGCTGGTAGATCAATTGGTTGCTGGGAAACCTGGCCCTGGTGTGAGTGTGTGTGTGCCCTGTGATGGACTGGCGTCCTGTCCAGGGTGTACCCTACCTTGTGCCCATTGCTTCCCCATTGCCCCCGTGTCGGTGAATTGGAAGAGGTGTTTGGGAAATAGATGGATGGTTTGGATTGGGTCATTCACCTTGAATTTTCCGAGGGGTTCCAGCTTCCTCTCTGGGGCAGTACTGCGCTCTGTGTTCTTCAGTGAGCTGAGACTTGTGCTGTTTTTTTTTGTCCAGCCAGTTGCCAAAGTTCTTTGCCAAGAGCTGCTGGAATGCTGTTCTCATCACGAGTGCTCAGGCAGTTTCCTTGCTCCAGGCGCATCTCACATTGGCAGGGTTTAATCCAGCTTTAGTCGGTGAAATCACAATAACAAATCCCTCAATAAAGAAGACCCAGGATATGGTGCAGTTTAGCTCTGGGCTGTCATGTAGTTTTGTTGTGTACTTTCAGATAATGTCCTAAATAATACTTTAATAGGGATTTGCTTCACACCTTTGTGGGGAATGTCTGTAGAGAGAAAAAGCAGTGTTTGTTCCACAGTCGGGTACTGTATATTATTATTTTTCTATGATCAGTTGGAACCAAAACGGATTCTCTCCCCCTTCCAGACCTCATGAGCCTGACTCAGAGTGGAAGAGTGCAGAGCTGTTTGTGCTTGAGCTCACAGAGATAGCAGGACGGTCTCTTTCTGGGCATCGTGGACCACCTCTGTGAGGAGCACCATATTGGTTATATTGGGGACAGAGAGGACCAGCAGCCTCCAGGGATCTGTGTGCACAGCTGCCAGGGGAGAGCCACTGTCTTTCTGGCTTGCCCTCCAGATCAGTGTCTGCTGTAACGAGGGACGAATCATGATTCAGGAAGATAACCGGACAGGGGCACAGTCATTTCAAAAGTAGTGGACATAGCCAATGTGACTGGAGCCCAAGAAGTAGCCACTCATTTCCCACATTACGAACAAGGATATGTGCACGCTACCCTGGGGGCTGAGCGTGCACGAGTGGCTGATATCGCCCATGAGGGCTTGACTATGTTGGGTGTAATGAAAAAAAGGAAAATGGATCAACTGGTGAGAACTGGTAAGAGCAGTCTGGGGCAGAAACTGTTACAGGTAAAAGTTGTTAATATTAAGATTGAAAGAGAGTCTGTCGAGGTTTATAGAGTTGTCGCTGTGACCCAAGACATAAAAAAGAACCGACTGGCTTTTCCAAATTGCCTGTGCAATGTGGCATCAAAAAAAAGTTAACCTCCTTTTCTTTGCCTCCCAACTCATGTGATGAATTCTAGGAAAGTGTCTCTGCTATGATCTAACGATGCACAAACAAGTGGCACTTGGTTAACTTTTTTTGGAAATGTTGTTCTACTTCAGGAAAACCGCTTTCCTTTTTCCACCTCTTCCTGACCCTCCTTCGCTACCTATTTATTTGAAGTAAAGCAGCTCTCCCATTTGATTTTCTCTGTTCTGCCTCCTTCCCCTCATGCTCTGCAGCAGCTCTGTCTCTGGAGACCACTGATTGTGCTGCCTCGGAGGCTCTCTGTCTTCCCAGCGTTCCCAGGAGACATGAGTCCCTGACCCAGGCCAGCCTCACAGTGTATAAACACTCCACAGGCTCTGGCTGAAAAATATGGGCAGTCAGAATTCTGGACAAGGGTTCCTTGCATCCTGAAACACTGCTGGTATTGACATGGTATTGACATGGTATTGACATGGGGAATGTATTTTTTACAGACTGTAACAGGTATTTAAAGAGCCAGTAATGGGTTTTAATAATAGTGTTGAAAGAGAGTCTGCTGAGGTGTGTAGTAAATTAAAATCAGTCAAAGTGGGTGAAGATGTTTTGGCAGAGTGGTTACGGGGCTATACAATATTGTGGAAACTTTTCCTTAACAGAATTTGTATAGATTTTCTTTGGGAGATTGTCATTTAGGTGACTTTCAACATCCAAGTGTGATGCAAGAGCTGAAGAGCTCCCCTGTCTGTTACTGTGAGTGAGCTTTGAGGTGGCTGTTTTTGAGTGTCAAAGTTTTCAAATGACACTGAGAGCAAATCTGACATCCTGTCATGTCTCTTCTGACTCCTCTTCTCTCCAGCCCAGTGTCCCAGTGCTCAGTGTGACACTTAGCAGGTCGATTATTTAGAAGAGCAGATCAGTCACTAATGTCATTGCTCCTTCCTAAGTGACAGGAGATCGAGAGCAGGACAGTTTATCAATAGGGAAATTATATTTAGACGCTGACAGCCAGTTTGATGCCTAAACATATGAACTGTTTAGGCAAACCATGGTTTGATTTAATTGTGAATGGAGAAAATAAACTAAAAGATATAAGGACTATACACTTGTAATGGTACAAGCTACTTATCAAAGTCTAGTATCGTAGCCTAAACATCCTAAAAACAATGAATAGAATTCATTGCCTATGTTGGAGGGCTGAGAGAACCATGAACCAGTGGAATTTTCTGGTGAATTGCTCTGGTCAATCGTGGTAAAGAATAAAATCTCAACACGCATAAATTCAGCATAAAAAGAGGGAATAGAGGAGACGAGGGTCACAGGGAGCAAACGGAAGGCAGATGGAGTGTGAGACGGGCATCATCCACCTCTTGCTCTAAGTTGGTGCCAGGTGAGAGGACCTTGTTCTGATCAGTCTTGGAGACCAGATTCTGGCTATGTAATGTGAACCTGCTTTTAGGGAGTTTGGTGTCTTTTTATTTTTAGGAAATTGATTTCCTTTATTGGGGAACCCTCGGGCTTAAAGCATTCTCTCCTAATTTGGTGGTGCATCTTTAGAATAGGAAGATAGATTCCCTCTTCCCATTCACTTTTTAGGCATCCATGTTAAAGGACGGGAGATTTAAAGCTGTGCTGTATTCTTCTACTTAGTTTGCAATGTGTATCTCTCGTCGGCCTGTCAAGGCATTGTACAGTCTTTCGAGTTACAGAGTTCTCATTCTGTGTTTTCTGGATCTGCAGAATGTTGACTTCTGAGACCCATTGTTTTGTAAAAAAACATTTTTTGTTTTATGTTGTATAACATATTGTCATTTTATTGTGTGGTAGCTTGTTCATGTATGCCAGGAATCCATGTGTCTCAAACAATACCTGCTGCTTGGATATATTTTTAATATTTGGGTATTTTGCATTTATTAGTTTCACTCGTTCTATGTTTCTGACACCTCCTAGTTGGTAACAATAAAAAGATTAACACATTTCAAGCTGAAATGACAGTAGATTGGTGGTGATTCTACTAAAACCTATAATTTCTTTGCCTTCTTTACGTGACAGAATTTTAATTACTACACGTAGTTTTTGGATATTGTAATGTAGTTTTGTTACCTGTTCTGAGAACGTTGTCCAGAATTCCTCTTGTCCTCACCAATGGTTTAAACAAACCAAAAAATATTCCAAGTTTGCTACATTGGAAGTACAAGACTGGTATTCTTTCACCCTCAGTAAATTTAAGTCTAACAGATACTGTTAAATAGATAAGACAGACACAAGGGACTATGTTTTAACAGTCTAGAGATCTCCTGAGTGTCTGGAGCCTTTCCTATTCATGTGGGTTTTGTCTTGTTAGAGGCAATAAGTCGTTCAGGTGTTGTCATCTAAATTAAGGGTGTCCAGCTCCAGGATCTCAACTCTGCAAGCAAGAGACTTTGTAATTAAACACGCCAAGTTGGAATTGCCAGTCGCTCTTGACACCCGGCTCAGCGCTCTGACTCGGAGCCGTGCACGATGTGGGCAGGGACCTGCGGTCAGGTTTCCTGGTCCCAGGCTCTCGACGGAGCTGCTCGCCCTCGCGCCTGATGTGAGCTCCACACGGCCTTGCAGGAGAGGTGGAGTAACAGGACTCGGAGCTACAGAAACGATGTCGCCGCCTCCTCTCTGACACCCACAGTGTAAAACTCTGCTGTAGATTGTAGAGCAGACCAGGAGACTCTATAGTGGTATATATGCTATATACTGTAGACTACATAGTGGCGCTGTGTGGCTTGGGCCCACTAGTGATGGTAATCGAATTCTGGCCTGGGGAGACTAGAGCCGTACTTGTCACTGGCGTTGTGTCAAATTCTCATGTGGTGGAGGACCTGTGCTTCAGGTGTGGTGCATTCATCCGCTGTCCAGCGAGTGGCGCTGCCAGTGACCCGAGTGGAGTCGCGCCAGGGGCAGGGGGAGTTGCGCGTGGTCTGGCCGACGGCCCCGCCAGCCTGCGTGTACCTGGCGAGTCATAGGACTGGCGACACCTGGAGGACACCCTGGCAAACTAACACACCTTAGTGCTGTTCCTCCAGTTGTGCGTCTCTGCTTTCTACAGCTGAGGCTTGAGCTCTTGCTGTCTGCAGCACATGGTGGGGTGACCTTGCGATCTGAGCAAGCGCTTTTGTGTTAATCCACACGGGAGCCCTACACGGCTCTCAGTCGTTGCCAGTTTCTGGCCAAGAAGAAAAGGTGTGAATTGATTCAAACCTTGCTCAGTGCGCTTAAGGTTTTTTGGGGCCCATTGAGCCATTCTTCAGGGGTTGAAAACTACCGCTGATTAAGAGAGCACTGGGGCTACGTTTGGATTGTATCCCCAGAGTACTCTGACTGGGGGATCCCCACCTAAACGTGTCTGGTCATTCGTATGAAGAAGAACAAGCGAAACGACCGTGTGAAAAAGTTAAAGACAATTGGAAACATTTATTTGTAGACATTATAGTTGTAGCAGAGATGTCAACCTACTGTTGGAACGTCTCCCTGATACACCTGATAATTGTTGGTGTAAAATAAGGCAAAGAGTGGAGTTTTAGATGTACACTTGTGCACGGACAATAAAAAGGATCTTACATTCACTTGTTTACTGGATACATTTTTGTATGTCCAAATTTACCTGCACACCACACTGGCACCAGTCAGACCATCCTGCACTTCCCTTTACAGGCGAAATTAAAGTCACATCCATTTTACACCTCTTAACCGCAACACAATCAGCACAAAAACTAACAAAAGATGCAAAAGAAAGGAAACTTTGAAGTCAGTCCACTACACAAAACTAATCTCCATTAAAATAATCTTTTTCTATATAATATTTATGATAAGGAATCTTTTTCTCTGTTATTTTATGTAAAGAATAATATATTTATAGCCAGGTTTTTCTATATAATCTCTGTAGTATTTGTTTTAGGTGTGAGATAGAAGATGGCTGAAGTCTTCTGTCTTTTCAGAGTGCAAGTGATGTCTGGGCAGGAGGCCCTCAGGGGAGGAGCAGCACGTGAGTCTCTTTCAGTTATTCTACTGTTTCAGTCCCATCGTTGCATCAGGTTAGGTAGATCATTTTTAGTTTTTTGTGATAGTGGCACATTGCTGTTGTCTGCATTTGAAAATCGGTTCAAACCTTGCTGGTTCGCTTAAGGTCTGGACCGGATCTGCTCACCTGCTGCAAATTAATATCTGCCTTATTGTTTTGAAACTGGATATACTGTGCCTTTATAAACCCATGTTATAGTGATGACAATTTAATGGTCAAAATGACACAGGCGTTCATTTTCTCAATATAAACCATCAGCCTTTTAAAATACATAGGATAATTTGCTTCTGTACTTTAAGTGAAAATTGCAGACAAGCCATCAAAATGCTGAAAACTGTGTAGTTCTCATATTACCTTATTTCCTGTGTGAAACATTGTTAGCTTGCTAATATGTGGGGAAAAAACTGCCCTTTCATTCTCATCCTAGTGGTAAATAGTTCCCCACAGTTAATTGAGTGGTATAACTATTTGACATAACCATAACATTAAAAATAGCTTGGTTTTATCCAATACTGCAGTACATTAACACTCTATGGGTGGGTTTGTGGTCAGAGTTCACCTGAAAACCCAAAAGGACAGAATAAATTGCACCATATTTCACTGTTAGAGTCAAAAACGTCAAGGAATAATGGGATTGTGCTACACTGATTGTATAAATACATATAAAAATATATATATATGAATTTCTTTTTTTTTTAAGTTTCCAGTAGGGAGTGTTGTACCCAGAGCTCTAAGAACACGTTTGGTGCCGTGTTGATTAACATGTTTCCTAAGAGTCGGCTCTGAAATGACAACACAAGGGCCAGCCCGTGTTGTTTAGGGAGGATGATGTAGTCCGGTTTGGTGTGCCGGGGGCACTCCTGGAATCCTGGAGCTGGGAACGAGCTGAGCGCCTAACATGTTTCCTAGCTCTGCCCAGATGTAAGATGTTCAGATTTCGAACCCTCCCCCAAAAAACAAAAAAAAAAACTGCTGATGACTTCTACTTGAGACCTGTGTGCAAAAGGCTGCACCCATCACTGCTCAATCTCCCATGATTTATAATCCCCTGGATTGAGTAAGTATTCAATCGGTTATTTAAAAAAACTCTAATGTTTACACTGATGCTGTTTAAATAACTATGGTTTACCATACGTGTGTATCACAAATAATATCTTCTGGAAGATAGTGTGAAAGCAGAAGAAAACTTTTTTTTTTAGCGGAGTGCTGAATATGTAGCTTAATGATACTGAACGGACAGCGAAGACACTAACATGGCAGCTCTTGCTGTTAATCAGAGAAGCGACGGGTTAAGGTTCGAATTTAAGGCTCCAAACAAGGTAGAAGCTGCCTCTGAGACCTCCAGGCGGCAGGGTGTGCAGGAAGGCGCGCGGCGCGCGGCCCGTGTCAGTACAGGTCCTGAAAGGGCTTTGAGTAGTTGAACATGAGATAGTCCATGTAGTAGAAGTCGTACGCCCTCTGCCTCTCGGAAGGCGTGAGCTGAGCGAAGTACTGCTGCGTGAGGCGGGCTGAGGTCCTCTCCTCGTGCGAGTGCCTGTCCTTGAAGCTGGGGAAGGTCAGGTTGCGCGGGGCTCCGGTGAGGTGCAGGAGGAAGTTGGCGTCCTCCTCCATGGACTCGAACCTGCCGATGAAGTCGTAGTCCACCAGGCAGGGGCTGCAGAGCCGGTTGACGTGCTCCCAGTGGATGTCCATGCCCACGGGCTTGTGCACGTCCAGCAGGTACTGCATGAACTCCTTGAAGGTCACGCCGGCGCCCGTCCGGAGGGCGGCCCGGGAGGCGTTGACGCGGTATTTGGAGATGATGGGCCTCCCGAAGACGGGGTGGTAGTAGCTGTTGGGGTGCTCGAACTTGTCCCGGAAGGCCGACACCAGCCTCTCGAAGGGCTCCCGGACAAAGAGCACTTTGGTGTAGGTCTCCAGCCTGTGGGAGATGCCGCTGTAGTTGAAGCTGTCCAGCCTCTTGAGGTGGTTGCCGTAGTGGACCGTGTTGTGCTGGATCTCCCGGGTGGAGGGGGCGAAGCCCTCGAGCACCAGCAGCACTCGTTTCCAGTTGGAGCAGCCCGCCTTCGGCACCTCGCAGTACAGGAGCTTGTGCTTGTCCTCCACGAAGATCCTCGACACGTGGTACGGCGTCACGGTCCTCTTGCTGCTGCTTTTGTACTTGGCGCAGACGTCCTTCATCAGCCGCTTCCTGCCCTCCTGGATCAGGGACAGCCTGCGCCACTCGGCCGGGTCGGCCCGCGGGGGGGGCGCGTCGGAGGCTGAGGCGTTGGCCGCTGGGCTGAGGGGGGCGCTCTTGAGCAGCAGCTTGCGGCGCCGCTTTGTGACTCGCGCGGCGGGCTGGCCGCCGGGGCCGTCGCCTTCGCTCTCGCGGGAGCCGAAGGCCGCGGGCGGCGTCTTGGCTTCGAAGGCTGGGAGCTGCATCGGGGAGACGGGCCGGGACAGTTCCTCCGGACTCGGCTCGGCCCTCCCCGCCTCCCTGCTGTAAGCGCACAGGTCCTGAACAGAGCCAGGAAGGAAACGGTTAAACACCAGCAAAGTCACAGCAATTTAGACAGAATTGTGGGTAGCCTAATATTTCTGTACTTATGTCTGAGGACTCATGAGTCATATGTAAAATGTATTTATTTTTACCTAGTATCATTTGATTTTATCCTAATACCCTGATACAGGATCAGAACACAGCTAAAGGGACATTTTATATTTGCAATGCCGAAATCAACCACACGGTGGCGCCCTCTCCCTACGGTTTCAGTTAACTGATCTCGTTCTCTGTTCTTATTCAACCTATAATGAAACTTCTTGTTTGTTTTCAGTGGCTTTTGTCGGGCTGGTAACAATGCACCATAACCTTCTGTCTTCAGCAGTGAAATACTTTGACAGAAAAGAAAATTGCATCACCATTAGTTTTTTTTCTTCTGTATGTTCATCACACACCCTTTTTTGTTTAAGGCAATTTCTGGGAGAGCTTTCTTTATTTTTTAATTAAAATGACTTCATCATCACCATCAGCCATATCACTCTGCAACTCACAACTGGCAACCCACTGGAGCTAAGCAGGTGTGAGCCTGGTCAGTACCTGGATGAGACACTCCTGGGAAAAACTAACGATGCTGTTGGAAGAGGTGTTAGTGGGGCCAGGGGGCGCTCACCCTGCAGCCTGTGTGTCGGGGACACTATACTGTAAACAGGCGCCATCCTATGGATGAGACGTAAAACTGAGGTCCTGACTCTCTGTGGTCATTAAAAATCCCAGGGTGTTTCTCTAAAAGAGTAGGGGTGTAACCCTGGTGTCCTGGCCAAATTTCCCATTGTCCCTTTACCAATCATGGCCTCTTAATAATCCCCATCTAGGAATTGGCTTCATTACTCTGCTCTCCTCCTCACTGATAGCTGGTGTGTGGGGAGCGTTCTGGTGCACTATGGCCGCCGTCGCATCATCCAGGTGGGGCTCCACATTGGTGGTGGTGGAGGGGATCCCCATTACCTGTAAAGTGCTTTGAGTGGAGTGTCCAGAAAAGTGCTATATAAGTGTAAGCAATTATTATTATTATTATTATCACAGTCACAGTGGGCTGGAGCCTATCCCCAGATGCATTGGGGCACAGGGTGGGATACACTTTAGAAGAGACGCTATCACAGGGCACACACAGGCACACACACACTCAAGCCAGGGCCACCTGCTACAGGAGCCACTTTACCTGTTAGCTTCTTTTTGAATTGTGTGAGGAAACCTGGAGGAAACCCATTTGAATACACGGAGAAATGATAAACTCCCCGCAGATAGCACGCCAGGAATTGAACCCAGGGCCCAAGTGCTGTGAGGTACTGTAGCAGTGCTAACCACTGTGCCACCATGCTGTTTTTAATTAAAATAAAATCTTTTTTCTTTACGGTGCCAAGGAGTGAAAAAAAAATCAAAAGAGTTTGTCCAAAATTAAACTTTCACTCATTATTACCAGTTGCATTTCTTGAGGTTTTTTTTTTGCAGTCCCTGCATTTAGGACGGTTGGTTTTCAAATGGACTTTCAGACACATCAATCAGCAAAGATATATTCTGATAGAAAGACTTTCAGACTCTTCAACAGCAAGATATTGGACTCACCTTTGTTGTCATCTGTCTCGTCTGAACACTGAACCTTGAGCCTTCGAGGAAAAAGACACAAAGGATACATCATGAGTAAATATGCAGCATCATATCTTCTTATGTAAATGAAAAATCTTTGAAATCAAAAATGACTGCAGCGAAGGACACAGATTCCTATCTACTGTAGTACTGTATATAAGCATGCTGTATGGGATAATAGCTGTATAATATTCCTAAAAGTGTGCACATTTGTACGCATTATACAGTATAATTATCCAGATACATCCTTCGTGTTATACTTCTTCATTATGTCTCTGTTCTTGTCTCGTCCTTGAAGTGTTTGTTTTTCTAGGCTTGATTGCCTGTATTGAAAGCAGATGTTTTACTTCATTTCCACTCTTTGAAAAACCCATTCGGAAATAAAACCTGTATGGTAATGTGCTGATAAACAAGGCTGGGGGGACAGCCTAGCCTGTTTTTAAGCATTATTTAGGTAATTATGCACTACTGCAGAACGAAGGCTCTCCAAGCAAGGCAGCGATACAGGAGCCTGCAACATCCTGCGATGGGGTAGAATATGCTGTGCTAAAGTGATCTGCAGGTTGAAGAAAAAACTAAAAAGGCCAAACGTGTCTATTTCTGTTTCCAGGCTGTCGGAGGTAGTGAACGCTGACTTTACCCAGGCTCAGAGTGCCAGTAATTTCTAATCAGTCGGACAGCTCTGACTTCCGAGTGATTAGAAATGTGAAGCACCTCAGTCCGACTGGCCTGTCACATTCTGTTTGAGCCTATATGTGATAAAACCCTTAAAAAAGTCTGCAAAGGCAGGGTGCAGCTCTGCTTAACTAATGAAATCTCTGCTCGCTGTCATACTTAAGCCTTGACATTTTCAGTGTATAAATGCCAGATTTAGAAGGCAAAACAATTTAGTAATGTGATTCAGTTTAATGCATTACTACAGTGTGACCTTTATGTGTATTGGAAGTGGCCATCTCCTGCTAGCATGGTTTTTGCTTAAGACAGAGAGGGGTCTAGCCTAAGGCTGTGTTTTCCAGACTAACATGGATTTTATATTTAAGATATTCTAAGGACTGTAGGGGTGTCATTTTAGTCCCTTACAATGTAACACAGATTATTTGTACACTGGCAAAACCAATTTTGTCCCTTTATTTATGAATAAAATACAAACTAATTAGGCAAAAGAGAAATGGTCAAAACAATTTCCCAGTAGCACAGTTTCCAAACTGATACCAAGAGGGATTCATTAACATATTTCATTTGCCGCCCTGAAATAATAACAGACTACACTAGTTCAAACTCTCGGGTTCATCCACTCCTTTCATATGATAAAATCTGATAGAATTAAGCCAAAGTCATTTAGTCCCTGCATTCTAATGGAGACTTTAACCTCATTTAATCTTATTGGATCTGGGAACCCCACTGAGCTGTTGATTGAAAAATCTGAGCCATTCATTCCTTCCAGAATTGCTTCGCACCACCAGGTGTTCATCGGAGGAATCGCGCATTTCTTACTGACCCACGTGTTAGAGCCTTTCGTCTTTTTAAATGCTGCAAGCTCCACAGTGCCTTGCAGGTGAGTGGACCCCAACTGGAGGAGCTCTGTGACTTGTTGATGACATCGCCCCATTCCTGGTCTCGTGATGTGACCAAAGTTCAGGCTCATAATATCTGGGTCAAAAGGCTTTTGAGCAGATACTTTTGCTGTTGAGATGCTTCAAGCCTCCATTCAGAGCTCTAAGGAAATGAGTTTTGCATTCTTCCTTTATCAGATACTATAAGCTTGTATCAGCCTGAATGACTAAGTGATCCTGCAGTAAGGATGTGAGTGCCATACTGAGTCTCCTCTTCACATTGCATTTTAACGAGATTTAATTTCCTGAAAACACTGTCATGAAACTATATCTTTATATTTTCCAGATCTAGCTGTACAAATGAATGAGATCTTTGACCAATCCCCTCGTACAAATGTATTCCGGTAGAAGACCTCTTGTGACGCCACATTAAGAGGTGCACAGATTATTAATTTAGGACAACCCATAACATCGCAATAGTGTAAGAAGCATTACAAATGAGAGGGAACCATCTAGCTTATTTAGTTGCTAGTAAGCTAAAAGGTTTTCTATGTAAAAGATGTTAAAACACAGCCTGTGGTTTCATACTCTTCTAATGGGGATATTTTTGTCTGCTGTTCAAGGCAAAATTGGGCAGTTTTTTCTCGTTAATTTTGTTATGCAAAATAATTCAGCATACGAAAGAAAACTGATATTTTTATTCCAGTTTATGTAAGTGATATTACTCCTGCCACACTTGGCATACTGTAGGTTGACTGTCTGACTCTAGCCAACAAGAACAACACACTCTTTTGGTGTATGTTTAATCATCTAAAAATAAAATAACATGAGGACATGAACAATAATTTACTTCTTCATGCTGCACACCTTTTTGTGGGAGATTCGATTAGTTTTTCATATTTCACATTATTCCTCTGAGCTACAAACGGAGAACCTCCAGGGTTTTCTATCAAGGCTGTTTTTCTGTGTGTGTCTGTGGGAAAATTTGCCTTTAAGGCAGTGGACCATACTCGCTGAGCTTCAAAACTCTATTTTTTCAGTCTTTTGTTTTGCTATCCAAGGTTGTATATTCAAGTGGGATTGATAGAACTTCATTGCATAAACCAGCCTAAAACCCATTTCTATAGCTCACTGTCCTTGAAATACAGTTCATGAAAAGGGTAATTTGCTTGCTTACCATAAGCCAGTTTTGAATGATGTTTACATAAACCTGTACATTCAAGAAACTACTTGGGAAGAAGCCATTAGTAACCATGTCATTATCTGTCACTTGGGAAGCACTTTTATGTAAAGCAACATGAAGAAACTAGTTTGCACAAATGCATCAATGAGTATTTCTCCAGGAAATTTTGTTTGTTATGTTTGTTATGGAAAAGAGCATGGTTTTCTGCAATACCATAAATGGTTATTCACAACTGGAAAACTTAGTGGATATCATCAGTATTATTTCAGCCAGCTGAAAAGCCAGCTGTTGCAGAAGCTGGCGGTAGTTAGATGGTCATTTTGTTCTGCTGGCCTGTTGGCTTCGGTTTTATTTTTGTTGAAACTGGATGTGCTCCGAGTGGCGTGTCGTGGTGCCTTGGTGGTGAGCATTGCGGCAGCATAGCTCCTTGTTCCTTGGTTTGACTTAGGACCAGGGTGCCTTCTGTGTGGAGTTTGCATGTTCTGCTCAGGTTTTTGTGGGTTTTCTCTAGGTGCTGCAGTTTACTCCCACCTTCTCATGACTTCCTGACTATGCTGATGGGTGTCTCACAATTGTCCTTGTGTTTTTGTGTGCATGTCCTGCAATGATGGGTGCAGTTCTGCTTTGTGCCCTGTGCCTCTGGAATGAGCATCAGGTTGCTGCAAGACTTGCCAGAAATAAGCATGGAAATACTGCAATTTTAAGATGCAGTTCTGACTTAATTTCAAGGTACATTTATGTATTCTAAAAACATACAAAAATGTGTGCAAGAGGGTTCTGCCTTAGTACTTAGTACTATTTTTTTATTCTGCCAGGTATGTCTACTGAAATGAATTTATCATTTACTATTTATATAGCAGGGCCTTTATGGAACAGCTTGTCTGAAATACCTTGCTCAAGGGAGCAATAGTCACATGCCACCTAGGATTTGAACCTGCAACTCACCGGTCTAGAGTCCAGAACCCTAATTACTCCACCACACTGTTGCTTTTTTCATTGGTTGGCCTATGGACGTCTTTACTCAACACTTTAGCACAAAACTTCTTGCAAACAAAGCAAGATGAAAGGGTCGACTACTATAAATTTCAACTCTCCATTGACATGTTACATAGAACATCACAGCTGACATCACAGATACGCTCGGGACCCTGGTTTTAACGGAAGCTTATCAATTTTATAGAAGGTTATTAAGTTAGAAAATGTAAAAAAAAAATTGTCGACTTCCTTGTTTTCTTTAATGATTTCCATAGAAACGGCACACTGTTAAGAACGAGGATTGGCAGTAGAAAAGCAGTGATATCATACGAAGTAGGAGGGCTGGCAGGTTTTCAAAGTGGGCATCTGTAAACAAATGTACCTGTCAGTTGCGATCTATGGGTTAAGTGAATTATCGCAGCTAAAATGTGCCGTACAGAAGGCTCTAATTGGCACATCCCTAATTAAAATGCAGGAGTGCTCTTGACCTATGGAAAGCACACTGCAGCATTTTAGGGACTATTCCCTCATTGATGACTGAAGGGGGGTGGAGAGACTGGGGTGTATTGCATATTGAAAGACAGAAGGTAAAAAAAAACACAGAATCCTAAAGCAGACGTGAGCTGAGGAAAAAGTGTTGTTCTTTGGCTTCGCTCCTCGTATCAGTTGGGACACCAGAAGGGAAAGAAGGATCTTGCTGAGAACTTGTCCTGTGCTCCAAACTACTGCTGTTTTCACACCAGAAATCTGAGAAGGCAGAAAAATCTGTTTGGCCCAGCAGCCTCCTAACTGTTTGTATCAGGACTGACCCCTGGTGGTTTCAGTTTCCTTCAGCTGCTTCATTTACCTCTTGGCCTGCAAACATGACTATTCCAGCTTCCTAAACCCTCTCCCACAGTCCCTCTTCAGTTTGCCCAGAGGACAGGAACTTAACTTGGAACTGTCAGTATTCATCATTGTCCAGATTCATCTGTTTTAGCAAGCAGAACATGGAGTTCTCCTTTATTTAAAAGAAATAGCATCTGAAGATTTATTGTTGTGTATGAAGACAGGGCAAGTGAACAAATGTTAGATTTACAGAACCATTAATCTGTGATCTACAATAAGTACAAACAAAAGTGTCTCATTGTCTGTCTGGCAGTTCATTGAGCTTGTGGTAACTGATCTTCTCATGCAAAGCTGCAAAAAACTAAGAAACAGTTTTCTTTTTTGATCAGCCCTTGAAGAAGACAGAATTTGAAACATTTGCCTCCAGTTTCAATATCTTCAAGCCTCTATTAGTTATAGATTGCCTCTCAAGGACTGTGCAAGGTGGAAAGGATTAAGGAGCAATCCTGAATCATAGCTAGTGTCAGGAATGACGGTTCTCCAGTTGTATTGTACCTTGACATTGACCTACACAGGGGTGTCATCTAGATCGATTACGTGCCAAAACCTTGGAACCTACTTTGATGAATTTAGCAGGAGGCGTGCCAGACACAGGGACGAAGTGAGAAGTTGCAGCTCCAGTTATTTACAAGAAGAGCGCTGCCTGTGGATGTGGAAAGTTGGAGAGCTTCTCTCTACTGTCAGCAGGAATAAATTGCCTGTTACAGGTCATTCAATCTTTCTCTCGCTTCTTAGCATCTCTTGGAGTCTTGGTTTCCTTTAGAAATTTTTCATTTATGCAAAACAACCAATCAAAACCAAGGAAAAAAAGTATTGTATGAATACAGCTTTTCCAATAGTATGTGTACATAGTTTCACACAGGGGCTTCTTGCTTTCTGAGACTCTGCATTCCGGTCAACTGCATTAAACTAGAAGTTTCGCCTTTTACTTTGAATTCAACAAATAACTCTAAAACAGGTATAGCAGAGAAAGGAAAAGTAAAATGCAAAATGCTTGGTTAATGAACCAAAAGCCAATGAACGACACGCAAACCGTTTTATTCCATTTGATCTCTGCAGACTAAGTCTGAAACTGTCATTTCACGTCGTCTTCAGATCTCTGCATTCTGGCTTTGTTCTTTTATTTTGGGGAGTTTTCCTCCCCCTGGTCTAATAACACACCAACAAGGTGTGAAAGAAGTGTTTATCCCCAATGCACATCAATGGTTTGACAGGATTCCGTGTGGACATGTGGTAATTGGAATAATATTTATGTGCTAGTTCCTACACAAAGGAATTACTCTAGTTTCAGGAGGTTATCTGGCACTAATGAAATGCATATTATGAATTTCAGCGGATGCCTGGTTAAGGAAAAAGTAGGTTAATTACACAAATGAGACATCTGGCCTTTTGTCAAATCACATTGTATTCAGGACGCTAGGGGAATGAGCTGCAGGAGATGGTAAATATGATTTGGGCAGATTGTGTATTTATCAGAAAAACATACATGCACAAGGCCAGCAACTGCAAATCTTTGTGTCCGCTTGTTGTATCTGGGATTAGGTGTTGCAAAAGTGTGAGTAGTAACTCAACTCACAGGTGGTCGTGGCTTAACAAGAAGACCAGCTAACGCCTAGAGCAAGCTACCCAGTCGTACTGTCATAGCTGATACCCCGGCTTTTTTACAGGACTTTCTGGTTGAGATCCTTGGATCACTTAGTTACAGTCTGACAGGTTGGATGGGCTGCACGACTTCCTCTTGTTTGTGAATTTGTTCTTAATCTCTTAAATGTAAACCGAAATTCAAACACTCTTAGTTAAAACACTAGGTCTTGAAATCCTTATCATGCCTAATGATTATGATTTCAGCGGTAGTAATAGATAATAAGGACATCTATAAAGTGATATGGACAAGCTTAATTTCGTCTGACAGCCTTTTCTGTTTTGAAATACGACCTTAAACCGATAAGTGGGAAGATTAGCTGATACGTCTGTAATCCTGTTTCTAGGCCTCAGCCTGCCTTGTGCGATTGTGGTGAAGTCCTCAGATGCTTAACACTCAACCATACCTAGTTCAAGACATTTAGATGCTCAGCTGGTTTAAATTGTTAGATAAAATTTATCTCTCGACCCAGGACTGACATAAAAGAGCAGATGCACGCAGCGGGGAATTCTGAGATACAGGGCTCGAAAAAGAACAAAAATCAGACAAAACCAAAATATGTCAGAGGATCCTTAACTGTGCCAGAGCTAATTAATCTATTGGCAATATAACAGTTCACTTTAATGAATATATACTTTAAAAGAAGCAATGTGACATTTCAGAGTGAGTTTAGTAAGATGATAAATTGGAGCATCCTTTCCTTTTTAATGATCTTCCGAATTCAACACAGATATTCCTGAGTATCACAATATATGTATTTAAAGAGCAGAGTATGTGTATTTCTCATGCCTAAGTATGTATCTGAATATACTGTATATAATTTAAGGTTCTGTGTGTAGAGCTATGCTCAAGTCAAAACATTTCCAGGCTCAAATGGTACTGGAATATATATTACGTACTCTGATTGTTCCATACTCTTGGTGATGGGAAAACTGCACAGGGGTATCAGGTCAGAATCACATCAAAGGTAAAACTCCTAAATGACAGGGGCTTAGCAGGGGAACTTATCAGTCTTGCCCAGAGCGGATGGTGTAGTGGGCTGGTGAAGGTGCTCCATCAGATAGGAAGCAATTGCTGAAAACCCGAGGGTGCAAGAAAACAGGAGCCTCAGTTTCCTTGACTGACAGCCCCTCTTCCACACACACACACACGGAAACCTGGCACTCCTTTAAATTGGGGGTTACAGACTCCATTTATAAACTCTTTGCGATGTATGAACAGAGCATTGACAAAGTGTCCAGAGTCTGGTGGCTGCTGAAGATTAAAGTGCCTGTTTGTTAACGAAATAAGTTCATATATACTTTGTGTATTAAGAGAGTGCTAACAACGTGCTCTGCGTTAAACTGCCATCAGCGATTCCTGAACTAAAGTGTTCAAAGAGATTCTTTTAAGAACAGAGTGAAAGAGCAACAATTAAGAACATTACGAATATTCAGGTATTCTTAATAAATGGAATTGCAGCTCCCAGGGGACATGCTGGTGAAAATATTCAGCCCCGTAAATTTGCAATGTTAATGGCACATGTATACATTAGCTGCTGTTGTGTGCCCTGAAGAAAAGAGCTCCGCAGGGACGGCCTCCTTCTTTTAATATTTCTGTGAGAGAACATTAGTAAAAGCAACTCATTTTTAAAGAATGCACAGTATCCACAGGTTTACATCAGTACACGTTCTCCCTCTCTAAGGAAACAGCTGTATGGCAGGTAGTTTACTGACATATCTTCTTCTTGGAGATAACAGCTATAAAAATGTTTTATTGTGAACTATATTTGAGAGGGATATGAATCTAATCTTAATGTAACTACTTTCGGGATTACATTTAAAATGCACACTCCATGGATTACAGCAGACGAATAGTTCCTCCTGGCCCTTCAGCCTAACTGTCTCGTTCGTGGTTGTTCATCTGTTTTCACTTGGCCTAAGAGCTCGCTATTGCTATTAATGTACAGTATAGTATGTGTCCCAGCTTTTTTCTAAATCTGATTCCGATCATTCTCACCTTACACATATTCAGGGCTCTTCAATCTGCTGACAGATCTGAGATGCTTTTTTCATCCCTGTTTTCAGAGAGAAAAAGAGCTTTCAGGTCGCTGTGGTGTACGGACACTATGACAGTCTGAAACCTTGTCACAGGTGTTGTCACATATATTTTGCACTGAATCTCCCAGAGGATAATTTCATTTTCCTTTTCAGAAGGCCGACACTAGAACACTGCACTACAGACTTAACCAGGCATTTTGAAAGCATTATAAACCACAGGCAAGTGAGCTACAGTTACAATTTTAACCAATTAGCAGTGAATATATACTGAGCTAAAAAAGAGACACTCTTTTTAGGCATATATATTTGTTGGGAAAAGTGTGTGAGTTTTGAACAGTGTATCAGCTGCACCTGGCTTTATTTTTTTACAGAAAATCTTACATAAACAAATATAGACTTTTGCATCTGCACATGATAAATCTATCATTAGTGTCTTTTTTTTACATGTGTTGGTCAGGAAAAGGATGTTGCATGCGTTCTGTCTTCACAGGTTATACTGTATACTGTCCCATCTTTAAATTCTAATTATTGCCCTTGGCTGTCCTGGCCTCCACACTTTTGAGTAATGAACCAGGGAGGTAGCTGCTAGGGTGGGCAGTGAGAAAAGATGTGCGGAGTTGTGGGCAGCCAGGGAGTATTTATATGTAGGAGAGTGTAAATGCAGGATTAGAATTTGACCTCCTCCTCAACTTCTGTTAAATAACACCATACAATGTACTACTATATCTCACCATGTTTTATCATTCTATATACTTGCACATCTGAACAGACGATGTTAACTTTTCTAAAGGCATAAAATCACATTTCTTATTCAGCAGATATACAAGCTATACTTATCCTTAAATAAAAATCCAAGCAAACCGATATCAGGAAAAGACAGATGTTTCTTTCTGCTATCTCTATGCCCCTAAAACATGAACGGGATTCATCGTTTGGTTTGTTGACCTTTGCCTAATGCAAGGTAGTGGCATGCTGGCTTGCTCATCATGGATGACATCAGCTATCCTGGACAGCAGGCCTGTAGCACATTCCTGGCAAGGGATATGGCTGAGCGAGTCCAACAGTGGGATTGCCATGATGCGTTAGTGATGACTGGGCAAAGATATCCCACAGGCTTTCAGTGGGGTTTACATGATATGATTGGCCAAGCCATGTCAGCGGTGAGATGTAAAACACAAGCTATAAACTCTGCTCTGCATGGGCCTGAAATTGGGTGTGCACTCATAAATCCCAGAAGCAAACATGTGAACATTGCTAGGGTTGGTAACCATGAAGTTACTGGGGGATCCTCAGTAAACTGCACAACAGCAGCACTCAGCTCTGACCGCAGGCAGGAGTGAGACTCAACATTAATGATAAGAACCATCTGTCTTTTGGTTGGCACTACAGCCCTTTGTGTGGAGTGCACTGCAAAAAGCAAGAAAAAGTACACCTCCAAGATCTGTTTGCTGCTTCGAATAACATTTACTTTCTCCATGTGGGAAGGATACAGAGGCTGAGGGTGAACTGTTGGCTGCATGCAGGAAATCCAGAATTTAGATCTAAATAATCTCTAAATATGCTTCCAGCCCATGAATGACAGGTAGAACAACATTATTGTTCACATACAGTGAAGCATGTCATTTATTCATAACCACAGCAGGCCAGCAATATATCTCTGCAAGTGAAATAGCACAGTCGTAACAAGTGTAATAAAGGCATTTAGTAGATTCCATTAATATTTAGCTCTTGTCATCTATAACGAAATTGACATACTATCCCTCATGCCTATCTTAAGATGGTCACCTTCCTCCACTGAGACACTTTTTCCTTGATAATCTCCACCAGCAGCTCCCTTATTTTCTCTAAATGTCAGTCAGTCTGACATCTTACAGCATTTTACAAATGGCAGCTTCACTAGCACACTTTTTTGTTCCCAAATTTAAAGCAATTCATAAAACATTTAATATAACCTGACATTTTTCGTATTTGTAACCTTAAAGTTTTATAGGCTTTAAGTTATTTTTTTGGAGGAGGTCATTTGGGTGAGGCTTTTCTTACACCATTATGAGAGCCAGGCAAGAGTATTTTCTTATTAAACTAAAAACAGTCATCCACCTTCTGCTTCATGGCTTTTATCAGCAATTATTTTTTTCACTTTGCCCGGGCTTTTACACTCATTTTCAAATATAACTCTTAGTCAGGTTTACTAGAGAATATTATTTGATTCTATAAATGGGCAAACAACTCATTTGTTTTGTTAAAACAAAAGTCTTTACATACACCTCAGCCTTTTTTCTTTTCCATCTAAAGGTTAGAGAAAAGAAAATGGGTTACTGAAAATGTACGCGTCTACATTTCCCACCCTCAAATATATACTGTAAACTCACAGAACTTTTAAAAATGTTTCTATAAAGCTGTTTCCCAACAGCCTGCCCAAAATCTAGAGAGGGCGAGATATGGTGGGATTTGAGGCACATGAACTGCTCTCGGTGCTGTTTCACTCACACTGCATCTCTGAGCAGAGCAAACAGTATCACTGCCCATCTGCCAGACTTCACACTCGCAGAGGGGTCAATGCGGCAGAATGCTGACCTGCTCCAGCTGCCTCTCTCCCTCTGCAGTATTAACACTTGCAATAACACTGTATATGTCAGCAATTAAGCCTCCAAGCTGCTGCCCAGAATGAAGCCTCTGACTACTCATGCAACACTGGGACAGCAGTAGATTACAGTATGTATTTATTCAGGTACAAAATTTTCCACACAGCTACTCAAGATGCTATTTTGTAAACCGAGCACTCAGGGGACCAGTCCCAATTCTATTCAGATCCTGTTACTGCTGCGTTCGTAACTGCAGTCCTCTTTCTAGTTTTTTTTTCCCCCGCAACTTTCTTAGTGTCTCACTTTCCTAAGTCAAACCATTTTACCTTTCAGGATTTTAAATATTCTAAGCATCCCTGTCCTAACCTCACCTGTCACTGGCTGCCCACCACACGGAGACAGATGATTCAGATTAATAACACAGCAGCCAAGAGGACAACCTGACAACAGGGAAATTGATAACGCCTTTACTTAAAATGAATCCACAATGAGGCATGCATTTTCTACTGAGCATCAAAAAAACATATCCTTTGCAACTGCAACTGATTCACAAAGTTATCATCTGGAAAATGGCTACCATTTCTGTAGCAGCTGTATTGATATCTTATAGAACAGCCCTGACAAAGGTAAATTCATTATGTTGATTAATATTTGTAATCAACAACTGATGAACCTAATGCCTACAGTGAAAGTCACAGGCTAATACCGCGTGTGGCCACTGTTGGTGGCATGTATTGCTTCCAATACACTGTTTGAAGCTTTGTAGCTGTACATCTGCTTAACACCAGGTTGTAGATTCATACAAGTCTTCTATCCTTGACAAAAATGCTACAGAGCTCATCCCAGAATTGTTGAATGGGGCACAAACCTGATGAGCAGGGCATCCATTGCAGTCTGTCGCAAATTGACCTATCTGCTGGTCTGTTGCAATCACAATTAGTGGAATATTCTGGGCTTCCAGTATGTGCCAGTTTCGCTGACGTCCACCAGGGTGGTCTTCACAAAACCCTGATTCACTGCCATTAAGGATAATTTAAGAATAAAGGTTCCACTGTCGGTGAGCCCAGCTGAGGTGTCTGATCATACAAAGGCACTGTTCTCTGATTAATTAAGGCATTCTGGTCCTCTTCTATCTTTTTTGTTCCAGCAGGCTTGACTTTCAAAAAATCAAACCATTTTATCACTCATGTAAAAGGATGCCAAAAGCTTGTAATTAATTCACACATACTGTATTTCAAGCCTTTTTAGGTAAAGAGGGCTGGGATCCTACCAGTCTTTGTTGGGATTGAGATATACGTTCATATCACAAAACTGCCTACAATGATGTCACATACAGTATGATAGGCATTTAGTCTTCCTAGGAGGAGCCATTCTACCTTTCGTTTATCAAGAAAACAACCCCTTCAAGCCATTAGGCTGACTGCAGTAGCCCCGCACACTACTATGACTTTGACAATAGACCCCCTGTTGTTGACAAATGTTAACCAGCACAATGTGTTTAGGTCTTGTCAGTAAAATGTCACTGCACCTCCTGCAAGAAGAGTTTCTGGAAATCTCTGTGTGTAAAATTTTATTTAACCGCATGAGTCAAAGGAGAGGAGATTTTTATTTACAGTTCTCATTTGTTGAGCTCTTTATTTATTTATTGACCCAAAACATCTATCAATGACTTGTGGAAAAGCTTATGAAATGAATGTCAAGCTGAGACTTGGTATATAAAAGATGAGAATATATTGCCTGTATTAAGTGTGACAGTTGTTTTTTTATTGTAGATGGTTGCTTCCATGATGACAAAAGACAGAAAAATGCATTTTTTTCTGTTTTTGTTTTCTGTCTGCTTTTCAATCTGATTAATTCAATTCCACATCATCTTTTGTATAATAATATCTGTAACAATTCTTTTCCTTTCAGGATAATCTGTAACGACTCTTATTTTTTCTTGATTAGCTGATGAGTTCCCCCAGATTAAATTTAGGTTAATACACTGTATTGTGCCTTCAGGTAGTAACTCTGGAAAGACAGTGTTAAATCTCATTATTATTATTCTTTAGAATGCCCCCGAGATATTCTTAGATTTTAATATGCCAATATTTTGTAATCCCAACATTAAAATAAGCAATGCATTGTTTTTTCCTGTCTCTCATCAAAATTCAAAGAAGGGGGATGGTTTTTAATATGAACAATGTCTCTCATATTTATGATTGAATCTGTGTGATATTTGCATTAAGTGCTACTTTAAAAGAAAACAAAATCCTCCAAGATAAGGAATTGTTTCTCATGAAGAAACAGAAACTCTTGCAGAAGCCAAGCACAGATAGGAAAAGTCTGTCAGTTTCCTTTAAACTGAAGTTCAAAGGAAAGTCTTATTTTCCAAGAAAAGCTAATTTGTTAGGTCTTAATTTGCCTGTTCTGCTTCAAGGATGTGTTTGGCTGTACACAAGACCTCAGTTGTTTTCTGTGTATGATCCTATCACCCTTTCAAATCTAATACATACACTGGTCTAGCTTTATTAAGATCTAACCATGTTAGTAGTAATGTAAGTCAGGAAACATGTGGACCAAGAAAAATACACCAAGAACGAACATAAGCTAATTACTGTTTCTCACATCTGTTAACCTGAAATATATACTCAGAGCTGGTTGGTATGTAATCCTCTTGTTACAGTAAAACTGATAATTCTATTGATGTTGAAGATAAAGAGGACGTCTAGCTCTGCTAATTAACCCTCTTTGCAGATGACTGCAGAAACTGACATTGATCCTTGGCACTAATTCTGGAGGGAATAAACCCATTCTATACATTTTAAATAAATCGTGGTCACAGAGGTATCCTTACTTATAACTCTCTTGGTTTTGATCAATGGTGAATTATTTTTTACAAAACATCGAAGAAAGTGAAAACTAGAAAGCAGTAAAATTCAGGTTTTTCTGTGTGAGCTCTGCTATATGCACCTCAATGTGTTTACTAATTCTGCACTGTGGAGATGGCAAATTAAGATAAGATAAGATCACTTTATTAGCCATATACAATTTCTTGCATTAGAAATTTGTCTTTTGGCATACCCCAGCTTGCTCTTCATGAGACACACAGATGGGGAGAGAGAAGCTGGGGGTCAGAACGCAGTTTGATGAAAGGGAAAAATTATAGTTATAACTTGATATGCCCAGTGTTTGATTTGCTTTAAAAGTTTCCATTGGATGGAAGTAGGTAAATAGGTTGATTATAAAAGGAAATTTTTCACTCTATGCATGAATGTTTTTAGAAAAATAAAGAAAATGGATTTGGATACTGGTTTTATGTTTTTGGTGTCATTTTTGATTGATCATCCATGACTGACAGTATCACTTGGGTGATAATGACTGCCGCCTTAGCATTAAATTATTAAGCCTGGTGGGATGATATGCTAATTGTTACTGACAATAGACTAACTCATGGAGAGATCCAATGTGATATTCTGGGCAGGTATGTCTAGTCAGTACAGAAGTGTAAGTTGTGATTGATGGCAGCCTTACTGCAGAGCACTGCATTGATTTCGTCCTGGGACTTGTCCTTCTGGCCTTCCTGGGGGCTTGTCATGATGTTGCAACACTTCTTTCATGACATGAATATGACATTTATGCGGTGGCTGCCACATTTGCCAGTTTTGGGCCCATTGAACATCTGTAGCATCTAGGGCTCAGAGACCGGTGGATAGGTTTATGCTTGTCTGCCCTCTGTGAGAGGAATGAGATCGAATCCCCCAAGACAGCATCTGCACCCTGGTGCAAAGCATGGGTCACACGGGTCACAAACGAACAGCTTTGTTTTGCTTCTAAAACTGGGTGCACACACAAGTAGCCTGATGACATATTAATCACCATAATTTACCTATGTCTGATCAATACAATTTCAGTGTATGTGCTACAAAAAAGTTTTATTTTTCCTGATAACTTTGCAAATATTATAGTTATTTGTGATGCATTTGGTTTAATGCTCTTTATATCATTAAAAATATAGTGAAGTCACAAATATATGTGTGCATTACCTAACTTTTTTTACATCTTTAAAGGAGTGATATGTGCACATGTACAGGTAAATAAGATATTATAATAGGGTCAAGATACAGCAGTTGGGTCTTTTTCAGTGGTAGGACCAGTCTGAACAGAAGGTGACATGTATTTCACAAGTGTTTTCCATTCTGTTGCTGTGTGCGGATAGAATTGCCCATTTGCTGATAAGTCCAGTTTTCAATATGATTGAGATCTGAGCCATTTTATGGCAGGAAAAGTCAAACAGGTCCCTTTCAAGCCACCCACCTTGTCTGCCAACAAGAATCTTTTCATTTGTGAAGTGCTGGTAGTGTTATAGTGTAGTCCTAATATTTTGGTTAGTGAATGTACTTTTGATCGAGTTCTGTGTGTAGGCCATACCTCACCTCTTGATTTTGCATTTTCCACTTTTCTTCTTGCTCACATTTCCTTCTCCAGCTGATTGAATGCACCCTCCCTTTTAGAATTTCGGAAACCGTTCTCCTTTCCTTTCAGTAATAAATACAGATTGTTTTTCTTCTCTTTTTGTTTTGCGTGCTTGAAAGGGTGATATCAAAATGACAGCGCGTCCTGAAGCCTGGTGCTACAAAGCAACTACGACAAAAGGAAACACAAAGAGCTTCTCCTCACCAATATGGCCTTTCGGCTTTCAATGCGTTTCCTGGACTGTGCCTGTTCATTATTTATTTCCTCCAACCCCAGAAAAGGTCACTTCTATGTTGATAATGCTAGAAGGACTATTTGAAGTGTTGCCGATGCTGTGATTCAGCAGGATATGATCAGAGGCCCTGAGCCCTGCAGTGGTCACAGAGGAAAGGGGCAACTGGCACACCACCTACTCAAGACTACACCTGGTACCTGATGCCAAACCAGCTGTGAATTCTCTAGCGATCACCATGGCATCACTGTGGGCTCTCCATTGCCCTTCTGAAACGATCAAGATGTTAGGGTTTATTTTTCTGTGCTTTTCTGTCCTTATCCAGGTCTGCTGACTCTCTGAAACAAGGAGCCAGAGCTCTTGGGTATACATGACATTTCTTTGCCTGTATGGGGGATGAAAATCTCCTGTCTGCCATTTCATTCTGAAAAGTCTCATCAAATTCCCACGAAAAGGCTTTTTAAATGCAATACAAGGGGCACATTGTAGAGCAAGACAAATGGCACTAAACAAATGCTTGCTTTTTCTTTCAAGCTGAGCTAAAATGCCTTCAAATATTCATTACGTTTTCATCAATAAAAAATAACCTTTCGTAACACTGCTTGCTGTCCACATGACAAAAGGATTAGAGGGACAAAAGTCTGAATTCTAATCAGCCAGCCCCCTCCCCCCCCCTTACACACAAACAGTACTTTGGTGAACAATTATAATTTTTGTTCATTGTTGGTTGCAGGCATTTTCTTCTTCAATTTCTGTTTATTGCATTTGAACGTGATATTCTAGAAGCCCTTGGGAAGAGTTGCAAGTCACATGACTTTCTCTTGCATAGCAAACCACAGGCATACTGCCTGAATCTTGTCTTTACCCTCTGCCAGTTATACGTAGCTGCTGGGGCCAGAGCTCAGTCCAGGCATCTCTGGTTTATGGCTGCTCCCTGCTCTTGAGCCTTTTTTCTAACTCGAGTCTTGCATGTTACATACAGTTTGCTAGAACAAGCTGTGTGCCATTACAGCTTTATCCGAGATAATCGAATTTTAAATATATTGTACTGTGGCAAATGCAAATACAGTACAGCTGTTATATTTCAATTTTCAGAAGTAAATTTCCTTGGCTTGACATCCTGTTTCTGGTGTATACTGTATATATATATACTGTAGTCATCTTTTGGCAGTTGCTTTTGAGTTGGAAATGTTCTTCAGCAATGCCATGTCTATACTGCTGTTCCTCACACTGTGATAGGCTTGTTTTTCTAATGCAGAAGATAAACTTAGCCAACAACTGTGCCCTTAAACACACACAGTCGAAAGAGATGCTTTTCAACAGACTAGGTGAGATTTTTTGATCTGTAAGCACTTAGCCATGTATCTGTTTCAAGAGGTCTTAAAACTTTCCTTTCCCAAGACCTATTAATCAGTGAAAGGCAATCAAGGTTATGAAAGATGATTTACTGTATCTTTTTTTAAACCATTTAAATGGCTATCATAGACAACATTTCTCATACTTCTGTTAACATGAAGCAAGCCTTTGGAGTGCTTAAAGCATTTCACAGCACTTTTGATTTATCCAAAATTTTAACATGTTCACAAATTATTTGAAACAATTGTTTTCCTACAGCATGCTTTAACTGTTCATCTCTAGCATGTGTCACCATGAGCTCACCCTCTGCGACCCGCACTTACCATTGCCCACTGCAGCAGAACTGTTATGAAGGATTTAATAGTTTTTTTTTTTTATTCAAACATTAATGCTTCTGTGCCAACAATACATGCCTTTGTTGTTCTGGTAAATTTGATTGATTTTTTTACTGAATCAATAAAAGGCTGTTGTTCTGAATTCAAGTTAAACCCTGTTGTCCAGACGCAGACACGATTCAAGTTAAAACAGGAGACTGATATTCTGGGTTTTCTTGAGTTTAAAGGGGTTGATAAAAGGATAAGGGATAAACAAGCCATAATACACAGTAGTACACACCGTAGGCTTTTAAGATCATTAGTACATGAAAATGTTACAAGCAAGAGGAGGGCGTGCAGTCCAAATAGCTAGTTTTCCTTGCTAGGAGCTAATTGATCCCTTCAAGCCATTTCTTGAAATGAAGTATCTCTTGTTCGACGTCCAGTTGTCCCTTCTGGATTGTGTTTCATTTTAGATTCGGAAGACATTCACTGGATTAACGTGCCATTTTGTATGCAGTTCCCTTGTAGTCTTCTCTTTAGACTAAATAGCCACAGTATCTTTTTTGTATCATTGTGACCATAGTTGATCACTATATTCTAACTTTCAGTTCAGGGTTGCAGAGGGATTTCAAGTTTTTAAGAAAAAAATCTTAATTGTTTATTAAAATATTTAAACCAGTGCCTAGCTTTGTTTTCTTTACTTGTAAGGTGAGTTAGTTCTGTGCTTCAGGCAGAAGATCTTTACATTGTTGCTGTTTGGTCTGGATTCAATATCTATCTACCCCAGTATATATTTGCTACTTCTTGTTAATTCCCGTTCCTTCACTCTGCTTTCCTGAAATTATAAACCTGTGCTCCGGACTCTGCTAGTCTAGTTTCTCTAGTTTCCCAAATGCAGAAACCCAGGAGAAGAGCATCGAAAACAGAGAAAAGGAGGCACTTCTTTACACAAAGGATTAAATTTGATGGTCTTTTAGCGCACACACACACCAACAACACTGTGTCTTTTGAATTATGTATTCAAATTGTTTTCTTTTTAAAAAGTCTGGTCCACATTGTTTCTGAGACCCTCAATGCATCTGGACTAGATCCCCTAATGTGCTCCAGAGCATAAATGCCGCTTTTGATGTGAAACTCTGTAATTTCTCCTTTCCTGTTTATCCGGCATACTGAGAGGTATTCGGAACCATCAGTATCTGTTAGCATCGTTTCATTGATTCCAATTACATCATAATCGCATGCTAATGCACTATCTTCAGTCTCTTGTAGTTTGTTCCTGATACACCTGTCATGTACAGTAGTAGGTGCAAACATTTAATTACCTAGTCCTTTGACATTTTCTGTTTTGCCTTGTTCTCATTTTGACACTCCAGGCTGCATATCTCCCTTGTATTTCTTTAGAGTATTACCCCTGCTTTTCCAGTTTAAAAGTTTTGGAATTTGCAAGTGTCAAGATGGGTAACAATAACTGAATCTTCAGTTAGCTGCCTTTGCTAAGGTCCTGTCTCCTCCTGGGCTGAGTTTATTCATCTGAGTTTGAGAGAGACTTTTTAGATTACAAAGGTGTAGTTGCAGAGAAAAATCTGAAACGGTGCACCTGTTTTGAGCTTGAGGAAAATTACAGATTCACACAGAAATCACTCGAAAATTCTCTGCTCCCGGGATTACCTGTTACACTTACATAAGAGTTTAAAATGGAGTGAGTATATTAATCCAGGCTGAAGATGTGAAGTGCATAGGTTCTTTCAGTTTATATCAGACCTCTCTTACTGTTTCCGAAGGGAGGAAATTGCCTGTATTAACAATGAATAAATGCCTGACTCACAAAACAGATAATTCTAAGGGTGCAGAAACATGCAAAACTAATGTCTCTGCTATACCTACTGGGACTTAACTGCACTGAACACAGTTTGAAATGTAAACCTGTGTTTTTCTAATGCTTCAGCACAGCTTCTGCTCAGTCTTCACTAACAGCTCCAAGACAGGCAGAAAATACCACCTCCTGTGGCTCCAGTGCTGGAAATGACTTAGCCATAACAAAGACTGGAGCACAGACTGAAGAAGTAAGAGGAAAGTAAATAACAGAATTGTGAAACCTGAAATGCTTCTGTGTGGGTTTTAAATGTATCGGTGAATGCTGGGAAACAGCAATAAACCTTTTAAGTTCAGAAACTTAAAATTGAATTGAATCTCTAAAATTGAATTTATTAAGTAATCAAATGTCAAATGTGGATGAAGCACATTTGTAGTATTTGTCTTTTTAAAAAAAAAAACCTTTTGATGACAGTACTGTAATGTGGTTACACCTTGATCCCAGATGTTCCAACATAACTTCTTGGGAAAATAAGGATTTGTAGTGTGTGTTGGTGAACCAGGACTAGGTTGCACTTTTCTGTCTAGACAAGATTTTCCAAATCAACCCTTCAGTACTGGGAATAGTAGATGTGTCATCCTTTGGATCTCATGTTAAGGCAAGATCTGCACTTTCTGGCCATTAAGGATCCCATGATGGTGTTTGTGAGAGCTGGGGTGTTAACTTTGGTGTCCTGATGGAATTCCAGCCTGGGCTTGCTCAGTCTGGCCTACCTAAACTTCTCCTAACTGGTAAAGGAATATTCACACTTCCAGTATACCCCATCTCTTGTGTAGTGAGGCACTTCAGTGGTGGGTGAAGCTGGTCTTAACTATATAGATGCAATTATTAATTCTGTAAACCTAAATGTTGGTGCAGGACAAATTAGTTTGAAAGTCATAAAAAGTATGAAACTGTAATAGAGATCCACAACTGTTCATAATAGAAACAAATTGTCTTTTTTCTGGATATTAATCACAGTCAAAGGTGTTCTCACATTTCTTAGCTTAGCATGTTGTTTTTCCTGCTTAGTCTGTTTTGATCAAATAAACCCAAGATAGCATAGATCTTTCCCAGTTAGCAACTAGGGCTGAAATAAAGATGATGTCAAAATCAATAGCACACAACAACAGTCACCAGCCTAGGTTCCGGTATTTATAGACGTCTATAAATATACCTACACTGTTTGTTTAAAAACATGCTCCCTCGGGAGGGATGTAAGACTTCAAGAATCACTGGGGATTCGGCTCTTCTGAGAGATGCACATCGTAGTCTTTTGGTTTTATATGATCACTTTCATTAAGAGAGCTAGTTATATTTAATCAAAGAAAATATAAAACAGGTATATGCTGACTGACTATGAGCATCTTAGAAACACAAAGATGTCTCAGAGGTCTTATACAGACTTTTCCTGACCCAGTGTGATATCCGATAAAAACAAACTTATTTTTCAAGTTTTAGTTGATAGCACTGAGACAGAGTGCAAAAGAAAGCAATAAATGATTCATGAAATGGACGGCCCTCTGAAAAAATCTACTGCTTATATTATGAGTACTTAAAGCAATATTTTGTTGTTATTAAAATCCAGATTTCCATACATTTCACTTCATAATCCCCCCAGGATGTATTTTAATATCCAGCGTGAGAGATTTTATATTCGACATCACGTCACACATTGCTTTTCACCACTCTCATTATCTAGATGCAGACAGCGGCTATTAATATATTTGTTTTTAGGGAGCTTTCTCATGATAGGCAACATGAGAAAAAACTTTTGCAATGGACTCCTTGGCTTCATTAAGGGTGATAAAGTAGATTTCTTTCGCTTTCAGAAAATTGAATTCTGCAAATGGAGCACTATAGTGTGAATTCTGCTTTGTGAATTGAACTGTTCGGTTATGATTCTTGCTGCAAAAGGAGTCTGCAAACAAAAGGTTTTTCTTTGTCATTCTGAATGAAAACCAGGTAAGGCCCTGAACCTGACCTCGAGAGCATCTCAGGGAGCTATCACGAATTCACAAGAATCCCTCATTGTAGTCACTTTACAAAAGATTATTACAAGCCTGCCTGCTGCTGAAGATTTCCTATAACCGCTTCATACCATTAATAGTGCTGATGGATGTTAAGGAGTTGCCTTGTTTATTGTCCAAGCTCGTACATGACAACCTTTCTGTGCTGCTGCCAGTACGTGCTGAGGTTCTGAGAGAACGCCAGCTTCGGATCATTTTCAGATAGACATTTTCAAGCCATAGCAGCCTCTCTCTTGATCTATCCACAGTGCTTCAAACCGTGTTATAGTGACCTACACCTTACAGACACATGACCAGGTGTCTAGAAGGACAAGGGTCCCAATCGATCTCTCACTAAAAAGACAGGTAACAAATGTGAGCAGGGCAGTTAGCCCATCTAGCCCATTTAGTAGTTAACAGCGAATTATTCGTTATTCCTCATTTTGTTGAGCCGATCCTTCTGAGTCATGGACACCTGTGGAAGACTACAGGGGAACCTGATCCAAGTTTTCAAAAATTCTCAAACGCACTGACAAAGTCAACCCAGTGGAGTTCATTCTAATCGAGGGTGAAACACACTCCAGGAGGCACAGGTGGAAGAAAAGTGCATTTAAACCTGAGAAGCAGAAACAGTAGAATGAGCTGCTCACATCAGTTAGCTATAACATATCAAAAGAGAGAGATGGGCTAAATCATCATATCTTTATGTTCTTATGAGTTCTTTTGGTGACAGAATCATCTAAACTGAGGTCAGAATCCTTTCTCTAATGTCTGAGTTCCATTAAAGCACAAGGAGTTTACAAATGGATTACATATCAGAAATGCACGGTCTAATTTCTTTGAAAACTGCTTACAGAAAACAATTTCTTATCAGTGTTCCCTGTAGCCGTTCTCAGAGCTTCTCAGCCTGAACTAGCCTGTGTTAAATGGTAATGACAACCAGATGTGCAAGATTCCTCATTAAAATATATTCTTCTTCTTACAATCTTTAAGAAACTACTAGGTGCTAAAAGGAGGCGACAGATCCAATGCGTCTCAGTGCAGTGAGCTATATGTAAGAACAGAGGCATAAAGTGTCCTTACATTACAGAAATCTAATAATACTTTCACACACAAAAGGAAATATCAGGGATATACTGTACACAACATTTTTTGTATTTTAGAAGTAACATAAGTGCCAAAATGCTCTTTTAAATATCTTTGTGCTGAATTAAATCATTAAGCAGAAACAAGCTGCAGAAACACTACACATCTGCCTTCAAAATAGGTCTAATAATTTTGGCCATTTGACATGCATTCCAGAATTCTTGTGCAGTGTGCAATGTGACAGAATTGCTCAAGGAAAGTGCTGCCAAAAAAAAAAGCCATTTTCACTCATCCACTAAATAGCCCCAGAGGTCTCCTATCCTCTACCTCAACAGCTTGTGAGCAGAGTTATCGGACCCTATACAGGTACCACCCTGGGTGATTGAAAATGTTGCATGCATCGCTGAGTGTTTATCCAGATACAGCGTGGCAGCTAGTATGGCACACAGCCCATCAATATTAATACCCAACAGCCAGGCAAAGAGCTGACAGTTTTAGGAAGATCTGAAAGTGAGACTGATTGGACACCATGCTAAACTCACTTGGGCAAAGAGCAGTGTCCCAGACATGCCCGAACAGATCCATCGTGTTGCCACAGGGTGGCAGTGTTTGTTGAGTGATTCTGTTGTGCGTGTCATCTCTGGTTCACCAAGGAAAACATCTGAACAGAGGTGGAATCATTTTTTGCCTGTGTTTCAAATGTTCCCCAAGACAAAATGCTGTAGTCTGTTTCTGTCTCTCAGTATTGTCCATGTATTTGTTTCTGGTCACAGTATAATTATAATAGGTTAGGCTTAAATATGCGCATGAAATGCCATACTTAACAGAATGCCTTTTGTCTGTCTTATATCACAACGATCTGGGTCAGCACAATGCATGCTGTCAAGCTGTGATGTGAAAAGCTTTGTCTTTCATAGAAAACTTGAGGTATTACTGATATTTATTCTGTTGTCAGGAGAGAAATAAGTTCCAGCTAATTGTTGGTGATGTCTGAAACCTGTGACCTGGATTTGAACTTTCAGAATAAGTGCCTGTTCATGATTCATTCATGATAAATAAGGGAAGCAATATAAGTATCTCATGACAGCACTGTGATCTAAAATAGATTTTATATGAATGCCATAGCTGATTATATGTTTTACTGCATATTTAATTGCATAAAGATATCGGCATTTGCTACTATATTTAGATCAATTAATACTGATTAATTTATGGCAGTTGATTATAAATGATTGTTAATGGGTTCTGTTCATGGTATGCTTCTAATTAACTTTGTACGTCTTTGATTGTTAACTTTAATATATTTAAAAGATATGTGTTCAAGCACGGTTGCTTGGGTACTGGGTTCAGTTAATGGACTGTGGTGTCTTCTGTATATCAATTGCATGTTCTATCTGTGTTAATTTAATTAGTCTGTCTTCACTGTTCCTGTGCATGAGTGCTTGCATGGACTGGCGTCCTGTCCAGGGTGTGGTCCTTGTTTCCTGTATTTCAAGGTATCTGTGGGCTTTGCCTGCCATAAGCATCTTTCTGCTGATGGGTGATTGATACATAATGAAGGCACATGCGGTAGATTCACTGTTAAGATTTCCTTTACGAATCGGTGCTAATCAAATCATGTGAATAGATTCATTTTCATGGAATTCATTTTGTTCTCCCATCCATCCATTCTTTTAATCGCTTGATCCAGTTCAGTGTTGCGGGGGATCCAGACCCTATCCTGCCAAGCAACAGGTGCAAGGCAGGGTAGACCCTGGATGGGACACCAGTCCATCACAGGGTATAAACAGACAAAAACACCCACACACTCACACCAGGGCCACTTTTCCCAGAAGCCAATTAACCTCCACAGCAGTCTTTGGGGAACATGCAAACTCCACACAGACAGCACCACAGGTGCAGAAAAGGGAACAATGCTAATGCACCACCATGCCACCCTAGTTTGTTATTGTGCTCCATAAAAAAAAATCTTCAAACACGGACAAAATTGCAAATGTGTTGGCTGTTTGGCAGCACTTCCTGAGCAGGAAATTTGGCAGACTGTGGAAGCTGGAGAAGAGTGGTAATGCAACACCGTACCTGGAATCTCGTATTGTAAGGTGTTGCCAAGTCTTGTGATTTATTTCAAGGACACCACAGTACTCCTATATCCCCCCCTTTTCCTTGTGCTACAGTATCCCAGAGAGCATCTCTGGATGTCTCATTACATTACAAAATAGACTACTAAATACTGCTCTATAAATTGTCGAGCAAATAAAGAGCTCAGTGAAGCAGGTCCAGAGCCTGACTTAAATCATAATGCAATCCAATGGTCAGTCCGTTTAGTAAGAGACAACAGTGTCTCAAGTGAATAGTCTGTGTAATGATGAATGACTAATGTATGAGAAATTGTAGAGCTGGAATACTTTCATGCTACTAATATGTTGTAAGCTTAAACCCAGTCTACAGCACAATGTTATCTGGTAGCACAGTGCTGTTAACAAGTAAAACACTCCCCCCACAATAGAATATTAAAGCACACTATTCTGTGATGTATTTATGTTCTTCATTGAATCAGGGTGAGGAGAATTTGTAGTTCCCTGAGAACTCATATAAGCAGTTTTTTTATTGAGGTAAAATGAGATTAAAAATATTTGACTGTTGGAAATACCAGCCCAGCCTAGGAAAATGAATGACATTTTCAACTTCGGCCGGGAACATGTTTATGACTCTAGCGAATCTCAGAACCGTATGGCCCTAGACTGTACTATTCCTGGGTCTCACAAAGCTTTTGGGAGCTTCTGTTGTGGTAGTTTTGGGTGCTTCTTTGATGTACTATATTCCATTCAACCTCACCTTGCGAAATGGAGATTGCATTACAGTCTTTTCTGAGCCATGCTGTTCCTTTTTTCCCTGATGAACTGTGGACTTTATATTTACTTTGTATAATATCCACAGTTTACCTAAAATTGTCACAGCAGCTTCCTCCTAAAAGCCAAGAAGAGTAAGTTTTCTCTTAGATACTTTGAACCATACCTCCAAAACTAGCGCAGTGCTATCAAACTTTGGTTCAGTTAGAGAAAGATTCATTCTATCACATTGCAGCTTAACATTTTAATCAAAGTTATTTGTTTTCAATTTTGGTACGGGTCTGTTTATTATTATAAACAGGACTAAAATGATGAAAATAACTGCAATAAATATTGTTCATCCCTGTTTTTCTGTTTAGGATAATCTAACTGCCATACCCAAGAGAAAAGGAATACAGAACCGATCAATACCTCTGGATACTTTTGGAATACTGCTCTGTCCAAGAGTCCTGTTTATTATTGAATTGGGCTGCAGCACTGACTGGAAATTCTTAGTTATCGCATCAGGATGAAGACTAGAACCTCATTGAGACATTTAAATAGACATCTATTAGGTTCACTTCCTGTCTTTGGAGAAACGCCCTCAAAAATCTTGCCTGTCATTTATCACTGAGAGCCTGAAGTGACCCTCTCACAGTCTCGACTGGAGACTCCAGCTCTTCGGCTGAGACAGGTCATCTCTGTCATCTTCTTTATTCCCGCACTGGGAGATGATGAGAGGAGTGAGGACACTGCCTGCCTTTGGAAGATATTAATTAGCATCATTAACTTTCAGATGCTGTCAGCAGCCAGCTCATTCTTAGGGCTGCTGAGCCCCTCTAGCCTTGTTTGTATTTGCATAAGGATGGCTTCTGTAGACAAGTTGACTTTGACAAGGACAGTTCGCTGCCAGGTTCAATGGGGAATTTACCTTTCACGTTCTGTTGTCAAAATCCAAAGTTCTGCTTGTCTGCCTGCCTGACTACTTTAGTATTAAAAGGACACTTTTCCAGATTAGCAGTCCTCTGTTTCAAAATGCTTCATTGTCCCAGAGCTGAAATATTCACCAGATCAATTCTGATCAAAAACAAATTGAAAGATTCAGCAGCAAATGTGTCCACATTAGGCAGCACAGTGGTGCAGCAGTTAGAACTGTTGCTTCATGTGGGGACTCTGGGTTAAATTCTGGACCTGGGGTGCTATCTGTGTGGATGTTTGCATGTTCTGCCTATGTTGGGTTTTTGCTGGGTGCTGCTGTTTCCTCCCACAGTCCAAAGACATGCTGGCAGTTTAATTGGCTTTTGGGAAAACTGTCCTTGGCGTGAGTGTGTGCATGTCTGTATTAGTGTCTGTCTGCCCAGATAGACTGGTGTCCTGTCCAGGGTGTATCCTGCCTTGCACCCATTGCTTGCTGGGATAGGCTCTGGTTCCCCAGTGACACTGCAATGGAAGTAGCAGTTAGAAAATGGATGCATCCACATTTTTAGGAAATGCACCCGTCTTCCTTCTTTTTTGGGTTGGGCTGAAACCGATTCAGGTCTTCATTAACTTCAGTCGTCTGTCTTACTCCTTCCACTCCACTCTATGTTTTTTCACATAGAGACTGAAAGATTCTTTAGTCACTAAAACAGCACATCCATTTCTGTGCATCCCAACTTTGGTTGTTGTATAATTTATCAGGTGTTGCATTATTCATAGGAAATTGTGTTGTGCTGTAGTCAATTGAAGGAAGTGACAAGCAATATTATAAACAGGACCAGCGCTAGTTGAAGGAAACCTGATAAATAATCTACTTTGAAGGAATTAATCTTTTTAATGTAATGTCTGTATAATTCATTCCAAACTATCTAGGGCAGAGTGAGATAAACAAATGGGGCAGATGAACAGAGAGCACTTCCTTATGTATCTTCACAGATGCTAAGAAATAATGAATCTTGGGAAGGACTATGACATCATTGTTATCCTTTACAATAGGCTGTCCAGTCTTTTTGCTTAAGATTAACCACTGCAGTTATGAGAAGGCTATTAAACAAGTTCGAAGGCATGTTCATATGTGCCTTTACATCGTTACTTTGTATTGTCTATTTTCATTTATACCACCCAGTGCATTACTAACTGACAATGTGGCTTTGCTATTCTTTCTCTGAAACATTTTCTGTATCTATAGTTTTTCAGCTATATTTAAGGTACTGTGTTCCTGTAGCCTGTATTGTCTCATGAGCAGAGATTTGGGAAGTTTATTTTGATTTATTTTTGCATTATTCCTGTGCATGGTACTTCCATCACTGTTTGACTTTTCTAAAACCGTTTCTTATGGGGGAAAAAGTTGAAACATGCATTTCAAGATTTTTATTGCAGACAGCTTGAGGGAGAATGCAATTGGAAGATTTATATATCTGCAAAGCTATTTCATCAGCTTCCACCCCCCCCCCCCATCAGATTACATCTGTAATTAACTGACTATCTGTCTGATAACTGCGAATCCATCTTGATATGGAATCCGACTCCTGTGCTGTACTTTGGAAGAGCTGCACAATTCATCCCTACTTCAGAAAGCTGTATGAAGAGGCTCTCTCTTATCACTCCGGAAATGTCTTAACACAAACTCATAAGAACATGATGAGGCGAGGGAGAGAGGGAAGGTGATTGTTTGCTGATGTAATTTGATTCCCCTGAGTTTGAGATGCATTGATCTTTGATTTTGTTTTAAAATGAATGTCCCGAGATAAAAGCAGCTGTGTAAATGCCGTTGCCTTTTCAGCATGATGTCTTTTTTTAATCTTTTTTACATATATTAAAATCCTTTTATAAGTGAATGTTTGTTTAGCTCTGCTATGGTCTTTAGGCCTCCTTAATTATTCTAGTGTGCTGCATTCCTGAATAATGACTTCCAAGGATGCTGCGCCACAGTGCTATCATCTCTGATTCATAACTGCACATTGAGATTAATTTATTCCCCAGATAGAACGTTTCTTCTTCAAGCCCTGACTGGCAATCTTTCATATATCTCAGGATCATTTTGTAAGGGGAGAATTTTAAATCGCATGCTGACAGAGGGATGATCTTTCTCGCAATAGTTGCAACACCCACTTCGAACACTTTGTGCCCTGCACTTGCTTAGGTGTGACTGCAGTCTGCAAATATTACTGGGTATTTGCATTAAACCTTCTATTGAGCGACAATGCTGAGGGGCTTTTGTGGAATGTAGTGCCCCTGTACAGGCAGTTAAGTGGCTTTGGAGGAGCCAAAGCGATATATGATAAGATGAATAAGAGATGGAATAAAGTTCATATAAATGTTTTATTTCTGTTTTCCAGTTTTAAGCATCATAAATAATACCAGCTAACTAGCATATTAATTCACCTTGTTAGGTTAAGATCGTATTCAGTTTATCCATCTGTATTCAAAAGACCATGATACGGTATCACTTATGGTTTCAGTAATGAGTTTTGTTTATTTTCAGAAATGAAAGTGTACAGTATGTGGCTTGTAACATGCGTGCTGTGAATGATCTTTAAACAACAGCAGGAAAAAAGGAATGGAATGAATACACTCACAGAAAACAAAAAAAGTAGTAGGTTTGTATTAAAGAGGAGCTGGAAGTCTCATAATTATTAATAATTGCTTACATTCAGACAGTTCTTTTTATCCAAAAAGTGTCCCAGAGGGCTTCACATCTAGAAGTGGACCCACTTCATTTACCACTGAAATGCATCACCCACCTGGCACATGGCAGTAATTGTGTGCCAACTACACAGCAGATTAGGTAGAAGTGACTTTCGCCAATTAAATCAAGGGGAAAAAACAGGGAAGCCAGATTGTGGAAGCTCAAGTGGAATTCAGCCCAGATACCAGGCTGACACATTTATTCTTATGACCAGTTTCATGGGATTTTTAATGGTCAAACAGTCAGGTCCTCGGTTTACATTCTCGAGATGTTCAAATGAGTCACTGTGATGGAATTTAAACCATCTCCAGATACCACAAGGAACAATTAATCAGTGATGCTCCAACTTGAGAACACAAAGCACAAAACTAATGATGTACGACCGTTTAAAAGAACTTAATCATGTTTTATCTGGAATACAAGATATCCCTACAAATGTAAGAGGGAATCAGTAATCATATAGTCACTGCCTGTTTGTAATGTTAGAAGAAATGCCTACACACAGGAAGGTCCTTGATCCTTCAAACCATATAGTGAGCATCAGCAGAATCTTATTACTTGTAAGTGATATCAGTGTGAGACAGTAGCTAGAGTAGAAAATTATGGGTTCAAATTCTGAGTGGGAGTCAGATTGTGCTGTACCTTTGAGGAAAGGACTTCACTCAGATTGTGCCAGTACAAAGCCCAGCCATACAAAATTAAGTCCCTTTGGGTAAAGGTAATAAATTAACAACTTCAAGAAATTTACAAAGTTATTTTGTCAGGAAAGGGTAAAAAATACCAATCAGTCAGTTCAATTAAATCAAATGGATGCCAAAAACCAATGCCATTTAATTTATGTTATTTTGCTAAAAACATACAGTTCACGCTTAAATAGAGATACAGAATATGTTTCTTTTACTTGTTGTTTTTAATTTTGAATGTTTTTTTTTGTTTAGTTCATTTAGATTAATTTGTGAAATCGTAGGTGCACAACTCTTTCACAGATTCACATACCTTTGACTATGATTTTTAGAATGTAGAATTTTGTGTATGATTTGTAGAATATCAATCCTTCAGTTTTACTAATCCAGTTGTAAGCACAACCATATACTGAACATTAATCTTAAGCCTTTAAAGATATTTTTTTCCCCTACCTTTGTAATCATTAGTTTTTAAAGTATTCCTTGACCTCATGTACAAATTCTATGCTTTTGGGGTACATTTTGTTGTATTTAGTTGCAGCACATGCTTTCTATAGGCCATAGGGATGTGCAAAGTTCAATAACTAAAGCAACGAAAGTGCAATGGAACACTCTTGAAGTTTAGTGTCTGGATAGCAGGCTGGTGAAGTAGAAACACTTCTCATTACATTCATCTCATAGTTAGTCTGTTTTTCAAAGAGCAATCGAAAACGTGTTGAAACAGGTGCAAAACTTTAAAAAAACAAAAACAATTCACCTACCAGCTGGACTGTGGGATGAAACAGGAGTGCCCAGAGGAAACCCATGCAAACACAGGGAGATCTTATGAACTCTGTGCAGACAGCGCCGAACAACAGAGGGTTAATATAAATTAAACCATAGCTGATGGTGACATCAAAATTCAAGTGCTTCATCCAGTTCAGAGCCAGATCCTATCCCAGAAAGCTGTGAGCACAAGGCCGGGTACAGCCTGGACAGCACGCCAGCTTCTTACAGGACACACACAGACACGCACTCACACCAGGACCAGTTTATACCAGAAGCTAATGAACTCCATGCAGAGAGCACCCCAGGTCCAAACTTGAACCCAGGGCCTCAGCGCAGGGAGGCGGCAGTGCTAACCACTGTGTGACCTTGATTCCAAAATGGTTCCAAAAAGTGAGTGGTTTTTAAAATGTGACATCAAGGAATGAGCCAAAGATTTTGGGTATGGTGAATGTATATCCTTTAGCAAGAAATTGGAAAAATTCCAATCTCTGCTTTCTTAGAACCACAAGTTTCATCTTAAAACCACAAGTTGTCCAGGAGCTTCATTACAGAGCAGCCCTTCAAATCTGATTCGTTTCATGCCTGTTTGGGTTTGGCTGTAAGAGGCTGCAGAAATTGCAGTGCCTATAAGATATGAAAGGAACTTTGATGTGACAAGATACTTCTCAACAAAGGCTATCCTGCTTCCAACCCTTCTGAGTGGCACATAGTAGATCCTTTTTAAATGGAGTGCTAAATTGCAGAGGTCACAGTAAGCCCCACATTTCCCAGGGCAGCATAGTCTTAAGTCCTGGCTCACCAGCTAAATTAATGTGATATTTTCTGCTAAATCCCCGGTGAGATGTTTTCCACATCCACAAGCCTCCTCTGAGTTTACCATGATTTCCTGCTAAAGAGTGCCTGGATTATAAAGACTGATCTTCTGAACTGCACTCTGAAAATCATTACTGAGAAGGCCTGGTGCAACGCATTGAGGGAAAAGGCATGCCATGCCTTTTAATCAGAATCCCATCAAATGTTTTTCTTGTCTCCCTCAGCTTTAATCCTTTTCCTGTTAAGATTTTCCATGCTTTTCTTCTCTACGAAAACTATTCAAAGTGTGTTTTTTTTTCTTTTACAAATAGAGCTGTCAGATACTTTTCAAACTTTAAATCCAGATAGTAGTTTACAAAACTTTGTGAAACTGTGAGGGATTCATGTACTCTCAAAAATGTAATCAGTACAAACGTTTTTCCATTTCCTATTGGCTTGTTAAGTTGTCTGATGCAATAAAGCGCTCAGTGCTGTAAGATTCACCTGCACAGGAGATTTCCTGAGTGACCGCTGGGACTCCTGCAGCCCAAGTGAAGATAAATGACATTACATACATGTACAGTAGCAGGTCCTCATACCCTCTCAGTACCCTGTCTTGTGTTAGGGGAATGTTAAAGGTAATGCTGTCCATGGTGCTGAAGGCTCCTTTAAATCAAGAGCTGTGAGTCAAATGTACTCCCGAAGAAACTGCAAAATGAGAAAGGTGATGAGCAGAAAAGGTCAATGTGACCCCTCGAGACCCATCTGCAGGACTAATTGTTTCTAAAGCAGGGGAGAGAAAAATCCTCTGGGAATCCTGACCCTTTCTCAGAGTAGTAGCTTCTAGAGAAGTTTGGAAAGGTTTTATCAGCTGTGTAATATGTGCTGAATTCAGCGAAAAGCCACAAACAGATCTTGACCTTAATCCATAACCTAATGGGCATTTCTCTGTACAAGCAGCCTTTCTTAAAAGCGCAAAACTGCAGCTTGCCTCTGAGGAGTACGAAGACGTATTGTCATTTATCTTCTTCTATGACGTGGGGCACAGCTAAAAAGGAACTTAATGCTGAAATGTTTGTTTTCCAGACTAGTTTCTTGTAACAGTCTGCAGATTTCTCTGGTGCAAAACTTTGGGGAAACTTTCTTCTAAAAAGAGCACTGCAGCTCTGTAGTTAAGTACATATTTTCCAGATGTCTTACCAGATGATTAAGTTTGTAAAATATCAGGTTTTATTGCATTCCTCAAAGCATAAGCTTTTTTGTTTTCTTGTATGCTACTTTAACATCTAGTGGTGAGGGTATTTATTTCTCTAGAAGAACAGTTGTTGAACATAACTCTTTGTTGAAGCATCATGCAACAAACCGATGTGATATAAGATGTGACATCCTGCAGAGTCAATTCGATAAATATGAAATGAATGACTCACCTAATCATTCAGTTACAAGCGATGTAAACCTCAGGCATTGCAGATTAATAAAGCAATGGGAGCGCTACCTGGTGTATGCTGGAGAGCTACACATAATCTGATTGGTTTCAGCATTCTTTCACTCTGAGTTAGGGAGGAAGGAGACACCAATGTTCTCAACAAATAGTGCTCTCTCTGGATAACACATTAAGACTAAGGCTAAAATTAAAACTGTTGGAAGAAAACTGTTTAATTATCAATGTGTTTCTTTATATAATCGGAATTCTAAAATAAAATCACACATCACTTAGATCATGAAATTTAAACAACTGAAAAAAGTTGGAAGTGCAGAAATTGAAATTCATTCATAATGATTTGCATTGCACAGGGCACTGATTTCATGGAATTTTATAAATGTCTCTTATTAAGCCTAAACAAATGCAAAACCATCTTCCTAACCTGCTGAACTGTAACATATTTTTAAAGAGTTATGCAGGAATCTTTCTGAAATGTTTTGACCTACAGACACAATCCTTTGTAATTCTAAATCAGAGAGCAAATGGATCTACAACCAAGCTGTGTTATTGAAAATGGACAGAAGATATGCTGAGAGAATTTCTGTTAAGCATAAAATCCAGTGTCAAGAGAAAGCTTAGTGGACAAGTTATGATGTCTAAAGCAAAGATAAAGACTTGATGCTATCCTGTCACCACTGGTTTACTGTTATTTAGATTAAATTAAAGTAAAAGGATGTTCCCTGGTGGAGATGGGAGTCTTTCCTTTAGTGTTGTCCGTATTATCAGATACAGTTCAAATTGCAGCATAATTGTTAAAACTTTAATTGAGTGATGTTCTTTTTTTAAAGAGCTGGATGAGGGAGGATACAGAAACCAGCTACTGTATAATGAGAATTAGTGGCTAAACTGTAGAGTAATAAGAGCAAAAAGGGGATCAAATTCTAAAAGAATCTGACTAGATGCCAGTGCTTAGTTTTTTTCTGCACATCATTGATGAGTCCATAGTTCACCAGTGGTGGCACAGCAACCTGAGTAGCAAGCAACATGGACTGTCAAACAGAATTCAAATCTTAACCAGAAGAAAATATTGCAGCCGAGTACAGAGCCAGCAAATCCTGCCAGTTAAGAAAGTGACAGACTAAATATCTCAGATTCTACTGTTGGAACACTATTCTGGTTTAATCTTTATTTTAAATGAAGGAGGGCTAAATGAGAAAATCACAAAAGTAAAGGAATATCTTCCTCTTTCATTAAGGTGATAAGCTGCACCTACATCTGTGGACGTTCTTGTTTGTAATCAAGAATGCCATGTTTGACACATTAAACGTTTAGCTTTGTTAACGTGAAAGGCTTTGTAATTCATGTTTAAGTGGTTTAAGACAATGATTGTGAAATCTCTGACATTCACTGAAGTTTCGCCACTTGGTGAGTCAGAGCTGATGCAGAAAGTGTGCTGAGGTCTGAGATCATTTTAGTCAAGCTGTGATAGATTCTGTCACTGATGTTTTTCAACTCTTTGATGATCTACAGTATACACAGTACTGAATTTGCTCACATGTTTTGAAACAACAACTGAGTTGCAGGTGTTCTACATGGGATGCAAACTAATTTTTTTTTTTCAAAAGATTGCTAAAATTCTAGCTGGCTCAAGAAAAAGTCATGAAACAGCATGCCTTCCCCTGTCCCGATGAATAAATGTTGACTAACGTCAGCAAGCCAGATGGTGAAACCACTTCATTCCTACCCTGTAGGAAAGACAGAGAGAATGACATCTGGTGCCTTTGCCCAGCGGACATGATTCTTACATCAGCCTGGCTCATTAGAGCGCGGTGCTGCTCAGAGTCTGTTCCTGCTGGTAGAGTTAAAACAAAGGAGGATACCGAACCTGAGTCCTGGCTCAAAGCCCAGTCTTTATCACACAACTGGCAGTATTAAAGCAGAAGCTGATCTAATCTGTTTTTTCCCGTCGATTCTTCTTTTATCCTTATGTGTTCTTCAACACTCCCTGCTAACTAGCCATTTGCTAACCTAAAAGTTTCCTCAAGAATCTGACTGAGGTCAGTGCTGCACAAGATTGTTTGGGCCCAGATAGGTTTCAGAGAACTGTGTAAGTCTTTAGAAGTTTGTTGTGACAGCAAACTGGCAAGAAAGAAAAGGGTATTTTAACAAGTAACAGAAGTGACATGAAACATGAACTTATTCTAGAACGCTTTTATTGACATTTTTTGATGTTCTTACTGCAGAGAATTGCTAAGAGTTAGAAGGGATATACAGGCCATTTTCTGACCAGCGCAGTTAGGCCATGAGAATCTGACATTTGGGAGAATCGCTCTCCTTCCCTGCTCCCTGTGGAGTAGGTGCCTTTCGATGGCCTGCACTTTTCTGTCATCAGCATGGAAGTTGAATAAAATTGTGAAGAACACGGATGCATGATGACAAAAAAGGACGGGACACAGTTGAATTCTCCTCAGGTTAGCAGTCATTTCTAGAGCCAGTATATTTTTCTGAGTGAAAGTTTAGGATTCCTGCATTGCGTGTGTTAAGATTCCTTTAAAAATAAAGCACAACATACAGCCCCTCCATTCTGTTTTTTTTTCCTGAGAAGTCTCCGCTTATGGAGGACATTAAGCAAAGTATATCTCAAGATTTTTTTTTCACATTCTACTTTTATTGTGATATCGTAGTATGAAATACAGGCATATTTGGTGTCGATTGTCACTTTAATTCATTTGCAATGTTTGATTTTTTTTTACTGTGTTTATGGCTACTCGCTGATATTTTATTTTCCTTTGTGAGGCAACTCTAATTAATTCCATGATACAATGCAAATTTAGAATTTTGTTACTTTCAGTCCAATATTTTCTCATGATTTGTGAAGGGTGTACACAGCTTCAGAACTGTGTTTTTGTAAATTATCTAGTGGGTGTAATAATCAATAAAAAAACAGTAGTTTCTTTTCAGTTTGGATATGAGTGGAGGATTCAATATTTGACTGAACTCAGGCATGTACAGTATAATCTTTCCAGATGTTTGTCTAAAATTATTGAAGACTCATATTGATGACAATAGAAAACATTTAATTCCTCTGAAACTATCCATAACTTAGAGGTTTAACACTGTAACTGTTAACAATTTAAGCAAATAAAATGCTTTTCTCAGAATTGTATTCAATATTGTAGTGCAGGCCATGTGGTCTTTCTACAGGTTGACATAGATCACTGGGTCGTGTAATGTAAACTAATTAAAATCTATTACAGAGCTGCAGTTTCCTGCACTGGTCATATTGAGTGGCTTTTATTGGGTGTTGTAGTTCACCTGATCAAACACCCTAATAGAGGTAATGAAAGAATCTAAGAACAGCAAACTGCTCTACAGGTCATTGCATTTTTGTCCCTAATGTAATTTAGCCAAATACAATAAGATCATTTTTTGCAAGATATATCAATGTCTTGCAAAATGCAGGTGGGATTTATTGACACCGATTTTTAATACATGCTTTTGTAATGGATGTCCTTGAGAATGCAATTCCCTTTGATCCTTAAGTCCTTTTACAACGCAGTTACCACTTGTGAAAAGGGACAGGGGGAACAGTGCTGCTGAATTACGATCTGAGTGGAAAGAAAGCAGATTAAAAAAACTTTAATAGCCCTGTTAGCCCAAAGGCAATAGTCCCAAAGTCCACCCGCTTCCTGCCTAGAAATGCCACTTTGGGAATTTAAAAAAAAATCCACTTATATTTCCAGTGGAAAGGTAGTATGCATTTAAATCACTGGAATTCCGGGTCATAAAAAACGTCCTAGTACTTTTGCCTACCAACCTATCTTTTTCATTGGATCTGTATCTGTACAGTACGTGGTTCAGAATCTGTCTAAAAATAATAAGAAGCCTAAAATCCACTAAATGATAATGACAGGGTTCCAACCTTGGGTGGAAATGCAAAACACATGCCAACCTCACGTACAATATGTTATAGAGTCAGACTGCATGCACAAATCATTGTTGCCAAGAATCAAACTGAGACAGTTTCACCTGTTTCAGTTAGATTATTACACTCTTTTCTAGTGGGACCATTTTAATCAATAACTTTAAATGGATGGGTTTGTTGTCGCTCCCCATGCATATTGACGAAGAAAAACATCAAACAGGACAATTGTACTCCATCTATGCAAAATAATTACATAATGACGTACAGTATTAGACTGAAACTGAAAAACATCACTAAGCTTGTGGCAGTCAAAGAGATTCATTTATTCAAAATAGTACAAGCTGCATTTGATTAATGTGACCAAATGAAGCTCCAATAGATAGCAGCAAAGGTTAGACATTTACAGTTTGATATTGACCACATCCTGGGTTCTGTGATAAGCGCATTGTTCAATCAGCGCTTGCTGTAAGCTTGGCAGTGTAATCTCATCAGTAATAAATGAACAGCGGAGAAGTTGAAGATGAATATGAATTAGTTTATGCCATTTGGAAATTATTTGTAAAAGCAAAGTGTAGGCTCAGAGAGTACAAGATTTACTAATGCACCATACATGAACATGAGCACACCCAGGGTAATAGACCATTCACTAGTTGATAAAATCAATTATTTGATTTCATATAGCTTTTAGAAGCTAGGGCACACCGCACTAAATCATGTAGAATGAACTAGCATAAATCTCCGTTAATAACAGCCTTTTTTTATTCTAGCATGACACTTGTGATTGTACCGTACAGGAGCTGTGGCTTCTCATTTCTAGCTTTCTCGTGAAGGTTAAATGAGTGGACAGTGGCCAAACCTTTGTTGTCTTTGTGCTCCAAAGTGTCCTGGAGCTCTGCACAGGCAGAATTCCTTCATCTGATGCCGTGCAATTCAGAGCTCAGTGGATAACACAGCCATGACGGACATCCACTTAGTCTGCCCTGTGTGATAATTGAATACTCCAGTGTGGTAGCACTTCAAAATAGCTGTGTGAAGAAGTCATGCTTTCTAAGCCAATGTGTTTTGGTACGTTTAGCTTCTGTAAAATGCTTTTTTGTGTGTGTGTGAGATCCATGGAATGAGTGTATGCTTTAGTTCACCTCATGGGAGCATGAAACAGAGCAATTTTGGCTCTGTTATCCTGTCTCTAAATTGCTTAAGACACGCTCACAAACAGGGTGTTACGTACAGTCAACTTCCCCTGCTTTGCACTTACATGTGCTTTTGCATTGACTCTATCCATCGTAACAGCTGCTTCCTGACTCTTATGAGTAACAAGCACAAAACTCAACTAGTATCACTGTAATTCCAAATACCATTATGCCTGGATGCCATGGGCCAGATTGAAGCTGTCCTGATAAAGACCCTGTCCCAAGTCAATTGAGTTGTTGAGACTGTTCCACACCAAAAAGTGTACTGTCTCTGTTTCTGTATGCTATTTTTAATTAAGCCACTGTTGTTACTTTTTCAAATGCTTTAACAGAGACTGTGAAAATGCTCTTTAGGCAAAACTGATGTATGTGAATTTATAAAATATTGAGCTGCTTTAGATTACACTGTCCATGTCATTTTCCTGCCTGTTGTGGAGTCTTGGGCGGACTGTATAACAGTGGCTTGCACCTTGAAATTCTGAAATGTATTCAAAAGACAGTTGTGTTGCAAAGGAAAAAAATATTTCACCATGAGAAAATTTGGAAGAAATATTTTTTTTTACAAAATACTCAATGGCATTCTGGCACATATCACTGCGGTTGGGGGGGATGGGAGTGGCAGAGGCGATTTCAGTGTTACTCATGTCTGGGAATAAATCTAGTGACATGGAGACTGCATTCTTATTAGATAGCTTTTCTTTAGGCACAAGATAAATGATTGTGCCTGCCTTTAAATGTCAACTTTAAATTATACTTCAAACCGATTTAGCAATCCCAAGTTCTCATTCCATGCTGATTTTTGACTACAACATTTTCTTAATGCAAGCAAATTCATGCTGTGGTATGGTAATTCGCTGGGATGCGATGATAAGTAATCTTAAAAACCCTTTCTAATCTCCAGACACAATCGTCCACAGAGCATGAGTTATATCAAAGAGACTGACTCGAATCATAAATTATGAACCGATTTTCTCTTGCTTGCGCTCAGTTCCAGCTGATTATGTGGTCTACTGTAACCAGCTCCTAGGAAAACTGAACAAATTGTTAATTTTGGAAGAGTGTGGGAGAACTGTCAAGTGTAAACCCTGAGCAATGGTGCACATTTGTGCATGCTGCTACATTGTGTCCTCTGCCCATTGTTGGTATAGTAGCAGCAGTAGTAGCAATAGCAATAATAATAGTAGTCATAATTATTATAATGGATGTGCTTGTAAAAGTAATGGGAAATTGAATGTAGTACTGATTTAGTTTTAGCTATATGTAAGGAGCAAGTCAAATATAAAACATTCTTAAATATAAGAAATCTGTTGCTCTTTTGAAAATAATCAGTATTCAATTGTAAAGTTCAGAACATGCTGGGCTATGCATGAGTTAATGGCTAAGTATAATAATATTTCAGTCTGTTAACCCTATTAACTGTCAAATGTGAAAACAGATGTAGACAATGCAAAATAACTAAAGACAATCACATTCCTGTTTGCATGCCAAATAAAGCTCTCTGTTTCGAAAGTGTCTTGGTTGAGCACACAGACGCACAGAGCTTGAACAGCAACTAGATTTCATGAAGACAGAGAAAAAGCTTTGCAACGATTAGCTTAGTTACAGCAGATGATGACACTCTGTGAATTTGTTAGATGGCTGATTCAGTATTGACTGAAGCCCGTGGCCTTGACTTCAGACTAATGATTTTGCTGACATAAAACTGAATGAATGTGGAAGACACAGAGGCTAGGGCAAAGTACATACCTGCCATCCTCCACAACCTGGGGTTTTTCTCTTGTTTCGGAACAACTTCACTGCACTTTGAAATAGCAGATCTCAGGCTGATAAAAAAGTGATATGGTCATACATTGAGTCCTTAAATGTTTGTTTGTGAGGATGGCTACCTCAAAGCCTTTTCTAAAATTTCTCTAAGATAAAGTATCTGCATAGATTATACTGTACGTTATACATGTTGGAACATCTGTGTAGCGTGTAGCAGTTTTGTTCCAACTGAGCTCTTGATTAATTAAAATCATTGAGTCCTTGGTTAAAAATATTTAAAATCATGCATTTGTTTAAAGCATCTTGGATATTTGCTGGGGTAGGCACGATGGTGCAGTGTTTAGCATTACTGTCTCGCAGTGCTGGGGACCTGCGTTCATTTTCTGGGGTGCTACCTGTGTGGAGCTGTGTGTTCTCTCTGCGTCTGTATGAGTTTCCCCCAGGTGCTCTGGATTCTTCCTACAGTCCAAAGACAAAGTGGTAGGTTAACTGGGTTCTAGGGAAATTGGCCCTAGGTTAGAGTGTGTGTGTTTGCCCTGCAATGGACTAGCGTCCTGTCCAGGGTGTATCCTGCCTTGCACCTGTTGCTTGCTGGGACAGGCTCCAGCTGCCTGTGATCCTGTACTGGATAAAGCAGTTAAAAAATGGATGGATGAATATGGGTTTCTTATGTGTATTATTTCCAGGAAATACAGAAAACAGATCTTCTATTTCAGCGTACAACTGTTGTTGTGTTTGTTGTTATGGTTGTACAATTGTTCTCCTATGTTTCTAATCAATCAGCAATTAATTAATGAAGTACAGAAAACAGTTTAAAAATTCTCACCTCATTCTTTAATTTAACAGCTGAAACTATTAAAACACATAGTTTAATTAAACAATAGTGAAGGACAAGCTCAGGTAGATTTGCCCAATAAAGATTGTTTCTTGTCCATTTGTTTCCATTTGTGTCCTCTGGTTTGAGTTTCTCTGTTTATTCTGAAGAAGCCAACACCGTTGTCAATGCGTTTGACAAATTTGAATAATTGTATCACCACCCCTCACATTGCTCCACGGTGGGTACAATTTCCTGATGGAGTTGTTTGAAAAGTCCATTAAGCTTTCTAAGCACCTTTTGTATGTGAGTGTAAATGTTATGTTTTTGTATATATACCGCACATATGTGTCTTTACTTTTCTGTGTGGAATTAACCTCTACCAGTTCCTCAGCTGAATATAAATGTGCATATACTGTATATATCTTTGCCTACAATCTAGACTGTCTTTTGCCTATAAAATCAGTAATTGCAATGGCAGTATACTCTTTGGTCATGTATATTAGTCATTTCCCATGCATGACTCAGGCATAATCTTTTTACCATGACTGTCAATGCAATGCAACTGATAGGGTCCCCTTATCATTAAAATATCTCTGTGGCTGTTGATAGCATCCGGCAATAGAAATAGCTTTCTCTGCCCGGGATGCAAATTAATGCCACTGTTAAGAGTGCATGCTGGACCATTTTAAAAATGAAGTGAGGTTCCCTCTTGCAGCCTTAATGTAGTTAGCATATTTCCAAGGTCCTCTTAACCTTCAGAGGCAGTCGTTATGAGGGACTAAATATGGCCCCTAATGCAGTAATTGCTATTTATCTGTCAATCTATCTGTTATATGTCATTTTTAATATGACAGCGTGATCGCGGCAAATGAGGGTTGCAGCTCTCAGCAGCATGAAGCCCTCATTATACTACTTGAGAGCCACAGAGAAATAATTATTCAGTGAGTAACAATATTCTCCTGCATAGCCAAGAGTTAGCTCAGAGGCCTTTCCATTTTCTAGCTCCTGGTTTTAGATTCAATTACCTCTTGCCCTAGGTTGCTAGTTGTTGGAAACAAGTCACGCATCTGTCTTTAATGCTGCCAGGTGGAGGCATCAGGGTGAATACATTACAAGTGATTGTCCCCACAAGCATGTTGAAGTTGTCATTGCTTTGCGGTTTCATTTCAAATTTGTTTTATCGCTGCACCATCCTCATGAGACACAATACTTTTTGAAGTTATTTTTTTTCCTTCGACACCTGCTATTAATTCTCAAGTCTTAACTTGTAAACGATGGATTGATACAAAGTCATACATTATACAGCAACAGAGCATTCAGAAAGCCCTCGTCTGAGGAAGACAAATGAAGACTGAAATAATTTTTTTTAACAGCCTCCACATTTAATGACTGTTCCTCTGACGTTATGGATGATATAATGCAGTATAAAATATCTGAGCATTGCCATTGTGCTGCCTAGCTACGCCATTGTGCTGGACTAAAAATTGTTTAAATGCAATTTTTATATGGGGTCAGTTCCAGTTTTTTTTGCTTGTTTGGATGTGTATTGGAACGTATGCTGAACTTCAAAAGAGTCTTCTCCATTTATGCACGTATCATTACAGAACAATTAAGTAGACAGATTTTGGATATTGATTAATTTCATGGTATCATTTTGACTAATTGATCTTTCATGGTTGACCATGATGCACTCCAGTGACTTTGATTGTTGCCTGAGCACTAAATCTCCTCATTAGTGAGAGAGTTGATAGGGCAGTATAGATGAAGTAATTTAACCCATGGAATGTCAAGCCTGGTGAAAATCAGCAGAGACATGTGGAGACAAGCCAGTGCGTTCGACTTATCAAGAGAACAATACCGGCTCTGTGTCAGCAGCTCGCTGGGGGTAAGGCTAAGTCAGCACATTGTCGCTCGCTAGATCGGTTTCTAACCTGGCAAGACGTCAGAGCCCAGTGCAGTCCATCTGCGACAGGACATGAGTCACAACACCTTAGCGAGAAGAATAGGGAGGTCTGAGAGTGATGGCCAGGACGGGTGTCTCATCATTACAGAACTTTACTTGCAGCCAGTAGAGGCGATCATGATGCTACACGGAACAAGTCCAGAGACCTCAGCGGTCGCCCTTCCTGTGAACTTATCCTGCCGTACCTGTTTTCCAGCAGGACTACACACATTCTCACGCCACTCATGCTCATTGTCTACAGAGAAACACGTTGTTTTACTTGCAGTTACTAATGTGCATCTGTGATCACACCTGTTTGAAAGATCTTCAACACTTCTTTTCCAGAGCTGTTACCATGTCCTTGAGAGAGTTCTCACTAGGAGGTTAGGTGGGTAGTGTGAATTCCAGGCTTCCTGTATGGAGTTTGCATGTCTGACTTGTCTTCAGTTTAATTTTTCCAGGTGTTTTGGTTTCCTCCTACCTGCTAAAGACATGCTGATAGGTCAGCTGGCTACTGTAAGTTACCCATTCCATGAGGAACGGGAGCTGGGTGCACTTCTCATTAACTCCGCCCGTCTCTTCCTTTGTCAGGAATAGCTCAGCTGCAACGTTGATCCCAGAATAGCTTGGACAACCTTTGAATTCAGAAGGAAAGAGTCCCACTCCCAGGCTGGACTCAAGTGAACTGACATCTACTGTGACAACAGAGGTCCAGAATACTTCTGCACATGAACGGGGAAGAGACAAGAATCACAATCCAGAATCTCCCATCAGGGGCTTGAAACTGACATCTAAAACTCTCACTATAGCTGTATCCCTTTGCTTCAGCCTCTGTGAGGCTCTCTGAGGCTCCCCTTCTTATCAGCTTTAAAATTCATTAAAAACCAGAGCACAGAGCAATATATAAGACAATTCATGAAGCTTGAGGTTATGCACTCTAAGGCCTTTTAAAACCCCTCTTTTGCATATAAAGTAGTTTCATTAGGATTTGCTTTTAAATCCTATCGCCATGGTTTCTGTCAGCTGATCCTGAGGCTTGGTACCTGAAAATGTCACTTGCGTGCTCAATCTTCCAACCAGCACCAGGCACAGTGCTTTAATCACTAGTTTATTGCTTAACGATCTACTTCTATGTTTGACCTAAAATATATATGCCAAGGTGCTCAGTATCTGTTGCAATTGTTATGTAACTTTGACATAGATACCTCATTGAAATTCGGAAGAATCCCCTCTGCTGTTAATAGAGTGAGCATATTTATAGCAGCTGGAAAAGAGTTCTGTACATAAATCCTAGTTGGGGAGTGCCCTGTGAAACTTAATTATTTCATCTGTTGTGAAACTCTTTCATCATGTGTTGTACCTTTCATTTCCTGCAAAGTTACGAGCCCTGGGGACTTGCCAGATTCTCTGGAGGGTTGGTGTGTACCCAGCTACATTAATCTGTTAAGATTACTCCAAGTTTCTGGCTTTTTGTTACACATTCAGCATAATATTTTTTGATTCTTGGAGTGCTTTTTTTAGGATAAAGAACTTAAAGCTTTAAAGCACATCCCGGTCTGTGGTGTGCCTTAGCACACCTGTAAATGACCTAATGGTAAGCTATGCCTGAAAGCGAAACATCTTGAAAACAGTTTGATGTCAACTTGAAAGCAAAACACTGGTTTTTATACAGGCTAATCTTCATGGGTTGAGCTTGAAAAATCATAGCTTTTTAAAAACTCAGCCCATAGAGGAGGAAGATTAGTTTAATTTTTTTTCCTCTGAGGTTGCAGAGACGTTATTGTTAAGGCTTTCAGGTTTGCTTTCCTTTCCGTGTCTTTTCTGAAAGGAAATTGACAGACCCACAGCATCTGTCTCCTGACAATGGATTTCTAGCCGAGTGTGCTTAGCAGATTGTGATCAGATACCCTCAGCTGTAACTGCAGAGAGGAAACAGTGGTGCGCAGGTTCATCATCGACCTGTTATTAGTGCTCTCGACAAAGCTGCTACCTGACAGAATTTTGTACTTGCGTGACTGTTCTACAGATCAGCTCATTCTGTATTTCTATAAACAGGGCTCATATGTTTGAAAGTCTTCAGTACTGTAGATACAGTTTCTGTGAGTTAAATGGTTTTAGCACCATATTCAGTACATGCCAGGAAAATTAAAATCTCTGGATGCTCTGATTTCCTCTCACATCCAAAGACATACTAGTAGGTTAAATGGCTTCTGAGAAAGCTGGCCCTGGTGTGAGTGTGTGTCTTGCCCTGTGCTGGCGTCCTGTCCAGGGTGTATCCTGCCCTGCGCCCATCTCCAGTACCCCCACAACCCTATATTGGATAAGGCAGTTAGAAAATGGATGGATGAGTGCTTGGAATTTGAGTTAAACAGCAGTATGCATTCGTTTTTAGCCTGGTGCACTGCTGAGAATGTCTTTTTCAACCTCTTTCTTAATTGATCGGAAGAGCCTCATAACACATTTTCACAGTTTGGTGAACGTTTCACCTAAGAAAGCCTTGGATCAAATCTGTTCCCATTCTCTCATAAAATGACATTTTTTTCCTTGGGGAAAGTGATTCAAAGGATAACAAGCAGTCACAATTCACCTCCTCTTCAGCGAGGACTATGTGTCAGACTTCTGGTGCTGAGTGGGTGTTATCATTGACAAATCAGATCGACAAAGATCTTGATACTTAACTGAGTTAGCCTGAGTTAAGAGCTGAACTAAGAATTCTGAATACCTGGTGTAGAATTCAGGTAGACATACAGTAGTACCTTTGTGTGAAGTAAGCAGGCAAGTTCTTATTTCAAGGACTGTAAAGAGGACATGACATTCTTGGACAACCAGATATTAAAATTGACATAGATATTCTGTGCTGCGTGTCCTTGTCCTAAACGCACAAGAAACTGACCAGGGCTGTGCCTGGAATTGTGTTTTACAGCACAGTGGACAAAGATGTGTTTCCATAGCTCTTTGGTGAGCTTTCAGGAATAAACGTCGTTCAGATCAGCACTGAACTGCACTGTGGCTTCCTGCATCCCTACACTACAGTCATAAAACCCTTCATAAGACTGACTGACTCTGCCTTACATTTTTAAAACACAAGAGACATTGTCACCCAGTCCTGTCAATGCAGCAAATTAGCATGTTGCTGTAAATGACTTACTTTAGTTTTAAAACTGTTCAGCAGGCAAAAATCCCTCTACAAAGTAAAAGGTCAGCCATGTCATGTCTTCCAAAGGTAACATCTATCTTTATTATACAACCATGAAACCAACCTATTTAAGATTGTCCACTTTTCAGATCATAAATTGTCAGGCTTTTTAAAATCCTTTCCTAGAAGAAATAAAAACTGTTTTATCAGTAGCAATATGGGATTGACACATTTTGATTAAAACACAGGGCTCCAATTATGACAAAAGACATTTAGTTACCATTTTCCTGTGGATTAGCGTTGCTAAACTCATAAATCAACTTTACAGCCTTTGTTGCATAAAAGTAATGCAATTAATATAATGCCTAAGGCTTAATGAAAATTACTATAACATAATTTGAATTAATTAATTTTTTTAAGTTGTTTTTAATGAGTCCAAGTCCAAATGAGCAGCACTACCTCAGAGGAGCTGCCTTTCACAAGATAAGGTACTCTACTAATCTGAATATGACCAGTTAATAGAGTAAAGATTTAGGATCCTCACACACATCTCGGCATTGAAGAAGGATTCGTGCAGGATAAAAACCCGAGCAGGTTTTCCAGACAAGGCTGACAGGCCAGTAGCTCCAGTGTCTGTTGGTCTCTTGCATCAGTAGCCTAACATTCCAGGGCCTTTAACAACTCCAGCTCTTGGTTGCTAGGCGATACTTGTGGAGTGTGTAGGTGACTGTGACTGTGACTCTTTATTTGCTAATTAGTAAGTTGTTTTAGCTGGTGGGTAACGTCTGTGTGGCACCCACAAACTACCCATGACAGTGTGGGAAGAAGGAATCTTTGAGGGCTGTAGCAAGGGATTAGAAATAAACAATCCCTTAAATCCAAAAAAGAACGGTATAGAGAGAGCCTGGTTCCAAGTCTTCTTGCGTTTTTTTAATATCCCAGATCTCAGGGGCCGGTACTGTAGCTGCTTTTCACAGAGCTTCGTTGGACAAATTCCTCTAAAATCATCCCCATCTTTTTACGATAATGTACAAGAGCTTGTGAGTTGTTAAGTTTTCTTCGATGGGCAAAACCACATCAGAAGTCTGCAATTTTCAGAGGACCCTGGTTCTTCTAGAGTTTCCCCTCTGAGTTGTACTCATTTTCAGGAAAAAAGGGAGGAAAGTTCACAGTGAACTGGTGAATGTGTTTAGTGTATTTTTAAAGACAGGATTCATATACTCTCTTTAAAGTTGAGATATTGGCAAACCTTTGACTGGAGTAAAGATAAATTAATAATACTCCCCTTCCACCCCCCTCTGTAGCCTTGGTTTCTATTTCCACTGTTGACCTCTTGAGTATGCATGTGTATATATACATTTACAGGAAGTGCCAGATTCCCTATCCAATATACATCCTGGAAGGTAAGCACATTAAACCTCTCTGGCTAGACAGTTTTGATCGACACTCTTAAAATGTGGTAGTTTCTAATCCACTGAGCTGCCAGCTGTGAGTGAAGTAATATGACCTTACTGAGCCTTCAGTTTGGGTTGCACTATCATTGCCTTTGAAGCATGACTCCAGGGTTCTGCTGCCTGAGCTTTTGAAGTCTTTAAAACACTTTCAGAAGCAGGAGAAATTTGCACCAGCTTTTCCCAGGCCTGCACTGTTTTACAGGGGTCACGATCAATCCAAGGCACTGTTCACTCTCTGTTGCTCATGCTAGTTCATTGCAGAAGCATTCATTAACCTTATAGGGATACTGTTTTCATGCCCTTGCAATCCAATAACATTGATGAGCACAGTTTTGTACCAAAAGGCTGGCTGTTTTTAGGGTGTTCCTTCTGGAGCAGTTAAGTGTGTAAGTACGATGTGTTCTAACAATAGTGTCTTTTTTATGGATGCCTTTAAAACAATCCGCTTTTGTCCACCTGAAAACTAAAATGCAGTGCAGAACCTCATAGAGTCACCGAGCTGTCTGAGATGCCACTGACATGCCCACAGACATCAGCAGCACCGATGCAGGAAGATCAGGATTAAGCTCTGGACTCGCTGCCTGTTGTATTAAGTCTCTTTTCCAGCAGCCAATGAGCGGGATTTGAAAGCAGCTAGAAACTGACCGTGGCGGAGATGACACTGCATTTGAAACCGAGAACACGTCTTTACCTGCAGGGTTGTGGGAGTGTGATGAGAGGGCTGAATGACCTCCTCCTGTTCGGAACCTTGCTTGTGTAAAGTTGCCCAGGATGAGACAAGAGCACCCTGCACTGAACCTTCCATGTGCCAGTCTGAGCTGATAAGGAAGACAAACAGGACCACTGGCAGACGAAGAGTTAATCATGAACACGGTGGAGGAGCAGCAGCTGCTATGAAGTCTGTGACGTGTCCGTAATGCAAAAGTTGATGAAAGTAGAACTCAAAATGCATCATATTTGTAGAATTTAAACATAAAGAGCACTGAAAAGGAGACACACCCCCAGTGTCTGAGTAGTAGAATTTAGTGTTGCCCCAATGCATGGAACACAAAAGTGCACTGTCGACAACCGAATTCTTATGCCCTGGTGGTGGGGGGGGGTTTGTGTTATCTGCTACGTGCATGCTGCAATTAACCTACTGTATCATAACCTTGGTAGTTTTTTTATCTCTATATGGAACAGAATGTGGAAAACAGCATCAGGATATCGTCTAAGAAAAAGGGAAAGTTGACATTCCTGCTGAGGATTTTACGATCTCACAAAATATATAACAATGGTAGAATCTTATATGAAGGTATAAATCTACTCACTTTAAATGGGGGAGGGGTTAGGGAAATGGCCATTTTCGGAATGGAAATGCACTTGTTCGAAGCAAATAAAAGGGGCTGTAGTCACCTAGAGAAGCAAAACCTTTCAGACTGGGGGGGCAAATAAAACTCTTTGTGGGAAAGGTCCTCCATAGTGCTCTGACAGCTGGCCGTCACATCAACGCGTGGTGTCCTGTGTTACTGCAGCGCTCAGGAACTGCAAAGGCGAATGTAAATCACGAGAGCCTCCAGCTAAGACAAGCAGTTGTTTGTTCTGTGTGTTAACAAACCTGGTTTAAAACTCAACTGAAAGGTAGCATCACAGGAGTGTGGTCTGGAAAAGACTGTGGGCGTTCTGTTTCACTTTTCCCCTGTCTACCTTTCTGCTCCGAGCATCTTTCAGTGCGTTCGTTGAAGTTCACAATACACTCCACACCTCTATGTCATGAATGGGTACAATACAAGACTGAGTCATCATACAGTAAGACTATTGAGGAGTCTTCCTGTTGTATAAGGTTTGTTAATTAACCGTAGTTTTGGGTAGCAGACTTTGTCGTTGTTTTTCTTTTCTTCTTTTCTCAGCATGGAATAAACCTTTACTTGTTCCTTTGCAGACTGAAATTATGGCTCATTAGCTTGTGCTGCAAATGTCATTTGCGTTTTTCTATTTAAAGCTACTGGGTTTAATACCCTTTTCATTAGTAAGCATTTTTTTTTCTTCAAGAAAATGATGGATATGTACCCACAGTCATCTCCAAATGTATTCATGTGTTCCATAACTGAATGTTGGTTTTAGCAAAAAACCTTGCAGTATTTGTTGCACTAATAAATGAAAACAGGGGAAAATACAAGACTATCAGTATTAGATATTGCAAAAACATATTTGTCCAAGATAATTGTAAGTTTTCTTACATGTTTCTCCAAGGGATTAATAGATCACTGTAATTAGAATTGAAACAAACAGGATTCACCATGATCCATGGGAATATGCTATAAAGATTAATTTAAAACCTGTCTGTCTGGATATGGAGCTCTAAAGAAATTCTTTAAAATTCGAATACTTTTCTTCTGTTACTGTATATAAAACATATTATATGTATGATTTCTTAAACTTTGTTCAGTAGTTATTAATACTGTTTTTATACATGCAGCCAATTTAGTTGTAACAGATTGAAGTCTCCATTACTGTCTAAATCCCTTAAACGTGAATGTTTTATATTAAAAATTCATTTTTAAACTATTAACTGTGTAAAATATTTACAACCACTCTGTGAATTCAGTTCAATTTGTTTCATTTTTTTTATTTTGATGACTGTTTATCTCAACCTTGCCATTTAGCTGAAGGTCAAGTAATTAAATTGTTGCTGGAGTCTAGAGTGACCTCTCCATGTCCCACAGGGATTAGGAAAAGCTTTTGAAATGATTAAATTACATTTTAATAAACGCGCAGGTGCTGGTGTCTCAGCAGGGAAAAATGAATTGGCCAGGGAAAAGCAGACAAGATAAACATTAAAATAATGTATCGATGGGTCCTGGAGCGCCTTTAAACAGCATCCGGACAGCTTTAAAACATTTTCTGTTTTAATGCAAAATAATTTACCAAATGAAGCTCCAAATCCAATCTAATATTAAAGTGAGTAATAAATGGCATATTAATTGTATTTTTACTTGCCAGTGCAAACAACATTTTCATATCGACTATACTATAACAATATTTAGTATCATGGACAACGATATTGGCCACTCTGATTAGCTAATTTAACGTTTTTGTTTTCTATCAGATTTTAAATCATGATGCTGGAATTCGGCATGCAGTAGCCACAGGGTTTGCCAGCTCATTAGGTTTACGTGTCACTGCTGTGATATCCTGAAAGCTCAAGTGGTGTGAGCCTGGTGAAGTAACCTTGTGGGGTCTTATAGGTGTTGCAGGGTGAAGCAACCGGTCTCTTGGTCCCCAGATTTCTCTGCTTTCTGAGAATTTGAGGTGCTTCAGGTCGCTAGGAGACATCTGAGAGTCATCTGATCACATCCTGACGGGTGAGAAGACACCCTTGCAGCAAAATCGTGGATGAAGTCGAAATGGACAGACACCTGTATTACAAACTCGATTTCAAATCCATCCATTCTCTAACCACTGTGTCCACACCAGGGTCGCAGGGTCCCCAGAGCCTATCCCAGCGTGCAGCGGGGGTAAAACAGGGCACACCCTGGACGGGGCGCCAGTCCAACGCAGGGCACATAGAGACAGGCGCATTTACTGTACATCTAGGGGCAATTTTTCCAGAAGCCGTTTAACCTACCACTATGTCTTTGGATTGTAGGAGCAAACCGGAGCACCCAGAGGAAAACCAAGCAGCCACAGGGAGAACATAGAAAGTTTACACAGATAGAACCAGGGCCCCAGCGCTGAGAGCTATTCCCATGGCCTCATGTGGCTTTTTTTATGCAAAATTATTAACCAAAAAATATTTTCCCATGTTAAATCTTTATTTTTCAGCAGCATTGCTCTATCCCATTGTCGTATTTAAAGTGAAGGCCAAAACCTTTTCTTCTCCACTAAGCCTGAATTCCTCAGGTCCTATTGTCTCAGCCCTGGTGCTTCTCTTATGTAATTTGAGGTGCTTTGCCAATTTCATTAGAGCTGCAGAGCTTTGCAGCCGTGACAGTAAGTTTTTGGTGCAGACAGAGTATACAGTAGCAGTACAGCATCGGATGGTCATATAAAAGACTAAATGTATGCCTTATACTAGAACTGTGAAAGACCCTTTAAAATCAGTGCTAAGAATATCAAATAGAAGTCATGTGGAAATTATATTATACAGCTAAGATGATAAAAGTGTGAATTACATTATCCTTCGAAGAGGCCAGATAGCATGCAGGGCTCATTAATTAGCATTTCACCTCTGGAGGCATGGTAGCATATTGCACTGGTGTCATTAAAAGAATGAGGTTGCTGGTCCCTGATGGACAATACTCTGCATAAAAGCCACCGCATATTTTCTCTAATTCATAGCGATGTGGACTGATGTGAAAGTTAACAGCGTGGAACCTCTTTTCACGTCTTATTTTTGATACATCCTATTCCTTTCTCAAGCACTAAAAACAGAGTGCTTCACTATTTACACAGGTGCAAAAAAAAACCTCTCGGATTCATAAAACATGAATGATGTGTAATCTGTTAACTTTGATATCTCAGTCAAGAAAAGCTCATCTTTTGACTGTCTAAAATTATTGTGGAGGACATTTTCCAACAACTGATATCAAAAGGCTTGCTATTGCTGCCTAGCATATCAAAAACCTGTTTCATTTACTTTCATTCTTTCTATTTTGAAATGAAGGTTAAATAATGGATTTTACTTGACATGCTTAAAGATCTATCAGTACAAAGGTATGAGTACCCTAGACAGGGACCCCTAGTGAAATATCCATAATGTACATCATGACATTATGAGCCAGGAGAAGAATCTCCACTCTGAATGCTGGCATTTTCTAGATATTTGTGGAGGCTGGACTTGGCTTTGCTGACAAATCATTTAGTTTCACAGGTCCACAGAGGATTCATATAGTTTATTACAGTTTGTGCTGCAGTGCTCTCCTCTCTTACAAGCAATAAGTTTCACAGCGAACTTTTGACCTGTTTCCTGTCGCTCCAGGAAACGAGTGGTATGAACTGGCTTACAGGCTGTAGCACTCCCACACTGCCGGTACAAAAAAACACCAACCCATGGAAAACAAAGGCGAGAAATCAGTTCAGAATGTGTTTTAATTTTAGTGCCTGAAGTTCATTTGGTAACTTCTCATTCATTCCACGATCATTAAAACACGTCTCAAAGACAGGAGCATAAGAATGCTATTGAATCCCACACGTCTCACACATCTCGTACGGTTGCTAGTGCCTAATTGAAGCAAGACCGTCATCCAGATGTTTCTTCAAAGAAACTAGCATATCTGCCTCAAAAATAGATCTGGGCACTTACAGATACCCATAACCCTTTGTGAAAAATAGTGCCTTCAGTTCTTACTTTAAACACACTTCCCTGTAGTTTCCATTTGTATCATCGTTGTGTTTCACTGTTGCTCCTGAAGATGCCCATTAGGCTGACTGGTCACAAGGTGATCACAATTCACAAGGTGATCACAATTACAGTATACATTATTTTAAATGAGTTCTTACTGATATGTTGTACAGGTTTAACAATATCCCTTGATTTAAATTGTACATTTTTAACTTCAATTTTGTCTGCTTTTTTAATTGCTTTAACAGTCAAGTGGAGGGAAGTTGTCAGCATGAACACCTACTACTTGGTCATATATCATTTAGCAGAGCTGCCCAGGCGCTGGGTAGTGTAGTGGGCACACAGTGTAGCAGCTTGAGGTAGTGTTCTCTAGGACCTGATGTGGTGTGACAGATAAATTCCTACCACGCTTAAGGAGGTAGTACAGTAGTTGTTTGCTCTCTTCCAGTTGGAATTCCTACATAGTAAGATTCTATTCTCTTTTTGTCTGAACTCGTGATCCCTTGAGAGATAAAGAGCAAGGCTGAAGCATGTAGTCTTTTCTCCTAATGGCTTTTCAGCCTTCTTTATTTTTCTTTTACAGTGAAGGTCTAGAAAATGACTGCAGCTCCCTCGACAGTGAGCAGCTGAAGTTGGTGATTGAACACACCCTCTCTCTCGGAGTTTACCCTTTTAAGTGCTGTTTATTATGAGGGACAACTGGGAGTCTCGCCGTGGGGATGTTCCCAGCTTCAGGGGAATGTTGGTTTGAAAGAAATCCTTGTCTGGTGATCAGCAGAGGGTAATCTGTATTATGTTTTAGGCCTGTTTCTCTGCTGTCTCACCTCTGTTTGTTTCTTCAATCTCAAGACCCAAGCCTTGTGTTTTCCCATCTTGCATTTAAAGTTTGTTTTTGTTATCTGCATGCAACATTCTTAACTTTTCTGGATTAAATATCATCCGTCAGGTGTTACTCCGGTCTTTGAATTCCCTTTCCTGCTTCTACTGTGTTTGCATATTCTCCTAAACTGAAATAATTGACCTAATATGCCAGACTCTTGATCAAGATATAAACTTGTTACTAATACAGATCCCTGAGGTATTCCACGAGTGATGCCATGCCTAATTTTAACATTTACCCCTTAGCTGTACTGTTGTGTACCCTTTTCAACCCGTCTTGAATGCTGAAGACCTTGAATTCAGAATCAAGTCTTTTTTGTGGAACTTCATGAAAAGCCATACAAAAATCTAAATAAATTATATCATATGTTTTTTTCCAGTATGTCACTCTTTCAGAAGGCTCTAACAGGTTATTTTAAAATGTTATTAAACTTATTGTTGTTGTTAAAATTCAATTTAACAATCCCCTACATTAATATCATCATATACAATGTATCACAATCTCCATAACCTTAGGAGTAATAGAATTTTAACTTTTGCCCCTTTCTATATTAAAACCGTTTAATATCATACATTTCTTTCTTGGTAAACACCTGAGTGAAATACGTGAGCCATTTCCCTTTAATCTTCAAAAAATGTATAATTGTTACTGTATCTAGTGAGACACGATTCTTTTTCTGCCGTTTTGCTCCTGTAGTACTAAACATATCCTCCATTACATTATTAATTTTCTATAGCTCTCTTGGTCTTATAAGAATAGACATTTTAAACCTTTTCTTTTAACTTCGATAGTTATTTCAACCATTCTTTAACATGCTTGATATCTCCTTACATTCCTTCCTTATATATTTCTCTACCATTAGGACCACTGTGCTTTTTTTTCTTATTTTGGGGGATATTTTAAGCTGTGTATCCTTAAATGCTGCCATCCTTTCTTCAAGTTCTGTTTTACGATTTCAGAAAACCTTTGCACTCACCAGTCCAGAAACTAAACTGAAAAGGATTTAATCAAGCACTTCTTTCTGTAATCGCAGTGATGATAGAAGGCAGAGTTTTGTATCTTAGTGTGTTTGTCCTTCTAAAATAGTGATACTGGACCCAGCACATCTCAGTGATACCTCTTTTTTAAAAAAACAACATAAGCAACAGGATACAGTACTTCATAGCTTCCCAGAGTACCTTATTGCCTGTCCTCATTGATTAAATGAGTAGTACCAGAGTACCAAGGAGCCAGATTCAATGACTGGAAATATAGTACTTGACATATTAGTTTGAGTAGTCTGTAAATGCACTGCTGGAAACTGATTAATGCCAGGTTCGTTTGAATGCCATTACGAAAATAACAAATGAGGAATTTGCTTTTTGGTGGTTTTCAAACGGAAGGTTATTTAGCATAGCTAACTGCCCTTTGTACATTATCACACTCCACAGTTTGCCAATTATCACAAACAAAGCCAGTTGCATTTATCCCTTAATGGAAGTAAAAAGTGACAGTTGATCTCTTGTACAGCATTGTTTATTTAACATTCACATTCAATGATGTGCTCATTAAATGTGTATGGGGTGATGATGAGACTTTTACTTTTTTAAAAAGCGGTTTAGGGAGATTTCTCCTCGTATTCGCAATGTACACTCCAGGTTTTTAGAGGAATAGCATTTGGCTAGGAAAAACAAAATTTAAACGCAGAATATTAGACATATTTTGTTATTAATTAACCACGATGCCCATATGGTCAGGCATTCCAGGAGTCAGAAATTGTATTGTTCCAGCACTTGGATTTCTACTGCGGCACCATGAAAGCCTCCCTGATTCCAATTTAACAGGGTTCAAGTTTGCTTAAGGCATATCATCAGTTTATCATTTGGCATGGTGTCTTCCATCGAATCCCCTGCTGGCTTGTATCACTTATGAATTCATTACGAAGAAATCACCCCAGTCGCATCGTGGAAGCGTTTAACTGTTTAACTGAGGCAGGAGGTCACAGAAAAAGACCCTCTTTTAAGGGCATTCCTCTATTATTTATTATCTTTATTCTTTTGCGGTGCAAGAATACGTGATGCAAAAAGTACATTAGTCTCACCTTATTTATTATCACCTCATGCCATGAGTGTTTCTCTGTCTTGGGGGGATGGGAGAGAAAGATGCAGTCTGATTAAATTAAATTTGGCTTTCCGTTGAGTGATGTGCTCCTGTATCTACCAATCTAGCAAGCAGGTCCACCATATTTTACGACCACACGGTACATGTCAAAGTTTTTTTTGTTAACCTCTCTCCTTTTATCTAACTTTTTTTTTAAAGAAAGGGTTTGACAAAGTGTTCTCCTAAAGCTACCTAGGAATTGTGCTGCTTAAAGCTGGTCTTAAGTACCTGAATACGGCAAGTTTGTCAAATGTACTTGAATGTCAATTGTACCTCTTCTTGTGCTTACTCAAAGGCACGGTTTATTAGCTCTCTGTAGAATTTCACAAGTGAGCTGGCACATGGAGGTACTGTACCTAATAGCTGACCTCTTTCAGTACAAAACAATTTGTTTTAGTCAGACTTTGGCTGAAAATGTACTTGATGTGACTGGTTTCAACAAATCCGAGTCTGAATTTTCAGTGTTTTTTTTTAAATGGATATAAAACATGAGTATCCTTTTCACGCCTTTACAGTTCAGTCTGGAGACTGTGCTGGGTGTTCTTTATAAACTTCACATGTCTCAATAGCAGAAACATGACTTTCCAACAAGTGTCTCTTTCTCAGTTGGCATACTCAGGGGCCGGTGGTCCTCAGTGTCTTCATCTGCATGTACAGTACATTGAACACCCATTGCTTGCGGTTGATGTAATTCTCTTCTGTAGTGCGTGTATACAACATCTGTATGGCTAACAAAATAAAAGAAAAGTGTTTTTTCTGAAAACTTTCCACAGACCAATGAGAGGGCAAAGCCGATGTGGTGTGCTCATGTCTGCAGACTGAGACTGCATCGTTTAAACTCGAAAAATTAGTTAAAAACGCTACCCCCAAAAAAAACTGAAGGAGGGAAGGTTGTGCCTATTTCGGTAGAAAAAGGAAACTGGCACTGGTGTGAAGAAGCTACTGTAGATAAAAATGGACTGAAATCAGTGATAGTATAGCAAAGCTTCCTATCATAGTGAATTCAAAACTACCATAAGACAGGGAAGGAAGTTTATTTATGTCCTTAAATTGGAGATGAGGATTTACTCAAAGAACCATACAAATAAAATTACTTTGACTGTAATTCTGTGACAGTGCTGTATGCACAAGAGGCCCTTCCTTTTCAATTTTATATTCAGAGCTAGCTGCATGAGATGTATTATTTTGTCAGGAATAGAAAAAATATTATCCTTGAACACAAGCCTACCACCTGAATAAGGAGTAAAAGAACATGTCGGTTTGTGGCATCAAAATGGGCTATCTTCTGATTCCTAGTGATTCACTCAGGCTTGAAGCAAAGGAAGAAATGTTTTTTTGGTGTATGTTTTAAAAATGATTATTTTTAGTAGCGTACTCAACTACAAAAAAAAAAAGAAAAAGAAGAGATTTAATTAAAAACCAGTCGGGGGTGGCTGATTTACAGCATAATGCCTGCACAGCATTTATGCAGTTTTTCACAAGGGCAACTTTAATTGCACGGACTTGGTAAAGAACATGACTTAAGGCGTTCGGAAAAGCAACACTTGAAAAGCCGCAGAATTTCTGCGAAGCAACACATGAGAATTAACAACAACAGGCACCTCAATGAGCTCAGGAACCAAGGCTCAGAGCTTTTTAGAATCGAGGAATACGTGCATCTCTGCTGGCACTTACTGTTTTCATGTGTGATTTCTCTTCATTTTTTACTCCCTCCGAAACAGAGCTCGTTAGAGCTTCCTGCCATTGTTTGAGTCTCACAGTGCCTACAGGAGAGCTAACAATGAGGAGGAGTGATATACTCTCACTGACAGCACTACAAGACAGAACCATGTATACACAACACTGCAGCACACCACCCTGGTCCCACAGTCAGCGTGGTGCCACTGTCCAGCCAGTCAAAGCCTCCAATTTCTTTTAAAGACCTGACTTATTAGTTTGTGATTTGATCCATAAATAGGCGATGGCGATGGCTTTGCTTGTGATGGAGATGCCGGTCTCCATCACGTCATACCCGGGGGGTGTGGAGCCAGCAGCTGTGCCTTTAAGTCTCAGCTCACAGCTACGGTTCCCATTCCGTGCGGGAAGAACGTGGAAGGGCTGACAGGACTCTCCGACACCCTCCCCCTTCGGAGACATCTGCATTTCAACATGCCGAAAGCTCCACTAAGACCTACAGGAGAGTTAGTGTCAAGTGGAGGAGCAACGGCTCTCGTTGGCATCACGGCATTCTCACAGACACCTGGGAAGGGGCAGGAGACAGCGGTTTACTGAGACGTCAATGGCCAGCTCATCCCATCCAGTCCTGCTTCTGCTTCTGGACTTTTTCATTAAAGTATAGAAATGTGCTACGCCCACCATCGTTGTGCAAATGTGCAAAACCCTTCCATCGCTCTTGTATACCCCATCCTGTTAACTGGAGATGGAATCGCAGTAAGAATGTAGAAAAAAGCTCTCAGATTAAGAAAAATGCGCAAGTTTCCAAAACTACTAAACATACCTTCAAGCAGAGTTGTAAAAGACTTATGCATGACTGTGACTCGGGTTCCACCTAAAAAAATGTGCCAGGTGCCCTTTGTGGGGCACTTTCCATCTCCTGGCAACACCATTCTCTGAGGCGCAGGCTGACTGCCCAGCAGAAGCTGGGTGTGAATGGAATGGGCTACTGCAGCTCATTGCTTGAAATCGACATGCAGAGTTACCTCGGGAAACTGGGCGGGTGGCTTTTGCAGGTGCCATTTTCCAATTCCGGATTTTACATTTTGACGCTGTGCAGCTAAAGTTCCATTTTACAAAGAAAGCAGTGTTCATTTTAAGGGAGCGTTGTGCTTATTGCTAATAGAATGATTGTCCGGGGGTAGCGTGCTGCACTGCCTGCCTGTTTTTCCAGCCGGAAAGACTACTCCCCAAGACAGTGCCCTCTATCCAAGACTGCGTCTCAGTGCCGGTGTTGTGAACACACTAATAGCGGACGAGCTGTGTGTAGAAACGTCCAAGGGAAGAGGGAGAAAACTGACTGAAGACAAGGAAGAAGAAACATGGTAAGAAATCCTTGCAGGTCTTTTAGGAGGATTTGGCTTGAAAAATTACTGCCATTTTAGTGTCAGGGGAATGATGTGTCCTCTGTCATACTGTAGGCAAATATTTATATACAGAACTTCACATAGTTCTTTGAAAAAACGTAGCTGCTTCATTGTTTATAGCTTGCTAGCTGAACAAAGCTAGTTGGCTATAAACACTATACTGTAGCCTCCCACAGTATTACATAACCAAAACACTGCAGAAGACAGCTGTCACCATTTTTATGACCAAATAACATGTTTTATTGCTCCACTAATTCATGAATGGGTATTTGAAGTTGCACTTGTAAAAATACAGTGCTTGTTAAAATACAGTATATGCTGACATGAGCTGATAAGAATAATGATTAATAATGATCATTTTGCACCTCTGGGTTGAAACGTCTTAGGTAAAATGTATGAAGTGATAATTTTGGTGACTTGACAAATGGTGGAAGAATGCCCTTGAATTTCTTTATAATTGCAAGGTTGAAATGCTTTCACGGTTTAATGTACCTACACCAGCTGCAGGCATGCCCTCCATCAAAGACAATGAGATTTCTGTGGCCACAACTTCGCAAGTGGTATTGTGGGAGAAAAAAGGCTTATAAAAAGGGCTAAAAAAAAACGCAGAGACTTCCAGCATTATGTCAATTTGTGTTCTTCAATCGGAGTGTGAAACCATTTCTGCGAAGGTAAATCATATTTGCATTTAATGTAGCTTAGTATAAGTCTTTACTCTACTAATATCGCATGACAGGCCCATTAACACCAGCCACCCCAGAGGCTGCTCATGATGAGTCATGCACTCCACACCAATGGCTTCAGTGCTCACTACTAACCACAAGACGGCGGCAGTACCAAGATAGGGGTATACAGCACAATACATCAAGGTGTATGAGCTGTATCCTTATGGAATTATAGTAAAGATTTCTACTGAACTGTCAAAAGCCAGAAATAGCATTTCCTTGCATTTCACAAGATGTTAATATTACCGTAGGTCACATGAGAAGGATGGACTGCTAACGCCACCTACATGTCCTTGTACAGTCCTTTTTTTTACATTTAGATTGAGAGTAAAACTTCACATTGAATGCCTTATTTTGGTGCATTTATTTAAAAACCACAAAAGGCAAGCTAAACATTCAGTGTCTTACCAAATGAAATTGATCAGAATTGACAGTACAGTACCTCACTCACTCTGATACAAGGTACTAAGATACCAAGTGTATGAAATCACACACAAAAGACATCACATTCTGTACTGTATAATGTGTGTCACCATTATTTCAATTCCAAGTCTGTCCAATGTCTGTCCAAATGAGCAAATTAATTGCTCAATTTTGAAAGGACCTACAATTCAATCAAAAACAATTCTGTACTCCTGTTATGCACCATTCCATGACCATAGCAGCTGCAGAGACATAAATGCCCACTTACTCCAGAATGAGGTCAGCTTTTAGAAGGCCTTGGAGGAGTGTTCTCCTGTGGCTGGGAATGTTATTTTTATTAAGACTCATGCATCCTTTACAAAGGCAGTCTGTTCTTTATCCAAATTAAACCCTGTGTGTCTCTCCAGCAGGTGCTTGTAGTAAAGAATCTAATGCCAAAAAAGAAAAGAAAATGATCCAGCACACAGAAAGACCTTTCTGTACTCATCCCTGTGTGATGGATCTCTCTGTTAGTTAAGTCTTTTTAATCTGTCAGCTCTTTCACCAAAACGATGCCCTTCTGCCCCTCTGAAGTGTGATTCAGAGCAGACCCAGGAAGAATGGGGTGACTGCAGATCATGCTATGGACAATATCAGGAGAAATTGAATCAGCTTTCCTCTCTGCTGCTACCTCTTCCTGAAGCATTAAAGAACAGCAGAAGCTCATTTAACAAACTGGCAGTAGATGCAAAAAAAACGATCTTACTGTATGTCTCGAGAGACAAGGATAGTGCTATATAGGGGTGTAACTGCTAGGATAACGCTATACTAGGCTCTGAGTTAAAGGGAAGTTAGTTGGGTATCGTAAGGACAGTGATTAAGAGATTCCCTGACTCATTGCTGACGTGCCACTTCTTTATGCCTTTTCAGAATCACTTCCTATGGCACAATGAGTGAAAATATGCACCACATACCACAGTAACTCAGTGCGAAGACAAATGTTGGCCCCCATTCGGACTGAATCTTTTTGCTTCTTCAGAACTTCTTACCCTACCCTGAGAGGTTTGGTATTCCTAAGAAAACATCAGTACTGGTCTCATGTGTTGTCACATGAATATTCTAGCAGGAACCATGTGAAGAGAGTTATGAATCATCAGAGGCTGAGTGTCACTCGGCCTCCAATTCCACTGTATCTGGCAGCCCTCATGCAGTGAAACAATCGGTAAATCTTTGACAAATCTCTTTTGTCTACATTAAAGCTCTGAAACGTTGCAAAACCTGGTTCTTTCACTCCATAATACCCCCTGTTTTGCTTCCCAAGAAATCCAATCTTTCACAAACTTTCACAAAATCATTTACTGCAGAGCTACAGTACATAGCAGCACTTTTGTTTTAGTGCTAGAAAGACCTCAAGTATTAGTTTTATCAAGTGTCAAAAAAGCATTGTTTTAAACAGAAAAGGATAATTCTTAAGACAATCAGAAATCTGACCGTTATTTCTATGACTTTCTAAAAGCCCTGTGATAAGTGAATTGTAAAGCTGCTTGCTGTTTTAAAGTGGTTCTGAGGGGAAAAATCATTTACATTATGAACATGGTCTCAAAACACTTACTTCAGTTTTAATAGAAAGTATTGTGGGGATTTAATTAGCTGAATGTATCTGTACGCTGTAGGTGGGCCTATGGTTTATATACAACTTCCTATTTCATAATTAGGACATCAATACTGAGCATCTTCATTCAAATCACGTCTTCATGTTCCTCACTTAAGAGTATACTGTAGATGTTTTAAGATAATGTTCTGTATTGCACTAAGTAAAGATTTCATGAAAGGAAATGTCAAGGACTCAATCCCTCAAGGCTGTCATTATGGCCACATACTGTAACATTCAGCCAATACTCCTCACCTACAGTAAGTCTTCCTATCCTACTGTAGCTCTGCATGTGCTGAGAATCCACTGAATGTTCAGCATACAGAAACCGTCAAAAACCTTTCATTTAGGCCTCATCCTACAGTACGTGACCAGGAGAGCTTTGACAGAAGGCAGGCAAGCAGAAAGCAAGATGACAGGATGCATTTCTGAGGCGGCTAGGAGAACTGCCCTTTTAAAAGTGTTGTATCTTCACTGTGGATATCCTATAACTACGAACGAGCCCGGCTCAAAGTAGTATGGGTGAAGTCCTATGGATGTGTGTTAGAATATTCTCTGCCTTGCTTCCAGCATCCTACTGCGAAACATTATACAAGCTTTATATTAATTATGTTCTAGCACAGCATACTGAGAACCGTGCATCTGCCCACCCCTGGCTGATGCATTAGTTTTAGGCAGCTCCTAGCTGCGCTGTATATTTGGTGCAAAGAGCCCAGCTGTCCCTGCTCCTGCCAGTATACATTCCTGGTCTCTGATGAGCTCCAGGCATGTACAGTGCAAGTCCCTTGACAGGGTAACTCCGCCATGCCAGAAGACAGACTTTTACACTGTCTAGCTTTCAGAGGAGGATGTCACTTCTGTAACTGGCTCAGTACATGCCCTCAGAGCCCTGTTAGAACGGCATCGCCTGGATTTGACCCAATAGCTTGAGGACACAGCATAATGGCTTTAACTGGATGAGCCACCCAGGATCCCTCTCTGTTTTATTCTTCACAGAGGAAATCACCAGAGACAGTGAACTTGTGTGTGACAGTAACAAGACAAAAACAAATGCAAGCCCTCATTAGCCTAAAAAGCTAATCTGTTATGTACTGTACAGTCATTTCCCACATGGAATGCTCAGTGTGGAAAAATGTAGCCATCCTTCAGAAAGGGACCAGGGACTGATTTTGTTATAACAAAACCACATTACTTGTGTCCTTTACTGGAAACCTTGACATGAATACTTAGCAGCCCCTTTTATGAAAAGAGACCTTCAGTAGTTTAGCATGCTGATACACTGACCTACTGAGCCATTCCTTGTGGACACACCCATCTAGAGAACTATTCCTCGCGGACACGCCTGCCCACCAAACCATTACTCACGGACACGCCCACATACCGAACCATTCCTCATGACCACGCCCACCCAGAGGACAATTCCTTGCAGACACACCCACTTACAGAGCCAGTCATTGTTTGACATGTTTTAAGATTTAAAGTGTCTTATGGGTGTGTCAGAAGTGACATCACTGCAAACTTGGATGTGCCTGGCAAGTTACACGACCTGTCAGCCGAAATGCTAAATGACACAAAGGGCAATGAATTTTTCTGGCTCCTGCACTAAAATGAAAATGTTTTTAATAATAGTTTATTCTTACATGCAAGTATATGAGAAACACAGGGACCCTGAACAATAATTACAGTCTAATAATGAATCAAACCGGTATTGATATAACAAATGCTGAGGGCTCCAAATAGTCAATAATTATGTTTAACAGAATGTACCCTGTCTGACTTTAATGTCGCTGTCCTTGAGTGCAAAGCATTAAAAAAAAATACTATATTTAGAATTAATCCATTCCACACTTTTCTGTTTTCACAATAATTAAAAGCAATTTATAAACAAATTAAATCCCTCTTATCCCTTAATTTAAACTAGGAATGTAAATTATTTTGATACAGCTCGGTTCAAATTTGATGAGGTCCTTACTCCTGTGTACATATTTGCTGATAACTCACTGAGTTAATATTAGTTTTCAATATTATTATTAGAATAATTGCCATAATTCACTTTTCCCTTGTTACCTTTCATTTGTACACCAAAGTAATAGGCTATGTTAGTTCAGAAACTGCCATTACTAAGTATTTCAAAATGCCAGCAGAGAACTAATATTTACATCAGCATAATAACAAGGACAATTACTTATCCACTTTTGAATTCATTTAGAGTCAATTATTCGTTGGCAAGGAGCGAATATGCAGCTCGGGTGAACTACACCAATGCGCTTAATTAATCCTATGCCACATATGGCAAGTTGATAAATGAAATTCAGCACATTAATCAGAAGCTTGGGGGAATGGAAGACTATCAGGTGTGGGGTTTGATTGACAGTTTAATTTAATGCTGGGAGCAGCTCTCCATGGTCTCCAAAGGCGGTGCTTCCATGGACCAATTAATGGCTGGTATTAAGGTGTTCCGGAGTGGAGGGAATTCAGGTATATTAAAAAAGTATTGTGAGTGCACTTGTGGCTTTCAGGGTTGCCCTTCTGATATTTGCACAAGGGAGCACACAGCAGCAGGATATCCATTTTCTTGGCGTCTGTCTTTCTTTTGATTGTACAGCTCTAAAAATCTGAAGGTGCACCACATCGTGCAGTCACTGGGCGCCATTATTCGGAAATGAGGGCAAGAGGCACGTCGTTAGAAATGCCGGTGGTGAAGAGATGGCAGAGCCCACCGGTTGTGAAGCAGAGGAAGTTTGTTAGGTCTTTTTCAGGAGGAAATGTAGCCTTTGATCTTGCTGCCCTGTGTGGCCATTTAGGATTGGAAAAGCAAAGAAAGTCTCGATATTATGGCTTATACACAATAATCAACTGCTGTCCATGTGACCCAGCCAAGCTTTGTATAAAACCCATCTAGACACAGGGTTTCTGAACTAGAGCTATTTTAAGGACCTGTTATTTTTTTGTATTGAACCAGTTTAATCAGGAAGAACAGCATCTACACATCACTACTGCGCGAAATTGTGCGTTTCAAACACAGGAACAGGCTGGACTATTTCTTTCCTTCATTTGGTGATGTAAACTTCGGGAACAGCCGGGCCAAAACATGTTTTGTTTTTCTTTCCTTCAACACAAGCGAGTTGCAATTCAATCCCTGCGATCATAAACACGTGTACATTATGGGTGTGGCACTACAGGCGGGGGGCGGGTCCAGTGTGGAGGCGGAGCCCTGCAGGAAGGAGGTGTTTGTGACCGAGCGTCAGGCCGCCGTTTCTCCTCCTTTTTCTTTATTGCACTGTCGTGCATCTCCACCGGGGCAGGCTGACCTTTTTCTACAGGTTGAGATGCTTTTTGTTTTGGCCTTAACTGGACCCCGTTAGAGAGGGTACATCCAGCCTGGATGTCGCGGTGCCTTCCTCACACCGGTGACTCCGCCCCTCGACTTTGCTCGCCCCGGCTCCTCCCACTCCCACATTGTGATATAGGGAAATAGATACTGTACGTATTTTCGGTTGTTTTAGAATTGTGCTTTTCTACACATATATATAAAAAAAAACTCTTAGGAAGTGCTGTGTCCCAGAATGTGGCTGCAGAGCAGAAAATATACAGTAATTGTGCCTCAGTGCTTTAATATTTAAATCTTGTGTTGCTGGGAGAAGATATGTTTGTGTGTGTGGTAGAGAAAAGTGACATCAAAATGTCTTGAGAGTATGACTGGTTACGCAATATGGAGTACACCAGCTGCAGAAAAAAATGACTTCACTCATACTACTGAGAAGGTAATTTCAGGTGCGCGATTTTCTGTGATTTTTCGCAAGAAAATAGTTAACAAGTAATGTTTGACACAACAGCGTGTCATTTTTTTCACAGTTACATAGATGTTAGACCATACTATGAATGTGATCTGCTCCATGATCTGGACCTGGTTTTGTCCAGAGCGTTTGACATCTTTACCTTGGATTTTTTTTTACTCCAAGTGAAGTGTTTGTTTGAGTTGTCACAAACAGAAGCCCAGCGTTTTATTCATTCAATTGTTACTGTAGGTTTTTCAGGCAGTTTGTAAATAAAAACCCACACACGAACACATTGTACTTGTGTATGAGGTTTGAGACAAATGCTTTGCATCTCTACAGATTTATTTTTTCAATGCAGCCTGAATACTGTATCATTTTTAATACAAAAGAAATAAAAGCAACCAACGCAGGCCGGAATGAGGAGACAGAAGCTCCTTTGCTACAGTGAGCATTTGAGCTGGCATGCAGAAGGCCTTTGCATTGATAGTGTCAGCCACTTCCAAAGGCTTTTATTTATACTAATTAGGGAGAAGTAAAAGGAGCCTGCATCTTTCATTAAACTGGCTTATTTTATTATTTAAAAGGTGTTATTTTGTGCACCGGTTCTCAGGCAGAGTGCCAACTGGCAAAGAGGAACTCGTGTAAATGAGTCTGATTCAGCCTCCATCTGCCACGGCTTGTTTCTCTGTCAGAAAGGGCTCGCTGGGAGAAACCTCACAGCCTGGCTAGCTCGGCCGGTGGAGAATACTGTACTTACTGCAGCCACGTCTTCTACTATTTAGCTTCCTCTTCTCCCGACTGCAACGAGCGCAGCAAAAGCAACAGGTGGCCTTGTAATCTTGTTCTTAACATGGTTTGTAAGCAACCTACACAATGCCAGTCAAGATATAAGTGACACATTACAAGAGGCAGCAGCAAGGAACATTCACCTGCATCCCCTGAATGCCAAATACCATCTTATCGCGGGTTTTCATCCAATTTGAACACGGGCCTGCCTTCGTGCTAAAGCCTTTCTGGAGAAAATTGAGTATCAGTGACATGAAAAGGCGTTTTATGATAAACTGTGTTGACAGAACATGTGTGTTTGTGGAATATTTTAATCTGAACTGGCCCACCAGAGAGAATTATATAACAGGGTGATCGTTGCCATGTGATGGTTTTTTTCCCCCCTGTCTGCACCTGTTACATTAAAGGAGGTGAATTGCGTGCTTGGTAAAGTGTTGCAAGCTTTTAAGGGAGTCTAGGTGTTTTTTAGACCAAATCATGTAGATTTGGCTTTTTTTGTTTAGTTTTGTTCTTGCTAGGTTTTATTGCACAGGGCGTAGAGGAGTGTGCTATCTGTCCTGCCTTAAGGTGCCAATTCTTGCTGCCTTGACTCTGTGCATGGGCCTTTATAAGTTATTGATGCAGTAGGGTTTCAGTTATTTTTAAACTGGAGAAGAAGGCTTGTCATCACCCATCTTTGAGGTCATATAGCGTTTGTGTTTTTGGACAGCTGTACTTGCAGAATCACAGTTGTTTCTATAAGAAAAATTGAATTAATAGCCAATTATTTTTTTCTTCTCTCTGTGTGTACTGCTTCTAGGGGAATATAGATTCCAGTTCGCCAATGATTTCTCGCCACTTGTGTCATCAGGATCAGATTTTTTTTTTAAAAGATGCTTCATTTAGAAACGCAGAGACTAATGTGAGCAAAAAAACAAGATTGCATGTACCGACTTGCAACAGGTAAGCAATGGTAACAACCAAACACCAAGAAAGATTAAAAACTGCAAGGCTACTCTGAAGACATCAGATGATACTTCCTTCGCACTGTTACCATAGATACCTGTAGTTGTACATGGAAAAAAAAAATAATGTCTACTGTTTCCTGACAAGTTGGACCCAGGCAAGTTTTTCTGGTGATGGAGACAGGTCGCGCAGTCTGCCTTCATCGCTGGAGCTACTGGCTCTTCCTGGCTTGCCAACAGGCCTTGATTAACTGGACACATGCAAACTAGACTGGGAATTAAAATCTCCTCTGAACAGAAATACAGTGAGGGCTACACTGAGTTTTATTCCAGTCCTGTTTACTCTGCTACAGTACGCATCATAAAGCAGCGCTTTATTACAAGCAATAAAGTAATTCTGTGTAATTATCTCTCCATTAGTTCGTTCTGCTGTAATCAATAAGAACATAAGACCAGTCCACAGAAGAAAAGATGCCATTCAGTACATTTGGCTCTTTTGGCTATTAATTGATCTGAGGTTTCTTTAACGACGTGACTGGGCAGCCTGATGACAAACATTCTACACCATTTTCTAAATGAGGCATTACTAATTAGGATTTATTTCTGACCAAGTCCTAATGTACAATATCATGTTTTGTATTTTTGCTCTTGCTTTTTATAAATTAGTTTAAAGTTTACACTTGTCCCTGGACGTAACACTGGCAAGTTCGTATGATCTGACAATTAGGAAATTCTGTTGATAATAGAGAATTAATTAAACTACACAGACTCATTTATTTCTGTTTAAAAGCCACCTGGATCGCCACTCTCAAAGAGTCCAAATATTCTGTGACTACCTGGTAAACCCAGTGATTTACTGTTCTAGTGCTTCATGTTACAGGCTCATTTGACATCAGTCTGTCACTAGTGCATTTACATTATTACTTAAAGATCCTAGATCCTGTTACGTCAAAGTATTATGTCCTCAGTCATTGACAATCCAGATCTTGTCATTTGGATTGGAAAAATGTACTAATCTAAATTGGTAATTTAGGTTGTAGGCCAAAAGACTGTTTGGTATAGTAGACAGCAATAACAAAAATCATATTTCCAACAGTTAGCATTTAGCAATATAAATAAAATAATTCAACCAGATCCCTGTGACATGGATTAAGTCTCCACTGTTGTTGTTAACATGTTAAATTGCATTTTCTTTGGAACAAACATCACTTCTGAAACAAAAAAAATGTCCTTTTGTGCCTTGTGGTTCAATTGCAAGTATAACAAATTACTGTAAATTCAGTCAAAAGAGAAATCTCATTTCATTTGCTAATGATCTCTCTCCTTTCCTGTGCAGTTATTCCACCCGTAGTTCTGGAGGAACAACATGACTTCCAGTCTTTATTCCAGCTGATTGGTGATCTCAAGCGCTAGTTGGTGATTTAATCAATCTGCTTGCTTGTTTAGACTTTAATTTAACTTATTTCTTTGGTGAGACCTGAGTGACAAAAATACACAACTTTAAGAGTACTGTTTTCAACAGCTTACCAAACTTTACACAGGTTCTCCTCAACTTTCTTGCCATTATTTCTGACGAGATAGCTGGATAAGCAATTTTTTGTAAACTTCTGCTTACAGGACAATGGCGTTTCTTCTAGTTTAACGTTCATTAATACAAGCAAGTGGAAATAGGCATTTGTAGTGAGTTAATTTAAGACAAGTTGAGTATTGTAAACAGGCACATCAATAAGTACCTTGTAATAAACTACTCTTTAAAAGTAACTTTCTGTAAAACTGAATGATACCCACATGATAATTCTCCAGTATATTAATAGTGTATATACTGTATTGTAATTGATGAAAGTAGAAGTGGATTAGGAACAGATCCCTTGGGTCAGAAATCTTAGCAGTTCCACAACACCCTTCTTCAAACATGTCAATGCAATCGATTTGAAACTGCTGCCACAGTTTGCCACGACTGAAATATTTAAAAGTACATCTTTACTGGCTTACTTTCAGATTCATTTTCCCAAATCCAGTGCTTAAAGTGTTTCCCACTAGCTTTCAATGAGTAAATAATCATCAGCATAATTAGTGTAATTAAGCACCCCTTTGACCAAACAGAATGCTCAGTACCGATGAACATGGAGCATAGTGTTTTTGTTGGAAATGCACAAGCACATTTCACAAGGTCTGGTTTATAGCAAATTAGATTTTCCTTCTGAAGTGCTCTCCTAAGGTTATGGTCAAGCATGCAAGTAGTTTCCAGACAGAAGGGAGCCAGGTGTCAATAGCACAATCGAAGAGATTGTGTATCAGCAGGAAGAAATTAATGTGTTACATTCCATGCAAGTCCTGCTAAACAACATCAGCAGTTGTTTATCCATCATTTTTGCTTACGTACACTTTTTAATGTTTTTTTCTGCAAGTGTCAGGTATAGGTTCAGTTTCTAAAATGCTTCTGAAATGCTAAAGATGAAACAGTGCTACATCTGTAGGCTGCACATTTATTAAAAATGGACAAGTCACATGTCTTCATCTTTGTGCTCCTGCTCTGATTGTAAGAATGAGCATGGGGTTGACAAAAAAACATTTTTTACGACATGTAAGGCTGTCTGAATCATGTAAAACAGCTGTAGGGCTGTCTGTATTTAAGCCATTTATCATTGTGAAAGTGGGCTCAGAAATCGAGTTAAATGCTAAAGCGTTTACCCCCGTTCTGTCAATTAAAATGTCTACATGCTGTATTGTAACTTTGTCCGGTGACACATCAAATATATGTGCTGCTTTCAAACCTAAATGTAATTTATGCTTGAAGTGAAATATGGAGGATGGTTTAGTTCTGTTATTGTTGTAGCAATAAAGCCAAGTAAAAAAACAATTCATTTAATGTGGCCCACAGAAAGAATAGGAATAAGGCAAGTAAGAGAACTGAATACAGAGTTATACTGTTTATTTGTATGTATAGATTGCTGACTATAAGGCTTACATTCAATTTAGAAAAAAAATTCTGATTGAATTATTTGGAGTCATAACTGTAGACCTAGCGTTCCTTTTTTTTCAATGATATGCTGCTGTTTTTTAAATTACCTAGCATCTTTCTTATAGTAGAGAGTGCTGTTTCTCATCTGTATGTTATGCTTTAAGGTGACTGGCCTTACTACACTTCTTGAAAAGACTCTTTTCAAGACTGCGGCTGCTTACCATGCTGAAATAAATGCTTCCATAACCAATATTTTTGCTGTAACACCTTGCTTAACCCATGTTTCGAAAAAGAAAGATCATGACATTATTTTTAAACTCTCGTTCATTTCTCTGTGCCTTTTTCTAGAATAAGGATATTATAGGCCAGGGGATAAATCCAGTCTTCCTTATATCCTGCAGTGCATTGTTACACTACAGATGGATTTTTTAATTGGCATAGTTTATTGGTGAATGAGAATGAGCTTTTATGGCAAAAACATTCTCTCCCTCGTTAGAGAAGACTCGCAGCACTCAGTGAGTGACCTTACCTCTGTGAAAGAGCTGTGCTTGCCGTGTTGGTGGTTGAGGGTGAGGGGGTAAGAGTATCTGAGAATAGTGAGGAGATGGAACAGCTTTGGTGGGGATGGGATCCGGATGGGTTAGAGAAGAAAACAAGTCCCTTAGCCTTAATAAATACCTTTCTGCTAGGCGAGCTTTCCTCTCAATCTCTAATCTGTCACAATACTTCTGTGAGAGACTAATAACTATGTAACCTTCTTCACTGTGTTCCCAGAGTTGTTCTGAGCATATGGAGCTGAATCATCCGTGATACTTAATTTTCATCTGTGTGTGACTTCATTTACCAAAAGAAGCTTAGCAGGGCTAATACGGTTCATAGCAAAGTTAATTCAGATAAGGATTTTGTTTGATACCCATTCACCAGTATTTGTTTTGGACTTTTCAAAGGCAAAGGGGGACTAACCTCTCTCTCTCCAGTGGCAGTACGTAATAGCACTATGAGACTGGACAAAGGGATGTCTCTGAGGCATTACAGATGTTTCAGATTGACCTTAATGTAGATTTATCCATTGGTCTCAGCTTCCGATTGGATTTCACACAAACCAGAGGGGACAGGTGGAAACTACATGAAAGTGCATTTAAAACTGAGAACAGGAGGTGCTTGTTTACCCAAAGCGTACAGGGAGTCTGGAACAAGCCAGTCGGCTACGTTGTTGAAGCCAGTACCTCGGTATTATTCAAGAAATGGCTAGGTTAGTTCTTTCAATCAGTTAACTATGTGCTACCTATCAGGCTAGATGAGATGAATGGACTCTGTAACCTTTCTTCTGTTTTAAGAGTTACTGAAAATAAAAACTTGATTCAGACCATAACCAAGAGAAGATACCAGATCGTAAATTCAGGGAAATAAACACTTCAGTGTTTAATTCTACTCTGATTTAATGGGACAGTGAACTGATCGACCAGCGTTTTAGGAGTCTGGCTTCCTCCTATTAGCATTGTGGTCAGTAGGCCTTTTAATCCTTCCCAATACAAAATACCATCTCACACAGGCACTTGAAGTTCATTTACGGAGATAAGGTGAAAGGCTGCATGCACTAGGCATAGTAATAGCTGTATCTGAGCTGTATCTATTTATAATAATATCTTTACTTTTTAGAGTTTAATGAGCTCACCCCAGTGAGTCTGCACTCCTTAATAGAATTTTTTTTTGTTTTTTTTTGTTTCCAACATTACCCCAAACTATCTCATTAATCTGCGTTTAATTACAACCTCTGGCCCTTCTCTGGATTCAAAATGCTACAATGCACAGAGATACTATCAATATGCTTTGCAGGCTGACGGTTTTCTCATTGCCTTAACGAGTGAATGATCCGAACGCATTCCTGGTAATTAATCATGTACACATGCTGACTGCCACCTGAGAGGTCAGCACGCAGAGCTTTGACGTGTTTCCTCTTTAACCGTTTCCTATTAATATGCTAATTTATACTGCTGACCTGTCCTGTCAGGTATAAACGTGTCTTATAATGAGCATTTTGTGCTTCCATTGGCTCTCTCCCACAGGGCCTGAAAGCATTCTACCTGGGGTGCTACAATGTGGACTTCACAGATGCCAACACTTTCTAAAATGTGAATAATGTGGATGAGCAAAGCATGTTGTAGAGAATGTCAGCACAGAGTTTTGTTCAATTCAGACAGGGGAACTCATGCAATTAGGTATTTATGAGAGCACAGGCTCAGCCCATTAAAGTGTTCCGTTATATTCTTTTCAGCTACAGTGTTGTTGCTTTTTGTCCATTGCTCTCTAAATAAAATGTCTTCCTGTCTGCCTAGCCCAGGCCATTCTGGACTCCTGTATTCGCTTGTCTCCCTGTCTCATGGTTTGAGGTAGATGTCAGAATGTCTTCCCAGCTCTTCGTTTGATGAACTTGATGAATTTGATGCAGCAGCAGACTGTCTAATATAATAATACGTACTCTGGTCTTTCTTCATAATGATAATAATATAGCACATTTCTGGACACTCCACTCAAAGCACTTTACAGGACCTCATTTTTATGTGTAATCCGAGGGACAGCACCTTTTTTTTACAGTATATTGGCCCCATCATCAGGACCCACACAGGCTGCAGAGTGAATGCTCCCTACTGGTCCCACTAGCTCCTCTTCCAGCAGCAACCTTAGTTTTTCCTACGAGCACCCATCTAGGTACTGGCCAGCCCCATACCTGCTTTGTTTCAGTGGGGTATCTGTTGTGAGGTGCTGGGTTATATACAGTAGCTGCTGGCTGGATCTTGCCATGTTCTATGCACAGTTGAAGCAACTTTACATCCTCAGATCTCACTGGTTCACACAACAATAAGGCTGATGAGAAATTCAAGTCCTCTGATCAAGTCTACCTTTTATTAAGACTTCTCTATCTTCTGTCAGAAGTAGAAATTGCAGAGTATGTGTCAGTTTAACACTGCCTAAAATCCCACAGTGTCTAGAAATGGCCTTTTAAGAATTTGCAATGTTCTGCAACTCTGGAGCCTAGTTTCATGATTTCTAATGTTCAATTGTTTCATGCTTCAGATTGGAAAATTGACTAGAGCCACAACAACTTACATTTTGTTCATCGTATATTGAGGTTAACGTATGAAGAAATTAAACATGACCTTAGAACAATTCATTATGCATGTCCCCAGCAGAAATCATATTGCAGAACCAGAAACAATGTCTTGTTTCTCTCCTGATAAAATGAGGTTTTTCTCCTGATAAAAATCTTTCCTTCCTGGAAAAAAATAAATCTATCCATCCATCTATTATTATATTTAGCGTGGCGAGAACATTTAAGCTCCACAAAGAAGGTGAACCAGTCTGGAAAATTACCCTGAACCCAAGAGCTGTGAGGCAGCAATGATAACCGCTCCACCATCGTGCCACCCCTTTAACTACTACAGTATTTAAATAAAATTTTTAAAAAACAACATTCCTTCCCTGCTTTCTAATGCAAACAAATGCAACTTACGTAATCTGCTTCAGCGTCTAACCCTGCAGTCATAATTAATTGACAGCAACTGCAGAGAGTGAAATCCCAGAGGAGGCTGCCCTTTGTACGGCTCATATCTTTACTTTATCCATAATTAAGAGCGCTGAAACCTGGTATAAGACTTTCCATCACTTTAAAGGATTGTACAGCTCAGACTACAGTTAACATTACTGATGTTCAGTCCTGCAGAGGGAAATAAGGATGGATGCTTCTCTCTTTACTTTTTACATTTTATTTGATGAAGCACTGCTGCAGGCACCCACCTGTTACAGCATAGCCATTCATTTACATATTGTTCCTGTATTTCAGCCACTGACACTCAAACAGAAAGGGCAGTGGTACTCGCATGGAGAAGATATTTATGGGTGGTCAGAACCATGCTGTCTTTGTGGATGATTTTCAACAAGGCAGCATAAAAACTAGAATCCCTGCAATTTTAGGACTAGAGTGGAATGCTTTAGGATATGTCCTTTAAAGCAGAAAAAGTATGTTTTCTATCTGATGTAGTGTTTTTATCCTTTTACAGTTTCTCTTTCAGTTGCATGGTTATGATAGCAGCACAAGGCGTTCTGCGTTAAGGACCTTTGTGTAAAATGTGGCTCCACGTGTCCCTGAAAAGATGTAAGTCATCACAAAAGTGAGTGTTCCACCCTCAGAATCTGGAAGTATAGTACACCTTGACAGAGAGGTACTTCGCATCTGCCACTGTTCCTATAAAGACTAAGGAAAGGTCGACTGGAGAGGTAAGAGAGGGAGTTTGTTTGTCTTTGTTCTACCATGGTTAAAGCAATCACAGATTCCCAGTGGGCATCATTCTCAAAGTAGATAAATCAATTCACGATCTTGTTGCCTCCTGTCCATCTGAAAGTGAATTAGTATAATTACCATCAACAACAAATATTTTCTAGCTGTTACACAACTACAGTATGTGCACTTCATGATGTTTGACTTGGTTAGTCTTCTGCACGTGTGGTTTGCTATTTCTTTTCTCCTTTCTCCTGTTTCTCTTTTGGTTTTGTTTGCATCCAAGGAGTAAGGTAGCGGTTTGATTCAGCTTTTGTGCACAAATCGGTTCCTGGAAAACCAACTGTGAAGTTGGTAAAGGTCAAGTGGTCAGAATTACGTGCCTGGTATGCGGTGAACTTCATGCAAAAGGTGTGCTGGACAGCGGCCTTGTTCACACTGCGACAACTGGGCAGTGGCCTAGAAACATGCTTCTAATCTGCCAAGATGTTGCATGATGATCCAGCTGCCTTCAGTGCCCAGATATCCCACCTTTCATGGCATTTCGTCTTTGAACCGCATTAAAAATCCCACCGCTCATTTAGAAATGCCCTCGTTCACTGCCGTACTCGTCTTGTTAATCATCTAGAACATTAGTTGCACCAATACATTCCATCGATTAGTCTCGTTTTTCCGTAATGTCTTTAATTACTCTGTAGAGTGTTTTCATTGACGGCCCACTTCCTTGCAGTACCAGTACACTGCCCTCACGTACTAAAGACTTGCTGTGATATATATTTGGAGAACAAGGCTGAAGTGTGGTTGGCAGCGATCCTTGAGGGTAGCATAGTGTGGCTACTGTGAAATATGGTTTCAGCTTTAGAACAGCACCACAGTTTATATAACACCTTCTATAAATTACACCAAACAAAGTTAAGAACTTTTCTAAGCAAGGCACACAATTAAAAGAGCTTTAATGCCATACCCTTTGATATGATTGCTAATATTCATGCTCATACATATAAGGGAATTGCAGTGTCCCATGAGAACTGTTTATAACTCCTAGTCCTCTTTTGTGTGTTGAATTGCACCTACATTTATCATATGCGTGAATTTAAGAAATCTTTATCCTCATAGTACGGGGAATCTGAACTCCCAGATGGAATCACATCCAAGACAGAGTTGGCAGACCGTTCAATCATTTCAGTTCAGTTCCTTTCCAAAGCAGTGCTAAACTCACCACCACAACAGTTGCCTGGCAGTGGAATTCAGTGAGACTTCTTCACATTTCGTTTGCCCAGTGACTCTTGTTGCTATGGTTGCTATATATATATGCATGTGATGCCAATCAAATAAATCTAAATGCAGAGAGCTGAACAGTCTTTTAGTAAGCAGGATATTCTCCATTCTGGAGAGATTCTGTCCAATGGGATAGGTTCTAATGAAGTTGTACTATGTGCAAATGTCCAATAAACTGATGACAAAAATTATTTTCTAAAATATGATTTGGCTTGGCTCATATGCAGCTCAAAAGGTATTATTTATTGTTATTCTTGTAATTTTTATTAAGACTCCGCTGCCATTGCTGCTATTGAATTACCACCTCATTGAACCAGCAGCTGTTGTGTGTCAGGCGAGACAGAATTGTAAAGATGTCACTGTGAACGTCACTACAGTGCTTCCTTTCTAATTCTAATGGAGTCACAGTAAGAACGCTAGTCATCTTGAATGTCAGAGAAAGCACATTCTCCAAATTAGAATCTGAGAAGATAAATGTGGCTTGTCCAATTGATAAAGCAGACTTAATGCATAAAATATTCTCTTCATGACTGTCTTAAAAAAGCATTAAGCAACACCGAAAACTCTAGACCAGAATTACATTTAATGGGTTTAAAGGAATAAAAAATTAACAGCTCTGCACTTACTGTACATATTGCTGTTTTCTGTGACACAACATTGAACTGACACTGGCAAAATATAAATACTGTATACACACAAGAGAGGAAAAGTAATGTGTAGAGGAAATGTTACAAATGCCATTATATATTGATACAAAAAGTCTTTTCATGTCATCTTTGATGCACACAAAGCAGATGTCCTCAATTTATTTGTGCAAGCAGAGCTCAGCTTTTGTCTTGGTTTAAAAATAGACTTTCATTAATACTGTCCATGACAATATTAATCATGTCAGGCTTCCAGTTGAGCAGAAGTGTAAGGATTTCAGCTTCCTTCACATCCAGAGAGAGAGCTACAGGACACTGCAGGTATTCATTTCTGTTGAGGTGTGATGCTAAACAACCTACTAACCTAATAACAACCTAATAACTCAGGGCTAATTTGTAATGGGCACTTTCCACATCAAAGGGATTACTAAATGTGACATAACGGGCAGAGGTGCTAGCTCTGCGTCAGAAGACATTCCATCAGGTCCAGGTCAATTTGTTGAGTGTGCACATCTCAAATACAGTACATCTTTTATCATCAATCTTAAATCTTTGTATAGGGCAACCCCTGGTTGAGTTGCAGTGTATCACTTTGATTTTTAGACAATATTGTGAACTCCGATGACTCATAAGGTAAGTCCTTCTGATTGTCTTCTATAGAGTTAGTTACGCATTGATTGGATACAAGTTGTACACTGTGAAACAATATATTAAAAACATCCCCATGCCCAATGACCAGATTTCATACCCTAGGAGTACACTGATTTGTCCTCTTATGGGCCCCAGTGATGTCCATGCCTTCAGGTGTGCACAAATGTTGACCATAGGAAGGTGTTCCTCAAAGTAGAAGTGATTTCCTTTGCAGAATTGCTGGCAGATAGATGGAAGGGTATGAAAACAGCGTTGACTATTAGTCGACAGGCAGTTCCAAACATGTAAAACCATGGGACAGCAGACTGACTTCTCTCACTTTGTATAGTTGAGTTGTACAAGCAGAGCATACAAATTTAAAATTACTCAGCATAGAGCTGAAACTCCTCTGTTCCCACCCCAGAGAGCATAGTGAAGCTAAGAACTACCCATGGAGAAGCACTGCTGCCTGTGAAATTTTAAAATTTTAAGTTTGCAGGCCAGACAGGAGAAAACTCTCTGATAAGGAAGTACTAATGGCAACAACAATGATCAATGTTATACAAGGTTAGGTAGGCCACAGTACATCAGAAAAATCTAAAAACACCTCATTTTGCTCCCCTGTGTGCAGGAAAAGTTGCCTTGTTTATCATCCTCTGAATATCAGCCACCTTATCGCCTGCATGTACTTCAGTAAAAATGGGAAAGCACCAGGGTGATTTATCTTTGGTCACTGAAAGTGTAACATATTGGGGTTGCATATGTTTTCTTCATGCATAATTCAGTACTTTGTTAATCAGTCCTTAGCTAAGCACTTGTGAATTCAAGTGCCTATGCTTGAATTTTAAATGTTGGTAAAATTCTTAAAATATTAAGCTCCCAGGGACCTGCCTTATTGAACAGCCAAGTTACCTTTGCTTCCCAGTAGGTTCTGTCCAGTATCGCCCCTCTGTTCTCATACAGACTCTAGAATCCACTGTGCTGTGAAACCTCAATGAGAGCCTTGACTTTAATGGTTATTTGAATCTATGCTGTGCTCATTGAATTTTAATATTTAGTCGCTATTGTACATTTTAATTTCTCCATTTAATATGATTATTATATCCTTCACTTAATAATGTTAATAAAGTGTGTACGCTATTCGTAATATGCATAGAATGATTGTAAATTTATTCCATGTCATTTAGTAAAGTTTAAAAAATATACTTGATTCAATCATGTATATACAGTACAAACCTTGTATACAGTATATTGTAAACTGCAACTATATGTTTTATTTGCACTGATGTTCTCTAAAAGCTCCCCTTAATTATCTCTGGAACTTCAATTTTGGATCTCCAGAGATATTTTTTGGATGTGCAGTATATGATTTAACTGCATGTGCTGTATAGTATATAACAGAATTTAAAATACATGCGTATATGCATTTGATAACCACTCCCACTACAAACAAATATGCATTTCTAGTTTTAGCAAGGCTTATTACTGGTCTATGACAGAACTTCGGTGTCATTAAAACATTATTATTCATTAAACTTGCTGGCCAAACCGTTGGGAACTTCCAATGAAAAGCGGGCGAGGGTGAAAAAAGAAAAATGATGGTTGTGGCTTGACTGCAACCACTACTCATTCTGCCAGTGCTCAATATCATTGAGACTGGGGGTTTGTTCTGGCCAGAGAAGGAGGCAGATTTCTGCCTCACGCTCCTTATGAAAATCAGACTCTAGCCATCTGAGTGGAGCTGACTAACTGTTTTACCTAACCTTAACAAAATCACAGATACAGGAGATGCAATATTTGGATTGTCATGTACTGTATTTACAGTGTGATCCTTATTCCGTTTATAATCGCTAGGCCTTTTGACATTAGTGGTGATGAAATCATTCAATAACCTGCGCTAATTAGACCACAAACCTACACCAGGCCAGCAAAATTGCTTTTATTAAATATGGCTATCAGACAGGAGCCCAATGGTATTTTATGTTGCAGCCTGCTGTTAAAAAGATGTTAGCGTGACTAAAGATTGGCCGGTGCAAAGCCCCATGGGAAACAGGAGGACCAGCTGTGAGACTGCAGAACAGAGGCAGTGCATGGAAAGACCCGCTTATTGAACTCGAGGGCTGAGTGCTGATATGCCTAAGGAGCTGGCCTGCTGTGGATCTGTTCAGTCTCTTACTGTTCCTTACTGTAGTACACTGTGAGATAAAACACTGGATTGTTGTGCCCCAGTTCCTTAAATGGTCTCGAAAATTGTGAGTTCTATCAAGGGTCAGTAAAAATCGAAGCACAAATGCTCTGAAAGGATGATCATAGAAAGGAAATGTATTTATTTCCTTAATCTTTTTTTGTGTGCGTGATTGACACTGTTGAATTCATACGCTTATGTAAAAGAGGATTAAGAGGGCAAGATGCTGAGCTTATTTTCCAATCCCGTTTTTGTTGGCTCGGCAGAAGCGATAAGACTCACAAAAGCACATGGAGGCATTCCTGCTTATAAAGGAGGACCTGACCTTTTCCTGCGGCCTCTCTTTAAACAGAGGGCTGGTTAGCTCCTTGGCGGCTGTACGTTTGCTGTCTGTGTGTGTTAGTGTGTAACATGCTCGGTCTGCTCATCCTACTGAAAGATAAATGTGTGATGGACTTTTTTGAGATTACAGTAGGCAGGCCACTGTGGTTCCACCTGGCTGAGAGTGTCATATTTCTTTGTAAGTTGGACGTTGAGTAATTCAGACAGTGACTAGTAGGAGAAACAGATCTGAATTGGCCAGCTTATCTAGGAAGCTGGTTTAAATCATTTTGTCATGTTTACATCCCGTTCTTTATCGTATAATTTGTCATTTAAAAGAGTAATTTAATACAACCCCTGTACTCACAATGGAGGGTGTCATTTCTTCCCTGTCAGGCATAAATTGCTGTGTGAATTCAAAATATCTCTACTGCCTAATGTTGAATAATTTAATTTGCCAAGTGTTGTTTTACGCCTCTTAAAATAATCACTTGTTTCTGAAAAATGCTTTGACTGGAAGCAGGCTGTGAAAAGCAGGAAAGTGCGCTTCGATTCGCAGAGCAAGCCTTGTGCCTTTAGAAAAAAAAGATGGCACAGTAAAGTGACAATCACCTGTGGTACAATTGTCACTGACGGATACAGCAATTATTGCTTCTTTCCAATTACACCACAGGAGAGTAGGCTACAGCTGCTACACCATCTTTAAATTAGGATCTTACCATCACCCTACTTCAAAGTTTAATTCTTCTAGGGCTTCAGCCTCCATAAATTGTTGCCTGAAAGGCTGCGTGATAAATTTCTGCTCTTCTTTCCCATAAATTTTAGCCAGACCGGATCACACAGCCTGTCTATTGACTTTTCTTATTCAGGTACTGTATATGCCAGTCTGTACATGTCAGAAAATCTCCAAAAGAAGAGATTAGTGATGCCTGGACCGATCTTGTCTTCTGCTTTCAATTTTATTTGTAGTTGTTATCTGATCTTAAACGAAACAACAGATTTTGCTTCTGATCATTTTTTTCTATTTTTATTTTTTCACTGAGGCTCTATTATCGCTCATAAAGTGCCAAAGCATAAGACCCTGTGCTGTCTTTCTCAATGCTGAAGATGGTGTCTAATTCAGTCAAAAAGCAAAAGCTGCTGATGAGCTCATCTGTGCTGTTCTGACTCGTTGTGTATCAGACAGCTCTATATAGAAAATAATTGGTTTTGTGTTTGCAAAAGAGTAATCTTAATAAAATAATTATGTTTATCATAATTGCAATAATAATTGACCTTATTGTTTTGAAACAGGATGTGGAATTCTGGTGCCATGATATGGATTTCAATTGCCTTACTCGCTCATTTTGTTTGCTTGAAAAAGCTTATTTACACAGAGCAATTTTAAATTTGCTTTCAGATGTAATTGCTTATGGGCTTTGTAGTTTACTGGCATGTGGCTTAAACTTTCAATTTAAGCCTGTTCCATCAGCTCAGTAACCTCAAGAAGGCCGTAATTTAAACAGGTTTCAAGCACTGCCTTACTTTACAGACACTGTCCATTGTGGATGGCTGTAATGGATCTGCAAGTTTTTTAATTTTCATTTTATTCTATTTAGCAAAAAGCTGGCTTGCAGAAATACTGAATTGTTTTGGTAACATTTAATTAATAAGATAGCGAGGACCATGACCCTCTCTGTAAGTAAAGCACTGGTAGGGAATGTGAATAAATGGAGACACAGCAGAGATGGTCAAAGATTAAAGGTGCTTTTTGTCCAGGAAAAAAAGAGCATGGTTTAAAACAGTGAGCTTTTATGAGTGCTCTTTGGTATGTTTGTCGCTGTTAGAAGCAGCTGTCAGAGTCCTTTCCTCAATTAACCGTCAACAAATTGGAGGGAGTAGATTTTGGCTAATGAAAAGTGTGAATCAAGAAGATACTGACACCCAATTAAGACACTGATATTTTGGGTTTGGGAGGTGGGTCTGAATCTTCAAGTTAGAGGCCAGTAAGGGTTAAGGCCAAAAAGATTGGATACATTTGTTTTTACCAATAATTTATGTCTTAAGACTGAAGGTATGGTAGGAGCTGAAATGCCACAGTCGGCAGTGTTTCCAGCAGGTGTTAGTTGGGCAGTGGGAGGGGGGTAAAGATGTTGACGTGCCCAGTTCCTGGAGAGAATTCATCTGTCAATCAGAAATAGAAAGCACAGGCTCCCAAAACAGCTCAACAGCAACTGCCTTGGGCACGCGCTAGAAGGTCATCTGAATAAACACTCATTTGGAAAGGAAATGCCTCGGTATCTTCATTCACATGCTTATGTATGTTTATTTTATGTTCATCATATGTTCTCATACATGAAAGTGCATTCAAAACTTAGGCCAGAAGGCACTTCTGTGCCCAAGGGGTTGTGGGATGTGGAGAAAGCTTCTTAGCTCTACTGGCTGAAGCTGATACCTTGACATCCTTCTAGGAACAGCTGGATGAGATCAATTAACTACCAATTACCAAACAGGCCAGATGGGACCTCCTCTCATTTTTTTTTACACTTTTCGTACGCCCTAATGTTTATTTGTTCTTGTCGTCAGATGTTTCTTCTTTCAGGATGCTTTGGGCTGAGACCTCACCCTCTTTCACTACCTAAATGATCTCATTTAAAAAAGACTGCGGCCATAACCCAGTCACAACCCAAGAATCCTGGGAAACAGTTCTCTCCTAGTGAGCTCCAGGTTTCTTCAAGAAAACCATGATGCACAACAGCATGAAATTGATTCAATTGGCACGTACTGTAGCTATTCAGGAATGATTTTTGAAGAGAGGATACCAAATGGTGGATGAAGCAATTTTTTTCAGCAGCTACACTCATGCTCATGTGTATGTTCCTGTTCTTGACGAAGAGAGTGATCTCCTATGCTTGTAAGAGATTATTCTCAAGATTTGTACTGGGTTTCCACTATCACACAGAGAATTTGAAAATGTGGTGTTTTTTTCCTTAACTACTTGTAATGTCAAATACACCTATTTTAGTCTCTCCCTCCAAAGCCTTACAGGTTGTACTGGGTTAAAGCATATCTGTATAATTAATTCGGTAGCATTTCACTTTGCACAAAATGTTTTAATCCGTGATGCATAATTTGACATTTCATCCCTATTTCCAATACAGGTACTGTATATATTTGTATTACTTGAGTCCATATGGGAAGTGTTGGATAATATAATCAATGGGCTCAATCACATCGAATCCTGGGCTTTTCTAAAAGGCATGTATCTCACTTGTACTGTAAAATTGGGATTCCATGTGAATCAATCTCTACCTTGCAGCTGGTAAAAGCAGACTCATGTCTTGTCCCCATAGCCTCCATGATATAATAAGACTGGTACACTTTAAGTATGACATAACCAAGTCATCTGGGAAGGAGAAACCTTGAGCCTGACAGCTCAATGTATAAATGAACTTCGCTGTAAGCTTAAAACATCAATGTAGAGCGATCTTATATAATAATCATTCACACTAGTAATCCACCTATCTTGTGAGTGAAATGAGACTGAAGAATTACTTCCAGGTTCTGCTTTCAGGGACTGTTTCAGGAATAAAGCTCCCTCCTCTACGTGATTAACACCTAAAACTTTTAAGGCTGAACAAAAATGTAATCTTCAAATGAATTTCTTAATTATCTGATGCATGTAAGCCTTCTTAGACATTCCTCCAAATATCTGATGAATCTGAGAAGATTAAATATGTGTTAAATTTAATTTTTTAATCGGATTCCAATTTAGGTGAGTGGAAATGATATAAAATGCAGAAATGACAGACTACTCTTGATTCTGCAGCTATGTCTGCCTTTTGGGAATCGACACTACATCGTTCTTCACTTGAAGCTTTTTGGTAAGGTAAGTCTTCACCATCTTAAGACGAGCAAAGTTCTTTTGCTTATGATTAGCACTGCCAATGGGGTTTAGCTTGTTTAGCAGTTGATGGGTCCTTGGGCCTGGATTTTGGGAAACTTGTGAAGAGTTGTCAGGACTTCCAGTGGGTTACAGCAGCCATGATGAGATGCTGTATTGAAAATATTGCAAGATGGTCTGTCAGTAGTGGTCAGTGATATACAGTGCGTGCAGTGTGGACTTTGCACTTTGCATTATCTTTTCTAAAGTTGCTTTTCATGACATAGACACATCACATGCCTACAAAACTACTACAGTGTTGTACTGTATTTCGCACCCCAACCCTGCAAGAAACAGCAAAATATAGGGTAGAACCTGTATAGTTTTTTTCCCAGCTACAAAATCTTAAGCTGGATAAAAATGGAAAATTTAGCCTAACTGCTTTGGATCATTGTCTTGAATTTACTGTATGTCCTTAATATTTTGTCATATGATCTGAATCGCACTGACACTGACTAGGCAGAGATGAAAGAGAGCTTCAGTGAAGTGCAACAGGATCACACCCATGGTTGGGCAGTCTGCCTCGTGAGAGAAGCCTGTTTTCATAATTGCAGGCAGAAGACGGCAAGCGACAGAACTGTGGAATACGTGTTGATAACCAGTGAGTTCTCAATTTGATCAAATTAAATGTTGTAGAAGTAATTTTCAACAAAAATGAACACATTTTATAACAATTGAGATGAGAATCTCTCCTGCACTTCAAAAAAATAGACATTTCTGGCATAAATCAAATCAATCCCTTCTCCTTCCAATTCATTGTCCAGATTTTTACACCTTTTGTGAATACTGGTCTCTTAGGTGCAGGCCTAGGTCATGCATTTATTAAAATTAATTTGCATTGATTTCATAATTTATTTTAAAGTGGGTATATCTGATTTATATTGTCGGATGATGGTCACATTGTGACCTGGCATTCTAAACCATGCAGTGTCTCAGAAACGTAAACGAAGATTAGCTGTGGCTCATAAGCCTGTGATAAAATGCTTTGTCAGATCAATGCGTGACTGTTCTGCCATAAGGATTGCTATTGATGGAATTAACATCTGAGTGTCAGCTATATGATTATGAGGATGCCTCAGCAGCGGCACTTTGCATTATACTAAAAGCTAAAAATTACATGGATTGCAGGTTGGCTTATCTAAACAGGCAACTTAAGTGTCAAGTGACCACTGAAACTGATTGCAGAAAATGTCTGTTTCTCGGTATTCATTGCAATCTAGCATGATTGTCTTCAAGATGGCTGATGAGGCCAATCTGGGCTAGACAGGCTCTGTTACAGTTTATACAAGAGCTCCTGAGCTAAATGGGAAATCCCGAGTCGTTGATCTGCTCACGATGAGCTGATTCTGCTGATCCTGCTTTTCAGGCAATCTGCTGTGTGTTTGGAGTGATGAGCGGACTCTTCTTCCATCTGAGGTGGTCCTGGCCAGTAGTCTGGGGTCTTGAGTGGTAGTGACAGTGGAGCACTTCTTCAACTTGGCCTTGAGGACATGTCTGAGGCATTCTCTCTGTCGTCCTCTTCAGTGTTGGCCAAAAACTAATTGGACACTTCAGCACACTTTTTTTTTTTCAAAAAACAAGCTAATTGGACTCTTTAACATGAGCATAACTCCACTATAGCAGATATGCAAGATGTATATTAATAGTCTTAAAATAATCCCTCTTAATAAGCAGTTGAATTATACCTGAATTCTTCTGACCCCTAGAAATGATACCATATGGCGAAACTGAAGCTTCTGCTGCTCTGCAGTAAATACAGTGTTTACTTGTACATCTATAGATGAGACACCTACAGTACCAATTAGGCTACTTGCAGTGCTGACTCTGGCAATCTCATTCATCCTCACATTTTGGCAATTACACTTGGCTGTTTCAGAGCCCTCGCGCAAGTGGTGCTTGCCTGTCTTTTCAAGCCTGTTATATGTGGATTATATACATTTGCAAAAACAGTATCTACTGTCCTGAGCCCCAGGTTACAGCCGTGACAGGTAATTACTGAAATGGGTAAGAAAACGATAGTAAAACTATAGTAAGATGAGCATTTGATGTTATGGAATGTTCTTCTGTGGTATTACCTACTGTATATTTTGAAATAAAATTAACAAAAATGTTGTAAAAAAGAAGAATATTTTTTCTTTCATTTTTTACTGTCTTTAGCCAGAAAAAATCAAGAATGGTGATAATGAGAACAGTCAGCAAACACAATTCTTTGTCAGCTGTGTTTTTTTCAAGCATGTGACACTTGTCTTAATTTTAGTTTAAATTTAATAGCAGTCTCTTTGATTGATACAACAAAGTTAATATTTATATGCATATTTTGCCTTTGTGTCTGATTTTCTTTACAGAGAATGACTTTGATACATGACCATTAATTTCAGTGACTGGTTGTTTTTTACAGAGGATTTTACAGACATATTCCCAAAATCTCCTCCATGCAACAGCAGTGTACAAACAACATCACTTCTACACAAACTGACACAGAAGCCTCTGTTAGTGATATTTACTAATAGTGAAATTATCATCTGCTGCTGTACAGTATGTCAATGTACAGAATGTTGTTCACTAATGTAATATGAAATGAATTTGCTCATATTATAAAATGTTCCTTCAGACTTTTAATGCATGTTTTGTTTTTATTATAATGCCAAGATAGTTCTTATCAGCATCGAAGGAACTTGCATTTATATTTTTTCTGTTTAGAACTCTCTCTAAAATAGGCATATCTGCATATTTTATGGTGCTCAAGAATGATCTCTTGCCAAATTTACCAGCCTATTGACTTTTTAGGGTAAAGATCATCGTAACTGCTGACGACAGGTTGGGGAGTCATTCCCTGTTTGTTAATGGGTTTGTACTTATTTGGAACTAATTAAAAAACTTTTTTATGAGGGGCCAAATTTTCTCCATTGTCTATGAGTATCTGGAAGTGTTGTGTAGGAATGAGCACTGTGCTCTGACTTGGGGGACTGAACTGGAATGCACTCATTTTGTTGTTTCAGTAATAAAAGACTGCATTTGTTTGAGAATGATCTCCATGCTGTTAATGAACCCATTGAATTGCATTTGCATTAAAGTCGTCACAACCCATATACTTTGACTGGTACATTTCAAACTTCTTATTTTCTTAACCTAATGAAGCTTACATAATAAAAAAATCTGAACAAATCCTTTGTTAAAAAGTTTACTTGAAAAGAAGTTAAAGATTTTGTAAGCATAATGCTCAAGGATCTCAGAATGATAACAGTTGTGAAGGAATTGTGGAGAGGCATTGCATTCTCACTTGTAATGATCTTACAGTATTTGTATTTTAAGAAGGGAAATGTAATCTGTGTTTGAACAGTTTTGTGTTCATTATCAGTTTTTGCAAGTTTTTGTTACCTGATGAAAATAATTCCTGCAGCTTTGCACCTCTGAAGAAATTAAACTCTGGTGACCTTTTTACTTCGTATTTTCTGTGTTGGTGGTCATTGTTTCCTTTGAGAAAAGACCATGCCTTAATCCAATAATCTCATGGCCACAACATATAGCTTTAAGATTTCTTCTGGCTTATGGAGTTAATAAAATAAACATAGAGAATGATACATTTTACCAACCGATAATTTCCTAAAATCATGGTACTGTAGTTTTGTTTATTTCTCAGCAGCACCCTGTAGGCTCTCCATCCAGTCACAGTTTCAGCAGAGACAACAATAAAAAAGGAGACCTATGCTAAGAGGCCACAGAGATCAAGTCTTTCTCACTCTGCTCCTGCAGGCAAAGGACAGAATTACACTGTATGTTGCATCTGCAGTAATTACTAGGCTTCTCAAGGAAGACCCGACCTTATATTTTAAGAACAAAAGCAACACAGTCTGAAAAATGTGTGCTGTGCTCATTGCTCCTAGGGAAAATCCCGTTATAATTAAATGCACGGTTTAGTTAAAGACATACAGTAGATCAAAGTACCTTAAAATCAAGAAATCAAAGTCCAGGTACAGTATGACTGTCCTGAATATCGGGAGTCTGAGAGTAACTTCCCTATAAAATGAAAACATCACTGCTGAAGTCATACAGGTTGCTGGTGTGGTAGTGTGGTGGCTCTATTCATAACTGTAGCAAATTTAAGATATGAAATACACCATTCTGTTATTCATTCTTTCATTAGTGCTGCAGAGCAGTACATTAGAGTCTAACGACTTTAATTTTAAATGCTACATTACCTCCTGGCATTAGAGATCTTTTCAGTTTCTGGACAGTGTGGCTTATATGAGGCTGTTCATTTTAAAATACATATCTCTGAGAGTATTATAGTTGCTTATTTTAATAACACTAACTGAAAAAATGTTCCTTATTTGCACTTTATTTCAATTGCTTTTAAAACCAAAGAGTAAAAGCATCCACTGAATAAGGGTTAATGTAAGGATTATCCCGCTTCTACTTTATAGTGTATGGCTCTGCAAATCATTTCTTTCTTTTTTTCTTTTATTCAGAATAATTTTAAGTGTTACTAACCAAATTTTAAAAATACCTGCATAGCTTTAAGCAGCAATATGCTTTAAAAATAAGCTTAGGCTGACTGAAGAGCAAATCTGAGTTATCCCCAAATTGAGGCGTTCAGCTGAGTTGTTGTAAAATATTGATATAAAGCTTTAAGTACACAGTATTTACAGTCCCTGGCTCCTAGGTGGTAAATCACATTTCCTTTGTGTTCTGAAAAGTGGTGGGAAGGAAAATGCAGTGTTACAACGAAGCCTTAAGGAGAAAAACTGACAGTATGACCTGCAAAACTAAAAACCAGAGCTGTATACTGCATACCCACAAAATGGTGAGCTCTACACTGCAACAAGTAGAGTTCCACTATAAAACAGCACTTAGATCTGTAAGCCCATGGAGTCCATCTTTTTAAGTGGGTATAGAAATTTTAATTTTGAACAGCACATTCTGCAATCCCTTCACCATACCCAGCCCATGCTTGTTAACATTTAATTAGGATTAGTAATAGTTTGCTTGTATTCATAGACCTGTCATTGTCTAAATCATTTTTGCCTGCTAAGCAAATGAATAATTCAGTCGTTGGATCAGATCCTAATAAGAAGGAAACCGTGACAAACTGTGTGAGAGGTTGTTTGGCGTGACTCACCTAGCTGGGGGACCAGCAGGCTAACTGTAAGGATGAGAGTGACCGATAAGGGTGGAGGTGGGGCGGTGGGAGGGGTTTGAGAAAAACGTGCAAAGGGAAGTTCAGAAGGTGAGATGTGCAGTACACTGCATATACAGTACATTGGAGAATGGAAGGATGTGAGATTAGGATCTAATCTTCCTCTCATGCTTCAGTTATAAGCTGCATGAAGGGAAGACATTTTTGGTTAAAAGTTTCAAGATGCAGCAAATGCAGTGCAATCCTAAACTCTAAACCACTTTGTCTCATTGGGGATTTTCCAGGACTTGTCTGCCACTGACGCACTCTTGCTCTGTTGTCACTATACAGCTTCTGTTGCTGAACTGAGGCTGAAATGCTGTAAATTGCTTTAGCCATTCATAGCCAAGGCCAAGAATAAGAGCTAGTGCCGTTTAATGATATTGAATTCTCCATCAATTGCAATCCATTTGATATTTTATAATTGTTTTTCTCAAATGAAAATCGACGTTAATGATCAGCTTCTGCAAAAAACAGAAAAATAGATATGACAGCAGGTTGATGGGTGATTATGAGGAACAGAAGTATTCTTTTTCCATTAGTTATAATATGGCAGATCTTTAAAATAGTGCACCGGATCTTGAGTTTTTGAGTGTCTCAATGTTTGCTTTTCAGGCACACAGGATAAAAAAAACTGAAAAGTTCACTGGAAGTGATGCTAAATAGAGCAGATAAAATGACTTAAAATATTACAGCTCGATTAAATATTTATATAGAACAGCTGTCACATTCCCATCAAACTGCATTAAAAGAGAGCAAAATTACAAAAAGGAGTGAATTCGATTGCTGAGAGAATACGCATCAAGAAATAATGATCACACATTGGCGAGGTCCAAGAGTTGACATGATCAGTTTCTAGGGAAAAAATAATTAATCGAGTCGGCGAGAGAATGGCCTCGCACTGCTCACAGTATCGCGTGATACATTCAATTACAGACAGCCTGGGCTGGAGAACAAGTCTGATACTGTATGTGTGCAAAATAATTGATGTAGAACATGTGCTTTTTAATTGCGTGGTTTCACTTCAGTGAGTTTGGGGGACGCAAAACCCACTGTTTCCTATTATTTTGCATCAGATGACATTGGGGGGTGGGGTGGCTGGTGGAGAGGAGGTGTGTGAGAAAAAAGTGGATACAAAAAGTGTGTGTGTGGCCGATTTGGACAGCCAACGGAAATGAGCCTGGCTGGGCAGCGACACTCATTTAGATTCCTATTTTGTTACTGTCACTTTGGCTACATGCACAACAGCAGCTAACATTATTCCAGGCCCCACGGAGAGCTGCCTGCCTGGTTCCTCTGACAGCTTATCTCGGCAAGAGATTTATATGTTCGAAAGAAGGATGCATTCCTTTAATCACTAATACCACTCTGGCAAAATATGCTTTTTGTAATTTATTGCATTTTTTTCCGAATGTAAACGAATGCAGCAGCAGCTCTGGAATTGGTTTGGGCTGATGTTATCGTCTGTTAAAAAAGGACACATTTATACAGGCCCCAAAGCTTTTCGCTTTTATTGATTTTCTTACTGTGTTGCTTCATGCAATAAGTGTTTAAGCTGTCAGAGAGGATGTCGGAAAACAACAACCTTACCACAGTTTTATACAAGGACATACAAATTCCAAATTCTTTAGTAGAAACATTTTCTACATGAACATGAGTTGTGAAATAATGAATAAACTACAGGCTGATCGAACAGAGCTTTTAAAATATTTTTTTGTGTATAAAAATAACAGTAAATGCACAATACTGCATTTTAAAATTCTCTGTACCAGCGGGGGCTGAATTTTTGTCAGTTATCCTCTAAAGATGGGACTTCAGAATCAAATCTATGAAGAAGATTTTCATTAATTACATTCATTAGTAAGTGCATTATCATCATCTGTGACCACATTACTGTAATGTCGTCCCATTCTTAAAGCCTGTTTAGCTGCCTTTTCCTTTCAGTTTTCATACAGTGAAGGGAGGGTACAGAGGTAAACCATGGATCATATAGCAGCTGTGGTCAGAACTGCTGACTTCTATGCTTAGCAGTGTCATCCAGGGGAATTTAAGAAGTCCACTCCCCTTCAGGAAATTATTGTATTTGCCTGGGGAAATTCACAAGAAGTAATATGGATTTCTCCGGGCCTCTGCTTTAAAAAGCTGAAAGAAAAACTTCTTGTGCTGCTTTGGTAAGGGAGCAAGAGCCAGCCGTGATTCTGTCCTACTGCAAGAGGCCTGCTAATGCACTGCCGAGTGTGTTCGGAGATGGCAAGTGTGCTGTGTGCGAGCGATACTGTGCTATTTGCTGAAATGACACCTCCCAGCACGATTCTTCTTCACATCGGGAGGAGAACTCAAATACAGTATACTGCCTGCCATGCCTTCTTCACGGCCGCGGCGGTGAGGCTTTGAAAGCTCTCCACAGCAGTGCCGTATCCGAACACCCAAGCAGACATCAGCACGCCTGGCCCTCTCCTGTCCTGCAGAACCGTTCCACGTTCCGTTCCACGAGGGGCCCATCGGGAAAGAAAAATCCTTATTCTGTGTAAAAGCACATTTTAATGGCATTTATAATTTATGACGATATTTCTGGATCAATCTTTTTTTTTTAAACCCTTTTGAGGAAAAAAAAAACCCACAACACCAGCCTCCTCAGAAAGAACTGTAAGCTTTCTGCCTCCCAGAATTTAGTCTTCTGTGACAAATACATTTACTGTGCTGCTGCTGCTTAGTCCCTTAGTGACATTTTTTTTGAGAGCCGTAATATTAGATTCCTCTCGGAGAACGACTCCATTGCTGTTCCTTCAGAAAACCCTCTGAAAAGTTATTGAAACAATTGAAGATGTAATAATGCAATTTATTGTTTATGGTGCAGCTTTACAGATGCTCTATTTCAAGGTTGTGTACGAATTTTATGAGGTTGAAAAAAATGAAGGTGTTTTATGAGCAAACATTAACATTATGAGCAAAGAGGTTATATGAATCTTTTGATCCATGGTTGCAAATAACCCTACTGTATATGAGAGGTTTCATGCCATATAAACGGCTGTGTACAGTGTATCTAATAATCAGAGCAGTGCTTTCAATAGTCTCTCGATAGAAAACCTTATGGAGGCATTGGTAATGTATTATTCAGTTTTAACAGCAAAAAGCACAGTTTTCATTAAATACAGTAGTTACTTTTCTGCTTGGAGTTTCTCCAAAGATTTATGATTGTTATTGGACCATCTGTGTTATTTGAAAAAGAAACTTGGAAAAAATACAGTCCCTTCCTTCATGCTGTTATTTATATGCAGTATTACAGTATGTTTTCTTGAGTTTAACATTTCTTGAAACATGCTGTGAAATGAAACTCTGTTGTTTTAAAGACATATCAAGGCTTTCTGAGGTCCAGAGAAAGACTTTGGGAACTTAGATCAAAGCTCCAGTACTGTATGTCTGTCATTGCTCGGTCCCTCCATCATAACATGATATTTAAGATAAAGATCAGTTCATCCAATAACACCGGGATTCCTGGTGGAGTCAGCGAGTTTCATTTATATTTTGACAGCTTGTTATCACTTTGAATGGCAGAAGGGCTTCTTCATTTCTTCAAAACCTGGAAGCTGCATGACTTCTAATCCCTCATGGCCTGCACAGTCAAATAAAACAACAACTGCCCAGATGAGACCAGTTAAATATGTGTCCTCTTTAAAACAACCCTTATAGAAAGTCACTGTGCTGGTATTAATTCTCAGTCTGAATATGTAATTATTCATGAGAATAATTTGAGTACTGCTAACTTCCCATCACTGTAGAATTGATCAAGTTAAAGAACCATGCAAGCTGTTTTTAAGAGGCCTATAGGTGAATGTTTGGATACAGTAATTGCTTTAAGTGCATTGAAATCTCTGTTTTGGGTTAACTGCTCCCTTTTAACATGATAAAACATAACTATAGAAAACATCATTTCTAAAATAGTGGACTATCGTGGTTAGAGTAAATCCATTAATGGCATTTCCAGCCTATTAATTAACAAAGTAATTGAAGAGAACGGGATTTTACATATCCATCCCTTTTCTAACTGCTTCATCCAATTCAGTGTTCAGGGGAAGTGATGGAAGTTTATCTTACTGTATGTTCCTCAAGCCAACCAAACATTCTCTACCTGAGAATTCATGTGACCAGAGGTTCTTCATATTTTGTGTGCATATTATCCACCAAAGCCTGTGGTGGGCAGGTGGTAAGTGTTCTATTTTATTTAAGCTATCAGATATTGTATTACACATTATGGGATTAAAATGAAAATCAGTGCAATTTTTCAGCACAAGTGGCAGATATAAGATAGAAAATGTTGAGCACAAATGGTTATAAACCATACTTTGTGTTCAAAGTGGCACTTATGCTGGATACTAAACCTATTACCAGGCTCACTCAATTCCTAAGCTCACTGGAATCCATTTAGGATTGCTCACGATCCAATTAGAGCACAGACGCCTGATCCGACTGGAATTTCATCTGTAACTGCAAGCATGATACATTTGCAATACTTTTTTTACAGCCAATTTTGGTATTAAAACAATGCAGACATGATCAACTAAGGGAGAACAGGGAGAGTCATCTTAATTATTTAGAACAAAGGGGTCACTTATCATTGTTTTACTCGTGATAAGTATCTAACACTAAGGTGAGTTTATAATTGCAGAATCAGAAACAGATCAAACAGACCAGCTGTCCAAAATAAAAGAGCATTGAAATGAAAAGGAGCATCAGTGTCTCATAGGAATCCACACCAACACAACAGCAGATTTAATTGGAGTTTTTTGGAATGATATTGGTGTATACCGAATTTTACTTATTGTGTTGAAAGAATGAAATATACTTAAATAAGTGCAAGAGTGATAAGATATGTAGTTTTTAATAGTTGCATTATACTGATTCATCTGTTATCAGTCTGCAGACAGAAACACCTTCAGAAAATCAGTGTTGAACAATTCTTGATATGCAATAAACATGCACTTCAACACACCAGTGCGACGATTTGTTATTGGTGTGAATGTATAGAGCGCTTGATTTTCGTTGCAATGCAATGACTTACAGTAGATAAGCATGTGTGCACTTCCTGTTGCTGTTAAAACAAGCTGGTTCCAGCACTAAAGAGGATATGCAGATCTAAAGAAATAAATAAACAAGGGTGATGATGTACAGTTACCTTTATTACAGTTAAAGTAACTGGTTAGGGGTCTTTTATTTTATTTAAGCTGCATCTGCCCTTGAAATAAAAACTTGGAAAATTAAAGTTAGCCTTTTAACATAGTCCAGACACTGATTCACCACTAACGCAACACCATCTCATTTCAAGTCCCATTACTTGACTGACATGGGCAACATTTCATGCAAGTAAAAAGCCTTTTTTTCTTTCTTCATCACTTTTACTACTGCATGATTCACTTTTAAGACTCATATTGGAAATCTAATTAACTGTAATGAAAAAGTGATTTGGTTGATTATTTATTTACTTCAGTACTGTTAAAAAAGGTCATGACTCAGTTCTGACACTGACCTAATACTGTTTCTTATATACTGTATTGCTGCCATTCAGTCTCCTAATTACACCAACACTGGTTAATGAAGTCATCTCGGAGGTTTTAGATAAGGTTGAAGTAAGCTTTTTATATTATTGAGTCCTGGGCTAATAAAGATTAGTGCACTCAGTAGTATATGAATCCCTGTTGATAATCTGCTATAAATGTTTAAGCATTATGTTTTAATATTGGCTTGTTAGTTGATCTTTGACTTTCGAAGGAATAAGTCTCCGCTGAACCCTGTTTCCATCCAGGGTGAGGACATAGAGGGCGTACATTCCTACAAGTACTTAGGGGTACACCTGGATGATAAGCTGGAGTGTTCTGGTAACACTGACGCCCTGTACAAGAAAGGTCAGAGCCAACTCTATTTTCTTAGGAGGCTCAGCTCCTTTGGTGTGTGTGGAACACTGCTACACATTTTTTATGAATCAGTGGTGGCGGCGGCCATCTTCTACGCTGTTGTGTGCTGGGGCAGAAGCATCATGACAAAAGATGCAAATAGCCTCAACAAACTTATCAAGAAGGCTGGCACTGTGTTGGGGATGAGCCTTGACCCCATGGAGGTGGTGGCTGAGAGGAGAATGCTGACCAAGCTCACAGCCATCATGAACAACACCTCTCATCCGCTTCATGGGACTGTTACTGGGCAGCGGAGCACATTTAGCAACAGACCGCTCCAGCTACGGTGTTCAAGGGAATGTTTCCGCAGGTCTTTCCTCCCAGCGGCTGTCAGGGTGTATAACGCTGCCCTAGGCTAGGACTGTTAGCCCTTCATTTGCTCCTCTATGGACAGCATGTTTACTCCATTGTACTTTTTGGACAATGAGTCTGTATAAACCTATGCACATTTTGCACATATTTTATTGTTTTTACAGTGACTATGATCAGCACATTTTGCACACACCTATGTATTTATTTATTTTTATTTATTTTGTTGTCTTTTGTTTTATAACTATTCTGATGTCTGTTTTGCTTGTCTTGGGCTGGACTGCTGTAACACATCAATTTCCCTACGGGATTAATATAGTATTATCAATCTATCTAGTTGAATAATTTATCAAAATCTGACTGAATTTGTTGTTCTAGATCATTAACTGTTCATCAACTACTTCTTTACTTGCGTTAATTATGTGTAATAAAATGTCTGATGAAATGAAATTGCCTTGTATCAAGAATCAAGACAGCAGAACGAAACGGCTTGAAAATAGCTGTTTTAATTGGCAGGTACTGTACTGTATGAAGTAGTGGGGGAGGAGGTGGCTCTTCCCATGGTGTAAGTTCTTTAGCATCTGAACACGACATTGTACTGGAGACCAGGCACATAAAGAAGATCTCACTTTTGTAGATTTAAATGGTTCTGCAAATTCTCTGAACCGCTTTCCCAATTTCCCAATCTGCAGAAATTTGGCTTTCAGTTCCTGGAACATACTGTATGTGCCACGAAACCAGGAGACAGAAGTAAGCAGTGGTTATATAAGAGATTTTGCCTGGCAGGCTTTCTCCGTCTGTCTGCTTCCTGCTGGGCTGCAGTAAGAAAGTAGGCCTACTCATGCTCATTTCAGGACTCTGTTTTGAAGGGAGCACAACGGTGAGGAAAAATGTTCTGACAGGAGCAAAACAACTACAGATTGACAGAAGGGGCGAAGCACAACTTACATCACAGCAGTTGTATAATCCCTGCCTTTAGTTACTCATTCAGCCCCAAGGATAGGAGTGGTACAGTACAGTGGTACAGTAATTATAAGACCTGTACAAACTGTTTTCCACCACAGTGAAGATTTGCCTTTCTGGGTTACGGGTGAGCTGAGCTGGGAGAGCCTGCAGATAAATCCAGGCTGTGTTACAAGACGTCAGGAATAGAACCCTTGAACAAGTGGTAACAAAATTCACGAGGAATGACAGCAGCCGAAAGCTTGGGAGAAATTAGAATCGTTTATTGTGATGTGGAGATTTGGCGTAACCCGCTTGGCTGAGGGCCAACCTCCCGGCCGTCGGACGGGGAGGATAGGACCCCCATGCGACCAATGGGGTAGCTGCAAAGGTGGAGAGGGGGTGGAGGAGGGATGCAGAAAACGAACGAGGAAGAGGAGAGAGTGACATTTGATATTTATGGAGACCGGTTGCTTACGTCAGGATTAGTGAGAATTGCGGCAGCTGTGTCGAATGAGCGCGGCTGCCTTCATTCCTCCCGAACTTTCATTAAAAACTCCATTAAAAGTTCTGTATTGTGTTACATGGAATTGTCCGTTATGTGTGTGTACGGTGAAATCGTTAGCGCATGTCTCTTTCATTGACTGTTAATACAGCTTGCGATGTCTACGTTGCTAACCAGAGTGCTGCAGCTCACAGCATTTTGACAATTATTTTCATGCTGCTGTTCATTAGAGGCCTCCGATAAACTGATCCACACTTGATTAATTGGTCGTCCCATGGCGTCAGCTTTTTTATTTGGAGACAGCTGAGAACAGTGCAGGACAGATTAGGAAATGACTGGGGATGGTAACAGCCAGGACCTTGTCATATTTAATAAGCTGCAGATTTCTAGGACAATATAAAGCACTTATGATCAGCAATCTGAAAGACAAAGCTAAGGGACTTGGGTCTTTTACTCTCTCCCTCATTTGCTTTAATTAAAAAGCATAATTGGATGCCATAATTTTCCAGTGTACAACAGAAATTAAAATTTTACTCTCAAGGCTGGTCAACAATTTTGTACATAAATTATTAACATGGAGTCGTTTGCCAGCTTCAATAATCGTGTTCTGGATCATGCATTGTGTTTTGTCCCTGTCTTTAGTTTTTTGAGTTCCGCTGATTGCCTGCTATGGAAACTCAGATAACTAAGGCTTACCCTGCAGTATTTAAAAACTGTTGCCGATTTTTGTAAGGGGTATTTGGGTGATTTACCCTAGCTCATGATAATGTGGTAAGCAATTTCAGATGTCCAACAAAACAATGGAATGTGTTCATGTAATGTAAAGAATAGCACCTCACAGCAACTGCAAAATTTACCCCAGCTCAGAATTTCTCTTGGATACTGTATCTTGCTTTCGCTGCACAGGTGCAGAAGGCACTGTCACGCATTTCTGGGCTCATAATTCAGCCTTTCATCACCATTCAAAATGGATTATTGTTCAAGTGTTAATGCACCTAGTAAGTAAACAGTAAGCACTGAAATGCAGCCCTTCTGTGTGTTAAACCATTCACAAGAACAATAAACAGGAATGTAGGAAATTTAAAAAATGAACCACCTTCTGTGACAAATACAAATGAGCCTGAGTCGTATTAGTTATGTAATAAGAATTCTGAAGGACTTGTCGAGTAGCAGCAATAGATATTTAATTGTACTATCGGTGACTTGTTACAGCAGGTGCTCTCAGAGCCTCTAACTGTAGGGCTTGCAGTTTCACAGCATAGCATGGATTTTAGGGAAAAAGGACTGTGATAGAAAGCTTCAAAGAGGTTTTTAAAAAGCTGCTTCTCAGCTGGATCCATATGGCACACAAATACCATCCCGTATTGATTTCTTTACTGCCTTTTTTACACAGTGCAGTGTGCTCCCTTGATATTAAGATCACTGTGACAGCTTCTGATACACCTGCTGCCTCGGGAGACACTCCTGTCTCAACTCCAATAGAACGCTTTGTGCTGCCTGTTTGTCGAAAACAAAATAAAATGTTTCCACCCTTCTAAAAGTTTTCTGAAAGTAGAGATCAAAGGATTATGTTTTCCTCTGAATCTCATTTCATTTTCCTTGTTTGTTTTTTTATTATAGAGTGTGTGTTCTTGGCTGTCCTCTGTTTTGCTACATAAGAGCAAAGCATCATGCTAATTACTGGTGGTGTTGCTTTGGTTTAAGTGTTCAATGCTTCACTCAGGAGCTCCAGAGCACAGTGCTTCTGTGACATAAAATTTCCCTGCTTTAAAAACATCTTTCTTTTCCTGTGGAAAGCAGAACAAGAATAAACTGCAAAACATTAAACAGTCCTATGACATATTCTGTGAGGAAAGAGATATGGTGGAAGTCAGAAAAAGACAACAGGAAGAAAATGAGGTATACAGTGTCTCTAGGTGAAACGGAGAGGATCCGGACAAAAACATTAATGACAGGAAAATCAGGAAAGGAAAGTGTTTTGAGTCAGGGGCTGTCTGGGTTTTATCAGTAAGACTCAACTAGTGGAGGAAAAACAAGTGGGTTAAAAGTACAGGTGTACTGTCAGGGCCCAGGTCTCAGATCCACCCAGATGGCCACCATTACAGCTCTAATGCATTCCTCCTGCTTCATTAGGTATCGCTTTTTCTTCCAGTGCGTAGAAGAGCATGAGCTGCACAAGGGGCTGCCATTGCATGTGCACGGGGAGATGGGGACAGAGCAAACTGCGAGAGCTGCTGGCATGACTGCCTGGTACATAAATGTAATCAAGGTTTATGTGCTCGCAGAAGCCAAAGGGATAGGATTGTTTCATTCCAAAGATCAGAAGTAAATTGCACCTAATGTTGTGGAAAATTACTTTGATATTGCTTTTTCAGTGCCGCATTCCAATTAGGTCAGTGTGTGAGGTGTGGGAAGGAATAAATGGGTACTAACAAATCAACACAAACAGCTGCTGTCAGAAGTACTTTATTAAAGCAAACTAATGTAAGCATTACTTTAAGAGGTTAGCATCGCTGTCTCTCAATGACAACAAGGCACCATTGCCTTTCTGTTGACAAACTTTCACTCTGTTGCACTTTATCAGAAGGAAACTGCAGGTATGTAGCATAACCAAGAGATATAAGAGCATACGGACACTGACCACTAGATTCTTCAATAGCTTCTATCCACAAGCAGTGAGATTGGCGAACACATTTAGCCATCCCCCTCGGACCACACCTACACCATCACCATCTACCTCTTTATGATTTCTTATCTATTGCACATCTCCAGTCATTGTTTACACATCTGTATTGTTTACATTCAAACTGTCTACATGTTTACTTGCACATTGTCTATTGTTTGTTTGTACATTGTCTTGATGCACTGTTTGCACTTTGTCTTGTTTTTTACACTTGTTTTACAATCGAGAGACTTTCTGTAAGTAAGAATTCCATTGTACCAGTACCGGTTACATATGGCAATAAAGTTCAAGTTCAAGTTCATGTTCATTTTTACTGAGAAGGTGCTGAAAAGGAGCTGAAGAGCATCCCATCCCTGCAGTACTGCTTTTCACCACTAGGTGAACGTTTTCACAGTATTCCCAAAGCCTTTTTGAGTTTTATTCCTAAAGTGTTTGGTGTTTACTTACAAGCCCAATCATCACTGGATCATTTACTTTAAAACTTTAAAAACAAAATACATTTCTTCCTGACTGATACTATAGGGGTGCTCATAAAAGTAATGGTTTATTCTAGATTTAAAATTACAAGAACATTTAAACTACAAATCTAAATGTTCCTGTAACTTTAATAGCAAATTTGCAAGGTATTTTTACAATTTTCCTGTTACTTTGCCACCACGCATTGCCTGTGATTGGCTTGTTCAGCTCTGGCCTTATTACTGTACCTTTTGTTAGTTATTTGTAAATAACAGTTGTGATGTGATGTGAATTTTCGAAAACAGAACACGATCAATATAATATACTAAATCACACCAATGTTAGATGCAGCACTCCAAACCTCACTGTGCTTTTTTAATATACAAAAGCCGACTATTATAAGGGACTGAACTGTGAAGATTCAGTATGAAAGCAGGAATCGGCTAAACCTTGCAAGAAATAATAATAAAGATCGCTGTAGGTCACTTTGATTCTCCTAAACACCCCACTGTGAACACCCTCAAAATCATGCGAAAACAGATGAAGGTTTTTTAAAACTAAGAATGAACGTCTACTGACAGCATGTGTCGGATATTTATAGGAGTAAGCAGGTTTGCAAGAGATAAATAGTTTATTTCGGTTTCCCAGTGTTCAAAATCTCTCATGAGTGGATTACATAAAAATCAGAATTTTTTTATCAAATTAAAAAGGCTGTTAGAACAGAATAAATGGTGGTAATGTATACTGATGATACCTGATGTAATTATACAAGTCATGGTATAATTAAAAAAGGATCTGGTTTTGTTTCGTATTTTGTAATTACAGCCAACATAGCCTGTGATATGTAAACTCCCCTCCTGAGTTGATGCACCATGGAGTTGACCTTTAATCAGTGAGTACAGAGCCAGGGTAGTATTGGAAAGAGCTCTTGTAGTGTTAGGTAGGTGACAAGAGCAGTATTAGGTAATGGTGACATCCTGTAGTTGCTTTAATTAACATCTTCATTATGCTGAATTAAGAGACAGATAAACTACTGTGTTATTAACTAGTATTCAAGGGTGAGAGTTCCCACTGTACACTTCCCACTGTAAAATGTTTCTAAATATGCACTATATACTTGTGTAAGTTTTCAAATTTGATCTATTTTCCTAAACCAGATTCTGTGACTCATTATTGTTTCTTTAGATTTTATTAGTCGTGTCTTAAGATGAGCTCTAGAGGAGCCTTTCCTGATGTTTTACAGTATATTTTTCTTAATTACAGATTACCAACATGGCTGTATAGTGTTGGGGGGGTCTCTGTAGGTTAAAAGTTGCCAGAATGAAAAGGGTAAGCCTGATAATTAATCTCAAAGAGCCTGATTTGGGAACAGCAGAATAGGTAGCTGTGGCTCTAAACTAAAGTATTTTTGAAACAGACATAATGCAGAGTTAGTTTACAGATCTAGTGATTTGTGTAACACAGTCAGATGTGTTTTATCATCCACATGAAAGTAAAAGCATTGTGCTTCATGCTCTTTGCCTTTAACTGAGGAACAGCAGTTTGAGTTTCAGCTGCAGCTGTATTTCCAATCAGCTCTCTGCTATCTGGAAACCTCATGCATTACCTAATTACTGTATGTATCCAGGGAGAGCCGATAGGGATTTCTGTGCAGTATTGCTGTGCAATTATGAGCATCCAAGAGAAAGGATAAAGAAACCAGATATTTCTATTAAATTATTAATGGTAACAGAAGACTAGGCAGAGAACCCACAACTCAGACAACATCAGTTCACTTGTCATGAGCGAACTCTGATTCCATTATAGAAAGCCTTGATCTTTAGTGCTTTATAATTATTAACAAAATGCATATACAAATGTAAGTAAGTGTACAGTAGCATGTTTTCCTGTGGTGTTGGTAGTTGAAACTAGATTTTAAATCTAGAGGGGGCACTTTGCTGCATGTCACTGCCTTTTTCTAAACAGCTAACTCTTTTGTTGGATTTTAGAGTTGCCATTGCCTTTTCCATTAAGGTTAGAATAAAAAAACACAAATTCACACGAGCCTATAAAAAGTGAAATATGACAATCGCCACCGTGCTGTTCTATGTATTTTCTCCACAGCAGGGAACCAGAGGCTGTGGACTTACAAAAACAAATGGGATGAACGGCAGAGAAAGGCAGACAGAAATGGCTTTTGGGAAAATTAATTAAAACCCAGTATTTCTAGAAAGGGGAGGCTGTGGGTCTCGTCATTCAAAAAAAATGCTGATTGTGTCCTTGTCACACTTTCAAAAAGTGTGTAATGAGACAAAAGCCAGGAAAGTATTGCAGATTCTGTTTCCTATTAAGCCTGCTAAATACTGAATGCATAATGAAAAAAATAGTTACACGGGCAGTTTATAAACAGCTGATGTATTTAAAAAATGCCTTGTTAAAGGCATACATTCATGTTCATGACAGCATGACAATACACACCAGAGGGCACTAACATTACCAGTGTCCTCCAGATGTTAAGTCCTAGGAATGCACTACATGTCCTCTAGTGGGCTCAGGTGGTGTTAGTGGTCTCCAACGTGTGCCATCATTTGTCCACACAAGTGCATTCCTCACAGATCCGCTTGTATATCATTGCTTCACAAGGCAGTTTTCATGAATTAATTCTTTCCATATGCTAACTCACTTCTTTAAGTATCTTCTGTGTACTGTACATGTACTGTAAGTGAAACAACAGGATCCTGTTTCTATGCTTGCTTCATACAATTTAAACTCCGTGAAATTCTGTGTAGTACAGTATATAATCAAAAGGTTAAGTGCTCTTCATTTTTCCAAAATGCAATGCATTTGTTTTTTTTCCTAGAGGTGAACTGTATAATATGAAATGTCCCAACATTCAACCAGTAAACAACAAAGTTCCATAATTTTACTTCAAATACATTGCAAATGCCTTTACAGTACCTAGGGGTTTGGGATTTTCTGACGTTATGTGGCTCTTTTTTACAACACAGTTAACATTAGTGTGTGCTACTCTTACGACTTGGAGCCTGTAGTGCTGTAAACAGCAAGTCATTTTCCAAAAGTGAAACAAATGTATTTCTCAGGTATTTCCTTTAAATGTAAAACATGCTTAGTCTAATACGGTAGATATTGATATTGAAATATTGAGTTTTAAATGTCAAATAAATTGTGGATAACAATGATGTAGCAGCTGTTTCTACTTTCCTTTTCCATGTCTTCTTTCGTGAATGTAGTTCATAAATTATGAAGTCCAATTTCCACTAAAGCATAAAGCTTTGAAACTCCTGTCCAATGTTGTGCCATAAAATTCTCAGATTACCTCATAAAATCTTTGCGTTTTGATGTTAAATTGCAGAAGATGGATTTGTAGCTTCTGAGGACATGACTAATGGTTCCTATTCTGGCTGTCCACTTGCGATAACATCGTACTGCTGTTGAAACATTTATATATTTATCCAAAACACCTGCATCAGGTCATCTGGTTCTGTCAGTTGTGGAACGACACTGACTGAACAAAGTGCAGCAATCCCATACAGTAGTTAATCCTTTGTAAAAAAATACTGAGAAATGTTAGATTTCTAATGTTGAAACCCTTCAAAAATGGTGAGCTTGAATATGTACTCTTAAGAGAGTGGGAATGTCACTTGAGCAGAGTTTTCAAACTGCTTACAATACAAGTACGTTGAGACGAGCTGTTAGTATCTCCTCTGATCCCTCACATGTTCTGCATGAAGAATAGCAACTGAGGCCCTCAAACAGACACTTTTGAGTCCCTCAATGCAGACATACAGTAACAAAATGAGGAATTCCTTTATACCACATTCCAACAAACTACTCGATAAACTAGCTCACAATGAAGGAGTATTGGTTGATGGGCAAGTACAGAGAGTGGTTACAGTATGTGCAAAACTGAGGGGTGTGTACCATTATAGGGGCTTAGGCTGATTGTGGAGAAGAAACATTACAGGTTATGGAAAGCTATGAGGATTCCATAATCTTTGGGTTTACCTAAGAGTGGTGTCTAATGACTATGTATGGTTTGTACTGGATATTTATTTGTACTGGTTATATAGGTTTTTTTTATAAGTCTCTCTGTTTGTTAAACATGTGTGCTTCTTGGATGCAAAACAAATTTCTGAGAAATCAGACCATAAAGTATTATTGTATCATAACACCGGCAAAGCATAATCAAAGTGAGCTGCTTGAGAGAGCTGGCCAGCACAATGAGGGCTGCTACTCACCTGGCACCTGCTGCTGTACCATCTCCGACAGGTCCTGCAGGTGGATGAACAGCACCAGGCCTCCAGCTCCAAAGAGCAAGATGAAGAAGAACAGGCAGGGCAGCTTCATGGCGACAGTCTGCTGTCCGCCTCCCACCCGGCTAGGCCAGGGCCTGTCGCAGAGACGCCTTAGTCCTCAGCTGGACTCCAGTGCTTCCCAGAGGCTGTCCAGTCCTCTTCGGTCGGCCATGGCAGCTCCACCTGAATAAGGAGGCACACGAGGAGGCTGGTTTAGTCGGTGAGGAAGGTAGATGACAATTCAGCTCAAGCATTAGAAACAACTGGTGCCACTACACTGAACCACAGCTAGTAAATATTGCCCCTATGACCTTGCACTGTGTTTAAGAGCCTTCTTGTATGGTACAGTTCTAATCCAGATTTAAAAGGAAAGCTAACGCATGTTCTTCTGACTGGCCAGAACACGAGTAACTGGTTTAAGCTAAAATATATTGTGCTGTGCATAAAAGCCCAGCAGAATGAAAATTGCTTCTCTTCTCTGGGTGTGGTGTTATCTGTTTGCAAGAGATGAATAGTAAGATGTGAGTAGTTGAAAAGCAATAATCAGAGACCTTTGGTAAATACTTAAGCATTTCGGATTCTCTTTACATTTCTTTTAAATCTTCCGTAGCTCCTTCAAAACCTCAAAATCAGAAACCTCAGAATCTGTACATTTATAATTACCTTTGGGTTATGAGCCAAACAGAAGGATTTCTACAGCTCTTGCTGAAATGTGGACACCAAGTGATCATGCATCATTCATAGGCTGTGCAGTATATCTGATTTACCTGTTCGCTCAGTGCTTGTACCACAGAACTGCTTTGTAATTGTACCCCAAAGGCCCATTTGTCAGCAAAGCATTCCAAAGTATTTTATGTGAGCTTATCTTTAATGTTGTTGGATTAAGAGTAAGTGTAGGCAAACGTATTAGTGCTATCATGAAAAGCCCTATCCACACACACAAACCTGCATGACCAAAGTGGATAATTAATATGGAGCAGTTAACCGATGTATAGTGTTGAAATCCATGTTTTGATTACATCATTCCATATACTGTATGAGCTGGGCTTACTGTGCACATCTGTCTGCAGTTCTGGGCTTTCTTTCCTATAACGCTTTTGATTAACTTGTGGCTGACTCCAGTCTGTCTTCCCCCTGAGAAATCATTCACATCTGTTTCTTCCGTTCTCTCACTCTCACAGTTTGCTCCCCTCAGCAGGGCTGAGTGTGCAGGAGCTCTGGACAACAGAGGGACCTTGAACTTTACCTCTCAGTATTAAAGATGTTCTGTACACCCTGAGTGACAGCAGTCTATGTGACTCACATACATTTCGCCACTGCTGTTGCGGTCTACCTGACAGCTGAAGCTCATTGACCTCTATGATTGCAGTATTTGGAGCACTAGAAACATGAAGGTGTGGGACTGGTAGTCTTTGGCTCATTGATAAAAATGCACTTTAATACAACACAATCAAGTGTGCACATATGCTACCCTGTAACTAGCAAAATAAAACACAGAAATACCATTGCTACAAGCTTATTTGAAAATATTTAATGGCGCATCTATTTATACTGTTAATGAGTGTGTGCAAGCCAGAGAAAAATACACTAAAGTGCCAGCAATTTAAAATGAAAAGGATTAAAATACAGTTACTAAGCTTGTACATCAGTTGTAAGCATAGACCAGGGGCATTTTCTCCGTGTAAAACATTGTAAAATCTTCTCTTGACATTATAATCTCCTATATATTATAATAAGTATAATAATAAAATATATCTGAAGTTTTTTTCTGAACATTTTCTAGACATTACAGATTTTTTTAACATCCTGTGATGGCCTTGGAAAGAAATGACCAGGGCCTGAGCAGCAGTGCTTTCATTACTACCTGCATGTGCTAAGGAGTGCAGAGAAATGGCAGCCCCTTTACTGCTGAATGCAATCAATTACAGAACACAGTCTTTTGAAGATTCAGCTTGGGTTTGCACAAGAAGATAATCATTGACTTCCTTTGATTTAGAGCCCCCCAAACAGAGAGAAACAAACATTGAAAAGCCTCTAACATTTCTCCTGGAGTAAGTAAATGTGCCAGTAATACCTGCCTAGGGCCAGGCATCTTTAAACCTTGGCAGGAGGAATATATGCATAAACCCTTCAGAAAAATGCTTGCAGTCCACACATCAAACACCTTTTCAAATACAAACACTGTGACTTATATACTGCCAGCCATAAAAAATGCAACACATCCTATCGGTTCCAATTTTCATTTTTTGTGCTTTTAATGCCTCTCAGCATATTTATTGAAAACTCTCAAGCCTTACATTATTTATAAAGAAACAGAAATAAGCTATTGAATGAATCTTACTCACATGTTAAACTTTTCAACTGGGTTAATGAAACATCTGTCACCTCTCTTATTGCGAGTAGCTGTTCACACATCATTTTAACATTATTGGAAATTCTTGCTCAAATTCGTGGTTGCATGACATTTAATATATGTACTGTATCTGCAATAAAGCCACATTTTAGTTAATGTTTTTGTAGTTGTATTGCAGAGGTAACACTCACTGGGTTAATACATCTGCTTGTCATTGCGTGAGAGCATACTGTTGCAAAGAACATCAGAGACGTTATCACAGCATTGCATATTAGACTGTAATTGTATTAAGACCACAAAACTGAAAGGACAGAAAATTATTAATAGAGAAACATGCTTCTTTAGAAATTCCTGCTTTTTTAATCCAAGCATCTCAGAAACAAAATTGAAATAATGTACTAACTACAGCAGTAGCTTGTTAGAATCAGCAGCTAGGTTGCTAGGTATGGTAACACTGAAGACTTGTTTTATAGGTAAGTTCAGATACTTTTACAGATTTCATTTTTATTGATGCAAAATTAGTCAATTTAATTGGAACTGTCTTCTTACATTTAAGAACACTGAAAAGAGGACAGTCATTTCCTGTTCCAAATTCGCTCATCATGGTTTTACAGGTAGGAGCAAACTGGTTTGTAGGTTCATAGTATGGCTGTATGACTTGCTCTGCACTCCCACAACCCTTTGTGTAAAGACATCAGTCGGTGTTGTTTTTAGTATTTGGCAGCTTTGAATCACAAATTAAAAAATAAAATCAGAACAAAAATGTTCAGCTCCTTTTCTGGTTTGTGACTTATTGGGGATTCACTACAAGACTGCAATTCACTCTCCACTCCTTTTGATCATCTTAAGCAGTAAATGGATTCATGGTAGCCTGTAACAGGTTCTATATCCTGGCAGGAACAGTATCAGCCTCCTGCACAGAGATTTCTCTCTTAGATAATGCTCTGAGAAATATCTTGCACCATCACGGCCATAATATCAGCTATCAATACAAGTTGACCAAATTGCATTTGTGGCTTTTAAGGTGTGGACCTTGCCTGTTCAATAATTTACTTGTGGAATTCTTTCAGAAAAGAGACAGATAATGTCAGGTCTGTACATCCTTATGAAGGCAGGGCTGTAATGGGATTTCAGCTCAGATAGCTATCCTTCCGGTACAGTTTGAGTCTCTTTGTTCTCGCAGTCTGGAACTCTGTGATTCTTCCCATTACTCAAAGAGCCAGGGACATTGCAGATGATTTGCGATATCTTTCATCTCCAGAACGCACTCTTGCCGACGCTGCTGTCGTGAATAAAGGATGGCCTAAACCTACTGACACAACAGTGGTGCTTCTTTGAAATGCACCACAACATTTCCCTTTTAACACAGTTTCCAGACAACAGAACAGAAGGAACATTGTGATCAGCAGTGAGGAAATTGCAGACAGGGCTACTCAATGGCTTATTCGTGATTTGTGGATTAAAGACCACACGGGTGTTAAATACTGCCATGGTACGTCAGACTGCTGGAGAGATGTATTAACTGGCATTTATAGCTTCATGCCGGATTCTTTTTATCTGCATAATAAATGGGAACGTTTTGGTGTTGTGTGCAATCATACTGTACTGCTTCAGAGGTCTCAGAGGAGGTGTAGGCATCTGGGTTTATTTTCTTTGCCTTATATAAAGTGGGCTGAAAACTCCAGTGCAAATATTCTGTCCAACATTTTTTTAGCACAGCATTAGCGTTTTTTATAAATAAGAACATGCAAACGGTTACAACCAATACTATCTACAGAACTCTCACCCCACCTGCCTGTTTGGGAGTTAGTTGCTGATTGACACCAGGATCTCATCCAGATATATCTTGAAAGAATCCAGGGTATTGGCTTCAACAGCATGGTGGGGTAGCTTGTTCCACACTCCCACAACCCTTCGGGATAAAAAGCACCTGCTGTTCTCTGTATTTAATGCAATTCTGTGTAATTTCTCACACCGAAACGTCTGCTCTCCAGTTTGTGTTTCACTGTGAATTCTGACTAAATGCCCTAGTTTGACTTTATCAGTCCTTTGAGGATTTGATCAGGTCCCCTCGTAATCTTGTATGTTCATGACTTAAAAAGTTCAGTACTTTCAAGAGGACTTATAATTATAGCAAGTGAGGTCACCTTCTTCTCCTGTATTTACATACAGCGAAAACAGAAGAAATTCTGCCTTTATTTGGCATTATGCCTTTTTTTTGGTTTCTCTGATTTGACTACATACCCTAGGTGCCCTAGACATTTTTCTACCTTCAAATGGTCTATATCAAGATCTTTTTCTTATCAGCATGTTGAATCTGCTGGACAGTGACCTTTAAGGAGAGGTTGAACATCTCTGCATCATGATGCTTTGAAAGGGCTTACGTTTGGACTTTGGTGGAAAATGGAAAAGATCATTTGTGACTTTAAATGAAGGATGTTCAGGTCTGGTCTTTGAGAGTTGGTGTGTCTGCAGGTTTCATTTCAGCTCTTCACAACCTGAATCATTCTTGGTTCACTAACACCAATTTAAGTGTTTCTCCCGGTTCTTGGGGTGCTGGTGTTTAAGAGAGAACTAGACAACTTGCTGAAATACCCCCCTCCAGGATAAGGACTACAGTAGATACACCAGTTGAAAATTGTTGGCACAACTGCTGTGCTCATTCAGTACAGTCCGTAAGCATTTCTGATATGCATATGTGTTATACAGTATATGACCACTAAAGCATTTTTCATAAAACTGACCAATTTGCCAATTTAAGCAAAGGCCCCTGATCTTTTTCATATTAATGCATTTGGAATATAAGGGATCTGAATTGTGACATACCCTTGACCTTACTTAACAATGCAGGAGGTACTGTAGTAACAACTGATGCTGTGATATCTCCATGCTCAATATAACTCTGGCCTTCATTAATAATAAATGCACCAATATGTAATAATTACTCTATAATGGAGCTCGTTGGTATAAGTGTGACCATAATTTGGGGGCATCCATTGTCAACAATACAGTATATGTTCGAAAGCAGATGCATTTCTTTGGTCCAATTCATTTTTATTAACCATAGAGAAAAGCTGAAATAAAGGAGAACTAAAGCTTTAACTCACTAAGTTTCATTTTCATTGATTCATTCTGGTAACAGATCTGTAACCTATTTTAAGAATCTGTTTGTCTTTGATATTGCAGTGAACAATGGAATTGCTTCTCTGAATGCTGGGCTAAAACGAGAACTCTCTTGTATTAAAATAAGCAAGGCAATAAGCAATATACTGTACCATTTCCTGGACACCTGCCTTGGGGAAATACTTTGCCTTCAGGTTTTTTCAGGAGATCAAGATGTTAGAGTTTCTTTTTGCATACCAGAAGATCAGTTTAATTTTATCTCTTCTTCAAATCACTAAAAATGGTTCTTGTGTCGGTTCTATCCTCTGTTCCTTTGATAGTAGTTTTAGTAATGGCATACCAAGTTCCCTTCACAGATGACATGAAATAACAATTTATTTGTAGTTTTACTGACATTACTGAACTAAAAGGTGCAATGATTTATATGGTGCACACACCCATGATTGATTAATGTACATGTAATTGAAATTTGTAATTTGATTTATCATACTTTAGCTTTCCAGATGCTCCTCTCTAGCCATTGTAATTGAAATAATTTTATTAGCAATACATTTCAATTAGCCCCAGTGATACATTTGTTGCATATGTCCTTTTTATAATGCTTAAATATTTTACGTTTATAGGGTCACATCGCTAATGAACTAGGTCTTCACTGGGATGGGAAATGAAGTATGTGGTATGAAGGTGTGTGTGCTTGTCTGTGTCTGTGTGTGGTGTGATGGACTGGTGTAACTACAGGTAGGTGAGTCTAATTATCAAGTGTTGTAGCTTAGCTATGGAAAATACATATACATTCAGTTACTTCTTAATGGATTCTTGTTATAATGCTAAAAAAGAATTATTGTATAAAAGGAATGGAAATACAGTCATATACAGAATACATATATACAATGTGACAATTGAATAGTGTTACCATTAAGTGTAACTGCCAATCTCTTTGTCTTGCTGTATATCCACATTTGTAAAGGGCTTCAAGTTTTTAATTAAAATCAAAGCAGTTCTTTCAAAGCAATCAGAGTGGCTTCTAGTTCCCTGACTTTATTTATGTACATATACTGCCTATTTCAAAAACAGGGTCTGGGCCATAAAATGATGAACAGACTCTCCCCAGTACAGATTTCGTGGGTGGTCTCAATTTGAAAATCAATTCTGCGTTGACAGTGTACTGACCTCAAATTCTGAGGTTCATTTTAATGCCTTATCTGGACTCCTCACATAGGAGGAACATTGTTTCTGCCAGAGGTAACACAGATGATAAACATGAGTCATAATACAAATGACATTTCCACGTTAACCTGTCAGTCAGCCTATTATTAATAATGTTATGAACACTCAAATCTATTATTTTTTCTGTCTTCTGTGCTGTCTCAAGCTGAAATATTGGCTGGTCCTCCAATGTTAATATCCTCCCTTTATGTTGTTTGGGCTTTACAGTGCAAGCTAAAAACCCAACCGAAGGAGAAAGATGTTGAGGAAGGCGATCCCAGGCAAGTTTATTTTTACACTCAGCGCAACATTTGAGACAGCACCTGCCAACCCTTTCATCTTGGATGATTGCTTTCCCCTGGACTCCTGCTGGTTTTGTTTGATCACAAAGGCTCCTGGTAGCCACCCCCCTGAATGCACAGTGTGGTTTCGAATCTATGAAAGAGCAAAACGCTTCCCGCTGTCTGCCTGTACCGGTTGAAGTGAGGTTGGGGAAGTTGGCTGCTGAGCTGGAGCGGATGAAATCGGAGAGCTCTGGAGCAGAGGCAGGCAGGGTATCATTCCAGTGAGTGACTCCTGTAACAATGTGACCCGAAGTGCCACTCTGACAGCGCTGAATATTGCTGAATAAAAGAAGCCTGAGCCAACGTTAGCTAGCCTGGAGAGCCTCTTTGAGTAAAAATGTTGAACGGATATTAACTCCCCAGTTTCTGTCGAGAGTAAAAGTTCCACCTCTGCTGTAATCCCTGCCAGTTTGTTAGTACTGGTGTGTTAGAGGTGATAATGCTACATCTGTCTGAAACAACAGAGCTTCTCATCGATCCGGCAGAAGGCTGGATCATGAAATACTGAATGACGTTATTGGGCAGCACATCTTCGCGTGAGTGGGGAGGAATATTTACATTTCCACCTCAGTGAATGTGTTCAGGCAACCTGTGGGACTCGTGGGCACAAAGCACAGAACTGCAGGATGTAGGGCATAAGCTCCAGAGAGCGAACAGGAAGATGGGAAAGCTAAAAATAGCCCTGGAAAGGCATGACTGTGAAGTCCTGAAAGTGTGATCCTGAAAAATAGAGCCCTGAAACATCACTTTTATCCTTTGTTTCAGACAGGTGACTGATGCGTTACCATTGCGCTTACTATATGAAAGGCAGTACAGTATCTAATTCATTAGCACTGAAAGTGTGGTGTGTGAAACTGGGTGATGGCACTTGGTGTCCTTTTCCTATATCTTTCTTCGCTGTTGGGTGTAACTAGGCCCCCTAGTGTTACCCTATCACCTTTCAAACCTGCAAATCAGTGGGGCTGAAGCTGATTTTCGGTTATTCTGCCCCCTTTAAACGTGTTTCAACAACTTAACATGGGAGATAATTATAGCAACACAGAAAATGTGGTAACCTGGTTTGATTCCTTGACTTTTTCCTTGATTTGCACATTATGTCACTACTGCTGGGTGAGACAGCCCCGAATCAGAGAGCCTGAACACTCTGGAGTTTTCTTATTCAAACTGTCTTACAACCAGACACGGCTTCTTTGTGGGTTATTTTCCTTTATCATTGTATCTGTGAGGTACTTTAGTCAACATACTGTACCCTAAGGAGAATGATTTATTTATCTCTATGTTTAAAGATAGAGATTTAGTTTCACAGCCGGCCTGCACCAATTGTGCACTTATCAATCATGCTTAATGGAAATGAAGGGAGAAGGTCCGTCTTGTGGTGAGTTAAGTTTCTGATTGTCAGAGCATGCTTCTCTTCTCACACATCAACAGAACAGAAATCAAGGGGGAAAGTGGAGAATATAACCTTGCAATCAACACGTAAACCGTTTTAATTACCTGCCATTTTAAAATGTGTTTAAAGTGAAAAATTAGCGGAAATCTACTTAAATTAGCTTCAGGCTGTCCTCCTGAGCTGGCCACAGCTGTGAGTTATCACAGCGCCTAGGAATTAGTTCACAGTATGTCTTCACAGGTCAAATAAAGGAGAAGATCAATATATTGAATTATTTTTGAATGCAGGACCTTTACTTAAACATTGTGTTTGGTAATGCTGTAGAAGGCTTAGTTCTCACACTGGGAAGAGTTATAGGAAATTCTGAATATATTTTAGTTTTTCAAGTGCACTTTAAAGCTGAATGAAGCACAGGAGGTTGTTTTTCCTCTCTCTTATTTCACCTTCATGGGCTAAGTGCAGGTCTGATCATATCCCCAAGAGAAAGTGCACTGGCTTTTTCTTTTCAAACTGAACTGTAGCTATATTAGTAAGGTGCTTTTGTGAGGTGGACTTCAACAAGTTCGGAGCTGATAAGAATCTCTTTTTTGGTTGTTACTACACTTTACATGCCACCAAATGTGAATTATATGTACGTTGTATAGAAATATAATACATAAGACACAAAAGTCAGTACTTGGACTTGTTTATATCAAAATTACATTTACATACAGAGATTTTGCAAAATATGAATGTGATTAGCACTTTATGATGCTGTATATTTATGCCTATGTAGTCCCATTAAAAAATCTTGATATACATGATATTGGTCCCAAACATTGAGCTCCTCAGCATAAATTCTTATGTTTTTTTTCTGAGAAATATCCAGAACCCAATCAATCGTTAAAGACAAAATTTTTCCTGCGGCCACTTTAACGCCCTCTTTTTGTTGGTGAAAATTGATTTTGAAGAGCTTTGTTTTGAGAGGAAAGGTCACAAATTGCAGTGAGCAGCAGCTACTCTCTCTTAAAACTAGCCATTTAGTGAAAGTGTTAAGGACATTGAGAGCTCAGAAACAAAATCAAAACTGTACGGTTGACTAGGTAACACATAGGAGCTTAACCTGAGCCACAAAGATAATATGGAAAAGTTCCCAAAGCTAAGGTCTTCTTTTCTACCCTACAATACATTCTGCACTTTATATTCAATAAAATAATTGCATCCCTGAACCTAATAATGTTAATTATAATTTAATGAAATTGAAAGAGGGTGTTCTTTCACTGTTGCATTTAATCAGCACTCCTATTAAACTAAATATATAATGACATAATGTGCAGCTGAATTGCTGATGAGAAAAATAGAACTGTGCTTACCGACATTTTTATTGGTTTTGATTTTTTAAGCCTCTGTTTAAATCTTTCTGGCTCTGGAGAAGCATAATGTCAGTATGACTTTCAAATCATTTTCCTGAAGTGCTAAATTTACTTCATGCTGTCCCAGATCCAGTGAACACCCACTCAGGTCACCACATTCAATTAAGCAACAGATCAGCAAATAATTTTTTTTCTCCAATATTTAGATTTTTGTGACTGCTTACAGATGCCCGGCAGGTAAAGGGGAGAAGTCTTTTAATTGTCTTCAGGTTGAATACTTTTGGCTTTTCCAGGCTTCATTATGGTCAGGCAGCACATTCTGGTGTTTCCAGACATGTCAAGAAGGATTCGTTCAGAACATGTTGCAGCATGTTCAGAATTCAGCTGCTCTGATTTTAGCCTAAACTGAAATGTGTGAGTATTTCTCACCTGTTTTAGCCTCCTTGCACGGCCTCCCTGTTGATTTCAGATTCAGAATCAGACTGAAGACACTGCTGCTGACCCTCAAGGGTCTGAGTAGTTTGGCTCCTGACCTGTTGCCCCAGACGCACCCACACGTCATTTTGAGCTGTTCGGACGCTGGTCCTCTTTCCTTCCAACACGACACTCTGTTTCTGTGTTTTTGGTTCAAGACTGTGAAATCTTGAAAGTCAGTCAGTACTTTCAAATCCTCAAATCTTGCTCAGATCTCTCAAAATGAGTCTTAAAACTTGTATTCTTTACTTTGTTTTTAATTGTTTTTTCTGTCTCTTGGGTGTTATTGCTTTATTGCACAGAGCCTTGAGATGATGTAACATGAAAGGTGCTACTGCATATAAAATAAAGGTTGTTATTATTATTTCACATTTTTCTGAAACTTTGAAAGCAAGAGATTAATAAGGAACAAGTAATAGGTTTATTCCATGCTGAAAAAAAGAAGAAAGAGAACACAACGTTTCGGCCGTGGAGCCTTCTTCAGGTGTGAGCTTAATCAGGTGTGAGCTTAATCTTATTAATCTCTTAAGAGATTAATAAGATGTGTCTTTGCACAACTAGTAAAGAAAGAACTAGAAAAACACTTAACCTTCTCTATGGTTTAAAGCTGATTAACACAGATAATAAAAAGTTGCTCCTACTATATTTTTATTTTCCATTTTATTTCTCTTACATTGTATGACAGAGCGTCTGGAGCTGTGGGTATTGATTCCTGCTGTACTGTAGATCCATATTACCAAAATGGTTATGCTCTGAGGGACTGGCACACTTAGATAATTATGGGGGGACTGAGCCATACTAGACATAGAGACAGGATACAGAGCTAAAGACAGCTTCAGAATATTCTATAATACAGGTGGGGATCTGACGTTTTGTTGCTAGAGAGTTTTGAATGAGATTTAGGTACTGTAGGTTCGTGCAACTGAAAGTTTTTCTCAGATCCCAGTACCAGGTGAAGAAAGAGTAACTGCTGTTGTTTCACCCTTCAGTGACATACACTGCAATCTTAATGAATCAGTACAGTCTCCAAGGAACGAAATATCTTTTATTCCTGTGCAAATATTGAAAGTAAGACTTTAAACCCTCCCTGAAAAATATACAAAGCCCAGTGCAGAATTTTTTAAAGATTCCTATAGATGGAGCTAAAGCCTTTTAATGCATATTGAATAGTAATAGCAACTAGTCCCAGTGGACACAGGAATAGCATGGACACTATGTTCTTTGTTCATTTCAAAATGCCTTCATTTACTGTAGTTGCTCACTGTTACTTGTTTTTGTGGCAGCAATTCAAAAGCCTGGTAAATGTATTGATCTCTCTGTATGTAGATATGATGTACGTACTGGAGACTATATTTTAAATAAAGTCATTCATTGATTTAATAATTACACCAGGTCCTATTAATTAAATGATATTCATTTGTAAGTGCCACCTGTTCTACATCCTGCACAATGCTACATACAGTATTCTTAAAATATGTAGTCATTGCTTATATCTGCAAGCATACGTGCATATTCACGTATAACATGTTTAATAATTACTAATGAATAAATAGAAGCATTGAGAAACTAAAATATAACTCTTTGGGGCTTTTGGGAATTAATTGTTTTTAGAATTAGAACAAAATAAAGGTTCCAAACAGGAGGAGGCAAAATGGAAAGTATGAGGCCAATTTCTGATGCATCTGAAGTCTCTATAAACCCTCATGGTTTCAGACAACGCTATGAACTGCTTTGATTTAGAGACTTAAAACAATAGCGACCTTTCATCAGATCTATTGAGGCAATATATTGCTCAGTGTCCAGCATTAATGTGGATTAACATGACGGATGAAAAACACAGGCGAAAATCAATAACTCCACTAGCTAGCACGCCCAGAGCCTGACTCTGAAAGGACGGAAAAAACAAACAACCAAAGGTCTTCAAACATAACGAATGGACTCAGCTTCTGAAGCCCTCTTGATCCACACCCATCGCTGCGCTGTAGTCAGCACACTGGAATTGCAAACAATTATTAATATCGATCTGTACTAAAATAATATTGAATAACAGCATCTCCACGGTCATATTATGAATCACCCAGCACAGATTAAGTGATTATGATGTCAGAGTAGTTTTACACTCAATTTTCGGTTTAGCAAAAAGCTGAACACTATTGTATTGCCTTTACTGGAGGTGTCTGCTCATGAATTAGTGGGTACAGACACAGACACATTGTTTAATTTAATCTAGAGAGGGGCGCAGGGGTGAACAAGCAGAGCTAAATTGCCTCTGCATTATTTATTATTTTTTCAATAGCTGATGTGAAGGTTGGGAAACCAAGACATACAATAGATGATACTATTGCCCATATATTGCCAAATAACACTGAGCTGATCTTTAATGTATAAGGTTCTACATTTCCTAACATGTGTAGCGGCGAGGCTTAATAATAAGGCAGAATTAAGTGTTTCTGAGCTTCCCAAATGAGGCCCCATTTCTCTGTTCATCTCTGTGGTGCAGCCACAGAGAAACTATTCATGCAAGATGATTTAAGGTTTCCTAGGACAGCTCCCAAAGGGGGATGCACTTAGCTAAGCCTGGCTATCATGATCAATGGTCATCCATTGGCGCCTATCAGTCTAGGGAGTGCCGGATGGACATCTGGACTGCATTACTAAGTGTCAGGACTAAGTGACTCATATCTCACCTTGATCAACCAATCAGGGACTGGTAGGGCTGAGTAACCCACGTGGGACTCTGATGCCCATGGAACTTTCAGCCAATCAACAAGCTGAAGTTCCTCCAGGTAAAAACAGGCAACACAGGCCTGGAGATTCAGATTCAACAAGATTCAGAGATTCAACAAGATTGAGATTCAACAAGATTCAGATTCGGGAGATTCAGTAAGATTCTGGAGAGGATTCTGTGGACTGTTCTAAAGGGAATTCAAAGGAGAATTCCAGGGCAGGACGGCCCAGGAGCAGAAGGCTCCCAAGGGCAGGACATTCTCGCAGCGCGCCTCCTGACCATCCCGAGACTCAGCCCGGACAACCACGGAACGGCCAGTGTGTCCGAGTGCCAGAACTTTCCTTTGTTCTAAGAGTCTAGAGTGGAGGTTGCCAGAGAGTAACCAGCAGCAGGCCTCGTGAACAGATCGGAACTGTGGACAGCTGAATCACTATTCAGAACTAGTCTTCATCAGGAACGAACCGGTCCTCTTCCTGACTTGCTGGGACCCACAGTCATCTTTTCTCCTGTGCACAAACTTTGCTAGTTAAAGCCAACACTAACTAGCCGGTCAGTGAGCATCTGCAGCGCACCGTCGCAAGCCGCACAGCACAGCCTGGCACGGAGCCAGAGAGCGCGGATTGGACAGCAACAAGCCTGCAGCTGATTGTTTGTGCCTGCAGGAGATCTGAATCCCCAGAAATTGGATGAGTATTCAACTTCAATGCATTACAGCTCGAGAATTCAATTGTTATCCCAACCAGTTGATATCAATTTAATTCCTAAGAGTTATGTACTTGTTTTGAGTATCTAATGTAGAAGTTGTAACCAAGTTCACTTTACGAAACGGTCTTAATGAATGATATACTGAACGTATGTCCTCTTGATGTGTAACACTTCGTAACTGATTGAATATATACCTTTTGTATTCTGATAACCCTCTCGATAAGATCTGTTAGGTTTACATGCATATTCTATGTATTAATAAATGTATCCTCGTGTATTAGTACCTGTGTGTGCGCGTTGTTTGAGTTATGTCGCGTGGTTGGATTCTAAAGCCATCAAAAGAATCAACTTTGTGATTTACTGCTACAATTGATAATTGTCTCAGTAAATGCCCAAACCCTACAGAACTGGTGCCTTCAGAGAGCCACTATGATTACATATTTGGCGTCCCTGAACGGCTATGAAACACTACATTTATGGCGTCCCTGGGTGGGCGTGGCAAGACTGAAATGAATCAACCAAGCGGAATAATTCAATATAAAACGCCGCGGGTTTCATACACGACAATACAGTGTGCTGAAAGCCGAAAGAAAAAAAGTTCCCCTTGCTCTTTAAGCAGTGCTTGATTGTTTTGTGATCTTTTGCAATCTACCGGGTTGATTGCATACTTGATCTTGTGGTTTTCTGTGGTAAAACTGTGACTTCGTACTTAAAAGTAATACTCTTTAAGTTTAACGATGGTTGCTAAAAGGTCTGAATTCGAGTCGCTATTAAGCACTCTCTCTAGCAGCGGCAAGTCTGACCACGATCTCTTCCATATCTCCGTCAGCGGAGAAGCTAGAAGGATAAATCTCCATTCTCTGAGAGAGCTAGCGAAGGACATAGAGAGATTTGACCCCGCAGTGTCAGAGAATAATATCGAGAGTTATATTCAGGACCTCAGGTATACCCTGCAGTACCTGCCAAACGCCACAGAACAGGAGAAAGTGTTTCTGGTCAGGAAAACTACCAGCAGAGCTGTACATGAGTGGATGGCTAGGCAGATGAAAGAAGTCTGTAATGACTTTGAACAGCTTTGTCATGCACTTATCGAAGAATACAGTGCGTTTATTGACCCGACTGCTGCGATAGCCGCCGCTCTTAACATTAAGCACGAGAGAGCAGAGTCCCCTCGCGAATATTACGAGAGACTTAGACGAACTTATTTTGCAGGGCGAAATTATGAGGGTTGCGAAGAGAACACACATTTCAAGGGTTTATTCATTGCGAATCTCCACCCGTCAGTCAGAAAGATGATCTTAATGCATACAGATGCACAGACCACGAAAATGACTGATATTAAGAGATTCGCGCAGAAAGCCTGGGAGTATGATGTCCAAAGTCGCTCTGAGCAAAAAGCTGCTAAAGCGACTGTGTTCGCCGTCAGAGCCAGCAGGGTTAATTCCCCCCTGCTCGAAGGAGCACAGGCTCCTGAGCTGGCTAAGCCCCGTTCCAAAGCACTCACACAGGACCGCACCCAGCGTCCTAAGTGCCATGAGAACACCGGGGAAGGGAAAGGGCTAGAAAAGGCTGAACAAAAGGATTCAGTAGCCGCCCGCCTGGCCAGGCTTGAACAAGCTTTATTAGGACAGGGACAACCGCTCCCCAAGGCTGCCGGAAGCGTGAATGAGCTGATACTCTCCACTGGAGGAGGCGGAGACCCGCCCCCTCTCCCTCCCTCAGTCTATCTGATTGAGCGGAAGGGTTCCTGCCTGGATGAGGTCAGCCACTCCCAAGCGAGTGCTGACTCCACCCCTGAAGTCACAGAGCAGGCAGTAAAACACAGAGGAAAAGCAGGAAGCTTTTACCTCAAGGCTGCCATGGGAGATGTCTTACCCAGTGAGACACTGATTGACACTGAGGTTGAAAGGTGTTTGATGTCACACGGCAAGCTCAAACGGGTAGAAAAAGAAAAGGGTATGCGACTCAGAGTGGAACCTTTGGTGGATCACCAGAAAGGCAAAGTGTGGAAACAGGTCAAGGCTCCTAAGCCTTCTGTACAGAAGGAAAGGGGGGCCAAGAGGCAGACTGTGCTTACACAGTGCCCACCGAACACAGAAGCCTATGCGGAGATTCCTTCTGTTCCCTCTGGACAAGAAATAAAAATATTTTCTTGTTCCCCGGATATACAGGGAAGTCGTGCCCTGGCCAAGGTCCCAACAGCCTCCATGCCACAGGAGCGGTGCTCCGAGCAGCCGCCTGATCCACCAGGTAAAGCACACACCTTTTACATCCCTAAAGAGGAGCAGATCTCCCCACCTGGCGATGAAAAGGAGCTTTCCCTGTGCACCCTGGCACCCAAGAGGGGTCAGGACCACCACCCTGCAGTGGTGGAAGGGATCCAGATGGCAGGAGAGCAGGTTGGTGATGTAGCCCTCGCCCTTAGCCCTGAGAGGTCCTCTATTAGTGAGGATCTGCTTGAGCAGCTGTCACGGGGCCACCGCCAGGTGCCCCTGGTGCAACATTCACAGGTTAGACAGGAGGTCCAGCTGGACGCTGAGACTACTGCGCTGTGGACACACCTGATCCCAGATGCCGATTCCCTCTGCTGTGACCCAGGGAACCTGCAGTCAGGTAACATTATTTCTCACAACTACCAGGTAGTGAGTGAGACTGACCTGATTGTTCCTGCCTCAACGGCAGGGTTGCCAACACACCCAGTCCCCCAGAAGGGACAGGGAATGAAAGCCGAGCCGGTTTTCTTACAGCCACCAGCTCAGTCTGTCAGTCTGAGTCTGACCAACAGTGGTTCAGCCAGACTGGAGCTGGATGGTCAAGTCACCCGCCTGCCAGTGCAGGACATCGCAAAGAGGGGTGTCAGAATCCCCGCCTGCACTGACATGGGCCTGGTGGGTGATAGCGAGTTCGAAGACAATGAACTAGCTATCCCAGTGCTGGGGCAGCTCCCTGAACCCCTAGCGAGGGAAGGGGGGAGCGAGCAGGTGTCCTACACCCACGCCCAGCTAACGATTGTAAACATGCCGATAGAGGGATTCCTCAATCAGGAAGTGTGCAGGGTGGACCTGAACAGTGAGAATGGGATAACAATCCCAGATCACTCAGGTGCTCCAGATGACCACTCAGCCGAGGGTCAGGCATGCTCCACCGCTGCACCGCCCCCTGCAGGTTTCCTAGAGCACAGGCATGAACAAATCGAAAAAGTAGATGCCCTGGAAAAGGAGGAGCAGCATCAGCAGCTGCGTCAGATCTCCCCAGATTTCCAGGATGTTGGTGCCCAAGATGCCACATGGCATACTGAGAAAGACACCATGTACACGCTGCGCCAGCTTAGAAAGGCGACAGTCACTCAGAAGGAGATGACTGGGATCAGCCACCCGAAAAGACTTTTGGGAGGACTGATTGCTGCCGCCACTGTTGCACGTTTGCTTTTTCTGGTAGGTTTGTGTGCTACTGGCACTCTCACCCTGACTGCCCCAAGAAGGCAGGTGTCAGAGATGCCAGAGGGTAGTGACAGACTGTATCGACAGCATCAAAAGTTGGAAAGCTTAGGGAAAACCCTACAGGCAATTTCCTATGCAACAGGGTTAAACCTTATTCCCCAACCAGTGGACATGATTGTTGGTGTTATACAGTGGGTTTATGCTTGTGTGCAACAGGCCAGAATGTTGACACAAGACCTGTTAAGGGAGCTTAGTGCCACTGTAGCCAGTCTAACCACGGCACAATTCCCAACCCACTTGATTCCACTCTTCTCAGTAGAGGAGTGTGTGACATTAACCCCATCGTTCATAGCTCACCCAGAAGGCAAACCAAGATTGAATTCGGTTCCAAATCTTGAGATGGGTATGGCTACCAAAGCTATCCATTGGCTGTGTCTAAACGATTCACCAATGAAGGGTGTAAAGCTACTAACGAGCAGAGGAAGGTTAATGAACCCCATGAAGAGCAGGTGGGAAGTAAATGGCTGGTCAGCACACCACGTTTAACTGACACTGTGACTTGTGACAGGCATGATGCAGCTACCTAATAAAACAGTTCCTTTAAGTTCCTGAGGAGGCCATAGTACAGCATGGTAACTTAACACTGTACGGTCTAGAACCAGACAACATAAGACCAAACTTGAGGTCATGGATGCCTTCAGGTGCCACACTAAGGAATTGGATAGAAATCCAAGAAACAGTAAGCCCTGAAGAGGTACAGGTAGTTAGTTATGCTTTAATGGAACAAACCTCCAAACCACCCTAGCAGATACCCAACACAGGTGTTCTGGTTTATCGGGGGGCTGGGAACAGGAACTGGTGTTATTGTAACACTGCTGCCGGGTAGCTGGATCATGACTGACAGTGTACTCTGAATGATGTACTCTCACATCAAGATGTACTCCGGGTAGCATGAATGAGTCAAAGGTAGCATGTCAAAAGAAAGGAAGTGACTTCTCCCCAAATATCTGCCTACAGAGGTATCAGATATTGACAGTGAACTTCCTGATGTGTAATTCCTAGACTTAGATAATGTCTCCTACCGTGTTTATACATACTCCAGATGTTGTTCATAATGTTTGCATCCAATGCTGGTTCCGGTATGAATTCTCGAGGAGTAATGTGGACATTTAAGATTAATGTTCTAATGGCAAGGGACATCACTTAACTCTGTTTTGTTTTGAAGGCAACAACGCCTCAGGACCTCGTGACCTTCAAAAAGGGGGGATATGTAGCGGCGAGGCTTAATAATAAGGCAGAATTAAGTGTTTCTGAGCTTCCCAAATGAGGCCCCATTTCTCTGTTCATCTCTGTGGTGCAGCCACAGAGAAACTATTCATGCAAGATGATTTAAGGTTTCCTAGGACAGCTCCCAAAGGGGGATGCACTTAGCTAAGCCTGGCTATCATGATCAATGGTCATCCATTGGCGCCTATCAGTCTAGGGAGTGCCGGATGGACATCTGGACTGCATTACTAAGTGTCAGGACTAAGTGACTCATATCTCACCTTGATCAACCAATCAGGGACTGGTAGGGCTGAGTAACCCACGTGGGACTCTGATGCCCATGGAACTTTCAGCCAATCAACAAGCTGAAGTTCCTCCAGGTAAAAACAGGCAACACAGGCCTGGAGATTCAGATTCAACAAGATTCAGAGATTCAACAAGATTGAGATTCAACAAGATTCAGATTCGGGAGATTCAGTAAGATTCTGGAGAGGATTCTGTGGACTGTTCTAAAGGGAATTCAAAGGAGAATTCCAGGGCAGGACGGCCCAGGAGCAGAAGGCTCCCAAGGGCAGGACATTCTCGCAGCGCGCCTCCTGACCATCCCGAGACTCAGCCCGGACAACCACGGAACGGCCAGTGTGTCCGAGTGCCAGAACTTTCCTTTGTTCTAAGAGTCTAGAGTGGAGGTTGCCAGAGAGTAACCAGCAGCAGGCCTCGTGAACAGATCGGAACTGTGGACAGCTGAATCACTATTCAGAACTAGTCTTCATCAGGAACGAACCGGTCCTCTTCCTGACTTGCTGGGACCCACAGTCATCTTTTCTCCTGTGCACAAACTTTGCTAGTTAAAGCCAACACTAACTAGCCGGTCAGTGAGCATCTGCAGCGCACCGTCGCAAGCCGCACAGCACAGCCTGGCACGGAGCCAGAGAGCGCGGATTGGACAGCAACAAGCCTGCAGCTGATTGTTTGTGCCTGCAGGAGATCTGAATCCCCAGAAATTGGATGAGTATTCAACTTCAATGCATTACAGCTCGAGAATTCAATTGTTATCCCAACCAGTTGATATCAATTTAATTCCTAAGAGTTATGTACTTGTTTTGAGTATCTAATGTAGAAGTTGTAACCAAGTTCACTTTACGAAACGGTCTTAATGAATGATATACTGAACGTATGTCCTCTTGATGTGTAACACTTCGTAACTGATTGAATATATACCTTTTGTATTCTGATAACCCTCTCGATAAGATCTGTTAGGTTTACATGCATATTCTATGTATTAATAAATGTATCCTCGTGTATTAGTACCTGTGTGTGCGCGTTGTTTGAGTTATGTCGCGTGGTTGGATTCTAAAGCCATCAAAAGAATCAACTTTGTGATTTACTGCTACAATTGATAATTGTCTCAGTAAATGCCCAAACCCTACAGAACTGGTGCCTTCAGAGAGCCACTATGATTACATATTTGGCGTCCCTGAACGGCTATGAAACACTACACATGCCCCTGCATTATGGAGTGAAAGACACACCCCACACTTCTGCATGTCATCTCTAATCTGGTTAATGACTAGTGGTGGTAAATAATTACAGTTTGAACTAAACTTGATTTCTGCACTCCAGAATCGAATGGGCAAAAGGCTGAATGTTTGCACAGCAAAAGCAGATTCCTGCTGTTAATGGGACTGCATATCCATGACCTACAGTTTACAAAACACTGCCTCTATTAGCCAACCGCAAAGATATGTAAGTGTTTACATATTGCACAAAACGTGTAGGTCATTTGATTTTAAAGGCTGTTCATTGGTGTCAAATTATTTTGAAGAGCAATTGTAGGACAGATATATTTATTGCAATGGCATGCTTGTGTGTGCACACTGGGATAGACTGGAGTCCCATTCAGGAGTCTGTCCTCTAGTTGCATTACGATAGAAGCAATGATCAATTATCATTATTTGCCCTTTCTGCTTACTTCCAGTTCTACAATGAAAATGTTTTATAATTTAATAAAAAAGCATTCATCTATTTGCAGTACACGCAGTACACGTTCCCAGCCTCTGACAATGCCTCCTGTGAATTTCCTTTCACAAATTCCAAAAAGCACTGAAGGACACCTTACATGAGCGATGCGCATGTCTTCACTCAATGAAGGACTATGCCTAACAAGGGATTTCTCATAAAGGACTGTAAAATACTGTACATTGAGAGTTACAGAGAGACTAGATTATTCAAATAGAAAGGCAGGTTAGTGAAGCCACAGGAAACCATGAAGCAAGACCAAAATTTTAAATTCCTGAATCTTTCTGTATGCAAGTAGACAGAAACAAGTAGGTGTCAAATGAAATGTCATCTTCTAATAACCATGAGAATAAAGGCTGATGGCCACAGGTCTTCATGGAATGACTGCTGCCCAGACACCAATGAAGAGACTCCAAAATAAATTAAAAAACTAATCTTGTTTACAAGCAATGACAAAAACTGGGCACTGAAAGAGTAGATTCACGTATTGAGGTCTGACTGATGAGTCCAGGTCTGAAGCCTCACGTTCCAGATGACACTGGGACTTTCCAGAGAAGAGCTGCCGAGCTGCAGTGTGCAGGATATCTGCAGTGAACTGGGGGCATCACCTCTCTTGGTGAAAACCAATTATCATTCTTGCATTATTTTTCTTTGAATATAGAAATAGAAAATTTTGGGCCTGTTTTCTATTTACATCCATGTCCAACAGCAACGTGCTACCTGAATATTTTGTCATTCCTATGCTATCTAAGAGTGTGCATGGTACAGAATGTGTCTTCATCATTTGTACTGCTGTACATAGCAGGAGCTATACAGTGTATGGCTCTTTCAAAACACCACAGAGTTCACTTTTACTCAGATTTGTCTGATTTGTAAAATATGACTTTATACTATAAGACATCCACGAGTCTATACAATATATATCCAATTGTATCTTTTAACTACAATGTGTGTACTGTGTACTGTATACTGTATACAGTATATAATAGTTTTCTGGGCAGCTGTTTGTAGACTGTAGCTCATTACAAGATGCCCGAAAAAGGACACAAACCCTGGACTGTGAGATTAAAAGACTATCCTCTTTGACCTGCATGCCACGAAAACTGCCTCTTTTTCTTTTTTCTTCTTCAGTTGTCAACAATGCCTTGGCATCAGACTTTCAACCAGGGGACGCTTGTGCGTCGTATGTAAGCAGGTGCGGTCACCCAGAAGAGATGAAACTGGCTCAGATAAAAGTAAAGCTATTTAATACTTCTCCAATGCATATTTGCGTAATAAGGAGACCAACATGTTGAGCTAGCCTAGACGGAATCTATGAGAAAATTGCTTCGCGTTGACAGAGGAAATCAGGCAAACACAAACAAATGGCAGCATAATCCCTCTGGAATCATTATACAATGTGTGAATGTTTTATCATGTTGATGGTGGCAGCACTTCTAGGTAAACTGAAGCACCATACTTGAGGAATTACAGGTAATATCCAATTAAAGCGCATTTACAGATAAGATGGGAAAGACGTTCTTAAAACAGCACTCAAACGCACTCGGTATCCTCATCTAGAGCATTAATTTCAGTGATTTCTCTAATGAATGCCAGGTACCATCTGGTACTTGAACCTCGTCTTCTCTGTAGATTGTTGGGATGTCACACTCAGAAAACTTCTGTTCCCTTGAGAAATGCAACACTGTCATTGCTGATGTGTTTATTTCCCTTTGGTAAATATCACCTTGCTTCTGTCTCGAGATGCTCCCCTGTCTTTTGTCATAAAGATCTGTCCTGAGATTTGCTTATTTTTGTCTCGTCATTCACTTCTACTCCCTTTTTAGACACTTGAACATAAAATGCATAAGCCCATGCCAGACATCAAAGACCTACAGGCATGTTTACAAAATTTTTCTCTTTTGTGATGCTGCAACATAATGTGTTAGGGTAAATCTCAGCCAAAAAGAAGCCAAACTATTTCAATTACGTTAATCCAGTAATGTTTTATTGCTCCTTTTAATAAAGTTAATAATTATAATAATTGCTTACCCTTATATAGCGCTTTTCTGGATGCTCCACTCAAAGCGCTTTACAGGTACCCCTCCACCACCACCAGTGTGCAGCCCCACCCGGATGATGACAGTCATAGTGCGCCAGTCTGCTCCCCACACACCAGCTCTCAGTGAGGAGGAGAACAGAGTTGATTAAGCCAATTCAGAGATGGGGATTATTAGGAGGCCATGATTGGTAAGGGCCAATGGGAAATTTGGCCAGGATGCCAGGGTTACACCCCTACTCTTTTCGAAAAACGCCCTGGGATTTTTAATGAGCACAGAGAGTCAGGACCTCGGTTTTATGTCTCATCCGAAGGACGGCACCTTTTTTACAGTATAGTGTCCCCGTCACCCACATAGACCGCATGGTGAGCGCCCCCTGCTGGCCCCACTAACACCTCTTCCAGCTGCAACCTTGTCTCCCATGACACCTGCATAGCTTAAGTGGGTTTCCAGTGTGAGTTGCAAGGTGATAAGTTGGTAACGCCCTACATATTTTTGTACCTTGAAATTTGTACAGTATTTCATGTGGAGTGACATTAAATGTACTGTAGTGAATTGGTGTGTGCTGTGTATGGATGGTGCAGGCTGATATACAGTTCTGTACATTTCCCCTTATATTAAGAAGGGAGAGCCTCTGACACAAGTGTTACCTAAATTGCTAGATAGAGGGGGCAAAATGTTGGGGTGGTTATCCAGATCAGGGTTATCCTGTCAGATAAGCAGCCCCAAGTCAAGTAGAGACACTTGATGCTTCATAAACTATAAGACCTGCTCTATGGAAATAACCAACCAAGCTTACATGAGGAAAACTCTACTGAAAAGGCAGAGTGAAAGTTTCCAGCAATACTGGCCATCTTCTCTGCTTGCATGACAAGCCCACGACAAATGTGAAGCTACAGTATCAAGTATTGAGCACTGCGGGGTCTCACAGAATTTAAGCAAAAGGAATAATATTTTTCATATTTGCAGAAATCTTGTAAATCCTCTAGTCAGAGTCCATCTCACCACTAGAGGATTGTTTTATGAAAAAAAGTCTGCTTTTCCCTGATAAAGATTTGCGACTCAACCTCGGAGGGTAATAGAGTTAGTCAGTGCTGGGAATTGAGTGGAACACACTACAGCTGTAAATATACTGGGAATACTAGTTTGTGTGTTTTGTATGCTAAAAAAGTTGCACCAAGCTGTTCTCTGAAATTTAAAGAAGCCACATGACTTTACTCACTATTCCCCATTGGGATGTTAATAATCTGCATTTATATTCTTTTTCTAAGTGTACTGTATTAAGATGGGTCATCAGGAGTGATTGAAGGGGGAAGGCTGGATGTGGTGCTCAGGACTGCAGAACTCACTTCAGCTGTACTGTATGTAGTCTATAAATATCTATTTCTACGTTTTGTGCCATGTGTTTTAGTCAAATTGTTGAAGGAAAATTAAAGAAGTCACATGACCTTGCACAGTACTCCATAACTTGTGGGGGAGTTTTATTATTTCACTTTTATTAAATGCTTGTACTTCAGCTTGTGTCATCGAAACCCCTCTCTACCATCTTTCTATTTTCCAACTATACTATCCAATACAGGGTCGTGGTGGAACCAGAGCCTATCCCAGCAAGCAATGGGCGAAATGGAGGATACAGCCTGGACAGAATGCCAGTCCACTGCATTACAAACAGACTATTTAAGACACTGCTGTTGCCTGACTGAGGTTCCTTACCCCAGTTTCTCCAGTCCACCCAGGTGTATAAGAGCAGACCAGAATTGCAGGGGATAATCCCTGCTACAGAAAGGGAACTGGCCCAGTGAGACAGAGTGGTAGTGGTATGAACTTTATTTGATTATTTATAATACTGGCTGAAAGAGGCTGTTTAATACATTTCTATCAGGCAAAGGTAGATCGAAGTATTGTACCAGCTGAGGTAAAAGAGGATGACATGACTTTTGTAAGCAAGTATACCCGTGACGATGAACCTTATGCTTGTTCAGGTGCTGAACAGACAGCAGGAGATGTAAAGCTGCCCAAAAAATACAATTGATCACTGTCTGATAGTCATAGAAAGTTGTTAGATAGGCTGAGAGAGCTGTCAGCTAATCGCAGAACTACCGATGGAAATGACTTGTGAAGAGAACTGAAAGAAAACCTACAGAAATTACAACAACAATTGGAAATTATAGCAGAACTATAGTGAAAGTAAATTTAAGTAAGTGCAGTGAGTGATAAACTGGGTATGAGCGCAGCTTGAACCAACTGGAAAACTGAAACTTAGAAAGGCAGACTTTCCCTGTGGAGATCTGCGGACAGCAGCTCCCTGTTACCTTCAGCTCTCAAATACCAAAGTCTGGCAGTACTCCAGTAAACTCTGCTTTGTAACAGATTCCTGATCAACAACTGGCATCTTTTGTTTCTCTGCACCACAGCAGAATCGACACCGCCCTGACCAGATCTGGCAGTATAAACCACAGCCAAGAGTACACCGTGGAATTTCCCTGCCTCCTTCAGCCGTGACGCACCTGACATTGCAGGACCTCACGGGCGTCCGGACTTGGCAGGAGCCAGGAACAGTGGCAGTAGCCCTGGCAGTGGCTGTTGCATCAGTGCCTCTGTGCTGCCAGGCTGGACCAGCCAACTGGACCTGAATGAAAAGAGAGAGCTTCTGGCACTGGCCAATAAGGTCCAGTGTCCTCCCTTTCTGAGCCAGATGAGATGGTTCACCGGGTCAGCAGCTCCAAAGTCTGGGCTTCTGTCTCCAAGAGGCAGCTCAGTAATGCTGACAGAGCCACTCTGCTGCCCCAGTCTTTTGCCCACCATCCAGGCTCTCCTCTGCATGCACCTGTGCTGCATCCCCTGGGTCCTGCCACCCTGCGTGGCATCTCCCACTCTCACAGGAGGGCATGACTCACACAGACAGCCTCTCTGCCTTCGGCCAACAACACTCCCACCTCCACCACACACCTCCTGCTCCAGCAAGAGCTCCTACAGGCCTGCTCCCAGCCCTGTGGGCCCAATGAGTGAAGCCGACAGGAACAAGTCAGAACCTCTGACTAGCATAACTATTAAACCCCCCTCTGTACCCTCTGACTCTTCTTTAATTTTTTATAACAACTTTCTTCTATTGCACTTTCAGTCTCTTATCTCTTAAATATGGAAATGTTACCTGCAAGCGCTGGAGTTCACAAACAGGTCAGCAAACCTGAACTACTCTGTGACCTTCTTTCGGGGACTTTGCACCTTACAGTGTATGTATTATTTAGATCTGCTTCTCTTAAGATTTTTATCTAGTAAAATCTAAGTCTATAAAGTACTAAAATGAAGCATGTAAATAGCTGAGCAAGAATGTAGCTCTGCAAGTTTTACATGGTGAATTTACACAGTGTGTTTCTCAGGGCTTTATTACATGTATTGATATACAGTTTGTAGATAAGATAAGACTTTATTGTCCCCTGAGGGAATTTTTTTATGGACACCCAGCACTCCTGTACATTTAAATAGAACAGAATGCAAAAAAGAGAGAAGAAAAACATTGTACATTTTACTATTACAAACAATAAGAAAAACATTGCACATCATTCTATTGCACTTGTACAGTATAACATAACAACATGTAACATTTATAACACATCACAAAAACATATCGCACTCAAGTGGGTTGTAAGAGTCAAAATTGTGTTTATCCTTGACATTTGCATTGACAACTTTAATGGATAGTGGAACAAAGGAATGTTGTATTATTCTCAAGGTTTTACCTACATGGGTCAAATTATTTTCTCTCATTTGTAACCTTTCTTTCTTATGTATATGGATATACTTTACTTTGACATAGTTTGTGTTAATTGCATAGGCTTAACTGTACCTGGCAATAGGATTTGCCATACTTTCACAGTGCATTGCTGCTCTTAATTCGGTTTTCCCCATGATTTACTAAGGGCTGTACATCATGTATTGTATTTAGTACAGAATATCCCTCTATCATACAGTATATGTTTTTCTGGGCCTGGGTGGGAAGATGCACATAAGTAACTGAGTGAAAATGTTTGCTGTAGTGTATTGGCTAACACAAGGACCCTAAGTGGATCTTAATTATGATTTGAAATGAGTAGTAGTAGATATACCTCACATTAGCAACACACGTATTTAACTACACACAAAGACTAAAGAGGCTTCTGGAAACAGAAACAGGCTGCAACAGGTACCATGAGTCCTTTTTTTTTCTGTGACCCAGTTATGAGAGTGCCTATTCAAACAGAATCCTTGGATCCCTCCTTCTGGAGTGTATACCAGCCATGTTTGCATCTTTTTCATTTTTTACCTGTAACTTCTGAAATCACTGTGGACACGTGGAATTTGCATACCGGGCACATTCGGAATCCCTGTGAAGCAGGTGCAGCCACACCTGACAAGCAGCACAAAAGCTCATTTGGAGAGGGAGTTTTGTAAAGACTGCCGCTTGGCACTCTACAAGCATTTTCCCCCTCTCTGACAGCCAATTACTGCTGGTACGCTAAGCAGTGTTGTCAGACTGTGCTACATGTGGGTCAGACCTGCAGCTCAGTGTCCTGAAATCATAACATAAAGGTAAGTTTGGATTCATCTCCTTTCTTCTTCTAGCCTTGTCACATGTCATACAGTACAAAAAAGAATACACTGCAGCTCTGTTGCAGCTGTATATGTTGCCATAACTCAAAATTAATTAAGTTCTGTCATCACTAGCAAGAATCCACCATGTAATAATTCAGAAACATGGTGGGGAAAACAATGCTGACCTGCTTTAAATTAGGTTCAACAAACACCTTTATCTGCATGCATGAGTCAGCAGGGACTGTCAAAACCATGGATGTCAAAATCACAAGTACCCTTGATAAAGAAACTCAACGATTCATTTCAAAAAGAAACATTTGTAGCAATAAAAGTCAATTTGTTGAACTAATTCATGAATCACACTAAAACAAAAAAAAACTGTTTTTCTGGATAATTTTTTTGGGGGGTGAGGTTTAATAAACTTATGAAAATATGTTTCCATGAAAAATATACAATAGGGTCAGTTTGAGAGTTACAAACAGATTTCAGAATATTCTGGCTATAAATAACATAGAAGCTAAGTTTTATAAATTAAACCCTTGTCAAAACCTTCTGTACCTGATTAATGATTACCAGTTCTGTCCAAAGATTCTAAGGCGTAAATTAATTTGAGTTTATTTGAGTGATGTTTTTGTTCAAAAGCAGACATTTAGTTAAATAACTATGAGCGAGTACTGTACCTTGCTTTAGGGTACACAGCAAAGTCACACCTGAGATTAGACCACACAACCTTTCACATACAGTACAAGCCCAGTGCCTTAACCACTACGCCACACTACTGCTGTAACAAATAAGAAATACTCTCATGTAAACACAGTATTAATCCATTACCACATATGGCTACAGGCATTCATTACACATTTTTATCAGGCTGTTAATTTTCCTCTTTGCCTCTTGTTAAATTTTAATTAGTCTTCAAGCAACAATTGGGAATTTCAGCCTAATTTTATAATTTCTTTTGTGAGTTTGACCTTGTGCTAGTTTACACAGTCCGAACAAAGTCCGTTAACAACTCCGTGTCACTTTCAAAATAATAAACAAATGAAAACATTTGTCAACGACAGATTCCTAAATGATAGAGCAGATCGTCTTTGAATCTAATTTGTATCCCCTGCTTGCTTTTGAGTGCAGTAACTGGTCAAGATGTTTTGCAACCGTAATTCACCGAAAGCATCATTTTCAAGGGCAAGGTGAGTGTAAATAAATTGTTATTTATATCAAAAGGTTACCGATCTGTATTCTGCCTGTCATTTCTCCAAACCAAAAGAGAAAATGCATGTGATAAGATTATTTTTCCTGTGATGAAGGGCAACATTTACTGTAGATAGGATGTCGTAAGCTGCTCCAAAGAAAAACCCTTTGTGCTAGTCATAAATCACAGCATAGTGAAAAATAATTTTGACCCCTTATCTAAATATTTTGTTTCCCAATAACTGTCCAGGGTTGCTGAATATCTGAACAAGAAATAAAAAGAATCTTAAGTGAAAAAAATCTAGTTATGTGTGTTTATTGCTTTTCCCCCAAGTGTGTTGAAAGCCTTCAGCACCCAGTACTCATTACCTCCAAGATTTTTAGAGGGAAAATGCTTATAATTATAGAGCTGCAGCTGCTTCCTTTAGCAGTCTTTATTCTGTCTGTCAATGCTGCCGAAGACGTGTCTAATCTAGGATGGAGAGGGAAAACAATGTTACTGCGTAAGCATAACTTCTGAAGTTATTTTTTGCTGCAGTTTTTTTCAGAAGTGTGTTGCTGGGAAAAAAGAACCTGTCACAATGATGAGCCGTTGCAAGATGTCTTTTGGTGCCGGCAGATCCTATCCTTCCAGGATGAGGCGCCTTAAAAAAACTCCCAGAGGGGCAGACTGCAAGACTGTATAAATCCCACTGGACAAGTCATATGCTAAATTTCACACAATAATCAGCTCTGTTATATAACATTTTCAGATTCCTTTAAACTGTGGGGAAGCCATTTCCCAAAATACAAAATATTGCCAATCAAGCAAAAATCATGACTTCGAACAGCAGTTAATGATATACTAAAAGTCTAGGGTGTTTATTTTTCCTCAGCTTAACCTTTCAATTTCTGTATATATACTGTAGATTTCTTAATAAAATATGCTTTTTAAAAATGCGTACAAATTGAATTACAACATTTAACACTACTTTTACTGTAGATTTTCACCTGTGGTATTCCTGGGAATTGCGTACAATTATACACGCTACAAAAAATTACACAATATACTGCTGTGCAAAAGTCTTTGACACAACCAGGAGTTATTATACATATTACATATGTCTGTGCGTCATTATCATGAACAAATTGCTGAAAGTCTCCACTAGCGTTTGCATCTATAACTATGACCTACATGAATCCATCTTAGTTATTGTTAGAAGAAACAAAGTCTTCTATTTAGTAATGACTTTGTTTTACTTTAAATCACATCCAACAGAAGCTTAAAAAAACCTGAAGACCTACTCAACATATTATACTACACCGTACACGATCAGCCAATAAAAAGTGTTGATGTAGCTCGTCCATCACATTTACCAATCAAATCTAATAGTCATGTTTTCCTTTTAATTAACAGCTTCCTCTCTACATATCCATTCAGCTAAAAGGTTTGTTTTGGTACTTCAGAATGCAGATCTCTCAGGGTTAACTGTTAGTTTAAAACAAAATGGCTAAAATGTCAGAGGGAGATCACCACAAAATTGTTTTTCTGCATAAAAAGGAAAAACATTGCATTAAATGAGGAGAACAGTGTAAGTTGTCTGCAGCACTATATACTTCATCAATGTCATAATAATAAATTTGTCTTGTGCTATACGTCTCAATAAAAGAATTCTGCAGTCACATGCTGCTTTCTTTATGCCAGCTGGTTGTAATATATACAGTACAGTAGTTTAAAGGTGGGATTTCACTCAAGGCTAGGTTTGACAAATACCTGAAGTGATGGCAAGGTTTCTGTCCATGTGCCAGTACATTAGCACTCAGTTGTGAAGTTGACGTGGCACTTAACCTCTCTCACAAGTAGTGTGTTTACTGAAAAGGACGTTATTCTTATTATTCGCCTAACTCTGTAAGTCTGTTTTATTTACTTATAGCAAAAGAAGAGAAACGCCGGCCTCCGGACCTGCTGGGGGTCGCCCTGCTGGTCTTGACTCACCCAGAGCAGCTGCGATCACAAAGACGGGGCGTCGCCCTTCCTCCAGGGCTCCGCCTCCAACACCGGACACGCCCCCCCGCCTGTACGGCCACATGGCGCTTCCGATCGCGTTCAGGTCCGTAAGTGTCTATATTATACACTACTGCTATTTGCTGTACACGTACAATCGGCTGCAACACTGTAACACGTTTCGCAGTGCTGGGGCCCTGGGTTCATCTTGTGTTCGTGTGCATTTCATCCCACAGCCCAGACGTGTACTTGTATGGTAATTGGCTTCTGGGAAATTGGCCCTGCTGTCCGTGTGTCTGTGTTTATGATGGACTGGCCATGTCCTGTCCGGGGTGTACCCTGTTGCTTGCCGGGGTCGTCTCTGGCTCCCCCGTGATCCTTCATTGGAAGAAGCGGTTAAAAAATCCCCCGAGAACCCCGTGGAACTGTTTTATTTTGAAAAGAAGTATCCAAAAGCTGAAGTATTTTGCATACTCTGTGTAAAAACAATAATAATATCTTAAGTATTGTTTTTGTGTGTAATCAGTCGGTGCTGGAAATGTTAGCAGTGGAGTCGTGGTATTAGTTATCCGAAGCTGTAATAATAAACAGCAGTTTAATCACATCACAACCGCAATCAAGATGTTAGTACTGAAGTTCCGATTATCATTGTGCGCCTCTCAAGGCAAGGTACTCTGGAAGAGTCGTGTGGTGTAGAAGGCATCTTTTTGAAAGAAAAAAAAGATCTTAATCATAAAATCAGAGTATACAGGAAATAGAATCTGCAGAGATTTAGATTCAGTACTCCAAATCCTAGCCCTTGTTCTATAAATGAACAGGAGTATGGTATTTCATTTTCCTACAGTTTTGGGGAAACTTTTTTTTAATTAAAATACAGAGGGCTTGTTGAAATTTAAAAGGGGATTGACCATCTATGAAGATAAATGAAAAAATCAAACCAATCCGCTCTTATCGGCAGCAGTAATCGAAAGCCTTGGTGTTCTCAAATTGCTTTTTAAAGTCTGCACTTTAATGTTCTGTCATGACACCTATTTTTTCTTCATATCCCATTGTTGGGAGAGAAGAACTGATTTAAAAATAATTGCAAATGCTTTCCCCTTGGATTCAGAGGCATAAATCATTTGTAACCAAGCTCTTTGCCTTCATTGATTCTTTTATAAAGTAAACCAGATGGATTCAGATGTGAACATGATCTAATATTCCCCTTGGCATGATTTATAGATTTTTATGCATTACCTGACCATAAACCAGACACGCATTATTTCTTGAACTTGTTTCAAATTAAGAAAAAAAAACCTGTTAACCTCCGTGCTTACAAATGAGGCGGCAACGTTTTTACAGTGCATATCAGTGTGATTCAAGCTTTTACAAGCCAATTAAGTGTTCGTGATTAGAAACCAATGGCAGTAATTTACTCCCAGTGCATAGCTGTGTTTTACCTTTTCAGCTTCCAGGAGACAAAAAAAATAAAAAGCTAGAGAAAGAAACGATTAGAAATGGCTTTGGAAAGGGAGAAGGAGCAGATAGAGGGACCTCCATCTGTTTCAATTTCTCCTCCTACGCATAAACATCAACCTGACATCTGGGCCTTCAGAAACTATAAATAAATATATTCCAACAAACTTTTCTCACACATGTGCCACAGACAGTTAAGATGGAAAACAAGAAATATATATTTAATTTTCATTGAGTGAGAACAAGTGCAAACTGCAAATAGCGTTAGATACAGAGCAGTATATATCCCACCTGTAAACTGCATGGAAAAACAGCACCCAAAAATCCTGCTTTTACTTTGAAAAGAAGCAAACAGGTGACTAGGTGGGGGGGAGAAAGAGAGAAACCTGTGGTTTTTATCAGCAAGTTCCTGTAATTAGACTGAAGGTAACTGCTTGATGGCTTTGATCAGATGAGTTGAGTCCTTTCAATCCAACATTGAATTGGGTGTATCCTGAAGAATGGATATTTCAACCAACTGATTTTGCGCACACAAAACACTGAAGTGTCTGAGATGAATGCTACAAAATGAGTGCTGGAGTTCACAAGAGGTCATTCTTTCTGTGACAGTAAAGAAGTTTGAAGCGTCACAGGAAGCAATGACCCTCTTTCACAGACCTGTCATTGAGAGTGATTAGACCTTCTCCCTCTCTGTGTGGTAGAGTAAAGCAACATGGCTGCCCAGGACACAATGCAGGTAGCGAGAGTAGAGTATATGGCCTCTAGAATTGTAGGAGGCCACCTTCCCTCTGTACCTCACGCTACTGTACCTCTCTAGACTGAAACACAAAGCTCTCCGGATCCTCACCGACACCTCCGACCCTGCCAGCCTCTGTTTACTGTCCTCTCCTCCGGGAAGCGGTTTAGGTCTGTCGAACAAGGACGACCACGAGGTTCCACGACAGGACCTGTGTGTTCAGGGATGCATGTGGATGCATTTTATTATTGGCTCTACAGAATACATATTTGTATTGTTTGTATTCTAATGATATGATCTCATCAAACAAAAATCTACTTTTAATGGCAATAAAGTATTGAACTTGAATGTGAAAAAAAATCTCTTCAATGATAAAGTTGAGTCCACTGTTCAAGCAAACAGGACTTCTAAAGTAACACATGCATGGTCAGTGTGAAGAGGTTTCAGGGTCTCTATGTGGAAGAAACTGTTCCCAGCATTCCTGAGGCTTCTGTTGGTACTAAAAGAATTACATACTCTGTATTCTACATCTCTAAGGGAGGAGTAGGCTTATGAGTGAAATCTGGAAGTTAGTCAACACCATTGCAACTTATTTATTTTTTAAATTGCAGTTTTGGACATTTTTTTATATTCAAGAAGCCATTTCAGACTCAATGATTAATGACTCTTTCCAAATAGAAATAATAATAATGTTTCTAAAGTGTTTTTTTTTTGCTTTGAATCTGTCACAAGAGCAAACTGTTTCTTTGTGTAGTGATGCATTTCATCACCCAGTTGAAGGTTTTAATTCCTGAAATCCAAGAGTGAGCCTTTCTGCTTTATAGCTTAATCCATCTCAAATAACAGCGCAATTAATGGAGGAAAAAGAACCAGACAGATTCTAGTATTGCGGGAAAGGCACATCAGTCTAAGAGCTTATCAGCTTGGGAGTTTAGTTTTGTGTTCTTTTGTAAACACAGAGTGTGAACATTTGTGTAGAATTTTTCAGATAATTAGTTACATCCTTTTTAAATTCCTGTGTTCACTAGGACTCTTAACCAGCTCTTGTTGGGTTGAATGAGTGTTCAAATGACTTAACGGATATTTTGTTGTACAATAGTCCAAGTAAATTACAGCATGTATTATAATAATGTTTAGAAAAATATTGTTGGAGTTAAAAGGTGCAACTAAACTTGTACACACATATACAGTATGCAAATTATTTATCTGGATACATACAGTATATATATGTGTGCATATTTAGATGCAGTATATACAGTATTCCTAGCAGGCATCTGATGGGAAAGCTGTTCCACGTCTGTATTTCAGGGATTATGAGAAGTTGCTAGTTGCCAGGGCTTAGTAATGACACTTCCTGTCTGATTTAAATACAGTCTGTGAATTTAAGAAGTGCCCGTGGCTGAAGTTTCAAGGTCACTGCTGGGCATCAGCAAAGGATACCTCTGCTCACAAGCCACTGGACTGCATCCAATCCCCTCAGAAGATGCATTTAGTATTTCATTCCCCAAGCAGTGGGGGAAAACTTCAGCTCCTTTCAGAAGGAATTTGAATGGAATCAGTTAGAAGACGTTCCAAATGAAAACGCCGGTGATTGCTCTGCCAGAGAAGGTCCTGAAAAAGAACGGCGTTTGCTTTTAAAGAACAAGGCTCTCACCTCATGTCGACCTGACTGAGATGATGAACGTAATAGGAGTGCATGCAATATTTATGAAAAGCAGCAGAAGAGCTGTTTTTTTTCTTGCCAGTCGCTCTGCCTTGATTAGACAGTCCTGAGAGAGAGATACAGCTCTGACACAGTTCTGGCCTTCAGCTGCTCACATGGTAAGAGGCTGAGTAATGCTATCTGCCAGACAAAATGATGAGTAAATAGTCCATAATTTGTAATTTTCCTGCCTAAGATCAGTATATCTTCTAAATGTAGGATCATATTCATTGCTTTTGGATTGAAGTGTTGCTTCCTGCGTGGAATGTTCAGAGGCTGAAAACAACAAAGAGATAATGATACAGCGTTTAATTAAACAGCACAAACTGCCTGTATGGCCTCTTTTAGTCCCACCATCACATTAATTTAATAAGCGCCCCTGACATATACATATTTAGTTGGTAGAAAATATGAGTATTACTGTTTGGCATTTGAAATCTCTAATTTCCATATCAATGAGATTCCATTAATAAGGTTACCTAGCCTTTAATGTATTTTTTATTGTTTCCTGCTCTGTACTCCTGAGTAGCCTTTGTAGAAACATGCTCCCCTGTGGCCATGGATTGCTGCTGCTTGTTAATGCCACTGCTTAGGTCTGTCATTGGCAGCGACTGGCTTAATGGTAATATCAATGTCCTGTCACCAGCGAGATGGAGATCGTCGCCAGGCAGAAGGAGGCTTTTTGTTTGTCAGGACCAAAGAAAAAAACACACTCAAAGCAAAGGAAGAAACACTGGATGGTTTCTTTTTCACTTAATTTAATCGCAATTACTAATAAAAGGAGTAATATGAGGTAAACGTAGGCTTTAAGAAATTGTGATTGACATCTGTCGATGTGAATGTAGACGCTATGTGAATGCCCATTGAACCACTTGCAATGTGTAATAGTGTGCTGAGATTCTTATGTTGTTGATAAGTTTGCTGATTTACTGTGCAGTTATGAACAACTGGAGCCTGAGGTGTCAGTAAGATGTAGTATGTTTAATAAGGTGTGCTCGGGCCCTCAGGTCCGCAGCAAGCTCTACTGTGGTGAGGAATCCGGCAAGGATCATTGGTCGCCAACGTTGCGAGAGGGAGACATCGTTTTAAGCAGGTGGAGGGAGAAGGGGGACTTCATGTGAAACAGTGGCCTTGTATATACTGTAGTTAATGAACCTAACGAGCTTCAGCAAAGTGGACTCATCCTTGATCTTAGATTGATGACAAGCTTTTCACCACTACTTGACACTGGTAGAATTTTGTTAGGGGAAGCTCATGGTGACAAATATTAAATTTTTCTTCAGCATACTATATGAGTCTACTTATAATGTCAGTTTTGTCCCTTGCACTCCTGAACCAGTGTGCTCATGTTCCCTTTTTACTTTTTTAATGTTACCAAGTGAAGCATTTGCTATTTATCCATCAAACAGTGAACTTTTTTAATACTGGTATTGAATAACCTAGACAGTATTTTATTTTCTACTGCTAAAATGAGATTTATGGTTTCAATTTTTAACACTGTAGAGTGAACAATTTCATTTGAGTTAAAAAAATGAACTTAATAAAAATGGCATTTGCAGTGACCGTTAAGGTAGGTGCTTCAGTTTCTGCTCCAAACGTGAAAGCAGCAAATGAGTATCCAATATCTTGCATAGCCGATGTGGAAAAAAGTAATAAACTGCAGGCCTTTGTGGCATTTCATTCTAAATTATTCAAAGACTCAAGATGGTTGTAATAAAAAAAACTTTACATGGCAGCTTAACATGTTTAATGTATGAACCTGAGACAGCCGTGACATGTTTTGATATTCATATCATTTCCTCTGAAAAGAGACTACACACAGAGATATGAAGTCCCAGCTTTTGTGCTGGATTATTTTAGACCTCTGAGGGGGAAAAATTGGAACTCACAAAAGCAAAACTGCAGAACAAACCCTTGTAAAAAGAGAAACCATTGGGGACAAATTTAATGTACAAGGAAAATTAGAATTTAACTCCTTCATTGCCAGATCCTTTACACAAACAAAAGTGCATGGTACAATGAACATCCGAGCTCTTTAAAGGGGTAATTTATAAGAGATAGTTTTTCAGATAAAAATAACCAAATTACTCCACTAAAAGTTTTACCTGTCTGCAAGGTGGAGCAGGAGGCATGGGAGCTTATCAGCAATGCACAGGGAGACAGACCTTCAGCACTTCAGAGAGAGGCTTTTCAGCAGATCTCATTGCTGGAAGAGCGAGTGAACACAGCTACAACGACAAGGTATGAGGCAGAACATTTTGTAATAGTGTTATAGAGCAAGACTGACGAAGTAAGAAGATCATGTAAATGAACTATATTTACAATGAAGAAAACAGCAAGGGACGTTTCTGCTCATTTTTATTCTTGCAGACTTTCTAAAGACTACACATGTGCAGCATGCAAACACACATATACATACACGCTGTAATACATAAATATAATATATACACATTCTTGAGCATCGGATTTATCACAGATCCACAACAAAGTTATCAGAAAAGCAGCGCGATTGTTTTTCGAGCAGATGCTCTGATATTGTATTGAACAGACGTGGCACTGGTGAGCTCCTCATGCTGAGGAACATGTCATCATCTGGATTGCGGAGGCACAGCAGCGCTGTGGTGAACGTTACTGCCACGCTGGGCTCAGCTCCTGGGGTGCTACAGTGTCTGCGAGGAGTTTGGCTGTTCTATTGGAATGTTGTCACATCGGGATGAGTCCACAGGAAGGGCAGCTGGACAAGGCTCGGGACTCGATCAATGCTAGGCCATGCAGTCATGCTGCCATTTATCACCCTAGTAAGTGGGGCTCTGTGGTGACTAGATACTCCTGTCCAGATCACCCCTCTCGGACCTCTCCATCGATCTTGTTGAGGAGCTGTGACTCCAGGTCTCCGGGATCATGGCCTGTCATTGATAGATCGTGTTTGGCAGGAATGTCTCGGCAGGGTACAGACTGGCTGTGAAAACCTCAGACAGGGATCGACAGGGCACTGACTTAGTCCGACCTCCTTCACACTGTGACAAGAAGGCTTTTTTCTCTCGGTAAGCAGGTCAGGTCACTATAATATAATATGGTCAGTGATGAATGATTAGTTAATCACAATGACACCAAAGATATTTAAGCAATATCTGTGTAGTTTATTTGTCTAAAACACGTATGCAGTAATAGAGTGACAAGTGTCTTTTGATGTCTATTGAGTGTGTGAAGCATGTACAAACACATATAGACTTACTGTAGCTCACTGACTTTATCAATCTGCTTCCCCTTCCTTCCCAGTCCAATGATTGGTAAAGATGCTGTGCTGGGGTTCATAATACAGAATTGATTGAGCTGTGTTAATGCTCTAGTAAAAAACCTTATAACAAGGTGATTCTTACTGTGAAGAATCTTATTGTACACATTCTCAGTAACAAGTCAGAAGAGAAATTGGATTCTGGAAAAGTACTCAACCATGCAATAGACTTGCATAATGTTTATTTGCTGACTCATGCATTACCCTGATGGAGCAAAGCAAAGAATTTGGTTTAAAATGTGCAATGTAAATTGCAATTGATCTCTGTCTTTATATATCAGGATTTCTAAACTGAAATTCAAACCCAACTGTGCGGGCTACTTTTTGGCTGTGGTTCCTACAGTATGGATGCTTCATTGTACTCTGCACTGTCCCTGGTTGTCGTTATGACCACTTGCAACACAAATCACGCATCATAGCATCCATCTTTCAAGGTTTCCTAATCTGGTCCACAAGGAATCTCTTTCTGCTGAGCAATGGCACCGTCTTATAAAATTGTAAATATGAAACTGTCTTCCGCATTGCTGAAAGGCTTTGATCTCGGCTCACAACTACAATCTCATCAGGGTAAAGTATTTTAGAAAACGAATGGCTTGCGAGGTGTGAGCATGAAATATATTCAGATTTCCTGATCCCTAGGTTTCTGACATTATGTATTGCAGTGAACTATACAGCATCAGGCTTATGTTTGGCAGATCATACTTCAGTTACGTGTCCCGTGGATGTTTCTCCGGTACAGCATTCTGTCATATATTTCAATGTGCTTTTCTGTACACATCTTCTGTAAATCACAGTGGTTCTTTACTTAAATTTGTCATCGGGTAAAGCAGACTGATTTCTTTTTCTAAAGCTGTGTTCATAATGGTAGTTGTACATCAATGCTGTGAACTATAAATAGCATTGATAGCTCTTTATATCCTTATGCTAAATTAAAGAAAATAAGCTAAAGATATTTTTTACTCCCAAACCATAACTGAATTGCATTTGGCAATAGACTGTTAAAAGAGCATTCATTGTCTGTAGCCAGTCTTGCATGCAAAACGTTTTTCAGTCAGTGAATCCTGTTTAAAATGATGAGAGAACAACATAGAATGGATCTGATTCATATACAGTATATTTATAGAGAGGTAAAGCCATAATATGCATAAACAGAAAACTGTAGTATTTGCATAGCTGTAATTATGTTGCTTTTGGTTTTATTAAATCTGAGTTTAAGTGAATATTCATCTGTTGATTTTCATTATCATACACATATATTTGCATATTTTTAAACAGTAGCAAATATGAGCAGAGGTAATATGATCTGAAGCTCAGACTTCATTCAGGAGAACAAGGACAGTGGGGGGTATGGCGTACGGCAGTGCTGGCTGAAGTCTTGTGCCTTGCGTTGTGCCACATGCACAGTAAGTGTCACAGTGAACATTTTGCAGCTGTCACGGGAGGCTTGTTAGCTTTTCATACATCATCAGAGCATTAAAAAATAAACTACCAAACCATTTCGTGCCCCGGGGCAACCTGAATGTGTGGCTCGGATGAAAGGAAACTGTACACAACTGGGGCAAAGACTAGAGCACAGTCGAGTTCACAAAGTCTTTCAGCAGCATTGACAGAAAGCCTTTCCCTTAAGTGCACCTCCTCTTAGAGATGGCAATTCTAATACTGTACAGTGTAGACCATTTCATCTACTCGAGGAACAGGGGTGGTGGAGAAGGAAAGCATTAAAACTGGAAAACGCAACACCAGAAGGGCTTGCCTAAGACAAAGAGCATACTGCACTTACAGGGGTACAGCCTGGTAAAAACAGAACTGTGCTGTGAATTAAAGGGCAATGTACCGCTTGCTACTGCCACACCAGCGCACGTCAGGGTTAACTCTCCCCTTAGGCCTGTCTTCCCAGACTGTTTCTGAACGCCAGATGGGGTTGTTTCTGGTCTTGTCAGTTTTCCATGTCAAAACACATCAGCCCAGTGCAGGCTTCTTTTCTCAAGACAGGAAATGAATATTGAAATGAAATGAATCCACGCTGTATATTTTCAGAAATCATTAGTAATAAATGTCAGGGAATTAAGTCAGGTCCCAGACAAGATGTAGTTAAATTTCCTTTGATCATTCAACTATCTATAACATAATTTCTACGCAGAAGATCCTGACAGATATGATGTACTGTATGGCACACCTTGTTTAAACTAGTTCAAACGATGCTGTTTGCATTTATAAATCTAACTTGTCTTTCAGGAATATATTTCATGTAATCTAATTTGTTTCAGATTAAAATGAAAGTTAACGTTCTTAGGATTTAAAATGTTTATAACCCAATGACAAAAAAAGAGAATGGATGTGTCAGTCCCACAGGGTTATTAAAAAATGAGCTAGGAAGACATAGCGGTTTTCATCTCAACATGTTATAACATTAATGATAACTTAGCCTTCCAAAATTACCCTTCAATAGTTTGGTGCTTTTACTAATAATTAGAGGGTGAACAAAAGGTGGAATATGACTCCTGCTGAAACATTGCTTTCCCCTGGATTTTCAGTGCTAAACATCGAAGACACCCATTTTTCTCTTGGTTGAACTGATCGAGTCAAATAACTGGATCTGACATGTAAGTCATCATTGTTGCCTTCACTCTTGACTTAATGTCTGCAGACCAGAGCGACTGCTTCTTGTTGTGACAGTGCAAATCAAATCACCGGCTGCGCTGAAGCGCAATACGGAGGGAGAAGTTCGAGCTGAAGGCTGCCTTGGCACCATACGCTGTCCTCACACGTGTGCCCTCTTTGTGAAAATCAATCGCAGCAGCCGCGGACTGGGGATAGCGTGCGGTGCGGAAGATGTTTTAGACTGACGGTTGTCCGCGATGATCTTCAAACAGGATACCCCTGGAGTGAGTGGGATTCTTTCAGAATCGAACAGAACAAGCTGGCATTATGTGAAATGTGTTAGGGTAGCGGTTTTGTATTACGTCTTTTTAATTCATTGCATGATTTGCACTCCTCCTGATTGTTTATTTTCTGTATTCTATCTAACTGCTTCATGCCAGTTCAGGGGCATGGGGGACCCACAGCCTCTCCTCTCATGGAAAGGGAGCAAAGAGGGATACACACCAGGCCATCGCAAGACACACACAGATACAATCACACTCGCGCCCGGGCTGGGTTTCCCAGCATCTAATTAGCCCACCAGTGTGTCTTTGGACTGTAGAGCACCTGGAGGAAACCCACAGGAACACAGGGAGAGCATACAAACTCCACACAGACAGCACCACAGGTCCAGAACTGAGCCCGGGCCCCAGAACTGAGGGGCACAATGCAGACCACTGCACCAGTCTTTATCTGTATTCCCTTCTCTTTACTAAGCTTAGATAGAGTCATGCTATTGTAACTGACTATCCAAATAGAAGGAACACAAGTTAAATAGTTTCTAAAAACCATAAAGAGGGATGGACTATGGTGGGAGAGTGAGACTGATTTTGCACAATGCTGTGAGGCCCATAAAAAAGAATGTGCACATTGTTTGACTTTTGTGAAATCTTGTGTAGAAGTCCTAAAAACATTGTGATTTGATATATTCTGATTCCTCAAAGACTGAATCACAGCAAATGCAATTTTCTTTCTCTAATCCCAACCTCAACCTTAATTAAGACATCTGAAATTATTAAAAGAATGTGGGAATTTGTTCCTTGTGATAAACAGTGCACACTTTGCAGAAACTTATTATGACTGCTTTTTAAAATGTTTAACATTACCTTGAGGTTTGGCAAAACAAACTGATTATTCAAAGTGTGATTTCTTGAGGGGGTTACAGGATGTGATTGGTGGTAATTAAGACATTCAATTAATGAAAAGCTGATTGAGTTTGTCCTGGTTGCCTGAAGTTCTTGGTCGATTGTGCAAATATTTAATTAAAATATGAACTGAGGGATTTTAGTTATGTTGTAGTGCAAAGATTATGCCAATTATCTGATCAATTGAAAATTAGCATTCATTCATCATAGGTCTGCTATATTTAGAGAACCTGCTTCCAGAAAAAGGGTTGGTATGACAGAAGCTGGGTCACACTTGCAAGGTTTACAATTGGGCCATATTTTCCCCTAAACTTCTTAACAGAAGAGGCAGTCAATGCAAATGTAGTTATCAGCTTGTTGTTGTAATGCACTAAAGGGCTTATCGCTGTTATTCTGCACTGATACAATCAATATTTAATTGTAATTCCTCAATAATGAGTTTTTACAGTAATGTGCAAGATACGCCACAATTATCAAAAAGTAATTTAATTACCTGTAATAAAAACAATCTAAGCATACAAGATATGAAAGTTATAAACCACTGCTTGACTGCAAGTCTCTAAATACACAAGCATGTAAACTACTGTATGTGCATATGTACCTGAATTTGTGTGCTCCATGTTATTTATGTGTTCTATATAAATATGTCAATATATGTCTATATATATGTTTACACTCCTGAATAGGATGAAGCGATTAGGACAGATGGATCTGTCTACCTTGCTATGTAAAGTTTTTGTCATTTCAAACACAATCAAGACTTACAGTTACATCAACAGTTTACCCAAAGCCTCCACTCATGTTTCTGCCATTAGAGGGGTGCTGGTCTTGGAGATTCTTGCACATCTTAGAGATCACCCTAAAGTGATCTAAAGTGCAAAATATTTTCCTGCTAGAGAAAAAAAATAATTAGTTTTCCTCCCAATTCTCTGTATTCCCTCCAACTACAGCTGTTCAAATCGTAATACGTTACGAAATGCTTCTCAAACAAAAAACTGACAAGAATCCACTTCAGCACTGAGAGCATCAATAAGCCAAGTGGAGCCAGCTTGAGTCAATCCAGTTTTGTAGGGAACGTTTGTAATCAAAGTTAATGAGACTCATACTGCGTTTTAGAGAGGTCTGAAGAGCAGTGATCACACAAGCTTCACAGTATAGTGCGACAATGTGTGATCGGCGTCGACAAATCTACACACTACTTAATTCAAGTGCATGTTCTTCACTTCACAAGAGAAGACAAGCCCTGCTGGGATCCCGAAGAAAATACTGATTAGAGGTAATGTTTTATTTGAAAAAAAGTAATAATAAAAATGTCTTCAGTTTTAAATGTTTTTAGAGGCAACTGCTGACTAGAACGATTTACACATGAAAAGGCAACAGGGAAACCCAGATGTGAAAGGATATGGATCTAGTAATACACAGTAAAGCTGTAAGTGTATTAATTGCATATTCAGTCCTCATTTACAGAAACAGTTCACATTGTTCTTAATTGAATTTCAACCTAATGGGTTAACCTAATGTGTCTTGTGACATGTAGCGTTTCTCAACAGAACAGGTAGCCAGCTAATTACTGACAGGCTCTATGTAATGTATGGGTATAATTAGTTCAAAGCAGATTTCATAGCCTAATTGATCTAATCCCTGGCACCTGGTCATTTTGTTCAAGTAGGGGTAGTTCTTAAAAACCAGGGGTGGGAGAAGGATGGACACCAATCTCTTCCTCTGCATTTCATAGGCGCTGAGCCATCTGAAATCCCAAGCTGCGATAAAATACAAGCCAAGGGACCTTGGCCTCATGTGAAAAAGACTTTATTCCCTGACAAAACAGGCTCATTTTCTTTCTTTCCGTACTCAAAGGGTATAAAAGGAAACTTTTTTTTACCTCCTCCGCTCATGGACAAGTCTTACCACTGGAGGAAAAAATTAACATGTCAGTTCCACACAGCAGACGTCAAGCAAATGTGTTCAGATCATTATCTTTCAAGGAAAAAACTTCAAGCACATCTGAATCAGATCTAAAGCAGTACAACTGAAAGACACTAATCATTTTATCTGTGTGTAAGCTTAGGCATGTTAGACAAGTAGTGTTTCAGAATTAAGCATTTTTGTCTTTTAATTAATAATAATAATAATTGCTTACATTTATATAGCGCTTTTCTGGACACTCCACTCAAAGCGCTTTACAGGTAATGGGGACTCCCCTCCACCACCACCAATGTGCAGCATCCACCTGGATGATGCGACGGCAGCCATAGTGCGCCAGAACGCTCACCAGACTGGAGAGTATAGGGCATAAATTAGAAAATAAGCACTAGGGCTTAGAAATGGCACAACCAGTTCAGGCTGTTAGGACAAGTGCAGCTCTGCTTGGCTGCTGCCAGGATTCGATAATGGTTGCTTGCAGGCTCAGAGTGTACACAGATCCAGTCCTTAGACAGCAGTAAACTCCACCACATCAAAAGATTGGATCTTCTGCAGTGGGAGAATTCTGTACTGTCTAGGTTTCAAGGGGGTGACATCACTTTTGCACACGCTCCAGTCCCATTGAGCACTTCTACCATATGTCGTTTGACAGGACTGCTATGACTGATGGGCTTGGTTGGACAGGGTATTCTTTCGTTGCCATGCAACAGCCCGCCTTCATGTCTTCCTGGTAGCCTGTGAGCTTACAGTGTGATCAGCAAAAGCTGTATCACTGTCCCAGTCTGGGCTAACTTTCCTGCAGGTGTTGAGTGAAAGACAGCAAAATGGCTCTAACACGCTTGTTATGAACTAGTCAACTTTTTTGGAAACGGAACACATGACACGACCCAACACCACTACCGTTCCATCGGTGTGTTACCCACCTTTCACATTTACAACCAGATCAGGACAGCTGTCACTGAGGCTGTTTGCACTGCGGGTGTGAAGATTATGCATAGGGTCTGCAGACAACCTCACCCCTACTGACATGTAAATAAAAAAAGAAAGAAGAGCCAGGTAACTCTCCGGAGTGAAGCATGGTAAAGGAAATAACTTGTAAGGAGTTTATGATTCTGGCAAACAGGAGAGTGTAAGTGCTACGTTTTGGCATTCCAAGTTTCCAAGTGGATGCCAAAATACAGGAATGGATTAAAATCAAAATGGCAACAAACACAAAATAATCTGGCTTGGCAGAGCTAGGTCCCCTGCAGATCTTTCAGTCTGCAGAGTGGAGAATTGAATAGGCAGTCACTTCTACTGCCATATGAATTTGAAAATTCGAGTATGTCATCTATCACAATACTCCAAATAGAAAGAAGATTCATACAACTAAAAATATTCTATTGAGAAAGCACATTTATTTTTATTATGGAGAAACAAGCCTGGAAAGAACTAAGAAAATGTGACCATCTGTTCATGTCGGTGTCTACCTGTTCAAAAATATTATTAATTTTTTTTACTGTGATAGTGTACAAATAAAAGTAAATCTCAATTCCAAAGAACCTGATGTGAAAGCATATTTAGAGGTAAGCTAGTTTTCACTAGCCAGATATAAAGGCAGTAAAGCTGTCATGGACCAACTCATTTCATACATTTGAGAGCTCTAAAAGTATCAAATACAGTTAATAAATGTGGCAAGGTTTGAGAGACTGTCTACATCAGGTCTTTCTAGTCTTGTCCCAGGACGTTCTGGGACGTCTGTTTCTTGGTCTCTTTCAATCAGCAGCAACTCAAAAGCTGGAAAGTTGGTCCAATGAAGCCAGTTATACGCTAATTTAACTCATTAAGAGCTGAGTTGGAATAAGAATCTGTAAACACACCCAGACCTCCAGTAACTGGACTGGACAGACCTAATCCATATGTAAGAATGAATCATCAACACAGAATCACGGGGATATGACAGAGCACTGCTGTGTAAGACCCATCCGGAGTTAGTTGCACGCAACTGAATGCAGTTTTATCTGCCTACAAAACAAAGCTTATGTTATTGAGCACAATGTGCTTCTCTATGTCTAATTTAAAATAAAATAAAAATAAGTTTTCTTTTATTAAATCTTTAATAAAATATGTTTCAAAGACACTTACTGTATGCTGTCTCTCACTTCAGAGACATTCTTTGAATTATTGGGGTATTATTTCAGAAAAACATTCCTTGCCTTCTGATTTGGAGTTGCACACATCGTGTTTTACTGTGATGCTTAAAAGTTAATCCATTACAAAAGGAGAAATATTCCTACAGTTTTTCAAGAGCATTGTCTCTGTCTTGCTCCGCAAGATCAATTTCATAAAAACAAACCGTTACAGTGGCACAGAAAAGCTTCCTTGTGTGAGTTTGAAAGCAGCCAAAATGAACATTTCTTAGTTTTGTACCACCAGAATTCCATTTCTGACTTCTGTTTAATTATTATTTATCTTTGCTAACTGGTTCAAAGTGCTGTGCCAAAAACATAATCATAGACCGATACTGACCACCTTTTATGTGTTGTAACTGTGGGGCACTAAGACATTCAGCTTCCTCTGTAGTGCTACAATTCACTGCAATTGAAACCTTGATTATGTCACTTTTTCAGCACTCTCTGCCACACAATAAAACTGCACTCTAGATCGTTAGTGGTGTGCAAATCCATCATCCAGTCCCAGATGTGTTTTAAAATTCCTCTCCTCAAAACAAAGAGTAATAATTATGTGTTGCCCGCCAATAATGGGTTAAATCCTTATAGTAAACTGCTTTCCATGCATAATTGCCAGAACCGATGTGTGTCAATAAAACCTATTAAATTAGAGCAATTTAAACCCAGACATGCCTCATCTAGCACTGAAATGGGAAGTGCTGCAGAACTAAAGTGGGTGTTTGACCCACCAGAGAGGATACTGTGGTTTTTGTTGGATGTCTTCATGTTCTTGACGGAAATGAACTTCACTCTCCATCCATTATCAGAAAGCTGCTTATTCCTGGTCAGGGCTGTGGCAATTCATCCCATCCCAGAAGCACAAGGCATCACTGAGCAGGAGGCCAGTCTTCGTTTTACCATGTAAATTGGAAATCTAGCCATATAGAGCACATGTGGGAATGATGCATCATGTTTTCAGAATTACCTTTTTTATGAAGTTTCGTTATTTTGAGTTATTTTCAAATAGGCAGTGCTCCAATGTTAATTTGTAAGATACATATAGAGAAATGAAGCAGATTTATAATATCGCCATTTTCCAGCTTTGTCCCATAAGTGCACTGATAAATCATAGGGATATGGCAGAACACTGCTGTGTAACACCCATCCATTCACATTTTGCAGAGGTAGTTATAAGAAACAGACAGATTGCAGACAAGGTAGAAAACATTATATGAAAGTGGTTGAGTTGCTGCTATGTTACCATGAAATCATAACCTTCAGTTTATAAATAAATTACTACACAACAAGGTATGAGGGAGCACATTAAATATCATTTAATTTTGTCTACAAGTGCTTTTGTTTTAAGATGGCCTTCTCCCTGTAGAGGCAGGCAGTCAATTCTGTCTTAACTTAATATTAAAAAATAAAATATTAAAAATAATTTAGAGACATTTGAAGGGTATATTAGATCAAATTTCTCCTGAATTTAGAATTCTATAGTAATATAAATCAATTCTTCCCATGATTAAAACTTTATTTAGGGGGAGATGACATTTCTGACAGGCTTTCACAGTCAGAAATGAGAAGCTGTGAATCTTAATTTTGTTTGTAGTGATCTTTTAGTCATCTCCTGTAAATGTCTCTTATCCCACTGTGTGTGACAGGTCATAACAGGTCCTTCCTCTATAAGGTACGGTAAGCAGTTCATGATCAGTACTGTGTGGCAGTACATCCTGGAGATGAAAATAAACAAGGTTTATGTTACGTTTATACAAACTTGTATTTTCTTAACATTGGTTTGAAAAATATCAAAACTGGTTTCCTGGAACAACTAAAAACCTAGTGATGGTATTTAAAATCACTGACATGTTAAATATATTTCATGAAGAGCTTCTTCACAAGGGTCTGACCTCTTTCACAAAGAGCAATTGAGAGGAAAATGGTTTCAGAAATTCTGGAATGAAGACTGAGAAAAAAACTTTCAAACTGTTTTTTTGGAATTTAGACATTTTATATGATGTTACATACAAAGGCTCACATATAAATTGGTATTTAGGCTTCACCTCTTAATTATTTCAGCATTTGTCATTTTGCAAAGACATGCTGTCTAGGTTAATTGGCATCTTAATTAGCCCCAGAATATCTGTGTGTGTGTGTGCCCTGCACTGAACTTGCATCCCATTTAGGGTTTATTCTGTTTTGTGCCCATTCTGTGCGAGGTTAGACTCCAGCTCACTGGGTTCCTGTTTGAGATAAGTGACTGGCGTCTGGGAAAATTGGCCCGGGTGTGAGAGTGTGTGTCTGCCCTGTGATGGACTTGCGTCCCGACCGCAGCGTACCCTGCCTTGTGCCTGTTGCTTGCCGGGATAGGCTCCAGCTCCCCGGTGACCCTGAATTGGAAGAAGACGTGAGGAAATGAGTGGATGGGTGAATGGACACTAGCCATCCTTTCATCCTTAGTGAAAAACAGTATAAGGCCCCAAGAAAGATTATTGAGAAGTGGAGATCCATTGGCAAGTTCATAACAAATTGCACCTTTTCAACATGGTTCCATGGGTACCAGCACAAATTGGTTTAACTTTGACTAGCAGTGCTCCTACCAAAGCCCCCTCTCGGAGAGCTCTGGTCCAGCTTGTTATATATGTAATCGCTAAATCAATTTCCAGAGGCTTGGAGCAGTTTACAATCAATTAAGCCAAAGAGTCATTTTAAATTAAGAAATATATACAGCATTTGGAACGAAAATCCAATTATCCTCCAACCCCCCAAGGGGTAGAATTCCTCTTATTGAACAAATTCTTGTTTAATTAATTCATAAGTTACAAACATACCTAATCATTAAAAATGGGTGACTTAGGGTGTAAGATTTACGGGACTGGGGTCTCCAAACCCAGGGTTAGAAGCACCGGCTGCCGTGTGAGCTCCAGAACTACCAATATTTTTGATCATATTGTTTAAGCAGGGGTGGGCGCATTTTCACTTGGCATGTGGTTGAGAACAGGATTGCATCTACACAGTGCTAAATAACTATCTTCTCGTCCCACACTCCATAGTCAACTTATCTGACTGATGGTTATGATTCAGTTGATCTTGCATTTCATGATCAGAATTGTAACTGAAATGTGACCTGAAAAGGTGTTTTCACAGCGTTGTCAAAGAATTAACTTCATAGAAGACGCATGTATTTTTATTTCAGAAGTTGATACATATTTGGGCATCACAGTGGTGCAGTGGTTAGCTGGCACACTGTGCTGGTTTCAGTTCCTGGAGTGCTGTCTGTGTGGAGTTTGTATGTTCTCCCCATGTTCCTGTGGGTTTCCTCCAGGGGCTCTGCTTTCCTCCCACAGTCCAAAGACACACTGGTATGATAACTGGCTTCTGGGAAAATTAGCCCTGGTGCGAGTGTGTGCCGATGTGTGCTCAGCAATGGACAGGTGTGCGTTGCTTGCTGGGAGAGGCTCTGGCTTCTCCGTGACACTGTGTTGGATGAAGCAATTAGTGAATGGATGGATGGGTACAATTCTGTTTTGTATCCTATACAATACAATCCTACAAAAGATAAAAACACAAACCTCAGTATCTGCACTTAATTTGACTTTTGCTTTTGAAAGCACAAACAACCTGACTGGCACCGTGAAGCTTCTAGTAAAATAAAAAAAGCTCTGCCAAGAAAAAGGAAATGCATTTCAGTGCTCCATATTCATTGTGATTCTGTTTCACCGGACACTGAAGACACCATAACTAACCTCATTAGGATGAGCGCAGAGAATGAACGCATTCTCTTAAACCACAGTATGAATGAATACTTTACCATTTTCACCATTAAAGAAAGTAATGGGGGGAAGCAGATAATTGCTTTGTTAATGTGAATACAGTTTAGGATGAGCACCCCAATAATTTTGAAAAGTTGGCTCCAATACCCATGAGTTTAAACCCTGTGACATTTGGCTCACACCAATTCAGACGTGAAATATTTCTCATTTCTCATTTCTAATGTTCCAGAAGACACCTCCTGACCAGTCTCTGTGTCCACTGCAGCTCAGCAACAGAAATGACAATTTCATCTTATGCTCCATCTGAATACCGTTAATATGCCCCCTGGCCCTTGTATTGAAGATAACATGTTAAGAAAAGTGCTTTGGTTTAGGGAGTACAAAGCCAAATTTAAAAAAAGAGAGCACACCATGACAGTTCTCTTCGCGGAAGAGTGAATAGATATTTTAATACATTATGGCTCTCCAGGCTCCTTGCAAACAGTAAACATCCATTAGCATAATCCTAAAACATTGATGAAGTTTCCCAGGAGGCTTATTCCTGCAGGCTTCGGCAGGGCGCATCGGAACGAGCAGGAAATGCCTCCTGTGGCACCACAGCTTAGCACTAATGGCAAAGGTCACCCTAAAAAAAGCCTGTGCTTGCGCATCAGGGAAAAAAAAGTCTTCCTCTTTCACAGGTAAGAGGATCCTCTTCATGTATTATTCAAGGAGCTCACACTTTAAATAACCGTCTTTGAGGTCTGTTTTGCTTATCGGATGAAAAATCAAGAGGTGACCTTTTGCTCATTAGAGAGGATGACCTGGCACTGCATCCCCATATCAAATAGAGAAGTGTTGTGGTGTGAGTGCATGTTTACATGTTCTTGTAGGGAAACACTTGCAGGAAGAGCACTTTCCTGTGTAATCTGAATAAAACACATCTGGGCACAGTCATTCAGCAGATGCAGAGTTACAGTACCTGTTTTAATTGAGATTCCTTATTTTAACTCCTTTTCAAACAGGCGCTGCAACCCAGTTCATTTGTAAGATGCAAGTAATAAATCGATTTACAATATGCTGTTTACTATCTTGCAACAAAACTGAACACTCATGCCTCCAAATAATAAAGAAGCACGGTTCTGTGTAACAGTGTACTTATTTAAATGCTCCAAGATAATTTCACCACCACACAGACAGAAGTATTTATTTGCATGTGCAGTTCAAATAGTTTCTGATTTTCCATTTAAATAAGTGTGTGGGTATCATGTAGTTTTCTCCTGTTTGCCATTTTAGTCCTTCAACACACATACGGTATGTATCATACAGAACCCTGTGTGACTCTTTTTGTGCAGTATGACTCTAATCAATCGGGTGCATTTTGTAACTACTCTAAGGTATTGTCTTTGGGTGTCTTTTTCTATCTGAATGCCCCAAAAAGAGCATTTCAGTTAATCTGATACTTGAGGAAAGTTTGGGATTTCTGGTTAGTCATCTCACTAGAGACAAGGCATCTGAGACATAGCTCCATGCTATTTATAGTGTAAAGAGAAATAATTCAGTGATGGGATGTGAAGATCATACAGTCTTTCCTTAGTAGAGCAGAAGAGCAGGAATCAAAAGAGAAGACCGTGTTCTTTTCTTTCCCTCGCTGACTAATGGAGGAAGGGAAGCGAGGTTATTTCTTTGAAGTTTGCGTGTTTATCGTGATTCACTAAGGGCTTGCTCTCGTCTGGTTATGAGCAAAAGTCCTTGTGACTGTGGCACAGACAATATCCTCCACACAGGATGATGTAGTGAAGCTTTGTCCTGCTCATTCGTTCAAGGATAAAAAAGATTTTTTTCCATCTGCATGTGTGTTCCATCTTGGGGGGGCTAATGCTTTTAAAGGCTTTCTATAAGTATTGAAAAGGCCAAAACACTTTTGGTGAAGTCTCAAGGGTATTGTATCCAGCTGCACAAGGAAAAAAAAACATCTTCACCATGTTTACAGGCCCAAAAGAAGCCAAATGTCTTCAGTAACAAATGTTTCTTAAAAATGATCCAATTAACGATCCTCCCCTCCCTCACCTTTTCATGAAGTGTGATTTCAGAAAATGCCAGAAAATTTAATTTCTTGTTTTAATAGTCTGAGTTCATTTCATTCTAATGAGTGGGTCAGACATTTGTAGTCCCTATGAACATCCCGTACCTTAAATTAATTAACTACCAATTTTTAGAATTAATAAGACAAATGAGAATGGTTTAACAAACAGGACAGAAGGAAAATGTAATAATGTATCGACCTTTTTTCAGAGTGTCAGTGTGAAAGTGTATATCTAACTTTTTTCAATTTGGGGATTTCCTTTTCAAAATACAATTTATAGAAGGATTTAATTTGTTTCCTATCCTGATAAATATTTTTAATCAAAATCACCCACTAATTGATATTCATATTTGCACAGCTTCTCATACTTAAACAAGGTCAGTGCTTATTTCCAGTTTCCAACAAGCAGAATTCCCATCCAAGACAAGATACTCAGGATTTAAATTTCACAGTCAAATTCCTGCTACTGTCTGTGAACACAACCTCTCAAAGCTTTGCCTTCCAGTTCAAGATTTGATTCACTTTCGCTAATCAATAAACGTTTTGAAGGACCACTTAAATGATGACAGAAAATAACTCATTTAATTTCCTTTGCCTGATTATCTTTTTAAAGGCTTTATACTTCCCAAAACTTTCAAGAAAGAGGTGCTCTTGCTACTTTTTTTATTTATCCTTTCTTCATCGTGTATTGACTGTTGCTAAACTTGCAGTGATCCGTACTTACTGTAGCTTGTACAGCACCTGAAAAAGTTCCAGATCATTGTTATTTAAGGTATAAAACATTGTTGTAAGGCTTAGGAAATATAAAGATGTGTAATATCCAAGAATTTTGTATAAAAAGTAAAACATTTGAAGAGATAAGAGATTTTTGAACGATCATTTTTGTATTTTTGTAAACTATGCAGTCATATAAATGTGCTGCCTGGCCTTGGTCAGTAGGATAAGAGGGCATGTATGAGGTAAGCTGGCTGTGTGCCCAGAACATATGAAAGGAACTAACTTTTGCCTAGTCTGCAACTTAGATATGATTATTAACAATATTGGCATGTGTTGTTCTTTTATCATTCATTCAGAATGCATCGTAGTAACCTGTTTATTTTGCGGTATAAAAGACCGTCTTTACTTATTTTTGAGTTCGGTGGTTGCAGGCCATTCTTCCATATGCATATGAAATAAAGAGACTTCTACTACACAGACGCCTGGACTTTGTCATTTGTATGACACAACACATTGGTACAATCTTATATAAAAGGCTGCATTTTGCATTATTTGTTTTAATTTTTAATTCATAATCTACTATACTCTTGTATAATATACCAAATCCAATAAATATACAGTACATACTGTATATAACATACAGAGGATATGATACAGATAGGATGAAGTCTTAAAATACAACAAATGAGTATTGGAATCAACTGGAATCATTTGTCACGCCTAACCACAGACAGTGACCCTGAACTTGCACATTTATTTTTCCCTCTGTGTATGGATTGATGTGACTATGTGCATGATGAGGACTAATGATCAATGAGTGCCTGTAAGTCTTACCGCTACAACAGAGGACTCTTCGGATGGTTCCTAACTACTGAATCCAGGCTAATGAGAGATACAATTGCATGGTATTTCCAACATTATCCCATAATTACTAAGAGAAGAAGCTATCAGACAGATGAGAAGAAATAAACTGCCATATAGCACAACTTTTAATGCAGCCATTAATTTCCTATATTCTCAGAGCATAAAGCTGAAGTTGCGCTGTTTGCAGTTCACTGTTGTAGGACCTTTTGTCTATGAATGAGACAGTTATCTCACTGCTGTCATGACTAATTCAGAGGTATCACAGGTGGAGCTGATAAGGTGCCAATCATAACCAAATAGGCTGTGTAGAATCATGTGCCATTATCCATAAAAACATATAAAATATCCATCATAGAAAGTTCCCCAGATCCTGCAACTTGTGTAAACTGCTTAGCATCATGGTAATCCTCCAAAATCCAAACTACGTCTTTGAAGGCTGCCAAAAATCTGACCAGTACACTTACTAGAGTAGAGCTACAGCACCTGAGAGACCACCAGGTGCAGAAACTGGGAAACCTCACATTCATGGACATGTGTATCCAAGATAGTCCCAGCACCAGCTTCTGTTAGAGGGTGGAAGAGGGTACAATGCTCTTGTCAGTACAGTGCCATCTGACCCCACATCACTTCAAACTGTACGCCACTCTGGGACAGTCAAGACTCTGAACCTCAAGAGAGCACCAGGTGCAGAAACTGGGAAACCCAGCATTCATGGAGGCATGTATCCCAGATAGCCCATTACAGCTCCATCACAGAAACTGCACTTCACACTCCAGGAACAAAAACTTCGGCTGGAGTTGAGGAGGCTGATGCTGGTCAAGAAATGGACAGGCTCCTGGGAGATGAAGACTTGGTTGTTGTGTTTCATGTTGGAACCAATGACGTTGGCCTATACCACACCCTTTCTATACAAAATAAATTCAAAGACTCTGCAGACGAAGCAAAGAGCAGGACTAAATCAGTGGGTGTCCCATCTCTGCATGTTGCAGACAGGGACTCTGTCTGCAACATGCAGAGATGAACAACTTGCAATGCTAATCTGTCAACGCAACACACGGCTGAGGATAGGTGTGCTGGGGGAGGTCTCAGCTATCGTGAGGAAACATTTCCATAGCAAAACCTATTTACTTGACACTGGGTTACGTAAGAACGAGATGGGCACTAGCTGGAAAAAGCCAAAGATCTCCAACAAATTTCCAAAACATTAAAACTAGAACAACTCAAACTAGAAACTGGAAAAAGAGGAGATTCCAGAGAAGGTCTGCAAGGGTTATAAACAGGGATCACAGCCTGAAAGAGAGCCCCTTGGAAGGGCAAAAAAGGAAGGGCATTGTACTTATGCTACTGCACATACTGGACCACCAAATGCAGATGTCCATTAACAATGTAGTCTTATATAATGACATTAGAAATGTATGCATAAGGGAAGAAGTGGCTGTCATGGAAGATTTTAATTGTCCTCAAATAGCTTGACAAAAACCATCAGTGATGCTGGCAGCTGAAACTGAAAGGGCAGACATGGCGAAGGACTGTTTTCTTATTCGGTTTGTCAGAGCTCCTGCTAGAGGGAACGCCTGTATTGATCTATTGTTTTCAAACAATCAAAGACAGAGTAAGAAACACAGAGGTGAGCAAACCATTAGAGAACTGTGAGCACGTAATAATGAGAGAGAACGGGACAGAACTGGTGGGGAATGGATTGCAACAGTTTAAAGATATTCTGCTTCAGGCACAGAACAGATTTATCCCAAGAGTAACCAAATCAATGGCTAGGAAACAGAACTCTAATGGTTTACCAAAGCAATTAGGAAAAATATAAGAAGAAAGACAGCACTTTATAAAATGATTAAAAAACAGTATCCATTTAAAGAAAAGGTACATAACAAGTTTGAAGCACAGGTAGGTCTGAGATTAGACAGACCAAGAGAGAAATAGAAATAAATATTGCAAAGGAGAACAATATTTTATCCAGTATTGTGATAGAAAAAGAAAAGAAAATGATGAATCCAGGATAATAATGGAAAACTTCTAGATAATAAAAGGGAATGGCTGATACAAAATGAGCACTATGGAGAGTCTATCAAGGAAGAAATAAACAATAAACCTCGGGCTGTGGAAAGGCTAAGTTTTTTATTAAACAGTATTAGGTGAAGATGAGGCAGGAGTGTTTGGGGTAGTAGAATCATTTACAGATGTGCACCTCTCCAGGGCCTGATGGTATTCTACCTATACCTATAGGTGCTCATTCACAGGGAATTAACAAAACTCTTTCAATATTTGCTTAAGACAGGGGTAGTATACTTGGACTGGAAAATTGATCACGTGGTCCCTGTCCATAACAAAGATGACAACAATTATTTTTATGTGATTAATTATCAGAAATTATTTTATATAATTCATTATACACTAATACATCTTTCTTCAATTATTATGTAAGGTTATGGAAAGATTATGGAAATTAGAAAATAATTTCAAAATAATTCTGACTGAACTAGAGAATCATGTTGCAATAGAATTATCGGAGTTAATACAGATTTAGAAAAGGGCAATCTTGTTTAACCGTAGTGTTACCAAGTGCTTTGAACAAGCAGCAGTAATAATGAGACCAGAGTTTATTGTATGGTATGTGTAGATTTGCATAAGCCTTTTGATAAAGTTCCCGATAAAAGATTAATTCCCAAATTGCAGGTAGTAGGCTTTCAAGGTACTACGTATCTTTGGATTTTGAACTGGGTAAAGGATAGAAATGTAAGAATAGTGTAGTGTAAGAATGGGGTGAAAGCTCAAAGTGTGATGATTACTAGACTGCATTAGAGCTGCTGCTCATCTTAATTTATATCAATGATCTTGATTGTAGTATAGTTAGTAACCCCAATCACATTCTATAATGCTATATAAAAATAGCAAGAACAACACTGTGGACATATTGTGGACAATATGGAAGACTGACTGAGCCAAGGCTGTGCAGATGACATTCAGTGTAAACAAATGTGCAGTGTTGCACGCAGGTAGAAGAAATGAAAACTCTTAAGTATATGATGGGACACGGTGATCTTGAGGACTTGCCGTTTGAAAAAGGCTTAGCTGTTTACGATGAAGTATTGTTCGGTTCTCGATAGTATGGGGAAATAAAAAAAGGAGAGTAAAAACACAAAGGGTTGCACAAAGGAATCTTCTCTACACAAAGGATTTAAAAGAGTTTTGTAGAAGGTACCTAGGCATGGTATCATAGCTGATACCCAGAGAGCCTGGCTTCTTTCAGGTGATGAGTGGATGAAATACTCAGACCGAACAACAACGAAGTGAGCTCTTGTTTGTAACCTTTCTTATGATTCTACTAATGAATCTGATGGAAACTGTTAGAAATGGATTTGTAAACAACAGACACCGTTTTTTAAAGATAAGATTGAGGGGATCTTGAATGCGCCATCCAACATGTTACTAAAGCTGAGATCCTGGCGTCTATCAAGAAATGGGAGGATCAATTAGCTGCGAGTGCTATTTGCACAACTGGCTCCAAGGCCAAATAAGCTCATCTTGTTTATAATGTTCCTTATAGTCTTACATCGCTTACCATACTTTGAAGTGCTTTTGTGCATATATATTAGACTGTAATAAACTGTTTTATAGGGAGCAGGGAAACTATTTTTACCTCTTGCACTCTTAGCCTGATGTTACTTGACCTATATATTTATTTGTAAAACAATAGCAAACCTTTTTCCACAGCCAATAGACCACAGGTACCGACAGATGCAAAAGATTATTGAACTAGACAGAATTCTAGAAATACAGGCCTTTTGTATTGGTAAAACTAGAGAGAAAATGTCACATATTGAAAGGCAGTTTTATATATATAATTTCTCTGTCATATAGTGTATACTGTACTGTAAACGCATTTAACATGATCACTTTCACTAATATCTTCTGCTGTCAACAGAATCTTATGACCTGCACACGATTCCGCAATGTTACCCTAAGCAGTATCACCTGCTGTCCGAGACACCTGAGTAACAGTGACACCTAGGGGTGTTCTTGTGAACTGAGGTCTGCTTCAAGATTTCTTTCATGAATCGTGTTTTACTTTATTTTGTTGTTGTTGTTAATATATTTGTGATCAACTATAGGAAGGGCTCATTTAAAACTTATTTTAATATCCCTTTCCTTTAATTTTGGAATTACTTATCCCCACAATTCTGTTTTTTGATCTGCTAGCACTGTTAGTTTTTCAGGCTAACAAAGCAGACATTCTAAGGGTGCTCTAAGGATTCTCTGAAAGTCATTTGTTTTCTTTATTGTTTTGTTTTGCTCCCAAGAAGGGCAGCTCAGTTCAATGAGCAAATATTAGACCTACCTTTTTAAAGGGATAGTTCTGGGCACGGGGATTTTATTCCCTATCCACACAGCTTTCCTTTCAAGCCCCATTTCCACTCAGCGACTAAAGCCAAGAAAATGTCTGAACCACGCAGCACAGCATTTTAAACCATTCTTTGGGCTGGTAATTAGAGGATTTTCTAGAGCTTGGTATTGACTCTACGTAGCCAATTTTGTTTTTAAAAATGCTTTGGGCAGAAAGACTTCTTTTGGAAATAATGTTATCCTTAATAAATAAAACGAATTAGGAAAAACAAAGCCCCGCTCTTGCCCCTTCATGACAGGTGGCATGTGTGCGAACACTAGAGAGCTCCTTCGGCTCACACTTGGACATTCAGACTTCACTCACTCCCAGCTGGGCACGCAGTGCTTGCCCTCTCTATTCCATGGAACAGGCTCACTCAACCAGGCCATCTGGACAGTTCTGTCCCTGCACTGCTGGTGCTTTGCCAGGGACTCCAAATACAGTAGAAGCGTAGAGACTCAGACTGCTATTTGTTTCTGTCAGAGCCCTGCTGTGTCAGTAGGCAGCACTGATTGATAGCTTTGACTCCCAGAGAAACTTTCAAAACTGTAACTATGGTTTGAAGTTGTGCATACAGAAAGCTAGATAATTTGCCATGCATGTTAGGGTACTGCGGATGCACTGTCTGCCCACCTGCACTCTCATACAAAGACAAATTGATTCAGGTATTCAAAATCCACAGAGGTGTAGAAAAAAATCAGCCCACTTCCTGGACTTCTCCGGGATCAACAGTGAAACAAAAAAACAGAGGATGGAAGTGGAAACTAAAGAGAAGTTTTTTTTAAACGGAGAACAGGAGGCACTTTTTACACAGAGGGAGGAGGGAGTCAAGTGGGAGTCTGGGAACAAGGTACAAAGTCATGTTGTTGCAGCCGATGTCCTGGCTTCTTTAAAGAAGTGGCTGGATTAGATCTTTGGATCAACTACTAGCAATTAAAAGAGCTAAATAGCCAGGATGAATAACCACCTTGTCTGTAACCAATCTAATGTTCTTATGTCTGGAATGTCTACTTAGACTATTTAATAAAGTCCTGTGCAACTGATTGGATATTCTTTAAATGTTCTGGCAGCGTCTCTGCATACATTAAAATAAAGAGAAATGTTTAATTTCATTGCAGACTGACCAGACATCATTTGGGAGTTCTGATGTTTGTGCAGGACGTCAAAGGCTCAGCGCTAAAACAAAAATATTGCTTTTATTATCTTCGGTTAGACAGCGCAGACGCCTTGGCCTTGCTTCCTAGGCTATGGTTTACAGCAGCTTTGTTATTAAAATCGCCAGGGGAAAGACCCTAGCAAAAAAATAAAACCATGACACCATCTGTAATGATCCACCCTTTTTTAAATGATACTGGGCATTTCCACTCGTTCTGAGAAAATCTTCTCCTCTTGCACCTTTCCTTTTTTTTTAAAGCAGACTTCCAGCTGGAATGGATCCAGGCCATTACCGAAGGAAAACAATTAGCTAAACCAGTTTGGCACGAATTTAGCAGACCTCAAATTGCTAGAAACTGATCAGTTTCGGTATAGACACAAGTACATCGGACTGATGCAAAAAAAGAGCTGAATGGCATCAGAATGCCAGCGCAGAGGGTTTGCAAAGCTTTGGCACATACGGTTTGTTTTTTATGGGTTTCTCATTGGCCGTCGGTTCTCGCTTGTGCTCTGCGAAGTATTAATCACCAGAGAAGCAGTTGTGGATGCTGAACAGCAAAGAGCTAAGATGAGACAACCTGTCTGTCCCAGGTGACACTGCTAGAGCGATAAAAACAAGAGTGATTGTTAGAGCAAGACCAGGCCTTTCAATCTGTCATGGTTCACAACCAAGCCAGGGGAATTTGAATTCAAATGCGGCCGACAAACTAACATACTTCATCCTCCCTCATCCTCACTGAGATTCACAATTGTTCCCTTTTAAATACTGTTGTTTTGTCAATGGGAGGTGCACAGATTCACCTGTCTGCGTACTGAATACAAAATAATCAAACTGTAGTAATTATTTGCACAATAACCATATTTGTGTTCTAAAATTACTGCTTACCTTTTTCAGTGAAAAGAAGCTTGTTCTGTTTGTTATCGCCTTTTAAACTCTCTGGAATGTCATTTTTGTCATTGGTCATTTAAATCCCTTGTTGACATTAATAACCTGTGCTGTATTTAGTATTTGTATTTGTACGCAGCATGGTTCTTCATGTGATTATGTATGAGAATAGTCTAATAGCCATGGTTACTTTCAAAGTACAGTCCTTGCTGATGAGTCTTAAATAAATGTTTATTTGCAGGTAATAACAAAATTGTTTTAATACAGCTTTTCTCATCCGCTCTGAAGGTACTACAAAGTAAGGAGGCATAGACTAAGTATCTGCTTCAGTCTGAACACCTAACCTATAATAAATAATGATCTAATGGCTGATATGTAAGTCGATTTTTCAGACTGAAACACAATAATAAAAACTCAATATTGGATTGTAAGGAGAACATCTAAATGATCTCCAATTCATCAAAGAAAGTAACCGTTTTTATTATGTGGGACCTCAGAATGTATACAGAATGCTAAAAAATAACATGTGTATTTAAATAAATATTAATTGTATTTCTAATACTTCTCTGTATATACTGTAACTGACTTTTATACTAAAAAAGCAAAAATTAAGACATTGGATTATTGGAATGCTGTTAGTTTTATTGATGCCTGTATATCTTCACTTAACTGTGTTCTGAATCTAGGGAGAAGTACAGTATATATATATAAGATGTAATAATATATAAGATGTAACCACTGTGCTGCAGGTAACTACAATAGCTGGAGGAAGGAGAATAATATCAGTCCTTTTGAGCTCTGCCATGCAATGATATTGCTGGCAATATGAAGGAAAAAAATAACAAAAAAATGTTTTCATTATAAGAACCTCCTTGTTCTATTATCTAAATCCAAATTCACAATTTCATATAGAACATACTGTATATATATATATAATATATATTGTTCTAAAATTCCTTAAACAACACATGTGTAAATGAACCCTGAATTTTCACAGTATTGCTTTATTTGCTTTCCAAGAAGAAGAAAGAATGGAGATGCATAAACTAAGTCAGGCAGTACAACTACAGAAACTCATGGCTGCGTACTCTAAGAACCCCAAAATCATAACCCACGAATGTGAAGAAACTAGGCTGAGCTGGAATGGTAGTTCTTAGCTACAATTCCAGCCAGGTAGACGGTACTGTAGCCCTTTCGCTTGCTTTGTTTTAAAGACAGCTTCAGTAGGCAGCAGCTGTAGGCAGGAGAGCTAAGTGGGAGGCAGCAGGCAGCATTTGTGCTGCAGGGGTCTGGGCTGCTTGAGAGACCATATGGTGGTTCTCTTTAACACTGGAACCCTGTGTTTTAAAGGGTCACCTGCATCTACACGAACGGCCAAAGAAAAAAACACCACAAACATCAGAAAACACCGTAGTGAACATACTGATTCTGATTCAAAATAGTGAAATGCCTGAACCACTTTTGGACTGCACATAACAACAAGAGGGTTCAATCCGTCAAGAATTTATAGCAACCCCCCCAAAAAAAAACACCTCAGGAAATTCTATTCCACGGGTTACAAAAGAGACCAAAGCTGGTGTATAACGATTTACGGAAGTTTAAATTTAAACATAATTCTACATAACTTTAGGCAGGTAGCTGTAAAAATTGTAACCTGTATTGTAACCGGTACCCGAGCTCATTCCGCTCCCGGGCTGAGCTCACCGGAGCTGCCGCTGCACTGTGCTTCCAAAGGATTTGAAGGCATTACAGTTCGGACACGAATACCGAGAAAAGATAGTTACTTTTATTAGCAAACTAACTGGTTCTGAGGATAGAGGGATCGGCTGAGGGCATCACTGTGAGCTACAGTATGCTTTCGGGCGTGCTGAACCACTTGCTCACACAGTGTCATAAGTACTTCTGTTTTCGCCGTTAGACCGCATGAGGTCTGTAATTTGCGCACTTACGGCTTAAAAAATATGAGAAACTTGGACATAAGTGGACAATTATTTAGGAATACTAGAGATTGTAAACTTTTTGTCATTTTTTCTGTGTGAAGCGAAAACTTTGTTTAAAGACGTTTTGGCAAAAGCAGAACTTGCAAAAGACAAGAATAGTACTACCAAAGATGCACTGCAACACAGGCACAATTGTCTGGTGAATACTCGCAAAGCAGAAACGGTAATAAAAGAGTTCATATTAAACCGACGTAGCAATTACTTCAAGGTCTCCCAGACGCTAAGATGAAAGCGACCTTTTCCGATATTGGGTTGGACACAGAACTGTATCGGCGGCTTGTGGAACAAAATAAAGTTTTGCAAAAACCCAAGACAAATGCCAAATCCTTCAAGAATGCGTGTGCATATAAAGTTTAATGCGAGAGTATAAAAAAAAACCGGCTACACAAGAAACGATACAATTACGCCAAAAAATTCCAAAAACAATTCACTAATAATAATAGTAATTAAATGCTCGTGATGGTCACTTGTTTTCTCTTACAGTAAGTCATTCTGGCTTCAGTATTCAACGCAGAAATACAGAATCCTAATCTTACCACGCACGAGGACAATATTATTCCACTTATCATAAAACCAGCAAAGCTACGGATTTGTCATTATTCTGACTTCTTATTGTCCGGGAAACTCAGCATGCACTTAATTGTCTCTTTGTGAACACGTTACTTTAAGATAACATTTCGTCGTTATCCGTGCACGGTGCCCATCTCTCTGGGAGCTCGAGTAATGCTGGTGTGTAGTACTGTAGCTACTGTATGTCACAGAGGGGGCCACCTTTCTGAACTGGAATGTGCCACATCAAACTGGCAGGTCTAAAACTCCAAACCCGTAATCCCATTTCTAGCAATTGCAGCCTGCAAAAGGTAAACAAACAAACTCGACTTCCCATCAAGCGTGTCCATAACGTATACGTTATTTTATTTCATTGCCATTTTTATCATAAAACAAATACTCACGACGGAAATACGAGAATCTCTCTCAAACACTCCTAACACCAGGCGAGAGAAACACGCGGGCGATAGCAGTTTTTAATGCACGGTGCATGCGGCGCATTCAATCTCTGAAAGCCGGTTTTTAAATATGAACATTTAATTATCCAAATTACAGTTTGACAAGTAAAGTACTGACCTCGGCGGAGGCTACAATTAGCATACAGCTGGGAGGGAGGAAAAAAAGCTCCTCGCAGGTCCGTTATCCCTCTGGCCGGCGCTGTTTCGGGAGTCTCCTCGCCCGCTGGAGTTTATTGTTCAGTGGTGCTGCCGTGTGCCAGCCTAAACGAAGAGGGAAGACCATCCAGCTTTCGAAAAGTAACCCTGGTGCGCGGATAAAAATAGCGTAAACCAGGTCATATATATACTTCTGCACGAATTCCACCCTGCAAAGATGTGGTTGCCCGTGACTGCTTCTCCCCTTAGAGCGCCTCAAGAGCTACACAGGATGAGAAAGTATGACGCGTAGCCAGGAGGTAACACCGCTGTTTCAATCCTGCATCTCGGGTTCGTGCAGTACTTTACTTCCCGGGAAGTCTCCAAGGCAAGTGATGCGGATGCCTCCAGGCAACCGCTAACAAAACCGTCCCCGAAGGCTTCAGTAATCAGACCTGCGAAACTGAAGGCTGAGCTCTTCGCCTTTTTTGTTTCTGTTGTTGTTGTTGTTATTGTTGTTAAAGGGAGACGGTCTCTCCCCTTCTCTAAGAAATAAAAATGCAGTCAAACTACTGTACTTGTACAGTATGTGCTCTCAACGCGGCTCCACCGACGGCACGCGTGCGCCCATCACGGAATAAATTCGATTTCGGAAAAGCGGTGCTCCCAGTTGTCCAGAAGCCGATTTAATGCCCGTTGGATGCCAGGGCATTATGATAGCATTCTGATTATTAAAGGAAGGGCTAAGCGCTGCTCTGAGGCTGAGAAACCGGTGTGGTCCTTTGCTCATTAATGCAAATCTTCGGATGAACTGAAACGCATCCCAAGAGGAGAACTGAAGCAGGTGTACGGTCGTTCAAATCAGAATGAATGTTTTACTTCATGTGATCAAGTCTCGGGTCGGACTTAGGAAAATAACCACAAGCTTTGCTGACAGAACCCCCTGTTTTCACGAAGCGCACTCCGATAAGGTACTTTTAATAAACAGGCGTTTCACCCCTGGAGAAGAAAAGGAATTAAATGAAGTCATATGATCAGTTTCAAACGTTTCGGCTCTCTCAGCTATGAATATTTGTCAATGTGATCATGTGCCGCTATTTCATTTCTATCCTCAATAATTACAGTATATTTGAAATGAGATGCTAATATTTAATTACAACAGGCAATTAGATTTTTGTGCGAGTCTCCTTCTGTTACGTTATGTAATGAGATAAGGTTGGCTAAGTGGAACCGCTTTTATCTAAAACAAATGGAAACGGGCTCATGCTCTATATAAAATAGCATTTTAATGATAGCGTTAACGTAAAAGGTCTAAACAGCGACTGTATGTGCTGAATAGGAGTTTTCCAGAGAGTTTAATTAATGTTCAATAGAAATGAAAGCAGTTTGAGAATATCTATTTAATTCGAATTATTGCATTAGCTAATGTATTGAGAAGTTTTGGTACAGTGCATTTAGATTAATTGTGGTATACAGTATATTGAAATACCCATTTTTACATTTCTTGAAATCCAAATAGATTTTACCTTTAAACAGCTTACATTTATGTTAGCCTATAATTCAGTGCATATCGTTTCCACAGCTTGAATTCTGTATTTTTTAGGCAAATAGCACAGAGGTGAAATTCTTAAATCGGTGCGCAAGTCCCTAGAATTGAAGATTCCCACTCTTCCATAATGTATTACAATTATTCGCAGTATGTAATTAGGAATGTGTGGGTGTGAAGGTGTAACAATGGAATAAGGAAGGTCGAAAATGAATGGTCAAAAAGGGAACAATAAACAGACAAGCTAAATTTAGTGCCGGGTCATTAAATCTAATGAGTTTATTCATGAGGTGGTAGGGATTGCCTATAAAAAAATACAGATATTCATCATATCACTGATTAAAGTGCTGAAAAAATACAGACTGGGACGTGAGCAGGAAAAAGAAACTTGTGTGTTTCCAGCCTGAGTTTCAAAATCAGTATTCTGGCACTTGATGGAGGATGGATTGGAAGACCTGCAAGAGAGGACATCATGTTTTGCACCCTGATCTATTTTGGTATCGGACAGTTTGTGATGTACAGTATTTACGATTGCACTACCTCAAAGTATCTCTGTCACATACCCAGAGCAGCATGGCCCCAGCCTGAGGGGGTGATGCTCAAAGTGACATTTATTGGCACCCCAGGCAATGGGAATGATGTGCTGAGTGTCCAGTATATGGTTAATTTAATAACTCTTTTGGAACCTAATCAGGCATTGATCTAATTATTAAACAATGAAAACTCTTAAGGGGTTTGATTTTGCTTTTTAACTTTGGCTGTGTTTTGTCTCGACATTAGTTAACTCAGGGTATTCTTGATTATGTTATGTTAAGTGATAGGCATATCTGTACCTTGTGTCGAGTACCTTGTACAGAATACAGAGGTGTCTTTATTTTGCAAATTGCTAGGAAGTGCAGAAGTTCCCGTACGTTTGGCCACATAAGAAAAGTAAAGGTGAAACACATTGTAAGACCACATCGCTCTTCATCACAGGAAATGATGAAGAAATGCTGTGTGGAAAACGTCCAGTAACCCTATACTGTATGTGTGGGTCAAAACAAAGGTAGTGTGTCAGTGTATAAGCTGCAGGACAGAAGAAAATAGTGGACAGCATGAAGCAGGGATCAGAAGGTTCCCCTGTTGCCACCTCCTAAATGTGCCAAAATATACACTGTATGACTATGCTAGGTTTTTCATATGGAAAAGAAAGAAACTGTTTTAATGCAAAAAGCTGAAATTCCTGCAGGGTCTAAAAGAAAAAGCTGTTGTGTCTACAGTATCTACTTCTTTTTAGCCTTTAAAACAACAGCAGATAGTTGTACCATTTAAATATTTTTTTTTAAAATTACTTCATGTCCTGGTAAACAGTTTTGTTATGGTACTGCCGAGGTAAACAGCTGCACCACGTCTCTGTGGAGCTTCTGGATTAATGCAATGGACATCATATCAAGTCACTGCCGAATAATAATAATTAGATCTGTGCTGAAAAACATGTTGTGTGATGTACAAATTATGGAGGTGCCACACAAGAAAACCTCGCCGAGCAAAACCAGAGAGAAAAATCCATTTTGAGTTGACATGAATTGTTGTGCAATGGTTTTAGTACAGATGTTTCATCACCATAGTGCAGATATTCAAGAGCAGATCTTGTGATCAAAGTAACAGCCATTGGTGGCTCACTTTTGTTAGAGGTTGACTGCAGCTAGAGCTCTTGTTTGCCTGACTTAATGAAGATGAGGAGGCTTAAATCTTGAAACATTGAAAAAATAGCAGAGGTGATTACGTTTGTACTTTAAAAACACTTTAATTGTAAAATAAGACAAAAGATGAAATTACAGCAGATAATGTACCTCAGACCTTTACTCAACACGTTTTCTAATTACCCTGCTAATGCTTAAGTAAACCAAACCTACGCTTGTCAATTAACAGCCCGTGACTCTGCACTTTCTTTGCTGCTAGAGAATATAAAGAAAGTCTTCTGATGCTGCCAGACAACCCTGTTCCCAAATCTTCACAAATAGAAACACAGATACGTCAAATGTATTTTCAGCTGTTTAAATCACACTTAAAAACAATTCCTCTGAGCTTTAATCTTCACGTCATGCACCTACAGTATATTCTTAAAAAGTATGTTCATCTTATGCCCTGATGATAAAATAACCCCTGCCCAACAGTGAACCCCATTTCCGTGCCAGTGCCTTTGAGTCAGAAGAAAGAGCGCCACCTGCTGACGAACCAACTACTGATTTCTCAAAAGCCGCGGATAAATGCATGCAATGTAGCATATTACTTTAATACTTATCAAATTTGTCCAAGTTTGATTATATTACACTAAATGGGTTTGAATACAGAATAAATGCTTTCAAAGCAGTAATCTATCAGTTGTCAGCTTTCTTTGTGCTTAATTGATGCTATGAGTGATCTCAATAGCCAGATATTTCAGCTGTTATTTGCTTTTTATCTAATCGTTTCTCAGTTGTTTCAATCCCACAGTGAAAAGTGCTACTGTTTGGTTTGAAAGGGTGTTTTATTTTATTCGTCATTTCACGAGAGGAGATTGGAATGATTGCCACACATCCTGAAAAGAAACCTTGTCCCAGACAGATTTGTTCAGGCATAGTCATCCCTATTCATAGGTATACATCCCCAGGAAAATGACCAAAAATGAACTACCGCATTGCTCTAGTTTAACAAACCCAGTCAGCAACATCCTGCGTCGACATCCGTCTTTGTTTCTGTTGTTGGTTTTTTTAGAAATCAATACAGGCTTCAGTAAAAAAAAAACACAATCATTTCAACATTAAACAGGAAAAAATGCAACTCTCAGTAAGAAGGTGGGAAGTTGAGAACAGTAGAGTCAGCACATAGGAGACATTCTTGGAAATTCTGTTTTTATGATACACAGCAGAAAACAGTTGCTGTTAATTTCAACGGCAGTATTAATGTCAAGGAAGCAGCAATAGCGTACTATAGACTAACATATCAACTAGCATCTCATTGTTGCTAAATATATCAGAATAGTAGATTTGCACAGCCACTTGTATTGTTCATCTCTATGTGTTGTTTCTCATGACACCGCCATGCTAAAGGAGATTTCTCTCTTTGTCTCTTATGTTCACAAGGGATGAAAGGTGTAGTGGGCAGAGAAGCTAGTTTACGCCCCTGGCTGGGCTCGCTCGCCGAATATCAGGGTGGGAATCCGAAACCTAATCACTTTCTGTTTCAGAAGGGCATGAAATATTTAATGATCCGGCTCCGTCACACTCGCACCGTCTGCCTAAAGAGGTTCCCCGGGTTGTACATGTGACACAGGTGCTCACAGTATCCTGCCAGGGCAGCGAACAAGAGACTGCCTTGCACAGGCTCAAACTACCTTTTCCGTCATGTGCTCTCTGCATGATTATCCTAAGAATGCTTTTGTTCCTGGAGTGACGTTGTATTGGAAGGTGTGCATAGATACACCCCTTTTTTAAAATCTTGACTTAATTTTGCGTTTTTCTCTTTTTATGAACCGGGAGTTATTTATTCACTGACTGAAGGCAAGGGTCCCACAGGAGGATGTTTGATTTAAGTCCAGGTGCTGCACAGGGCATTCAGGTGGGACAGTGATGTCTTGTCCGTCTGGAGCAAACAGGACACTGATCTGTACACAATCTGTACACTGCTCCTCACCCTCGATCTGCCATTACACTCAGGCAGAGAGCTTCTCTCTTTGCAACTTGAAAAGAGACAGCCCTGCTCTCAGTACAGGAGCAGTGTTGAGGAGGAATGAATAGTAATGAGCTAGTCCCAAGCATAGTGACAAAGATGGGAGATGAACACTAAAAAAAAAAGACTGATGCATAATTATTTTAATTGCTAAATTAATTAATTTAATTTCTAAATGAGACCTCAAAAATGCTAAAGTGAAGGGGAGAAAGCATTGTATTCATTTTTATATTTTAAGAGGACAGATTTTAAGAGAACTTAAGGGGTTAAAATTTTCTGCCCACCAGGGCTTGCAGTCTTCATAATGGAATAGGGAAATATCACTGAAAACTGCTGGACCACATAATTCTTCTGCTTTGAGAGGACTCTGAAAGGCAAAATAAATATATATCTAGAAAACCTCTATCTTTGTAGAGCCCTTAGATCAGTTTCTTGATCCACAGTGTGGTTTACGTCATAAATCCCCTCTGCTTGATCCAGTGGACCATTTCATCAGATGCCCATTGCTGCAGAAGGCTTATGACATTGAAAATGCCTGCCAGTCTCACACCTCCCAAACTCAGTTTCAGACTGGATGGGTTGCTGTCATCACTGGAGTTTTATCAGTTTCCTCCTTACCCCTGATCAATACTGTAATTGTGGAGATGGATTCATGAATAACAGTGAGAGCATTATTTTTCAAACATGTTACAAAATCCCTGAAGCTCAAGACTTCGATTGCTATTTATTGCTGTTTAAAGTATATTTTGACCTAATTGGACATAACATTCCTTTACAAGAACACACACCAAAATAATAAAAAAATAAAAATCAGATACAGAAACAGAGCAGTTACCAAATGTACTGTATTTGCCAAGACATGACAAGCATGTGTCAGAAATCTATTTCACTCTGTTGTGTGTTAACAGGAGTACTGCTACAAAAATCCATTTAGCTAATTTTCTGATGAAATTAGCATTTAAAACTTATCCCCCAGAGTTAGCCAATTTCAGAAGGCTTGAATATTATCAAGGATTATGGTTCGCCTTTAAACTCAACATCTCAGTGTCGCCAATATATTTCTTGATGAGATCTGAACATTTTTTTAATGAATGAATCCTAATTATTAAGCTAGAAATTTAACTCATTGGTTACTAAGCCTAAAGTCTCATGCAGACTAGGTAGAAATGAACATGGGCTCCCATACGAGAAACAAGTTACTTATGGAAACTGATGAATGGAGTACAAAGATCGGTGCACTCTCTTCCACAGTGGAGCAAGCCTCCAGAAACCCACTAACAGTTTAAAAGAGAACAACAATGACTGAGTCCTGCATAAGTTTCAGATGAACCATCCTGTTGGCTCAATATAGCTATTGACAAAGTCCATCTTGAAAAAGATGCTCCTCATATGAGGAGCAGGTCATCCATCTATAGTAGATTGAGTCAAGTAAAACCTAAATTCATCACCTAATGCATTTTTGCTATTTAATTCTACTTTTCAAAGTCACCAGAAATAGTGTTGTACGGAGTTTTTAATGACATGTACAGACTGGGATTTTTTCTTAATTTCAAATGGGAAAAGATCAATTTCAAAACAAAGCACGTGTTTATCTTAAAAAATGCAATTTGAAACAACAAAACACCAGAAGCAGACCGATGTGTCATGAATTTTTTTAAAGCCTTCTAATGAAGCAGAAAGTACCACTGTATACTAATTTTACACACTACAAGCCTTGGGGCAAAATATCCAAGAACTTCCTTGTTCCCTGGAAAAGTAATACCATTCTGCATGACCATCAAAACGTTTGACATGTGTTCTGTTAAATGTCATGTAATTACTTAAATCTTCTTCCTCCCATTGCTATAAAATATTAAAACCTGCTTCTCCCAATGTGGCACTAATTATTCTAAATTGCTCAGAGCATTAAATAGGCTGATGCATATATATATATATTTTTGGCACTTACTTTTTTCCAGATCTACAAAGGAATTTGCTTATTACCCATCTAAATAATGCAGTGCAAAATGCGTAAAATCTTTTCATTAAGCTTTTCATGTGCTTGATTTCTGGATTTTCATTGTGGTAGCCTTGCTTGCACACATGGATCCTTAAGTGCATTGGACTAGGTTGTAAAAAATAACACGAGATCCAAGATCATTATAAAACTCAATTTAGAAGTGATTCTGGGAACATGGAACAACACTTGGCATGTGAAGATTGAGCAGCATGTAGCTTTCACATGCAGTTGGCCTCTCTGTGAATTAAGAAAGGGTGAAACATCTCCTGAGTGGCTCAACAGGTAAAGGTGCCAATCAGGCTCTATAGACCAAAGACGGCACAGACCTTTGTTCATCCCAGATCTGATCAAGTGCCTCGTGCAGGCTGCTGTCAGTTTGCTGCGACACAGTAATCCTCTTGTCTTGTGTGGTGCCTGGGTACAAACAGAGGGGCACTTGTACAGCACATCCATCCATTTTCTAACCGCTTCATCCAATTTGGGGTCGGGGGGGGGAGCCGGAGCCTATCCCAGCAAGCAATTGGCACAAGGCAGGGTTCAGCCTGGATGGGGTTCTAGTCAATTTCAGGGCACACACAGACACGGACACGCACAAACTCACACCTTGTACCAGTTTTCCCAGAAGCCAATTAACTTTCCAGTATGTGTTAGGACTGGGGGGAGGAAACCAGAGCTCTTGGAGCAAACCCACGCAAACCTTGGTAGGGAGAACATGCAAACTCCACACAGCCAGCATCCCAAGACCAGAATTGAACCCAGGGCCCCAGCGCTGCGAGGCAGAAATGCTGATGCTAATGTACCCCACTGGTACATTACCAACACTTATCTAAAGGAAGTGAATCCAGTTTGAACGTCAACAAACTACAAATCCCGAGGAACCTGGGGGCTCAGGAGAACAGTGAACACTGGAGGGAACCTGACACGCCTGGAAGGTGCCTGCCTCGGTTAGTCTGGCTGCTCTGACCAACTAACAGGAAAGAGTAGAGTGACAAAGAGCGAGACGCAGAAAGGAAAAACCGTTTGGAAGATGGATAATTCTGTTGGTGAAACTCAAAATGGGGATGTGGAACTAGCTGGGGGAAATGATTCTGGTTAAAATGAAAAAAAAAAGTCAAAACTGTCAAACAAACAAGGATGCAGAAAAGGTTGTTTTTAAATACTACTGTATCACAAGCAACATTATTGTATTGTCTAGTGTTAGTAATAGTAATAATGACACAGTACAGAAGTATTATGTCTAATGTCGGACAGGGCTAATATTGCTTGTCCTGACCTCTTTGTTGGTGATGGTTGTATTACTGTGTAGGAGTTCCTTTAGGGGACAATGAAGTTGCCCCACTGCGTGTCACAAGCATCATCAGTGAGATCCTCCACTATGTTGCATCTGATGTTCTATCTCCTTACCTGGCAGCGTGGGCTCACAGTGTACAGAATACTGTGTAAGAAGAGAAAAGTCAAGTGCTCCTGGGGGCACAGGTGCAGTCTTCTCTGATCCCATGTGGTGCGAGGACTGTAGCAGTGAGAGGCTTAGAAAATAACTGGCTAGTTTAAACCTAAAAGGTCTAACCTAACTGAAGCATTCTCAGTAGCTCAGAAGACTGGGTAATTATTCTGTTGACCTTGCTACTAAGATGTATATGCAAATGAAAGGAGGTCCTTGGTGTGCCTTTTTGTAGTCTCTGGAGCTCTCTTTTTTCTATATACAATATATGTGGTTCAAGACCTGTGCCTCGACTGAATGTTATTGCATTGTAAAAGCAAGACTACCTCAAAGCTTCACTCGGGCCTTGTGAAAATACATTTTCTCACATTCCTCTAGACAAATACAGTAAGCAAGTAGGAAGTTGTCTTTGGTTTGCTGGTTCGCAAACGGATGTAGCCTCCAACCTACACAAATGACTCAACTTGCTGTTTCAGGAAATTACAACATAATCGTCTCCTCTGATTTAAAACCTGTCAGACACTCTAGTTCGCATAATACATTTCTATATTATAAATATAATTATCTGTGTGCAAGAAGGCTGTTTTGATATTAAAGTGTGCATTCCTACAAGTAAAGTCTGTGCTGCTCTGTAGTATGCTACATAGTATCATATCAACACTTAAAGACTGTTGCGTTGTTTGCACTGCTTCTAACTTGAATTCTAGTAAATGCATTTTATGTTTTTGTCACGGTGTATTCATGGAGTTTTTATGTGTTAACTACTGTCTTTTTTTGGCAAAGCATCTTTATTTTTTTCTTTGACCTTATAATGCATTATATTGTTATAATTATCTCTTGGACCCCACCCTGTATCAAGGAGGCAGCGAAACAAATCATCTATAAAAATAACAGCAAAAGCACAAATTGCAGGAAGACAAGGAGCTGTAATCAACAGACAAATCTTTCCCCGAAACTGTTTGCAATTGCAGGGATGGAAATAGAAGCATTGAGTTAGATTATTTATGCACCTGGCTGGAAGATATTACCATTATGAGATTAAAGTAACAAACTGAAAAGGGAGCCCAAACTCAGCCTGATATTGCTGAAAATCAAAATAGCCTCTAGGTTTTAATATTGTTTAAATTAGGATATTCTTTTTGAATCGAAAAAGAAATGTATAATTAGAGCTGGGATCAAAATAATTTAGAATGAAAAAAAATTGTAAAATGCAAATGAAACTGATTTCAGATTTGCCAACATCCATAAAGTTAAAGCAAACCCCCTAGGCTTTTAATTCTCCGTTCTTCATAAGTTACATCTGCGGCACGATTCACTTTTAATAGCAAACCCGGGCGTGATAATGCAAAAGCAGATGCATTCTAATGAATATAACATTCGGAAGATAAAATTTCAGTTTATATAACTGAAAATAGCAGGCTGACACAATCTTCTCACTGCAAAATAAAAGTCCTGCTGTTGAAAGGACTCTTGATTTTGTGCTTCAGTACTTTACGCATTCCAGACTTCCTCACCAAATTGATTTTTTTGAGTAGGTTCAAGCCCGGTTTCAATGAAGCTTCAAAGCCTGTAGTAGTTTTTTTTGTTAAAAAGGTTTTAATTTAGGTGGATGTGAATAAAGTGATGTTCCTAGGGGAGAATTTGAAGACACCTCTTCTAAGACCCATAGTGACCTTGCCTGGTCAATCTAACAGAAAACTTTGCCGTTGTGCTGAGTGTAAGTTAAAGGTCAGATTCAGGACCCTTGCCTCCTACGTCATCAAATGTAAGAAGTTGGTTTGCAAACTGTATACAGCATCTTGCAAAAGAATTCATCTCTTGCAGTTTCCACATTTTCTCCCTTTAAAGAAGTCATGACACTGTGAAGTGCTGTAGCAGCCAGGGAGTGCTTGAGCAAATCTGCCCAGAAGAACTGGCAGAAACTGTACCAAGTTAAGTGTACGAATGTAGTACAGACCTGCCCCAAAATATTAATGGCTGCCAAGGCTGCCAAAGGTGCTTCTAACAAGTATTGAGACCTCAGTTCTGAATACTTATGGAATCAACATTTTCATTTTTTCCTCTTTGGTTTTTGCTGACATTTGTCTTACCCTTAATTCGTCTTTTGAACAAAATAAAACAGAGGATGCATCATTTTGTAACACAATGGGACACCAGAGGAAGGGCTCCAACACTTTTGCAGGGTATAATGCAAAATACAGTACCAGACTCCCAAGTTCAGAAAAATGGATCTGGTCACTAATTTTGCAGAAAATGACTTTCATGCTGTAACACCAATTGAGTGAACTGGTAGTTAAGTGTTTGTTGGCTTTTTCAGAGAAGTTGACTTTTTTCAGTATTTCCATTCTGTTCCACTTCTCTAGATTAATTACAGTATGTCCATTTGCTTTGATCAGTGAATCGTCTTCAGAATTATTGCCCATCACCACATGCAAAACTGCCTTCCTCTAAACTGTGGTGCTGGGCTGCTGACACTTGTAGACAACATTTCAGTGCGTCACACAATGAGGAAACCAGCATCCTTAAGAATGTACCTGAAGCAATTTTATCACTAACACCTCTTTATACCAAACCTTTAGGTCTGCACTGGAACAAGAGGAAACCTCAAGCTTCCAAATACTGGGTTTGCTTTAAGCTTGAGTTACAGTATTAACTGTTAACTACTATGCCAGAAATCATTTATGTAGGGTTCATTAGAGATATTATAATGATTTATACCTATAGCCAGCTTTCATTTTTCATGGTACTATCTAAAAGTTTTTTATGCACACACAACCACATACAATTTATGCTGCTTAATCACAGAAACGTCTTTTCACAACTGGGTAACCCAACGAGGAGCACGGATATGTTTAGAAAAATGAAAAAATGAGAAATGAGAAAAGTATGACCTTCCTACTGAAGCGCTCTTGTGAACAGAATTATCGCCGCATTAAGCAACACCATAAATGTGGTTTTAGTTAGATGACATATTTTTAACAGCTGTAGACTTTGTACTGTTCTTCTCCAAAATGACCATACTGAACTGAAAAATATGAGACACTTGAGGTTGATTTTTCTCTGTGCTCTGGGATAGCTGAAATGTCTTAGCATGCATACTGCAAGTTGGGGATTCAATCATTTGTTCTAAAAGAGAGTCTAGGATTTGTATCAGTAGGAAGATAACCAGACAAATAACAGTGTCCAAATAAAAGAAATCGAGATGTGCAGTACAGTGTAATAACTTGTTCAGATTGTGCCTTTTGTGCAAGCTTTCCAACAAGGCTGTGTTGAGCAGTTAAGGTTTATGGAACAAGAGCTTTGGGCACTCTTGTTAGTTCCTTATTTAGTTCCTTAATAAAAAGCAATGGAAACTGTATATGAACAGTAATCTCTAAAAATGAAGACAACCACTGTGCTAATAGAGTGCCAGATTAATTTAAATATACTTTGATTAAAAATTAATGGAAGGTCGTGATGTTATCTTTATTATGGATTGATTGCTGCTATACCAGATACTTTTATTCACATTTCTGTGATGTTACTGTATTATGCTCAGAAAGACATGAAGCAGAGCTCTATTCAGAAACCTGTAGAAATGTTATATGAGGGTAATAAGAGTAATTTTACTATTATTCTTCTAGGAAGGTATTTACATAGATATGATGTTCCAAACTATCATATAAAAGTTACCCAAAACAAGCAATAAATAAACTCAGATTTGCATTAATAGTTTTATACTACCACATTGTACAATAACTATTGTTATTGCCAGTCTGAAAATATCAAACACCTTTCTGAATGGAGTCCTGTCTTGTTTATTTCTTTGTCGGTATAAACTGCACACATCTTTGTAAAATGACCAGAGAGGGGAAGGGGACAAGGGTCAACTCAGGCTGGACGTTTGATTGAGGTCTTCGTGTTGAATTCTTTAATTAAACCAGTTAGGCCCCACGATATTTTCTTCTACAATAGTATGGTAATTTGAAGGAAAGTCAACTTTGAAAAGTTATCACCTTTAACCTGTTTTGGAAAAACTCCTTCCTACTCTGTGGTCCTCAGAACATTCCCTACCAACCCTGCAAGACCAGTTTGTGCTCTTAGTAATATACTTGGATGTCCCTAATTTATGTGTCACAGACCCTGTGGCTGCTCCAATTGTTTCAACAGTTACTGTAAGGGACCTGGTCTCCTTTTACTTTCCCAGCTACCTTTATGCAACTTAGCGACCTAGACGTTTGATTGAGGTCTTCGTGTTGAATTCTTTAATTAAACCAGTTAGGCCCCACGATGTTTTCTTCTACAATAGTATGGTAATTTGAAGGAAAGTCAACTTTGAAAAGTTATCACTTTTAACCTGTTTGGAAAAACTCCTTCCTACTCTGTGGTCCTCAGAACATTCCCTACCAACCCTGCAAGACCAGTTTGTGCTCTTAGTAATATACTTGGATGTCCCTAATTTATGTGTCACAGACCCTGTGGCTGCTCCAATTGTTTCAACAGTTACTGTAAGGGACCTGGTCTCCTTTTACTTCCCAGCTACCTTTATGCAACTTAGCGACCTAGACATGGAGGTTGGCAGTCCTGATTGGGATGAATTCTGGGAGACTTCATTTCCCTCCTCAAAAAACCCAGCTACACCATCTTAAACTTGTCCATTAAGTATACACATCGCCATACGAGACATTTCAGACAAAGGTTGTTTCCCATCTTGTCAAAGATGTGCAGAGGTTGTACCCATTAGCATGTGTTTTAGAAGTGTTAATTACAATAAAAGCTTACAGTATATTTAAAATAGGTTATTTTGGGCCAGAGAACACAACGTTTAAATCTGCAACGTTCTGCAGATCTACCACAAGTAATTTATACAGTATGTATTATTTTCTGTTATGCAACCTTGCCACTGTCTGCTGTGTCAATTCAAAGGCCTGGCAGAGCCAAAGCAAAGAATGTCCTTCCAAGGTGACAGAGCGTAGTCAGTGTGACCTAGCTGGGTATTTGTTTTCACTGAGAACAGCAGAAAATATTCAAAAACTGAATGGGTATCAAAAATGTCTGTCTTCTTCAGCATTATAGTGAGTGATTCATCCATGCTTTATAAAACCATTTGCAAAGGTTTCTTTCTTACTCTTTAAAAATCTGTCGTGCTCTGTACCCACACCATGTTCTGTGCTTTACGCAAACCAGTTGGGTAGGAATGTAACAACGAAATTAATTCCAGTCTCCCCTTACAGATTCAGCAAAAAGATACGATTTTGTGTGGGGTTTTTTTTTCCAGCGAATCTGCAAATTTGTAATTATCAACAAACAGGGAAAATTCTTAGTTCTGCTTAGTATCTGGGTGTTCCGGATGAAAACACTTTGGTGAAAGGTCTCGGCCTGAGCAGCGCGCTGGCGGTGGCCGTCATGTGGACTGAACCGGCTGAGTTCTGCGGCTGAACGCCCCAGAGGGAACGCAAGAGGATGGCCCGCGCCAGGGCGACTGCGCCAGGCCACCGCTCCCTCATCCCAGCTGCAGTGAGGTGGCGCAGGATGGGATTAGACCTATCGCGTTTGCTGGAATACAAAACAAATGAGTGGTTTCCTATTTCTTATTTCTTTCTTCTGAGTAATTAAAACGTTTCTCTGAAGAGTCACAGATGAATGGATGAAACTCTTCAGCACTTTGAAGGATTCCATCTGCAGTGTTTTCCAATGTATATCTTATTCTACTATAAGAAAAAAATGGAAAACAATAGCGGTCTTTAAATGTGAGTCTGTCGATGTAGTTATTGATGTAGGAGCTTGGAATTCAGAGACAATTCAGTGAAAGATGGGTATATGTTGTGAGCAGCACTTTTTATGAATGATCAAAGTGAATTACATCAAGATAAAAGAGATACAGAAAGATGTGAGGTGTTATCTACTCAGCCTCACCAGGTATCTTGAAAGCTATAAGAACAACTATGACAGTGTAACAGCTACCATACAGTAGGCTTGGAGAAAAGGTATAAATAAAAAATGCAACATTAAGAAAACACTTGAGCCAGCACCAGTTTTTCCTATGGTCTATTTGCAAAACGATCTCCAGTATGTATAGTATATCTTCAACACTTAAAGAATATGAATCACAATTATTATAGGTACTGTATATACTTGCTATGCTGCTGTGAAGAGAGATCACTTGAAAATCAATTATGGACTCATTTTCTGGCAAAGGTTTACCAAAAGATTAATCTATCCTTTGCGCAAGGCTTAATTCAATTATTTAACTAATGCAAAATGCAACAACAGCCTTATCTCAATGATGTCACTGAATGGAGGTTTTTAAGTTAGCCAGGATGCTTTAGAACATAGCTTGCATCATCAATGGCCAAACCTGTGCATTACAATCAGCTTTTTAATCCGAATGTCATTCAGGAGGCATATAAATTGTACTGCAACTGAAATATCGTTTTTTTCCCATTTCATGGTTTATTTCCTGAAATCAATGAACAGACAGCTGTTTACAGGTGATTGTTTCAGTCCTTTTGCCAAGACAACGTACAGTACCTGCTCTTTCTGATTTAAGTAGAATATACAGTATATTCATGATCTCATACACAAATTGCCTGTCCAGCACTCACAATTGCATGTCAAGCACCGAGTGCTGTCAGAGAGAGTTTGTAATCCTGCTTACTTTCCTGGGTGGGCTATAACTCCCAGAGAGTGTACACCAAGTTAAATTCATTCCTTCTTAGCAGATGGGAACATTAAATGGCTCCAGGGAATGAAAGGAATTAGTCCACATTTTTTATTTTTATGTTTTTTTTGATAAGTCTCTCAAGTGGGACACTTTTACAGAACCAGTCTCCACCCCCCTCTGTAGTTAGGTATGATTGTTTACGTCTATTCGAATCGCTTGGCGGATCCTGCTTTGTTTTACAGTGAGCCCACGTTCTGGGCAAGTCCAGAAGTGTGGGAATGTGTTGGGGGTTAAATAAACCAGCATGTCCTGCAATTTGTATATTTCTTTTTGAAACCGAATGGAAATACTTTGCTAAAGCAATGGAGATCAGTTAGCTCGAGGTTGTTCTGAGAAAAAAGCTAAACTAAAAACAGCTAACAAAGTAAGAGATGCTATAATGTAATCTGAAGACAGTGATATCCACTTCTGTAGCCAGTTGCTAATGTTATATTTTAACCACAGCTGAAATCAGACAGACTGGCTCCTTTGTGCCATGGATATGGTTTCTACCTGACCCCATTATTCTAGATTACAGAGGGTTTTCAAACTGGTCTTTGAATTGAAATGCAATAATGCATAAAGCAAGTGTCATGCACCATTACAAGATGGAAAAGGAAAGTATATGAAAATATTGCATAAACAGAATCTTCAATAGTATAAAAGAAGTTTCCTGAAAGCAATTACACTCTATATAAGTAAATAAAAAATAAAACATGCTCACAGTCTAAGGCTTGAGTAACAGGAAAAACCTTAAAAGACAAAAATGAATTGGGAATTAGAAAAAACTAAACACACAAAATGGAAAAACAAACTAATATTTACAGACAATGTACAAAATTTTAGAATCCAAAACACCACTTCCAACATAACACACTAAAACTGTTGAGTTGATACACTAAAACTGTATCAACATTGACACCCTGAATATACTCATAAGTTGACACAGAAATCTTCATCTGGGAAAATGAGACTGTTTTCCTAAAATAATCAATTATTGGTAAGATCACATTCTAAACTCATTCTAAAAGGAGAAAGGCCTTTGTCACTGTATAAGAATGCATCTGCAGGCAAGGATAGTTTTAATTTTAAATATTAAAGAAAATATGCTCACAAATATGGAAAATAAAGCTCAGCTACTTTAAACTGAGTTCCTTCTGCGTTCACTTCTTGAACAGTATGAATTTGGCAATGAAGGATACAAGTGACTGTTTGCAGCACTGAAACACATTCTCTTCTGTATTCCTTGCTGCTCTCTTGCCCCTCTGCTATGAAGCTATCCCCCTCTTCTGCAGTCTGTCTTTTTAAGAACAGTATTGGACTCACAAACCTGGTAATCTGATTCAGACATATTCCAGCCCTATAAATTGTCATAAATCTGGTGTCTCCACTCAGCTGGGATCTGCTTTTTGGCTCAGATCATCCTTGCTGTCCATCCATCCACTTTTAACCACTTTATCCAGTACAGGGTTGTGGGGAAGCCAGAACACATCCCAGCAGGCAATCGGACAAGACAGGATACAGTACATCACAGGGCACACAAACACAACCTCACACCAGGGCCAATTCTCCCAGAGGCCAATTAACCTCCCAGTATGTCTCTGGACTGTGGGAGGAAACCAGAGAACCCAGAGGAGACCCACGCAACCATGGGGAAAACAAACACTTACAAATACAAATCTTATCCCTCTCTAGCAAGCTGTTCAAATAACACCAGGTGCCAAAGTCCCTTCTTAAAGCACTTAAAAAAGTGCGAAAATAGTAGTCTGCACTGTCGTGCTTCACTTTTTAAAAAACAACTTAAGGTATTTAATTGTTCTACCAATTGCATATTTAAATTTCTCGTTCCTGCCATTTAACCAAGTTTGCGGATTCATGTCCTGGTCAAATCCACAATAATTATTAGTGGGTCAGGCTTTGATGTCTAAAAGAAATCCTAGCAGTTGGTATCAGCAAAGACTTGAGTTATCATGACCATGTGCTCGTGTAAGAGATGAGCACACCTTAAACAGCAGACTGTTGTCTAACTCTGGTTAAAGACGCAGTTTATCAATCATGGCTACAGGCAGTAACTTTAACAATGGATAAGATGGGTGCACTTCAGCTCTTCAACTGATGAAGGTCTAGCTGAAGAGAAAAATAGTCATTTTATTATTAAATCATAACACATTCCCCAGAGTCCAAAACAATCACTCATGCTTGGGAAGTAAATTTGTTATCTTAGCACTGAGCATAAGAAAATTGAACATTTCAACCTGCCTTATACATCAACATCAAAGTGGTCCACCTTGTATTTCAAAGTCAATGCGATTCAATTGTGACGGTTTCCACACTATGAGGGTCTCAGGTGGCTCAGTGTGAGGAGGCAGTGCCACTGCAGCACACATATTCTCACCGATCTCTCGCATCACTTTTACAGCTGCCTTGCCCCAGAACAAGCAAAGGATTTCTTCATTCCAATAGCAGCCCCCATCAAAAAAAGCTTGTTTCAATGGCTCATGCACTCGAAAAAAAGTTACTTTGAAATAAAAACCGGTTGCATTCTGACAAACCCTACGAAGAGATCAGTTTCAGTCACAATCCTTGAACATGTAATTATAGGCCTTTTGTTTTTGACAGACGCGAATACATTATGCAAGAAACAATTCTCTAATGATCCCTGCATTCCCAGCACTAACCTGGCACGATGGGCCCATAGCTCTTTTTCATTAAGCCAAGAATAAGGGGCACAACTCATCCTGTAACAACCATGTATTCATGTTTGTACATTTCTCATGAGAACATAATGTGCAATGTTTTGAGTGGCTTCTGCAAAACGTTTTTGTTGCACTTTAAATGTTTGTAACAGACTTCTCCAAACTGCTTAGGAGGAAGTACTGTATGTGAGGAAAGAAAATTACTGTTACATCAGGGTGAAAGGTTCACTAAATAAGATATTTAAGTAACTTAGAGATACATACCATCAGGGCAACAGGCTGTGCTACAAATACAGGCTGCTTACTTTCTGTTATCGCTAACCGATTACTAAAATTAAACCAGCAGGTGACAATTATGATAATAAAGCTTGAATCCCTTCAGGTTTATTTATAAATACTGCACCCAGGGCTGGTGTCAGCTCCAGACACACCGCCAGCCCTGTTTTCAAGGAAACCTTCCTGATCGAAATCGCTTCTGATCACACATTTGCACGTTAGTTGGTTGATAATATTATAACCATTTATGATTTGGCTGAATCAGAGGGATATTGTACATGCTTTGGACTATGTTATATTAAAAAATATTCTTTTAATAATCAATTTGATATCAGTTTAGGTTTCCTACAACATCAATATACAGTAGCATCTGTAGAAATTTAGTAGTGACGAGTTTAGGATTATGATTAAGTCAGGGTTATAGTAAACACTACTGTGTATCTATACTGAGAAACATACATATTTCTTATTAACATTCTACAAAACCTCAGTTTATAGGTAATTGATCATCAATGGGTTTATTAAATTCCTATGTATACAACCTAAAGTGTGACCAATATGAAGTATTTGTGTAAACGACCATTTCATTCATCACAATTTTGCAAGAGGATGGGTGAAAATAAATCCAAAAATTACCTTTTATAAATGCTCTCAACCTCTATAACACTAACACACACAGCTTCCGAAATTCCTCCACATTTATTTAATATTTTTGTGCAATTCAATGATACCAACTACGGTACTATAAAATTATTTTAAAAATGCACGATTTCTTCCCCCCTTTCGACAAGTATCTTTCCCCCCCCCCCCCCGTTAGCTTAATTTCACTCATGAAAGCGGTGAGATTTCACTTTTCTGCTTTTCTTGATTAGGTTTTCCAGAGGTTAGGGTAACAAAGAAGGCTCCGTTTGCCAATATTTAACACTGTCATTAGCTGGAAAATTAACTCCAATGTGGTTAATAGATCAGGAAAGTGGTGTAAATTAGAATTAAGTTGCCAAGAATGGTTCAGAGGCAATGTTAGAGCCATTTAGCAACACTTAGCAGCACAGATTTATGTTGTTTCTATGATCTATTTCCATCACCAGAGTTAATTAACTGATTAAAGCCTTTCTGGTATATAAATTAATCAGACGCTGTGTAAAACACAAATAGCTACAGTGCAACTCAATTACAGCTACGAAAAAGCCCAGCACTTTATCATGCTGTTTTGCTGTGAGCGTGTAGGTGGGAGACGAGAGAAGAAAAGGCTACACATTCTCCTTTTGTTAAAGAAATTGATCTCCCCAACCCCCAACCCCCATCGAGAAGCACTGTACAGCCCATACTCTCAGGTTTTGTATCAGCAGCTTTTATAGTTTTCATTTGAAAACTCTTTTCTCTAAAGAAGCTTTGCAGTTCTGCAAGCAAAGCAGAAAAAAGTGACAAAGAATCTGGTCAAGGCACACACTGTATCTATTACCTCCATTTTACTAGCTATCAGCTAGGCTGGAATATCAGTTTTGTGAGTAGGAAGCTAAACAGAGACATTAGCCCATGGAAAGTGCCAAGCCTCGGGCATTCAGCCAGTACTGTATGTATGACTAAATTGACTTAACAGGAGAATTAAAAAATGGGGGGGCATCTCGAGACACTAAAATTGGATCTGTAGACTAGACATCAAATACTGTATGTCCACAACTGCAAGCAAACTTTTGTTGACTTTTAAAATGTCCATTTGCCAAAGTTATGTAGATCTTTAACTCATTCGATACAGAATACTGCTAGTATTGCCACAGAATGTGCACAATGCAGAATACACGTAAACCCAGTCGTGAGATCCTGAAACTAAAGAAGCCGTTTTTCAACAGAAGCATCAGTTAATGGAACTGTAACTGCAATGGATATTATACTCTTAGAAACAGAGAGTTGGGAGACAGGTGTGAAACTACCAACTGGGGATTATGAGTGAACACCTCCAAGTTAGAACCCTCCTTAAAGGTAGTGTATCATACTGCAGACTGTATCCTCCCTAAAAACTGTAAAATAGTTAGAGCTTCTATTCTCAGAAAGACTAGTTTGAGCTTTTATCCTCAGAAAGAACAGTTGGAGCTTCTATTCTCATGGGATAATTACTTTGTAATTTCATTGTGAGGATAGTCACACATTGCAGGCTTCTGCTCTTTGAGGGCAATGGTCCATGATTTTTCCTACCTTTCTTTAAATCTTTTTACAAACTTGAGAAATGCCACTTTACATTACCTAGATTGAGGAAATAATTGTTTTAGTTAATTCATTATTTTAAAAAAACAACAGAAAACGGAGCTGTCTCTGGACTGCTGCAGCAATGCAGAAATCACCTAAATTAAAGATTGTATATACATTTTAACCCCCGTTTTGTTTTTGCCAAGGACTCTAGTTCTTAGATTACAGCATCAAGGCTAGAGTTAACACTTACTGTAGTCAGGGATCTGTAATTCACTTTGGGCTATACTGAACATCATGCAACTTGGCTTTTATCCACTTTGCTTTAGCCAAAAGCAACGTAAAGTGCAAAGACTGGAAATTAAAAACCAGCTGTCACTGCTTGTGTTGAACCGAATGCTCTGATGCAAGAAAGAACAACAGTAACAGAAAGAACTTTTTAAAGAAGGCTTCTTCCTGCTTCATTACCACATGGAGAACAACAGGTAATGAAATTCGTGTCAAAAGTTCTCTTGGGTAGCCTTCCGAATGTTTATTACATCTTTCTGTCTCAGTCGGGGAAATCACAAACCCAATAAAATGCCAAGCCAACCCGAAAAAAATTTGCAGGTTTTATGACCGTTTTCATGCAATTAAAGTCAAAGGAGCGGCATGCTTTTATTAAAAAATGCCAGTCTCTAAGGGACTTGATTCCAGCAATCAACAAGTAATGTCATCTGCACTCTAAACACCAAGCCAACACAATAAGATTTGAAGGAGCAGTTTTGAGAGAACAATTCTCTCAGATAAAGTATATGGTTATATTGCAGTACAACTCTGGTTTTGGTTTGGAAAAATTAAAGATTTTAGGTATCTAACCTTCCCACTCACCCTGCCTAACCTGTATGTAGAGAGTTATTCCTAGTTTTACATGACACCTACTGTACCCTACTCACCCACCACTGTTTTTGACAGCCCTTGTAAAGCACTCTGGGTGACCACTCACCTAGAGTTGCACACATACTGTACTGTATATCTAGTTGTGTACCACACATTCTTGTGCCTCCTACATGATTTTAATTTTGTTTCTCTTTAGAGGGTCACTTTTGCAAAGTGCTCTGGATTACTATATTATTTATTAGCAAATTGTGTTTTATTATTTAAATAGTACCAGCATACCCTGCCTCAATATATTTAACTGTTCTTCTTCAACCCGAAAAAAATCAGGTTAAGTAAATGAAAGAAGTACAAATATCTCTCCATTCATTTTCTAACTGTTTTATCCAAGGCAGGGGAACCCAGAGCTTATCCCAGCAAGTACACCCTGGATGGGACACCAGTCCTTCACCAGACAAAAATCAAGTACAAATACAGTATAACAGTTCAAATATTCCTTAGGATGGGTGCCATATAAAAAAAATTTCAAAGTATATGAGTGTACTAGGGGTTCAGAGACTCATGTGGTAGAGGTGGTAGCATTAATATCATTGGCTTGTCTGTGTTAAGAATCATAGCATGTTTGTAAGGAGAAAATGTACAGTATCTGTTGGAGTGATGCTTCAGAGGATAAAGCTTTTATTATTTATTGGGGAAATGTTCGTCATAAACCAAGAGAAAGGCAGGAATTTTTAAAATATTGATGGAAGTGTTTTAAAGGGAGAAAAATACCAGTTACACATAAATAATGTAACATGAAAATAAGCAGAAAAACCACAGCTACATGCGAGATTATGATGTTCCTCACACTGGCCCTGTCCATTATAGAAGCCTTTAAACCAGAATGTAGCAAGGTTTGCATTGCTTAATTTCTTTTGACATCACTTGTTCTGAGAGATCTACAGTATAGCTGGTGCTACTATACGATCATCCAACGTGAAAATATCTTAACATGCACTTTGAAAGGTACTGTGCAAACAGGAGCCACCAGACTCCTGTTGCTCATCTAACTGTTTGAAAAAGTCATTCAAATATCCTCAGGAATCAACATCGATGACATTCCAAGACCTTATTAAGTTTGCAGCAGACAAGAACATTAACAACTGTGACATTTACAATGTCATTATTTCCTTTTTTATATTTGGAGTGGCCAGTTGTCTCCAATTTGGTAATATTATTATTGATTTCCTTAGCAGACTGACTTATCCAGGGTGACTTACAGTAGCTTGTTAAAATCCAATGTCCAATGACCACAGCTCAAACTCTCCCATCAGCCAGCTGCTGCGGCTGATTTCTTCAGACATCCAATTGCTTACGTTCCACACACTTGAATGAGTGTAGGTGGGTAGCCCAGAAACTGGTTGAAAGTTTTTGTGTGTGGGAACAAGTTCATTAAAAGTGCACACAAGCACAACTGTGGATCTACTGCAGGCATCAGTCAGCTCAGCTGAAATACAAACCAGCAGACAGTGGTAGCCCTTGACCACCACTGCCACACGGCTCAGTTCATGCTCTGAGTGATGGTGTTTACTGGCTCTGCCTCTTTCTAATCAGGTGTATTTTCCTGATTAGAAACTTTGTGATTTTATTTCTACTCAGAACTTGGACATCTAAAATTGAACAAGTTTAAATAAATGTTATTATTAAATCACTTCAGGGTTCTGACAGGTCAGATTGAACAAGAGCCAGCGGGTGTGTTGGTCCCCTGACCTAAATGAAGAAACGGGGATGATGAGTGACAGATAAGAAGAATATAAGAGAGAATACGAAAATAGGAGATAAAAAATGTCATTGAACGTTGAAGACTTTTTTAAAGAAACGTGTGGCGGAAAATAGTGCTGCCCATGTATACAATTCCACAATAATTCTTGAATCAACTCTTGGAGTCCAGCAGGATCATCTACACAATGTGGGTCCATATACCCACAACCCGTCAGAAGTACAGAGGTATCTCCTGTTTCTCAGCCCTGAATTTTCCTGCTTTGCAGTTATATTTACACCCTGGTCCTACCCTAAGTCTGAAGTGATGGTGTGATGTATGGCATGATTATGAATCTTTATCAGGTTTTTGAATACGTTCTACTATAATGGACGAACCAGACACACATATGTTAATTAATCAACAAGTACTCTATAGTAACTCTTGGCTGTTGAAAGGGTTTATATTTGCAACATTCATTGTTTTTTTAAAAAGAGCCTTTGTTTCAAAACTCTTCATTTTCATCATTTCATGGACATTTTTGTATTCATTTTATTATTTTAAAAAACCCTTCTTAGTTTAGATGGATTTTGCAAATTAAATGGAAACAAAAAAGATTTCTAGCATATTTTCGGCAAAGAAGCAGGTGCTCTGTCATCATTTTCCATGTGCAATAACAAACCGATTACATAATGTCGACACTTGGGTCTATTTTAAAAGTGATTGATGTTCAGGTGCTGCACAGTTTATTTTGTTGCTGCTAAAGGCTAGGAAATAGGACACACAAAATATCTAGAATAGTAGGAAGGCTATAGTGTTACAGAATAGTATCTGTAGCAAAAATAATCATTAAAACTAAATCAATTTTCATCTTCATTAGTCAGATGGGCAAAGCTTTTTTCAGTCCTGCAGGGTTCTTAGCTAATGGAAAAAGTAAAGGATACAGGAATGTGATTGTTTTAGATGTTTGTGTCATACGTAAAACAAAGAACAAGCTTTCAAATCTATTTTATGTAGAAGGTAAATGAGAAAAACAATATTTTGTTGCCAACAGAGTAAATCATGAACATGACAAGGACACCAGCAGTATGTGTACAGTGGTGTTATTCAGTTACTGGAGACACCTTTTATCAAACAAATTTATGATGTAGTAATTGAGTAATTTTCTGATTGACTGCCTGTTGCTTTAGTTATTCGTATGCTGTGACATTTTTCACTTCAGTGACCAATTACTTCCTAACTAGGTGATGGGTTGTAGGCAGCTGAGACAGCCCGTGGCCTGAGAAGGTGGTATTAACATCTGTCTACCAAGAAAATGGAAAACAATGGGGTTGTAGGCCTTAAAAAAACAACTGTATGTTGTTTTATATACAGTTAGATGAAGAAAACAGATCTGAAGTGCAACGTATTTACAAAAATTACAAAAGCTATCGTGAAACTGAAAGATGCAGCTGAAAAAATTAAATACGCTCCCATGCCACTCTCACATGTACTGAGTGCCTATTGATTGTTTTATTTCTACAATTTGCAATGAAGCAAACTGCATGGACTAAAAGCATCTACGCTGATACAGAGTCAGGTTACTTTCATGAGAATTAAAAATAAACCTTGCGTGCTCTCCACTCATCTGGTTTTAAAGAAACGTGAGGCATCTGTTTCAAAACTATTTCCTGGGGCTTGAATTCCTCTGCTGGCATACAGTAGCGGCAGCTTAGGAAAAGAGTACCAGGTACAGTCCCGTGGGCATCACACCCTTCTTCACACCCTTCTTTCTCTGCGGGGACATAGCTGTTGCAGCGTGTTCTGCAATCCAGTGCAGAGTGTGTGGTTTTCCCACTCTGACTAACCCTGTGAGGCTGCATGGAAGACGTGCTCATGTGAACCAGTCCAGTACATCTGCCACTGCCACAGCCACAAGATAAATCTCTTTCATGCTGACCTACTTTCTGACGGTGTCCAGCTCCTGAAAGGTATATCCTGGGAACTACTGTACTCTGGCGGGTATTCAGGAATTTCCTTACCCTGTTCTGATTTCAAATCATGAACACAAGATTCACAAAGCACACGCAAAACATTCCTCTGAAGGTTTATGACAACGAGTCCAAGGAAGAAAAAATATAGAGCAGTTGCATGTTTGTCCTAAAGTTATATATTTTCAGAAGCAGCACAACAGCAAATATTAAAGTAACAGTTCCGGCTGTTGCTACACATTTTGTGTGGCACAATGTGTATTTTGCATACAGACTTAACAATTTACTTGTTAGATTGAAAGTAGATCTGCTTTCTACTAACTCTGATGTAGTAATGCATGATTTACCCTAAAGCTGGGGTGTCACGTTTCCACTCTTCAAGACATGCAGTTCCTCTAGATTTCATTCACATTAGTCTCCGCTAGTACATATTTGATTTAATTATTTGCTTAATTACCCACATTTAGTGTTCTTTTTTTCAGGGACTGATTTCAAAGATGTTCACAATTCAAGGCAGAGTATGTAGAAAACATTTTGAAGCCTGGAGGGAGATTTTAAATTAATTCCAGTTAATCAACAACTTTATTCAAATCATTTAATAATAAAGTACATTAGAAGACAGGGTATTGACTTTGACACCACTGTCTTTCCGCAAATAGGGAGTGCTCATTATCGAGGGACTGTTGTGTGCTCCTCCTCTGTAATGTTTTTCACAATGAAGGGATCTCACCTTTGATATTCCAAGGTGCAATGTCTGAATATATCCTGCGCATTTTGGCTGAGTGAAGGAAAACAGGGCATTAAGGTTTAGTCACTTGTTTTTGTGCATTTTGAATCTACTATATTATTGGGTACTAAGCAAATAAAGTAGTCCAAAAGAGGAAGAATACAATCTGTACCTCTGGACTAGGTCAGCCATGTGATTGGTCTTTTTTACACAACTACACACAGTTCTTTTATGACTGTACTGTTCAATTTGTCTCTGGAACTTGTTTAAGAGCTTGATAAAATAGAATTGATAGAAGCTAATAAATAACTGCACTTTTCCAAGTAAACTCCCCAAATGACCTTTAAGCAGGGATCTGGAGTCAGGATTGAAGAATCCCTGTTCTAAAGGAATGCTGTTGTCATACTGATTGGCGTTTTGTGCTTAAGACATAAAACTCTTCTCCGCTTCTGACATTAAAGAAGAATCAATCAAACATGTCAAACCGCAGTATTTCATTTCACATGCTAATCCCTGAAATCCCAGGAATGCTCATGAACGCAGCGACAGGTAACCTTACTGCTGGTGAGAGATTTCCATGCCTTTACCCTGCCACAGCTTTCTCATGGCTGTCCATACCTCTCTAACATTTGCCATACATTTTATTAGCTTTTACCACAAAGTATCCCATTAAACATTTAAGTACCATTTACAATATTTCATTTTTGAAGGAAGAAATACACTAATGGATGAAGTTGCTATTAATGTGACATAAAACCACAAGGAAATATTCCTCTATATTCCTGCTTATGCATGTATTTATAGACATCAAAATTCAATGTGAAAGCATCCTAATGGCAATACATCAGGATTGGGGGCCCCACACAATCTGAAGATATGGTAGCTTTAAAAGGAATTTTATTACCTTTTAAGACACCTCCATTATTTTTATGGAAAGTTAGTATTCATGTGATGCCACAGCTGAACTATTAAGGGCTTAATAGTGTTGTAGCATTGCAATTATCCGGTCCTTATTTTATGACTTTATTGTGCACCTCTATATCAAATCAGCGTCGGGTTTAAGCACAATGTAATGGAACACAAATGAAAATAAACTTCAAACGTTTTAAGGAAAAGCAAACCTTCAAACTCAATAGGTTGTTGAAAGAACAATTTATGAACATCGTATGTATCCATGTACTCAGTTTAAACGCTGCGATATTTAAAGATCTAAATGGACTTTCATTACCTTTTTTCAGAACATATATTACAATGATCTGAAAATGTATTTTTCAACGCATCTAGAATGCTATAATTCTCCTAGTTTTTAATTCTAAGGAATAATGTAGGGTGATATACACATATACGATGTTTTACGATGTTTTAAACTGTGCATATTAGATAACCAAGCTTTGAAAAACACGAATTTCAATCATCAGCGCTTTCTAATCAATCTCGCACTCTGCAAACACGTCAGCTGATAAGAAAAATCAAGTGACCAGTCACATGACAAGCAAAGTCTATCAACATGGCTACGCGGCAGGAGTAAGTTGCATGTTTTTGTACGCGTTGTATTTTTAAAGTATTATTTTAGATGACAAAAACGGGTTTTGCATTTGTTGTAGTTATTTAACAACGCACAGCTGCAACAAATACAAATTTTATAGATTCCATTTATCATGGAAAAAGGCCTCGATAATGTTAGTAGTAAAGGCAATGGCAAACGTATCCGCTCTTTACAATGAATTTGTGTTGCTATGGCTGACAGTGTATCCAATTAAACACTAGTAAATAATTTAAGGTTATTGGACTTTTAGGTCTGAAGCTAGGGTACTCACGGTGTATCGGTATCTTAGTTTTTAATTAAAGGTGCGAATTAACCCAACAGAAAAGGAGTAGCTAGATTTTCACGACAGATTGCATACACTAACCGCCTAGCTTATCTCAGTTTTCTGTTACATTTACACTAATAGAATGATATTTGTTGTCGAAAAGAGTGTTTTATCCCTTAGCTTTATCTGAAAATGACCAGAATGCATTTTTTAAGTTTATAGGGGGGGGCATTTAACTTAACGCTTACTGAACTGTACGTAGCTGTCACGGGCGAATAATTGTTTCTGCGATTCATTTTTATCCATATTTAATGGTTTTCAAAACCAGAGTGTCGGGAACTAGCAGCGATTATTTTTGTGTTGCAGACACTGGCGGAGTGATGTATTCATCTGCACTCGCGTCTAGCGCGTTAGGACAAACCTGAGGGTTCAGGCATCATTTTAATAATATATCAAGAGCTGTTTTTCGTTTTAGGATTGTGAAGGGTGCAGCAGTAGTCATAACCTAATATACAGCCAAGAGATAACATTACCCAGATGCTCGACTGCAAAAGTGTCAAACTTGTCCCTGCAGACAGCGTGGAAGTCGGTTCCTGAGGCTTCAACTTAGACATGACTCTTAAACTTAAAGTGCTTACGTGGTGTGTGTACTGTTACGATAGTATTTTAATTCATAAAGGTTATTTCATTTTTTTTATTATTTGGTTGTACTGTTTACAGTCAATCGATTTTTTTAAATGCTATGCCATCGTTAAAATCGTTTGGGACGTTTTATTTGGTCACTGAAGCGCTGCTTGCGGAATTCTGTTTCTGTTTTGGGTGTTATATTATTATTTCGGTTTGCTTAGCAGACGCCCCTATACAGGGAGCTACGCAAAACTGGAACTTCTCATTGCGTTACTAACTACAGCTAAGGTATGATTGTGCAAGCGCAGTACGGTAGATGAGGCTTGATAGGTAACCCACTCGAAACACCAACATTGCCTTCGCCCGTTTAACGGTACAAAATGAGATTTTTGTGGCTTCTGAAATGAAGCCTGCTCATCACTTCTGTCTTATTTAGACAGTGTCGTATTGTCCACAACCCCGTGTAAAACCAACATCGCCGAAGTCAAAAAGTCACAATCGCAAAGAGTTTCTTACTTGAGTATTTCAGTAATGCATAGTTTTATTTATTCGGACTTTACAAACTACCACGGTTACGGTACACGGTGTGAGAAAAGGCGATTGACTTTATTATCCACGCTATTAAAAATAAAGAATGACACTTAGAGCTATATTTTCATATCACTTTTGCTTTCATATGACTGAAGAAGTTGTTTCATTGTACCTTGCATTTGGATTCAGCCTGTGGTTTGCGCAATACAAAGATAATGACGATAAGGTACTGTACAATGGTTTCAATTTCGAGGCAATCAAGGAGTGAGTGAATGTCTCACTCATCAAAAAATAGATGTGTAGATGTGGATGAAAAGCATTCTTAACACAGGAAGGTCTGCAAGTCCGTTTAGTCTTATGTATATGAAAAAGAAAGAGGCAGCAGTGGATTTGATTTCAAATCCGTTGTTTTCTTTGTAGCAAAAGCCTCACTTAGGGCTATAGACCAAGATTGTTTTTTATATTTGGACCTTGCCCAGAGGATTTTTTTTAAATCCTTGATTGCTTGCACAACGTAGAGATTCAAGACCAAGCTTCATTGTTGACGTACTGTAGGTGCATTTCTTATTTCTCTCAATTAACCTTTGCAGCAAAAACCTGAAAAGATTCACAATGCTTAGATAAAAAAAACATCCTGAAACCAAATGTTATGCTGTCTAGCCCATACAGTTCATCAGACACACAGCCCTGCCCCAAGCAGATAGAGGTCATGGTTTCAATCCACAGTGCTATTAATCCAGAGCTGTTGATGGAAAGCTATCTGTAACTAGAGGCAACACAGAAGAAGCAGGGCACACTGACCACTCTGGTGTTTTTCTTGAACACTGACACACACACCAGAAAACTCAAGTAGGACCTGCATAGATGTGAAGATGGTTAAGATTATAAGCAAAGGCTTTGGTCGTGGGAGTGTGGAACAAGCTACCCAGCCATGTTGTTGAAGAGGCTACCCTGGTTACTGTGAAGAAATGGCTGGATGAGATCTTTGAGTCTGTTACCTCCCAACTACCACATGGCCTCTCATTTGTAAGCGTCCTTATGTTCCAAGGGTAACAGCTCTTCATCCAGTACCTTCCCATACGGCCTTTTCTAAAGGAAGAGACTGCTTTGGACTCAAAGAGTTAGACTGCTGTGCAAGTTATCTTTCTTTTTCATTTGGTCTGTGTGGTTATGCAATCCCCTGTATGCTTCACGATTGTGCTGGTCTCCTAATGAACTACCAACTAATTAACTAATTAACAGGCTGAATGGGCCTGATGGTCTCCTCTCATTCGTATCCATTCTTGTGTTCTTATTCATGTAAGGGGAGCATGTGGATCTTAACGAGGGTGCACAGTACTTCACCAGTCTTTTGAATCCTGGATTTCGATTCAGCATCCGTGCCATACTGGGTTAGGCGTGGGAAATGGTTTAAAAACCCCGAAGCCAGATGTGGCTTCTGCCGTGTGTTGTCGGAAAGCCATTTTCCTTGTAGTGAGTCATGCTAAGTCCAGCCCAGTCCCAGAGCCACAGAGCAAGCACATGACCACTGCCCCCCCCCCCTCCCCCCACCAGGAGGGAGCTGTCTATTGCAAAGCCCTGAAAAATAAAGAAACGAAACCACAGCTTTTAAAGCAGGAATACTTCCTTTTTACACATTTCTCCTTGGGTTAGTTTCACAGACACAACACCTAGTGGTAAGATGTGTAGGTAGGTGCTTTACATGGAAGGTCGGGGTTTTATTAAGGAAATCCACATTCACGTTAGATTTGTTCCTCTCCTGTCTAAGTGCCCCTGTTGTTCACGTGGCCTCCTTTTAAAACACTTCAAAAATCAAGAGACAAAGCAGCCTGCACATGACAGGGGCTTTCAGACAGGAACAGCCTTTCCGTTGACTGAAAAGCAGGTAGAATTGAGAGAAAATATAACCACTTTAAAGGAGTTAGATGCAATTGATACTGAAATGTTTTCTTTCTGCTGTCGCTAATGGATCCCGTGCAGCCGTGTTCCTTATTATGGGCCAGGTGGATGATGAAATTGTCAGAACTCTGTAGCTGGAGACCTGGCAACCCTTTTCTGTCATAACGCGCTGTCAATGCTCGTACTTTTCTCTTTTTATTTCATTCGCGGGGGTCAGCACTCCGAATAAGCGTACATTTTGATACAACCATTAGCGTTTCTGTGGGGAAGAAAAGGGACGTCTTGAGCGTCCATTAAAGTAAGGTTTTTCTGTGTCCCCATGAAGTCAAATAATGGTGTTGGTTCAGTGGAAGAGCCATTATTTTTTAATCAGTCTGAAAGCACTATATCTCGATGAGGCAGCAGTGAAATAACTGTTCAATACATGATTGTCTCTGCCCAGTTATTATTGAAAAGGTAGTGATGAATAGCTAGATAAGACAATATACATACAATGAAAACTCTTGGGTGTAGTCATTTCCTTCTCTCGTAGCTCGCCCTAGTGTTGGCCTCTTACTGACCGCCCTGAGCAGTAAGAAGCAAGAGGGCTGCTCAGAGCCAGCAGGAATGGCGCAGAGGAAGCCCACGATGGCCTGTCTTGAACGGGGAACACATAGACAGCTGGGAGATGCCCAACCCGTTCAGGATCGATCTCGTTAGCCGCGTGCTTTCCGGACGGCAGTGTGGGAAGAGGCTAGCTCCTGTTCCTCTCCTCTCCTCTCTCCGCAGGCCCGTGTACTGGCTGGGGAATGACACCCTACGGGTCTCCATGGCCCTGTTCGCCGAGAACCGCCGCCGACTGTGTGAACGGCTGAGGGCCAAGTCCGAGGTGGCCAGGAAGTCGGTGGTCGTGCTGCAGGGCGGGGAGCAGACCCGGAAGCACTGCACCGACACGGACCTGCTCTTTCGCCAGGTAACGGCAGTGTGACGGAGAGGGAGCCAGGACAGCAGCCCTCCGTTTCCTAATCACTTCTTTGCATTTGGGGATCGCGGGGAAGCTGGAGTTTATCCCAGCAAGCAGTGGCCACAAGGCGGGGTACACCCTGGATGGGACACCAGTCCGTCGCGGGGTACACCCTGGATGGGACACCAGTCCGTTGCGGGGTACACCCTGGTTGGGACACCAGTCCGTCGCAGGGCGCACACAGACGCACGCTCGCTCCTGGGCCGGTTTTCCCGGAGGGCCAATTAACCCACCAGCATGTCTGTCGATGGTGGGAGGAAACCGGAGCACCCCGGGAGAAACCCACATAAACATGGGGGGAACAACTCCCCGGGAATTGAACCTGAGGTCCCAGTGCTGCAATATAAAAAAATCTGTACCCTCTGTGGCTGCTCTGGACTTGAAAGACTGGCCAGTCGAAAACGTCTATGAATTCTGAATTTGTGAGGGATAAAGGAAGATTTTCAGTGAGCAGAGGTGTTAGTCTCTTGCCTTATCTTTAGTTATCTTATCTTAATCTCTTATAGTCTACAAACTCAAGCTGCTCGCTGGTCAGAGTTCCCCCACAGAGCCAGATGTGAATAGTGGCCTACAGTATGGCAGCATGTCTTACCTTTGTTACACAAAACAACAAGTCAGGCCATAAAATGTTAAAATGTGCTGGTGACAGAATATTAGAGAATAATCCTGACAAAGGTTTTTATGGGGGTATCATTTTTTATCTTTCGGTTAAAGCCTGCTTTGGATCAAAGTTTGTTGGACAAACCTTGTTTAGCTTTCAAGTGCAGTCTTTGTTTCTATAATGTTTAACTCCTAGTTTTCGAAAGGCTGTGTGGCCTCTTGTTCTTTTTCCCCAACAATGTGTAACTTGTGATTTGGTTATAAAGGCAGGTAGGTGGGCATGGCTGCTGTGGTCGCACGATAGTGTTAGCAGACACTGTGAAGAATTTTTGCTGACAGAAGCATATACCTGTTCCTATATCCATCTGTTTTCATAAGTGCTTTTTCCTTGGAGGCTCAGAAAGAGCCAAAGTTTAACCCAGCTGGCACAAGGGTGCAGTGTGACTTTGCACCTTGGATCTGCATATCTTCTTAAGACACAGTTAGATAGCAAGCCTTTGGACTGTGGGCAAAAACCACACAGACTCCAGACTGCGGACTCCACACAGCAGGCACCCCGGTCCAGAATAACACCAGGACCCAAGAGCTGGGAGGCAGCACCGCCGCACGCACCATGATAATGCACTGTCCCCTGTTCTTACAGCATTTTAGGAACTGTTTTTACTTGTTTAAGTTTTACAGACACACATCAGGATCTCGGAAGCGTCAGTTGACTGAACCCCAGAATTACTCTTCGTTACTTGGAAGCACAGAACCCATGCTTGACATTCATGTCAAGAGCGACTGCATTTTGAATGAAAAGTATAATTATCTATCAATTCAAAACTCAGAGAAGCGAAACAATTCAATAAATGCATGCCTTGCGTGATAAACTCATTGTACCTGTCAAATCACTCTTTTCAGGCAGTAATAAGAAGTTCTCTCCATTTGCACACATCAAGTTATTTTTTTTGATTCCCTGTCTTTAATTGGCGAGCACTTTCGAGCTGAGAGCACAATCCTGTCCTTGCATTTAAAAAGAGCTCCTTTGTTTGTTTCTTAATGCTGTGTAAGAAAAGAGGTGATGAACCAGCTGATTCATTCACTGCTGGGGGTTTTTACGGGTATTGTTGAAAATTATATTTTGCATTGGGCATAATTGATACTTTACAGCGCTGTATTAACAGTAGTGTAAATTAAATGAAATTAGGCTGACAAACACAGCCCAATTTCTGCCTTTTTGAAGCCAAGCTGAATGGTAACATTTAATTCCAGCAATACTAATGCTAGCAGGAATCAAGCTGCACTTTTATGTTCAGTTTTTAGACGACAAAGAGCACTCTCTGCAAAAATCAAATATATTGTTAAAAGAGTCCCCTCTATGATAAAACTGACCTCATGGGACATTTTTATGTTCCTGTTTTTTCTTTCATTTTGGAAGGAGATGAATTTTTAAAATACTGCAAAATAAATGTAAATGTAGAAATTATTGAAAGCAAGTACTTTTTCTTTGCTAAAACATTTGGAGTAAACAGGATGGAGTACTAAACCAAACTGATTGCTCACGGCATGTGCAATAACAGCAACAGTGGTGTCTTCTAATCTCAGCAGATATCAGTAGCTAAGCAAGGCTGGGCCTGGTTAGTAATGGGATGGGAGACCTCTTAAGAAATCCCACTTTCTGCTGCAAGAGGTGTTTTGGCTCACACCTCTGGACCAGAAACTGTAACAAGCATCCATGTGTGGTTTCTACAGTCACTGTTCTATAGGTGGTGGTATTCCTGAGTTGATGATAATTCCTTACACTTGTATAGCACTTTTCTGGACACTCCACTCAAAGTGCTTTCCAGGTAATGGGGATCCCCTCCACCCCAACCAGTGTGTAGCCCCACCTGGATGATGCGACGGCAGCCATAGTGCGCCAGAATACTCCCTGCACATCAGCTATCAGTGGTGAGGAGAGCAGAATAATGAAGCCAATTCATAGATGAGGATTATTAGGAGGCCATGATTGGCAAGGGAAATGGGAAATGGGAAATTTGGCCAGGACGCCGGGGTTACACCCCTACTCTTTTCGAGAAATGCCCTGGGATTTTTAATGGCCACAGAGAGTCAGGACCTCAGTTTTTATGTCTCATCTGAAGGACGGTACCTTTTTACAGTATAGTGTCCACAGCACTATACTGGGGCATAAGGACCCACGCAGACCGCAGGGTGAGCGCCCCCTGCTGGCCCCACTAACACCTCTTCCAGAAACAACCTGCCAGTTGTGAGTTGCAGGGTGATATGGCTGCTGGCTGATAAGATAATTCATGGTCCAGAATACAGCAGGGTCTGGACCACTGCAAGGGTTCGGTGCAGAACACTATCACATATAGCCAAATTCAAGTCTATTCCTATATTTTCGCTTAATGTGCCAGAGTATATAGTTTATATGGCGAAAAGACATAAGTAACCCTCCCTTATATGATAATTGTATCCTATACAGTATTATGTAGTACTAATTGGCTCTAAATTAATTTAAATTACATTGATCAACTTAAAGAAGCAACAGCAGTCTCAAAAACAGTAATCTAAAATAAGCAGCATGAGTCCCTTCTCTGCATCCAGCGAGTGTTTTCTCTCTCTGCCTCTGTGATTATCATGCTGCACTGTAATGAAACGGGCAATAAAGCTGTCAGAGAGCCTGTAAGGTCATTTCCAGTCTGCACAGACACAGCTGGGGGTGTTCGTTATAATATAAAAACAAGACGGCACTGAGCTGCGTGTGCTGGGTAGTGGGTGCTCAGGCAGGGGGCTGGGAGGGGCTCTCTCTCTCGCTGGGTTCGTTGTCTCTGCCCGACTCTGCTGTGCTGCTAATTTGAAAGTTGACGTTAACGAGCTTCAGCTCAATTTCTTCCTGCTCTGCTGTCGACCGGCCTGAATCTCAAGTCACAAATGACTGAATGTTAAAGTCGCAGATCTGCTACACTAGGACACTAAAAGAGCCCTTGGCAGTGTTCATGACACCAGGAGTGGCTAAATTCAGCTTTGAGCTTGTGTAATTCAGTTAGCGATGTGATTTCACCCTTTTCCTCCTGATCTGCTGTGCAGTGGGGCTGCTGGTGCAGAGAGGGTAGGTGGGGGTTGTACTTCAGTGGTGTGTGACGAGAGCCCCTTCTGTATGGAAAGTGCTTCAGGAAATGATTCTTTAGGATAAAAACTGCATTGTGTTGCTGAACTCCCTCTAAAGAAAAGCTGCTGAAAAAACTTTCATCTAATTTGTAGTGCAGCAGCCATTTTTAATTACTGAAGGATTATACCACTGAAAGAAGTTGGTATAAAATAGACAATTCTCATTTCAAAACATTCTTCTTTCCTGTTTTGTATATGGGCTCACATAATCAACGGATAACGTTGGTATCTTTCCATCTCTATAAAGATTAAATTTTTGTTCCTGGTACAGTATCTGCACTATACTTCTCACACAAAAGACAAAAAACAAAGGTTTGTTAAGGTTGCTTGGCTTTTTTCATCATTTTGTGCATGGAGTGGCCTAGGTGTTTGAGATCGCATGGTGACAGTTTCCAGTTTGCCTTCTGTTTAAGATGCTGGTCCTTACTTGTAAAATGTGGGTGGGCTGCAGTGTAACACTAGCTTCAGGGATTAGTCACCGAAATACAGAAGAAACTGAACTGGCTGGAGTTTAGCTCTCATGCTTGACCAGTCTTTCCTACTGACTTGTGTGCAGCTCCACAACGTGTTTCTTTGTTTCTCCTGGAAACAGACCTGGAAACTCATGAGATGTTAGCTTCGTCTACAACGCACGCTTTATACACCCACTCAGGGCGGAGTGCATAAGATAGAAATGGCTAAATCCATCCTTAAATAAATTAGGTTCAATAAGATTTAGCCTGGCAGGGTTTTTATTTAGTAAAACCTGGAATGGCTTGTGCTGCCATATAGGGTCAAAGGTCTTTTTTCCTGGGTGCAGAATTTCCCTGGGTGCGGAAGTCATTGATCACGAGTCCTTCCACAGCTGGGAGAATAGGCTGGCAAGAGAAAGAATGCAAACACTTGCATTGTCTAGGAATAATATTCCCTCAGAATAAAAATTTGCACGATTTCCCTTGGTGCTTAATCTCTCATAAAATATTTACTGTTAGAGATAAATCTATACATTCTTGGCCTCTGCTCAGATTAAATGTAATTTGACAGGGGGCTGATAAGGGATGAAGCAGTGTTTGCACAAGAGGGTATTTAGCCCTCTTCGTACAAGCCCACCTACCCCCACCCTGTAAGCGTCTTTCCCCCGAGACTGAGCTTAACGGTCTTCTAACGATCCATCACTCTGGCCGGTGGGTGATGCTGCAGGAGAGAGAGACTTCAAAAGACAGGGAGAAGTATCTTTTATCAGCCTGTAATGGCTGTGGCTGGGGAATGCTTTGGAGGCTCGATAAGTAAAGTGAAACTGAATAATGCACAGCAGCTTTGAATAAGCGTCTTTTTTTAGCTGGGGGGGGGGGAATGTTTTTTCTCAGATGCGCAACCTTCATATTTAACATGAAATTAACAAGCAAGCTCTCCTTCCCTGACTCGCGCCCTGGAGCCATTTCTGAAGTGGCTGGTGTTCCTCTATATGGTGCCTTGCAAACGTATTAAGAGCCTTCCTGTTGTGTAAAGTTACGAAATGTTGCATTCACATTCTCTTAAAGTTCAGATTTTATACAAAACCCGAATGCTCCAACTGAAGAATTCTACAGGTAAGATACGTTGCAGCAAAAGCCAACAAAAAATAAGAAGAAAAAAATGAAATACGTTGATTGCATACACACCTATGAACTCAGTTTTTGATGTAAGCACTTTTGGCAAAAATTACAACTTCTTTCTGAGTTAGTCTCTACCAACTTCGCGCACTGTCATTGTGTGATTTTTGCCTGTGTTTTTAGCACATTTGATGAAACTCCCAGATTGCTAGGGGGTTTCAGTTTCAAGCTTTTCCACAGATTCTCAGGAGGATTCATATCCGGACTTTGACAGGGTCACTCAATGACATTCTCTTTCCTACTCCTAAGCCCCCCCAGTGTATGTTTGGCCTTGTACTTTGGGTCATTGTCCTGCTGAAAGGTGAATTTTCTCCCTAGTCTGAATTCATCAGCAGGACTGAAACAGGTTTTCTTCTAGTATTTACCCTACCTTTTCCATCTAGTTTTCCTTAAATCCTACTGGATTTCCCCGTCTCTGCTGAGAAGAAGCCTCCCCATAGCTGGGTGCTGTCTGCCCCATGCTTGACTGTAAGGATGGTACTTCCTGGGTGATGTGCTGGTATTTGAGATGGATATTCCACTCCGCCATACATGGCGGCTCTAAGGAGTGACCAGGATGTTGTGCACTTCAGTGACTTTATCCCTGACCTACTTTAACAGTCTTCATGGCTGAGTTTCTGCTTGGAATTCACCACATGACCAAGGGACCTCACAGTGACAGGTGTTTTCATTGCACACAGAGGCCACTCAACAAATCTGTGCCTCATTAATGTCGTTTTGTGCACCTAAAGTCATTTCTGCCGCCTCAAAGTGTTTTAGTACTTATGCAATCATGGCTTTTTCAGCGTTCTGTCGTTATTGTTTGTCCTTCTTTCTGGTTGCTTTTTTTTGCTTTGAATGTGCCGAGTTGTGTACAGTATATAACATATTGCTGCTTCAAAGTGTCATGAATGCAAGCTTTAAAGCAACAAAATGCAAAAACTGAGCAAAGGCCTGAATACTTTTGCAAGGCGCTGTACTGTATATTCAGATTTCAAAACCAGTTCCAGTAACAAGTTTTTTTTTCCACCCTGCATGAGACCACATCTCGCTTGGTGCCCCTGTAGTTCCTGAGTGCATGGTGCTTGTTCACAGGCGTCTCATTAACCTTCTTCACTCCACCCACTGTGCTGAAACCTTTTTAATAGGTTGTTTAATGACAGGATGGTGCTGCCACTCTTTTCTTCATTAGAGCAATGTTATTGTACTAGACTCTGTGTTGGGGTTTGTTGCCCCTGGTCCTCAAGAGCCACAGTCTGGGTAGTTTTATGGGTCACCCACAAATTCGCTAGAGGTGAAACAGTTTTGTTTTGAGCGCCGAAGCGGTTGGTTTGTTCAACTGACATCATCTGAAATGAACCCAGTGTCCCTGCTCTCAGGCTCCACTGCTGCCTGTTTCTGAGTTCATTTAAATTAACTTGGAAACAGGCAGACCAATTCACTTACTAAATTGTTCAGAACTCACTTGTGTTCCAGGTCTTTACAGATTTCTGGTCTGAGGGTGTCTTGCCATGCTTGTGGCTCTACAGGACCAGTTGGCAGCCCCTGTTATATCTTAATGGACCAAAAAAGCTGTCGTTGGGGATCGACTCTTCTACAACCGAGCTACAGCCTGACAGTTTCTGTTAGGGGCACATCTGTCCTCTCCTTCGTCAGATCCAAGCTAACAGAGAATCTAAACTAACGGAGCATGACCTAAAAAACATGTGGAGGTGGGACTCATCACACAGAGACGATCAAAAATGTGAGGCTTCTTGGTGCGAATAGGCTGACTGTTTTATTTCTGCTCTGCAGGAGTCTTTCTTCCACTGGACCTTTGGCGTGACAGAGCCAGACTGCTATGGGGCAATTGATGTTGACAGTGGGAAGTCCATCCTGTTCGTCCCCAAACTGCCTGAAAGTTACGCCACCTGGATGGGAAAGTATGTCCCCGCTTCTCTGAAGTTTGCACCTCAGTCGGATGGTTTCAGAGAATCCAATACGAAATAAGTGCTTATGATCAAGGAACTTGAAGAGAGCTCAGATTTCTGGATCTTTTTCTAATTGAAATCTTTCCGCTGATGTGGCACTGTTATTTCAGGAGACTGTGTGGGCATTGTATAATTGCACAAGATACATACCTTATTTTTAGATAAAAGTAGAATTCCATTAAACAAATGTGGTCTTAATTTTATTGTGGAGATCTATAGAATCGTATTTGCAAGATTAATTAGCTTTTGAAATGAGCAGAACGGCTCATTTAAACAATATTTCTCAACAGGTGTGCTGTGCTACAGTGGTGTGCCTTTAAACCTTAATGGTTGTGCTGCAGAACTTTGGAAAAGTCATGTAGGGGAAACAAAAATGAATATCTTAAGTATGATTTACTGATTCATTTTGTGGTGCAGCTGCCATTTTGCATGTTTGGTCTATACAGAGGCCACACTCTTAAGATTGTACTTGTGAGACCTGTTTTAAGATTTAAGAGTTAAGATTTTCATGCCTGACAGACATTAAAAGACATAAATGTATGATAGAGGCTGAGCAAGATCACTATTTTCCTTTGATCCGTTTCTGCAAGAATAAGGCGACTACACACTTTGATGCAAACTCAGATTAAACATTAAAATACGTTTTTTTAGTAATATTAATCATTTATTTGGGACAGTGATGTGTGCGTGTAAGGGAAGTTAAAGTCTGCAGTGGTTTGGAAAAGTATGAGAAACACTGTGTTAGAAAACATGTTGTCCAATATTCCAATCCCTTTCAGGCCTTAATTACTAAATTTAACCAATTTAGTGGATAAACAGTCAATCAGCTGTGTTTTCCAGGAGCTGTGTTTTCCAGAACTCTGTTAGGTGTTCCTCTACCTTTTTCCTCTAAAATTTGCCAGTACTTTGCACCGCCCATTTTTCACTCAGTTCTGAAACATTCCCAGTCCCTGCCGATATGATATGGTGAGCATCATGCTTGACTGCTGGGATGGTGCTGAGTGGGTGATGTGTTGTGTTGGGTTTGCGCCAAACACAAAGCTCTGCATTTAGACAAACTTCAATTTCTGTCTCCTACAGGACAGGACACATTTTTTGTGTCCTGCCACATGTCTGCATTATATGTCATAGAAGATTTAAGATGAGTTTTTTCATGCCACTTTCCCATACAGGCCAGAAGTGTGCGGGGACACATATTATATTGTCAGTGAGTGAACAGAGACTCCCATTTCAAACATACAATTTTGCATATCTTTCAGAGTCACTTCTGCCTCACAGTGGCGTCCATGACAAGTCTCCTGCTTACCTGGCTTCTCTGTTTGAGATGGTGGCTCATTATATGTTGTAAATGGGTAGTATGGTGCACAGTCTACTTCATAATGTTGGACGTCACTGTACTCAATGGGAAAAGTAACCTCCTTCTGACCTGTGCCTCTTAAGCACTTCTTCCTTGATTTCCTTTGAAAGCTTCTTGGTTTTCATGATTCAAATGACACGCTTTTGCTTCAACTGTCTAAACAGAGAGGCAGGCAAGAGGTAATTAAATAAGGCGTGATTAATTAATTTCTGTTTTAATTTGAAAGGTGCATTGTTGACATCGCTCCATGCCTATTCCTCGCTCTTACTTGTAATTAATTAACATGACGCCTGCCATTTTCCTTTCCATGACAGCAGAGCATGCAGTCTTACCTGTTGAGGTTTGGATACATTATGCAGATTTATTTAATTGTCCCAGAAGAAGGGTAGTTTCACAGGCTCCATGCTGAAAGTATCTTCTGTACAGCAGAACACAAGCTGTCTGGTGAACAGAACTTTTGACAGTGTTTTTGTGTTTTAATAAGCGACGAAGACAGTTGTTTATCTTGTCACTGGCTGTAGGAGCTTTGTGACAATTGTTGTAGATGTCAGCTGAGAGACATCTGCATACATACATGTCAGGAAGACATGAACGTGTGGGAGGAACTGTGAAAAATACCCCAAAAGTCGAGGAGACCTTGCAAACTGCACTTTGTGCATTTTAAAAATAAGTTTATAAAATAGTTTATAACTATTGTGGCTTTTTTAAACTCGCGTTTAAGCAAATTCGAAACTCAACTTTGAGTGACACAGTTCATACTGTAAAGTTAAAGTTATGTACCTACTATAATGGCAGCAATAATGATAGTCTTTCACAAGTAGAGTGACAAAATGTTCTAGGTTTCAAGTGATGTTTAAACATTCAAAAGTGTTGGAAAGTTTGCAAAGACTGAAAGAAACGTAAGGGATATTCAGCCAGCAGATAAAATTTCTTTAAAGCCTATATAAAAGGGATTATTTACATACCTAAATTTAGTTTCATGCATATTTACTTGACTAAAAAAAGAAAAATATATTCCCTACAGCTTATCTCTACCTATAAAGTCTCCAGATACAGTCCCTCCTCTAAAAATATTTTCTGACAGGCTGTGAATCCACCCACACAGCTGCTCAACAAAGCAGATCCAACAGCAGTCTTCCAGCACATCTTTGTTATTCCTGAACTATGTACAGTATATATATATTATTTGTCTTGTTTTCTGTTAGCAATCATGTACATTTGTGAGGCGATGCTTTGCGAGGGGAGAAGTGGTGGATCTCTTGCAGCTGCTTGGAGCCGAGGAGGATAATGATTCTAGTTTTGAGAGCAGGAACTTTTTTTCAAAAGGAATCTTATTTCCTGCATCAGGACGGCACTTTTAATTGACACCTCTGCGGGCCTGGATTAAGCTCACAAAAGCGATGTGGCACACGCAGTACCGATTAAAATACTGTGAACGCCCACACAGCCAGGATCCGTTTAACTGATGTGCAGCAGCTTCAGTAAATAAAGGCTGTTCTCAAGCTCTTATCATACAGGCCTCAACACAACAAACTTTAAACTGGATTAATTAATGTTAAGTGAGGGGTGAAATGTATCCCTTAGCATAGAGGGTACCAGAATGATTCAGCAAATAATTAAGTCTTCCAATTCATCTCCTACGAAAGATGGCTCTGGTTGGAAGCAGAACTGTTGCTGGAACATTTGACATTTGTTAAATAAAATCTGTTTATGAGTACAGAGTGCATCCAGCTGACTACTCTTTTTTTATATCTGTTTTTCTGGGCAGACCCTCTGTGATTTTTGGGGTGCGTGTTCTTTTTTTCTTTTTCTGGAAGTAGAGCCCCAGTGTCTTTACCTGGGCAAGACATGCTGTTAAGTCTCATCCCTGCCAAAGGGGCTGTGATATCTCTGAGCTCTGCCCAGTGCTGGGAGGATTTTAACAGCAGTCTGGTCTCCTTAAGGCCCCCAGGGAGTTGGCTGACTGGTGAGAGTTTTGTGGGTCTTCATTCTGATGACTTAGAAGGGTCTTCAACATCTGGTAATTAAGGCTTGTTTAATTCTGCTCGTCAACAGGATCCATACCCGGGAGCACTTCAAAGAAAAGTATGGACTGCACGAGGTTCACTACACCAGCGATGTGAGTCAGCCCCTTCAAGTTTCCCTTCTTTACACCATTTTATTTTTAATTTCCTAAAGACATATCAGAGAGGAGCTCTCATTAAACAGTGGGGTGACAGGCTCTCACGCTTCACTTGGCTTGGATGCATAACTGTAATTTCCGATTCTGCATGCCGAGCGGAACCAATGAGCTCATTGACGTGGAAAGATCACACAGTGTTTCTGTTGTCCCTGGGTGACACTGTCACCTCCAGTATGCACTGCCTCCTTAGTAAAATAATTTGTAATTGAATATTGTTGCTGGCAGCTTGTCAGCAAGGAGGGAGAAGAAATAAACAAAACAAAGGGAGGCTGTTAATTAAAGGCACACTGAAAGCAATTGGAAGGATTTGAATAAACAAACTAGGATCTGGAAGCAAAATGCTTGGGGATCGGGGCTTTTGTGCCCATAGGAGATGGTGTCTGTCTTCCAGATGGCAGGTTAAAGTTGCACAGATATTCTTGGAACACTGCTAAGACACTGGCATCTCTTTTCCTAAGGGCAGCAGATCTACCGATCCAGGATCCAGGATTCTCCAGCTAACTCCACCATATTAACGCACCAGTCTTGTCCAAATCCAATCCAAAAGTACAGTATTAGGCCAGCAAAGACGAAGCCATTATTTCTGCTTTGCAATCAAGCAATTTATATTTATGATCATGAGATAACATGAATGATACGTACAAGGATATACATTAAAACTAAATAGATACTTCATGATACCTTATGGCACTCATTACAAATTTCAGAGTGGAAATGTTTAGTTTGAAACATATTAGATCACTCTCATGATCAACCAATAGAAACTGCTTGACAGTACAGCAAAGTAACAGTTTTTCCACTCCCAGTATTTTTGCAGGACACTGTAAATCTCTTTCGCTCTTCCCCCTGTTTTCAGCTGTAATGCTGCCTGGGGGGGGGCGGTTGTGTTTCTACTGTAGCAGAGGAGGCTGTAGTCTAGTCAGCGGTTTGTTTGTTTTGCTCTCCACTTCCGGATTTGTGACCTGCAGCAGAATTAGTAAGCATAATGTTAAGCATACACGTTCCTAAAACTCTGAAGAGGGCAAAACATGGTGGCCGCTGATATGAGTTATTGAGTTATTTTTTGTAATATGTAATTTTTGATGTCTGTCTGTGTTGGTAATACTCAGTCACTATTATAATACAGTGGAATGTTCCTTTCAGTACTGTATGGTGTTGCTCTAAGGTTTTCCTGTTGAAATACTTTACCCATAATGTATGACAGTCCCTTGGTTAAGTGTAAGGTACAATGAATGAAACACAGATACCAAATAACCCATATAATCTATACATAGAAGGTGAGGATGCGATGAATCACAATAAGGCAAGAGGAGGTAATTTTGTCCATTTAACCCATTTGGTAGTTAGTAGTTCATTGATCCAAGGATCTCATGCAGCTGTTTCTTAAAAGCAGCCAAGTTAACAACGTTGACAGCATGTCTTGGTTGCTTATTCCATACTCCCACAACACTTTGTGTAAAGCAATGTCTCCTGTTCTGGATTTCAATTGCTAGGACGCAACAGGAAATCTCCAGTTCACAATTCTCTGATTACTTTGTGCAGCTTGTTGTTTGACTATGAATTAAAGGACCCAAGTATTTAAAATATGACTGAAAGACAGATTTTAAACCAGTCTTAGTGTGTCCTTCCCTAGTAAAAGTTGGGAATATTCCTCCAAAGCCTGTATATGATGTTGTCATTTACTGTGAGGTTTGAAAATAGTGAGGCTGTTTGAAATTTGGAACATTAAGGGTGTGAGTTGAACTGCAGGTCACATCAGGCCTATGCAATGTGCCAGCATGGGGTTGATTCACGTTTTAGTATCTCTAGCTAATCTTCCTTGTATTATTACAAGGATCACATTTCATACTGACATGAAATATTAATGAGTCTGGCTGGAAGGCAGAAAGGTAAAATTTAAACTGAAGGCAGATGACAGAATTTGGGCTTTTATGAATACTTACCACAAGAAATTGAGGAATTTTTAAACCACTTGCTAATTTCTAGGGATCTCTTGGTTTAAATCTTAGTTTCTTTGTAGTCATTTGTTATCGGTCAGATTTATACAGCTGAAATTAACATGCAATCATGTACAGTTTGTCTTTTTGATCAGTGAACTGAACTGGTATGCTGCTCTGTATTACCCCTTATTCCTTAAAAAAGACATGGGCAGTCTGAGGTCAGGTATTGTGGGGGTCAATTATAATTGTGCATGCAATGAGGAAACACATTTTGTCAAGGAGGATGGAAATAATTTTAGATGTTCCCTGCTGTACTGAGATTTATTAATGCAAATAGTACTAAAAGTGTCAGCCTTATCATTACTCAAACTAATCCACACTCAGGTTTAGGATGCGTTGATATTCAATAAAGATAAACAGTTAATACACTCATACTCCCATGATAAAAGCCCAAATAAAGAAAAATCAATAAGATTAATAAAGAGATGTTGTGCAGCAGTACTTAAATCTACTTCATTATATGTTGTAGAAGCAGACCTGACACTTATCTCTCTTAGAGATTTTAGATAGTATCTGCAGTTAGGATATCTTCCTTGTTATATAAAAGCTGCATCAGGGACCTGTCATGTTAAAATTTGACCTGCGCAGAGTGATGCTGAGGCTAATCTCCTAGGACCTGAGGTTGTTGGCCCACCTGTCTGGTTAGCTGGAAAATGCTGTGAAGAGTTTGTGGTTTAGAATGTAACAAGTATGGCAGACTATTAAATCTACAGAAACACTCCACTGACTCCTTGCTGGAGTTTTTAGGGCCCTGTTAGCATGGAGAACTGTGGAGTAACCAAAAAATATGCCAACATAGTGGAGACTTCTAAATAGTTGTGGAAGCCTTGCGTTTTGAGATTTATGTGTTGCACCTTGTAAGAATTGTACATTCAGGCATATACATTCTGTTTGGACAGTTTTTCTGCTGTATTTTTTTTTGCCAGACTGCAATCCTATGATCACCTAATACAGGTAAAGCAGACTAGCTGCTATCTGGTATGCACTGAAGCAGTTTACAGTACGTCTTGCATAGCTGTTAACCTACAGTACATTGCACAATACTACAAAGTGGTAGTAACAGTGTAACCTGACACTCATTTTAGTCTAAGGTACGCAAAAAAGTTTATTTTAGGTAGGCTATTTCAAACTTCTAGGCTGTTTCCATGCTGGGTCTGTTCCTCTGCAGCACAGGATTGGCTATTACAGGACACTCCAGCCTAGACTGCGGGCAGCTTTTCAGTGGAAAAATTCTGGGTAGTTTGGGGTCTAGGAGGGGAAGGTCACTCCTAATTGTGATTTTGTGTTCAGCACACTGTGGGACAGACGAGCAAGACAAGTGAGCTCTGCCCGGGTTTTTTCATCCCAGGAGCATCTCGGCCCTTGTAGTTACTAAGCCCCGTCTCTGGCTAGACAGGTTCTCTGCGTCAGATTGAAATCTCTCTCCCTGACAGGTTTTGATCTTGCCAGGTAAGCATCTCGTAACAAGGGTGCTTGACAACTCGCAGATCTGCATTGAATTCAGATGAAGCGAATCCTGCTGTGGCTGTGGAGCTGAGCAGAGAACCTGTCCTGTCTCTTCAGGTGGCGTTTCGAAGGAGGGAGGGTAGCTGAGCTGGCTTGATGATCAGGCATCACCTTGAGGGTGCTTGTGGCTCCTAAGGGGCTGTAGTGAAGGAAGGTCAAACGTGAGCTTCTGAAAACAAAGATGCTTTCCATCTTTTTTTGCACTGGGTTTGATTATGACATTCTGTTGTCTGTTATATGTGTGTTATAGGTATCACTCATGGACATTTTGTAAGTTTTTTCTCTGTGCAGTTTTTTATGAATTTAGTTCCTTGTGTTCGGCCCTTTCAGACCAGGTTGTTTTCTTTATCTTTCGTCATCTATCAAAGTCTTCCAGGAAAGAAGAAAGGGAATTTTTGCAAACAATTATCTTTACTTAGAAAACAAAAATCAATATACCTTGAAGTGTCAAGTGTGACTAAAGCAAATAAATGTTTGGATTCTGCCTAGTTCATCATGTAAAAGACTGGGCTCATGTCAGACTCTGGATTCATAAATTATGAATGACAAGATTGTTTATTGGGAAGGTGAACAGCCCTGTTCTCATTCATCAATCTCCATTGACTTTTTGCTGTAATATAATTGTGAATGGTGCCTAATGCATTTAGCAGTCTATGTGCTTATTGATGTATTCCCCTTAAAACAGATTTCCAAATCAATGGGCAATATATTATGATACATTATAGTACGAGAGAATTTAAAGATGAAAGTGAAATGAAAAAAGTGTCAGGTTCCCCTTTATCTACAGTCACAGTTTGTCACAGTCAGTCAAATATATTTTGTCTAGTATATGATAAATAAGGCAGCCAAAGAGATTTCTCACATCCACTGAACAGTGTTCATTTTTACTTTGGAAGAATCTGTATTTTCCTTAGGCAGCAAAGGACAAAATTATCAAGTTAATGCTATGAAAATGTCAAAGCTTATCTGAATTTGAAGGCACGGCTTTTAAAGAGATTAATTTATTATGTTTTCCAGTTACAAGCATTTTCTCATTTTCTTGTGCTCCTTGATGCAAAGAGAGGAAAAAACCCTTTGCTGACATGTTCAAACTTTGTTTTCAGTCCAAGTTTGATCAAAATTGTAATATTTTTGTACAATACCGTTGCTGGCATTTGATGAAAACATGTTTTATAGATTAACTTGTATTTTTATTTGGTTTTTAATTATTGTAAACACAGATTAATCTTGGCTTTAGAAAAATGCAGTGCTGTGGTTTTAGGAGGGTTGTGTAAGTGTGTGTGCCTCATGAACTTCAAATGTGTATCACTGCCAGCAGGCATCAGAGAGCACTTGTAGCCACCTCTGCGGTATTCATGGTCTCAGTAGGTAGCACAGGCCAGGGCAGGAATATCTTAGGCCCTGCTGTGTGATTCCACCATCAGTTGATTGCATGGGCTCTGTGATCATGGGTTCGAGCCTGGATCATGTCACTAGTGGGCTGTACCCAAGGGTGATATAATTGCTTAAGAAAGGTGACAAGTGAGAGGAGACCTTTCAGCCCATCTAACCTGCTTGGTTGTTGATCCAAGGATCTCATCCAGCTGTTTCTTGAAAGAAACCAAGGTATGGGCTTCAACAACATGGCTGGGTAGCTTGTTCCACACTCTTACCACGCTTTGTGTAGAGAAGTGCCTCCCGGTCTCTTATCTATTCATTTCCACACTCTCAGTGACACAGCCTCCTCGGTGTGCCTCTGCCCCTGTTGTCACTGAGTCTCTGGTAGGGACATGTTGAGAGGCGAGGGGCTCGAAAGTGGGCTGGTTGGAGGAGAGTCTGCCCACACTTTCTGATTCTTTCCTGTGTGTGACCGCAGGGTTCATTGCTGTGAACCGACATTTTTCTGACTAGAGTGGGTTTAACACATAACAGGCTATTCTGAATTACACAGAGATCTTGGAGGAAGTGCATTTGAGTATAGTCCTCGAGGAAAACGTCTGAAGCTGCCCGTCAGCTCCAAAACTGCATTTCACATCAATATTTCACAGACTTAATGTATATATAATGCATGACCAATGAAAAGTCATTAATATTTTTACATTGAATAGCCCTTTAACCTTTAAGGGACATTAACCTGTCAATATAAGCACAGTAACCTTCAAGCTAATTGCTTTATGTTCCCGGTTCTGATTTATCTTCTGAAAAAAAAGAAATGCCCGTGTTTTATTTCCCTTAAATTCTCTGTTCTTCAGTTGTTTTTGAGAATGTGTGTTGAGAGACATTTGGTTCTCTTGTAGACAGTATTATGTTGAGTTTAGACGGTAATCTGTTCTGGAATCTTTGAACCTCCAAGTACAGATACTGGAAAAGATGCAGGGCTGTTGAAAGTATTAGACAGCAGTGAGAATGGACAAGAGAGGATAAAATCAGCTGGCTTTTACCTTCTCATTTCATTGGAATGCATTTGAGGTGGTGCCAGCTAAAGCAGTTCCTGTTCGAAAGAATTTGAATTTTCCAGATCCAGAGTCTGGGCAGTCAGAAACTATGCACTCTGCAAGCACCGGGGAAAGAAGTACAGCAGCACACTGTCCTTCATAGCAAAATCAAAACCTTATCCGTCAGGGTAGTACCCTTGCTGTTAAAGAATTAATTTGAAAATGTAATTCCCATACAAAACAAGGTGAAAAGAAAACCAAACAAACTCTGGAGGGGTAATCTGAAATCAGCAGTACCAAGCTGGGAGAGTTAAGACGCAGACAGGAGGCGGCAATCCTCTCTGTCAACAGTCTCCGACTCTTGTTAGGAACGGCGCCTTCGCACATACTAATGAGCAGCTGATGCTTGGGTGGCACTGGCTTGGAAGTCAGCGCCTTGCCTCGTTTAATATTCAGGGGCTAGTTCCTCTTCGCATCTGGTGTCGCTTTGGTAAGACAGTCCAGGGGATTAAACAAAGTCGGAAGTGAGGGGAGATGATTGTCATTAGCTGAAATTCATCTCGCCGGTGGCTCGCGGCGATTGTTTATGGGACTCTGGTATTGTGGTGGGGTGGGGGGGGGGCGATAAACACAGGGATGATGACCGTGAGCGCGGCTCCAGTACGGCCCATTGAATGTGGATTCTCTGTCCAATCCACAGAGCGCATCGAGGAGTCCCAGCACTCGGAGCTTATAATGAGCAGCCTGAGTGTGGGGATGTTCATATGCAGCAATCTGCCACAGTCGCCTGTGGAAAGACACAGCTACCCTGATCAGTAATTAACAAGCCACCCAGCTGCCCACAGTGAGCTTGTGGAAAATGAGCAAACCTGGACTGCTTCGTCTTTTTCTTGCAGTCTCCTCTAATGACAGAGGCGCACTGATGGGTAGCGTCCGGGTATGCCATCCAGCTGTTCCATACTCCCCCAACCCTTTGGGTAAATCCTCTGCCTGCTCTCGGTTTTAAATGCGCTTGCACCTGGTTTCCACTTGCTTCTTCTAAGCTCTGCTCTTGCATCAGCCGGCTTTTCGTGTTTTTCTCACTTTCCTGTGTGGATCGGTGAATGCTGTGCTCTTCTCTCATTGTATATTCTCCCCTGTCCTTGGAGTCTGAAGTTTTTAGGCGCGGCACCAAAAATCTGGCATTTTCCCAGAGCCGCACTTTAAGCCAGTTTTTAGTAATAAGCTGTGGCTTTCACCTATAAGCAGCCGGTTGTACCGTCAGAGGCAGAACATTTGGTATTTTTTAGAAGATATGGATGTGAAAGGAAAGAAAATCCCTACTGTACAAGAATACTGTCAACATTGAAATTGTTGCTCTTTCTAACGGGAGAGTTTGTGCGCTCTCTAAAACCCATCATTGCTTACTTAAGGTTCCACCTAGATGCCCTTACATCTGAGCAGTGAGCCTCTTCTCATAACCTTCTCCAACAGGAACTTAATCATCAGATGTTGTTTATTTTTTTCCATAACAAGCAAAAATCTCTCTTCCACAGTACTGTTATATGACAACTGTGGAGTCACATTTCGGTGTGATTGCGATACGCATCGCTCATTTTTTTCATTTTCATCAACGGAGAAAGCTCAAAATAATCCTAATACATTTGGGGTTTGGATTAGTCTGTAGCACGTTTATTAATATCTCTTTGCTACTGCTTACTGCACTCTTTTAGTTTCTTTGTCAAATTCTTAAAGTGTTATTAAGCAAAAAGAATTTTGATCATATATTTTTTTTTAATTAGTCCTCACAAAAAGATGGTGAACGTTATTGGTTGACACCATTTTAGCAAAGTGAGTTTTAACAACTCAAGATCTGTTTTGAGTTCTCTTTCAGAGGAAATGTTATTTTCACTTCTTATTGCTATTTGATGTACATCATGGACTGCTGGGTAGCACAATTTTGCTGTCTTTGTTCATCTTGAGATATCCAGAGGTTAGCTAGGACTCTGGACTTCATTGTCTATGCTAGCCAGAAACAACTAGCAGAAATTGAGAAATACTCTGCTTTGTAATTGTTCCAGTTGCTGTAGTGCAAAAATGCTGTAACATTATATTACAGATTAAAGTAAGGAGATACTACAGATATTTATGGTTATGAAGGTGGTAATAAATGCATAATCAGCTATGTTTTTTTCTTGTGGGCTTGATTACCTACAGATTTTGTGCTTGATAACATATCTGCAGTATATAAATATAGGCTTCTAGAAATCTGGCGGAATATGTGAAGTGTGTCTATGTACCGAAGCCATGATACATATCATTATACTCAAAACAAGGCTGGATCTGGAAGCAGTCAAATACTCTGGAAAATTGCAGTTGTCAAAAATTGTTCAGCTGTAAAATCTTTTTCCTGCTTTAAATATAGCTTCATAGGCACTCAAAATGTTAAGAAAATATTTTTATGCTTCACAATGGGGAAGGAAGACTGTTTCCATACAGCCAAATATAGCTGGGGAATTAGATTATCCTCCTCCTTTCTGCTGTAGTTTGCTACTGTTCGGGTTGCACATCTGAAAGGCCGTTGCTATGAATGTCATAATCATTCCTTCAGTTTGTGTAGCACTTGTCATCACAAAGGATCTGGAAGCGCTTTACTTATAAGCGGAGGGAGACTGTGGCTGTGCCATTTTGTGTCACTGGCTCCACTACGCAACAGAACAGGTGTAGAGAACTGAGAGATTGCTTCAAATATTGAATTAGGGGAGAACTTTAAGGAGTTTAACAGATTGCACAAGTCCAGGATACAAATGATCCAGTACACTAGTGTTAACATCTTTACTCTTAGCAGCAGTGACGTTTAGTGTCTCATGTGGTGGATGACACTTCCCTCAACATGCTGTAATAATAATAATTATAATTGCTTACACTTATGTAGCGCTTTTCTGGACACTCCACTCAAAGCGCTTTACAGGTAATGGGGATCCCCTCCACCACCACCACCAGTGTGCAGCATCCACCTGGATGATGTGACAGCAGCCATAGTGCTCCAGAACACTCGCCACACATCAGCTATCAGTGGGGAGGAGAGCAGAGTAATAGTAGTACTACTGTAGTAGCCCTGTTCATCATGCAGGGGCCCTGGGCTGAAAGCTCTGGTCCAGAGGGAATAGTGCCACCTACTGGCCCAGCACCTTGCCTCCCCTCCAGGTGGCCAGGCCCGGCCTCACATCTCGTTCTGACACCTGGCAAGACCAGGTTAGAGTGGGGCATGAAAATCTATTTGTTAATGTTTAATGTTAAAAAAACAAAACAAAACTCATTTTAATTCATGCACATCTGTTGTAATTGCTAACTAAATAAGTCAACAACATTTTTGCACTTTGTCAGATCTATACCTTTTTAATATTAATATTAAATAATATTATTTAATAATGCTTAATAATTCATCCTATTAAATATTTAAATCTTGATGGAGTGCAGATTTATTCTTACATGTTCTAGCGCTGTTGCCACAGAGACCGAGAGTAATGCTTCCTGCATGTACAGCGCCAAGCTTGCTGACATTTAACACCAGTTATTAATTAGGAACACTGACATGCCTGAGAAATAACCATCTAAGCCACAGGCTTCATCACAGTGTGCAGACAGCAGCTGAATGAGGGCTGAATCAGACCACGATGTGTTGTTTCATAGCAGTATAGTTCCAATATGTATATTTGACACTCTTGTTGAGCAGTACACCTGATAACAAGTGAAAATGCAAAGAATGCCATGATACTGCATTGCCACATGATGCATGTTGTGAAGTACTGGTGTACGGGGGTATCATTACATTTCTACAGCATGGTGAATCTTCATTTCATTAAACTTGTAGCCTTTATTCTGTGTGCCTACGATGCAGTGACAGAGATGACATCAACATTCTTTTCCCTCTCTTCCAGCTCTGTGATATTTCTCTTTATGGATTTGTTTCTAATGACCTGCTACAACCCATCTAACAGGGATACAAATCCTCGCTGCTGTTTAATGACCTCCAAGGCCCCAACTCTCACTGCCTCTCATTCTTTCCCTGACTTTAATGGAAACTTTGGCAGCTTCGTTTTTTTTTGGTGGATTGCCTCAGCTCAGCTATCAGTGATCTCATCTGCAGTGCTTTATGCTCAACCTTTGCCTTCTGCAATAAATTTTGTGACCGAGGCCTCAGATTGTCTTTCAGCTGCTTGCTAGACAAATAGGCAGAACCCAGCATGTGGCAAGCTAGCTATTCTGCTGAAAAACACCCCTGCACCTTCTGGCATTTCCTTTTTTATTTCTTATCTGCATTTATGCAATAGCCATTAACCAGCTCCCCGAGTAAGATAGTTTATTTTAGTCTTTAGTACAAAACTTGGCACATCCTTGTGATATGTGACACCACTGGGGGAAAGCCTGTCTTTGGGGTGTCTTTTAAAGGTGGGGTGCATTCAGTGCATTGCACAGACAGCACTCAAAGTGGAAAAATTAGTTCGAATTCTCTGACACTTCATAAATATAACTAAAATACTGTTAAAGCAAGCAAGCTCAAACCAAAAGGAATGGACTGGCTCCTTCTTTATAGCTCTGGTTCCTGTTATGCCTATAACTTCCAAGATTTATAGGTCTAATTCTAGTGCCAACAGGATAAATGTACGTGAAAATGGAATTCTTGGCTGACTGCCATTTTTTCTTTCACTATCAGTGTGTTGCCCATAACAGTAACCCTCCTGTTTGGCCATTGAGTTACAATCTTAGTAGGTATACTATGGACAGTGGACACACGCTCACACTCACACCAGGGCTAATATTCCCAGATGCCTGTTAACCTCCTGGTATGTGTTTGGGAGGAAACTGGCGCAACTGAAAGAAGCTATGTGTGCTTGGCAAAATGCTGGATCTAATGCGAACAGGTCCTTTACAAAAATCGTTGGGACAGTTTTCTTCAAACAACAGGCTGGGACTTGCTTGGAAGCCTTCGGGAGTAGATGCAGTTTTCTAGTTGCCAAAGAGCATCATACTCACGCAGAACTGAGTATTCACACTTGCTCAGGATCTGGCAGGTGCTTTCTGTCTGTTAGAAATGGACGGAAGCTGATTAAATGAGCTGGCAACGCGGGTAGACAGGTATTGCCAGCAGACCTGTAATCATCCAGAGTGAGGATTCTTCTGAAAACACAAGATACAGATACAGATGAGGGGAGGCCATTTTGGTTCATCTTTGATCTTCCTGAAACGAATACAGTTGTCAGCAGGTAATAATCATACAGTCGCCTCAGAACAGAGTTTAATCTGACACTAGCATTTTCCCTTTTTCTCCGGCTTGTCGGCTTTTTTACCTTTATCCATGGATTTTTCTCCACCTCTGATTTCTGTATGCATCCTTTTTAAACATTCTAAGCACAATTTGGGAGCCCTTTTGCCCAGAGGAACGTTTGCAATGATTTGTGATGCAGCCACCAAGACACGCTAATCTACCATTGATCAGTCTCAAAGCACCACTGGTCCTCAGCATTTTGCTTTGGGATGAATCTGTGCTTGGTTTCTCTCTGTTACTGGGTTTTGTTTTTAAGTTTTAGATATTGTATTTGCCTTCTTAAATGATAAACATTTTATTCGAGTATACGAAGGAACATCACAAACTTTGTGAAGCTGGTGGATTTACTTACTGTACATGTATGCTGTATATGTAGTTACAGTGGAAACTTCTAATGCTAAATGTGTAATTTGGTTAATGAAATGCAACAGCATGCATAGTTAGCATTGCACAATTTAATGTGAATGTATTGTCAGAAATCAAAACAGGATGCTGTGTAACCCAGTTGTTCATTTTTTAATGATTAATGGACTTCATAAGGACTTATCACACCTGGCACCCTTTTCTCTAGACGCAGATCAGTGCTTGAGTACAGTATAATAGGGTTCAGTGGCTCAAAAGTGATGTCACCCGATTGAAACCTAGAGATTGTGGAATGCTCCCAGAGGAGAAGGCTCAGTCTTTGGGTGATGCAGAGCTCACGGCAGTGCTGTCTTACGGGGTGGTGCTGTGTGCACCCTGAGCTTGCATGTGGGCGAATCTTGAGAGGGTTAGAGCACAGCTGCATATGTCTATCAGTCGCTGAGGCTTCTGCAGAGAAATGAAGTTTGAGCGTGAGAGGGGGAGAGAATAACTCAGTAGCACCAACCGTGTTACAGAAGTGCTGCATATTCTCTGAGATTGCAAGCGACTGAGCGAATCCCAGCAGAGACGGAGCAGAGCTGCTCTCATTACATACACTGTCTCAGCATAGTAGTGCCCTCTTGTATTTCAGAGGGATTTCAAGGGAAATAATTGTTTTTACAGAACTGGGATTTGGGCATTTGCTTTAGGGGTGTGCGAAACAGAAAGGGGGTGGAGCCCAGCAGTTTTTTTAAATGCTTCAGCAGGTTTTTTAGCAAGTAGTTGGCAAAGTTCTCTAACAGCACGTAAGACTTTTTTAATGGCGTGCTATGCTGCCTTGACCACAGGCAAAGGCTTAAGCAAGTGTTTCTGTCAGCTAATGCTCTAAGTCTCTTTTTAATGACTATTTGTGAGTTTGTGCATTTGTGGTGCAAGACTCATATTAATGATGCATGTTTTATCTATGATTGATGTAAAGGGCCAATTTAGACTTTGTTATATTTCCTTTAAAACTAATTAGCAGAGAAGTTCATTAGCTACTGTACATGGCACTTCAGGAAGTTCTCACTTATCTAACTGCTGCTTGCTAAAAAAAAATCACTCATTTATAGCCCTGTGTGTCACACCAAATTAGTTCAGATTTTCAAGAGTTGCAATAAACACATTTTCTCTTTTCCAAGCATCACTGTTAAGAGAGGTACAAGATTACATTTGAGGTTTCATTTGAATCATGTTTATTTTTTTCAATGCTATCTACATGTCTGGAGCACATGCTTCTCAGTTTTGATATTTGAGGCTACAAAAGGACACAATGAGGGAACGCTTTTTATACTTCGGGAAAGAAAAACCTGGTTTATTGAATATTGCTAGTTCTCAAAAGTGTTGCTTTACTCAAAATTAATTAATTTTCTTTTAAGGCATTGTAGAGCATAAAACCTCAGTAGGACATCTGTTCTTAAGCATGCTTTAAGCAGTGGCTGACATAGAACAGAAGGTCAGTTATCTCTTCTGTGCAGGACCTGCAGTGCAGAACTGAGGCCCACATCATCACTGATGTTGCCTTCTCTTCTGCATCTTGTGCAGTTCTGTGTCAAAGTGGTCTTTTCATTCTCACTCAGTGTTAAAGCCGCAACTCTATAAAGTGGAAGTAGGCTTTGTGTTGTGAAAGATGTGGTCCCTTCAATGAGACCATTGAATAAAATAAGCACGTCTGGAATTTCAAAAAAGGGAGTTTAGATTCGGAGTATTTGTCGTTAACAGGAAAACCTGAATAAAATGCCAGTAAATACCTCTGGGGTGCAGCATGGGCAGAAACTGGATGTGACCAAAATGAGGGCTGTTAACTACTAATACTGTCAGACTGGGATCCTGCAGGAGTTTGTAATGACAGATCAGCTGCTTTTTCTGTTTTGTCTTTGTGTGTTTTGTCGGAGACGAAGATGAAAACGTGCCGAATAAAGGCACGTGCTGCGTTTTGGTGAGAATTTGAAGAAATGCAGCTAGCGTCATTGACACACTGGGCCACCATACTGAGCGTCATGCAGTCTGCTTGAGATTGAATGTGCTGTAAATAATTGTCACCTTACAGAAAACATCAGTTAAAATCCCAAAGTTATCCCTTCACCCCATGTATCTTTTTTATGATGTGCCATTGATGCAATTGATTTTTCTTTCCCCAAAATGCAGAATGTGATCTATTTGCTGATATTGCTCCCAGTGGTAGATGTTGCAAGTACTGTATACTCTGTTTGATTGAAAATTGATTATGTGTATGCTGTATTGGGATACAGCAGTAAGCCAGCACATTAAAATTCCTGATCCACCATAAAACAGTTAATTGTTTTTTGCATAAATAATGCATTAGAGGCAATAAATGAAGCCCTAAAGAATAAGATGTGCGACATCTCTCTAAAGCTAACCTGTGAAAGAGGAAGCTGTCAGTTAAAATCAGCAAAGTGAAAATGTTACCATTTCCAGAGGGAGCTAAAGTTGTCTCAGGTTTAAAACTTCACCAAAGGTTTGCTTTGGAAAGTGTGGGCATAACAAGAAAGATGCTTGGTAGGTTCCATTTCAGTTTTCTTTTAACTTTCGCATTGCAGGGGATTCTGATTTTTCTTTGCCAAAGGCAGTTGTGTGTAAATGTGAATTATCGAATATTTTCTTTTTTTCTGTTTTTGCCATGCCTCTATTTCATCCAGTCTGGACTTAGTCACCATTCTTTCTTTAAGCCAAGCCTTGTAATAGCTACCGATTGTACAGAATTCACCTGCAAAGTTTTCTTTCTTGTACCGTATAGCACACGCAACTCCTGCCATATTCCCATGGGTTTGCAATTTCATTTCCCTTCAGAGTTATTTCCCTGTACCTCTTGACATGGGAACTCACAGCAGACTTCTTTGTATTGTGAGGGTGAGGATCAGTAGGAATTTAAAACTAATATTTATATTTATGAACCTCTTTACTTTATATCTATGTGAAGTGCCTTGAATATTGTGGCATAAAGGATGTTATATAGAGTTCTGTTGTATTGGAGTTGAGTTTAACCTTTCTTAAACCATTGCTCTAACCTTTATGAAACCATTGAGTTGAACCATTGCTCTCAAACATACATGACTCTCAGGGCAAGAATTTGTTTTTCTTGCAAAACTCAGTTTCAGCTTGTTTATTTGTTTCACAGGTGTAAACACAGCATCTCCTGTTATAAAAGTGTTGCAGAGAGTGATCACATTGTAATGTGACATTTAAGCTGTTTGTAGAGCAGTGATTAACTGCAGTAATCTCTTGTAAGCATTGTTTGCCATTCGGAATTTGAAATTTCAAGAGCACCTTAGTGTCAGATGACTGATCATGAGAGAGGAGCTGCTGAATGCTGAAAGGAGAACATGTGCAGAGTGATGGACTTTTCAGTTCAGAAAAGGCTCATCCTTGCCTTGTATCATCTTTTTGTTTTCTGGTCACACTTGCATGCTTACTCCTACCACTGTGAAGCAATCATCCTTTATGCTCACGATTCTTTGGATTACTGGATTCTTTGGATTACAGTGTCACTGGCTTCACAGAAACATCCTGCCATGCCCTTCCTTACAAATCTGTCAGTCCATCCCTCGACTAACTGTTTTATCCCATTCAGGGTCACAGGGGAGGTGGGATACGCCCCGGACGGGATGCCAGTCCATCGCAGGGCAGGCAGACGCAAACACACACACAAGCCAACTAACCTACCGGTGTGCCTTCGGGCTGTGAGAGGAGACTGGAGAACCTGGAGGAAACCTGTGCAAACACAGGGAGAGCATACAAACCCCACACAGATAGTGCCACCATGCCTGACCTTTGCAAATGCAAAAATGCATGTTTAACATGTTTTACCCCCAAAAGAGTAGGCAAATAGCTTCTAAAATTTGTTTTCATTCCTTTTTTTTTTGCAGATTGCTGATGTCTTGGCCAGCATGAACCCAGCAGTTCTCCTTACACTGGTGAGTTTATTTCAAAGCATTGCTTTTAAGAGGCTGAGAACAGTAGAAGAGCTTAGCTGAGTGATTTCTGCCTGATGAACCCTGGTTGGTTCATGTCTGACAGACAGATTACCTCAGTATATTAATTGTGAGATAGGTGAGGCAATCTCAGAGTATATAGTATGTCGATATTATTGATATGTGTATACATATATTGGTATATTGATGCTGACTGTGCAGTATATTGGGCATCTTATTTCTCAACATTGTTTGTTCTGTGAAGAGACAAATATTTGTAGGCAGTGGCAAGACTTAACAGAGGCGTTTTCAATCCGTTGAAATGATCCATGAAGTAAGAAGAATGTGTTTGCTTTATTGCCCCTGACTCTGTTTTTGAGCTGTTTAGAAATATGTAATTGAAGTCTTTCATACACATTAGCTCAGGTCTAATGTACTGTGCACATCCGTGATCTCCTGCTGTCATTACTTTTCTTCAAGATGCAATTCGTGTTCATTGTAGGGTATCGGGTTTTAGTGCTTTGTATTTTTTTTAGACCTTGGCAGAAAGTGCTTGGCGCCAGCACTGCTAGCATTCCGCTGAAAGAATGATTACTCAGTACTTGGATAAGTTTTGTGTTTCAAAGCCCTTCACAACTACACAGCACAGTTTGTGTAATCCAGGCTGTAGTGTCACCTTAGGTCCAGAATGAAAATGAAACCCAAAGAGCATGGAATATCATGAAAAGATGGGACCCATTCAGTTCTACCAGTTTTGCAGTAGAAGACTGTATTAGAATTGAGGGGAGTTGGGTGTGCTTCTATGACCAGAGAAACTGCTGCGCTTCTGACTGTATGTAGAAACTAATCTACTGTTGGTGCTTCTTTACGCAAAATTATTTTATGTTTCAGTGCTTTACCTGTGTGTGAATACAGCTCAGTACAAGTGAAACAGTGGGCTTATAAAACTGAGGTTGCTTTCTGTCCAAAAGGAGCATCTTTTCCTTATGAGATTGTTAGGACTTAGGATGAGTTCATTTAGCTCTAGGGCCAGACAGGCAGAAGCATCGATGTCTGGCTTTTGTCCGCCCTGCAATGGACTGACATTATTAGAAGACTTGCTAGGAAAGTAATAAGTGTGTCTTTCTTCCAGCGTGGGCTGAATACAGATAGTGGGAGCACCTGCCGCGAAGCCTCCTTTGAAGGAATCAGTCGGTAGGTTTAATTGGTTTCAATAATTTAATAGTGTAATTGCTAGTTGTTCAGGAAACACATCAGGCTTTGATTATATGGAAGATGCCGAACGTGCATGCCTACAAATGAAAGCAGATTCATTCAATTTGATAAGGATTTTGTCAACGAACGTGTGGGAACTGTATGTTGTCTGTTGGATTGTACTGTAATTTTGCTAGCATAATTCTTTCATTTTTCGTTAGATGCTGACAGTCTAATAGACAACAAAACGTACTTTTAATTGTTTTAATTAGATTAAATGAAGTTTCATCTCATAACGTATGATCATATTCCTAGTTTTCCAAAAGCCTTAAGGGAGTCCACGTTTACAAAAATACAAGGCCTTCTATGATTGGTCCAGAGCTACAGTATTTAAAGTACAAGTTAAACATGAGCGTCGGCTATTTAAATGTAACTAGAATGTCTTGTTTCTAGTATACTGTATTCTTTTTTTTAAGTTCAATAAAAGCTGTCACTAAAAGGACACAGAAAAGGGCAACACAGGAGTTTAAATATATCATTTGAACATCCTTGTATTGAAAAGCAGTAGTTAAAAGGTGATAAAAAGGAGGTAAATGTTGCTTTGTAGATGTGATAAACGAGTTACAAGGTTCTCTGTAGGTATAATAAACCGTAGTTTCTCAATCTGTAGTTCTGTAGCTCCTGGAAATGCCTTTAATGCACAGAGGACTGACAAAGATTAACAGGGCAACGTATCACAAGTATGTAGCTATTAATCATTCCTCTTCTGCCATTTGTGAGATGATTAAAAACTCAGAATTGGGAGCTAAAAGTGTGAAGTAGTCAGAGTGAACTAACAAAGCTTAATCACTGTCTACGAAATGTAAAAAAAAAACTTCATTAACATAAGAATATATACTTTCTTGCTTTCGATAATGCCATACAAACTCTCTTGTCAACTGGGGAAAAAACTCAATTTTCACATTGGTCTTGGACACTGCAATCTCATTTGCAAGGAGATAACTCTAATGCCAAGATATTGAAATATTTTTATTGTATCTCTTAATGCAAAAAGAATTTCCTTGCTAAATAATGCATGAGGCAATCTCCTGCTACTATTGGGAAAATAAGATGTATTTTTTGTAAAGCTGAAAAATGATTTTACACTTGAATTAAAAGTTTTTTTCTCATTACCTCTAACCTTATATTGTGACTATTTTGTGGACTGTTCTGCTAGCGTGACATGTTTGTTTTTTAATTGGTATTTCTGCCTGTGACTGGACATTGGATATGAAAAGATTCTTTTTAGTTCTTTCCTATTTTGAAAAGTAAATTCGATAAAATTTCCTCTCCTCTCAGGTCATTCTGTGTCATTGCTCAGTGTTGGAATGCATACTGATATAAAGGACTTTATTCTTTTGATAAATGTCAGCTCCCCCAAATACACTGTGCATCTGCAAAGGCTGACTTGCATTATGAGCTTTTGAAATCCATCAGTATTTATGAGGTGTGCATGAAAAGTGTAGTAGGGCATATTATTTCCTTGTTTCACTGAAATCACTATAGTAATTATAGATCTTTTGTAAGATTTATTTTTAACTCTCAATAAAAGATGGTGATAAATTATAGCCGTGCTTTAGTTTTATATTTATGATTGTGATTTTTTTCTCTGCGTTCACTCCAAAAAGAGCAACTACTGCTTTTCATTGCCATGAAACTGGGTTTTATGAGACCATCAAAGCCACCATACAGTACCTCTCTTTGATAGACAGGAATTTTAAATTAAGATGCACACCAATGGTCCTGATGGTAAAATGCTCAAATGTTTTTCTGTATTTTGGCCTTGATCTTTCAGGTTCCAAGTCAACAATGTTCTTCTGCATCCTGAAATAGTGGAGTGGTGAGTATTTGTTCCCCATCTCCTGCAATATCAATTCTTCTTTGGCAGATAGCCGAGTTACTTTGAAAAAAATATCTCAAAAATGCAAGCTGTGACAGTATCGTCAACTGCAGTGAGCCATCCTTTAGCTCTGGTTTCTTAAATTCAAGTCTCATCACATTGCAAAAGTTGTCCTTTGGTTTTAGTGAAAGCAATGTGAGCTTAAACCCCCTCTTAAAAGAAGCAAAACAAGAACACTTTTATCTCTTCTTTCTCAATAGAACACCTGTTTTTATTTTCTTTTGTGACTGACATTTCAATACACATTATACTTTTCCCCTCCTGTTTCTCTTCATTCTCAAAATGACACTTTATCAGAGCTGCAAGAGTGTTAATCCTGTTTTAAGCTCTGAAAACTCATTCGCTCCAATTGCAGGATCTACAAAGGAACCCCCTAAAGCTCGTGTAATTTGTGTTGAGAGCTCAAGTTGCCTTTTTTATAGGACTGCTTGGTTTCTGAATGTTTTTTTTTTCCTGGTGTTCCAATCGGATAAATGGAACATACAGCAGTTCTCATTCACCCCTTCTATTCCCTGCTGTACGTGTCTTTTCAAAAATATACCTCATCGTCTCTAGTGGCACTCAATTGTGTTTTAGTCGTATCCTTGACATGATAGTGGATAGGTGGCATGGTGACACCGTGGTTAGCGTTGCTGCCTCACAGTGCTGGGGCCCTGGGCTTAGTTCTGGAAATGGGGTGCTGTCTGTGTGGAGTTTGCATGTTCTCCCTGTGTTTGCGTGGGTTTCCTCTGGGTGTTCCAGAGTTCTTCCACACTCCAAACACATACAGGTAGGTTATTTGGCTTTTGGGAAAACTGGCCCTGGTGACCCTGGTGTGAGAGTGTCTGTGTGTGCCCTGCGATGGACTGATGTTCCATCCAGGGTGTACCCTGCCTTGCTCCTGTTGCTTGCTGGGATAGGCTCCGGCTGTCCCGTGAAGCTTCAGCGGACGATGAGGTTAGGAGATGGGTGGTGGTGGGCGGGTCCTCGTCTACCTATTTCAACATTTCCACCTCCTACCAGTTAAGAGTACAGTGTGTAATAACTTCAGGTTTATGGGAGTGCCTTGTGCTGTTTTATCAATTGTTGAGTTTTTTGTTTTCTCTGTATGCATAAAGTGAAGTCTTAAAACATATTTAAACACACAACAGGGTTTGGCTTGCGGGTGTCTTTCCTGACAAGTGTGTGTGCTCGTACCACTTCCAGTTCAGCAGTAAGAGTGGCGAACGCTTTTGCAATTTTTGCTGACATTTAACTATTTTCCACCCGTGAAAGGTTTAAGCATTCAAGCTTTAATAAAAAATCTTGACTTTAAAAAAAGTCTAATTTAAAATTGAGCAATACGGGACGGCATTGTAGGGAGTGAATGCTCTTGCCAGGCCTTCTACATTTATTGAGCAGGTGGTATATAGTGCATTCACGATACTATTGTACCTTAGTGTTGAAAAAATATTTAGTTCTCAAACCAACTCACTCCGTTCTTTTCTTCATTCACATCATAAACATAATTTGACAAAATATAATAAAGTCAACTGCAGTTGTAGATAAGCTAGAATTGAAGCTCAAGAAAAGCAGAAATATGTAAAGAGTAAAAGAAAATGAGATCTCTATATATGGTATAGACATTTGTGATTTGCTGTTTACTTTTGATGGATTCTTTTAAAATAGTTGTGAGATGGGTGTGATCGTTTATAGTTGCATGTCTGGTACAGACAACATTGCTGAATAAAGAAAGTTAAAAAAGTCACTTAAAATCATTTGAAAATTCACTTACAATTATTTGGCAATAGTGGAACAAAATTGGCTTTACAAGCCTTGCAACTAGTTGAGCTGTAATTTTGATGGAGATTAAATGCTTGATGTCAATATACTGTACATCATGAAATGGTTGATACGCTGTGAAGTACTGAGTTATGATACTAAAGAATTTTTAAAAATCCTTTACTAATACATAAGGCTTTGTCCAGTAGTAATTTTAAATATGAGATGAAATAGGAATTAGATTACTCAAATCGAACTGGATTAAAATATACTCTTCTGTGTATTTCTAAGATTTAATCATTCTGAGATTTTGTTCTCAACAAAAAAAAATATTATCGAGGGCATAAAATTGCAATTACTGTAGTTTTGTAAGGCCTGTCAACAGCTATTGTATGAAAAATAAACATAAACAATTGGTTTTGAAAAGTATTCTTTCTTGCCAACAAAATCATTTTTTATTCTTTTCTGAAGAAAAACAAACATACAGTATGTATATTTAGCACAGCTAACAATGGTGAAGTATGGGGAACTGCGAGCGAGCTTTGTCTTAAAGATTCATTTGAGTACACTGCAGAACTCCTTCCTTTAGCTTAGCTGCACTAGGAGTAGGAGGAATGATTGTGTTTAAACAACAAAAAAGGAATTTTATTTTTTGCAATTAGAGGAATCTGTATTAAAAGTGCTTATGATTGAGAACATTTAAAACTGTTTCCTGAATGTATAGGCACAGAAATAAAGGAAAAAAATGAATGTACAGTATATTACCTGTAACAGATTACCATTTAAAGAGTGTCAATGGTAACCAACATTAATTAAGTGCTAAAAAGCTATTTGTGACTGATGCCAACCATTGATTAGTAACTTTTAATAAAACTAAGATCATTTTCTCATACGTTTTTTATTCATTGACAGTTTATTGTTAATAACATTTGCGTTCATAAAACGTCTCTGTTACCCTACTTGGTACTGTATGATACCTTCAGTGCAAAGGAAGCCCTTCATTGATATTGCTCACCGTTCACAGCATTCGTAAGATTCAATTTTATTTTTAGTTATTCAATTTGATGATTAAACATTTAAAATTCAATGATATTATTATTTATACATTTGCCTTTTTTTTTCAGGAAACAGCCAAAGCTGTATTGTAATTGCAAATATTATTCTCTTCTGTATTTTGCAAAATAAGAGTTTCTTGCTTGCTTTCTTCCTTCATCCTGAGGTTGGATCTCACATCTTTTGTCTCGAATTCCAGTTCCAATCTTCTTCGTCTTTGGCAGTGCTGATTCGGGAAGTCTGGTTTATTTTTAGGGCCGTGGAAAGGACTGTTCAGTATGAAGACGTTCATCTTCTGCAGGGGAGGGGCTGAGGATTTTGGGCCTGGTGGTATTCTCAGTCTAACTTTCTGCCCTGTTTCCCTGTCCTCTTTTGTTGGTGATAGAAATATATTGATCATGTAATTGCACCACGCCATGCCGTCTCCACTTGATAGATGTTCTCTGCTGGAGGCGCTGCACTCTCAGACTGGAGAGAGCAGGATTTATACTTCCGTAGTGTGGTAGTGTCTTCTTAATTGTTTCCAAGTAGAGTACGGGTTATGACTGTAGCAAGGAAGCTTGGCTTCTGGCTGGCGAGAACGCCACAGTGAGGCAACATACTGCAGCTTTTCTCCAAGAGACTCTCTTGTAGCAACGCATGAATTTAAAGATCCTCAGCAGAGACTTGCTCTGTGCGTTAATCCCTGAATTATAGGAATTTTTATTGCTCTTGAATAACTGCAGATGAAAATCCACAAACGGGGATCATTCTTTCCCGTTTAATTGTTTAGTGAGGAATATGGCAATACAATAGGCTTCATTTCCCAGTTTAATTTCTTGCCAAGTGCACATTGAAAATACATCCTTAGTCATGGATTGTTAATTTAAATTATACACTCTTAGTAATAATTAGTGTACTGTTAATCCCTAGCTGCATTTGCACTGTGTGTTATTTAGTCATTAATTCCTAATTAGCTAGTAGGCCATGTCTTGAATCTAACAGGGTAGTTTTCAAAGCTCTTTGTCCCGAACCAAAGTTGTCTTTTTTCTGCAGGTATTTGTAAAGGTGTTAAAGCTGCACATTTTTCCAGATGTACTGTAAATGTGGAACAGAGAAGTGAACCAAACTGTTGGTTTATTTCGATTTAAATTATGCATCAATAAGCATATACACATTAAAGTATAAAAAGCTGGTTCTTGTAGCTTAAGGGTTGGAATGTGAATGTTTTTACTGGCATCAGTGATGGAAGTGGCTTTCCTGAGGTAATTTGTCACCTACAGAATTTTGTATAACACACCCGGCCTGTGAGTTCTTGAAGAGGCAGATGTGTCACTGAGTAAGGCCAATTATTGGAGCTCACTGCCACATCACTGGGAGAAACTGCTGACAGCCACATGGGGCTTTTAAAAGTCAAGTCTGGGATATAGAGTACCTATCCTGTAAAAACACATCTGAATAAGAAACTTCCAGAGGAGGCAGTTTTGCTTTTCAAAGTGTTTGTTTTGAAAAACCCAACACCGATACAGTGTGTTATACATGACACAACACAGAAAACCAAATATCCTTTAAGAAGTACTCATTAGAGAATTTGCATATGATATCTCTATAATATCAGTGTTCTTGTATATTCTCTGCTTGCAGTAAATGTTGGAGATACAGTAGGGAGCAATATTAGATCATGTAAATTGTTTAAAAATGAACTTTGCTGGTCCCAGAGATTGAGCAAATAGCAAAACATTAATTACAGAATGCTCTTCATAAAACACAGGCAAGGTTATTTATTTGACAGGATTAATGGACTGGGAATCCTAGAGAAGTGACTGCCATCGATTCAGGCAGTCTTGCATTGTGTGGTGGTAAAATGGATTGATGTCCTTAGGGACTTGTTGACAATCAGATTGGGAACCTTGCAAGCTTGAGCGAGGAAGACAATTATGTGTACATGTGTTCCAGTTCTGCGTTCAAAGACCTGACAGATCACCACCTGCGTCGGCAGCTTCTGATCTGATCAGTGCTTTCAGTCAGTGGAGGTAGCTGACCATCTTGGTTTTGGCATGGAAACTGAATAGAAATCTAGTGGATTTAGCTGCTTTGTAGCAGTGTTGTCTTCTGAAAATGTTGGCCTCACCATTGGTTTAGCCGGGGACCTGGAACGGTTGACAGTTTGTAAGGTATATAGTCCAAATCAAGAAGCTAGAGCAGTCAGAGTTAATGAAATGCTGCCTTCCTGAAACGCAGGCCTGTGTCACTCCCCCCTTCTGCAGCTGTGTGGGTTCTTGTGTGCAGTGGAATGATACCTGCTGAGGATTCCAGTAGGGAAACTAGCTTTGCAATCCATCGCAGAGTGTCTGTGGAACTGTCTGCAATTGAGGAGACCACCACCGAACACCACACCCACAGTTTCAAGAAGAGAAGCCCGCAATTCTAGGACGAGTGTACAATTGAGACAAACCTGCTCCGTAACATCTCCCTGCTCACCCAAGAGTGCTTTAAGACTTTTTCTTCCGCTGTCAAATCCAGCTGAAAGATGGAGTAAATGAAGCAGGAGTTGCCGAGACCTCCGAGAGGTAATATTTCGATCCTCTTGTATAAGCTGGGACTCTTTTTTTTTTCCGAGGCAGAGCAATAAGCCGGAGTGCTCAGCTGTAATGGTCTCCGTGCTTGCCTGGCTGCTCTGGGTATTAGGCCCAGACCTTTATTACTCTGTGGGAAGCCAGTTCATTATGGTTACACTTCAGTTCCCTGCAAGCTTTCATTTTTTTTCTCTGTCTTACTTATTACCAAAGATTACCAAAGACGGCCGGGAAACGAAATCGGTCCTGATGAACCTGACATTTCCCAAATAAGAAAGCCGGCAGCTCAAGGCGGATGTCTCCTGTGTCCCAACTTTTTTTGTGAAATTAAAAAGAAAAGTTTTCCTAGCTGTTTTTGAAAATGAATACTTTCTGAGTTTTCAGGTCATATAGTTACAATAAATTTCTAGTCTGACATTTTTGATCCGTTTGCAGGGGCTGACCTAGGCCAAGGAAAGAGCTGTTACATGTATGAAATACATGCGGGGATATAGTGATTTGTTTCATCTTAATTCAAATATCAGTGCAGTACTTTAAATCATCTGTATGTTAAGCACACTATGGGTTGCATTTATTATGCCGTAAATGTTTTCTCTAAAGCAATCGTGTTTCTTCACTGCTCTGGTGTTTGGGATGTAATTTTCCTGCAACCACGCTGCTCATGAACTTCTTTGCTACACTTCAATAAAAAGTGACAATTCGGAGTTTGCTTTAAAGAATTATATAGTGCAGTAACTCAACTGCACTACTGTCACGGTAGATCAAACAGTGAAAAAAAGATTTTTAATGTGTGTTTTCTGAGGTGACTGTGTTAAGCCTCATTACCTCCATTGTTGGCCCTCCAGTCGTGTGGGTAGGAGCTTCTGCATACTGTATGCGAGTCTAGTGTGTGGCGTGTCGTTACTGCGGAGGATATTGCTTCACCACAGCTGGTGGAGATGCACTTCCATTAGCGCAGTGGATCCAGAGCCATTGACCGGGGCTGTGGGGGTGTGGTGGCGACCTGTCGATGAAGACGAGCACTTGTGAAACATGGCTAAGAGGGAGGTGGAGAACTCGTCCGTGGGAGCTGGAAGAGGGGTGGGCAGGGGAGATGAGAGAGGGTGGGGGGGCCGAGTGCTGGTTTGAAGAAGAGAAATCACCAGCATGGCCTTGTGAACAGACTCGCAGTGACAGGCTGTGCCTGCACACCTTGGACTGTGCCTCCAGCAGGTGATGATTTCTTCACAGTCAACACGTGCTCTCGAGCAAAGTGCATTCAGTGCCTTGCAGTGTTATTAAAGTTCACCTTGCAGACAGGTGTATTGATTTAGTAATCTTGTGAACAACTATTATTGTACACAGACAGACAGAGGCCATTCAACCAGTTGTGTAATTTTGTGCACCTACATTAATTTCAGTTTGCCAGATCAAAGGGTTTAAATACAATAATCAGATTCAATAACTGCTTATCCAGTTCGGGGTGATAGTGGCCACGAGCCTATCCCGGGAATCGCTGGGTGCAAGGCGAGATACACCCTAGATGGGATGCCTGGCTGTCGTAGGAAACGCACAAACACAAACAAGCACTCGCACCAGTGCTAGTTTTTACAGAAACCAATTAACGTACCAGCTAACACGAGGAGACTCCACGAGACAAACTCCACACAGATAGCACCCCGAGAATTGAACCCAGGGCCCCAGAGCTGCGAGACAGCAGTGCAGACCACTACGCCACTGTTTTGCAATGTTGTATAAGAAAAAATATCAACTCCTTTACCAAGGTTTTAAAGCAAGAAAATATGAGAATGAACAATAATGATAAAGACTGATATAAATACAATGTTTTTGTGCTGATGCCTTTACTCATAACGACTTACAGTTCGTACAGATGTATATAGCTGTAACAATCTAAATGATGTACTTTGCGCAAAGGCATAACAGAAGTGTTCCTCCGGGACTTGAACCCACTGAGCTCACAACCCTCTCGATCAGATTCAAGAAGCCTGACCACTGTCCACTATTCCAGTCGTGTATTAAGACCATCCTCATAGTTTTTACCACACCCTGTTGGGGAGATCTAATTATTCTTATTCTTATTTGTTTGTCTCCAATTCCTTTGTCTCTCGGTTGTTCAGCTGCTTGTGCCTGAGGGCAGTCACATTGTACATTTGTATTTATTTGCACCTGCATGTGTGTATTTCTAACCCACCTTGTTTTCTGTATCTCCTGCAGCCGCCTGATTAAAACGGATATGGAGCTGGAGGTCCTGCGATACACTAACAGGATCTCAAGTGAAGCCCACAAAGAGGTAAGAAGCACACTGCTGTTTCTCTGCGGAAGGCCGTCTGTGATAAACTAGGGAACTAGAACTTTGGACTCCTTTCATTTTTAAAATAAAGAGTCGATCTTCGCCTTGCACACCCGCATAATATAGGAAATCTTGTTTTGGGAAATTCAAGCGATTCTGTCTTCAGCCTTTGGAAACCTGTGAATCATTTCCACTTAGTCGCATAATTACTGGCAGTGTAAGTGACTGCCGTGCGTAGCCAGATCAGCTAGCGCCTCGAAAGTCGGCTTTCGACATTAGGCTGATGAAGAGCTCGCGTGGAGCTACAATACTTTTCAGAAGAAAGATAAGGGTGTGCGAGGCAGAGATATGCCAAATTGAAACTTACATTTTTGTAAGTCTTGAGAATGTGGCTTTTTCAGGCAGTGATAAAGACCAATCTGGTAGCAAGTGTGCCAGAATCCTGTCCCTCAGTTCTGAAGAGCTGCATGTAAAGCGAGTGAAATCATACTTCCAATCTCAACTAGGGAGGGTGCTGCTGCATGTGGCTTGGCTGTGTTTTATAAGTCAGTCGAAGGTTATGCCATCATGCTGCAATGGCCACTTCACTCGGGTTTGCCAGTTCAAATTTAGGCTGTGCCACTCTTGGGGAGTGACTCCATCTCTGTGTGTCTGTAGGGGTCAGTGAGGAAGTGACCCACATGCCCCTGGGTATTGAATAAATGGCAGACTCTGCTATAATAAAGACTGGCAAGGTACACCTCCTGCTGTAGGTGACATCAGCTCCATTTTCACAGTCCCGGTCTTGATGGTAGCCATTTGTAATCTGATTGAGTGCAGAGTGCAGTTCACAGTTCAAATCTGGGCTGTACCACTCTTAGAGCCTATGTCTGACACAGCAGCCCTGCTGCCTACATTCCTGACTCCCTGTGCACTGAAAAGCAGTTGACTCCTGAGGTATATGTCTTGGAAGACATTCATGTCAACTTCGTCTGTCTTGGGAGGTTGCTAGAGTTGTGTTCCTGATTGGATTTGAAGTAGAAAGAGTGGGCTGCTTCAGATTGCTGGGCAGAAAACACAAAAAAGCAAATTACAGAGATATAGGGGAAAAAAACTTTGCTCAATGAGCCAACAAATGATGTGAATGAGCTGGAGAGAAGGATGAATTTTGAACTAGGGTTAAGTAAATAAAGATCAATTGGATCGGCTGTGCAATACACGTTGAAAACACAGCTAGATCGGCAGCTACTGCCCTCTCCAAGGAAAAGACGACAACCTCACAGAAACACTGGCCATTCAAATTGCCTCCTTCGGGTTTTTTTTACTCTTTGCAGCAAAGACAGTGGAGCTTTTTAAGTCTTAGCATTCAGGTATCGGTTTTCTAGCAGGTGGGAAGAAAGAGGATTCCAGTGGACGATAGGCATGCTGATTCTTGAACAATACCCCTTTACTCTGAGGGTTAGCATTTTTCAGACCTAGTTTCTAATGCAGACTTGAATTTGTGCCCAGTACTGTGCTGTACTTAGAGTGTCCTCTGCCTGTGAGCATTTTTAGTAAGTTGTTTGATTGCCGAGCTCAGGAACTCTGTCTGTTTGTGCTATTTAAGATAAGACCCTGAGCTGTAGGGTTAAAGTTGCTTTTTTGTGTGGGAGACTAGTTTTCACTCTGGGTTAATCTGTGATGACCTTCACAAAGTGGATTTGAGCACCCATATCCGGAGCTGAAGACAGTATTACTGCTTCTTGCCTCTTGGTCTTAATTGTGTGGGGTTATTTTTTTAATTTAGCTGAATTTCTTGAAGGTTTTCAGTGACCTTTGGAGGCATGTTCCCTTGAGTTGCAATTAATAGAGAATTCTTTTCTGCTGGGAATGTTTGGAGAAAAATGTACAGGTAGCATGGTCTACACTATTAAGTTTCTATAATTTTAATGTTCCATTGCTCAGTGATATAACACAATTAAAACACTGCACAGCCTGTAATGTATTAGCTTTTCCTCCTCTAGAGACCAATATAAAACATATTACTGTCACTGCTGTGTTTTGTGTTGAAGAATTTTGATTATTTTTTTAATAACATAATTCCTGTGAACTAAAAGTGCCTCCTGTTTGATTCAATTTAAAACCGATAAAACCCCTTATTACTTATTTTATTTCCTGCAGTTCTCTTTTGTGTCTTTATAGAAATGGCAATATAACCTTCATACCAAGGACAGTTAAGGACTGCTGTCCACAAAAGTATTCCCAGTGTCACAAGGAGACATCAAAATTGCTAACATCCTGTCATTTTATATTCCAATCAATTGATAGAATTGAAAGGATGAGTCAGTATTCTCTTGTTTGTCAATTGTATAAAACTTTGCACGATGTCATTCTGAAAAATTGGTTCCCTTAGCTCAATGATAGTTCTCTTAAAGCTCCAAGTTAATTTAATTGAATTCATAGTGAGCTAACTGAATGTATAATTGAATTAAATGGTCTGTATCACCATTGCTATTGGGGATGCTGAATTACCTTAGAACGGGAGGAGCTGTATCTGTCTTTGTTCAGGTAAGAGTACCACTGCGTTAGTGGTTGTGTGTAAGGCGTGCAAATAGCCCACTAGGGCTAGACTGCTGGCTCTGTGAGTAGAATGCCATGTGCCATATCTCCCCATAAATCTGTGGACCCTGTGTGAGTCATACATTTATAGCCAACCACACTACAAGCTCATTAGTGCCGAGGAAGTCAAAGGAGATAATGTTGTGCAGGGAGCAGAGGATATGTCCATCCCCTACAGCCCATCGAACACCAGCTGGGCCCCCGTTCATTTTTTTGCCCCTGTTTGGGGAGATTTCATCACCGTTGGCAAAGAATGATAATGAGGTCAGGCTTGCACTTGCTACAGGGAATATACGACTCCTAACAGCAGCTGCCTTGAGGGAGGCACGGTGGTGCAGTGGTTAGCGTTGCTGCCTTGCAGTTGGGGCTCAGGCTTCAGTTCCAGACCTGGGGCGCTGTCTCTGTGGAGTCTGTATGTTCTCCCTGTGTTCATATGGATTTCCTCCGGGTGCTCCAGTTTCCTCCTACTGTCCAAAGGCATACTGGTACTGTAGGTTAGTTGGCATCTGAGAAAACAGGCCCTTGTGTGAGTGTGTCTGTGTGAGCGCTGCAGTGAACTGAGGTCCAGGGTGTATCCTGTCTTGTGCCCTTCGCTTGCCTGACAGGCTCCGGCTCCACGTGACCCTGAATTGGATAAAGCAGTTAGAAAATAGATGAATGAACAGTTGCCTTTACTGGCAGAGCCAGGTTTACAGCGTCTAACATTCTTTACAGAAACATCAACACAGAGGAATAATGGGTGAGCAGTACAAAGACAGATAAAGTGGTGGAGGAAGAGAACAGCCTTGAAACTATCTTTGGCTTTTTCTGTGGTTGATCATGGACTCAGACTCAAAGCCTGTTAACACCCCGTGCCTCTCTGTAGCACGTTACCACACGTTACCACACGTTACCACACGTTACCACACGTTACCACACGTTACCACACGTTACCACACGTTACCACACGTTACCACACGTTACCACGCTGTTGTAGAAAACAACCTGGATTGCATTTGAATTAGGGATGAGAAATAATGGGATTGCTGCTTATTTTTATGCAATATTTGTCCCAACTAATACATTTATAGAATTGTTTTTATTAATTAAAAAAAGCCCATGCCAATTCCGCCAGTCAGGGCAAGCTGGCCTTGTGTGCCTTAGGCAAGCAGTTTGTTGTGTAAAGTGCTCTTATTATATAATCTTTAGCAATAAAAGGGATAAAGTGTATTAACTGGCATAAGTCTTCATAGCTGCTGCATTCATACAGCACTGATGAAGACAAATATCTAACCTATGTGATCAAAGTTAGTTTCCCTTACTATTAGCGGATATTCATTTTAAGTAGTGAAGGACTCCGGGGGCAATAGTGGCTGTAAAACAAATGGATTCTGAATGCGAAAGAAGAAATCAAATCCAAATGAGTTCACCACGCGGGCATCTCGGCGGTTTGATCACCACTGGTGCACTTGCCGACAAAAGACTCAAGTGCATAATTTTCAGAAGTGGAGCTCATGCTGAAAAGTTGATTTAATGCATTAATAAAAATATAAGCAAAATCCGAAAGTGACAACCCAAACACAGGGCACTCTTTCTCCAGTAAAGAGAGTAGCAAGGGGCAGGTTTGAGGCAGTGTGCCTAAACACTGATGGTAGATTACTCTAAAATATTAAGAAATTAATAATACAGTCTAGCTTTCACAGTGCGTCTCATTAATTAGTCATAAAACCAACTTTTATTTGTTCTCATTGAATTACACATGAACTAAAATGCACTTGTCCAACTGATAAAATCAAAAATTGGGCAAACATGGTAGGGCATGAGGCCGTAATCTGAAATATTTTTTTTGCTTAATTATCTTTCCCCTCTCTTTCTCGGAGACGTAGCTTGGAGCAGAAAAGGGCCGTGTTTGTTTTGAGAGAGAGAATTCCGCTCAGTAATTCGAGCAGGCTCATTCTGTCGTCGGCTGAGAAATTAAATCAGAAGCGCTGTGCCCAAGGACTCTGCGCTGTAATAAATCTGAGATAACTAAGTAGAGGTGTGCAGTCATTTGACCCTTGGACTGGCTTGATGAGGGGGGAAATGTAATGAGGAGTTTAGAGAAATGTACATGTTTTTGTACAGTTGGGGAGGATTGTTTTCACATACATGAAAACACAGGCTTAGCTGGAATATTTTAGCAAGAGAATATTAGGGAGCTCTCACCTGACGTTGAAGGATGAAATTCTGTTCCCCAAGTTATTTCCTTTAACTGTAATTTACTTATTGATCTGTTTATGACTTGATCTTTTCTGTCTGTGTCCTAGTCTAATTTGTTTTTTATACTGATGTTTTCTAATTCAGTTATGTACTTGGACAGTCCATTTACTTAGTTTCCATTTCTTTTATTTTGAATCAACTCATTTCTTTTATGATATAGTGCATTGTCTTTCTCCATGCAAAACATTAAGCTGTTCATTCTTCCGCCACTAATTATTTCTACATATCTACATTTCTTTAACATCTCCTAATATGAAGTGACTTCTCCTCCAAAAGCAAGCCGAAGTTGTCTTTGAGTTTATTACACCAAGGCTAATGGTGACAGCCCAGAGATCTGAGGAGGTGTCTGTGATACGGGACTTTAATGTAATTATTTCTGTCTGATTTTGATTCTTTCATGGATAAAAAAGGAGACCTCCACCTGTACAGCATGACACTCTGCTGTCAAGGTGGCTACAGGAGTCAGACTCCGGTTCTGCTTGACTGGTTTGGCTGACATCAGCCCTGTTACCTCCTGGGACATCATTAAAATCCTTCTCCCAGTACCTGCACTGATTATAATCATCAGGTCACGTATCCCTTATCCCCTTTGTCCAGACTGCAGTGTCTGTGTTCTCTATCCCAGCCCAGAAGTAAATCCCGGTTTCCTTGGCGCTCCCGAGTCTTAAGTGAGTTTGCACGGTCTGTCTTGGGATCTTCCCTGTGAAGTGGCAGGCCAGTGTTTCATGTGAGCGCACTGTGAGTCCTGGGTCCGAGCTGGATTCTTAGCACAGCTAATTACTCATGCCACTCGACCGTGGAGGAGGAGAATGATGTTTGTTAGTGACTTCTCTGTTTTTTTTTGTTGTAAAGAGCAGATGGGTGAGAAATAAAATACATACAGATTTTTGGCTCTCTCAATTTCTGTTTTAAATAATCCATTTTTGACACAATGCTTTGGGTAATGAGCCAAGACAGACAGTTTGTGACTTTGTTAGTTTTCTGCTTCTTATTCCTATTGAGTATAGATTACTCCAGTTAATCCGTGGCTCTGGATTATTACTTTAATCTAAGTACTGTGTAAAGCATTGTACTTCTGTACACAAAAGTTCTGCATTCTGAAGATTTCCCTTTTCAGAGGCTAAGCTATAGGCCAAGCTGCCAAAGCCAAATGAAATGGTGAAGCAATCATTAATTCATTACCGCCCCCTGGTGTATACACCAATAAATGCATTATTTCCTTTAAAGGAGAGTGAGCCCTTTTGCAATCGGAACCTCAGATGGGCAGATGGCACCTCAGATGGTGACAGCACACTTTATTCCAAATGTCATTTTCTGCTGCAGTTGTGAGGAGAATTATTTTTATTTAATTCAACCCTGTGCAAAGACAGTGACACTCTGTTAGTCAAATCTTCTTATCTGGGATCCTATTACATTGACTGCACTATTATGCACTTTATACTAAATAGCGTAGTGCTGACTACACTATAGGGAGGTGCGGTAGTGCTGTGGTTGGCATTCCAGCCTCGCAGCACTGCGGCCCTGGGTTCAGTTCCTGGGGTGCTGTCTGTGTGGAGTTGGTATGTTCTCTCCATGTCTGTGTGGGTGTCCTCCGGGTGCTCCAGTTTCCTCCCACAGTTCAAGGACACACTGGTAGGTTAGTTGGCACTGGGACAGCTGGGCCTGGTGTGAGTGTGTGTATCTGTGTTTGTGCCCTGCGGTGGTCTGGCGTCCCACCCAGGATGTATCCTGCTTTGCGGCCGTTGCTTGCTGGGATAAGCTCCAGCTCCCCTACGACCTTGTATTTGATAAAGCGGTTAGAAGATGGATGGATGCTACACTATTTCCTTCAAACGTCTCACAGGTGTTTTTTCAGACGTGCAGAGCAGGAAATCATATGAGAGTGGGTCATTTGGGCTGTTTAGGCAGTTTGCTTGGACCTGTAAGCTAGATGGTCTTAGAATTCCATCTGTCAGTTTCTCGAAAGATCACACAGCCGCAAAGCTTCATCTTTATGGCTGGGAGGCTGGTTCCAGACTCCCAGGAAGAGGTGTGTTTAAAGAGGTGTGTTTTCCGTCTTGAATGTGCTACCTCCTGAGCAGTGGTATCTTTCTTGTAGAGCTGTTGCACGTTGCTCATCTTCGCTTCCTGCATGTACTGCCTTCCAGTTTGTGCTCAAGAGTGCTGTTCTCAGGTATCCTAATTTGAGGTCTTCTTGCATTGCGTGTGTGCTGCTGTTACAGTGTTTGAAATTCATCTGTTTTAGTATCATCTTTGAATTTGATGGGTTTGTACTCACCTGTACCAGAGTCAAAATCCTTCAGGTACATTAGGAAGCGCAGCAGTGCCAGAACTGGTTTGTTGCCTGGCTAGTGTACATACTGTAGGCCAACACCTTGCCTTCATCTCATTTGCTTCTTTAAATACAGCACCTTTCTGCCTCCAGAGAGACAGAGTCTTTTTTTATTCCCGAGGGGAAAATTTGTTTTACAGCAGCGGCGTTGGTGTACGGACGAAGGGAAAAAAAAACATGACAACAACAACAATGTTCATACATATTGGCATAGAAAATCAAGTTTTAGTAAGCATATGGTTGGAGGTATGAAAATCGAACTTAAATCTGATGGTTCTGGAGTTGGGGAGTCAGTATCTGCCTTCAGATGGGAGTAACTGGAAGTTATTAAACCAGGGGTGTGAAGGATCGTCACAGACGGATTTTGCTTTACGCAGAACAGGTGAATGAAAGATCGGGGAGAGGGCAGGAAGATCAGCACCTTCCGACGTACTTTCTCAAGGCTGCTCAGTTTGTTCTCCACGCCCTGTGCTTGCATTCGGTTTCAGATGTCTTGGTAGATATTGGCTTTTTTAAAAAAATAAATGTGGGATGTTTGCACATGGCGATGATTTTTCCCCGGTTTGGAATGGTGCCCCCCCGGTGATCGTTCGGGTCAGCACTGTGACCCTTGAACCCGCGTGGGAGGATTGAAGACTCGTGTGCGCACCTTCCCGTATGTGTCCCCTCAGGGGATCCACTTCTCACGTGGCGAAGCCCACCCCACCCCACCTCACTAGGAAGTGGCCGACTAACAGTCCGATTGTCCCAGCAGCCCGACGTCCAGAGACCACAGCTGGTCACAGTTGTGCTTCTTTCCATCAATCAGAATGGCTGCAGTCAGTGCTATTGTCAGTTAAGGAAATAGCCCAGATCCTTGCCAGCGATTCCTGAACTGTACAGCCTGACTTAAATTCTGAACTTGATCTGAACTCACAGACGTGCAGCGTTCTCATCAGAAGCAGCAGGCGTGCAACCAGAACACACGCAACGGTGTGCTAGCAAACAAGAAACTATAACGAAGTGGAGGTGCACTGCACTTTTTTAATCGACTTCTTAAAGCCTCGTTGTCATTGATGCGGTCAACTATTAGAGACAAGGGCAGGCAGCAAGAGATCTGCATCAGCACATGCAGCACAAGCAGTGATTTGTCTGGCTGCTTTAATCACAGTTGGAGATTTTTAAAAAAATGAAGGGATTTGTTCTGTGGGTTTTATTTTTTTCTGCTATGAGGAGACAATAAGAGGCGTCAATCGTTAAAGCAAGCGAAGCAGCCAGACTTCAGGGATGAAGGCACTGGGACACTGACTTTCCCTTTACAGAGAGACAAGGTGTACCTGCGACTGATGTCTTTACAAATCTGTTTTGGCATCTCAGGGTAAAACATGACACCCTGACAGCTTTGATCCATCGGCTCATGACTTAAAAAAAAAAACATTTTCCGTTCTTACAAGCTTCTCTTAACCTTCCGTCTTAATTCAATCAGCTGGCGTAACATGAGAACACCCTTGTACTTGAACTGAGAGTCATCATTGTTATACACTGAGGGGGTCAAACATAATGATTCCTGCAGCTGGACCTTGAAATCATCTTAACTTCAAACTGCAGATGTAAGCGTTACAAGCCCTGTCCCTGCCTGATTTAGAAGGAGCGCAGGGAGCCAACCGATTGCCTTCTGGCAAAAACAGTACCGCACCAGCTATTTGACCCGAAGCATCACGTCACAAGTGCCATGGCTATAACGCAGCCCCGAGAAAAAATGCATGCAATGTGAATGGTAACATTGAAAATCTCCCTTTTCTGTTTTCTTCAGATAATGAAGAACGTAAGACCTGGAAAGAAAGAGTATGAAATGGAGAGGTAAATTGATTTTTTTTTTCAAAATATTTATAAAGTTGATGAGAAAATTATTTTTACGTAGGTTTGGCATGGTGGTGGTTAGCATTTTCGCCTTGCAATGCCTGGACTCAGGGTTCAGTTTCAGACCTGGGGTGCTATCTGTGTGGGGTTTGTATGTTCTCCCCATGTTTTTTGGGGTTTCCTCTAGTTTTCTCCCATAATCCAAAAACATACTAGTAGTTTAAATGGCTTCTGGGAAAATTGGCCCAGATGTGAGTGTGTGCATGTTTGAATCTGTGTGTGCCCTGTGATGGACTGGTGTCCCATCCTGGGTATATCCTGCTCTGCACCCGGTGCTTGCTGGGATAGGCTCCGGCTCCTCTGCAGCCCTGTATTGGATAAAGCGGTTAAAAAATGGATGGATGGAAGATTTACTGTTGGAGTTGGGGGGGAAAAAAACGCTTAAATTGCTAACATACTTTTTTATACTGGAGTTCAGCCGTGCATGTACATGCATGCACTGACCATAATGAGCACTTGAGATCCTATATACTGTAAGTATGCATTGCCCCCTCTAGAAAATCCGGATGTGTGCCTGGTTGTAGTCTGTGGGTTGTGGGGACCTTTGGCTGGGGTACCTAAACAAGTCCTCAGCTCCAGGGCTGTGGAGTTGGTACATGTCCTGAACCCGATGTGAGTCAGAGTGTCACTGCAATCTGGGCAGACCCTGAGGTCAATCACAGCTTTGTACAGCTCAGTGCATCAGCACCTGCTCCTAGTTTGGCCCATGGAGTGACCACAGGCTCTGGCTGTGACACTGATGTATGTATGCCTCTGGTTATTTATAAGTGTGCGTTTGTGACAGAGGTGAGGGGGGCACAGGAATCTGATTTTATACATTAATAGAAACTCTACTGTATGTGATCTTTGAAAAAAGTGAGAATCTTGTCTCTGGAAGCCATTGGCAACATGTTGTGAGACTGAGCCTTTTGCCTATAACCTGTCTCTTGTGAGCAGGACCCGAGCCATTCAAGCTGAGGGCTTATAAGCAGTACACAAAATATTTACTGTAATTAGCTGGATGATTGGACAGCATTGTGCTTGAATCAGGTGCAGTTGCTAAACAGTCATGATTTTTTTCAAGATGTGTCTCTGTGTTAAAAAGAAATCATTTAGCGTTCATTGTTCTCTTTCGCTAGCTCATGTTGATTTGAAAATTATGTTTCTGTTGTGAAGTACTTAGACATGAAAGCAGTTAGATTTCCAGCTGATGTCAGGCCCCTGTCTGTGGTGTTTCTTTGTGGCAGTACCTTTGATAAAGTGTTTGTTTCAACCCCTGGCAGTGCTGTTTTTAAGCTTGAACTTGTGTTTTAAATTACACCAGTTAGCATCACCTGAAGAAAGCTCTTCAAGCTCAGTACAAGAGATTAAGACATTAGCTTGGTTGATACCGTCCAGGTTATTTGTCAGCTGCTCTTGCTTAAAGTGCCTTCTTTATTTGGCTGCATTTTTCTGTTAAATGTACAGCTGATTATTTAATTGGCTTGAGCTGGTTTCAAATTCCTATTTTAACTCCTCTAATGTTGAGGATTGTTTTTTTTAGGATGCCTTATGACCAGAAAACAATATGTGTTCAGCTGAGCTGCAGTAACTTCAATATGTGATTTTGTTCTTTGGGAAAAGATGCAATGTGTGGTTAACTCTTCTGTTTTCCTCTGTTTGCTCATGGACACTGGCTCTCTGTCAAAGCCTTTTTGACCAGAAATGAATGTTGTCCTTAATGGTTTAAGAAGAGCGTTTCTCACTGTTATTTAATGTCTTCCTCACTGTCAATGGATGAGAGGTTTTACATTGTTTGAGAATTAGTCATGAGTCACTGAGTTTCAGGTGATATTGCGAAATAAAGCTACTGTATGAATAATTAGGCAACACTTCACAGTGTGCTAACGTTTCTAGAAGTCTACATCCATGTCACTAATGAGCTCAGGCTAGCCCCTGTACTGCTTTTTATTTCTAGTTAATTGTACAAAACAGAGTACTGTGCAAAAGTCTGGGCTATTTTTAATTCTATAAATTTTAATTAGGTTTATCTCCAGTTTATACTTTCAGATATAGTGAGACGTTGTTTTTATTAAACCAAAGTGGGAGCTGGGTCATTCTGTGTGACACTCCCTTGCTTTTGGCATGACCATCTCGAATCTTCTTGAAATTCAGTACATACGTTTGTTCTGTGTTCTGTGGATGATTTGATGCACCGTCTTGCATTAATATGTCAAGTGTTGAGACGGGGCAGTTTAAAACGATGTTCTTTGGATGTTTTTGAACCTACCCGGGATTACCTGAAGTCATTGCAGCTGCTGATCACACGAGAGGGGAGTGTGAGTGAAGCTGGGTCTTGGTGATGCAGTGCGCGGACAGCTCTTGAGAAGAATGGAGCATGACGGGAAATGTAGGCATGGGTGTGTGGTGGTGCTTTTTGTACAATATATCTGAAGCGAGCATGAGCTTTCTCCTTCCAGCTGCACCTGCTTGTTGGAAGTGCACTCAAAACCAAGACCGGGAGGCCCTTTCCCCAGAGGATTGTGGGAGTGTGCAATAAGCTGCCGGTCCTGTTGTTGAAGCCGCCACCCTGGTCTCTTTCTGAAAATAGCTGGACGAGATCCTTGGATCAATTAGATGCTGTCAGGTTCAATGGGCCGAATGCCCTCCTCTTGTTTGTAAGCGAATGAATATACCTAAGTCTCTATGAGGCCGCTCTCTGCTGTCTGCCGGCACATTCACATGTTTGGGGTACAAGACTGGAGCTTGGAACTGTTCAGATTGCAGGAACGCAATGAATCTGACTCCTTTTATCTGACTGCATTACCTCACCAGCAGACAGGATGTTAAAGTCAAACCAGACTTTTAATAATTAAATTTTAATAGTTTAATAATCCAGTAATCCCATAACACCCTTGAAATGCCCCCCCTCACCCCTCGAAGTCCTTGCAGCCTCTCTCGACATTCTCTGATGAGTGCAGGGGATGATGTGGTAGGGCCGAGGAGAGACTGGGGCGTCTCGGTCAGATTGTCGGTGTGGAAAAGGCAGTGACATCTGGGAGGCTGGGAATCGCACGCAGGCCCGGACGTGGCTGGCAGGGGAAGCAGGGTTAGACCACGACTTCTGCTCACTGGGTGTGACGAACACTTCGTGACAGTGCAGCGCGACCGCTGACTTCAAATCGCAGGGATGTCCCCACGGCGCATGTAGATCATTGTATCACTCGGCCCCTTCGCTCCTTCCTCTGCCCACTGGGAATGATGAACCAAGCAGACAAGTCTCGTGATGTCCACATTCCGGAAAACACAGGGACTGCAGGAAGCATACAGGCACACTTGGAAAGATTGCCTGTTTATCCGGAAGCATTAAGACACCACACTTTAAGAAAAATTTTGTAAAGTGCTTCGAGAAGCCACCTTCAAAGGCACTATATAAAATAGTTTATTATTATTAAAAGTAAGTAGTAAGTAAGTTTATTTCCATATTACTGCAAAGCAGCTTCATAATCCATGCGTAACTGCTACAGAAAATGTTATAATCGCATGCATACAGCTTCATAGGGACAAGCACAGATGACATCACATAGGTCTGTACCAAGCACTTTAAATGATTCTAAGCCAAATCTTATGACCTCTTATGTCCCTGTAAAACATGATGCGTCTGATTACAACTTCTTGTGTAGCAGTTATGAAGGTGTTGTGCAGCAATGTTCTAACAAAATTTTTCTTTCTGAAAAATACCAGTGAAGGTAAGACTTTGTGATTCTGACATTTCCCTTGTGCAAGGTAACAGCTCACGTCCTCTTCCTGTGAACAAGATGAATTGCCCTGGGTGCCACCAGCGCTGACCCAGAGTCTTGTTCTGCAGGAAGTGGTTAAGTGTTGCCCACTGGTGCTTATTGTAGTCCCTAGTGAAGGTGTTTTCTTCATGCATCAGCTTGCAAGTACTGTCAGTGTCCCTCCTCCTCCAAGCAATGAGAAAGACAAAGGAAAAGATGCCTATTGTTTGCAAAGGTAGTAATTTGTGATCAGCATTGACATGCAAATGCTGGGAAACCTGCAACCTTTTGGCTTATGGATTGAGTTAAAACATAATTAGAAACTGATTTTTGAACAAAAAAGCTGACTAGCAATTTCCTAAGATTTTTCAGGTGCAGTCAGATCTTTTCAGGCTTCATATGCCCTTGAGGCATTGATCTTTTGTAGAGAAAAACTCTTTCATATGCTCACATTTTGTGAGTTCAAAATCTTTAACACTTAATGAAAAGTATTTTCTGGAATTTCTCCCTAGCTTGTAAAATATGATTGTATACTAAAGTGATTTAGTTGTTTAAGTTGAAGTCAAAGTTTTCTTTAGTTCTTGCAGTAACCTTGCAATAAATGAAAAAGCAATCGAATGATTATGATGCATTGCAGTGCAGTGGCATATCTGTAATCAGCTTTATTGAGACAGCATGGAGCTGAGAGTCAATCTCCAACTTTTAAAATGCAACAAAGTTTTTTTGCAGTGACCATGTCCATAAGGGATTTTGTAAATTTGTTTAAATTATTGCTTAGTGTGATGTAATGTGAGAGCATTCCACTCTTAGTAAGCCAATTCTTTGATATTGAATTTAAATTACTGGTGATTGTGTTAGGCTTGTAAAGTATTACTGTATATAATGTTTAAATTGTATTCAGTACAGTTACACAAATCTGAATATTCTGTTAAAGTCAAAAGGATATTTAAGATGAAATTTTACTAGTTGCATAATGGAAGGTATAATGTTTTTCTAGTATATATGTTTTATAATTTTTCCCTGAGTCCATTAAATCATAGCTCACAGATGCTCAGATGATGATGAAATCTAGAAAACATAATCATTCCTACATGCTTCAAGCATTCTTGACCCTTGACATGGGCACAATATAAAATATCTAAGTGACCGTTCTTAATTGTGCCCTGGTGAAACGTTTGTACAAAATCTCCGTTTAAATAACACTCATTGTAGCTTGTAGCTCTTGAAGGCAGTTAGAGCACAAATGGTGACCTAGCAACAGATGAGGGGGGGTGCCTTCAGGAGAGATTCTTCATTGCTGAGACATTATATCAGCAGTTGAATTTGGAAATATTTGTCCCTCATTAGTGTCTGTTGCCGTTGTGCTAGGGCATGAAAGCTCAAATGCTCAGTTAACAGTACGGGTGTGTTGGAAGACCCACACCTTGGAGGCTCTGTAGCGAAATACTGTCGTTTTATTGAAATAAATGACAAGATACCATCTGTCCTATTGAAATTCATAAACATAACCCTCTCTGTATTTTTATTGGTACACCATGTGTGACACAATAACAAGTGGATGAATTTTGTGAGTGGTTTCCGTGAAGTTTAATATAATATAAAAATAGGGTTTCTGAGTGGCTGAACCAGTGAAGGCACTACCTCTCAGTGCAAGTTCTGTGGCCAAGACCTGTGAGCTTGGAATATAAGCATTTCTGCCCATCTTCATTCTGCCCTTGCAAGGAAAGCATTTTTGTTGTAAGCCTAGATGTAAAGAAGCAATTGAGTACTCTGTCCTGGGTTAAAGTCTGTCAAATACCATGAGTCCTTCTTCCCTCCCTCTGCCACTTTCTCTCCTCCTCCTCCACGTCTTGAAGTCTTTTTCTCCATTTTCCCCTTGCATTCTCATGGATTCAGGTTGAACAGGTTCAGCAGTAGGTGCTCTGCATAATTCTGGTGATGTCAACCCTCTTCCTAGAGCAATAGAGATACAGTATTTACTGCAGCCCTTAGCTTTAAGCTGGACCCGCAGGGAGCTCTGATATCACTGTGGATGATCATGAAAGCTAGAGGAAACTGAACTCCCCATGGCTGCCAAAAGCAATATTCCAGCTTTCAGCTTCCAAGCAGCCACTTTTGTGCCTGTGAGATGGAGCCCCAGACACTTCCAGTCTGAGAAGAGGACCAAGGCAGGTGCCTCACTCTAGGGATCAAGGGAATAACAGCACCCCAGAGGCACCTCCAAGAGGGAAAAATGAGCTGATGGAGTGACAAAATCCTACATGCCTGGCTCCTGTCTCCGAGCTGCACAGGCATGCTTAAGATCCAAGAAGCCCTGGCCTTCCTGGGGCAGCGTCACGTCGGCAAAGTGGCTCCACGCCAGGACTGAGCAGGCTGCGGAGACACAGGGGGCCGGAGTGAATGGAAGGCCTTTGGAGCAGGATCGGGTGTCGCCTAGCGAAGGAAGCCAGTAGGACTCCAAGTTGCTAAATGGTTCATTTTCTGCAGTGCCAAGTGCACTTTTTTTTTTTTACAAAGAAGGAAGTAATACTCTCATCACACGACAAAATGATTAAAACTAAGTTAAAGCTTTACAAAGGGAATATTGTCTTCCATGCTCTATTGTTTCCAGTTGCTCCCGATGCCAGGACCAGGTCTCTGATTTCAAAGAAATTGTCATTCTGTCTGGCTCAGTGTCCCATCCTTCCTTACCTTCATTTACAAGGCTTGTATACTGTGTTTAACCCTGATACCAACCCAATCATTTTTTTTCCAGAATCTTATAATTCAGCAGCAGATTAATAGCTCTAGTAAAGCAGCTCTAGGTTTCTGAGCAGTTGAAAATGGAGGGCAAGAATACTGCATTGATACAATGGGATGAATCTCTGTAATCGATTGTGGTCCTAAAGCAAGTGTCTGGCAAACAAATACCACTAAACTAATCAGTTCAGTAAAAAAGAGTGAAATTTTGGGTTTGACACCTTAGTTCTCTTGAACTTGTTAAGTTTTGAGGCTTGGCAGTCAGCTTGGGATCATCAGTTAAAGAGTGTTGCCTTTGTACTGGCTGTTTTAGTAAGTACTAAATGGCTGGATGGCACTGATGGCTGATGGCACTGATGGCACAACATTCCTATAGAAGGATTGCTTTCTGAACAACAGCTTTGCTATTCCCTGTATAGGTCATTAAATCTGAACTGTTTCTGGAACACTTACCTCACATCGTTCAGCAAACCCCATGATCTTCTCCAGAGTGCTTGTGAAAGCTGTATTGGTGGCCAGAGGAGGAGTTACTACAACGTTAACTCCTAATTCACTCTGTATGGTGCTACAAAATGTCGGCCTACACCGCATTTAAGGAAAAGCAGCCAGAGAAATGTTTTTGTTTAGTGGGGCTTCAACCGAAAAAACAACTGCAAGTCTTTTTTCTGTCCCTCCCTCTCCTCATCCTCTGGATATTCGGCCTGGCATCCAGTTCCTCATCTATGTGAAGATGCGTGTTGAATAATTATTGAAGTGGTGCTTTCAGTCCTCTGATTAGGCTGGAGTGCGGATAGAGAGAGCTCCGCGGCAACTTTCTCCGGCTTTGTTTGTGGTCAGGTTAAGGGAGCTGTGACCTGTGGATTGGTCCCTGTGGGAACAATTACTGTAGCTCTCGCTGAAGGATTTTACCCGCGCTGAAAGCTGTAGTCTTGTCAGCCTCTGGCTTCACCCCTCTTACGCTTAAATAACGTCCCCCCCACCCGCCCCTGTAAGGACTGGCAGGATTCCGTCTAATTGCAAGCCCACTTTAACTGCATTGGTCTTTCCAGTCTGCCAGTCTGCCAGTCTGCCTGCAGCCTGCGCAGGTCTGAGGGTGAGCGGCTTCTCCGAGTCTGCTACCAGGACAGAGCAGGGAGCCCACAGAGCAAGTTCAGATCAGGTACTGATGTTTCACAGCTTCATCGTGCTCCGACACAGAGCTGTTCAAAGAACGAGGCCGCTCTTGTCATTGTTTCTGGCTTTCTTTTTCTTTCTGTGGAAGCTCTCCGTTATAAAAGCCGAAAACAGGAATTGAAACAGGAAAGCTGTAAGCCTTGACTGCCATGTTGCTCTCTTTTGCCATCAGTGATCTTGTTTTTTATTCAGCGTGTTGCAGGCCCTGTTCCTAATGCAAAACCGAATGTAAAAATACAATACTCACACAAATGGAGAAAACAATCATCCCTGGACTTCTAGTTTAATATCGGACTTTTTTGACTGATGGGGTTGTGTTTTCGAAGGAAAAGAAAAGGCATCGAACATCGAGAAATCTGACACGTTTCTTTATTTCAAATGCTTCCACCTCCAGTTTGACAAATCAGTCTATTTGTTGAAAGCCTTGTAAAAGCTGCACAAGGAAAGCTTGTTCTCGGAACAAAAAGAAAGTCTGTGACAGGAACTTCCTTAGATTAGTAAGGATGTGCAGCGGTTGTTATGGTTACAAGATATAAATAGAGTAGCTGGTCCTGCAGGTGGCAAGCGGGCTTTGAGTTAAAGGATGAAAGACAGCTTAAAGCCATCGTGTTATTAATTTCCATCTCTTAATAGAGGGAACATCTCATCTCATTTATTTTCTATTCTCTTTTTCTCGTTTTTTTTTGGGGGGTCTTTTCATATTTGCGCAAGATCCTTCACGTTAATAAGAGTCAAACTTCTTCCTGCGTTTCCTCCCCACACTGGTCCACACATGTAATTGACTCATCCTGAGAGTTTCGGGGGCCCTTGGTCTTGACATTGTCTGTTGAGCTCGGGTAGTTTTTCAACTTTTATTTGATTAAATGGTGCTCCATGGTGAAACAAAATTCAACATGACATTACTCAGTACATTCATGAGTTAAGGAGATGCAATATCAGGGTTAAGCCCATGGCTTAAAAAACTAGGATGAATATTAACAGAGGTCGTGATTTGTTATATTATATTATGTTATATATATATATTATGTTATATCATATTACTGAAAGAAAAGACAGAATTGCATTTTTTATCATCAAACCTTTCTTAGCTGTTTTTCAGGCACCAGTGCTATCATTATGGATGCTGGTTTGAGCAGAAATATGTCCTTGTCTTGACATTCCAAAGCAATTAGTCTGCGGCACAGTGCGTAGAGGAGAACAGTTTGGGGGAAAAAAAAAATATATATATATATGTACATTTGTTTTAGAAATAACCCGCTTTGTGGTTTTGCAAACTTGTGTTTCACGCATGAGAGATAAGTTTGACACCTCTTTTGAAGCCCTGCTTTTTTTTTTGCTTACATTTCTCATTACTTTTTCCCGTCTCTTGCTCTCTCTTCTCTCCTGCCGTTTCGGATTTGTGTTCCTTAAACCCGCCGCCTCGCGCTGAGGGTAAAGATACCGGCGGTAATTAGAAACGGCTCCCGGATTTAATGAAGGGGAGCTTGCTTGATGGCAGAAGTGCTTGAGACATTGCCAGTGGCTGCAACTTCAAACGCTACTGATATGGCTTCGCAGCAAGCGCCTGGGAAGCTGCGGGGAGATAACAAGTCGTGGCGTTCTTTTGATTCCCTGCATGCCTGGGCACTCAATCTGTAGGACTTTGATGAGGAAGAGAGACACACCGCTTAGGGCAGGGGTAGGGCTTTCCAATTAGGTGCTCCGGTGCTCTGTCGTGTGTGCTCCCTTACATGGGAAAGGGTGTAATGACAGTGAGGTGACAGAGCTGCGGTTCCTGGTGGGTCCCCGGGGGGCGATCCGGCCACCCAGGACAGGCTGCACGTGCCGTACGGCGGTGGGTTGGGGTTTGTCTTGCCCCCGACGCGTCGCAAAGCGAGTCACGTGGCGAGGCCTCGCGAGGTGTGTGCCGCTCTGAGCTCTCCGCCTTGGAGAAGCAGGCGTCGGGATCGTTCTTTTCCTCGGTGGAAGATAAAGCCGCACCACACAAGGCCATGCTCAGGAGACGTGTACAGCTGAAGACAGCTGTCCCACTGACTGACTGATGAGGCTAAATGCTTTGTGCTTTGGGTATTGTTTATCGGGATGCCGCTGCATTCCAATTAAAATTTCACTCTGACCTTCAAGCGTTGATTTGTGTTCTCTTTGTTAAAAAAAAATCCCTGATAACTTTTATGGCTTGTGTTTGTCTGGATGTGGTCTTTTTTTCATTTTCAACATTTTTAATATTGACTGAATAAATCATTTCTGTGACAAGTAGCTTGTAATAAAGGTTATTTGTTGAAGTTTTAATGTGCTTGATTTCTGTTGTGTGAAGATAATTTGGTCCTTACTGAGCCTATGAAATTGTTCTAAGCTGTTGTTGACAGGCAGTATTCAGTAGCTACAACAGTGCTGCACTTTTAGAAAACAACATCCTAAAAACCCTGAAAAGTAATTATTTCATTAATTAAAAAACAGTAGCAATAGCAATTTTTGGCTTATATCCTGAAAATTTAGTGCCAGAATCTTAAAAGAAGCCATCTATCATTTAGCTTTTAATTACCATTAGTTTTTACATCTAATATTTTCTTCTGAATTGTGTAGACCTAGACCAGTAATTCTGGTCATAAAGAATTCAGTATAAATTAAATGTTGTTGCCAGGTTTCAATCTTTAAAAATGTCAGAGTGCTGTTGTTGTTGTTGCAGTTCAAGGTTTCCATTAATCATGAAAAATATTTTTTTTAGTAGGCTTTCTGTGTCTTTCAAAACATTATACCTCCCTCATTATAGTTAAGCTGATCTGTGAGTCTGTTGCCTAATCTGTCCTTTAAACTTTTCAAAAGGGGACCACACCGCTCGTGTTAGGTTGGGCTGTAAGTAGCTTAAGTTTGGGGGATAAGCACTTGGGATGAAATGGAATGATCATAACAAGCTAGATTCTTTGACAGCTCCTGGGATTAAGTGAAGGGGCTTCTTTAATTCCATCTGTTTTCTAACCTCTTCTTCCACCTCAGGGGCACGGGGACACCCTGGATGGGACGCCTGTTCATCATAGCGCACACACACATCACAGCCAATTTCACCATAAGCCAATTAGCCTACCAGTGTTTTCGACTGTGGGAGGAAACCAATTAATGTTGCTTTATTTGTTGCATACAATATCTGTACTTGCTTTTTTTTCTATTGCCATTTTTAATTTTTTAGCACATCCATTTTCTAAAACTGTACAGCCTCTGGGATGTGTATACAATATATATACGTTACATATATACTGTACCACCTCACATTGGGTGTGAACTGCTTACTGAATTTCATCAGGCCTGCTTCTGAATACATTGTGCTAAATGTGTTGATTAGGGCAACAGATAATGAAAGGGTTTGTGACTCATTCTTTTTAATCTTCAGCCGATGAAGAAGAACGATTCAGCCACAGTTAATTTTTTGAGAGTCTTTGATGTTGAAATGACACTGTTGTGTGAGTTTTAAGATAATGATTCATTCTTCATAGCTATTAACGAAGTATAACTAAACTGACCCTTACATTTTGCTCTGTGGGATTGCTAAATTATTGGAAATACTTTGAACAACCGAAGCATGACATGTTTATACCAGCTACGAGTCAGTTTGGCGAAAGTGCTGCCCTTTACTGATGGGAAAAGGTTGAAACCTTTAGCACACCTGTGTTTTTGAGTGATTTTTTCAAACACCGTACATCAGCAGACAGCTGCTTTAATCATTTTTTCATAGGAAGAGCTGCGCTCATAATCACTGCTGAGCCCTCGCACAGTGCAAACCTTAAAAACATCTTACCTCCCTTCACTATTGCACAGATCCTTTGCAAAGCCTAGTGGAATCTTTTTCCAAACAGTAGGCTTTCTTTTTTTAAACCATGGCTTGTTAGGTGTAAAGAATTTCTATTTAGGATGAGAGAACCATTTTGACACAATAATCTGCAGTGGCCTAACTACTGTTTTTCTGTGTCCTTGAAGAAGAAAACAGATGTGGCACTCGGGCCAGGCCTGGTCTGCCCCTTGTTTGTTGTGGTGTGTCGTACAGTCTCCATTCAAGACAATAGTGCCAGTGTTTTACAGGTTCCAAGGGCTGGAGCTAGACAGGAAAGCAGTATGGGTAAGGTAGTTGTCTTTGCCAATAATAAACCCCACAGGTGAAATAAAGCCTTTAGCTGTTTTGGTACTTGAAGAAAATAGTTTCTAGGAATTGCAGCAGAATGGGACTTTAATGATTAGAAGTACTGGAAACCCTGTGGCCGGTAGACACTTCCTATCATTTGTAAAAGAGCTTACCCTGTGTTTGGCTGTGTATACAGCAATGCCCAGAGCTCTTTTTTACAGTTATTGCAAGAGAAGTTTCAGCAGTGGGTATCTCCATCAGGTTTGGTGAGACTCTGTGTAATGGGTGGTGTAATGGAGCTGTTTTTTTGAAGATTCCTTTGGGACTGGTTAGTTTCCAGACTGGATTCTCAACCCCTTCAATAAGCATTGCTTGTTTTGGGTTGAGCGGGGAGCTGCATCAGTGGAACAAGTAAAGGTCAATTTCACCCTGAAGAGTAGAAACAATTTTTCAACTGGTAATCCTTGTTCAGGCATTAACCCTTCTTCAGTATAGCTAAAGAAGGCTTAACCACGAAACATTGTATCTGTTCTGTTTGCTTTTCAGTGTGGAATTAGTCTTTACTTCTTCCATTGCTTCTTTTGGGACATGTTTTGGTCTTAAGGTGAAAGGTCCATCAGATTACATGTGTGTTTCCTACTCTTACATGCCTGGTCTCATGCTGATAATTTTTCCAGGCTTCTAGTCTGAGGGTTATGTTGAATGATGTCTGCCTTCCTGGGCTGCAACATCTTACTGAAATGTAAATTATTTGAGTCTGACTGTGGTCCACGTCACCCACCTTCCATTTGGTGGATTTCTGTCTGTAGGAGGCATCTTCCTTATCTAACTGGTGGATCATCCATCTTCAAGCAATGAGTTTGTTAGTCGTGCTTGACTTCAGAACTCGGCCTGAAGTCTTTACTCCCCCTAACACCTCTTCTTGCCTGTCACAGTCTTCTGACTACAGTGCTCGTGCCTCCCAGTGCAAAGCCAACTCTGCCCTGAAGGATTTCGCTATTTGTTCGTCTAGAAGGATGGGCCTCTTCATTATAGACTTCCTAATATAACCTACCATGAGACTGTTGATAATGGAAAAGAACACATAATGAGTCAGCCTTTCGTGCTGAATAATCCGTGGTCTAAATGAGCCTGGCAACTACGCCCCCCCGCCTCCACCCCCCTCCGCCTCGTTCCTGAATGTGTCAGTTTGTAAAAGTTGCAAATGAAGTGAAGAAAAATGCTGTGAAAAAAATCTTTTTTTGGCCTTTCTTCTCAGCTGCAGAATGCGCCTTCGACACATCGCAGTTGTTTGACGTCAGACCCATTGCTGGGCTCCCTTTTTAGAGGCGCAGTTCAGGGGCAAAACTCAAATTCTGCCTTTTTTTTTCTTCTGTTTACGGAGACGCTGATCAGCCTGGCTTAATTGGTGTGCATGTAAGGGGTCTCTTTACCGAGTTTACCATGCTGGCCTTCCATGTGTCCTGGCCTTCTGAAGTCTGATTTTTGATGTAACATTTAACATCGCATTAAAGCCCGTTCGAATTCTTTCACAGACCGTGCCTTTCAGCCATCTCGGCTTGTGCAGTCATTATTATCACAAGCCTGGGAATGCAGTAAGTTCAGAACTGATTGCTTTCTTTTAATTGTCTTCCTAATGTCCATTTAATTGCAGTCTGCGAGGACATTAAATCATCCAGTAAACGCTCGCCTGTTTTAAAATACATATTTGAACACGACCAAACCCCGGAGCGCAGAGTCTCGCAGAAATGGAATACAGATGAAGGGGATCTGACCCCTCCTGTTACCAATTAAAACGAGCTTCCTCGTTTTGAGGCAGTGGGCTTTTTTGTTGTTGCAGTTTTTATCTGGATCTCCTCTGCTCCTAGAGGCGGTTAGAGAATGGAGGAGGCTGCTTGGATGTCCTGCTGTGGTCAGGTGGCCTGATGGCTGGGAGCCAGGGTGCCACACTGCTCCCACGGCACCTCCCAGGCCTGCGAGGAAGACGCCAGAGATCTTCCCAGTGGGATCCGTGCTCCACTGCACATCTTTTCCTGGACGCAGCGAAACATTTTATTGCATGAGAGCCAGACTTTCTCAGATGACAAGACACCCTGTTGCCGCTGCAAATCATTTTGAAATAATTCCAGGGCAATCTTGACAGCAGCGCTTCTTTTTCTGGTCATGGGCCTAAAGTTAATCCAGTCCCCGGCCAATCTCCAATCCTGTCGTCCAGCCCTAGCGCTTGAAGGCATCTTCTTATGTGCCATAGCCGACTTCCTTCTTCCCAAAAGCCCAGTGTCGCCCTGTGCTGGACGCGCAGTTTGCTTTTCGGTGTGTGGATCGAGGAGTTTGTCCTAAAATTGGAAATCTGCTCTCAAACCCTCTTCTTCCGTTGTTCATGCTGGGAGTCCCGTGGTGCCTGATGAGATTCCGCCCGATGAGGAAAGGACGCGGCCAGGGTCCGTTTGAGGAGCCCGAGGGCACAGTCGTCCACTCCAGCCAGCCGTGGGGGAGAGGTGGTCTCGAGTGGTCAGTGTCTTGAATGTCTCGGTCTCCCTGCACCCCCAGTGATTGCCTTACGCTTGTGCCAGGGAGAGCAAAACTCCCAAATAAAGTCATCTTAGTTTTTTCCATAGTTTTCTTTCGGGAATGATCATATCCAAGTTGGAGAAGAGTTGACTGAATGAACTGAAATCAGACTTGCCTTAAGAGCACAAGGTTACAAACAGGAGGGGGCCGTTTACCACATCGTGCTCAAACGGTAGCGCGGTTCCTGAGCTCTTTATCTCCTCCCTCACTGTTCTTTTGCCATTGCAATACTGGAAGAAGTGTTCTGTAACAGTTTCAACCTCATTAGCAATATTCTTTTCTACCTTTTAGCCTTCCTAACACTTCTTTTGATTTGACCTTGCAGCATAATGTACTCTTTTTCTTTGTCTTTGACACTTTTAACTTCTTCATAGAGTGCAGCCTCTCCGGCTCTCCTGATATTTTTCTTAACTGAGCTGTTAAACCATTTAGACCAGTAACTTGTGGCATGTGTTTGTTTAATGCCTGAAGCAGAACACATTCTCTTTTGCTTCCTTTTCTTTTTTTCATTCCATTCTGCTTCCCTTAAGCTCTGTCTCATTCCTTTGTATTTGGCTTTTTTTTTAAAAATGTAAACCATTACTTTTGACTGTGCATGTGGGGTTTCAAAGTTATCTTCAAAATGAATCCCTTTGTGATCGCAGTTGGCTGATGGTTTTGGTTATTCCTCTCTTGTTAACTCTTTCCTGGTCATTTACAAGTATTAAATCAACACAGACACCTTCTCTTGTCTATGACCAAAAGGATAAGAATGTACTTTGTAACCATTTCTACCACTGGGAGAACTACCACTACCTCCTGGGAGATTTGAGATGATTTTTCCGATCTGTGTGATTGAGATTCGCAGTGAGAACACAACTTCCTTCTTGCTTAACTCCGTACTTGATCAAATCGTTTGGTGGTGTATAACACACTGCTGTTAATAATCCCTTCCAATTGTTCTGCATTAGCCTGACTCGCATAGATTGATTCCATTCTTAACGGAAATACTATACCTGGTAATATTATATTCATCCCTTTTGTTCTCAGTTAACCAAGTTTCAAAAGCTATCATATCACTATAGTTACAATAATCTTTTCTCGCTTTTATATAGTGCTTTTCATTCCAATGTATCCCACAGGATTTCACGTGAAGAAGGGCTGATGTGCAGAAACAAATTCAGTGTTGGCAACCCACTACTCAGCACGTTAGGTGGAGGAACTATTTCTCAAATTGAATCAAGGGAGGCCTTTAAGTGTGCCAGAGTACAGTTTAGCCAGGACAGTAGTGTTAGCACCCCTACTTGTTTAAGAACTAGCCGGGGATCTTCAACAATCAATTAACAAGGATTTAATGTTGCAACTAAAAAACTAAATGCACCTCCTACGACACAGTGACCCCATCACCATAGTGGGGCATCTGCAGAATATATTGCAGAAGGAAGAGCACCACCTACTGGTCCAACAGCACCACTTACAGCGGCAACATGCCCAGATCTGGCTCGAAGGCAGTAACTAGGCTGCTTGTGTAGTGGCTTGTAATTATATTATTTTGTTTCAGATAGTCGTTGCAATTAATGGTGGTTTGACTTGAACTGTTTTTGATTTTTCTTTATCCTTCTTCAAACTGAATCCTGCTGGGGAACACCATGCCTGGAGTGATGCCTTGTGGCCGCGCCTTCAGTTCAGTGGCTGTGGAGCTTTGTGAGATGCAGGGGAAATTCCACACAGGTCCACTGGATTGTTTCTGCTTGCGCATTATCTGATGTTGCTCTGCGGGGGGCTGTTGACTTCCTCAGTGTCTTTTGTTGCCCACGTGAGTCTTCGGCTCAGGCTGGGAGTTTTACGTGTTCTAGAAAGGTCTTCCAGCTGGGCTCCAGAAATTGCAGCTTTTGCCTTACTGCCGCAGTTTGCAATTGCTGTATTTCTCGCAGTGGAGTACCCCAACAGCCTCCATGTTCTCTCTCCTTCCTTTCGGGGCTGAGAATGTTCTGTCATCGTGGTATGAGTGTTCAGTTTCATTTGTTCTGCCGAGAACATCTGTCTTCCATTGCACTGGGCTGGGACGTGCAGTGTTGATGGAGCACAGATATGGTGGGGGTTGACGGATTCTATTTCCAAATACTGATTTTTGGATTCTTTGGTGTCCCAGTGAAGTGGGGTCAGACCTGTTTGTATATATTACTATTCAGTGGGCTTCGATAGCCTGTTGACATCTTGTTGCTGTCTGAGGCTCTCCAGCCTCTTCGCCTTGTAAATGCAACTTTCCTTGCAGGTTCCGGGTTTTGTTATATTAATCACACATATAGCTCTTCTGTCAGAGTTCTTTGCGGAGTGTTGCTGACCTCACAGGCTGCACAGTTCGTTTGTTGCTGTGTGGTGGTACTAGTGAGTCCATCCTTAGCCTCCATTGGCTGGAATCTCACATATAGTTTCTGTGCTGATGGCATAGGGTCTTCAGGGTGTGGGCCAGTGAGCTGCTGTGCCCTTATATCTGGCACTGAATGGCTTGCAGTTTGGAATAACCCTTCATAGATCAACCTGGACCCCTGCTTGTGTTTCAGCCTGAGCACAACTGTTTACAATACTATAATCAGATTCAGAATTGCAGCTTGTAACTATCTACAACTCAGTAGTGCATTGAAATCACTTTACAACACTGCATGACCTGCAAAACAATGGCTGCTGAAACAATTACACTCAGTGCTAAAACCTCCTCTGTGTTCAGTCTTTCCTTCTTAGAAAGAAATATTTAAACTGCCCGCAGAGCTTTTCAGTTAAGTTCCTGGGAAACTTAACATGGCACTTGCAGAATTTGTGTTTGTATTTGGTCTAAAGCGTGGAAAACCTAGCGTGATGGTTAACGCTTGCCGAATGTGTCTTTGAAAGTGCTTGGTTATGAAATGTTATACCCAAGGTCACTTCAAAGTGTGATTTTCCATGACAGATATTGTTAGAACTGCTGAATGTCTGACTCTGCCACCTCAAATGACTTCAAAGCTGAAACTGCCACATGCTGTCCAAACCAATTTGCCAACTGCATCGATTGGATCAAGCCCAGGCCATTTAAAAAATTAAAATAGAATTAAAATCAGAATGGAATCTCAATGGCTTTTAATATTCCGTCTTGTTAGAAAATCCCCTTTTAAATAAACATCTGTCTTGGGTTATGGATGTCAGTAACGCATAATCTGCAGTTAAGCAGGGCTCACTGGGGCTTCATTCTGTCCAGATTAATCCTTTTCCCTCCCAGCTGTTTAGTTTTGGTTTTGGACATCTGTAAATACAATCTGGGTATGAAAGTGGACGTGGTGTATATATTGTTTTCACTTTTAATTCATATGTGTCTGGATTGAAGTTCTTGGTCTTCAAAGGGGAGTTTGTCCACCTTGGGAGAATATCCACCAGCTGTCAAATCTGCTCCATTAAGATTGCAACAAAGTCTTTTTTCTGATCTTCACCTCAACCGACAAAATGTTATTTACTGTATATGAATTTTTCTGTACGTGCAAGACATTCAAACCTCATGCACATCTACTAGAAGTAAAAAATAACACAAAAGCTACAATCCAAGCTTTCCTGCAGAGCTCTAATGCAGGGCAACTGCGAATCAAACCGATTGCAGCAACATTTTGTTGTTTAGGGGCACCTAATAATATAATAATAGCAGACAGTCAAACATGCAGATCCTCACTAGCAGGTAATAGGAAGGAGCTGTACAACTTTTCCTGTATCTGTGGTTTGCATGTCATGTGGTTAAGATGCACAGATGTTTCACAGATAAAGCACCATCCAAGCAAGGCGATGCTTGTTAATATGATTGCAAACACTGCAAACTACCAAACTTGCAAAAAAAAAGCCAAATGTCAAACTCCAGCAGAATTCAGCCCATTTATAATTCAACAAGGAAAGCGGCAGTAAAGAACCGAGCAAAGACAGGCAAGGAGCAGTTTCAGTCAAGATGCATCCTCACATTTTTTTTTCCCCTATTATTGAGCACTTTACTTTGTGCTTTTCTTATTAGAAAAGCAGCATTGATCTCCTTCTAAATTTGCCATTCAAGTGACATTTTCCTTTTGCCAATTAGGGATTTTGCAGTGTGCAGATCGTCCTGCTTAATAAGCAACTGTGAACACGGGTCACCTGTGCTATATATAGTGCCTTTGTAGCGTGGCAAGATACACAATGCAGTATATCCAGGAGCTTCTGTGGCTCTTCTGTGGCTGCTGTGTTCTCTCCTTCCAAGTGATCATACATGGAGGTACACAAAAAAAAAAAGAGTTGTGCAGTTGTCATTTTGTTCTCTGGCTGGAACAGCTCCAGTGAGCATGTGGGTGAAGGCTTCACCAGTTTTGAAGGGTTGGTCTTGACAACCTCGCTGTCTTGTTGTCCACCCTGGCTGTCCGCAACTCGGCGAACGGAGCCCCGGGCCCTTTTGCACCTTCCTCCGCGCTGTGTGTGCACCACAGTGGTGCAGATGGAGAAATGGCGACACGCTCGGTTACATTCATCAGCTTCAGAGTGACGCTCTTCCTCCTGGCAGTAAGCCTGAGCGGTAAGCCGAGGCGTGCGAACTTGCAAAGTGATTTACAAGGTTTCGAAGGTCTCCCTGCCTTTCTCTAGCCCGTTTGTCTTGTCCGGGTCTCCTGCACGACCTCCCGGCTCTCGCCCAAGGCTGTCTCACAGGGTCTCAAGGCCGTTAATAAAATGCCAAACGAGCTGCTCAGGCCACCATTAGGAAGATCCGTAGGCTGCTTCCGAATCTCGTGAGAAGGGCCGGAATTGACAGTTTTTCTTATTGATGTGAGTGGTTCCTGCCGGTTATTTGGAGGACGGATGGTCTTAGTTAAACTCAAGGATGAAAGGAGGGATAAAAAAATCATCATTTGTGTAAAGCTGCTTTCTGGAACAACAGTAAAGCATAGGTCTCCCTCAGCCTGCCCAATCTATATTTCATTTAATCTCCCCACCAAAATGCGATGGTCAGACTTTAGATTAGGGCTTGGCAAATTGCAATTTACAAATGGAAAATACATTTCTGAAAAGTTATAGCTGTCTACTGCACACGACCTTTGGGTTTGTGTTAGGCATCTGGTTCAGACTGTGATTTAGAATAAGGTGTTGTCACTAACTTGTAAATAATTTACAGTAAAGCTTGTTTATCATCATATAGGGACAATATAAAATGCCCATTGCCTGTGTGGTACTATATGGCTGGGTAGCTTCTTTCATACTCCCACAGCCCTTTGTGTAAAGCACCGTTTTTTTTTCTCATATTTACATGCAGATTTAAAAAAAATCTGGAATGGGTTTTCTAAATTTAAAGGGTGTTTGCTTCCCTTAATCTAAAGTGTAACTTGATCAATTGCATACATGCCAGTTCCAGCAAATGGAATTAATTGCCTGATGCACGCTAACCACATGACAAAGTTATGTGATTTGGTGGATGGATTAATAAATATACAATTCTTCTCCTCTGAGTCAAAATCATTACTTTTCGTGATGGTTATCCATTTGTTTCCCTCTTGTGATAGCAAGGCCTATTAACTGCTGTCGGAGATGGATGAGGTTGAGTGATAATTGTTTCTCTACCACTATGTCTTGTAAACAAAAACCTCTATTTATTAGAGGAGAGGAGCGAGTGTCTTTATGTGGTAATTGCTTTGTATTTTAATTCAGAATCCTTAATTGTGCTTGTGTGGCTTGAGATTCCTAACACATAGCCTGCTGTGTTCCTTTTGCTACGGTTTCCTTTTGAATGTAGGATTCGTTTTTGCAATTTCAAGCTGAAGACAAAAGTGTTGATGTCACTCAGTACAAGTTTATTAACTGTAATGATTAATAAAGGAGAGAAGCTTTTGTTGTTGTTTTTTAATTTGAAGCTTTTTATACACCTTAGCTTCTAAAGTGTACTAGACCTTTAAAGTTGTACGTACCCCTGTAGTTTATAACCATCTGGTACAAAGACGAATCTCCTGTGGAAATCATTATGTGAGTAGTAGATCTTAATATTTAAACGAAAAAGTTTGCAAAAGCTGTGGCATACAGTAATTGGATGTCAGAATTGAGGATGACAGTTGTATTTGTTAGCACATTGATCACTGGAAACAGCCCCCCCCAACTGCAGAACACAATCCTTGTGTGAATATATCCTTGTTTCCAAGGCCTGAGAATCTCTTTGTTAGGTAGAAATGGCCTTAGACCATCTCTTCCTATGGCATTTCTTTGAAAGATGACCTCGTTTCCTTAAAATCCGTCCACGCAAAGGTAGCAGCAGTATCCCAATTAGTGGGTGTCCATCAAAAAAGCTTGACCTTTTCATGTGCGGTGAACGCTGTAGGTCACCCACTAATGTATTATTTATACGTGCCTGTGCCGTTAAAGCACGTTTAGCATGAAAACGGTCTGACAAATACAAAGGTCACGGTAGAATCATATTGTAATGAGGTGCTGCACCTTTCCAGTCCCTACGGTGGATACTGTATGGGTCACACTTGCAGGAAGGAGGGATTCAGAAAAAGATACAGTGACTTGCCTGCTCTAAAATGTGCTTGAGCAATACAATAAGGGACTCTGAAGTCATTGCCTGTTTTAGTTCTTTATTTTAATAAATGCCACACACTTATTAAATATGGTTTCTAGAAATGTTCACTTGTCTTTTATGATGGGTGTGAGAGGCAGCTGGCAAGGAGAAAACAAAACTTCGGGAAGAGAAATGTGTTTTCTGTTTGTCTTCAGTACCTACCTAATGCTCATTATACAGTCTTTAAAGATGTGCTGCCATTTGATCTGTCTTTTTTATGTTGATTAAAAGAATGTAAGATACACTTTCTAGGCAGCGGCTTGTAGCAGGGTAGACGGAATTGTTTTGTTGAGCTAACTTGGCAGATGGTGATTTTGAAACTTTTCAAAAGCTTTTTGTCCTTCACGCACAGCTCTATACTCTTTTGATAAGATCTGTTGTTTTTCCATTGGTTTGCTGTGTTTTCTTTTTTTTTAATTGCCAAGAGGAAATGGTCTTTTAAAATTGAATTAAATAGACTGAAAAATCACAGTGGAATTCAATACAGAGGAAATAGAAATCAGGTACTCTAATAAGATGAAAAACTAGGAGTTGTCAATGAAAAAACATAGTTTTGCTTTTGATGTTAAAAAATACCAGGGCTAGTGTAGTGAGTGCAGCTATCGGCTCTTTGAAATCATTATCATTGCCATCCATTATTTAGTCAATTAGTCAGTTTAGAGCAAATTCTTGTGTACTGCGATGACCTGGCCGAGAGTGACTTACAGCCACACATTGGAGAAAGCAGTGACAGAAAGGAAAGAGCACACAGTGAAATACAGCTGGACAGGACTGTGTTAACAAGTGTGGGCATCGAGTAGAAAAGATTGAATCACACAGCTGAGAACACCCTCAGAGATGAAGACAGACAGTTTCAGCTCACTGTTCCAGTCACTGGCAGTGGCAAATTGAAATGACTTGCAATCGGAGTTGGTTGGAGTTGGTTTTGGCAAGTTCAGATTTTAGTGCTTCATCTTAAACTGTACAGCAGGGTGGTTACAGAGAAGTGCATTAAAATGAGATTGGAAGGTGTTTCCCTGTTGACGATGTGTAAGCTAGTATGCACAGAGAAACGATCAGTCGAAGAATAATGGTCACAATGATGAGTTTCCCACCCATTCTGTAAAAAAGATCACCATAGTTCAGGAGAAGTGTAGACAAGTCAACTGGTGTGTTGCTGAGATCATGTAAAATAAGATCTGTTGTAATGAGGTAAACCAAGTGTAGACTTGCTTTTAGGGCGCATATTAGAAACAGTTTTTAAAAGTTAAAGGCCATTGAGCTTGGTGCCTTGATATTTAGAAACTACGTCCAGTTTGGTTTAATTTAAAAACTGATTATTAAGAGAGCAGTTAAAATAATTTTAATTAAATCCACAACTTTAATTTTATCTAAATTTATTGGCGATACAGTTCACAAAAAACACATTTAAAAGAAAACTATACAGCAATTGGCCATTGCAGAAGATCAAGTGGGTCTGGTTGAGTACAACATGGTGCTGTTGGCTTAGGGGCCGGTAAGAAAGATGCCTAATTCTGAGAAATTTCATTTACAGTATATAGATGGAAAAAAGAGTAGGGTACAGGGCTGAACCTTGTGGGACACCTTGAAGCAGTTATTTCCCAGTCCTGGTTCTGGAGTACACCTGTGCTTTCTGGAATTCACTTCAAATAATCTTTATTATTATACTGTAGTTCATTAAGCTCTTAACCTGAATTGTTTTGTGTGTATAGTTAAAACAATCTCAGTTCTTAAATAAGTGAATGAGATTAGAAATTAGCATGAAACCTGTGCTAGATGCTGATCTTCAGCTCTTTTCTCTAGACCTGATTGAGTTTAACCATGCGCTGAGCACTGCTTAGTAAGAGCAGCAGCGAGAGTGGTTATTATGTGAGTGTTTGACAGTGTAATTAATAAACAATGAGAGCTGTTTAGCTTGATAAAGGGGAGTAACAGTTTTAAAACACGTTGAAACGGAGCTCTGCTCACTATATTGCTTGGAAACAACACGCATTAAGGAGGTGATTTGTGAGATTAAGTCTTCTGTGCAGAAAACAGTTAAAATCAATCGGTTGGTTCAATTAAGGGTTCAATAAACTTGATTGTTTATTGTAATGTTGACATCTGTTTGTTGTAGAACTTATTGTTAAACTTTTTGATTTTGTCCTTAACAAGTCTCAATTTTCCTGTTAATCTTAATGTACTTTAGCGATTCTAATGTTAAACTTTTCCAAACAGAACAATATAAGTATAAAGTCATGGCATTTGGGGTTGTTATATTATTATTATTATTATGTTGTGTAATTGTAACAGTTTTGAAGCTAACCAGAGCTGGTAATAACCCAGAAAACCAAAAGCAATCCATATAAGTCTTATCATTGCTGTCAGTTACTTACTGATTTAGCAGCAGCTTGAAACACCAGGTCCATACGTTTCTGGAAGTGGCTACACAACATGTTCAGAACTCCCACAGGAGTACATGTGTATGACAGTTTTGATTTTTGGGAAGCATGGTTTTACCTTATTCTCTGGATGTGTTCACTCCACTTAACATTGGCACGATGGTCCATGATCAGAAAGCTACTTATTCCTGACAAGTTTGGTTTGGTGCTAAAAAAATAACGTAATTAGTGTAATTAGATCTTTTTGCAAGCCCTTCATGTTGTAAATGGACTAATTTAGCTGATTTCCACACATCAGCTGGGGGAAGTAGGAAACTAGCGATGCAATGTGGTGTCAAGATGCTGTATCTGTACTAGGTTTGTAATATAAGGTGGAATGATTATATCGTATTGCCCAGTGGACCCTAGCCTGATTAATATTTTAGGCATTGCAAGACTGGAAATACTTAATGTTAATTATAACAAGGGAACAAATTGAATCTGAAACAATTGGAGCAGGGGATTGAAGGAGTAAGAGTGTAATTGGAAATAATTTAGATTGTGATATTGGAAACCAACAGTCTGCATTTATGACAGAGCACCATGTCTCTGTGTGAATGAATCTAGACTGACAGTATTTGAAGTAATTTTGGTGTGGTCATTATCATGCAGACGTCTCTTGCCTTTGGAGCCTCAGTTTAGTCATTAGTGAAACTTGTTATTGACCCGATTTTAAGCTTAGAGAACTCACAGATCTGTAATGATTTTGTGACATACCCAAGGATAAGAATTTGAAGGTCTTTGTCCTTAAGTGTAGTACCAAAAACTTTCTGTGGTTCAAAACGCAATAGAATTTGCAGTACAGTATTATGTGCATTTTTCTTTGGGCAGTTCACCTCCTCAGGCATGCTAGCTGACTTGTTTTTTTTTCCCGGTTTGTCCTGTGGTTAATTCTGTTTGAAAGTGAACTCCGTGAGTAATTCTCCAGTGGACCTTCAGAGGCAGTGAAGGGCCTGGTTTGCTGAAATGGTTATTATTGATTGACGACAGACCTGCCCTCTGTAAATGTCACCCCAGAATCCCCTGTGCCTGCCTCTGAACCGAAAGGGAGCCAGAGGGAGTCACTCATGGAGAACACTAAAAGATACGGTGACATGAATCTCCCAGGAAGTGCGAGGGAATAATTAAAATGGTCTTGTGGTTCCATTTAATCAGAGTAGCCTTTTACCTGTGGAGTGCTGCTGCCCAGAACCCACATTTATTAAATACACCCAATTAATAACATTCCCAATGAGTCCCAGTAATGTGGCATACTCATCATTTTAAAGAACACAGTGTAAATAATTCTTAGTTTTCAGCTGCAGTTCTCTATGCGTCTGCTTTGGTTAGGAATGGAGAGAAATGTGCCTGACAGAAATACATTTGCATCTGTAAGTGACACCTTAGTTGTATTCAGCAGCAAAGTTGAGTTTGCTTCAGTAAGACAACTGAGACTGACGTTACTTCTTGAAATGTGTGGTGACATTACCCTGGCTGTGATACTAATAAGAGTTATGTTAGAAATCTTGAATGTACTGTTTCCTTTGTGCTGGTTATGATTTCTTTTATTATTTGTGGAGAAATTGGATTTTTTAAGCATTCAGTCTCCTGCCATTTTAATAGTTATTTTAATCTCTGACCAGTTAAACCCTTGTGTGCTTGAAAAAAAATTGTTTTGAATTTTAAGTATTGCAAGGACTTCTGTACACTCATGCCTACAGAAGACAGGCCATTGGCTTTTACACTCTGAATTGGAATAACCAGCTCTCTGAGTACAGTGCAAACTGGGTCTAACTCATGGCTTTCAGGATACAGATGCTTGGGGGATTTTGCACACATCCGCACTACGGTACAGATGCTCCGTAGGCAGCATGAAATGTACAATCAATTATGTGTACATCAAATAACTGGATTTTGACCTGAGAATTGCCTTCTCTGGTATGCTGTAAAACTGCTGGGCACTTTTATTGGCCGTACTCTGGCTTTCTGAGTAAAAACGTCCCTCTGGTGTGATTTTCATTGCAGTCTGTTCCAGCATTACTGCTACTCTCGTGGAGGGATGCGCCACACCTCCTATACCTGCATCTGTGGAAGGTAAGACTTCGTTATCCCTGAGTGATATACTGTGTGCTGCCTCTACGTCCCGCATTGCACGCTTTCCATTGAAGCTTCTGTCATACTTCTGCACTCTGCCGTCATTGAAATCAAATCCCCACACCTAATGCTCTCACGTCTTATGGACTGGTGGATACCTGCTGACTGAGCTTCAGGGAGTTTCTGTCTGGCAGTCGAAGTTAGGGAGCCTGGGCCTGGGCTCGTGTCTCTGTTCTGCACAACGCCGAGCGGCAAGTCGGGCTGCTGTGGGCTCCGGATGTGAGGGCTCTAGTTCGACCAGCACTCAAAGTTCCAGGGGCTGGCCGGACTGTCGGCTCCTACCCGTGACGTGAAGTTTCAAAACAAAAAAGCACTTTGAGAAAAGACCGTGACTGGTTTAAAGACCGAGGCCGTGACTCGTCGAGCAAGACATGGGTACGGGCAGCTGGATCAGCCGAATACAGCGTCACTTGTTTCCTTTGGCAGTGAAAGCAGTGCCGTGAAAGACATCGAAACACGGTTTATTCCGGCTTTCAGAGCCCTTATTTCTACGCTAGCTGAAAAAGGCCAAAAATGAATCAGTGCACCAGTAAAAGAACCACTGCGAAAGGGGAAAACAAAGCATGATCACTTTAAAGGGGGACTGCAGTGCTATTTTCATATTTTGTAGTTAGAAAGAATTGGCATTGAGGAGCGCATTTCAAACCACAATAAAAATCAAATGCACCCAGTAAAGTGTAAAACCTCAAATTTACATCACAAAATAGAGTACATTTCCAGATAAACACAGAACGATTCAGAACGAGGCAACAAACCTTCCGGTGACATGTTGCGGCCTTATCACGATGTAAACAAGCAGGCCTGTGAATACATCTCTGTTAATCCAATAGAAATATTGCTCTCAGTTTTGAGATGGTTTTGTCGACAAGTACTACTTGTTAACTCTGCATGCAGATCATGTTGGAACATTTCTGCAGTGAAAGGTCTGCCGCGCAACCTGTACTTATTCACTCGTACAGCACATTACACTGGTCATTACAGCGACTAGTGAGCAGGAAGGGCTGCTTCACGTCACAGTTTGTGGAAACTCAGATGTGAGTTTGCAACAACTTGACTTCTTACAGTACTTGCATAAAGTTCACGATTTTGTGCTTGATTTGAAATTTGTAGATCTTTTCTATAACGTCAGTGAATTTATTTTGTTACTGAGATTTAATGACCGGGCTGAGAAATTGGGACTGCAGTTCCTCTTTAAGAGTTATGATACCTTGAAAGTGCTTAATGTGTTTTCTGATCTGCTAAAAAAGTAGTGTTTTAGAAATGTCGTGTTGGGTGATTCAAAATCAACTCTTTTTTAAGCTTATTTAACCCCCAGAATTAGCTGGTAAAGACTAATAATCCTTGTTCTTTTGTAGGTTTTTGAAACAAAAATAATGAGTATTAGTTAAAACTAAATCCAGCCAAGTAAAGTGTTACATCATGCATACCACAGTTCTTTTGAGTGCCCTTGTTTCTGCACTAGAGGGCACTGTAACAATCTGAATGGAGAAAATCCTGTAAGGCGCTAAGTCACCACAGTGGACTTGTTTATAATCAACAGTGAAAAGCCAACCGGAGCACACAAGAGGGAAAAGCAATCGGAAAAAAAAACACACTGGGGAGTGGAAAATAAAATTTATTGTTTTATTTTTAATAGCTGAAACCACGAATAGTAGCCACGTTTTTTACACAATGATTTGCAGGTGCATGGAACAAGCTACCCAGCCATGTTGTTGAAGCTGATCCCCTGCCTTATTTCAAGAAATAGGTGGCTGAGATCATGAGATCAGTTAACTACTTGTCCCCAAAGGAGTGCGGTGCTTTCTCTTCTTAATATTTATTCTTGTATCTGATTGAGTCTTATGATTATTAGTTTACCTAAGAAATTGTGTATAGCATAAGAAAATGAAACCTGTGTAGAGAATGAATGAACCTACAGTACCATTGCCTTTTAGTTATTATTGATAGAATGAAAATGTTTTTTTCAGTGGCCACAACTCTTCCATCCTTCATTATGGCCATGCTGGTGCTCCCAATGACAAGACAATTGAAGATGGAGACATATGGTAAGTCTCTGTGTAAGGACAGGGTGATTGTTATGATGCAAGAGGTCAAATTATGGTCATTATGGCCTTGAAGAGTGAAACTCTTCTGTTTTATAGTTCATACAAGTCTAGCCTGTATTTCTACATTAATAAATCTGCATCAGTTTAACTATAGACTTGATTAAGTTACCACTATGGCTGTCAGTTTCAACTCAGTGGATGCTATATTAAAAGTTAGTTTTTTAAAAGCAGGTAAAGGTAGGTTTTTCATTGTATAAGAGAAGTGTGTGAGCAAGTCTCAGCAGAGTCTTATCGTCTTATCTAACAAATCTCACTGCTTAGATCCCTCACCTATGATAAAATCGCGTTTAGAAAGGAACTGGTTTAAGGGCTCCCTCTAGTGCATTTTATGTAGTACTGCAGCTTTCTTCTATTTTGTGATCATTATGGAACATGCAATATACTTTACAGTTAAAAACCAAAGCCTTTTAATAACAGTGATTGCAATCAGTTATGTAAAGACGTATAATTCAATGTAAAACGTTTTACAAAAAGTAAAATATCTAAATAGCAGGCTAAACAAGTCTGCCAACACAGGTACGTTATAAATAACAAGGCATCATCACAAGCATTTACATGACCTGGGCATATGAGTTGAAAAGCATGAGTCACTTTGTCAGTCCTGTGCAAGTTGATCATTTGTACTTTTTTGCTGGTGCTGTGACTGCAGGAATGACTTAAAAAATGGAATTGCGTTACAATATATTGTAGAAAATACTTTTAAAAGTATTTAAAACAAAAACACTTTAAAAACAAAAACACTCTTGTCTCCCCTGTGACCCTGAATTGGATGAAACGGATAGAAAATGAATGTATGAATGGATAAACAAAGAAGTTCTGCAGAAGGTATGAATTATGCTGCTGATGAAAACAGCAGCGATCCTGACTCTGCATTATAATAGAACAACTGCCTTCAGAGATGTTTGGGCTCGACGCTTGAAGAAAAGCAGTAACGTGCCACCAGCTATGAAAAATCTCAAAACGTCTGCACTGGGTTTTCAAAACGTATGAATCAGACATTAAGCTGAAGTCTTTCATAATAATCATGTAGCAAATAAAAGCAGGTCAGAGTGCTAATTCCAGTTCCTGAATATCAAATATGCTTGTCTTTTACAAGATTCATTAACCTTCCCCCTAGTGATTAAAAAAATAGAATGTCTTTGCATACATTTGGAATTGAAACAAGTTAGTACATTTTAATTTAACCTTTGGTTTGATTGGTGATTAGTCATCATTCCCAGTTTTGGAGTAAAATGTTTTGGGTTATGAGGTCACTGCTTGTGTTGTTCGGGCTTATTGTAGATGTTAAGAAATATGAATTTTGCACAGCGCAAGCTGTCAGTTGTATTATTGTAAAACATTTTAAAGGCCGTTTTTCCAGACACAGATGCCTGTTGCAGGTCAAGAGCAGAGGGGAGAGCTCTTGAGCTCTGTTTGTCAGTGTTCAGAAGAGCTGCATGAGAAAGAGCAGGACTGCTCCTGTCAGTCTGGTGGAGCTGCTGTGACAGATTTTGGAAAAGGAGAAAGTGTGGAGGCTTTCTGTTTTCGACTCTGTCATTGAAAGTGAACTCTTTCTGGCTTTTAGAACTTTCAACTTGAGGATAACATCTTTGTAGGACTGAAATAAAGAAATATGATGTCAATAAGATGGGGAGATACTGAAATTTAAACTGCCTTGCTGGGATGCAGTATAACTGTACATCTTGTTTGGCTCAGTTATTCCAGTATTATTTTGAAAGAAGCATAACATTGTTGTTTTGTAACACTGTATATAGAATATTGTCTCATACAGCCACCATAATGTCTTCTTAGAGGCTACATAAGATGTTATTGTGATATTTCTAATCATTTATTACTATTCGTCCAGAAGACATCACTGGTAATTGAATTTCAACACTAATCCTAAACCTAACTAAGGACAAGTACAAATGTATTCCATGCAGTAAAATGGAAAAGAGAAATACAACACTTCTGCTGTTAGGGCCTTCTTCACTTTTGAGTAAAGATGAATTTTGCATTGAGAAATAGAAAAAAGAAATACAATGTTTTGGCTGTAGAGCCTTCTTCAGGTTCCTCTTTTGTTTTTCAGCAAGGAATTAACATTAACAGTGTTTCTTTGCAGCCAGTGCACGCTGACAGAGATCGCGACTTGAACATGTGAACCTAACGATACTCACAATATTCCCCGAGACGCACTTTAACACATGCTTTGACAGATGTCCTGAATATTTATACACCTTTTTGGGAAAAGTACTCAAAGTTTCAGAAATGCTTTTATTGATGTATGCGTTGCCCCTGTGAAAGCGAATCACAATTTTTTTTTGGTTGGATTGCAGTAATTTGCAGAAATGGAAGCTCAGGTCAGACTTTTGCACAATAGGGTATATTTTATATAGTACTCCTGCATCTGTTATTACTCAGGCATAGATGTTTTACAGTAAAAATTAAACCTCTGTTACCTATTAGTCATAAGTATAACAATGTGTCTGCAGCCCTTGGTTTCACGTCATTCTTGAATGACAAGAACATGTCAGAACACTTGGCCAAGCCCTTGAATTACTCACTTAAAGACACACATACCCACCCATATGTGGATGACGTGATAAAGTGCTGGTTTTATAAATCTCTTTCTTGGAAATGCACTGGGTTTGGTTTCTGTAGTATCCACCCACTTCAAGGTTTCACAAAATTGACCACAGCTTGGGAATTGTGCGATAATTGAATAGCTGCAAATATCTTGCAAGAGATTGTGCCTTTCCATAGTTCGTGTTTGAAATGTTCCTGGTTATTTTCTCAGGGCTGTGCTTTCTGCTCTTTGTTCTATCCCTCTTGAGAGATTTTGTGAGTCCCCGAGTGTTTGTGACAGGCCCAAGCTCTCCACACAGTCCATAATATCGATGCTGCCCATTGCTAATGGAAGGGGCTTAAAATGTTGCTGTTGGGAAGACTTAACAAACCATGTAACATCATTGAGGCTTTGCAGTGAAGTTTAATTGGAAAATTAATGTGTTTGACATATATGCTCAGTGTGTAGACATGGCCCCTCTAATTGACTGCAGTGTTTCAGCTTTATTAAAAAGTAATTCCAGATTGTTTTGTAGCCTGGAACGGACCAGCTGTGCTCATGGCCTTTTAGTAGCACTGTGTGTGCATATGCTCAGAGTTATGAATGGACTCCCAATGCAGGCCATAATGTTAGTTCTCCACATGGTGGCATTGTTGCACTGAAAAGCAGATACAGAGGTGCAGATTCCCCTTTGAGACTGACTGGAGTAGAACATTTAATAGTTTTGGTTTAAATAAAAAAGCCTGTTTCCTACATCCTTTATTTTGTAAATCTGTTTGTTCCCCAAATGCTTTATTTTGTCAACCTATCACTGTAGAAGAGTTTGACAAAACTGAGAATTCCTTGACAGTTTGACAGGATGTTTCCCCACCAAGAAAAACTTTTGCTGGCTTAAATTGTCTAATAAGCATTCTCCAAAAACACCTGCAATACTGCTCAATGGATTAAGAGCCATGAATCACTGACACGACCCAAAGGAACTTCTTATTGTAATCACTTAATCTGAATTAACCAGAAGAAGGTCTTTCCCAATGTTTTGGATAAAACAGGTTGAATAGTCTTTAAGAAAACTGAAAATCTTCCATGTTGCCACATAAGTAATTAAAGACTTAAAAGACACTGGCCAGACGTTTGCTATCTGGACACTGAGATATGAATTCTCTAATTTTCAATAAACCCAGGCTTGTATTTTATTATTAACAATCTATTTGTTTTCTAAAAATTTTTTTAGCTTATAATGTGAAACTGGCTTGAATATGGTTTTAAATGATCACCTAACCTAAGATAAATGTATCAGATCTGTTTGATCAAGGTCTGTTAAGGAGGGTGTTGGACAGGTTGCAGTAAAAGATCAGCTAGGACTGCCTGAAATGGGCCTGTAGGTATGGGTTGTGGTCAATCATGTTTTATGACTAAGAGATAAAAAGAGGCAATTGCATTGAAGATTTCTGAATTGCTGTTAGGTATAGGTTTAATTTTGATACTATAAAGACATAAAGACACATTTACAAGGAATCTTAGTTTCTTCTAAAGTGATTATTCACAGTTATTTTCAGGAGTTACTATACTTTCAGAATGAAATACAGTCATCGGGGAAGATGTCTTCTAACTCCACATGAAAGTGTTGGTTTTACTAAAACTAAGTTTTATCTTTTCTTCCAGAATTCAATTGTGTGCAGCACCTAGTCAATAATTTACCCTTCACAAAAATGAATCCCCCTGCCGAACTAGGGTTTACATGGTTCAAGCACTATTTTTGTGCTTTTTACTTTGTGAGAGGTCTTGGTTCATCTGTATTTCAAACAAACTACTTAGTAAATGCTAATAAACTGATATAGATTTACAAATCAGTTCCGTCAACTGCTGTGTATTTTACTTCAACTTTTGTTTCATTCTTTATCACCTTTGGTATTCAGTACTCGTGTAAACTGACTCACTAAGTGTAAACTGAGTGATATTCTCTCATCCAGAAATTTGAAGGGGTTTAGAGTGTAGTTTATACAGTAGCTGAAAAGGCTTAGTAACTATCAAAATGAAAAATATAAGAGGGCTTTTTCAGTTCTAGCTAAATAAGACTTAGTGGTGCAGTATTACTGTAGGAGAGATCTGTGACCCATTCTGTAGCGAGGATTGTGATAAGGATGATAAAAACGTAAATTCAGCACAAACCTCACTAGGAACTCCACAAAGGGAATATTTTAAAAAAACAGTTTGTAGCGCTGTGGTTGGGATTAACATTCACAGTGCTACTTGAAGTTATTTGCTGATTTTGTGTCTCAAGTGTCTTGCGTTGCTCAGCTTTCTTGTAAAGATGTCCTGGAGTCAATGAAAAATAAGGTGCATCGTGTGACCAGCAAGGAATCAAAGAAGGAGTAATTCTGCGCCTGAAAAGAATCTGTCGTTGCTCTGCCATTCATGATATCTGATATGATATATATGCCACCAATTAATGCCCACTACATAATAAACCACTTGATCAAATTGGATGATTGTACACAACCCAGGGTAACAAATTACTAAGGAATGCCCACTTTTGTTCGACATCGTGAACTTATACCAGCTGTTCAGTTCAAAGTGCGTCTGGTCTCCAGATCATGTGAGGTTGGAGCTGAAGGAGTGATCCATGTGACACTGAGTCAGGGTACAGTATTAACTCCTTGAGGACCAGGACACACAGCCTCTCCCTTCGACACTCCACATGGCAGGCTGGTGACTCTTCACCCAGTTTAGTCAGCAGCTGTACTGGTCCTTCAGTGTTTGCTGACTGTGATAGTGGCTGATTAATGTAAGTAAATCATTATGTCACTGAAGTGAGATGAAATGTGGGCAGCACTTTAAAAAAGAAACACACTCCCTTCAGTTTGTATTCATACTTTGCTTCTCATTGACTCTTTGTCTTCTCAGATATTCTTGATCTATCCCAGTACCTCAATTTCAGAGAATCTCGGTTTAATCTGCATTTTGTCCAGTGCCAGAAGACTTGATAAGCATTGTCTGTCTCTCAGTGAACTGCCCAGGAAAACTAATTTTTTGCCTTATTTGTTAAGCTTTTACTATCACTTTATAAAAATGTTTTATTATAAGAATAGTAACTTGTAATTTAATATTACATTAAAATGGCATGACTTTGATATCTATAAGAGCATAATTCAGATGGTAATGGATAACAAGTTATCAGAAATCTAACATAAACAGATGCTATCCTTTTTGAAGTTAAGAGTTTGCAGTAGAAATATAAACATATTATGATCTTAAATTAACTACTGTAGATGTGGATTTTTTCATTTGTTTTTTCCCCATCTTCATCATGATTAGAAACTTTTTTCTATGTCTGTTTTGGAGACTTTCATAGAAGAAGCTGAATGCAGCCAGCATTGTTCCAAGCAGAATTTTCAAGAAACTTCTAAAACCTTTATGTAGTATTTTAATTTGTTTTACGTTTGTAAAAACTCTAAACAGATTAATAGAGATGCATGTATGCAGAGGTGTTACATGCCATAAGTTATTTTGATTCAGAGATAAGATTGGCAGGTGTTTTTTTATTACAAATAAGGTTTAGAACACGATTTCACTCTTCAATTTTGAAGCACATTATGCTGCTGTTTGAACTTGGCAAATACTACCGTTTTTTTCTTGATCATCATGGTCAGATCAGCCATTGCAAAAAAACATGTTTTACAGAGTCTGATGGAAAGCAGAGCACATACTGGACTGGGAGCTGAGGCTAGAGTTTCATTGCATAAGAACACTCAAAGCTTCTTGCTGGACAAATTCCATCACTGCATTCTGCAAAATCAATGAATCATATTACTTGAATCATAAAAGTTCTATCATCATTAAATAAAAAAGTTCCATTGATGAATTATATATTAAAGACTACATTTATAATGATTACTGTTTCAAGTAGCTTCGCGCAATATTACAACTGTATCCATGTATGAACACAAGTCAGGTCCCGCACATTATACTGCTCCTGCAGCCAGCTTCACTCCCTGCAGCCCTTTCTGCTCCTACAGATCATCTGACACTCAGAATTTTGTCTAATTTGCTCTCCTGCACAACCCGGATGACTCTGTCTTGATCAGCAGAAGTGCGCAGTGTCATCTTGAAGCAGAGAGACGATAGCATAACATCACCTCATAAAAGGGGGTGGCTGGAATGTTGTGGTTAGTCATTAAAGGACTGAGCTTTAAAAGAACACAGGTGATTCCCTTTTCTGACATTTTGTATTTGATCGTCTCTAGCCTATTGGATTGCATAAAGCACACAAACAGACCTTAAGAGCATTAACATGTAATCAGGTAGTCTTATAAAGAAATTAAGTGTATTTATCTAGATATCTATATCTAAACTTATGCACGATTGTTTTCATACGGTTCCCCGTGGCTGTGGAAAGAAATGCTGTTGAGGTTCATTCTCGTGATTCACTATAGAAACAAGCCTGAAAGCTGCCTGGGCTCTGAGGGATCTACAGCTCTGCTCTGACCTTTATCCTACATTAGCCTAAGTTCTGTTTGAAATGTGTATTAAATAAACACGTCTTTATCAGCTAGACCATTTTGCAGTAATTGAAGTTATTCAAAGGCTATATTTAGCAGCAGAGTTTAAGGCCCTGTGTTTGTGAATCATACCCCATCTCGTTGGGCATATACCCTGCTGGGGCTGGACTTTGGCCTCACTACCTTGGCTGAGCAGCTTCACATTGTGATGTCAGCCCCCCAGTTCTGTTGAGTGTCTGTTTGCATAGGAGATGCACTCGCTGACCCCCTCAAAGCCTGCAAGCCAGCTGAAGTGCAGACCTCTGGTTTTGATGCAACCAAGAAGCAATGTCTCCTGCACAAATGACCGAAGATAGGCAGCAGTTCTGTTAAGGTTATGTTCAAGGCAACATAAGTTATCGGGGCCCCTGATTTCACAATGACTGTGTTCAGTATTCAGGCAAGAAAAGACTGTCAGATAGATAAGAGTAACTAATTTAGAAAAGTTATGGTTATCTAGGGGCATATTTAAAATGATGCATGATGCCTGTAGAGCTGAGAGGCTGAGAGGTTGAAACGAAACTTGTTGGACTGTGTTTGAACCTTCCACCACCCTCTCCTTGGTTGTTGATGCATTTTAAGGCTGGCTGTAATTAGTGAGGACAGTGACGCTACACATGCACATGCAACATGCTTGGGTTCCGCATTGCATGTTTTCATTTGCAGCTATTTTGTCTGTCTTTGCCTGATCCAGTTGCACAGACTTGTCAGACTTTTCTGCGAACTGGCTTTGAGGTCGACGCGTATTTTTAAAAAGTACTCAGCCACTGAATGTTCCAGGGACACACATGCCTTGAGAAGCCACTGGAGTGCATAATATGATTTTTATCTGCTCAGCAGCGTGTGCCTTTTAAAAGGCAATTGATGGGGGTCAATAACTGTTTTAGGCCTTAAGGCATTTCGATGTTGTTAGATCATGAACATACAGGGTTTTTATATTTCTAGTGTTTTGATTCAGCACGTATTCTTTATGCCTGAGTTTTCATTGCATACTTTCTGTTTGTCCCATCCGGATAACTCAAAAACTGCTATTAAATAGGGAGCTAATCCAGATTTTACTGCAGTTGTGAGACATTTGTGTCCTTGGAAAGCATGACAGTTTTTTTTTACATTTTGAGGGAAACATCGCAGTTTATTGTCTGTACACTCTGCCTCTTAACTGACAGAGAAAGGCAAGTTAATTTTATCCTTATGTAACAGCAATGATTTTCTGACCTATAAGAATGTTCATATGTAAAAAAAAATCACTGTACAGGGAGTCAAAATCATGCTGGATTCAAAACCCTTCAGATAATTCTGATAAAAGCTTGACACACAACAGAAAAACCCCTAGCTTCTTCAACATCCAGCAGAGCAGCAGGTATATACAATATACAAGGTTTTGTCACCACAAGATTTACTTTTTTCCACCTCAGATTCAGGAGTCAAACTTATTGCCTTTTAGAAAAGCATGTAAAATGCGGTACTTAATAACGACAGGAATGTACCGCCCACTACGGCAACAGAAGGATTAGTTTCTTGTTGCTAAAACCTTGTGATAAGTAAGCAAAACAAGTGAGTGAAGGATAAATGCAGAGCTGAAGCTGCAGTACAAGGATAAATGTTTAGCACTGTGTCAGCTGAGCATCTGCTTGTAGAGACAAGGTAGCAGTGTTGCGATTAAGGCTCGTCTTCTGCTTTCCTTGCAGCCTGTTTGACATGGGCGGGGAGTATTACTGCTACTCCTCTGACATCACCTGCTCCTTCCCGGCTAACGGCAAGTTTACCACTGACCAGCGGGCCATATATGACGCAGTGCTGAAGTCATCGCGCGCAGTCATGGCTGCCATCAAACCCGGTGAGGAACACTGTGTCATCTTCTCTGTACATTTGCTGACCGGTTAGCTTGTGTGGTTAAAGTCTGTCGTGGTGAGTGAGTTAGGAAGCACGTCGCTGATGGCCTGTGCTCAGACTCTTGCAGATTACTAAACATTTTTTTCAGAAAGAGTCCTGAGTAATTATTTGTTTCTGTTTAAGGCCTTTGTTGCTTTTTACAGAAAACAAATGCCTTTATTCCCAGGTGATATTCTCAAATGACTCTGCAACCAAACTCTAATAGACCATAAACTTACCTGTGTAGCACAAATGTAAATCTGTCTTGTATTCATGATGCTCTAAAGTCTTCCTGTGTGTTTTCCTTTCACTAAAAAATAGGCCAAGGGTTTGCCCGGCAGCACAGTGGTCAGCATGGCTGCCTCGCAACACTGGGGCCCTGGGTTCAGTTCTGGACCCGGGGCGCTATCTAGTGCAACTTGTTTGTTCTCCCTCTGTTCGTGTGAGTCTCCTCCTGATACTCCAGTTTCCCCCCACAGTCGAAAGACATGCCGGTAGGTTAATTGGCTCCAGGGAGGAATTGGTCCTGATGTGAGTGTGTGTGTTTGTGTCTGTGTGTGCCCTGCAATGGGGTGGCGTCCCATCCAGATTGTACCCTGCCTTCCACCTGCTGGTTGTCCGGATAGGATCCAGCTCCCTCCGTGACCCTGACTTCCATAAAGTGGTTTCAGGATGGAAGGATAGATGGAATAAAGAACAGAACTTTGCCCCTTCTTCAGATCCCTGTGCCCATAACATGGGACTTTCATGAAAGCTCAGGAAACAGGTCTGCTCCATGTCTTCTGTAGGGTTGGCCTGGTTATAGCTGTCTGCTCAAAATCTTTTGATTAACCAGTGTTAAACAAAAATCAAGCTCTGATAAAATACCCACGTTATAAATAGCAAAGACTGTTCCAGACTATGAGATATGAATGATTTTTCTACCTCTCATCAAGGCAGAGTGGCACAGCTCTGCTAAAGTGTCAGACCTGAGCTGCCACTCCTGGCATCCCTTATTATGCAAACACGACATCTAATAAACCATCATTAGCAAATCACTACTGTCACTTAAGCTCAGCGCTAGAAGTGTCTGTGGAAAATAAAAAAGAGCCTTGACGTGCAAATAGTTTTAGCAGAGTTGCTCTTCTGATGCAGCAGGTACAGGAAATTTATTTGCAGTGTCTGTGTTAATCACTTACTCTATTTCTCTGTATGTTCACAGTTCCTTACCTAAAAAGACACATTTATTAACATTGACATTTATTAACATAAACATTTATTAACATTGCTCACCCTGTTCCCTTTTTTCCCCTTCAACAGGAGCTTTTTCATTATATAAAACTTGCTGTGTTCTTGTTGCCCTTGACTTTGGTAAATTCTCCTTTTCCCTATACCACACACTCTATTACGGCAATCTCCGTCTGATATCTTCATTTGCTTTTTGGTGATATTTTTTGCACTTTGTGTTATGAGTTCTCCAGGGTGACTTTATTCAGTGATTTCTATAAAGGCCTGCAAATTAAAGGAAAGGTTATTTTGTTTGTGCCACAGGAGGAAGTCAGTATTTTTATGTCTTGACAGTACACCGGGAGTAGGAATCACAGATGCTGCTTTTGTTCCAACTAAAGCATTAGTTAGGCAGAGCATTTTTAACACTTCTGAGTACTTTAGTACTTTGGTAGATGCAGTAAAATTGTCATTGTTAAAGCCACATTCAGTCTGAAGGGGCCCTAAACTGGCTTAAGTCTGTTGAACATGTTTACAAGCCAAATTACATGTTTATAACCCAAATAAAATACATCTCCAAAAAAAGTGCATTCACAGAGATCCACTATTGATTCCAGTATCACAGTTGTGCAATGGACCAGCGTTCAACTGGGTCTTATACTGTAGGTTATGTATTTCTGACACTTGCTTAATTCGATGTACAGTCATTGTTAAACACCTCAACTACAGATGGAATTATTAAATCATTCCGTGTAATCAAATTATTAGATTAGTTAAGGTCTAATAAAAGGACCTGAGTTAAACAAAACTCAGAGAACCTGTTGCCTTTGCAAGAACAGAGACTGCTGTCTCTTCTGCGGGCTGTCCTAAGGTCAGTATTGTATTTAACAAAAAAAACACTTTTTCAAGAGTTAAGTTTCTTTCTGGCCAGTATTGAAGCAGATAGGTCTTTATCTGCAGTACATTCCACACCTGAGTATATGGTTATAATGGACCACGAGCTGCATGAGCTTCCCAACATGTCCTTACTGTGTTCCAGGGCAGGCAGTGAGCCTGTGCGTGACCAGTCATTCCCTCTGTGTGCTGCCCTGGACTCTGCCCAGGCTCTTATTGTACAGAACCCATTCAGGTGTTCCACCACACTGCTCTGGCCAGAGCTCATCCGTTCATTTTCTGACCTCTTTATCCAGTTTGGGGCGTGGGGACGCTGGAGCTCTCCCCTGGCTCAAGGCAGGGTACGCCCTGGGGAAGACGCCAGTCCATCGCAGGGCACACACACCGACACACAAACACACACTTACACTGGGATCTGTTTCTCCCTCAAGCCAGTTAAACCACCAGCATGTCTCTGGACTCTGGGAGGAAACCCACGCGAACATGGGGAGAACATACAAACTCCACCCAGACAGCACCCCAGGAATTGAACCCAGGAACTCGAGACATCTTGATGTATTTCTCTGATGTGACCAGGTCAAACTTGATGAGAAAACTAGTGGATATTTCGGTACTGTTTAGAAGCTGAAATTGTATCACCAACTGAGAGGGGGGGCCAAGGGCCACAATACATTTCACAGTTGTTGTCTAACTGGGGGCCACAGCGGAGTGACAGTTGGATTTCAAAGTGAAAGGACCTTTTTGTTAAGCTCATGCTGCAGCTTCTGTCCATATTAATCCATCCATATTAAATTCCCAGCCAAAACCAATTATCACTTCATTCGTCATCCCTTAATTGTGTTGCTGTGAACAGTAACAATAACAGTTCATTCCAACGTAATGTTTATTTTGCAGGAAGGTTGTTCATGGATCAAGTTTCTAAAATAAAATGTTAGGCTACATAGGTTATAGTTAAAAATGTAGAATTTAAATTCAAAGCATGTTATGTTGTAATTGTATCACGTATTGGTGAGGCCGGATTTAGTATATCGGTCCCCACCTTGGAGCTGCTCTGGAATCAGTCCAGAGAGGAGCGACGTGATGCATTCCTGGGATAAAGGGAACATCCTACGCTGACAGGCGGGAGAAGCCCTGTTAGTTTTTGAACAGAGAAGACTGCAAGGCAACCTGATACAATTATTAAGAATCCACAAAGGCCACCTAACAGATTTTCTTAGAATGAACTGTGGAGCCTGAACCAGACCACACTAGTGGAAACTACTGTATGTGGGTTTAAGATGGAAAGCAATTCTTTACCCAAAGGGTAGCAGGAGTATGGAACAAGATGACCGGCCGTGTTGCTGAAGCCGATACCCCGACTTCTAACTTGAAACAGTTGGCTGAGATCTTTTCAATCAATTAACTGCTCAGCAACAAACAGGCTATACGTTCAAAAGCATAAAAATGGCTTTTGGAGTAGGCAGACTTTGAGTCTGAATTTGGCTTATGTCACCTCTGCGTGAACAGAGGTAGACTGACAGACAACAAGTCGAGAAATGTGAGAAAATCCTGAGTGTGGCTCTTCAAGGTTGATGTGATAAAGAACCCGTCAGAATAGAATTCTTCAGTTCCAAAATTTTGCTTGACAGTTTTTAATAGTTTTCATTTGTCCTTTCACCTTCAAGGTACAATAGCCATGAAGTCTCAATTTATTTCTGTTGCATTTCAGTTTTTTAACATTATTTATACTGTAGGTAATAAAGTCACTGCGAAACTTCAAGCGCTGTATGAGAAATACATGCTGAGACATATTGGACAATCATTTTGTTATCGAATGGTGACATGTTCAATCAAAATAACATAATCTCTCGTGGTTTTTAGCTAGAATATGTGATACAGTTATGAGCCCGTCATTCTTTCTGTTCTCTGTGAGCCGAACTGCGTGGTTGTGTAGCTCCTTTGTGATGTAGGTAGGGGGATTGATTTGGGTGGCAGAATGAGGTCTAGCACGAATCCTGCAGTTAAATAATTGACATATGAGCAAACAACAGAAACAACTGTTTGTCTCAACAACATCCACAGAAATGTAACTTTACCCTGCTTTGGAGGGAATAGAAAACCGCAAAAAGGCATAAATCTCGAACTTTCTTTCATCACTCGATCTTTGCTTTGTAGATTTCCACTTAAGTTGGGCTCTGTGCCAAGATGATGATAATCTGCCCTTGTGATGACAACTGGGCAAATTCTGATACACATCTTAGCTTTTGCATTGAAAATGCCGAGTAATTCTGTCTAGTGTGGCAAAACAGAGATATGCTTAAGACTGACACTTTGGCTTGCACACGATCGTTGGAGAAGAGCATTTTTAACTTTTTGTTTTTATGGCTGTGATAATCTGATTGCTTTCAGGTTTTGCTGGTCTCTGCTGAATGTGCACATGTCCTGACTTCACCCTGTCCATAGCTCTGGCAACAGACAGGGCAGCTGTGTAGCCTTACTGCTGCCAAGAGCTGTAACTCTTGCTTGCATGTGACAGTAGCTGGCAGTGGTTGTGCTCATTTGAGTGGCTGTTCACGGTGTGTCACTCTAGCTCGACAACCTACCTATGAACAGCTGAGTTTTTTTCCTCCACTGAACTGAAGTTAAATATTAATGATAAAATTCAGACAACTGTTTAATACTTTGAAATGTGAGATTTGTCTTCCAGTTTTGCTAAAATAGGTTTGGTTCAACAATGAAGAAATAATGGAATAAAAAATAACTGCAGTCCACAGTCACTTACCATGTCTTTATTCTTGCCAAACAGATACACATCTAGGTATAAGCAGTGCCAGCTACTGTGCACAAATTCAGATCTCTGAAGGCAGTGAAGAAAAATGCTTGTTTTTGTAGAGTTTACCCCAACTGAAATCAGCTCAAAGCACCACTTTGAAACACCATCAGCTTGAGAAGCAGAGCTTAATTCCTAACTTTAACACAAGGAAAAAGCTAAAACAAACCCTTCAGCTGTAAATCTTTCTTCATGTTTCACCTGAATGGACCAAATTATTTGGTGGTCAAAAAGGCTGATGTACAATGAAGCCAAGATTTCTTGGCAGGCCAGGCAATTATGTATTGTTAGATTTCTCCTTCATGAACAGTTTGGTTTCTTTTCTTTTTCTTATACAAAAGGTTAATACTTCCGCTTTTTTGGAGACCTGTGACATTGTCCATTACCACTCGTAAAACAAAATCTGTAGATAAGAATTATCTTTGAACTTGTACACTTCAGGAAGAATACAATTCAAGGTAACCAGTAATTATCCATTTCCAGATCAACAGATCTACCATCGTCTTGAGTGACATTTTGATAAAAGACGTTTGCATGAGTCACGTCTGAAGGATTTCAGATAGACTCTGTATTGACTCTTCTGAACCGCTGTTTCTGTAATAGAGGAAGTTGGAGGAAATCAGTTAAGATGCACATCATGCTATTGGCACTGGTCCTCAGCAAGAGGCGTCTAGTGAATTCGTGCTGGAGAGGAAGTACCCTCAAGTGTCCACAGCGTCCCGTAAAGGAAGTGCTGCTGTGTGACAAACGGTTGCAAGAGGACGTTTCCCAATCTGCCTTTTAAAGACTGCGTCACTCTGCGTCAGAACTCCGGTCCAGGTGAAGGGAGGACAGCCGTGGGCACTTGATTTATTCTGTCGATCTGTGAACGGCGGTGATGAGGACCTGAGCAGGACCTCAGGATTAGAGCCGGGTCCCCAGTCCTGCTCCTGGAGGGCTGGTGTGTCTGCAGGTTTTCCAGGTCTCTGTAGAGCAGCAGCACCTAAAGGGAAGCCCAGTCAAACTCAAAACCCGCTTGATTTAGGACTTCAAGAGCTGTGTTGCAATAAAACAACTGTAGACTTGCCAGCCCTCCGGGGCTAGGGCTGGAGACACATGGTTTAGAGGGTCAGAATGATTTAGTTGTGCTGTGCTGAGAATCTGCTCAGAACCCAGATGACTTTGGTTTGATTCTGGGCTTGATTATTCTTCCGGCTTGAATTAAGTGGTTTCATCTGTATTGTAATTGTTTATTTTTTTATTTTTTGTTTATTCCACGTTAAGTACCATACATCCTTCTTATTCAAACCCATTAGTTAGCACCTGCTGGATACTGCAAAAATAACCACCCTGCTGCCTTCTCATTTGCCATTTGTACTAGCTAGGCAACGATTGATACTTAATAAAGAGCAGTTAAAGTGCAAAAGTGCACCTTTGCTTTATACTCCAGAACAGGCAGGCAATTGTGTTGCCTGCGTATTTCCCTTCAAACACAGACAAGCTACCCAAGGCTTCGACCACACAAGTTTTCTGAAGATGTGGAGGGGGGTGGAATCAAGTGAACGTCCTTTAGCTCAATTTTGCAAACACAGGAAAAGGTACAAGACAATTAAACATGCAGGCAAAGGATAAACTTTGTTTTTCTCTTCTAAGTCTCCTTCAGCTGTCTACCAATGTAAGAACCTTAGTTCTAGCTCAACCTTGGCCACTACTCCAGTTCTTAAAATAAAAGTTCCCACTGGGCTTATGAAAGTGCTCTCTCAATTATTTACCTTCTCTGTGATCTGATCTGATCTTTCTCCAGGATTTTGTGTTCTCCATGTTTGAAAGAAAATCATTTGTATATCCTCTCCTTCTCCGACAGTTATAATGATGTTCATTTGTCAGTTGTTTTAGACTGTTGGTTCTCTTATGGCTCATATAGTTTTATCATGGGATTTTTATAGCTACTTTGACTTGTTTGTGATTGCTGCTGCTGTTTAGTTTAGTTTAGCACTTTTGGGGTGTTTTATAGAAGGACCTAAGTAAATAAATGTATTTTTGTGCAGCTCAGTTCTTGCATCTGTTGTATGACCACCTCTTTTCTCACTCGTGTTTGTAAAGCACATGCTTTTCATCTATACTTTTCCAATGTGAAAGATCAAGAACCATAATTACATCAAAACATGCAATAAATGGGAGAGCAGTAGGTTGCTAATACTTATTGGATGTATTCATACAACTGACAGTTCGTTAAAAGTTAAAAAATTTCAAAGGAGTTGATAGAAGTCTGATTTACAGCACGTCTGAAGGTTAGTTGCTATAAATCCGCAATAGCACAGTGGTGACCATCGTAGCCTCACAGTGCTGGCTCAGTTCTGGACCTGGAGTGGAGTTTGTATGTCCTCTCCATGTTATGTGGGTTTCTTTGGGTGCTGCGGTTTCCCCTCTCAGTCTAGAAACATGGTGGTAGGCTAATTGGGTTTTGGTAAAAAACTGGCCCTGGTGTGAGTGCCTGTGCCTGTGCGCCCTGTGATGGATTGGCTTCCTGTCCAGGGTGTGTGTGTGTCAGTGTGTCCTGTCCAGGGTGTGTGTGTGTCCGTGTGTCCCGCCAGGGTGTGTGTGTCCGTGTGTCCCGCCAGGGTGTGTGTGTCCGTGTGTCCCGCCAGGGTGTGTGTGTCCGTGTGTCCTGTCCAGGGTGTGTGTGTCAGTGTGTCCTGTCCAGGGTGTGTCTGTGTGTCCTGTCCAGGGTGTGTGTGTGTCCGTGTGTCCCGCCAGGGTGTGTGTGTCTGTGTGTCCCGCCAGGGTGTGTGTGTCAGTGTGTCCTGTCCAGGGTGTGTGTGTCCGTGTGTCCCGCCAGGGTGTGTGTGTCAGTGTGTCCCGCCAGGGTGTGTGTGTCAGTGTGTCCTGTCCAGGGTGTGTGTGTGTCAGTGTGTCCTGTCCAGGGTGTGTGTGTCAGTGTGTCCTGTCCAGGGTGTGTGTGTCAGTGTGTCCTGCCAGGGTGTGTGTGTCAGTGTGTCCTGTCCAGGGTGTGTGTGTCCGTGTGTCCTGTCCAGTGTGTGTGTGTCCGTGTGTCCTGTCCAGGGTGTGTGTGTCTGTGTGTCCTGTCCAGGGTGTGTGTGTCCGTGTGTCCTGTCCAGGGTGTGTCTGTGTGTGCCTTGTGATGGACTGGCTTTCTGTCCAGGGTGAACCCTGCCTTGGTCCCGTTGATGCTGGGATAGACTCTGGCTCCCCTGTGAAAATTAATGGATGGTTTGTTGCTATAAATCTGTAATTCCTTGTTTTTTGCTCTTTCTCAATAGTGCCAATTCAAACTAATGAGGAATAATTGACTGTTTTTGTAGCACAGAATGTAGAATAGCTTATACCATTATTCACATTGTAATGTTTGCTTCAGGGAGCCTTCCGAAACAAGTCCAGCTAATTGCAAAATCTCTTACAATTGTGTTAGCATTGTTTTACTGCAGTTTGTGTGCAGTTAATAAAAAGCACATATGCACTGATGGACAGAATGTGAAATGTGTGAGAGGACAGAGAGACACAAAGGATGTGACTTCTTTGTTCCTCTGGAGATTCTTGCATCTGCTGTGCAACAAAGGAACCACAAGGAGAAGAAATTGTGCAATAAGCAGAGACACTCACAAAGACATTTCCCAACGTAGCTTCCTCAATTACATGTGGGGAGACATTATCAATTACCAAGGGAGGCAAAAGCCTGAAGAGCTTTTCCTGCCATCTGCATTTTTTTAAGCACAGTGACTTCTAGACCTCTTCTGGCAGACGCCTTAGACACTAACCTGCTCCTGCCTTTTCAGACAAAAGTGCACTTCAGAATACCTGTAGCGAATATTGCGGAATTAGGACTGAATCAAAACCACAGTTTCTGAACTCCCCATTTTTGCACATATCCGAGGGCTTATGTTCGTCTGTTGAAAGAGCACGAACCTTCGGATAATGTTTTGTTTTTTCTTCCAACATTTTCTTCATTCAGTGTATATAGGCATATATAACTGCATAACAGGATTTTTTTTTTCTGTTGGCAAATATTCAGATATCATAACTGCTGCAGATAACTTTATTTGAGAAGTGGGGCTGTAGCACTGAATTACCTCTTTCAGCCTTTTAAGTGTCCCGCAGATTGACAGTGTAACCTGTGCATAGAGCAGGCCCAGCTGCTCACAGTGTGCAATGAGAACCAGCTGTACTGTCCAGTGAGCTGCCTGCGTGCTCTACTGTGTGCAACAATTAGAGCCCAACAGACTAGATATTATTCAAGCAGGCCCGTATAGACGCATTGCAACAAAATCCCCTTTGAAATAGGCCGTGGGTGATCAGTCCAGTCCAGTTTTGGAGGCATTGAGCAATTGAAAGCCTGCTGGAGAGAGGAGCGGCCCAGTGCCTTTCCAGAATGAGGCGCTCGCCTCAATCTTGTAACCTCTGCACCAATTCGACGGAGAGCTCCCGGGATACAGCCTCGTTTGGCCAGACTGGCAAACATTTGTGCTCATTCTTGAAGTGTTTATGTGTCTGACCTGGCGATGAAGCTGCAAAGTCCACTCAGGGCGGATTGGCATCAGAGTCAGACATAGCTCCGGAGCCCAGGGTGTTGTGTTGTCTCTGTTTATGAAGCGTTGTTAGAAATCGCAGTTTAGTTTTACTTTATTTTTGTTTAGTTGCCTTTTTTTTCCCATTTCTTGTTTTAACAGTTGGTGATCATATTGGCCTGCTGTGCATTAAAAAGGGGGCACAAAGGTTATTGAGAAGTGCAAATAAAAGCGTTTTTTTTTCCACAGTTCCTCCCAATGGTCTGCAGAAATTCTTGACTCATAATTTTCAGGGATTACCGTGTCAGTGCTGTCTGTCTAGGTAGAGCAAGGAGAAAGAAGAAAATGTGGATACATTTTACTGTCTTCTTATTCTTCTGAGTAGTGTGACAAAATCAGTCAGAAAAGTTTAGAAAATCATGTACTGTAAAAAAACTGAGACTAGTATCACGCATTTACTGTCATCCCACTTTTGCCAATTTTCATCTCAGCAAAGGCCTTTTGCCATATTTACTAATCCCATCAAAGTGCGAGTGAACACAGAGTCATACCCTGCTCATTTAATTATATTACACAAAAAACAAATTTATAACAGATAAAGCATACAGCACATCTTGAGATATGTATTTTAAGGCTAGCTATACAATTATAAGTTTTACGTTGTCTTTTGCTTACCTTAAATGCTGTTCCATGAGCTGTTTCTATAGACTTTGTACATGGTGTACCATCATGTCATGAATGAATCATGATAACTGGCACAGCGCAGAGGAATAAAAGATTGTCATACCCAAGTTGTAAAAGGGGAATAGACACTGCTGTAAAGATTCCAGATGTGCATTGAGGGGAAAGGTTGTTTCTGTCCTTGTGTCCTGGGTCATGGCTGGTCAGACTGGTGGAGAAGCTACAGCTCAGTACTTTAAAATCTTCTTACTCTAATGGAAGAAATAACAGCAGTATTTCTGCTGATGGAGTGGTGAGGTGGCTCTGTGGCTCAGGATCTGCGCCTGGGGCTGGAAGGTTGCCGGTTCATATCCCGCGGCCAGCAGAGGAATCCTACTCCGTTGGGCCCCTGAGCAAGGCCCTTAACCCCAGCTGCTCCAGGGACGCTGTATAAATAGCTGACCCTGCGCTCTGACCCCGAGCTTCTCTCCCTGTCTGTGTCTCATGGAGTTGAGGTATGTGAAAAGACAAATTCCTAATACAAGAAATTGCATATGGCCAATAAAGTGATCTTATCTTATTTTATCTTAGTATTCACTGTATTTAGATACAACTGAGGAGCAAAAACACAGCATTAAGGGATAATCCAGCAAATCCTATTCTGCATTGTTGTCTATTTATGAGAGCAATATTTTTGGTTATATTTCAGTAGAAAAACATTGGGTGTTTTAAGTGAACTTTGTTTTGAACTGTGACACTTTTCAACAGCTGCATGTTTTCATACCACACAGGTCTTTATAAAGGTGTATTTTCACCTCCCGTTCTTCTTGCTACTGTAGTCCTGTTAATAGAAAACAGAATGAAGAATATGCACATTAAGATATGGTAACTGTGTACTTCAGTAATCAGGTTCTAGAAACTGATTACAAATCAAGCAAGTTTGCTTTACCTTTAATTAATGAAGTGCTGATTAAGTAGTTCTTTCTGCCTCTAAAAGGGTTTGCTCTCATATGTCCACTTTATTTGCAGAATTTGGATTCAGAACGCCTTATAACTTTCAAGATAAACAGTGTATTGCAATCCTGATCAAACTAATTGCTCTTTTATTTCTGTTGTTTTCCCCTTCTTGGCATTGGCCTGACACTACATATCCTGTCAAACCTTTGGAGGTGAAAAGCATTTATATGGAATGTTTCCCAACATTTAGTCATCAGCTCCATGGAAAACTCAAAAATGACTTAAATCATTTTTCTTTCCATTTTCCTAATTATGACATGGAGCCATAATCATATGCAGGATACAATGTTAAGTGCATCAATACTTCATTGAAGATTGGCTGCATCCTGAGGCCTCTGTGTGTTTTAATGTCTGTTCCTGCTTCTCAGCTGGGGGCCTTTTGATCTTTGTGTCCTGTGTGGGTTTCGACGCAAGATCCTTACGAAACTATGGACAAGTTTGTTCTCGTTTCAATCTGTTATTGTTTGTCCACCCCCCAAAAAATAGGAGGAGTAAATTTGCACTGGGTGTATAGTGTCTTTTATTACAGATAAGAGAGCTTGGCCTTTTTGCTTTTCGTGTTAATTTCTGTTTCGCTGGGGAGTGTAATCAGTAGATTTTAAATTGTCTCTGCATCCTAATAAAGAAAGAGCACAGGAGACATTAAGGTGACTTACTAAAATTGTGACAAACAGTTGACAGTGTATCATGTCTCCCATTAATTGATTTAACAGCCACATTGCCCTGCATTGATGACGACAGTGACAATCTCCACAAAGCCCGTCTGAAGTCATGCGGACAGCTATCATCGATGATTTATTTAACAGGCACCACTGGGCGTTTTTTTGGAGCAGTTAGAGTGATGTAAGGGGTACAGCAGCCATACCAATTTGACATTAACAATCTGAGAGACTTGAACCCGCAACCTGGCCGCTCCGGGCCCCGAGCCCTGACCCAGTGGCTGTGACCTGGGCAGGCCGGGATCGAAGGCTTTACCTGGGAGAATATACCTGTGAGAGACTCCATGGCTCACCTGTGCTGGATGTTGACCTTTTGCACGGCTGAGCGTGGTTTCCACTGCCCAGAACCGGATGACAGTGGCCCTGAAAGCTGTTGATGTGGCTGTTTGTTATTGTCTCAGCAAGGCCGTGTTTGGACGGGTGGTGCTTGCTTTGTACCCTCCGGTAAGTGTGAGTGGAGATAGCCAGTGAACCCGTCGACATCCTTAGGGGAATCCAGCTGGAATATGAGCCCTTTGACCCGTGTCTGTAAACTACAGGTTTTCAAGAATGACATAACCTTAGTCCCCTCTGTTCCCCATCCCTCACTGCATGATGTTTAGGTTCACTGGGTTCATACGGTATGTCGCCTTAAACCGACTGACCTGGCTAATTAAAGCCAAAACAAAGGCAGCCTTTCTGCAGAAGAGGAATGTCATGCCATGTTCTACTGCAAGGGGCTGCCAGACAGTTCGTGGGTTTAGCCTGGGTTTACAAATGTAGAGCAACAGTTTTTCTACGTTTCAAAATATGCCCCTGTAAAGTTTAAACAAACAAGTCTTGTTGTACATTTTATTCCAAAGAATGCAACTGAACTGCTACCCACAGGATCACTTTCTAAAATACCCCAGTTCTATCCAGAAAAGGCAAAAATGAGGGTGCCATGTGAATTGAAAAGGCTGTTCTGATAATACTTAACTGACTCTTATGGTAAAAGACATTCTTGCTGGGATAGTCTTCATTTCCCCCAGGACCTTGAATTAGATATAGCAGTTAGAAAATGGATGGATGGTTTGTACACTACTTTATCTTAAATCCAATGCAAATCTTTTTTCGGGGAGTTTATCAGAAAAGTGTGATAATCAAAAAACTAAATTATCTTTCAGGAATAAATAATGATTTATAATTGTGTTGATCTGTGTTCGAGAAACTACAAGCTCATTTCTGAGCACATGAGTGCAATCAAATGGGAAGAGTTGACATCACCAATTGCTAAAATTTCAATCAGCCTTCATTTATGGCATGAGGCATGTAATAGCTGTAATTGCCACTTAAATGTGTAGAGCTGTAGCACCTTCCCTTTTGTTTCTTCTAGGTTCAAATAGATGATGTTTTCTCTCTTTTCAAAGACTCTCTGAGGTTGACACTCCGTGAAACACATGATTAAGAAATTGTAAAATCTGTACAGTCTTAAGAAAAAAAAGGGAAAAGGTTCATACGTAATGCTTTATCGGTGCCATTTTTTTAAAGATTTTTTTTAAAGAAAGTTTACCAGAAAGTGCAACACCAGCATGTCACAAACACTGTGGCTCCTGGGAAGGAACTGAACTGAACTGAAGCTCTTAGCTATTGAAGGCTACGCACAATGACAGGTGGCATCACAACTCCATGTTTCATCCAGTGCTGTGTGTGAGACTCTGGGGAGAGTTCCTGATACTGGTACTCTTGAAAATAGAAGTGGCTGAGGAAGGAGACCCCAACCTTGCAAACTGGTGACGAGCTCCTCCGACTGTTTTCTTTGTGATAGGTGATAGGTGGTCTAATCACAGATTGCATGAGTGACCATGCTGCATGTACAGCAGCAAACAGCACAATAAAAACAGCAAGATGCACATCACCACATAATGGTTTCTGTGTAGCGTGTAACGTGTTGAAGGGGGAGAGGCGCTTGCAGGCGAGTCCAAGTCTGAAGTGTTTGGCAGTAATCGATGGTATTTTATTTGAACGCGGAGAGCAGTTAATCAATCAGTGTATTGCAAAGAGAAGGAGGAGGCCGGATCAATACAACCATGGGTCTGCCTCTCAGGATTTCTGTAACATCAAGGGTACCCTGCCTGCTGACAGGTACGGGCAGGCTCTGAGCGCCCATGCTGTTCCTACGGGCATATGTCTCACAGGGCAGGGACCCCAAGAATGCTGTCAATGTGGTGGTTGTTCCAATAATTATTTGCAATGCAAGGAGGCTGATTGCAGACTCCCAGAGATACTGAGACCTGCAGCCATCCCTGTATGAACACGATATGCGTGTGCATGGATGCTGGCAAATGGCAACCAAGCAACTTCAATGAATTGTGGAAGGTGTTACAGGATATTTGAAACAGTCATTCATTGATATACAGAATAAGAACATAAAAAACATCATGACTAACTGGGAAGGGGCACCCATACCAAATCCTATTGTACTTTGCATATTGTCATTAGATGCGTTTTCAGAAATGAAAAAAAATTTTGCTCAATCTTAGGGTTTTCCAGCACAACCACTAACACAACACCAACAGACCCGTTGTCAAAGGACCTAATTGCATGTTTATTCCTGATGCCTGACTGGGCAAGAGTCCATCTACATCAGTGTACGTCAGTACATTCTGAAGAGCACGACAAGACACGTCTGAAGCCTGCACTACTGATATTAATTTGGCATATTTTGCCATTTGGCATATAATTAGTTATTGTACAATGATTAAACTCTGTCTGAATGGCAAAACAGATTGTCATTTTTTTTAATTTCATTACAGTCACTGCATGGCCTTTAACCAAAGGACTGAACAACATGTGCAACATACCTGTCTTTCAGTAGGCTCTGTGAAAGCAGCAGAATAGTTCATAGCTGGCGAAATGTTTTTTGTGCATGAAGTACAGTATGCGGGAGGGTATGCTCTTTGAAAATGGACATAAGAGTAAAAAGATTTATTTTTTGTGAGACAATTTTTCTTAATTTCAATGTTTCAAAACGTAACAGAGCAAATACTTCCACGACTATTCATCTCCAAATCACCAGCCATCAGGCTCCAAAAGTGAAATTGGACAAACGTCCACTGTCCTGGTCCCGTGAAACCCAGCTCCCTCTAAATATCAAGGACAAGATCTAATAATGCAATGGGAGGGATTGTGGAAGTTCCTCGTGGATTGTTTAAGCCACAGTGATAAAGGTTTTGACGTCTTAACATTTTTTGCCAAAACCATTTATGTTCGAAAAACATTTCTTGAAACGTTAGCTAGTTCATCAGTCAGTGATTCTTCCACCATTGTGGTCGTTGCCAGAAATCAGCGCGAATGGTATCGATGAAACTTTATTTAGCGGAAATCAGCAGCTTAGAGTTCAATAGCGGTGTTTGATTATGTTTGGTCATATCCAGACAGCCCTGCACTTGCTATTTGCTCAAGTTTAATTATTTTCTGACACTCTGTTAAAGACTAGTACATCTTATCATGCTACTCCCCTTCTGGGACCTTTATTAGTTTGAACTGCGCTTTTATTAAAATAATCAGGTCAACAGCATTAAGATAACAGCAGAATAATAGCCTGTGACTCCAGTGCCTTGTGACCAGGTCAATGCCAGTGTTCATTATTGATAAAAGTTCTAGTTAATCATACTTTCATTGTTTTGTCCTATTTCATCTGCTTTATGCGTAATAATTGTTTTAAATTTGATTCGGATCGAGTGTGCTTTAGTGAAATCAGAGCTGTGGCAGTGTTAAAGCGTTTCACAATTTCTCTACATATCCCTTAGACACAGCAGCTGCTGTTGACTTGAGATAGCTTGCATGCTCTTGTGAGCATATATATTCCTCCATGTGTGCACCGCTTGTGTAAAGAACCATCTATCGCTTTCTGCACAGCCCCCACCCCACCCCCCTGTCCACAAGACCTCGCCAATCAGAGCTGAGTAGCCCTCGGTTACTATGCTTTACCCAGTGTGCTCTGTGATTGGGTGCTCTGCTGTTCACTCATTGGCTACGAGGGCCTCTTATGCTGGGTCGCTGGTTTGGCAGCAGAGCGCGAGCTGAACAGACACCTCATCAGCACATTTTCCTGGGCACAGACTTCTCTTGAGTGCTGGAGTCCAAAGTCCAAGGACACTGCCGTCTAGTCTCCTGCTCTGGACCTGTCATCGGGCTGTAGCCGTTTTATAAATTGGTCCCTGGAACATGAATGGGTCAGCCTCTTGGTACATGAAATCCACAGCTTATTGGCAGCTGGAATAGTTTTTTGGGCTTTGCTGGAATATGTAGTAGACCCTGACCTGAGCAGCACAGCCTCTACTTAAATATTTCATCATGGCCAGCGTTAGACAGTTTCCAGCTGGACACTGTTCACTGCGGTCACAGCTGAAAGCCTGAAGCCGTCAGTTTAGGGTTACTAATTCTATTATTAACACATTTTGAAATTATCCAACTAAATTGATCATTTTTTTATCCTTTTGAGGCTATTTCCCTTTTAAAGGTTTAGGTCTCAAGCTCATAGGCTGGGAGGAGCTTCACTGATTTCACTGCATTTAACAGTTCTTTTGGCAGCCCTGTACAGCTCCTGGTGATACAAAAGACTTGATTCTTATTAGTGAACCCCTTTTACTGAGGTGTGTTAGACTTCCCTTCGATCACAGGAAAGCACATCTTTCCTGTTGTCTGCTTTGTTGCTTTTCCAATGCAAAAAATTGATGCGTCATGCACGGTTTTCTTAAATTATGTATCCACTCAGGCAAAACATATTTTAACTTATTTATCCTGCTTGATATGTTGTTCTTAATTAACTACTGCTTATAATCTGAAGGTGCTACTTAGGATTTGGCAAAACCAAAACTGGATTGCACATACAAATGTAATGAAATGTGATGAGTAATGTCTTTTTGTAAATGGGGTATTTTGTAATTCTCTTCTAAGCAGTTAAAGAATGTTAGCTCCCCTGTGTTTTGTTCTTTAATTGGATTCACTCTGAAATCAGTCATGCAGCTTCCAGTCCTGTGTCCGTGCAAGTAATAAAAGTTAATTTCAAAGAATGAAATTCTTTTGGAATGAGGTAAGCAGCGGTTGTAATTTTGTACTGCACATTGGTTAAATGTATTTGAAGAGGATGTTTTTGGAAGAATCACATTTTTTTAGCCATTCATGTAAGCAGGAAACATTCCCTAGTCGAGCTGTGGCTTCCCAGTGACTTAAAAGATCTAACTTGTTTTTTTATTGCTTTTCTTTGGTCACCATACTACAAGAAATATTTTACTGCACTGGAATCAGTCCAGAGACGAGCAACTAGATACATCTTGCAGCTCAAAGCAATATCATACTCTGCCAAGCTCAAAGAGCTGAATACTTTTCATTTTAAACAAAGTCTGTGGGGGTACTCTACCTTGATCAAGACTTCAAAATCTACATTGGCGTAGACAAAGCCAAGCCAAGGCACTCCTTTAGGATCAACAGTGAAACACAGACCAGAGGACACAAGTGGAGACTACAGGGAAGAGCATTTACAACTGAGAGCAAGAGGTGCTTTTTCACACAGAGCTGTGAAGTTCAGAACAACCAGCCGTGTTGTCAAAGCCGATGCCTTTGTTTCTTTAGGAAATGGCTGGATGAGATCCTCAGATCAATTAGCTACTTACTGTAAAACCGAAAGGCTTCCTCTCATCTCAAACTTGCTTGTGATTGTTTGCAGACATTTGGAAAATGAGCAATGTCTAGCAGCATCGTTTGATCAATTGGTACTGTAAACACAGACACTGCCTCCACATTGAAGAGGTCCAGCTAGGTTTAAGATTTGAGATTTGTACTGCATGTAACTGAATGTTTTAGTTTTGCGTAACTCTACCTCTGATTATCCCAGTACAGTGTTGAAGGTTATGACTATTGATCTGGACTGCAACAGCACGGGCCAAAACCCCTCGAAAACAGACAGTAAATCTCGCTAATGTTGGATTAGGAAAATTCCCAAAACCATAAGGGTCATCTGCTCTCTCTGCAATACACTTGCGTGTGTGTAAGGATAGAAACAAGCAAAGGAGGTTTTTCCCTTTCGATTTTAGCGCAGGGAATTCAAAAATGCATGCTGCTCGTATAAAATTAAATTGGAATGGCATTATCATTTCTGACTGTATTCACAAAACTCTGAAGGCTGAGCTGCACCGCTGAGAGTGAGCACAGAGAGTGCAGCCAGATGTATCTCTAAAAGGAGGGACAGCTACAGTAAGAGGCAAGAGAGGCGAGCTCTGTCATCTCTATCTTAACGAGTCAAGAGACGTGTTAAAAGTTCTGCTGAAAATGCATAAACTTTGCAGGAATTAGGACGAAAGCTCTTTCTGTTTCTGATTGCAACTGGTTGCAAAATGCAGTTGGTCAGTTTCAAGGGGAGATTCCTTATATAACATGGGCTGGTTTCTGTATTCTGAAGTGCAATGCGTGCTGTTCTGTCTGCAAAATCTGTGCGATTGCTTTGCACTGTGGGTGTTTCAACAAAGCCTCCTGTCAGGCCTCCTCTGTTGCTGGGTCAGGTGAAGGTGTCAGTGGAAGCTGATCCAGGACTAGCAGTGTGTCTGGAGTGTCAAAACTGTCAGGCATGATACTCCTCGCTTTGTACCATATAGCACTATTCTCCTGTGAGCTCTTCCACACAACCCTGACAGCGTTTATTGAAGTTAATAGAGTGGAAGGTCCACTCACCGATCATTATTTCAACACTCACAGCAGGAAAGGTAGCGAGTTACCTGGGAGACTGCACACAGAATACGAGTATGTGAACCCTGCAACTGTCAGGGTGAACTGAGAGCTAAAGCTTTTAAACAAATTGGGGGAAAAAACTCCATTTGTGCACTAATATGCTGCACATTCCCAAGATTTCACTAGGTGTCACCTTCTGCTGTTCCACCTTTCACACAGGCTTTATTTATAGTCTGTAATGTTTAAAATATTGTTTAAGGTGTCGTGGAAAAAAAAACAATTAAAAAAAGCAGATAAAATGGTAAAAAACAAGTCAAAAGGGGTCATTTGAGCATTCTTCTCTCTTGCTAACGCTTGCACAGCCGAGAACTTTGTCCATGAGTGGCATCCACTGACGGTGACATTACAATAGGACAAGCGACAACCTGTTAACAGAGGTTCTGAGGCCTGATTTCGTCACCTGCAGTGGTTCACAATTTGTATTGTGAGAAAAAAAAGGTGTTAGCACAATGTCCTCAGTTTCTGCCATTCAAGGCAAGAATGATACGTATACAGATGCATTTTTTAAAATGGACTGACTGTAGGGCATAGTTTTCCTCTTGGCACAGCTAGGTCGGTATAAAAGAGGTGCCCTTGAGACTGTATTCCCATTTGGGGGGGGTAAACCCACATTGGTGAAGCAATCAGCTGTACCTGTTACCATATTTGGGATGCCTTAACACTATTGTGTAATTATTCCTTACATTATGTCTCACGACCTCACAATGCGTACAAATTAAAAATGTAAGCATGCAAGCATTACCTGTGTTTTAAGAGATCATTCTATCAGACGATATTGAGGCTGCTTCGGCACAAGCTGGACCCGTGGAATTGTTGCCTGCAGATATCAGCATACATGAAATGCCGTGCATTTCTGGAGTTGAGCTCTGCACAAGTGCTTTTTTCACTTCAGCCTTAAAACAACTACTGCCACTAAAGCATTCCTACATGTAGTCTGTACCATGGGCCCATAATATTGGACTGAGACCATGGATGCTTTGTGTTCTTAATGTTCTTAACAAAAATAGAGAATTACAGAAATAGCAAACTGGGATAATCAATAAGTAAAATAAAGAATCCCCCAAATTGTAAAGATTAGGCCAAGAATATGACTGAGCAGTTGTTATAATTTCAGGCACTTGAGTTCTTTGTTCTCTTGCACAGCTTTGGGGAAAAGAGTAATCAATCATACACACTGTGTTAACAAATATTTATTAAGTTCAAGTAGGTAGCTGAGTCACCGTGCGTAGGCTGCAAAGGAACAGTTAAAGGTTTATTCTACGCTGAAAGGAAAAGAGACACAACATTTTGACTGTTGGGCCTTCTTCAGGTGTGACAAAACCGAAACATTGAGTCTCTTTTCTTTTTCTTTCAGCAGGGAATAAACCTTTACTTTTTCCTTTGCAGCCTACGCATGCTGATGCAGCTCCCTGCTTGAGCTACAGTACATACAACGTACACTATTTACAAACAAGGCTTCCAAGAGGCCTATGTCCTGACCAACCAGAAAAATCCCCATCTGCTGTCTGGGGTTTTTCTGGCTGGTCAGAATGTAGAAAATGTTAAAACATGCTTTAGAATACCTACACAGGTAAACGAGAGATAAACCTGCCTTCTATATAAACGAGTTAAATCTCTATTATAAAAATCTGAATGCTACAATGAGAATGGAGTCTTGGATTCTCTACACAGGAAACCAGTTTCCTAAAAATCAACAGATTGAACCTCTTACAAGGTTCAAAGCTCAACTTGAATCTGGTCCTCAAGGTTGATCTGAACAAGCACCTCTTATCTCCGGTGTCTCCCTCTTCTCTCTCCTGTGCTGTTCTTTCTCCTCTCTTCTCTACCTGTCTTCATATCCTGTATTCCTGCACTGTTGATGACTCTTAATGATCTACCCAAAACTTAATTAACTAAGGTAAACCAAGGATTTTTTTTCATCTCAGACTCCCAACAGCTCCACAGACGACCTCAGTTCCTGTTCTTGCTTTTGATGCTCCTGAGAACTGCAAATGTTGACACTAGCCGGGTGTTTGACCATTGTCTCTAAATGCTGCCACGCCTCAGACAGCTCCTTCCATAGATGAAAAACAGAGTATAAGGCAGAGCTTTGGAGGGACATTTTCTTAAAGCACAGACTGATTCAGGGCCGTAATTCGGGGCTCTATTTCATTTTACTTCTCTCACAGACCACAGATTATGCACAATTGGTGCATAAATGCTGTGGTTAATTTGATAGAGGGAGTTTGTATGTGTGGGTTTCCTCCAGGTACTCCACTTTCCTCCCTCAGTCAAACATGTACTGCTAGGTGCATTGGCTTCTGGGAAAACTGGCCCCGGTGTGTGTGCGCCAGTCCTGCGAAGGACTCATGTCTCCACCAGGGTGTATCCCGTCTTGCTCCCGTCGCCTGCTGGGAGAGGCTCTGGCTTCCCCGCAACTCAGATCTGGATGAAGTGGTCGGTTAGCTGTTAAAATGGAGGGATGGCTGCATGCGTTCTCAGCAGCATGGTCTGGGTATAATACGTGTTTCGGTCTTCTGTCCCCCAGGGGTGGCGTGGCCGGACATGCACCGGCTGGCTGACCGCGTCCACCTGGAGGAGCTGCTGAGGATTGGCATCCTGCGGGGCAGCGTGGACGACATGGTGAAGGCACACCTGGGCGCCGTGTTCATGCCACACGGCCTGGGCCACCTGCTGGGCATCGACGTGCACGATGTCGGGGGGTACCCGGAGGTCAGTCCCTGGCGTGACGCCATTGCTCTTGCCTTCCTGCTGATGCTGGGCGCAGATTATAGACAACCTCTCCTGCAGGCTGCCGGCTGTAAAGCTCTCCCTGAATCCCAGCTCTGGGAAGGGACGTTCCGGTGGGATGTGCTTCGATACACGGCTTCCTCTGTCTTTCCTGTGCTCCTTTCAGTGAGAGAAATGCTGCTTCGCTCTCTCACTCCACATCGGGTTTCACGGGAGGTCAGTGGCATCTGGTACAAGATGCTAAAAGTGAAGACAAGCAGCTCTTCCAGTCTTCTAGCAGTTGTCATAATAAAAAGAATCCAGCCAACAAGCTGTTTGCTTGTGGGAACATCGTTCCCACAATTCTATTATTGTCAACTTGAGTGTGTTTGAAGACACACCTTCCAATACGTTTTTTTTTCTTTTTTTGCTTCTTAAATATACACTGTGCTTTGGGGGTTAAAAGAAAATGTATCAATTGCCAGGTACACAGTGTTCTAAATAAATTGCTTCCAGCCCTTGTTTTTAGTTTGATTAGCTATTGTTCCCTGGCCAGAATACTGCAAATGAAAATATTTCTGAATTGGCGTTGCTCACTGCATGTAGTTCTGTGATTTATTTTTGGGTGACTGTTCTCGGATGTGAGAGTCATTCATTTGTGTGAAGAACGGAGCACTCTCCCCTTTTTTAGGCGAAGCACAGAAACGTTTTAAACGTCCAGCCGTGTCTACAGGCATCATTTTATACCTGGAGAGCACTGTACACATATGGGAGGTTTTAAGGTATAGTCTAACTAAATATGCCTGGCATGCCTTTTGGAGCTGCATTAAAAAGGAAGTTATACAGACGTTTTCACAGGGCTGTAAACAAATCAATAAAAAGAGAAACTATTTTGAGTTTGTGGGACGATTGCCATGAAAGAGGGAAAAAACAGCTAAACAGATGTGGGATGTCACTCCCTTTGTGTTTTCTATTGGACAGGCTGCATTTTCCAGACTTGTCATCTGCTGCTTCCAGGCTCTCATGCGATGAATGTGTGAGAATTTCCAGCCATAGTGGGGGATTTCAATTAGATTTATTCTGCACTGAGTGAGGTTTCGGCTGGGTTACTCCCTTCATCAATTTGCCCATTTATCTCTGGCTGGTGATAGTCAATGCTGTGTCTGCACAAATTTAACATTATTGGCAGTGAAAACCAAGAAGCACCAAATGACTCTGAAGAAAGGATGGTGTTTCTAGGGCACGTGTGCTGTGTCAGGTCTGTAGGAGTGTTTTTCCTGGCTGAGGGATGTGATGTTCTGTATAAAGCTGGACATCCTTTGGTTTGCTGCTTAGCATTGCAACAAATAACTCTCTGTGACCTAAACCCCAGAAATTAATGAGTTTCTTTTAAGAATGAAAGTCGGGAAATTGCCCTAGATACAGTCTGTCATAATTTAGCTTCTCTTTGGCAGAATTCAAATTCCCGTTGTTCACAACAAAAGTGCCAGATATTTTATTTAAGAACATGTATTCAAGATGTAATGATCAGAGCAGTTTAGTGTCTGATAAAGTGAACCACAGTTCTAAGAAAAAAACAATCCTCAGTCAGTTAGTACTAAGGTAGTTTTTATGCTACATAACCCCTTTGCTGTTTAACTTAAAACTGGTAGGTGCATGCCTTTTTCTTTCCAAAAAGAATGACCGTATGTTTTGGAAAGGATAACGTTCCACTTTGTCATAATGGCTTCCAAAATATACCTCTGTGTCTTGCCCTATCTGAACTGTTCAATGAAACTAAATGTTCTTGGCTCCTGAGGTAAAGACACTCTGTCACTGCTGACAGCAGTACACAACTGTTTGATAAGTGACGCTGCATGAATGAAAGTTTATTGAAACTAATGTCCCTAACTTTATGCTAAATTATGAAAACCATTAGGGGCTTTTAGTTTAAAAAGAATCACGATAAAAATAAATCATAAGACATGTTTTCCAGATGTTCCTCTGCTACAGCTTGCGTGCCAGAGACTTTGAGGAGCTTCACTTTAAACTTGCTCATCTTGGCATCATGGCTACACAGAGCCTCATTCAGAAAATGCTTGTTGTGCTTTTCTCTGTTTAAGTTTTTCCTTTCAGCAGTTAAATTTACATTTTGAAGATGATTTAGGTCACTAGTATTGTGCTTTTTTTGTAGCAGTAATATAGGACACAAGTGGCCTGCATCTTTGATGCTTTGTTCAAAAGCAGTGCTAGGCAGCAACACACAGACTTGGATAACATGCTTGTGGCTTAAGTATTACAGTTGTGATACTAGATATGGGGTGCCGTGGTCTGGGTCTGCTAACAGTGCTCTGGGTCTGGGCCTGTCAGGGCGTGGAGCGGATCGACGAGCCGGGCCTGCGGAGCCTGCGCACGGGCCGCGTGCTGCAGGAGCGCATGGTGCTGACGGTGGAGCCCGGGATCTACTTCATCGACCACCTGCTGGACCAGGCGCTGGCCTCCCCGGCCCAGAGCTGCTTCATCAACCGCGACGCGCTGAGCCGGTTCCGGGGCTTCGGAGGGGTGAGTCCGCCGGCACTGCACTGTGCACACGGGACGTCCAGCTCCGCGGAGCGCCGCCTTTCGCTCCTGTGCTGGATCGGAGTAGTCCCTTGCTCGTCTCAATCAGCTCAAGCCACTGATTTCTTCTGCCCCCAAACCCTTTTTTCTTCAAAATGCACGTAAGAAAGCTCAACGGCTCAGAGTAGCTACCTCAACAAGGGCAGTCTTTGCTTTGAGGGAGTGGACTATTAAAATGCCAAAACCCTGGTTTCGCACTGAGCGACAGCTTGCCTGAACCCTCTTGCTGTGGAAGTGCAGTGACCGATTACGTTTCCCGTTAATGTTAGGATTTCCTGGAACTATTCTGTGCTCACCTCCTCAGGGCTATGCGTCTAAAATCCAAGACTCCTTATTCAGTGTGGTTAGGTAGACAGGTGATAAGCTGTGATGTATGTCTGAAGTGGTTGAAAATTTTTCCTGTTTATCAGGATCTCAGGCCTCTCTGATAAACACTTCAGAAATGCTTCAGAAGCCAAGTACAAACTGTCTTTTGGTTCCTCCTCCTGTTACCAGAAGTCTACCCCCATGAAGCCAACTTCAGCTTCATTATTCTAATAAAAAAACAGTTTAAACATAAAAACTGAGAATGTTTATAAATGAGAGGGGGCATCCAGTTAATTCCAGTTAAGTTCCATTCAAAGCACGTAATGGACCCAAGAATCCTATCTATTTGTTGGCTTCAAGAACACTGCCTCTTTTTGTACTAAATATACCTCACAATCCTGTGTGCGAGTTTATAATCACTTTCCTCATTTCTATTGAAAATACCTGGACAAGGCTTTTAGAAAATAATGCGACGAAACACCATGTTTATGTGTTAATTTGTACTTACTGTTTCTTCTCAGTCAGTAAATGAAGTAGGAAGGGTTAAACGCTTAATGTATGAAAAGTACAGTGAAAAAGGAATACTTGATTTCAGTGACAGGGTTGCATCTGATGTTAAACATAATGCAAAACATTCCGGTTGTATTAAGAGCATTAAGAGCTGCTTTCAGTTACAATGTGAAAAGACAGGTAATAATGGGTTCAAACTGGGGTAAGGAAATTAGTGGAGTACCACAGGTAACATACAAGGCCCGTTATTCTTCATAATTTATATCAACTTTCTCTATTCTGGTATTGTGTTAGTGAGCTAGTGAAGTTTTCAGATGATGCCGAAATAGGAGGATTAGCAAACACTGTAAAAGCTGCAAAGGAAATTAAAAAACAGAATTCAGGATTGGGCAAACACCTGACGAGTGACATTTAATGTAGATAAGAGCAGATTGGTAGACGAGGGTAGCAATTTAAAATGGGAAATAGCTTGAAGAACTGCCTACGAAAAAGACCTAGGTGTTTATATTGCCAAATCAATTTTGTATTCTAGACAGTGTGGGGAAACAAATGATTTTAGACAAACACAGTAGTTAAAAACAAGTTTTGGCCAAGATGATATAAGAGATTAGGACAGTGGTGCAGTGGCTAGCTTTAATGCCTCTCAGCACTGGGGTCCTGGGTTCAATTTCGGACCTGGGGTGCTGTCTGTGTGGAGTGTGCATGTTCTGCCTCGTTCTCATGTGTTTCCTTGGGATGCTCTGGTTTCCTCCCACAGTCCAAGGACACACTGGTTTCTTAAGTGGCTTCTGGGAAAACTGGCCTTGGCGTGAGTCTGTGTGTTTGTCTCTGTGTGTACCTGATGATGGATGGGCGTCCCATCCAGGGGCTGTCCTGCCCTGCGCCCGTTGTTTGCCAGGATAGGCACGGTGTCGCCCATGCCCCTGTATTGGATGAAGCTGTTAGAAAATGGATGGATTAGCAAAAAAATATATTGCTAATCTGGAATCAGTTCAGAGAAGAGCAACGAGATACAGAGCCCAGGTATTCAACCCCTTCCAATGATGTTTCATATTTTTGACTTAATAAATTTGGAAATTTAATTTTTTATTCATATTTTTTCCAGACATCTTCTGAACCACTACTATAACACACAGACGGTGTTCAAATAGTTGTGTGATTTGTCATTTCATACACCTGAATTAATTTATTTTCAACATGGCAAAAGGGGTGAATATTGTACGTACACAATCAATAAATTCAAGATTTTGATTTTTCCTTACTATTTAACTTCTTTCATCTTTTAAAAGTGTTCGGTTTGAGCATTCAAGTTCTGATAAAAAAAAATATTTACTTTAAAAGATGTCTGCACATCCCAAATGGGACAGCATTAGTAGGGATAACTGCTTCTGCCAGGCACCATGCATTCTCTGGTTCAGTGGAGTGTCACTAACGGGATAAAATAATGGATCAGTTCGGTCTTGAGGATAGAAGACTGTGAGTGAACTTGATTCAAGTATCAACACATCCCAAAAGACACAAATAGAAACTAAGGGGGAGTGCAGTTGAAAATAGGTAATTCCTTTACAGTGTTGAGGTCTTTGTATAAAGATTCTTCATAGCTGAAATTCCTGCAGTAGGTTCAGCATTCAAACCACACCTCTCACATTCCTTCATTATGAAATTTAAACAGTGAGGCTTTGATTTCGCAGCAATAGTGTGATGAATCTACTTAGCCTGCATACATCTTGATTTTTGCATATTTAACTATTGAAATAATTTGTTAAATGCATAGAATTACACAAATGCAAATAACATCTTATATGTAGGAACATTAATTTATCAGCAGCAAAACCAGGAATTTGGAATAAAATTTGTACTGCATGCTCTATCAGGCTTATGTTATCTACCAGCCCATTATTACTTAAGCTTAAGCAAAGTTATCAGCCTTATAAAAGACAGGATAAGCAGGGATTTATCAGAGTGTGAGTCTTGAAAAGTCAGGAACAAACACCTTTTCTTAATGCAAATAAAGAAATCAGTCAGTTTCAATGACAAAGCATTCCTCAGGTCAAAGAGAACAAAGCAATATAACGGGGTCTATTTTTAGACAAATGTGTCAAAAGATCAATATTTGAAAAGTATATTTATAGTAACATTATGGGTGATTTATTCTTGCACTGTAGTTTTATACCATGTTCATAATCTCATTGTATGGTTTTTCCGCTGGGCTTGTAACCTGTCAGGGGGTACGGACACGTTTTACTGTTGAAAGTGTAGTATTTTGTTTCCTTCATTTATTTTTTCAGTTTTTCTTTTAATTTTTTCCAGTGAAGTATTTCTTTTAAGGTCTTGCTGGCTTGTGTTTTCATAAATCATCACACCTTATAAATAATATACATGCAAGATGTTTTTAGAAGAAGCGAAGAGAGACTTTTAGAATGTTTATGTACAGTGCTTCTTTGTTTAGTTTTATTCAGGCCATTATCCTGCGATCAGAACTAGAGAATTTCATAGTAATATCTGCCAGTTTTATAAAATGGGAAAATGTTTTCCTACCTGCGTGCAAAACACTGCACGTGGCCAAATTAAACATCATCTGCCAGGTGTATGTCCAGTCTTGAATTTCATCTAAAGCATAGGGAAGTGTCCAGAGGAGTATGATTTTTTTCTGTACACTGTGGTTATGTTCTTATTTTAGGTCAGTACTATTCCACAGTTACCATCATGTGCGGTGACCTACTTTTGTGTGAGAACACCGTGTTATCTGAAGTGCTGCCTTTGAGCCAACGTGTGAAAGAGCATGGAGGGGCTGAAGGCCTCATGTTTGCTTTTGTATTGTACTGTTTATCTTTTCTTGAACCGCTGTTTGAGCAGAAAGCACGTTCCGTCTGCTGCTGGCAGCTTAGCCTGGCACCGGTGCGCTCGGCCGCCGGGCTGGCGTGGCGTGGCGTGGCGTGGCAGGGCAGGGCGAATCGCCGCGTCTGCAAGGCTGGCGTGCTCAGCGATCGCCGGCTGGAGGGCGCGCTCATCCTGCCCTGCGTGGCCGCCGCGAGCAGGCGGTTTCTCCTTCTGCTCAGTCTTGTATGTGAAAGGGAGGCACTTGTGGAGGCTGCCTGTTGCATAGGGACAGCAGATGCATAGGAAGGCAGGAGGACAGGATAGCAGGACAAGCAGGAGGGCAGACGGATGGATGGAAATATAGTAAAGAAGATGGTACAGTACGTAAAAGACACATACTATTGTCATTCTTCCTTAGGAAAGTGGCCACAAGGCCTCAGGTCACACCTACTGTACTGTCATCATGCAGGCAGAGCCTAGAGGAGCAGGAAGTGCTCTGTGGAGCCTCGTGAGATCGTGTGAGAGACCATAGGCTGATTCAACGGGGCCAATTGAAACAGGACAGGGTTTTAACACTGTCCCTTAAACTGGGAAAAAAACATACACATGAAGCATTTCAAGCATTTCATCTTTTCTGCGGTAATATTGAAGCCCAATAAACAAGAGCCGTAAAATTAACTTCGATTGGTATGAACTGATCAACGTTACAGATTTGTTAATGAGTAATTTGAGATTTGGTTTTATATGCTAGTTATATTAAATATTATATATAGTTTTATGTTGTTAGATCAAATTAATACGAACTAATAGGAACAACATAATAAACCTGTATCTTTTCAAATAAAACTATACTTCATGAATTTATTTTTTTCTTATTTCTCTTCCGGGTAATCAAGCAGCAGTATTCATTCTTACAGAGGTGTTGTGCTTAAATTATACGTGAGAAGAGTTCTGTTTCAAGGGGAATTGTAATCTGTGTCCTGGGGCACAGTGAGTGATCTGGCCTTCCTAGCCACCGCACCTCAGACAGGAGTCGTCCCCACGCTGAGCTCCGTCTCCTGTCGCCCAGGTCCGTATCGAGGATGACATCGCTGTGACTGCCGACGGGATGGAGCTGCTCACCTGTGTCCCGCGCACCGTGGAGGAAGTCGAGGCCTTCATGGCGGAGGGCTCCGCCAAGTCCTTCGACTGCCTGGCCAGCCAGAAACTCTGAGCGCCTCCGTCCCGCCTCCCCGCACCCCGACTGCATTAATTAGCATTTCGCATCACGGCACTAATTCAGCATTTATCCTTCTGTAAAACAAGACGCCAGGTCTTGAAATAAAGGCTAAGATGCTTCAAGGGAAAGATCCGAGACTGAGATCAAATCTGCGTTGTCATTCACAGCTTTAAAAGAGATTAATCATAATGAGAAAAGAATTGCCGAGTTTCAGAAACCTGCCTTTGATCTTGCGGAGAAGTGAAAATGAAGACCCAGTGCATGCTGGCTCCTCTCAGGGCACATGCAGTTTTTAAAGACAGTATGAAAAAAGGTGAAAACAAGAGAAGTGTGATCTGCGCCTGCCTGCGGGGGAACAGTTAGTATACGCTCTTCATTGTGTAATTGCATTTATCACTTGCACTGCAGATCGTAGTAGTGATTTTTCAAGATGAGTAAAGATCATCGCTGTGGCTGGACTGTGTCAGGAACTGTGAAGAGCAAACAGCTGTTATTAGAAACCACTTATGCAACAGTTTTTCAGGTGGATTTCTTTGTCAGCTGATATAATCGTGAATTCAGATTATACTTTCAGTAGTCAGAAGGAGGTGACGTAAGAACAATCCAGCAATGTTACTTTCTATGACAGAATACCAGCCACGCTTACTTGATCTCGTAGCATCTTATATATATGATACATTATAATTTTTCTAGGCCTAATAAGGTGCTTTATGGAGAGCATTTATCAAACTAGTTTACTCTGCTTTGTATTCATCGACAGCATGATTTTTACAAATTGCAAAAAAGGTTTTTCAGTTTGACTAATAAACTTCATATATAACTGCATGTTTCCGTGTCTGTTTCTGCCTCTCACTTAACACTGTCTGAAGAAACGCAGAGTGGGTTTGGCCAGTTCTGGAGTTTTACACAGTGCTGTGGTTCAGAAGCAGACAACATGCATCTTGGCATTCTGCTGAGTGCAGTTTTACAGGAAAGCACAGATTCCTTTGCATTTAGGAGATAAATAGTGCTCCTTTGTGACAAAGTACATGGATATTGCTGAGCAGCATCGATACCTTCCGTAATTGTGCACCAGACTTCAAAATGGAAGCATTTTGCTTTAATGATTCATCTTTTTAAATGTTTTGTTTACTCTGCATCTCCCTAATCCTTTTACAGCAACTGTTGTCTTATGTACAAGCATTCTGTATCTTAAATAAGGTTATGGCCATTTTAGGTTTAATAAGTACTGGTTATATTTATGCAGATACATATATTCATATTTTTAGACTTTCTCAAGTACACCCATTCTAGGTTTACTCAAAGCTCATTCAACCACCTAAGGGGTAACCTACTGTAAACCAAAGGAAAAAAAATCTATTTTGAATATAAATGAATGACGTACTGAGCGTGAAAAGGAACCTTTTGTTGTTGTGACTTGTGATCTCCCACAACAGCGTATCATTGTTGTACCCTGCTTGGCTGCAATGCCTTAGCAGGGTAGAGTTTGCTGGCTGTGACTGTCCCAGACGATGAGCAACAGTTCCATCTGGTCCGGCGTCCAGCACCCCGATGGCAGGAAGGCGTACGCAGGGCCTATTGGTTCCTCTTATACTGGTTTTCTTATCACCAGCTCAGCTCGCTCACTAATGAGGGGAGTTCACACGCATTTTGCACTCACTCTCACTTGCTTACGATTGACCAGTTGATCAAAATGACATCCAGAACACTTCATCAGTAATCAGATTCTGCATAGGCTTTACTCTCAAACCATCCATGCACTGATAGATTGATGAGTTGACAAGGGTGTAAGAGCACTGCACCCGATTCACGTTTTTAAACCTGTGTTAACTGGGAGAGGAGAGATCTGACTTCAACACCTGCCAGCGTAAGCACGTGGACAGTTTGGTTGCCCGATATTCAGGGTCGCTGGGAAACCCTGGCCGTGTTCCCTGCAGTCTGCAGTGCTCACATCACCACTCCTGCAGGCACTTATCGGTCGGGGCGGGCTGGGCACTCCTCTGGCAGGCCAAAGTCCACATCGCCGAGTGAGCCACGCCTTCGCGCTGGCATGCAGGCTGGCCAGGACCTCGCCCGACTCCTCAGCCCCCTGTGCCTCGTGACTCACTGCCTCGCTTCCCTTCTCACTTAACTGAAGCATCCAGAGCGATTTTAAGGGATGTCGGCCCACTTGTTGCCTACCAATCCTTCATTGATTGGGAGTTGTCTTCGATAAAACCACTTGAAAAGAATTGTCACTGAAGCAGACAGACTGTCTTCGCTCCGGCTGCTGTCTGAACAGCCCTAGGAGCAGGACGAGTCTCTCTCACCACAGATGGACAGATTGTCAGGCAGGGGACAGAACGTCTTTCCTGCAGGAATCAGGGTGAGGACCCCTGTGAGTCTGGGCTTTACCATGTGGCATTTTTCTTGATTTTTATACATTTTTACTTTTATTGAAAAGCAAAAACAAACTTTCATTTAAGCTTGTTTTATCTGTAAAAATGCTGCTGTGGAAGATTTGTGCAGAGGACTTGTACAAACAGGTTGTATTCAACAAAAAAATGCCCAATCCAGGCTCAAGGTTTTTGTATCCTGTGACAAGATGGCTAAACATATCACAAAAAAAGCAAACATTTTACCAAGAACTCCTGCTAATGAGTGTGAAATCTCCAAACATTATCCTCCACATACCAAAACAGAATGACTAAGTGGAATATCAGTTCTCCTGTTTAACCCACAAATGTTCGTGGGGTTGGCTGCCAACATCGCATAACCTCAGAGCTGTGGAAGAATTTCAGATACAGAGAGTGGTCACATAAATAATAATTGCTTATATTTACATAGCGCTTTTCTGGACACTCCACTCAAAGCGCTTTACAGGTAATGGGGACTTCCCTCCACCACCACCAGTGTGCAGCCCCACCTGGATGATGTGACAGCCATAGTCCACCAGTCCACTCCCCACACACCAGCTCTCAGTGGGGAGGAGAACAGAGTTGATGAAGCCAGTTCATAGATGGGGATTATTAGGAGGCTGTGATTGATAAAGGCCAATGGGAAATTTGGCCAGGACGCCGGGGTTACACCCCTACTCTTTTCAAGAAATGCCCTGGGATTTTTAATGACCACAGAGTGTCAGGACCTCGGTTTTACGTCTCACCCGATGGACGGTGCCTGTTTACAGTATAGCGTCCCCGTCACTATACTGGAGCTTTAGGACCCACATGGACCGCAGGGTGAGCGCCCCCTGCTGGCCCCACTAACACCTCTTCCAGCAGTAGCCTTAGTTTTTCCCAGGAGTCTCCCATCCAGGTACTGACCAGGCTCACACCTGCTGAGCTTCAGTGGGCTGCCAGCTGTGAACTGATATGGTGATATGGCTGCTGACTGTTGCCTCTTGTAGTAAACGAACCGGGGCTTTCAAACACCACCATCTACATCTGAGGCCGAACTCAAGATAAACCAAAATATTTTTTTCCAAAAAACTGCCAAAGGGCACTTTGTTCTAGCGATCCTTTCAAAGTGATTTAGTCAGGGAGGGGGCACCGATATAAAGTAGGCCAGTGTACCAATGGGCAACTAAAAACAAGGAGGAGAGGTTTGTATCTCTGGGGGGAGGTACAACAGAGGACTCGGCAAATAGATATTTGCTCTTTCTGGAGGCTGATTTTATTGTCTTTATCTATTTGCTCTTTCTGGAGGCTGATTTTATTGTCTTTTATTTATAAATTGCCTCACCCTGTTCCCTGCAACTTTATTTGCTCTGCTTAAATAAGCTGCTTCAATTTACACAGCCTTGAAAGCAAGCAGAAATAAAAATAGATCTTGGCACAGGCTCACCGAGTGACGGAATGAAAGTCTATCAAAAGTACATATAAAGAAACAGCCTCCAATATGGCACTACAGTGCGCATGTCTGTTCTCACACGGGATTTCTTAAGACCTTGTTTAAAAATTAACTGCAGAAAATTTTGTGTTGAAATATTTCCCCTGATCGGCACTCATTGTATGTTAATTAAAATCCTATTTTGATTCTGAAACCAGATGCTATTTAGAAGCACTTCTGCAGGGCATGTTCTAACACAAATTGAAACAGTGTTGCCTCCCTGCTAGACTGGCCCTTATCTTTTTCATGCTGCTAAAGAGTATAAGGACTAAGAGAAATAAAATTAAAAATACATTTGGTCTAATGTATTTAGACTAGACTAAAGATTAAAGGAACCAAACTTTTAACACCAAAAAGCACAAGCACAACCCCCTGATATGGGCCTGTTCTCCATTACGACCTGAATGTCTTTTCCCTTTGTGTTGATGTTGTGGAAATTCTTTGTTATTTCTGTGCGTGCCGAGATAAAATGGTACATTTACGGAACTGTTTTTTGCGTTTGAAATTAACTGGACTCAAGCTCGTGGCCCACACTATCCAAAGCATTTTTCGTACATTTTCATGAAGACTTTATATAACAACTTATCCATCACAAATGACTGGTCCTGTGAGAGACATTCATTAAGATTGAAGCATTCATGCCGGTTGTTAAAATGGCAACACTTTCCGTTGTTGCTATTTAGTGGTTAGCACTTTTTGTCCCCTATCAAGGGAACAGTCTCTCAAGAATGTGGATCGCAAAGTGAGCTTCACCTTGGGAGCTCCCTACTTGCTCGTTGTTAAAGGTTCCTCCTCGGAGCACAGGGAGAGTCCCGAAGTCCGAGCTGGACAGCCCACTTCCGCTCTTTGCCCGTCTCCAGATGTGTCTGGGGTTCCCCCGAGCTGCAGTGTGCGCTGCCAGGCTTGGGGTACTGTATGTTTGAGATCTTTTGGGGGTGTCCTCACCGTGAAACAGTGACCCCTGCTGCAGCCAGCTTTACTGCTGTAAAACAAAAACAGACAACGTGCAGAAGAAATGGTGGAAGGTTCAGCCTTTTACCAAGTTCCAGGGGAAAGTATGAGGAAATCTTCAGCCAGACTACGGTGGAATGAGGATTGTAGGATCGAGGATCGTGGTGATGAGCCAAGTAGATGATCCCTCATTCCAAAATAACTGGGAAAACAATCAAGGACAAATAACTCCCCAAAACTCACAACTGGCTAAACGCAATATAAAAATCTTATGTCACAATCATAAAAAAGGAACACCAAGGTCATCTGCAACCAAACTTTATTAATTTACAGTGCACCTAACCCCAGTTATTCAGTAAAAAAGAGTCACAACTTATACATAAATGCTGCCCAGCAACATTAGTAGCAAAATAGGTCAATCAAAAATCTGTAATGGAAACATACAGAAATTGGATTCTGGGGACAATTTTATATAAAACACTTCCCAATCTCAATTTAATTTCATGCAGGTTTGCAAACTGAACTGACGTCTGCATTCCAGGTGTACTTGTTTGAATTACACAGTTCTCCGATAAGCAGTACAGCTCGCGTTTCACTGGACATCGCTCCATCTTGCTAGTATATAATTACTTTCCCATTTTGTACTTCTTCTTGACAGTAGGTGCAAAAAAGCATAATCGGCCTCTTTTTTCCAGGCAAGTCCATTGTTCAAACAGAATAAAATCCAAGATACAAAATTGATCTGTGACCAGTACAGTACAGGTCATAAAATCTCTTCAGCCTAGAACTATCTTTTATCTCCACACAGAATGCTGAAAGGAAATTGTGTGACTGAGACTGTGCACACAAACCAAACCTTGATGACGACATGTCTGTACCAAGTTTGTTTTAGTCTTTAGTGCTTCAAGATTGCACAACTACCTGAAGACAGATAAGCTCCCATTTATGACTTTTTCCTAACCTACATAAATCCGACCTTTACACAAGAACGTCAGGTTAGTATTGGAGGTCATGGGTATATATCGAAGTGGGTTTAGAATTGTTTTTCAGCGTCACCACCAAGTCAACAGATATGGGAGAGGATCACTGATACATACTGTGGAGACTGTTTTCACTCTGTGTGAGTGCACCTTTTACAGACAGGGCCAGCAAGTGCTAACATGATCCACTGAACCCCTGGTAAATATCCGCCCAGGCAAAGACGTCGTTTTGCTTTCACTTATTAAACCAGAAATCATTCCTTTTCAGATGTCAAATTCAGCAAGCAAAATGACTCTTAAAACACTCGTAACAACGTCAGACAAAAGCCAGCTGTAGGATTAGATCAGTTCCAGCAGGTTGGTCACATCTGGGAGTGTGTCAGTCAGTTGGAATCTATGATTTTAGACAATGTTTTGGTATTTTGAAAATCCCCATAACTTCTCAACGAAATCCTCAATATTTTAACTGGATAAGTTCTCCGGCCCTACTGCACACGCAGCCCACAGCATGTGGAGTGCTCTCCACCACACCGTTCACTGTGCCCGATTTGAAAAACAGGGCAGTCCAAAAACAGAAAAGTTGAGCAAGCATCTGATTTAAAAGTCCATTATGGAAAAGTGCACAAATACCATCTGCATACACAGAAAAGTTACAGACGTAGTAGTATGAAGTACTACGAACAGTTACGTTTCATAGCCAAAAAACAGCTCTTAACCCCTTGAATCACTGAGTTAAAGCAGACATCCAAAACACAACTAAAATGTGACATTTTCAACCTCTGTGATCTACATTTGAATTTTATCTTGCAAATTTGCCATTTGATAAAGAAAACAAGTATTCATTAAATTTATGCACCATGTTGCACCAGCTCAGAACAAGAAAAAAAACAATGGTAGAAAAGCAGGTTATAGAGTGAAGTTATTGACTGCAGCAGCACCAACGTCTAGTCTAGTTGTCCAGATCTCAGAGGCTACACTAGGCTGGTCAGTACTGGGATAGGAGACTTCTACAGAAAAATTGATTGCTGCATTAAATCAAGATTAGGTAACAGTGGCTCTTCCACTATATATCATTACAAGACTTTGAACCTTCCAGTAAATTAATTCCTAAACTGATCGTTAACTGAGGATTGCAGCTAACTGCTTATCTTCAATTAAGGATTATCTGGGACAAAGTTGTTAGTGATGTTGGAGGTGATGGACCAGAGCTCTTCCCTCTCGACCTGTGTTTCCTCGCCAGAGCCCCAGTATGGTGACTTGGGGTCACTGTCCTGTAGGAGGCGCTGTTCTTTGGAAGAAGACAACCTGAGGTCCTGGCTAGGTGGTCATTAAAGATCCTGGGGACACTGTTCTTAAGAGCAGGGGTGTTAACCCCAAATTCCAGGCCGGCCTCCATAAACTTCCCCCCAATTCAACTAGTGTAGGAATTTCTCGCTCCTCCCCTCCTTTGTAAGGCACTTCGGGAGGGAAAGAGCAACCGAAACATGAGGAATTATTATCATCATCAGAAAGCGGAACCCGGGTTTTTGAAAATTAAAACACAGAGAGGTTTAAAAGGTAACATTCCTAGGCCTGAAGCTCTTTGCCATTCCGCCGGGATCACCCTGGAGCTGATGGGGGGAAAAAAAACAACTCCCTTCTAACGCAATGTCTTAGCAGGCTGTCACGGAACAAGCACGCCGAGCAACACACGGCTCCTCCTCCCCGGCCCGGCGCCCGGCTACCCCGCGTGGTGCTGATGCCCGCTGCCGTTCTGCGCGGGGCCGGGCGCCTCCGTGCTCGGGGGCTGCACGTTGTCCGCCAGGTTGTGGGCGTGCTCCAGGAAGAGGTCCTTGAGCACGCTCAGCTCCTTGCTCAGCAGCTTGATCTTGGCCTCCAGCCGCTCGTTCTCCTCCTTGAGCTCGTTCACGCGCTGCTGGGTGTCCTGGGCCTTCTGCTTGCTGCGCATGCGGCTCTTCTTCACCGCCAGGTTGTTGCGCTCGCGCCGCATGCGGTACTCGTCGCTGTCCTTGTCCGGGACAGACTTCTTGGACTTGCTGGGCGGCATGGCCTTGCCCCCCCCCGCGGGGCTGACCGGCACCAGCTGGGGCACCTGCTGCAGGCCGCTGGTCTGGGCCTGGATGACGCTCACTCCGTTCTGGTCCGCGGGGGGCTTCTGCTGCGAAGGCTTGCTCATTTGGACCGCCGGCCCCTGCCCCGTTCCGCCCCCCACTGCGCCGTTACCTCGCGGATCTGTCTTCGGAGAGAAAGGCGCTGGCACGTCCGTCGCGGCCCGGGCTGAACATACAGGCGCCTCCAGAAACCTGATCCGGGGACAGAAAGGGCGAGTTTTACAAGACAAGCTCCGAGTCGGGACAGTCACATGCTACAGTATGCTCACAAAGCCCCAGGAGGAATCCTGAATTGGTGGCCTAGAAACTCAGATTATAAATAAAAACTTGATCAGTTAACTGAAAGAAGATTTATTCTTCTATGGTCCAACCTAAGAAAAAAAACTTCTCTGGACATGAAACGCATTATCACAACTGCAGTGAAGTACTGGTTTTGTTTACAAGACTGGATTAAACATTAACCCTCCCATCTGCAATGTCACAGTGACTCCTGTTACTATCTCCATAAGATATACAGCAGAAAGCAGACCAGCGCTGCGATCTGTGCTTTTGTTTGGGCAGGACTGATGTGATGTGAGCTTTGCTCACTGGCTTAACTGACAGAGCAACGTCTAGGTGCCTGGTCCTGCAGAGCCTCTGAGCAGCGATTCTTACAGGTCGGCCCACATCACCAGTTTCTTACAGGTCAGGAACAATCTGTGCTGCAGATCAATTCAAACAAGTAACGTCCTGTCAAGGAACTTCTGGTCCCTAAGGACTGACAATTTCTGCTTCAATTGATTTCTAAATTATGTAATTTGACAAAATAACTTAAGAAACTTCCTATGGATGTCTAAATAACGAATTATGTTAACTGTTTAATTAGCTATTCAGCTTGGAATAAAAACCAGAAGACACCAGGTCCTCCAGGAACTCAGTTTTAAAGCCCCTACTCTAGATCACACTAGATCAGCAAGAGGACTGAGGACTCCTGGGCTCTAAAATGGAGGGAATCCAGCCTAGGTCTTGAATGGATAAAAATCCATCCCTCCCATTTTCTAACTGCTTCTTCCAATTCGGGGTCGTGGGGGCGCTGGAGCCTATCCCAGGAAGCAATGGATGGAAGGCAGGATACACCATGGACAGGACACCAGTCCATTGCAGGGCACACACAGACACAGACTCACACCCGGGCCAGTTTTCCCAAGAGCCATTCAATCTACCAGCAAGTCTTTGGGCTGGAGGTGGAAACTGCAGCACAGAGGAAACCCATACAAACTCCATACAGACAGCACCCTGGAAAACTCAAATCCAATTAATCTTCCAAAGCCATTATAAGTTATTAATTATCAGGAAGGCTTGTTGGTTAGTGATGAATTAAACAAGTAATCTGTTCCATTAAGGGAACTCAGGTTTCAGTGATCATAGTTAAATTGTTCCAGGTGTACTGAAATCTTTAATGATTACACCTGGTCTACACTGATGTGCTTGTGAGCCACTGACTGAAGGTACCCATGAACCCAGAAGGACTGGGACTGTACAGATTTAGAGATCAGCAGGGCTAGCCATCTAAACCTTGTGGGTGTGTCTGATGCAGTCATCCCAGCCTGCGCCTTAATCAGCCCGGAAGAGCTGTTTATTCAGAAAGAAGGGCAGGACAGCTGAGTAAAAGTCTGTTGTCTCCAGCTGCGGGACACGGTTCCCTCTATAAGTTGGGTATTTTTGACACTCGGGACGGAGCAAAGAAACCAGCTGAAGAAAAGTGGAGCTGTGCGGGCGGCTCCACGAAGCCCTCAGCCAGCACTGGAGAGCGAAAACCAGCAGAGACAGGTTCTCCAGGAGCAGGGCTGGGAAACGCTGCCACCTGGAACAGCTTCCCAAACGCAGTCCTGGAGGGCAGCAGCCCTACAGCTTTTCACTGTAGTCCGGTTCTTAAACTAATTATTGGCTTAACTGCAACTGTTTCACAATTTCTCATCAGGCTCTGCTTCATTTAAACTGGACTACAAAACCTGCATGACTCCAGCCCTCCAGTACTGGAGTTCAAACCCTCTGCTGGGTGGCCTGGACTGCTCCATCCCTCCTGATCGACCCCTTATAACCTCAGACTCTTGCCCATATCCTTCCCTCTTGAGACCGGTGTCTGTTTCTGGATGCAATAGCAACACTGTGCTGTCAAAATGACCACGCGTAGGTCCTTCCGATAGCAACCAGGGGATGCGGTTTTCAAATCCCATCTGGAAATATTCATGGCTAATTTTGATTATGGCAATGTACAGGTTTTCAGATCATTTTTACAGTTTTTGTTCATTTTGATGTTGTTTCATGCTGTGCAGCCACTGCATAAGTCTCTGCAATTGAGTCAAAGCACGAGAAATGAGAAAGCAAAGTTGCCAGTACTGTGGCAGCAAGAGATTTCTGTTTTGAAATGCTGCTTTTAAAAAGCGTGTTAGCACATCCAGTATTATCCCATCAATTGCATCAGGCATAGAAGTGGTACTTTATTTCCATGGAACAAGGTAGCAACTTAAAAAAGCTTTATATAATTAAATGTAACTGGGAGGCACAGTGGAGCAGTGGTTAGTATTGCTGCCCTGCATTCAGTTCTGGGCCTGATGAGCTGTCTGTGTGGAGTCTGCATGCTCTCTCCCCGGGTTCATGAGGGTTTCCTCCTGGTGCTCAGGTGTTCTCTCACAGTCCAAACACACACACTGGTAGGTTAACTGGCCTCTGAGAAATGGGCCACAGAGTTGCGTGTGCCCTGCCATGGACTGGTACCCCACCCTGTTTGCCTGGACAGGCTCCGGCTCCCAGATGACACTGTATTGGGAGAAGCGATTAGATAATGGATGGATGGATAACGCAACTGAATCCGAACTCAAATTAAGACGTCTGTGCTGAGTTTTCATTAACCTTATTTGGTCACTCCATCAGCAACCAATTAACTATGTAAAAAAGCAAATATTCGAGGAAAACGTCCATCTTTCGCGTCTACTTCCGGGTTCCCAAATCCACCTGCATCCCATGTGATCAAACCCCATAAGTCACATGACCGTGCGGCGCAGAGACTCGGCGTCGCTCGAAAGTCTGGGGAGCTGGTGGCGAGTTCAGATTAATCAAATGTCAACTTTGGAGTTGGGGTTATCTCTCTATAACCCTGGACGACATACGTATTGGATCTGTAGAAATCGTGTTGCCCACGACAAGCACGTTCAGGTAAGCCGGTCACAGTTTCTTCCTAGAAAACAACGTGAACTGTGCGCAGACGATTCTCGCATTTTGTTTAATCAAGGAGACATATCTCCAAATACAAGTCAAACGCTGGGGTACTAATGTCAGCCTGCGAATACGTCAACGATGATTTAGCGTTGTGTGCACGTCGTTTTAAGACGCCCCACGCATTAGCGCTGTTGTAAAGTTGCGACGAGGTTAAATCCCACGCTGAAAAGAACACAAATTAAACGTTTCGGCTGTGAAGTCTTCCTCCATTGCGTGGACGAAATAGGTGGCCTCTCTCCCCCCCCCCACCACACACCCACCACACACCTGAAGGAGGCTCCAGGGGCAAAACACTTCAGCGTGAAACTGGACTCCCAGCTCCCCCGCCTGCCCTTAAACCCCCAGCGCTCATCCACGCATGCTGCTGGCGTTTTAGATGTTGTCGTTTGCTAATTTGAAGAAATTTAAAAGGGGCCAGGCAGCAGGGCATAGATGATTCAAGATCAAACCCCAGCGAGCGACGCGAACACGTGTGCGGCGTGCATGTGTGTCGCCCGGATTACATCAGCGCGCAAAACCCGCCGTGTTGCTCCTGGTTGCATCATCGGCCTCTTCCCCTCGCGCTCCCTCCCAGCCTCGGGAAGGGAAAGGGAAACTCCGCGCGCCGCCGCCGCACGAGAGAGCACCGGCACGGGGCAGCTCGCGCGCGCGCGCGCCCCCCTCCCTCACTCTCGTCTCCCTCCGCCGATCCGCGTACGAATTGTACGTTTAAACGGCTCTTTTCTTTTTAAAAAGACACTAATCACAATAAATGACTCTCGCGGTGTGTGTGTGTGTGTGGGGTGGGGGGGGGGGGTACCAACCGAATGGATCCGCCCACTGTTCAATAACACGTCGGGTAACTTCGCTACAAACGCTCCTGACAGCCCGAAACGAGTCTAAAACCGCCGCGACCCCGCCGCCATGACATCCTCGCAGACCGACATACCCACCGAGTTCATCGTAAGACGCCCGTTCCTGGTTAAAACTCCGATCCTGGACCGCGCAGTCCTCCCTGAACCCGCGAGTCGACAGCGCACAAGCCTGGGCTCGCTGCTTAGATCGCAAGAGGAAAACAACGAGAAAAAAAAAAACAGTCTTGGTGGGGGGAAAGTAAACCTTACCTGGTGCGCTCGCCGGTCAAACCGGATCTTTAATCGAGGCTCGAAGTCTTAATTTTCTCTTCTTTTTTCCCCCTCGTTACAAAAAAAAAAGTGTGTGTGTGTGGGTAAGGGGGGGGTCCTGTTTCTGTTTTGGTGTGGTACGGGAGCTGGTGTAAGTATTGCGAAATCGAGCTCCCCGTGTAGGGAGATCCGTCAGCTGAGCCAATGGCCGGTGCGCGTCAGCCCGGGGTGACGCAAGGCGCCCTGTGAGCGGCAGCCCGGCCGGCCAATCCGGGGAGGCCGCCGCGGCGCCGGGGGGGAGGGGGAGGGCGCTTCTGCGGGATATGCGCGCAACTTCCGCATAGACGCGCCGGGTGTCAACAGCGAAAGCTCCCAGTCACAGGTCAAATAAGGAGCAGAGTGTGCGCTCGAACAATGCCCATACTGTACCTTCACTGTTTAGATTCAGACGCATGTTCAGTTGCAAGGGGGGGGATATTTGAAGGAAGTCTCAGTTCTGGGAATCCGGCTGTTAAGAAAATAAGACTCGGTTATTGTTTGTCTGAGAGCTCACTGGTTTTGAGAAAGGTGCTGAAAGCTCGCCTCATCGTTTAAAATGTAGACACGAGTGTTGTTGGTTTTTTATAACCTCTTTGACGCCTGGGTTTGAGAACATTATGGAACGATGACGCGGGTTCCGGAGAAGGTCTCTTAAAATAATAAAACTAAAACTGAAAGCGTAACGTTTATAAACATAGTGTAGCTTTCTTTTACAGGACAGGGGACTAGTACAGATTAAACGAGCAAAATAGCAGGTACGGCAACAGCATGTCTTTTAAACAGTAAGAGTACAGATGTTGTAACATTTTTTTCACACAGATTTTACATTTTGTCGCTTTAAAACAAGCGGTCATGACACTTTGGAATATCGGTATTTATGTACACAATCTATTCCACACCTTCAAACACAAAATTCAGTGGAAAAGGGAAAACTCGTGATTGCATGAAATATTCAAAACATATGCTCTAACCAAGTGCTCAGAATTACTTTCACATTGCCACACAAGAAGTTCAGTGGGCTCTGTGTCCAATGATAATTCTTCACCATAAATGCATCTGTCCCAGTCAGGTAGTGAATTTCATACAAGGATTCAGCCTTGCATGACCAAGACCAAGGAGTTCTCAAAATATTGCAGAGATAAACGTTGTAGAAAAGCACAAATCAGGAGAAAGGTATAAGGAATTCAAAAACACTGTATATCCCTGAGCCCTGTGAAGTCACACATTAAGAAGTGGGATGTGTATCATACAGGTGGCATGGTGGTGCAGCTAATAGCATTGCTACCTTGCAGTGCTGGGGCCCTGGGGTCAATTCTGGACCTGGGGTGCTGTCTATATGGAGTTTGCATGTTCTTGCTGTGTTGGCATTGGTTTCTTTCAGCTGCACTGGTTTCCCTCCCACAGTCCCCAAAACATACTGCCAGGTTAATTGGCTTCCCATACAGGGTGCACCCTGCCTTGCGCACTTTGCTTGCCACAGTAGGCTCCGGCTTCTCTGTGACCCTGAATTGGCTGAAGAGATTAGATGGATGTGTATCATACTAGCCAGACGCTGTCTAGAGGGTGCCGTCCCTACTAAGTGAGAAGCCAGGCAAGGAGGAAACTGGAAGGGAGGCAACTGTGACTTGGAGAGGGTTTCAGACTTCCTTGTTGTTGTCCGAGATGGAAGAAAATGTGTGCGAGTCAACAATACCCCAGCCGCTCCTTAAAGGGGGCCTGTATGGAAGAGTGGAAAATCCATGTCCGTTCCCACATGGGAGCACGCAGCAGCGTTTAAGTGATTCTGCAAACATGCTGCAAAAGGTTTTGTGGGCAGGCGAGAAAAAAGCGGAACTTTGTGGCCCAAATTGCAAAATGTAAACATGGTGCATCATTCAGTCAGTACAATACCTACTGCATTAAGAGTCCTGACTGGAATCCTATTGATAAACTATAATCAGAGGGGGTTCGGCATGCCAGTTCCTGCCAGGCACTCACTCCTATGGCATAAGACCACTATACTGCTCCCCTTTGAGGTCTGAACATCCTCATGGGATAGCCCAGGCCACCCCTACAGAAGCTGAAGGTGCTGGGATTCTCTGCGCGCAGTCATGTCGAATACTCTTGTGCTTAAAGTTGTGCCTCAGTCATGCTTGAAATCTGAAAGATCCAAATTCCTAATTGCACATTTTAAAACGGCTCCAGACGTCTACTATTTATTTTTTTCCCCCCAAAACAATTCTGGAAAGAGGACGTTGCCGTGGTGAAGTTCAGGACTGTGAAAAGGGCAGAACCCTCTAGGGTGGGATGTGGACAGATCAGAAATGGGGAAAAGGTCGTTCTGTCAAAAGAAATTTCCAATTAAGGTAAGTCCACAGCGTTTCTCCCTTTATTTATTTTTTTTAAAGAAACAAACCTATGAAGATTTCATTAGCTATTTTATTAATCAATTGCTTCGCCCTTGGGGAGATAGTGAAAATACATTTACAGTTTAACAGAAACTTAGTTACTATTAATAATTTACTTCCCATTGACTTTTTCCATACCTTACAGTTTTCACAAGGAAAGTGTTCAATAACGAAAGAAACAAGATTGTTTAGTCCAAAATGATTAACAAGAGTAATAGAAACACCCCTTAGTGTACATTAGTTTAATGCTGTAGTTGACAAATATGTATGAAATAGCAGAGCCGCAGTGAAACACAATTAGGCAGGTATTGGTGCTTTACTTTAGAAATGATGATTGCAAAGGAACAAGTAAAGGTTTATTCCATGCTGAAAAGAGAAGAAAGAAAACACTGTTTTGGCTGTGGAGCCTTCTTCGGGTGTCATAAATGATGACTTGCAGGCATGACGTGTCGCATAACAAGCTGTTCTTCAAAGAGAGGAGGAAGAGGTTAAGTTGTAAAAGCACAAATGATACACGCCAACATATTTAGCATTTCACAAATTACTTGATCAATGTCAGCATGTGGAAATGTAATATTTGTGAATTTGTAACCCCCCTGCTACCCCAAACTCTTTCCAACTCGGAGTTCTGTAACTTTCTGAAAAAGGACTTGCTAGATATCTGGATCTAAACCTAAACACAAAAGGGTTACATGATCTAAACCAAATATAAAGAAACTGATGGTAATATCTGGAAAAACTGCCCTCTGGATGCCAGTGAGTACCACCCCATTGTATTTTCTGAAAGGGAGAACAAATGCCATTTAGAGGTCTCTTCTGTCTATCATATATTCTTCAGGTGAAAATATGTAATTCAATAATTTGAGATGGATCATTAGATGAACCAGGAAACAGGAGATGAACCTTATGGTATTTTTTACACCATAAGGTGAGTATTAACATTATTAGGCTGAAGATAGGCCAGACAGAGCACTGGTCCTGAAAATAAAACGTAATAAGCAGTAATAACTGATAACTGAAAGTAATACCGAGATGTATATTTACTGGTACGTGCTCTTATTTTCTTGCATTTTCTTCTGACAATCGCCCATCGTTTTCAGCACCTGCTTTTTTCCTGAACATCGACGCAGAACTGTGCCCACAGTAAAAATGTTACTAATGAGATGTTTTTTTTTATCGTTGTTATGAACACCGCCATGCTTAAATCTCTGCTGTGTTTGGGGACCTACACCTGAAACACTGAGTCCACAGGGACACTGCGCAGAGCCCTCGCACAGAGCGATGCGATGCGGTGCGGTGCAGCAGTGGCGTACTGGAACCTGCCAGCTCATACTTTTTACAGGATTTTCTGTTGTTGACACTTGGATGTTCAGAACACGTTTTTCGAAACATGTTTTCGAAACAGCTGTGCAAAGGGTACTAGAAAGTGAAAACTTAAAAAAAGTCCGAATCTCACTAACCTTCTTAGAGTCGGGTCGATAATCAACAATCTTTTTGACATCTTGCCCTCTGTTGACTTTGAGCGAGTCTGTGTTTCATTGCTCTTACGGTTGCTTTTGAATACTTCACGGATATCGTCTGTTTCAGTTGAGCAATTCAGAATCCAGCCCGATAAAAGGAATGCTCTGTGATACAACAGCAAGCCAGATCGGAGACACCTTTGTTTTTATATAGTCTCGGTTGCTTTCTGATGAGCGCACGCAGGGCACCGTTTGCGTTCACCGTTGAAATTCAATGGTTGGTTAATCAGGACTTCAGAAAAAGCGTAAAGCGGGGGTAACCCGAGTGTATTCGCTCTCAGTGCTTGAGGCTACAGACTTCCTCCAGCAGTAACAAGTTCTCCGCGAAACAACAGAGGGAGCTCCCCGCTCAGGAAAGGCAGAGTCACGATTCAGGCCGTCGCTAGCTTGGAGTCTGACTTGTGCCAAGTCTCGGAGCAGCGAGCTCCAGGTCACCGGCTGAATCGCAGCCGTTGTAGTCGATTTCACACAGCACAGTGAGATTGCTATGATAGCATCACGTATAATCATCTCGTTCGAATAATCAAAGTGACATATTATCATAAAAGCCTCTAGTTTTCTAGAAATATGGCGTTTTTTATATTATTCATTGTTGCCTTTTCCGTACTAAAACATTACCGCAGCGCTTGAAAACACAGAACTATCAATATCTGTTCAATTGTATTGTTTTAATTTAATAACGGAAATTACCTCCATAATGTTTTCATTAATAATGAAGAGAAAATAATATATTATTACTAACATGTAATAGTATGAAAGTTTCTACATTACACCACGGTGTACGATATACAGATAGAAAATATCTGGGAAACATCGGACTTTTTTCACCTGCCTTCATTATGTCCTTAAAATGTGAAAATATGAGGATTGTATTTTTAAGCATTTAAAGTCGAAAATGTGTCCTTTGACATCTTAACAGACAATTCCAACAATTGTCTCGAAAAAGCGATTTGCAGGCAGACAAAATATATTTAAGTGCCAAATGCCAAAGTGTTGCAATGTTGGCAAAATATAGTACAGCCACCCTAACGTGAATCAATTGCATTTATTAAGCAATTTCACTACTTCGCGATTCTAACAACTAGAAGAAACCTTTAACCTTGTTTTCTTGATGCTGGTTAATGTAAGTGTGCATTAATAATAATAGTAAGAAGAATGCATCATAATTTTATTACTTGAGTGTAATGTCAGAGATACACTACCACACTTCGCTACGCACACACCGGGACAATAAGCTTTTGTACGGAGACGTTACATTTTCAAGAAAACGATCAGCTTATCACAATAAATCAGTTTGTTCACACAATGCAGTTTGCGCGGAATAAATCGAGCAATGCTGGTACAGTTTCAGCACAAGAACTGACTTGTTACTGTGACCCAGAATGATTCGGTGAAAGCGTTTCAGTCATTCGTCCAAGCTTGGTGTAGAAGTGGAGTTCGGTGACAGCGTTGTGACCAGGGGATATGTACCTACACTCAGATAACAGGATGTGAAAAGACTGGTTGACTGTCGGGGCGGGGAAAAAGTTTAAAATTCCCAACACGGCTTGTTGCTTCTCCGGTTAAGTACAGGTTGGTGTCCCGGGGATATATCCCTGCACCCTAGCAGCCGCATACTGGGCTAACCACGGGCTCCTGGGACCTCTCTTGTAGCAGCCCATGGGAAACTCAGCTAGACGTTTGTCTCTAGGTTCCCAACTCTTACAGTTGCCTAGAAACCTATAGGTCATCTACAGATTGTTTTTTTTTTTCCCCTAAGAGACAAATATGCAAATCCGCAAAACAAAGTGTGGAAGAAAAAACTCCCCACCGGGGCTCTTGATTTAGAAACAAAATCCCTTCGCCAGACATAACGGGTACAGGGAATTCCATCTGCCGTGTGGTACAACACAGTCAACAGTTACAAACCGGCGCTCCGAGGTAGCACTTCGTGTGGTACTGCGCAGTGAAGTCATACTTAGAGGGGAAAAATCTCGTTATACTGTAGAGTAACTACTAGTAGACAATCAATAAAGATCGACTCTTGACTTGAAGTATTGTGTCTGGAAAACGGTCTAATGCAATAGTGCATATTTTAAAGTCCCCCCCCCCCACCAATGACACGCCGCAGATATTGAAATCATTGTAGCGGTATCTAATCAGCTGTAGTTCACATTCAAGGGGAGGAGCGCCGCTGGAACACTCTGTGCGTTTCGACAAGTCACGTCGGCGTGTCGAGGAGGTCTGTCCGGACTGATCGTGGTATGGGAAGATACCCAGGCACGACAGGTTTGCGCTGGCTGGCTGGCTGGCTGGCTGGCTGGCGGGGGGGGGGGGGGGTGTACCGCAGCAACAGGAACATCAAACAGTAGAAAGAAAAAAAGAAGTAAACGAAATTGTCCTAGTGTCCCCTTTTCCCAGCCCGCTGTTACCTCGTAACTGCGGGGCTGTAAGAGTTTTTTTTTTAATCAGATTTGTGATTCGGAGCCGCTATTGCAAACAAAGCAGAGAAGGGCGATTCATTAATACTTTCTTCTTGGAGAGCGTTTGTAAAATAGCTGCAGTGTCACTCTGCCGCATCAATTAAAATGTTCACCCAAGCACCAACCCCTTCTTTAAGGTGCACGGTATTCATTATGACTTTTACTGTAGTTTTAGCCCTCACTCGGTGCTTGGATCCCTGAAGAAAAGGAGTTGCTGGTAGTATAGTATACCCTGCAATGCACAGTTTTGCATTGTAATTTAACCTTAGTTGGGTACATACAATTTATACAGTAGCGTATATAAAAACAACAAACCTATTGCAAAAATCGCATACCCAACAGCAATTACTGTTTATTCCCGTTCTACCTCGACTCCTGCTATTAATAAGGAGCATGTATATAGAACACTCATGTTTACCGATATTAATATAGCATTTTCCAACTACTCTTTCACTTATATAGGCGGACTTTTATATTGCTAATCTAATTGTTGCCAAATCTTCCGAAGAGACCACTGAACCCATATTGCTATTCAATTTTATTAATTCGCCGTTGAATTCGTACATTATGTAGTATAAAGTGAAACCGACGGTATTGTACCGCATACAGAATATAAGAGACTCGTACTCGTATGTACTCAAACTGTTAGGCGAATTTGCTCTTATATATGTGTGTATATCATACACTTATCGATATGATTTTCCGAAGCTAACTTACATTCATAGCTATAATACATACATAAGGCTCACAGATATCATAACGATTTCGCAGCGTCAAACTAATATTTTATGGGATATCGATTATATCTAAATACATCCATGCAATACATCATGCAATTCTTCGACAGAATGTTTAGTCCTGAATTAACATGATATCGAATTAATATTCAATATGGGGGGGTATCAGTATTCATTGCAATGTATTTTAGAATTCCATCAGCCAAGGTATGTTCCTAAAAATAAAATCCCTTTGAATTTTTAAGTTAATTTATTTCACATGCACTTATTTTAGACGGTTCTTGGGGAACTGCCCCCGCTTTTTACAGTACCCTCGGGTAAAGTTCAGTCGGTAGGGAATCCTGTGCCAGGCGCACTAGGACCCGGAAGAGCAGGCGCCCTCCTCTGCCGCACGGTATATATATAACTGAGTCGAGAGAGTAAATCAGTTGTGAGCTACTGGGGCTTGCAAACCAAGTGAGACGAGGCTTGGTAATACTAAGGAACTGCCTTTTGGAAAGCATTCCTGTTTCAGTTTGCACTGTCGAAGCTCGCCCGATCTGTAGCGGCAGACCAGACGTGAACTGCTTCTCACCCAGCCACTCACCTACAGAGGTACCTGGCCGCAAGCTGACCTTGCTTGAATTCCCCGCGCCATCGCGGCTTTCTGCGGCACTGCGAGCAAGCTGGATTCTCGGAGCTCTTCACCATGCCTGGCTGGTTTTAGATACTCCATGGAGCAGCCCAATTTCTACGAGGTCGACCCTCGGCCCCTGATGAGCAGCATTCCCCCGAACCAGCAAAGTGCCTTCTGCTACAAAGAGCCTCCAGCGGCCGGAGACATCAGCGAGATCTGCGAGAACGAGAACTCCATAGACATCAGTGCCTACATCGACCCCGCGGCCTTTAACGACGAGTTTCTGGCTGATTTATTCCACAACAGTGCGAAGCAAGACAAAGCCAAGCTGGCTAGCGGCGAGTTCGGCTACGCCAGCGGCGGCCACGGCGGCCCCCTGGCCCACCCGCAGGTCTACGGCTGCATGTCGAGCTACATGGACACGGCAAAGCTGGACCCCATCTACGACCATCCTTCCGCCACGAGAATCCGACCTGTGGCGATCAAGCAAGAGCCCAGGGAGGACGAAGACACTAGCCAGTCTACCATGCCGCCGACCTACCATCACCCCCAGCACCACCCCCACTCCCACCCCCAGCATCTCTCGCATCTGCAGTACCAGATCGCGCACTGCGCCCAGACCACCATGCACCTGCAGCCCGGCCACCCGACGCCCCCCCCGACCCCGGTACCCAGCCCGCACCACCAGCAGAACAGCCTGCCGGGGGCCTCCATGAAGATGATGGGCGGCGGAGACCGGAGCAAAGCCAAGAAGCACGTCGACAAGAACAGCACGGAGTACCGCCTTCGGAGAGAGCGCAATAACATAGCGGTCAGGAAAAGCAGGGACAAGGCGAAGATGCGCAATGTAGAGACCCAGCAGAAGGTGATCGAGTTGTCAACCGACAACGAAAGACTGCGAAAGAGGGTGGAGCACCTCACCAGAGAGTTAGAGACATTAAGGGGCATCTTCAGGCAACTCCCCGATGGCTCTTTGGTCAAGGCTATGGGCAACTGTGCGTAAAAAGGAACTCGAACTTTGCAGGACTCTTAACTGGTATGATTTCTGCTGGGTCTTATAGCAACAGATGTGACAGATTCTCGAACCTTTATTTTTTTAAGGAGCCAGGCAGCTGAGGTATACATGTATGTGCCTTTTGTACAAAACGATAAGCTCATTTTTTTCCCACACTTTTAAGTGTTATCAGTGGAGGTTTTAAGTGTTTTCGTGCCTTAATGTAAGAAAGCGCCCGCCAGTGTGTTTGTTAGCTAAGCAAAAACATATCAGTGCAGCTAAGGTAGGCTACAATTGTAATTTTTAATCTTTGTTCATGTTTTAAAACTTCAGATCTCCTCATAATGCCTATTTTTGTCAAAATACCATATGCGCTGTGCCTTAAGAAAACTATTTAAAAATAATATGCGCACGATATTTCTAAATATGCTGTTTTTGTGCTTGTCAACGCCAATATTAAGTACTTAAGCTTTAAGGAATTTCTTGACGTGCGCAAAAAGTTGAAAATCTTTTGTTTTTTCAGACCTGTCCGAAAACAGCATATTTAAATTTTGGGTACATTTGTCTTAAACGTTTCAGTCAAGGTCTAAGAATTTACTTTTTATTTTCGTGCGCGGTGGAAGGGGAAAGATAACGACTGAATTATGAGACGCCAAAGTAAAGGACTGGAACGCAAGTGCTATAATCTTGTTTCTGTTTCTGCTTCATATAAGCAGGTTGTCAATGCACTATACTGTATGTCGCCAGAATACGAGTAAATGAAGCACATAGTGTTTTCGAAATGGCAATAGGCTCGGGTGTAGTTCTATTAAACGTCTCTCAATGTATGCTTTTGGATTTTAGCCTTGCATTTATACTGTACAATTCAGAATGTGAAAGTGCCTTACACAGTGTCTGTTGCCATCTACATGATTCCATATAAAGATCATTTTGGTGTGCTTTCTCACTGATTTTGCAGTGAAATACTGTTCTCTAGAAGTCTGCTCGGTGATGTCGGTTTCTGCGCACTGCGTTTCGTTCTCTCGAGCAGAAGCCCGGATTAAGTGCCTTCTCTACCTTTCTTTTTCTTCACGATATCACTGGTCGAAAGTTTTGGAAATAAAAGTAAAGCAAGCACTTTTTACAAATGACATTTTGCCGTGTAATACAAATATTTTAAGTACGTTTAAATTGTAAAATAAAAATATACATGATATATGCCAAAAAATTATTCGAAAAATATAATAAATGAAAGCCTTGTGTTATATCTTGTTGTTACGTCTCTTTTATTCTAAGACAAAATTTATTTTTTTGTTGTTTTTGCTGTTAGACTGCTACTTTTCTACACCCGTGAAGTAAGTCAATAGTATTTTATAGTCTTTGAACTCAGCAGAAGGTAAAAAAAAAACATTGGATTAATTTCACTTCAGTTTTCTGACAAGCGCAGCTATCAAATTTACCACGTAAATTATTTTAAATCTAAATATTCTTTAAAATGCTTCGCCATTACGCTATATGATGTATAAAATTAAATCGAATAACATACTTAGAATTATGTAATTTATTGGGAATAGTTTTTATTAATTCATTATCTCTTCTTATTACATATTCCTGTAAAATCTCTGTCACAGTTGTGGTAGTGCTCCACAAATTGTCGGTAGATGGCGCTTTATAAGCACTAGTGAGTAGAGGTTGGCGATCATCGCTATTCCAATAGGAGCAATTTAAATGCGGGTTATTGATAGGGTGACATTCATTTTCCAATGTTTCTTATTTTGTGCAACACGTTGTGCGCATAACCGTTAAACAGACTCATATCATTCTGTCAAACGTGTATAATTTTAAATATTTGTGCACCTGTAAATTGTCAGTGTGGTATGACAAGACATGTTTTTGGAAAGATCAGATATTTGCAGTAGTCGTTAATTGTAAATTATTGCTTTACATTTTCTCTTAAAATATCTGCAACGAAACCTTTATATTCAGAAAAGGAACTTTCTGATGACTGTTTAACGCTGTTTTCTTTGCAATTTAACAAGGGGAAACATCTCAAGATTTATACTTTTTCTGCACGAAACATCAAAATACTTTCAATCATGAAAGAATGTGAAACATTCAAACAACTTTTCCATTCAAACCTGGCAATGCATATAGCAACGTGTCGATCTCTGTTCATTCTAAACAACATCATGGTGACTTCTTTCTGTTTACTTCAAATGGACATGCACACATTTTAAACGACAAGCATACGTTGCTATATCAAAGATGAATATTCTCCGACTGATGGGGATACAGAAATAGTGGTTCCTAGTATAGATCGTAACCTAATAAACCATTATATAGTGCTGTGGATTCTGTATCCTTTCAGCAATGTCCGTTGTTTAAACCTAATACAAAGTTAGTACGTTATTTACATTTCAGACCGTAGTTCCACATTTAAAATGAGCATTTTGTTAATGTACTTTGTATTAATCTAGTGGCTGTGCGTTGTCTGGCGTTGTGCCAGTACTGGGGTGAAATAATTGCATGTGGAAGATTATGCACTTAGACGTGGGCATTACGGAGTGGCACAGTCATTATTACTGCTGTCTCACAGCTCGTGAGTCCCGGGTTCGATTCCACCCCGGAGTATCTTCTCCATGGAACCTGCCTGGTTTCCACACGTGACCCCATGTTGGGTTTTCACCAGGTCTCCAGATTCCTTCCACAGACAGAAGCCGTGCTGTCTGGGTTATCTGAAGTCTGTAAATTGCCCCCTGTGTGTACCCAGCATTGCCCATTATCTGCTGGACTCATCGTGAGCCTGTACTGGACTATGCAGTTACTGAAGATGAATGGGTAAATGAGCATGCTTCTTCTCCTACACGGCTTTTGAAAAGTAGCTTTCGATTATAGAAAAATGCTCGTTAAAGTAGTTGAAAATGTACAGCTGGATTGATTGGAATACAAGTTCCATTGCCTTATACAGTATATAAAATTGGAAACATCTGTAAAAACATCTGTCCGAACTGAAGGAGAACACTTAGTGACAGCAGACAATGTTTTCTGTATTATAGGCAAGGTTAACCAAATTTGGCACTTGAATTCATTTGCAAGTTTTAATTCCAACAACAAAGTGACCTTTAGCAGCAGAGCTTTTTAAATAATAATTAATTTAAAGCATTGATTGGAACAGAGGACAGCTGATTGAAGGACACTTGGCTCACAAGGACACTTGCTAATAGAAACTACCTGAAAGGAGGTCAGGGAGAGCAGTGAGAAGTGAGCTCAGTGCCTGGGCTTGAGGGGAGCCCCTGCTTTCAGAACACCAGTATAAACGACAGACTGGCTAGAACATGCACGTGGGTCTGCATTTCTGGGTCAAGGAGTCCAGTAGCAAATTGGGTGAAAAAGCAAATCTGAATTTAAACAGCAACCATAAAGGTCTGATCTAATTTGTTAATTAATGTTTTATTGAAGTGTTTTGACAACATTAATGCCCTGCTGAGAACCTCTAGAGACTGCAGTTGCTTCTAATTGAGGCACCCAACATGAGTATGGAACAGCTCATTGTAGTTCATGTCATGCAGCTCAATGGGCTTTTGATTCCCAGCTGGCCATTTCAAGTTGGTTGGCATTATTTTTCAAATGTTAAAGATTCAAACACCTGGTGTTGCATATGAAGTTGCAGCCTTTCAGACTGTGCAGTAAACTAGGGTATAGTTTTATTACACTTTTGTTAACTGGTATTTTAATTCTTTTAAAAAGGTTGCTTTTGCCTGATCTTTTCTGGTTGAAGCTAAATCCCTGGAAGAATCTTCTCCACCCAGACTTGCAAGGCAACAGCTTGCTTTTTACCTCCGTTTACCTGTCCATTATTATGAAGCTGCCTAATGCTGCCGATAGTCACTGTAACCTGTACCCTGTCCTAGGAAGCATAAGGCATCACAGCGCACAGGGTCATATCAAAGCACACAGAAATGTAACATACAGTAGGATGTTTTTGGGAGGTAAGAGGAAACCACACTACCTGGAGAAAACCCATGTTTTCGCTTAAGACAGGGGTAGTACACAGGGACTGAAGAATCGCTCATGTAGTAAACCATCCATGAAAAGGTTGAGAAAACTTAAGTTAATTATAGATAAATAAATCTGACTTTTCATACGTGTAAGGTAATGGAAACAATTATAAACTCTGAACTGGACAATACCTGGTATGGACAACATTCTAGGGAACAGTCAACATGAATTTAGAAAAGGCAGGTCTTGCCTGATCAGCTTGTTGGAAATCTTTGAGCAAGCGCCACAGTGATGGATACACATAGAGCATATGATATGGTATACATAGATCTTCAAATGGCATTTGATTATGAGAAACTTTAAAGATTAGTTCTCAAATCGCAGGCATTTTGGATTGAGAACTGGGTTTTAAATAATAAATAGATACAGATATGGGAGGAATACTAAAATCTGGGTGATGGTGATGTAACTATCTGATTACCTGATTTAACTGATTATCCGATTGTGCTAAGACAACTGCTTCTTAGTTTGTGTCAATGATATTGTGTCTGCAGTAGTCACATATGCATACAATACCAAATTAGGAGGACTGGCAAACACCGTAGAAGAAGCAAATAGAAATATAAAAAAAAGATTTTAAGACTGGGCATATACAGTACTATACATTATATACTGATGACATTTAATGCAGACAAGAAGAAAATGGTCATCTCGGAGCTAAAAGAAGCTGGTTTTGAAAAGACTTAAGTGTTTGTGTTAACTGATTCTTTACATGTTTTAGGCAATTTAGGGTAGCAATGATAAAGGCAAACAAAATGCTAGAGCACAGAGTGACAGTGTGGCATGTTCGTGAAGTGGTGTTATGACAAAATTGTTTATCACTCTAGTAAGGCCTAGTGTTCAAATATTGTGTATTTAACATTTTGGCTGCTACGTTATAGAAAAGATATTGCTGCACTGGAAGCAGTCTGGAGAAGGGCGACCTTCTGGGGCTGAAGTGACTGAGCTACAGTACACTGACAGGCTGAAGGGACGGAGCCTTTGTAGTCTGGATCAGAGACGATTCCAAGGGAATCCGATACAGGCATACGAAATCTTCAAAAGGTGGAGACAGGCTTAACCCTGCAGACTTCTTCAGGGAGAACGGTGAAGCACGAAGCAGTGGAGACAGTAGAAACTACAACGGAAGTGCTTTTAAAGCATTTCAAAGAACATCAGGCACATCTTTATGGCAATGAGAGATCCTTGGACCAATTCATACTGACTACTGAAAGGCTAAATGGGTCGAATCGCCTCGACTTGTTTTTGAACTTTTCTGAAGTTCTTAGTGAAACTGGAGAGAACATATAAATTCCTACTGTAGTTCTGGCTTCCTGCTTCTGCATGTAGAAGGACACAGAGCTGATCACCTCACTACTGTGCTCTATCCATATCATAGAAATGTACCTGATTGTTAAATTTGGTTGTTTTTTTACATAATCTCATTCAATAAACCAGTCAGTGAGCTCAGATTCCAAGAGGTTCAAGTACAGTATGAAAACATCATGCCCAGCAGAATCTGGCCCTGAGATCATCACTTTTCCACAGAGAATATTACCACTTCACTCTCTGCTGCTAGGAGACACTTTCATTTCATTGACAGCTGAACCCAGTCACCTAGCTTTCCCAGTGGGGTTCCAGCTACTGTACGGATGGCAACAGGCAGTTAATGACAGGTTTTTCTCTCCCCATCACTCGCAGGAGGGAAGAACGTGAAAGATTTGGTTTCACACATGCATTGAGTAACGCTTCATAAATCATTTAATGTCCATTGCAAAAGAGAAAATCTCCTTTTTGGCAGTATTTAAGAACACAGATACACAACATCTAAAATATTGTTGAGAAGTCATTCTGGGTCATTTTGGCCATTTTGTTCATTTATTTAGTAGGACCTTATCAAAAATATTAGAACAGTGTTCCTGCTATTTGGGCCCTGCGGTCTGTCCAATGAGTTATCACCATTGTTCAGCTGTGCCAGAGCAGCTTTTAACCTAAACGAACAAGTGTCTGCTTCTCTGATGTCTTGAGTGGGATACGGGAGCTTTTCTGAAGGATCAGCGAGTCCTCCTCATCTTTCAACACCAGAGTGTACATACTCATATCGCCTGAGGGCTTTGAGGCACTTGGGTATTCAAATCATTATATTAATTTCAGCCTGTTGTGAAAAATATGATGCAATAATTGCAATGTGATTGGTTTTGCAGAAAAAGGCTGGCTGCATTATTTCAAACTAGTTCAATTGGATGACGAGAACTTTGATTTAGGAAAATAATGCACCCCTGTTGACACCCAGAAGCGATCAAGCTCTTACTTCACACTGTGGTGGTAATAGACTGTCTTTTGTGCCTTCCAGTGGTTTAGATCTTTGCACAGCATCCCCAAAATCATGCCTTCTGTACGTGCAGCCTCTCCCGCGTGAGGTCAAGCTAAAACGAACAAAGTCCTACAGGGCAATCTCTTCAGGAACTGGGCAATTTTTGTGTGTGTGCCTATGCCCGTGTTTGGACTGTTTGAAGACACTTTTTAATGTTTGCCTTTTGATAAAATTTAACCAGACCTTCCCATCAGTGCAGTGTCTCGAGTGCCGTTTCAGCTGTTTTTGTGCCATATTTAGACAACGCCAGGCAAGAAGATGAAAGGTTATGCCTGATTTCCAGCCATTTGCTTCACCTGTTTATTTCTACCTTGGCGATTTCATAAAATTGCTGTGACAGTTTTAAACTGCATAAATAGTGCCCTCTGTAGCAGCATTTGATTGTTATTCAAATAATGTTTTAAGCATATGGTTGCATTTGGCTGTCAAATAGCAGGATGTAGGCATCCAAATATTAATACTGGAGTATTTTTTTAAACTATGTTTTAAGAGACAGGTGGAAGCGTGATTTTATTCCCTTTTGAGGTGGCAGAAACACTTCCAAAACGTTCTTGTTTATAAAAATACTAATTGAAAGAAATGGGACACTATAGAATCACTTTGGACTGAATTACTGTTACTGTTCATTGGTTGTCATGAACTGTTGGTTTCATGATCTGTGTTTTATTCAATTCTGCAGTTTTCTGGGATATGCATGCATTCATGCTGTATGAATGGCCTTGCTAGCTTGCACTCTGGCTATGTGTCTTCATGTTTCAAGACACTTTAGCAAGATCAGAGTCTAAAAACAACTGCAGTGATCCCAGATGTCCTTACATTTCAGTTCTGTATTTGTAGTTTACATTAGTCTTACATGTCTGTACTTCCTGGTACTTTTTCCTCACTTAAAAACTTAATGGGGTGTCTGCTTATCATGAGGATTTTAGATGAATTCTGTATGGGGAATATTTCTACATTTCCCTTTCATTATGTCTCTATGCGTTCAGCCTTTGTACATGTACTCCTTATTTACTATAAGCCTGCCCTGTTAATGTTTATTCCAGTAAAACCTTGCATTCTGCAGTTTGTGCACAGTGATGATAAACATAGGCACAGAAGATCTTGGTGAAGTATCCTGTGAAGTATCAATGCTTTAGAGGAACTCCATTATTTGTTGTGCCTACAGTATGTTTATCACTACAAGGATCTAATACTGTAAGTGTGCAATTTCTGTGTCTACTTACCAAAAATAGTTTCCCTTCTTCTTAAAGCGGATTCAGAAGCTCCAGTACTTGGTTCTAAACTTTTCAGATTCAGATTATATCTATGAGCAAACACTTTGTCGTGTGTCATGTTTATATCATCATCTGGGCATGTAATTGGCTCACTGACTTGAAGCCTGTCTATATTGTAATATAGTTGACAAGGTGCTCTGTACATCTGCTGAGTGCACATAGCTTTGCAGAAAAGTACAGAAATGGAGAAGATTGCTGCATCTTTAATTTACAGTAAAACTTTCTCCATGAGCTACTATCAGAAGTATATGCCTGAACAATATGTTTAGCTTTTATGCATTGCAATTGTTTATGCATACATTCTAATTGATTTAATCTGATTAGAATTGTGTGTGAGAGAAAACATTACTTATAAGCTATTGTTTAACCAGCAAGTCACCTGCATGAGCGTGGCATACTGCTGCGTGAACCTTCATCTGCACACAGAGGGCTGGCTCTGCAGTCAGGGTTTCATTCCTAGTTTGGAGTTATTGTTTTCTTCTTTGTGCTGAATTGTAGCCTGTATGTCTCAGTTTTTCTAGTCCAAAAACAACTGCTTGACCTGCAATGCATTCAAGGATAGCATGGGCCCTCTTTTGTGCTCTTTTCCATGTCTTATCTGAATCTTACGATCATGCAGGAATTGAGTATAGGAGATACTCAGGGTTATCACAACATGTAGGTTCAACAAAGTGTACAAGACACCAGCACACACCAGATTGCTCTGCCTCATGTAACACCAGTCCAACGTTTGAACAGAAACTACATGCATTAAATACAGACTGCTATTTTTATTAGAAAAGACAAAGAATTAGAATCTTATATCCAGATGTATAAGTTAAACTCCACCTGGAGCATTCTTTTATTTTTTCACTATATAAATTAATCTTTATTCTTTATTTCATTGCACTTCTACTAGTAATACTATTATTGTTTTTTGGATTTTGCTTATATCAAGGCAAAGTGCAATTATAATTTACATGCTCATAATAGGTGAAACAATTTTGTAGTATAATATGTGGAGTGGTCCAGCACATTGCAGGAGCATTCAAAACCCATTATTTACTTATTGGAAGTAAAATATTAATTTTGGGCAACAAGAATAATGTACAGGGTGATTATGTAAGCATGCATGACAATATAAATGTGCAAAACTGCTAGCATATAAGGTAAAGGTGATCAGATCACCTTAGAGAATTTAAATGAATATTTCTTTGAGTGGATAATTGAGTTCAAGCACCTGAAGCTTGAAAATTCCCTATTGCATCTGCCAGTCTGGACCCCTCAAGTACTATGATTGCCCTCAGGTGATTTAAAGAGTAATGTTTGCAAGCTCAGCTCTCCTGCTAGTCTCAGTCTATTGTTAGTTAAATGGGTATGTGCGTATAGGCAGCCTTTGGTAATTCAAAATGAACAATGTCTTCAAAGTCAGAATATTATCTTAAAATAAGCACCACATATTCTATTATCCTGTACCTGGTTAAGGGAGGACCATAAAACACAGAAAACATCCTTCTTCATGGTTCAGCTGAAATGTCTGTTTTGCCTTAACACACAATGAACACTCCTGTTGGAAACTGTTGTCCATTAGAAGCTCCTCCTGAGATTAAGGCTTATTAATTAAAACAGATATCCAGCTAAAAGGCTGCAAACGTCTGGACTGAGGAGGTAAAAAAGAAAAAAAAGGTCCATATATCTCACTCAACCAAGAATCGTATTTAAATCCGTTTTCTAATTTATGCCAGCTTCATATTTTACTTTGACATTGTGGTTACAGACAACAGACTTAATGCCCCTCAGAAGGAAAAAAAACACAAAAACTGGCAAGAAGTTTTTTGTGCCCAATTACAGGTTATGTTAGGTCTTTTATACCAAAGGGCTTACGAAAATATCCAGTGATTCCAATAATAATGAAAAAAGGTCTGGACTGCAGGAGAAAAATGGTTTTAATAGGGAGCCTTGGGAATTGTAGCAGTTTTTTGTTTTGTTTTATTTTGTTTTTAGTGGCAAAGCATTGGGTGTTATTCCTTACGCAGTTATGCAGCGTGAAGAAAATGATAACATCTCGGGTTGTTAAAGGAGGACTTCACAAACACTATTGCCTTGTTGAGATGCATAACGCTGCCATTAAGAGAGCTTTAATGCTGTGCCACATTGCTGCTCTGTCACAGTAGATGGAAAGATATCCTCTCCAGCAAACATGAGTGTGTCTGCACAGGACTTTCAGATGAAAACGTTCTGCCCTCCTAAATTAGACTGCCTGAACTGCATGTGTGAAGGTTACAATGATGAACTCACCTGGGTTCTTCTTCCTTTCTGTTACATGGAACCGTTACATGAAACAGTTTTCTGTCCCTTAACAGATTTTCCTCATTTCACTTCGCTCTGAGAGTAACTTGAAAGATTTGTTTTTGTTTGTTTCTTTTATGAGAAACAAATCCTTCTTTGTAAATGAAAGTTGGGACCAGAGAAGCATGGATGCTGATGGGATCGTGTATGGGCTAATACCCATAGCATGTAAGTCAGATAAACTGTAGGTGCAGTGTCTCTTTTACAAATTTATGTAATTACGAACATAAGAATAGTGACCAGTGAGGGGACATTGGTAATCATTCAGAGTATTTCATCCAGCGGTTACATCCAGCCCTGCTATCAGTTACTACGTGGCGGGGTAGCTCGTTCCACACTCCCACAACTCTTTGGGTAAAGAAGTGCCTCCTGCTCTCAGAGAACTTCTACATGGTCTCCACTTTCCTCTGGTTTATGTTTCAAGGTTCTGAAGCACTCTGCTTGCCTGACTTTGTCAGGGCCTTCCGAGGATTTTGTAATTCCTGTGGCAGGTGAAGGATCTAGATGGGTATCGCACAGAATGTGGAAGAAATAAAGCAGACTCAGCGGTAATGGGATATTCTCGCTGTGCCCTAGAAAATGAGCCTGAGCTTTGCACTTTGGGGACCACCAATGGGTTACATTAACCATGAGGTCTACCACCCCTCTTTGTATGTTTTCTGTGATGTGGAGCTGTGTTTCAAAGACACTTCCAGCCAGTCCTTAATTCACTGTTTTTTGGACCAAATTTGACTCTTAATTACTTTTACTTACTTTCCCAGACAAGGGAGGCTAGGCAATTAGCTGAATTTGACTGCTGGCCATCTATCTTTCTATAGTCCTGGAAAATATATGGCTTTTTGTCGTGATCTTTTCTTTTTCTTTTGCTATTTTCCAGAACAGAGCCACAGGGGCTCATCGCCTGAGAAGGGGATTGTTGTAAGTGTGGTTTGTCTCAACAGCCAAATGAGGAAGAGGTTAGAACACGGGCTCTGTTATCATGGCAATACAGTGTTTCTCCCAGTGTAGCCGCATGACACTACAAGACTGCGGCTATTTTCAGCTTGCAGGTCAGATCGAGTTGATGATCTGCTCAGCTCCATGCCTTCATTTGGTTGATGAATTAACAGTTGGACATGCTGTGACCTGGGCTGTACAGTGGTGTGGTGCTTAGCATTGCTGCCTTGTAGCACTGGGGCCCTGGGTCCAATTCCAGACCTGGCTGCTTTCTCCGCAGAGTTTTTAGGTTTTCCTTGTGTTTGCGTGGGTTTCCTCTAGGTGCTACAGTTTCCTCCCACAGTCCGAAAACGTACTGGTCCTGGTGGAAATTAGCCCAGGCAAGAGTGTGTGAGTGTGTGTGTTTGTGCCTGTCTGCCCTGCAGTGGACTGGCGTCTCATCCAGGGCGTATGGATCCAGGACGGAGCAGTGGCTCTGTGGCTCAGGATCTGCACCTGTGGCTGGAAGGTTGCCGGTTCATATCCCGCTGCCGGCAGAGGAATCCTACTCCACTGGGCCCCTGAGCAAGGCCCTTAACCCCAGCTGCTCCAGGGGTGCTGTACAATGGCTGACCCTGCGCTCTGACCCCCAGCTTCTCTCCCTATCTGTGTGTGTAGAGCAAGCTGGGGTATGTGAAAAGATGAATTCCTAATGCAAGAAATTGTATAGGGCCAATAAAGTGATGTTATGTATCCTGCCTTGCGCATGTTGCTTGTCAGGAAAAGCTTTGGCTCCCCTGCGAACCTGCATTGGAAAATGAGTGGATGGATGTTTTGAAACTCCATTAAATTGTAAGAATTGTCTTGATAGCGATACTAGAAGGCTAAATAAAAAGGTCCTAATTTGGAAGTCCGTTTACATCACAAATTGTTCTCCCAGCCCTCTAGAATTCATATCATCGTAGGTAACACAGACCTGCTGTTTGTGTGTATCTGTACCCTCAAGATGAGGCTGGATATAGAAAGTGAGGTTGAGGGAATTAAAAAGAGATTACATTTTCAAGAAAAATGACACCAGATTATCTTTCAACATAACTTCAACTGTTCTTAGATCTTTTTTTCCAACAAACATTTGCAAATGTCGCTGCCACATCACAGTCATGGAATGGAGGAACTCAAGAGGGATGCCCTCCAGGTGTGTTTTGAATACAGTCGTCATTTGCCTTCCAAGAAGGCTAGCCTAGCTTTGGAAAATAAAAAAACAAGTTCCAAGATTTTGATTGGCCTGCTGTCAAGCATGCTGTTATTGCTGTCAAAGCAAATAGAGTGGGAGTCAATGTGTGGAAAAGACACATCAGTTGTCAGGCAATTTTTTGTTTTATTTTGGTTGAAAATAAGAATGCAAATACCTGCAACTTCTGCCTTGATGAATGTGTTCTACAGCAGAATGCTCTACAGCAGAATGTCAACCACAGAGCAGCAAGCAGGGGCGTATTTTTCCAATCGGCACTCTTCAGTTGGACTATCTGTGAGAAAGCCTGCCAGTTTGAGGTATTGTAGCGTTTCAGTGGGGCTGCAGAGGCATGCGTCCCCTATGAGTTGTCCATGATGCGGTAGGTCAGTTCAGCAGGAAGTGTGGTCAGACTGGACAGGGGTGCACCTAGGTTATGAAATCACAGAAATATTTGCATGCTGGTCGAACTTTTTTGTGTCCCAAGGAAGACCAGAGATTTATTCCCAGTGCTTCTCATGTCTGGAAAAGTTTATGGAGAACCGAACGATAAACACATCACCCTCACACGCTCCTAGCCTGATAATGCCTACTATTTTGTAATAGATATGTTTACTTCCAGATGAGTTTGTTGGTTTTGTGTGAGCTAGGTTTGTTATTGTGTGGGAATTGAGTGGGAAAGCTAAGCTGGGATAGACTCAGATCAGGACGTACTCTACCTGTGAAAGCCTTCTCTCCCTCCCTTCATTCCACTAGACAGGATAATTAACAAGAAACCCTGGCTAAGCCACACCTATTGCTTCACGTGCATTGTGGTAGTCTCTCTTCCCTTGTTTGTGATTAGCCCCTTGGAAAAATGCAAGGCTTCATCCAGTGTGGAATGAGCATCGTGTTGCTGTAATGTTCATGCCTAGAGTGATTGACAGCTGTTGTCCTCCAGTGTCTGCGTTTTACCCGAGTTGTAGAAATTAAAATTGCACAATTAATGGTGATTCACCTGGTCCCTAATTAAGACACATAAAACTTTGAGTGCACGTGTGTGTGGAGTACTTTATGGCATGTTTGTAATTAAATATCAATCTAAATAGTTATACTCCAAATGAGAAGTTAAAAGAAAACAAATTGCTCAATTTTTCCTTGTTTTCCTGATCTAAAAGACAATTAAAAGCCTCTAAGACATTTTTCTCCTTTGTTTTATAAGATTTATGAAAAAACAATAGGTTTTTTAATTTATGAGGTTCATAATCTTTCTTTATGTAGATAACATAATTAAATGTTTACTTTCTTAGACTAATTCCTTTAGAATGCAGTAACATTACCAATTTTTTTTTTTTGCTTGTGTATCTGAATTAATACATCCTGAGATCAGGACAGAACAGTAGATTCATGCTGATTCTTGTACAGATAATAATATTAGTTACACGTGATAATATGCATTTAAATGTTTGGAAAATCAAAGTCAAAAGCTAAATAACTAAAAAATATGCTGCAAAAATTCGACATAATCTTTGAGTGAGTTGCAAAAAATTGTAGGTTAAAGTGACTTGTTAGAAGTTGCCATCTGGACTGAAAACATAATTGCCAGTATGACTTTAGCAATATTTCTTATTAGTTATTCATGTTCACAAATCCAAAAGCTTTAGTTCTGGGTTCATGTTTCCTATACACATCGGGTAAGGACTGCTTGGCTATATTAAGAGTGGGTAAGCAGAAAACAAACCCATTGAGGTTTATGACTCCTGGCAGTTTTAGCATTTTCTTTCCCTCCTTCACGGTAATTCCAGACTCTCCTTGACTGGGAGCTTCCACCATTAGTTTTGATGTGGAGCACCACGCCTTTACTTTACACCTCTGAAGTAATTGAGGCCTGTGACCACAGCCCAAACACTGGAGCCTTGCAGGTCTCCAGCCGTGTCAGAAACTCTTCACGTATAATCGGATTTAATGAGAAAGCACAGATACAGGAAAGAGTAGCTTAAGCTCCTTCAGGGGTGACTGTTCTCATGAAGGTTTCACAGTCCCAAATCTAAGGCCTGGGTGGTGCTTCTCCTTGGTTGTTGAAATGTGTTTTTTGGCCTCAGCTTTTCTTTCCTTTGTAGTTTTTTTTTGTGCTCCGTGATTTTAACAGCAGGTGGTGTGGTGCAGAGCAGGTCACGGGCTGTCTGTCATTCGATTCGCAGACGTCTTGCATCGGGGTGACCCACTACCCAAGCAACCCCAATTGAAAATAAAGGGTTTGCTTTCAAGTGTTTGCAATAACTCTGATTCATTAAATATGACTTTTCCACTGATTATAGGTCAGAGCATGGATTTAAGAATTCATTCTGTTTACTACCCATGTCAGTAAAGGCAAAAGGTAAATGCAATAGAAAAAAAGAATTTTATGTTTGCAAGAAACAGTAGTGCATGCACTTAACAAAAAGAAAGCCCAACACTTGTTATTTTTAATCTGTCACGGGCAAAGAGACAGTAAATGTGTATTTATTTCAGTGCAGAAAACTGGAAATAATAACTGCATGTGTAAGTATCATATCCTTTTCAGTTCATATCAATTGGTCCTTTACTTAAATGTATTGCTGTCCATTGCAAGACTCAGACTGTAAAATGTATGTATATATACTGTACACATACAGTGCACACATATGCTTTAAGTCACACAGGTTATTCACAAGTCCTTCACAAGTCAGCATTAGCAAGATAAGTTAAAGCCGTAGACCATGTGTTCTGAAACATTTTGTAAGGGCTTCCTTCCAATGAAAATAAACAAAATGTTTAAAGGGGCCCAAACACGGTTAGGTAAGGAATATCTTTAAGATCCGAGTTATTTCCCATTTCTCCTGGAGATGCAAGATCTTTCAGTCTTCGTTTGAAAGGCTACATTCCGCGCTATCCCATATTCCTTCATTACTGGTATTTTATTGCTTTAATAACAAATTTGAATCTGAAAATAGAGTAAAAGGAAATGATTCGTAAATCAGTGCAGTGAAAACATAAACAGAAATAAATTATTCCACAGCCATATGAACGTAAAACAATGACCTCCTCCTGTTTGTCGCCTTTCTTAAAGCGAGTGGGTTTTATTGGCCCTTATGGGACAGCTCTTTCAGCAGACGGAGGCCAAGAAGCAGTCGTCACTGAAGTTCACTTCCCAAGAAGAAAGACAGGACATGAATCCAGTTTGATTTTGAGGGAGGGGAGTCGAACAATTTAAGAGGTTAGCGGTGAAAATGTGTCACGAGGACACAAGAAGACAGTAAGAGGTAGTGTGCTTAGCGCTGAAACCGGCATGCAGTTCTTTACTCAAAGGGTTGTGGGGGTCTGGAAAAATACTCTTTGCTCTTGTTGAAGCTGATACCCTGGGATCCTTCATGTAACTGTTTGGATGCGATCCTTGGATCATTATGCTGCTACTAAACACATGAACAAGATAGGCCAGATGGCTTCCTCCCATTTGTAACCTTCCTTACGCACTGGATAGCCAATGAGACAAAAAGGTCAATGTATGAATTGGGCTCCATTAGCCATACAGCAGTTTCTCTCACTGTAAATACATCAAAACAGTTACAAATGAGAGGAGGATGAAATCTAACCCAGCCATGTCTTGAAAGAAGCCAGGGTAGTAACAGACTCCTACAGCCCTTTGTACAAAGAAGGGCCTCCTTTTCTTTTATACTTACAAAAATATTATATTATATTAATATGAGTGCCCTTTCTATTAGCAGAGTTGTCAAAATAGCACTTCATTAACATAACAAAGAACTTCTTCATATACTGTATATCAAGATAAAACCTTTCAGTTCAGTAGGTTTAAATGATGGTGCTGATTTATTAAGAAACTCAGGTTTATGCCTGACCAGCAGGGATAAACATCTCCAAATGGAAAAAGCTCAGTGCCCAAACCTCAGTGGTGTACCTCTGCGTTTATGCCTCTACAGCAATATATTCTAAAGGACCAGAGGAAAGAGGCAGCTGGCAGAATGCTGCATCTGGACAGCACCCAGCGATCCTTGTGGGCTCCAGCTGTGAAGCAGCGCTGAAACGGGGATGTTGTTCTGTCCTCCCCTGGTTATGCCTCTTAAGAGGAGAAGCTGGGCAATGTCAGATGTGGCGCGACTAGTCTAATGAACTCTTGGAGTTGAGAATCCACGAAAGCCGTTCCTTTCAATTACATTGAGCCCTGCCGTTTATATTGGTATTCCGAATCTGGGACAGACCCTGGATTGCCTCGGCCCTTACCGGGAATAAGCAGCTTTCCGATGATGGGTGGGTGGAAAAAAATGGTTTGCAAATAATTTTTTTAAGCTCGCAGGACTCGTTAACTTTCTTTCAACATTCTTTTTTTTGCGTTACAGTAGACAATTGAGTGTTCGGCGACCGATAATCTGGTTTACACCACTTTCTGGCACTCATGATCTAATGAAAAGTATATCATACTGTATTTACAAACAATATTTGATTTCTCATTAATCACGTACTTGCACTGTTTCTGCAAAACTACTTTAAATGGCATGTCGTCTGTGTTTTTAAATACTCTATGCTTTATTTGCAGTAAATGCATTTTACACAGTAAAAACATTCAAATCACTAAAAACCAACACATATCACCAAAAAGACAATGATAGAGAAGAATACACAAAAAGAAGCTACTAGAAAAACTGATTATTACATTCCATTTTACAGATTATTACATTTAATTTATAGTAATTTATAATTACTGTGTTAAAAGGCTGTCTTTACAAATGAAATCAGTACGAGTGGTACAAGTTTATTTTAAAAATGTCATCAGATGGTTTCATGTAATTTTTTTCCCATTAATTGAAAACAGAAAATTATTTTTTTGTGATGAAGAACGTCTGCCAGTTACGGGAATGTCAGAAAGCGGTTTGTGGCAGTGAATTTTTAAGGGTAAAAGGTATATTTTAGGAACAGGTGGGGATCTGGCTGAGAGAGCCTGTCGTGTTTGTCCAGGGAGGGGTTCTGCTAATGAAAACAAGGCTTTTTTCTGTGCAGATACTTTAGGCCCCAGGATGGCTTTAGAGTTATCAAAGTCAAGATCTAAACGTGCACAGAAAAGAAAGTTCCGTGTGTGTGTGTGTGTGTGTGTGTGTGTGTGTGTGTGTGTGTGTGTTGTCAAGACCGATAACATTTGCAACACTTTAACCCAGCGAGATAGCAAATCCAGATGAGTGGTGTAAGAGAACCCCCAGCCTGTTAACTGATGTGAGACCAACAGACCAAACTGGCCCTAGAACGCTGTGGTACATGACACACTGTTCACATCTCCATTTATTTATTTTCCATAATCACGGCAAAGACACTCTGGAGAGACGTTAGGCCTTCTCCCATGATCCTCCTCCTTGATGGCAGCTCTTCACGAAATGTTTGCATGTTTGGACACAGGTTTGCCAGACTGTTTCTTTCATGTTAGAAATGATTTATTACCTGGAAGAAAATGCAACCTAATGTAATGTCTCAGAACCCAAAAGTGAATGGAATGTTAACATGGATTTTGTTCCTTTATGGGTTTTTTTTTGTTTTTACTCAGATAACTATAAAACGTGCGGCACATTTCGAACTAGAGAAACACAAATGTCAGTAGCTTCATTTTTGGACTCATTATAACATTGAGTGAGTGTCACATTTTACTACACAATTCTGCAAGCTCTCATGGATGTTTTGTATCTTATTACCCATTTATATGTCATATATTAGTGCAATAATCTATGAGGTTACCTTTTCACACAAAGACAGAGCTGGTAAAAGAATTATAGTTTCTACCCATTTATTATTTCTTCAAGACAATTGTCTTACTATGCCCTGTATCCTCATATGATCCATCAGCAGAAGAATTCTGATTCTTCAACCTACTGTAGCTCCATTCACCCATGATATTTTCTGTAGCTCACTGCACATACAGGACATAAGACTGCTAAATGGTGTGAAGTTTTAAATAATATTTAAAAAATCAGAGCTGAAGCATTGCAATCCTTCATTGTGCTCAAAGATCACAATGTTGTTTCTTTTAGGCAACTCATTCGATATCATGAGCCAAATGTATATGGTGTTTTAGGTGGGATTTTTTTCTCTGACTATGGGCTGTGGTACCACCTGCCCAAATACTGACCAGCTGAGCAGAGGTTGCATCTGATTGAGTCAGCTTCAGTTGAACTATTTCAGAGCTTGTGTGGAGGAAAAAGTAATCAAAACCTGTAACACAGCAGTGCACGTTGATAGGAAAAAATCCATGCATATGAAAAGCTTTTTGTAAGGGAACAGCTTAGGTATGGAGAAGCAGCTTGTTGAAAAGTATCAGTTCGTGTTATCTATAAACAGTGTTTTCTTGGCTGAACTCCCTCACAGAAAGAGTTAAGAATCTCCCAGAGTGTCAGCACTGTGTATTTGCGTGATTAATAAATTTGTTAGTGTGTCCATTAGCCCCACAGTGATTGATGGTATTGTTTTAAGCCAGGGAGGTTTGGAAGACAGCATGATTGTTTCAGTTCTTGGCAATGTCTTTGAAAAGGGAAAAAAAAAACTGAGAAACTGAGACGTGAAATACAAATGTAGTGAGAGTGCGAGAGGGGGTGAATGCTCTCTTTAGAGTTATCATTAAGCTTGTTGAAATATTTGTAAATCACCCTTATGGGTTTGCTTGTTTAGGAGTTTTTCGATTGTTGACATTTTACATATTTCACCAAGTACTCAAGAAAGGGGGTAACTGAGCCCACTCCAGACCAGTTCTGAGCCAAGCCTCTTCCCTCTACAGGAATATGAGCCTCTATTGACCCGAAAGCTTAGGGATTCATCTCAACTCACCACTGTTGCCATCTGTAATGCAAAGAATTTGCAATAGATAAACAAGCCATGATATGCATTATTTTGTGTTTAGATTTTGTTTTTTTTTATTATTAGCATTATTATTACAAGACTTTTAAAATTCCGCTTATCCTTGCTGACATGGACCGCAGCATTTCCGACACTTCTTTTCCCCTGGAAGCATTTTACTAACAAAGAAACCAAAATAAAAAAACATCCCGCAACACTCTCACGGTGGTCTTTGCAAAGTATGTATAGACATTCCTGATGGAAGTCAGAAAATCCCAGCTGCATATAAAGATGTTGATTCCACACTAAAAAGTAGACAAAGAAACACAATGTTTCGGCTGTTGAGTGTTCTTCAGACTTACACTTTCACACCTAAAGAATGATCAAGAGCCAAAACATGGTGATTTTTTTTCTTTTTCAGCATGGAATTAACCTCTGCTTGTTCCTTTGTAGATCATACATTGTCACAGCTGCCCATTCTTCGGTTCTTGAAGAATTCCCACTTTTAATGCATCTCAGTTATGCTACACTTTATAAATGAGCTTTCTTTGATTATCGATTTGACAATATTTCATTTTTTCTACAAACTTGTTATTTTATTGCACATTTTCAGTACATTTAATCTAACCTCTTTTTCCTAATCAATGGATGCATACATGTCAGTCTACAATTGCCAATCAGACCTCAACAGCATGACCTGGGGTGGTGGGAGCAAACTCCACACAGACAGACGCTGGGACCCTGGACTCCCTTAGGTTTTACTGTAGGATAGCCAGGGGCATTTTTAAGGAGAGTCTTTATTGTCAACAAGCTATGCAGGGAAAATTTCAAGGAAAAGTCATTGTCACAATTTATGTTTATAACTGCATTTTAAAAACCAAAGAGATGCAAAATGCAGGGCTTCTTAGTAGCTCAACCAGAAATGGCCCCAGACTGGACCCTGTAGTCCAGTGATTAGTGGTTCAGATCAGGCCATAGTGTCAGCCAGGGACAACAGTTCCTGGGATTCTACTTGGTGCTGTGAATCTGACCAAGGTCTTCCAGTGTTGGGTGAGTTGACAATGTCTAGTGTCCTTTGATCATGACCGTGTTTTACTTTCTGAGTGTGTAATGGCTTGGACGTTTTTCAAAGTGTCCAGTCAGACCCCCCCTGTGAAGTCTAAGCTCTCACCTTGGCGAAGGGGGCTTGCAGTTTGAAAGTGCAGCTTTTGGAACACGTGTGTATGTTGTTATCATCTCTAACGCGCTAGTAAGAATCTCAAAGCACAGAAATATCCCCTTTGTCTCCAACACAGCTAGCCCTCAATCATCCTCTGAAAGGTCTTACGCTTACCTCGGCAAAATGACTGTATCCACCTTTACTAATGCTGCCGGTTTGGTTTGGTTTTTGCTCGTTTACGCTTGGCAAATCAAAATGGAGAGAAAATGGGAATATAAAAAAATCAGCAATTCAGAAATTAACAAAATACAAGCTCAACCACAATTTCTCATGTGGTGGGAACCTACACTACACTATTGCTTGATCCAGGGTTGAGAATGTGTTTTAATCAGGCAAGTCGACACCTTTACAGTCCTGTTGGAAAAGCGAACAATGAACCTTAGTGAGCAGCTCTGGGTGTGTGGGACAAGGGGTTAACGTGAGGTGAAAAAGAAACAAGCCGAAAAGCACATTTTAAGCCTTTTGCAAATTCATCATTCTAGTTTGACGTATCAGGTGCCACCACTGTGAGTGCCAGCAGCTTAGGAACACTTTTGTTGAGGTGCACAAACACTCCTCGGTCCCTCATCAGCCGTCTCCTTTAAGCTCCTTCATCTGTGTTACACTGTTCTTAGCCCTGGAGCAAAGATGGTCACGTGCCCCAGCAGCTGAAACTCTGCCAGTGTACATATCCCTGCCATGTTGGTTTTCCTTTGTCTGATTAAATAAAATGTAGAAGTGGGAAGGACACATTTTTTTTATCCTGTCCTGTTTACTTTATTTCAGTAGGACAATTTAAAAATGATATGTGAAATATTTCGGTCCTGGCTTGGGATGGCGAGCTGAGATTTTTTTAGGCCACAAATCCCTTGATGGTTCTCATTTTGCGGTCGAACTGCAATTTTACAATTCTCACTGTTTTGGGTTCTTTCCCAGTATCCTCACTGGAAAACATAAATATTCGGTGCAGAAAACAAAATAAAACAAACCAAATCCTTGACGCTGTGTGGATGTGCTGTTCTGCCGAGGCCCTGGCCTGAATGGAGCATCTTGCACAAAGTTTCACATTTCACCTCATCGGTGAAGGCGTTTGTACATTTATTGCACATTTACTTTAAATGACTTAACTGAAGCTTTTATTTAATTTGTTTGATTGGATTGGCTTGTATGATTTGAGAATGTTGTGGAACGTTTTTCCTCACAGTAGCCAAAATCTACAGAGAGCACAGCAGTGTCTTAATGCAGTGCTTAAAGTAACAACATGTACTATGCCCAGGCAGTGGTTCATGCTGTGAGCTGGTGGAGGGTGGATATTTGCTGAAAAGAATTCACAGCTGATTCAGAACATGTGGTGCTGTAAGGTGGGATCAATTAAGGGGATCTGTTAGGTATTCGTCCGTTACCAGCACAGCTGGTGATCAAGTAAGATCTGAGATTGCTCAGATCATACCTGACCTGATCTCTAGAGAAACAGGTAATAGGTTTATTCCATGTTGAAAAGAGAAGAAAGAAAACACAACGTTTTGGCCGTGGAGCGCACCCGAAGAAGGCGCCGCTCCGCAGTGAATCAGTGAATCAGTGAAGCCGCAGTGAATCGATGAAGTTTTTATTTTGTGAAGAATGTGTTCCTGGCTTGATTGGATAAGTGTGAAGTCTTTGGGGCATTCCAGTGCTTACAAGTCCCGTGTCTATCTTGTGGGAAACAACACCACTTAATTCCTTTTCCTTCACCAGCACAGCAGCCCTTCGTCCTGTCTGTCCAAAGCCCCAGAGCCGCGCCCTTCATTTCGAAAAACAATCGCTGTAATTTATTTGTGTGTCCAGACATCCAAATTATATTTGTACCATTTTTGTGGATTTTTACTGTCTTAGGAATATATAGATAGAGATGTTAGTGGGCAGACTAATTTTATTAATTGCTCTCAGCATATTTCACAACAATAGATCTTTGGGAAAACAATGGTTATTATTAATGACTATTATTTTCTCTGATTGAGTCCCCACCCTTCGAACCCAGGCCATTGGCTGTGCTCAATCCTAAATGATCCTGCAGGGCTGCAATAAGGGCATGGCACCTCTAAGCTAGTACTTATGGTTAACAGAGTAGGAGGAAGGCTCTCCATTCAGCACGGATAATAGTCTATTCTGTCTACTCTGCTGTCTGGTTAATTTTTTTATTATGTTCATTATCACAGTCTAAGGGAATGGCAGATAGCCAGACAATGTATACACTTACACCCCTAGGGCAGTTCTCTCTTTCTCATCATCAGACTGGTTTATGAGCCTGTCTTACAGAAATATGACTGATGTTGGCAGCATTCTAAGTGTAATTTAAAGCAACACGTTCCTGTTTCACCTGTTCATTTGTTTTTGTTTCATTTCACTGGCTGCTTCGACAGAGTAGAGACACTTTGTCGGGGGCAGAAATTGGTTTATGTTTGGGGGTGACAAGGTTTCAGGGCTGGGAGCATCCCAGAAAATGGGGTGAAGCAGGACACCGTGGTTGTGTTGCAAGTTGTCTTGTTAGATATCCTGAGTTAGTGACCTAAGGTATAGAATTTTATCTGGTCCACAATAACGACATTGATATCTGAAAGTTTTCTGAAATTGCTGAATGTGCAACAAATTAAAGAGTTGTTTGTTGGCTTGATGTATTTCACCAAAACACTGTGTTTATTTACAGTTTTCAGGAATAAGAACTGTAGCTTGGTTAAGTGACATGTAAAGCAAATGTTTTGTGAAATGATCTTTATTACTTTTAGGGAGCAAGAAGGGAATTCATATTCCCAGTGAATTCTGAATGTTGTGTTAAGTGATTCTGTATTGTTAAATGTGGGTTTTGTCTATGAATAGTCACGTAACATTAAATCTGTTTCTCCCATGTGCTCAGAATATCGGTCATTACTGTGTGACAGGTATTGAAACACGTGGTTTGCTTTGCTTACGCCCCAAACGTCATTGAGCTTCCTTACCTCAAACAACATACTGTAAATTTCATGAAATAAAAACAAACGCCAACATGTAATCTTGGTTATTAGGCTGATTTGACTAATGGGGACCAAAGAGTACCTATTTGACAAGCCCCCAAATCCCCACCTGGTGATGCATGCACTGAAGGAGGTATAACTGCTAATTACTGAAAATCTGGGCTTATTAACATTCATGATTCATAAGAATAAGGGTGGAAAATTCTCACACCCTGCACATCAGTCAATTACCCAGTACGTGACAGGAGCTTAGAGTAATAACACACGGCTTGCAGCCCAAAGACATTCCCTCGGGCCATTGATGTTCTTTTAACAAAGCAGTGGAATGTGGGACCTTACCAGTCCTTAGCCAGTTCTCAGTGCATCATCCCGGGTCCAGCCTGAGTACTTTGAAACGATAGATATGTGGTAGTGTTGATAAACATCTTACATATTGTTTCCCCTTAAACCCCACAAAAAGCCGGCACATCAAATTCAAACCTGCTTAGGAAATGGGAAATGTGACCTCTGCTTACAGCTTTATCATTGATCAATTTAAAAAGAAATAATAAACTGAAGCATTGACACATCACCTGAAGCTTTCTTGCTTTTGCTTTACTAGTTTTCCATACAATGAAAACTTGAGAACTCTGTCATATTAGTTTCAGAGTATTCCTGGAGAAAAGGGGCAATTGTTCTTGTAATAACAGTTTTATGATCCCCCTGGGGTTTTTATCTGACATAATTGTACATTTGCATGTTGGAGCTCAGATGGTAGGATGAAGACTAGTTTGGGCTTAACGTTAAGTTAGGACAAGCAGACGTCTGAATTAAATTGTCTGTGCTGCCTGTTTGTGTTTTTTTTTTGTTTCCCTGTCTCCTGCAGAGGCCCCTGCATATGATAGAACAAGTCCCGATAATAAATAATGTACTGTACAGAAAGTCAATGCCCATGAGTTTGTTTGATCTCCGAGAAAGCAGGCGAGCAGGCAAGCAGGCAGGCCAAGAGCAGCCAGCTGCCATATCTTGAACACACAGTGGTGATGCAGAACAAGCGGTTCTGTTCTGAAAACATCTGGCTGTAATCAGAGTTGATGGAGATGGTGGGGGAGGTGGGTGGATTCTTGTCTGATAAAGCACAAGCGACCAGACTCTCATAAAAAGGTTATTAAAGCCACCATAGGGCATAGTCTGAAAGATCAGATCTGTGTATTATATAGATTAGTGGATCTGTAAATTACATGGTTTGTATTAAGGGATAAGCATACAACTTTCTTCATTTAATCACTGATTTAATCACTGACGAGGGATTTTCTCATTTGAGTTGTCCTTCCATCCCTTTTCTGTTCACCTCTTCCCATTCAGGGTCATGGTGGAGCCGGAGTCCATTCCGACAAGCAACTGGTGCAATTCAGGACACACCCTGGACAGGACAGGAATTAATCACAGGGCAGACGCACTTGCACCAGGGCCAGATTTCCCTCAAGCCTATTCACCTATCAGCCTGTGTTCCAGCTGTGGGAGGAAATCTGAGCTCCCAGAGGAAACCCACATGAAAACAGGGAGAACACACAAACTCCACACAGACGGTACCCCAGAGCCGGAGCTGAAGCCAGGGCCTCAGCGCTGAAAAGTATGTTCTCCCCATGTGCCCGGGAGTCTCCTCCAGGTGCTCTGGTGTCCGCCCACAGTCCAAACACACACTGGCAAGTAATTTGGCGTCTGGGAAAGTTGGTCCTGGTGTGAAAGGCTGTGTCCTGCCGTGCGCCGGCGTCCCGTCTGGAATATACCCTGCCAGGATAGGCTCTGGCTCCCCCATTGCCCTGAGTTGGCTGAAATGGTTAGGAAATGGAGGGATGTGTGCAGTAATCGAGGCATATTGAGACAAAGGAATTGTGGAGTTGGCTTACAACGAGCTAGTTTTTGCGGGATGAAGAAAACCCAGGGCAACACACCGAACAAGCGTGAAACAAACACATATGCTGTTTTAAAAGCTTATAACTTAATGCTATAAGCATAGGGAATAAATTGCAAAACCACGAGGCTATTGCATTTACAAGTAATTATGATATTTTAGCAATAACTGAAACGAGGATTTGAAAGGCGGCAGCTTGGTGGCACAGTGGTTAGCATTGCTGCCTTGCAGCGCTGAGGCCCCAAGTCCAGGTCCAGATCTGGGGTGCTGTCTGAGTCACATTTGTATGTTCACCCTGAGTTTGTGTATTTTTCCTCTAGGTGCTCCAGTTACCCTCCACAGCCCAGAGACATGCTGGTAGGCTAATTGGCTTCCGGGAAAATTGGCCCTTGTCAGTGTGTGCTTGTGTGTCTGTTTGTCTGCATGTGCCCTGTGAAGGACTGGTGTCCTGTCCAGGGTGTGTGTGTCTACGTGTGCCCTGTGAAGGACTGGTGTCCTGTCCAGGGTGTGCGTGTCTACGTGTGCCCTGTAAAGGACTGGTGTTCTGTCCAGGGTGTGTGTGTCTGCGTGTGCCCTGTGAAGGACTGGTGTTCTGTCCAGGGTGTGTGTGTCTGCGTGTGCCCTGTGAAGGACTGGTGTCCTGTCCAGGGTGTATCCCGCCTTGCACCTCTTGCTTGATGGGATAGGGTCCAGCTCCCCCACAAGCCTGAAGTAGAAGAAGCAGTTAGAAAAAGTGGATCAATGGATTTGGAGGGATGATGGAGATGACTGTCAACATAGTGAGTGAGAAATGTTTTAGGAAGATTGTCTGGTTTTAAACGGTGGCAGGATGGGACTTTATGTTGAAAATAACTTGCAAGATAGAGATCCATCCCAAGCTATTGGTTACAGGCACTTTACAATCTATTTTGGTGAAATTGGTAAATAGGAATTCTAAACTCTTAACAACAGCTGAATACTATAGACCAATTAAAGCAGAAATAAGTGCAAGTAGTTTATTGTTTGGTGAAATCCTGACAGTATGAATCAATGGAGGTGTTATGTTATTGAGAGTTTTCAGTTTTCCACAACATGACACAGGAAATGGACTTGTTTGAAATGTTTAAATCAATTGTTTAATGAGTTTGTAAAGTTCTGCAGTTTGTAAAGGCACCTGCTAGTGAAGATTATCCTGTTGGTCTGATGCTCGCAAACAACCAGGATAATTCTGAGGGAGGAGACTGTGATGTAGTTAGCAAATAAATTAACTTTTCAGATAATACAAAAATAAAAGGCATGGCAAACACAGAGCAAAGTTCTCTTGTGCCAGGGAATTGCAAAAAAGCCTTGCTGTCTGTGAATAATCATGGATCGGGCTGACGCATGCAAGGTTCAACGAGATGCACTGTCAGTAATCACACACACACTAGACATGTTGTGTGGGTGATCCTGAGGTGCAGGAAGTTCCACATGAATGGGATCTGGGTGTTTATACAGATTCCCTTACTTTCTCTATGAGACAATGCGGATAAGCAACAAAAAAGGCAAGCTCAGTGCTTGATAGAATAAAAACCTGAGACAATGTGCTTCACTGTACATTGAATTATCCAGAGCTGATTTAGAATATGGTGCTCAGTTTTGGTCATCATACCACAAAAAGGACATTTGTTAAAAGAAGAAAAACAAGACTGGTTCCTGGTCTCTCCATATATGGACAAGTTACTGTAATACTGTACTGTAAATAAAATCCTCCAGGATATTGACAGGGTCAACTCAGGAGACTGTTCCATGCATAGTATTGAAACGGGGACTTGTGATCACAATTGGGAACTGAAAGGGAAATAATTTAGCCTGAGTGTAGGAAACACTTTATTACATAAAAGGGTTTGTGTGTCTGGAACTGGTACCCAGCCAGTGAGATCAAATTTGAGTTTAATTTCAATACTCAACCGCTAAGTGAGCAATATAAGCTCTCCTCTCATTTCCAGCTTTTCTTTTCTTGTGCGCTGTTTGACATTTCACTTGTATTTCTGTTTCATGCCTTTTAAAGACACTTTTGTTTGGCTGAGGGAAATGGTCATCCTGACAGTGGAGCAGATGAGGGCAATGTTGCAAAGACGGTGAATCGCTGTTTGCAGATCGGTAATGCAGATTAATTTCTTTTTGAGTTGAGAGGTGGGTGAACATGATTGTTATCTGTATGCGTGTGTCTCAACCGTACAGGACTTTCCCTCTGTGGAATCGTTGTACCCGTTAAGGAGTAGCATTATGTTTTAATTGATTTTAATTCTATAGCTTATTTTAAATGTGTTGCAGTTTTTGTAGTAAATGGCTGACAATGCTGTTGAAAACATCTTGAAGGATCTTCTGTATTGTGTAAAAGATGGAGTGGCAAATGGTATTTTGAACACTCCTGTACAAAGGGGTTACTTCATATAGAAAATGATAAAGCAATTAAAACGGTACACCACATGGATAAATTAAAATGCTAACAAACCTTTAGGTTGGTAAAACCAAAGCAAAATAAAACTAGATTACCCAGATGAATGAAATGTAAAGAGTTTTAATGGTTTTCTTTAAAAACGGCTCTTCGAGCACATACCATACCTGGACTGTGCTGTCCATGCAGAGGAGCTCTTTTTAGCAAGTGCTCTGAGTCTGAGAGAGGAAACTCCAAACATCTGAAGAGCAAACAGCCCGGCTCAGCGTGTGGTTTGGGTCTTATGATGCACAACTTCAGCGATGACACACACAGGCCCTTAGTGGAAGGATGACAGAGCATCTGTTTCACATGACTTTGGTCAATCCCAGACTGCTGGCCATGAAATAGCGAGGAAGCAAGTTGTTTTTGGTGCGCACTGAGCAATATGAAAGGTCAAAGCGAGCAGCAGGGATCATATGTATATGTGTTATAGAACAGAAATTTTGATTTTGCCAAGGTACTCCAAATTGTAATGCCACAGCTGCTTTTTTTTTTGCATTCTGGGTGGTTTCATGTTTAGACAAGCTGGTCTTTTTGGAAAAAACTAACACACACACACACATTTCTCCAATCGAAACAAGAAAATGTCCTTGTTTCAGTCCCACACTCGGTTAACACATGCAGGTCCAATTCCCTTGTCATCACTTTCTGGAGGTCAAAATATTATTGATCACAGTCCGTTGATGAACTGCTCACTCCTGTGGTATCGCAGGTCCGTCTGTGATAGAATGCACATACAGACGGGTCGTATAACAAGAGAAGCTTATTTTTGCGATGATGATCTCTTATTTTCAAGGGCATTTCCAGCCCTGAAGAACACTATAAACTTAGGCATATTAATAAATGAGCTTATTGGCTTGAGTTTTTCAAATCTTCCTAGTTAAATAATGCGCATTGTTCACACCCTAATTTTATCAACGTGCTTTAACTGTGGTGACTCTAAGTGAACCTTTGCTGTTTCAGTGGGTTGTTTCGATCCCTTGCTGTGTTGTCATGAATAGCTTGACACCAGTCCCATCCTGTGCGACAGGAGCAAGTGGCCGTCGGTTATCTGTGGGAGAGGGGCGCTCCTCTCCGCCCGCCGGCGCGCTGCGCCTCCGCGCTGTCCCCAGGACCAGTCACACTTCAGTCACCGCAGGAAGAGCGGCACGCCGGCGATGGAGTACCGCGCTGACGTGCGCGTTTCGGGGCCTCCGAGACCCCCGTGTCTGCGCATGCAGCAGGCTTAGTTTTCTGTCTGAATCAAGCCCGCGCGCTGGCACAGCCGCCAGCCAGTCCCCCGACCCTCCTCGTCCACCTCACGCCTCCTCCTCACTATCAGATCAGCCTGTGCCCAGTATCAGTCTCCTTCTCGGCTTTTATCTTCTTGCCATGTTTGCTAGTCAAGGTTATTTTTTGATTATTTTGCTTCAAGGCATTCACTTTTGACTTAAGCTCATGCGTGCTCGCAGAATTTTTTTTAGCGATGCCTTATTCTTTTGTCAAAGACAATTGTTAAACATAAGGTTTTGTTGTAGAAAGAGTGGTGCATTAATATGTATTCTCCAATCTGTACTTTATTTGAGCAGTTATGCTGATTGCTGATCATTCTGCAATTTGCTGTAAAAAAAGCTTATAGTGGCATCAACCAGCCAACGGTGATGTGGAATCAACACCGAATAATGAAATCATTCTTTCACATTGTTTACAATGGTTTTAGGTTGTTTTTTTTTTTAGTGCAGGATCGGCATTTATTTAGGAATATCTGCAATGGTGAAGGTGAACATTAACAGCATAAAGCATTTCAGTCATGTAAAACCTGAGCAAAACCTTCTCGGTTTCACCAAAGTCATTCAGTATTCAACCTGTAGGGTCACTGATTCATCAGCCTATGAATTCCAGACGTTACTGGGGTTATATACAAATCTAGGATTAAAGGATATAACGGCTTATTTAGAGACACCACATTTAAAGGTGTGAATGAAGGAGCTCTCCGACACCACATAAGAATTGTGAGAGTTTCCTGCCACACCGCTGGATAAGAAGAAAAAAAACAAAGAAGGATCAAAACGACAAATCTCATCAAAATGACATACGTTTGAAACTGTGTCTTTTGAAACTTGTACCAGCAAATTTTCATTTGTTTTTTTCGTATTCAGAACTCAGTGAGTAGAAAATCTTGGAATTCACATGACTCTTCAAGATACCAATTAAAAAACAGAAAAACACATCAATGAGCAAGTGTCTTTCCTCACCATGAAAGAAAGACACATGGGTTTTTCTGCTGTGTTGAATATGTAATTATAGTCTGCCATTCTGCTAAATGTTAACAGCACAGCCTTCTTCAGTTTCTCACAAATGCAGTCCTCATTCTGTGTTACCTACAGGCAACAGATAATTGGTTCATGAGATAGACAGTGTCACCTCTTCACGAGAATGAATGGTACTTTGTAAAAATGCTGCTGCCCAAGCCATTATTTAACATGAGAGTAAAATAATATTAGATCCTGCATGTGCAGAGGTCTGGTGCCAGTTCAAAATAGGAAAGTGTGGCTTTCCAATCATTTATATTCCTGAAACCTGTAATTAGCATTCCATCCCTCCACAGTATCAATACAATAATTGTGTAGGATCTGGAAGGAGTTTCAAAAATATTGTACTAGTTATCAAAATCTAGAATTGTGTGCAAACGTCTACACTTTTCACAGAATAAAAAGCTTTGTAGTAAACGGGAGCTAAGAACCATAGAAGATACGCATTACTAAAAGTATTACAGTTTTTGATAAATTGTTTCTATCTGAATAAAAAATTAACTAGAGCCCATTATACCTTTTGCAAAAGTCATTATGTATATTCCACCAAAGAAACAGATGCAAGGAGGGACAGAGATGTGACATGCACTGTATATTTATATGCCTTAGTTGCTGTATGGATGGTATAGTTTTGTAAATACAATCACTGTGACACAATGTTAGGTTTGCTGTAACAATAGCTTTGGTTTGGTGGTAGAACACAGTGTGCTCAAAATGAGCCTCAAATTGGTCCTAATCATATATTGCAGGGCAGTGATTTACCCCACAGCACACAGGCCCTTACAAAGAATCCTCTCATACTGCACTTACTCTTTTTTTTCAAAAACAAATTATCACAGACAGAATTTGGCATCGCAGCATCAGCCTCTGGACATCTCCAGAGCTGTGCTAAAAAAAAGATGATTTGACCCAGCTTCCAACTTCTGTTACTCACTGCCATGAGAGCTAAGAGCCCTGGCCTGTTGGTGCTACACCAGCAATGACTTGTAAGAAGTATATCGCAAGCCTGCTTGTCAAGTGAAAGAGCTGATCATCGGCATATCTGAAATATAAAGCACTTTGATGGCCTGACACAGTGCACATTAGTCCACATAAAAGAAAATCATTATTAGGACATCAGTAGATAAAATATTGAGAAATGTGATTTTTTCTTTAAATTTTGTATTCTTGTTGAAAGTACCTTTTAACAACTGAATGACATCATGCAGCCTGCATTTCAGGCATGACAGTAATTCTTACTATGTGTTGCAAAGCTCTTTTCTGCAGCTTTAAAATTTGAGCACTCCCCTAAAAAATCCTGTTCATGAATTTTTTAAAAATTTTCAGCTTTGTGTGGCTGCTGTGTTCTGTGCACTGGGCTGATTTATTAACCCTACAAGGTATAAAATGTGATGACGTTTTAGAGATGTTGACTTGCCCAGAACTGAATTGAACCACCAGTTGTTCTTGCACTGGCCTGTGCTTCTCCAGCATGGGGTGAAAGAGGACTTGCATTCACCTCTGGCACCTTCATCTCTTAGAGCCACAGACCACACGATGTGCTGCAAGGACCATAGTGCCTGACAGGAGAGTTAGTGCTGACTGGCTGGAGCAGTGCATCCCTCACAGGCATCACTACACACCTGTGGGCACCTGGCAAGTTGTTGGTATCATTTTTATACCAAGAGTCCAAAATGGCCCTGGCTAAATGCCAACCCTACCCATGATGTACTGCTCCGGGACCGCTGGCTGACAGACTTTTGCTGGTTGACCCACAACAGAAAGGGAGCCTGGCCCCAAAAAAAAATATTTTAATGGAGAGGTGGAGACAGTTTCATGCAAATATTTTAATCCAGCTCTTCTTGGCAATAAAAAAAGCCCTGTTTTTTAAAGCATGAGATAAAATTGTAATTCAGAATTGAACTTGACCAGCATTTCCGTATCTGTTGCACCTTGAATCTTTGCAGTTAAATGTTTTTATAAAATATCAAAAACCTAGAAGGCCATGTGGCTCCTATGGCCGTGATCACCTGATAGTCTACTGAGGAACTCAGTCAGAGCTCCACCCTGGACAGTGGCTTTCCGCCCAGCCTTCCTCCCCTCACAGCTGCCCAACTTCCCCATCTGATCTGATCCACCAGGGCCAGCACTGAGCATCAGCTCGAGCTCACGGCCACCGGCCAAAGACGCAGCTCCTGAGCTTTGGCAGTTTTGGAGGTCAAGAATTTCTCTCTCAAAGGCCTGAGTGTCAGATTGTCTCCATTAAGCCTAACTCTAGAAAAAAGACACAATAGCTGTCTTTTTAATGCAGCTCTGAAGAAGTTACTCCATTCTGCATTTTGTGCAAATGATTGCTTAATCCCCTTTGCGGTGACAGAGGGATATGGACTTATATCCTATGGGTGAATAACGGTTCTTCTATCCAACACTTGCAAACTACTTCATTTGGTTTTGTACTGTTAATTTCTGCCCTGTTTTGCAAATGGCTTTAGAAGTGGAAATAAGATACATGGGCACTGTAGGAAGATTTTATTACAGCTAAAGAGATAATGTCTTTAAACACTTGTTGATCTGTCTGGGCATAAGAAGTAACAACACAAAGCTTTGCAGTGTGTGCCTGCAGTTATAATAGTTAAGCACACTGTGTATAAAAAATGAGACAACAACTGTAAAATGCCTTTATTAGCGGTCTGGGAGACATGGATTTTATTTTATATTTCAACTGTAGGTATCCATAACAAAACGTTAATCTCTGGTGCATAAATTTTGACTAAGTAAAATACGAAAAAAGACAATGGCTCTGTTCATGTACATTTTAGATGAAGATATGTATGAATAGATAGAAAAAGTCCTGTACTTTTACAAATGAATATGTCATGTCATTTACCAAACCGCTTTATACCACACGGTGTCGCGGGAAGCCGGAGCCTACCCGGCCAGCAACGAGCGCAAGGCAGGGTACACCCTGGACAGGACACCAGTCCATCGCAGGGCCAGTGCAAGCCAGTCACACATGGGGACAATTTGGAGGCCACGGTAAAGGCTGAGGGGGGAAATTTGGCCCGGACACCGGGATAACTCCCTACTCTTCTCGAGAAATGCCAAGGATTCCATAATGCCCACTGAGAGGACCTAGGTTTAACGTCTCATCCGAAAGACGGCAAATGATATATATATATAAACAGTATATACTGAGTCTCAAGAGTAACTTATCACCTATAACTGCAACTAACACACAAAGTTATAACCAGGGAAATTATAATCTTTGACAATGACAAATGACTGGTTCTGGTGCATTGACATTTTAATGAACAGTCATGACATACTGTAGAAAAATCCATTTTGCTGGTTAAAAATTGTCACTGTGTTGATCTACTGTGAAAAATCACAAGCCAGTCATGTTTGTGCCTACCGCTGGAAACAATACAAGCTGTATATCTACTGTACATCATACTTTGTAACTGGTTGGTGCTGTTTGGAATTTTGTCCAGTTCGTCTTATAGATCCAGTACACCCATATGCTTGTTCAGTGGTCTTTGAGCCCTAGAGCATCCCAATTCATCCCACTTGTGTTCACTGGGGCTCAGATCTGCTGAACAGGGCATCCATAGCCTAACTCTCACTTGCTCATCTTGCAAGAAAAACAGCATTACACAAGCATCGGGAGGGTGTGTTGTTCTGCTGGAATGATTGTCACATCAGGATGAGCCCTCAGTAAGGACAGAAAGATGGCTCCCAGGGCTTGATCAATGTAGTGCTGTGCAGTCAAGTTGTCATCAGTCTCTATGGTTGGAGTTCTGTAATGATTAGAAAGTACTGCCCAGACCATCACACTTGAAACTCCCCAATAATTTGTCTGCTATCTTTCTGTAGGTCCGTGCCAGGGTGGTCTACATAAAACCTAGACTTATCAATAAAGAAGGTGATAGTGGTTTCACTGCTGATGAGTCCTCCCAAGATATTACTCCAACATAACGGCACAAAGGATTTGTTATCTTTATAAGCAGGGGATATTGGTTCCAGAAACTTTCTGTGGTTTTCTTTCTCTCTTTTTACCAGGCTTGACATGCAGCTGATTAAATCACTTCATCACCTGTGCTCAATCAGCTCTAATGAGATGATGTAGTGGTTGTGGAACAAAGTCACTCGAGTGTATCACAATCAGTAATGAATGATGAGTTAATCAAAAGGATGCCATAAATGTTTAATCAATATCCAAAATCTGTATGCTTTATTGTTCTAAAAACATGCATAAACAGAGTGATATGTTTCCTTTAAAGCTCAGTATATATTAGCTCTTGCACTATCACAACCACTGGAGATTTTATGACTTGTAATCCTTACTTTTGCATTTACCATATAGTCAAGTTAAGACCCTTATTAGAGCTCATTAACATAACATAGAAAGATCTGACCAGTGTAACATAGATACTGTATGTACAATATGTTTCTTACAAGAACATAAAACATTTGAGAATTTATAAACTTGCGTTTGGTAGTTAGCAACCCATCGCTCCCTGGATCCCATCCAACTATTTCTTGAAAGAAGCGTTGCCTTTAGATCTAACAGTACGGCTGGATAGTTTGATCCATACTACCACGACCCTTTGTGTAAAATAGGGGGTACCCTCCAAGGTGATGGTGGCTCTTTAAGTTGCTGTGAGTCATGGGAAACATATTAATCAGCTCCTGCTATATCACCACACTTTGGAGAACTGTCTTCTCATTACCCGTTTGCATCCGTGATGCTGTTTCCATCTCACTCTGGCAGGAATTCTGATTAAAGCTAACTGACATGTATTCCCATGAATCACATCTGCAGCTGCATGCCCTTCAAAACCTCCCATAACCCTGCAGGGCGCTCATATATATTGTATGTTACACCTTCAGGTTCAGATTATTTGCATAATGACAACTCGTTTGTCAAACAACGTGTTTCTAAATTTAAAAAAATTGTTTTCCTTGTTTTCCAATTTGAGTTCACTGTGAATGAGCCACAGAATAACTGGGCAGAGATAAGAAGTGTTGTCAACTTGCATGTGAGCACTTTTATATATACACATAAACCTTAAAGGTTTTGATATTCCGAATGTTATCAGACTGCAATGTCCCCTGCCCCCTCACACAAACCTCACACCGCTTCACATCCAGTAATAGTATTATGGTCTAAGATTACAAACTCACAGTTCAGCACTATTAGCTGCGGAGCAGTCGGGGCCTTGTGACATGGCACAGAATTCCTGCTGATCTTCCATTCTGCCTCCAGTATACAGCCCTAGAGTCCTTCCTTAATCTGTTTCATTAGCGATTCCTTTAAAAGTTAGCCAAGAAAAACCTTCAGCTTTCCTATAAGATTTAAGTGTTATGCAGAACAATGCTTTCCTTGGGGAATCATTTACAATCCTGTGGTTTATTTTTTCTGGGGAATTTTAAAATTAGGGAGGTGGGGATTTAAATAGCATTCTGTGCCGTGCAGGCCAGTTCCTCACATACTCTTAGGCTGTAGGCACCGCAGAAAGTTAATATCCTTTAAAGTAATTCGTAATGCAGGTTTTTTTTTTCTGCATGCATGTAATGCTAAATTGTGTGTGCTGGTGCATGGCACAGAAATGGAATATGGAGTAATCTGATTACAAGGGAAAGAAAAGTGGCATGAAGTTGAGTTTTAACTCCAACCTGTGAACTTTCAGCGAACTTGAGTAAATATGAGGGCACCCTAGATAAAAAGTCTCTAAAGACCAGGCCCTGCAAGCTGAAGGGCAAAGACTTATCACATGGCTGACTGGACAGTACACACAGCAAAGAATGGAGTTAGCAAGCAGTAAGTGTATGCACTATGGTTTGCAGTAATGTGGTTTTAGTATTGTTTGCAGATAATGAGCTTTGTTTACCAAGCTGTTTCCAATATTCGTGACTAATCTAGCCAACACAAACCCGAACACCCCCACAACGCAGATAATGAAGTCATGAGACACTGGGGAGGTTGGGAAGACTGCTTGAAAATATGCTTTTTGGGAGCTGTTAAGGAAGCTTAAGAAAAGGTGAAACAGGGCAGAGCACCGCACATTACTGGCACAAAATGGTAAAGGTGGGTGAATCAATCATTTAGCTCTCATACAGTAAAGCTTTTATACAGCAAAGCTTAATTGATAAGCCCTTGCAGTACAAACTCCAGTGGTGGCGATCCCTGCCACACTTTCCACCATCAGTTCCACCAGTTGTCCATGGAAATTTCTTACCTCTCAGCCAACACCAGCCGACACTCCTCTGCATGAGAGCAGGGGAGCAGTGCGATAGACTGCACAGAATCGTTATTTTTGTGTGCGTATGTACGTGTGCACCCTTGAGGGTGTCTGAATTTACAGCTAATCCAGATCACATTTACAGTGCTTTTTCCTATTGCTCAGCACACTAGAGAAAATACCCGGTCTGCTGCTGCTTTACTGTCCACAGGAATAATGGGACAGTACATATCATGCGCTGGGTCATTCTCATTTTTGGACAGGATGGTTATTCTTATTGAACATACTGTTCTCTAATATTACAGCGAGAGCAGTGCATATACTGTATATTGCATTTGGACAATGGCTCACAAACTTCACAAAAATTACAAGGCCCTCTTTCAATACTTTTAACTTACAGAAGATAATTCTTTAACGAGCTGAACTACGGTGAAACATATCCAGTACTGATATGCAACACTAAAAAATCTTGACGGTAATTCTTGTGGTCTTCGATTTGATTTTTTTTTCTAAATTCCTTCGTTCTTTACGTTGCCAGACACCTCCCTAGAGCATGGCTTTCCCTCACCTCAGTAAGGCTTTGCAAGGCCTCTGCAGAGGCGTCTGCTGTTTGTGTCATGACGTCCTCCATTGAGAGAGCTCACCTTGCCACTGTGAAACAATGATTCATTATGAGGAGTGTGTTTATGTCCTATTAGGAATTCCAAGCCCTGGTATCTATGCAGTGTAGTATTGACTTGGCAAGTAGCCACTTGTACCGGAGTAGTAAACAAAGGGGCATTCTTCTGCACTTTCAAACCCACGGCTTTTTTCAGCTGCACATGTCATTGGCACTCCTTATTACTTACCCTTAAAGGTGCAGAACCCGTTTTTTTTATTCTAGACATCAACTGAAATTCACAACAATCTGCGGATCTTCGACGAAACTTTCTGCTAAAAGATTTAAACATATCCAGGTTTCCAGTACAGTACTACAGGATATAGCCTGTTTTACACACAAATAGGCCAACTGTGTTATGATCAGTAAAAAGATTTAACCCTTTCTCTCTTAGAATTAATTAAATAACAGGCTGTTTATAGCAGAGTGGAACTTAAAACATTCACGTCCCTCTGTTTCTCTGTCAAGCTAGTTCTTTATTTGGAACCTTAAATGCAAGGAAGACAGGATGAAACACTCAATTACATAAACCCATAGCGATGGACTTGTGTTTTACAGACGCCTTTGTCCAAAGTGGCACACATTTGTTCCCATCTATTCAGCAGTGTGTTGTACTGAAGAAGTGTATGTGAAGTACCTTGTTCAAGGGTACTACAGCAGTGTCCAAGCCCAGTCCAACCGATAATCGAGCTGGCCAGTACAATCGTCCACATATTACCGGCACAATTCTCTTCCACATCTTCGGTAGGGTGAGCATGGAAACAAACCATAGGCTGTCCTCGTACACATTATCAATTCATTATTCACTTTACCGGTTGTAAGCAGGATGTAAAAAAACATTCCGAACAACAACTGAGTACAAAACAGCAAACAGCCTGACATTATCCGAATAGTAACAGAGCATGCCTCAGCCAAGTCCCGTCTCCTGTTCCCCGAGGAGCAGGGCTGAATGAACTCAAACCTGGCTGGGCCCCAACCAGTGTCTAGCCAGGGATTTTTTTTTTCCTTTTTTGTTTTTCTTTTCAACAGAAAAAGTAAATGTCATGAAAATACAGTATAATTGGGATGTGTCTGGGATGCATTTTTGGGGCTACTTTAGTAAAGAATGTGTTTATTCTGGAGATCTTCTGTCTTCATTTGGGGCACTTACATAGGAAATGCTTTAAATCAAGTGGTACATGCAGATGACAGGAGATTTATCTACTTTATGACATGACAAGGAGCTCGGGCTGTGAAAAGCCATGGGGCCAGTGGGGCCTCACATGTTCGCTATGACCTAACATGAATCCTTGGATAGCCTCTGTCTAAAAGGCCCTTCTGCTACAGCATTTGGGAATCATTTCCAAATAAAGTTGGAGCTCATCGGCCCTTTACATCACAGAGTATTTCAGACTTTGCTTTCTGAATCTGCAAGCTTGCTGGAACCTCAGGTAGTTTGTTCATTACCATCCATGATAAGAATCACAGCTGGAGGCTGCACCTGTCATGGGGTTCCAGTTAGCAGAGTAAAGTTTAATACACTGGGTTTACAGTATGTGCATCTGTGTGCCTGTGCACACACAAGTCCACATATTTAATTTCTCAGGTTTCTCAAGTTTCAGGTTATTTTGACCAGCTGACTGCAACAGTTCTTAAAAAGATGAGTTCTGCAATGTTTGCTGATAAATGTCTTCTAACTTTCAGACTCCTGACCTGACTCTTTAATGGTTTACTGCCAGACTACCTGCAGTGCAAACATCATTACTGCCTAAAAGTTTGACATCAGGGTCCTAAAACAACCCCAGCCTTTGCTGATCATGGTAGTTTCCTGTCACAGGCACTATTTAAGTTAATTAACCCTTCAGTGGCCTTTTTCTTCCAGGTAAAAAAAAAAGTTTAGTTGGGTAAAATGTGTATTGGGTGGGATTGTGGCGCATTGGTTGGCATCACTGCCTCGTTTCGCTGGGGCCCTGGGTTCTATTCTGGACCTGGGGTGCTCCTGTTTCCCCCCACAGTCCAAAGACATCCTGGAAGATTAATTGGCTTCTCTGAAAACTGGCCCTGGTGTGAGTGTGTGCGTGTCTGTGATGGACTAGTGTACTGTCCAGGGTATACCCCTCCTGGTGTCTGTGCCTTCCAGCTCCCCTGAAACCCTGAATTGGATGAAATGTTTAAAAAATGGATGAATGACATTGAGTAATGATACAATGGAGACTGACAACACTAGTTATTAGGCTCCTGAGTATTAATAGTCTGCATAGATCTGAGAGCTTGCATGTCTGAGTCTTCAATACCTTGCGTAGTCCTCAGTTAACTGGGACTAGGATTCATCCAGTGGGTGGTACACAACTGAGCGAAAGCCCTTAGAATTGCACAGGATCAAAGTCGACCTTTACTTCCTAGGCTTCCAATACAAAATCAGCCCCCGTGGCACACCTGACATCAGTGAGCTCACAGTGAGTTTGTGGAGAGTTGGGCCATTTCTCTATCAGATGCCAGAATGATCCAGAGCATGTGGGTAGGCCGCCTTCAATATATCTGAGTTGGTAACTGGACTAGAGAAGTGTACCAATCCAATTTCCAACTGGAAGTCCTAGGTTTTGGGGGGGATCAACAATGAAAATTGAAAAGGTGCTCTTTTTTTTTTTGACAATACATTTCGTTAGATGGGTTCAGACAGCTGTATTAACGTGCCTGTCTTTGGCATTGTCTCAAGTTGATGTTTCTGACCTTTCACTTTTGTAGGGGTAAAAGGAGTGTTAGGCAGGGAACCAGTAACTGCAAATTCAGCCTCTGACCCCCCCATCGCTACCCTTGGTTTAGAACCCTCAATCAACAGAATGAGACTTCTCCTTAGCTCTGTTCATTACATAACACAATAAAGGCTCTATTCAGTACAAAACCTCTTGTTTATTCCAAGTATACTTTATACATCATTTATATAACAATGCTATTCAGTAGCAGTTCAACTGCCACCCGAGTTAAGTGGGGCAAAGTCCAAACATTAACTCCATCTAAGTAGTATTTATCAAAACAGACTTTAAACTGAGTGCATAAAACTTGTTTGTGTGAGAATTCTTTTACAGTCAGGTTACTGATCAACTTTTTAAGATCTGTAGAGTTTCAGCATGAGTGTTCTTTGCTAAGGGATTATCTTACATTTGGACTGAATGTACAATTAAATACTAAATGTGCTCTTTGCAGTCTGAATTTTGATAAACACATTTGAAGTCATGCATTTGTAACAAACAAAAGACATATGTGAATATTCTGTAATCATTATCCTGCAGGTCGCAGAGCTGTTTGCTTTTAAAATGGCTACAGTTCAGAAACGGACTGACAAGGAGTGGATCAATTAAACTGAATGGCAATTAAATGGTGTCATCTCTTTGGTAACTGTCCATACCCTACCAACTGGAGAGCAGGGTATATGAATTGGCCGTTAAAGATGCAGTATAAGATATTTAAATGTGGGTATTCCTAACCTAATACTATTTGTGTTATTTAAAATTATTCCTATGATATAAAATCATACTGTCATAATAACTAATTTAAATGAGAAATATCAACATAACATACAGAATGAGATGCACAGTAGATAATATGATAGCAATATAATGGGATTCAACACAAAACAAGTCACATTTGTTAGAATGTTATGCTAAATGCAGACACTGTTGATATGATATTCGATCACTGTCAGCTTCAACTCACTAACCTGCCTGGCCAGTGTGATGAGTCACTGGCGATTTCTTGGATTGAGGATATATGTATTGTACACAGTAATCAACGAGACATTTCTGGTCTGTCTGCATTTTTATAAATGCAAAAAACTATCCAATATGTAATTACTACTTTCAGTTTTTCCAATGAGATTGCTTTAAAACGTGGTACAGAGTAGTTGCATCAGTTTTTTGATTCTACAAAAGCTCTTAAGAGTAACAAAACAAACTGGGTACGTACTCAAAACATGCCCTGATGGAGGCTTGTGTAAGTCAAAACACTGACAATTGCTAATAAACGATGTTGGAGTTGATACAGTGTGCACCCAGTAGATTTTGCTTTTACCAATTTCTACTGCACAACACCTCAATAACATTTGGGTGTGCAGTCTTTTTCTCTTTGTACTGCAAAAATGCTTAACTGAAACTTGCTCTATGTATGCAAATACACAGAGAATGGTAAACCTTTGCAGTCTTTATCGTAACATGTTTATCTTGCAGTAAACTAGATTCAGGACTGGGAAAATATCTTCTCTGTTGAAGTGTTATTTTTTTCAATCATTAACCTAGAGCACAGATACAACTGAAAAGCAGGGGAAAAAGCAAAGAGGAGTTTTTAAAACAAGGTCCTTATTGGCGATGTTTATGTAGAAAAGGCTGAGAGTTCTGCTAAGATGACCATTAGCAGAAATTAATTTTATGGATCGGTTTAGGCAAGAGTAATAATTAAAAATTATATAAATATTCTAAATAATTATAATAGTTTTACATTATCAATGTTACATCAATAATAATCATAATGACTTGCATTCATATAATTTATACATTTCATCCCAAAGGATTGCAAAGAATTGTACACATAGGAAGGGATCTGCACCCTACTTGGAGACACATGGGAGACACGTAGTGGCCATTGTGACTCCCCAGCCCCACTGTGCAGCACGTCAATGCTGGTCTGGGTGAATTGTGGGGGAAAACAATGAAGGCCGGATTCTGTCAGATCAGTACATGCAGACACAGACTCTGGCCACAGACACAGCCCAACTTTTGCAAACAGTGCCATGAGATCTTCTTGTTCAACATTCCATGCAAAGGAGAGATCAGTCTACTGGGGAACGGGTTCGGAAAGTCTGGCCCAGGAGGGAAGGTGCCACCTACTGGTGCACCAATTCTACTTTCAGCAATGAGCTGGTTTTCTTCTGGGATCTGACCAGTACGCCCCTGCCTGAACCCCCCAGAAGAGGCATTTGGCAGACCTGTGCTTCTGAGGGACCACAAAAAGAGTCAGTCCGAGCAAGTAAAGAAGGACATGCAGCACCTCAGCAGATGAGTTAACGCATAAAATAACAATCAGAATCACAATGGAAGAATCAGCATGGAAAATTAAAATGGATTGTAAATATTGCCAAAAATGTCCCTATTCCTTTGAGCCTGCGTTCGACATTTGTAGGAACTGTTTGTATAGGATCTAATGGTCACAAAAATTAGCTTCTATCTCCTTTCAAATAAGACTTTGTACGCTAAGAAACTCAATTCCATGTCATTGTTCATCGTTGCCTGCGGAAGGGAACATCTGCATTTGCAAAAACAAAAGTCCTTTCTGAAGGAAAATTTGGTCAACCACCATACCATAATAAAGGGTGTCAGTTCTTTACACTTTGCAGGAAAAAAAAGAGGTTTTTTAGAGGTTTTTCTTTTTTTTAGAAACAGGAATTTGGTCCGAAAGTTGTTGAGGAATTTCCATGAGCTGAATGTGACTTTTATTTATCTTTATCCCCTCGTGTCCTGGAGTAACGTGATGCAGCCCGCGATGCTCTGCTCCCCAGCTGTTTCTGCAGGGGCTGGTGTGGCCACTAACCGTAAAACCTTGGCTGTGTCTCGGAGCTCTGAGCGATGGCAGATAAGAAGAGGAAGTCCAGCAGCTTGGAGATGCTATCATCGGCCTACAGCTGTCCTGAAAACAGGAAGTAGGCTGCTCACAAAGGCAGAAGAGGTGGTGCAGCGATCAGAGGAGGGAGGTGGAGGAGAGAAACGGAACATCTTCACGTGAACCAACCAAGGCCGGATAAATAGAAAAGGGAATAGCACTGTTGACACTGAAAGACAAGATGCACGCAAGAAGCAGGACGCCTACAGTGGAATGGTAACACAGGAGCAACAATAAGATACACCCATCTTTGCTTTCAGGTCCTGAGAGTATCTTTACATAAAGTACCAGGAAAGCAATGATAATACAATAGCGGAACTTTTTTTAGAGATAAACTTAGAGTGAACTGATACACCCAGTTGTCTTTCTAGTAAGATACAGTAAATGCTAATTTTGTTCTGAAGAAAAAAGCAGTAATAACTGATTAGTCCCATTTGATCACTTTAGGACAGAGACTTTTAATTCTTTCTATAAAGCACCAGTACTGTAGCCTTTCTTTTTGTCCTTTAGTCCTCATTGTACTGTTCTCTACCTTGCCTTTCTATAATATTTCTGTCGGAATATCAACTGTTTCTGGGGGGGGGGGGGGGGTGTCTCCATATGCCATATTGTTAACGAGATCATCAGAGCTCAGCTGAGTATGCCGACACAGTGAAATCTGGAGCTACCAAATCAAAAAGACAGGTCGTTTCCACTGAAGAAGAAAGATTGTTTTCTCAATATATTAATATATGTTGTTAGATTTGGACTCTAACATTTGTCTATGTAGTGGGACTGCAAATAAATATATAAACTACATAAACATGTCGTTTATAGTGTATTACACTCCCGAGTCTATAGTATATTGTATATCCTGTAGAGAAACTGAAAGGAAAGCACATATAGATTTTTGTTAAGCATTGATTTTATTTTTAGGATTTTATGTTTGTTAAAATAGAAAGTGCAGTAACTGAAAATGGCAAAGTAGACATTTGGTTTGAAATTCAAGTAATTTGTTGTGTTTCTAATGACACATTGTAATCGCATGAAGTGGTAGTTGAGGAAATTCTTTATCCTACATGAATATAATTATCACTTGTTCTTTGAGGAACTAGATGTTACAGATTTGCAGGATTTTCTACGTGTTTTTAATTTAACAGCTTTGTACAGGAAATGTTTAGAATAATTTTTCATGCGTTTCCCTTTATTTCTTAAGTTTGTTGTTACTTTAACTGCCTCTTCATCACGGCCACGTCATCTTTCAGTTTTTTCTTGTGAAAAAAAATTCAGATTTAATCATTGTGTCTAGAGCAGCTTTCGTATGTTCTTTACATTACACTTGCGTTGATCTAGAGTCAAGTACTGTACATTTCTGGATTTAAAATCTAATTAAAAAACATAAAAGATGAAGTCCATTTTAGCCCTACGTAGAACATCAGCGTGGTAAAATGATCTGGTATTGTTTTTAAAATAATTCAGATTCCAGTCGAATTTAGTGCATCATGAATTAATAATGTGAATATTTCTAAGCCTTCAGTGTGAGGTCTCTTCTGAGCTCTGAAGAAAGAGCTGTTAGTGAGGTGCCTTCTATGAAGGCACATCTGCAGTGAATCACAGAGGAAACAAAAGAGAATTTTTTAACAAATCAGCAGTGACATATGAGCACAATGCCAACACAGTTCTTGATTATATTGAGTTTCTGCAATTCGGCTGCTATTTGCTGTATTGTAGAAAATATCTTTCTAAGTGGTATGATTCAAGAGGAAAGGATTGTGTATTCCTTGCAATCACTGTCAGTCTTTGTGTAAGTATTAATAATTGAAAGATAAGAATTAGCAAAAAGTGTAGATGAATTAGTTATACAAGCTGTCATTATACAGTGATCATTGTAAACATCTGTTTCAATGGCCAACAGTGAGTCAGATTTATAGAAAATTCAATCAGAAGCTAAAATGTCCACTGACTCACTGTACTGAGAAAGGATGTGTCATTACTAAAAGTCACAGTGTTGCATCACGAGGATCAGTGTTTTATAGCCATGGCCGCTTGCCTGCTCTGTTGAGAAGCATTCGTGTCCGCGTTTGTGGTGTCTGCTGTTTGGAATTGCAATCTTGGCCAAATCGCTGCCCAGCTCAAAGTTCTCACTTTGTTAGAACTGCACAGCGGAAGAAAGAGAGAAATCCCTACAGGCAGCGAGCTGAGTATTAGATCATTTCTGCCTAGGCTGCAGTGACAGAAATCCTATAATTGGACTGCATTAGTTTCTCAAGTCAGTCTGGATCCTCTTTTAAACTGTGGGGCAAATCTGGTCTTGAGCTCCATGAAAGAAGGAGAGAGCAGGGAGATTGGAGGCAAACAATTAAAGAAATTGTCAAAAATGCAACAATAGGATAAAGGTATTACAGCTTGGTATATCACAAACTATACGATGGACTAATGGAAGCTTTGTGAAGAAACTGCTGAATGAAAACAGTTTTTCATGCTCCGCTTTGGGGTTGAAAGGAAATTGGGCATCTGCACTGATTTTATTCTGAAAAATTATTGCAATCTTTTCACCTTTAAATCTAATTAATATTACAAATAGAAAATATGCAACTGCAGAGTGCCTCAGGGCCTTGGAATCCCGTTTGATTTACGCTACAGTCCAAGATGGAATTGAATAATTAGCCATGTGTTTTCGTGCCTTTCCCAGTAAACCTTGTGCAAGTGGAAGTTCCACCGGCAAACGGCTTAACCTGGTGGTCACAAAAGCTATGAAAGGGAGATTTAAAGCCCGTCCACTGTATTTTGCAGAGCTGCAGTGATTATTTTCAAAAATTCCAGACCAGAATAAATCTTTTATAGTGGTTCTAAACAAACAGTTCAGTATGATATGGAGGTCTTATTTCGTTTATATAGCAAATACATTGCCTCATTTTCCCCAAAAGGCCATATATCTTTCATTTAAAAAAATCCATAGTGATATTAGATTTAAAAATAACATCTTTAGGAGCTTTTATCTGCTGTCCTGTGAAGTCTCATCATTCCCTTGTTTCATTGTTCCATTCTTTACTTATTGTACGTGATACCAATGCATTTTTACCACTTGAGCTTGTTTTCAAATTTTACCCTTGGCTGTGCAATCCACAGTATTATTTTTGGCAGATTTATTGTGTAATACCATTGGAAAAAAAAAGCCACATAAACCGACAGCCCTCTTTGTCACTGTGGCTTGCATCTGATAACCCACAAAGTAAATAAGAAGACTATATTTTGTTTCTAAAGAGGAATAAAAGGACTAGTGTGCTCTTTGTTAAACTGATTTTTATACACTGTGATTGACTCTGGCTGCATTCCTTTGCCACTTTTGTCCGATGTGCTTTTGGCAGAAACTCAGGAACACATCCACGAGGCTTTTTCTTCAGTGCCTTACTTCTTCAAATAGGATTTTTTCTCTCTCTCTTGGTGAGAAGCACTGGTGCCAATGTCTCGTCCGGGGAGAGGAAAGTAGCCTGCAGGAAGGTGGTGGCTGTAGTTGGAGTGTGTGGTGATTCTGTGGGATTCGGGCTCAGGGCGTGGGAAGGGATGTGCAGGTGTTTGTTTAAGAGGAGGGGGAGCCTTCACAGATGAACTCAGGGCAATTAGGTGGTGATTACTGTGTCTCAGGGTGGCTCATGTAATTGCATCCAAAGGAGCCTTCAGAAACGTGACACTATTGCCTTGTCTCATAAGAACATCGCTATTCAGGCATGCCTGGGCCTGGACAGTGCTGGTGTTGGATGAGAACCACACAAGCCACTCAGGAATATCTCGAATTGAAAGTACCCTATGTGTACGTCACGTTTTTTTTTTGTTTTAGCTTATTAACAAGCGTGCTAATCGTCCTTCCCTTTTAATAATTATTTCCCAGCCCTTTCTTTTCTCAGTTATCAGAAATGATCTAATTTAATTGAATTAGTCTAGGGATGAGACCAAGCCCTCTCATTGGCTGGTGTGTTAGAAAGAGTCAGGCATGTCTAAGCTCAGGCGTGCAGTGACTTGAGAGATTACTGCAGATTCTACAGATTTCCCATCGCTGGACCCCTCCTTCCAGACAGACACGCCTCTCTTGGTGTGATAATCAATGATGCTGAATGTGGAAAATGTGTGCAGAAAACAATAGGGAGGTGTTCTCTTATGTAACCGGATGTCCAATTTCTTGATCTTAAATGATACTATCAATTATTATGTTAGCAGAGGTAATTATTCGGATGTCATGTGTCAGAGGTAGTCAAGGTATTAAGATAATTACCTTGAAAATGAGCCAAAATTATTTATCTTAACCCCCCCACACCCATCAAATCTAACATGAACCTAAATTAGTGGCCATTTCCCCAAGCGCAACAGTAGTAAAGAATAAATAGCTCTTTGCTTTAAGGAATAGTCTGTTGAATCTAACTTTGAAAGGCAAGTGATACTAGTATATTGGGAACGTCTTGTCTTTATTGCAAATCACACACGAAAACAAACTTTAATGTTAATGCTCAAAGTAACCATACTTTCTTAAAGAATATCGCAGACAAAATGTATTTTCATGCTTACTTATTCACTTCGTCATTCATTCCCATCGGTTTGTAACCCAAAAGGCAGATTGACAGCATGGGTTTCTTCCGGGTGCTCCAGTTTCCTCCCACGGTCCAGAGACATACAGTACTGTACAGTAGGTTAATTGGCTCCTGAAGAAATTAACCCTGATGTGTGTGTGTGTGCCTGTTTCTGAGTCTGAGTGTCTGCTCTGCTGTGGACTGGCGTCCTGTCGAGGGTGCACCCTGCATTGTGCCCATTGTTTGCCAGGATAGGCTTCAGCTCCCCCCATGACTCTGTGTTGGATGAAGCAGTTAGAAAAGGGACAGATGGATCCATTCTTCTAGCACACAGAAGATGAAATGATATAGCACTTTGAGCTGTCATGACAGAACTACTGTTCATTGAAACACAGGATGACAAGCATCACTCCAGTGATTGAAGAACTGTGTTGCAAAGACAATGAAGTGCTGCGGTTTTTCACCTGTGGTTCTGTCCAGTGATCACCAATATTTTTTCAAATCGTAGTAAATCAGTATTTCTAAACCTTTTCAGACTTGCTAAACTGCTCGTCTCTTGAATGATTGCTTCAGACGTTTAAGATGCAGATTTTGTTTCAGAAAAGGGAAAATAATTTAGTTAAACTGGCCTATATTGTTTTTAAAAGGTTGCCTTTTTATTTTAGAGTTGCTGCATGAGTGATATCAATTGCATGATACAAAATGGCACCGCAATTGTTTAAATAAAACTGTTAGCACTGCTTGTGGATATACCACTAACCCCAAAAATCCAAGATTTGTGCCAAAGAAAACTGCCATGATTGTATCAGTCCTTTTGAAATTGCTGTGTGTAGTTCAAAGGTGTGCATATCAACTCCTATGGAGTACAACCCCTTTGACATAAGGCGTAAGAGTCTTCAGACTTCAGTGAAAGCATAAAGACAAAAGCTTTTTTTTCCACTTCACTGATAAGACAAAAGCAAAGCTGATGAGCTGTAAAAGTCTGATGCTGCACAGGGGAGTTCTTGGATGCAAGCATTAAAATCAGTTTCCAGAGTAAGGAACCTCAGGCCTCCCTCCGTTCACAGGAGGGGTAATTAAGGAACAGGCTGCTGCAGTGATTCAGACATGTAGTTAAAGAACGAGGGAGAGTGGAGTGAAGTCATCAACAGAAAAAATAAAATGTGATGGTCTGCGTTGATATTTCCTGTCAGATGTTCCTCGTGGTGTGCTGTTAGTGAGCTGTGTTTACCAAACTACTTTTGTTTTTCAAATTCACCCTTTTGTGCTATTCTGCCAGTCTTCCACCATTCCTCCAGATGTTTCATTTGTCCTGGGCCCTGCCAGGTACTAGAGTTTCCCTCAGAGAAGAGATCAAGAGCAGGAAGGGAGACGAGGCTGGGCTGGACCAGGGAGGGGAAGGGGAGGTAGTCTAGATGGAGGAAATGGAAAACATATTCTTGTTCTTAAAACCAAAGGGACGTAAATTTTTCTTTTCACTGCACTGAGACGAAATGTCTACATCCATCTCTTTTAGTACATTTGGAGTAGCGCTTGTTTTTTAAAGTGTTTATCATGGCTGTGAAACATGATCTGCAATTAATTTTTGTATGTGTGTTATAAAAAAATATAAAATAGACTCTTTTTCCTGTCTATTACCATGCTGTTTGGTGAAGACTAGATATGGAAGATTAAGATGTCTCCCTACACTGGAAAGATATGCTCCTACAGCTCTGCCCAGCCATCTTTTAGACAGAAATCAGATGGCAGGAAATTTTCAATTCCATTTTACTACAAGAAAAGCTGTTAGTATGTCTTTCTTCATTTAAGGCTGGAGGCATTTACAGCATCTTGGACTGAATGAACTGCTTGGATCTGTTTTTTCCTAATTTTCAGCTTTCTTTTCCTTCCAGATGTTTTTAAATTACTTTTCACAAATTTTCCCAGTTTGCCTGTGCTCCCTGGGTCTATTTTTTGGTGTTTTTATTAAACCTTCAAAAAGTGAATGTGGACTGCTTTTATAAACACTTGAAATGTATAGATACAGTTTGAATACAGTGACATAAACTTTATAACTCAACCTCCTCTGCATAGGTAGTGGTTGGGAGGAACCACAGCCAGAATAACGCTCTATGATTGTGTGTATTAATAAATGATTGTAGCATCATAATAGCACATTAATGGATTGCTTGTACTGTGCACTATTGTAACAGAGATCTAAGATAAAATAAAAGCAGTATTTTGTTAAACACATATAAAATAAACCTGTCATGGATATAAACATAATGCATCCTTATAGGCCAATAATTTAAAAAAACTGCAATTTCCTTGCATTGTGAAGCTAAAACGTTTGTTGATGTCGCTAACAAATTCAAGCGCAAAGGGTAAAACAGCAGGACATAAAATATTGCACACATATACAACACAAGAGCAATAGAGCATAGAGTAAAAATGTAGGAAAGAGACCAAAACCATTTGAATGATCTTATACACACATGTACACATATGCACAAACAGACAGTCCCTTTCCCTTCTACGGTTATGCATTTCTGAACAGGAATCTGATCTGCGATTCTGTGTGTGGCGTAATGGCCCCAGTACCTGCAATAATATTTTAATTCACCGATTTTCTGAGGATTGGAAATACCAGAGAAGGGGGAGAGGATGTGTAGTGGGGGGGGGGGGGAGGTCGTTCATGTTCTGTAGTTGGAAATGAATATTATATTATAATGATATTATAATATTAGACAAGTATAAATGTCATTTTTTAAACTAGTTCAAGTACTGTAGGGAGCTGCGTCAGCAAGGATAGGCTGCAGGGGAACAAGTAAAAGTGTATTCTCTGCTGACAAGAGAAGAAAAGAAACACAACGTTTCGGCTGGGGACCCCGACACCTTGACACCTCAAGAAGGCTCCACAGCCGAAACGTTGCGTTTCTTTTCTTCTCTTGTCAGCAGGGAATAAACCTGTGTTGGACCCCGGTCGAACTTTACTATGAAAAAGAAATATTTTATATAAAAGATAAAAATGTAAAGTTAGTTGAATATCTAGAAGAGTTCCACTTCATAGAGCAGCTGCATGCAAATTCCTGCCTGCTGACATCAGGTGAGACCCGTAGCAAAGCATGACAGCGGACAGGAGAAGCTGCCCACCTTCGCAGCAAGGGGAGGCTCAGCTGGAGCTGTGGAGACCACATTTAATCCAAGCAGACACTCCGGAATATTAAACCAGGTTGTTATTGTTTTGCGTCCTGTGCTGGTAAAATCCTGCCCAGCAGCATTTTCAGGGTCACGTGTCTGAGATTTGCTGCCTGCCTTGACGAGGGAGCGAGGAATACGTCTGCATTCTCAGCTAATGACACCCTAACACGGGAGAATGCAAACAAGCTGTGCGCCGCAGCCCACGCTGTCAGGTAATACTGCCTGCCGTCTTCAGCTGTGATATATAGTGTCAAAGGGAGCAACAGCTGAGACTCTGTTTCAAATGTTTTCTGATCATTTCCTAAATGTGCACCAAAAGCTGGAACCTACAGTAGGACCACACTTTCTTCTCCAGTGTCTAGTAGCTTTTTATCCTCATTGTTTCTTCAATGATCTCTGTGAAAAGCACATTCAGTGGGTTTGGCTAGTTGTTTCTTAAATCCACAACGTTTCAAAAGACATGACTCCCATTTCGAAACCTGAGTCATAGCGTGATTTGGATGAAGGGTTTGAAGTGATCGCTTGCTTTGACTTTGTGAGCCCCCTTGAAGGTTCTCTATGTCCATCCTCCCAGCTGCTTCATCCAAATCAGGGTCACGAGGGAGCCAGAGCATATCCCAGCAAGCAACAGCTGCAAGACAGGGCACATCCTGGATTCGATGGCAGTCTATCATAGGGCACGCACGCACGCACGCACGCACGCACACACACCAGGGCCAATTTTTCCAAAAACTTGTTAACCTACAGTACTAGTACATCTTTGGACTGTGGGAGGAAACTGGAGTAACCAGAGGAAACCCACGCGAACAGGGAGAGAATATACAAACTCCACACTTAGCAGCCCAGGATTTGATCCATGGCCACCCAACGCTGTATATTGAGCAGTTATTAATAGAGAGGTCCCTATAAAACACCCTGGACTTCAGCATACAAGGACTGGAGATGCCAGTTATGGCTGTAGCATGTGGAAATATGAACGGCTTTGGTTAACATCTTTTTCAATTTGCCTTTCGTAATGAGGTAACTTATAAGGTGTGAATGGCCAAGCCACAGTGGTTTTGTTTCACACGTTGTTCAAACCACTGTTAAAAACAATGCTACAGTTTTAAAAAGCGCTGTTTAGACCTCGGCTTGAATTTTTAAAGATCCAGTCTGTAGCCGCAGCAGGATCAAGCTGTGAACCCAGGGGGATGAAGAGTAAACTGGGCAGGGAAACACAGCTCATTGTCATATTGATGAGAAAGAGCTACTTGTACAGTTTGACCAACCGGTTGTGTCAGCAGACTGGATTCTATATTTAAAACAACAGAGTTCCTGCAGCAGATATTGGCAAACATATCAAACCACAATTACTTTAACGATCATTCAAAACCCCAAAGCTGAGTTAAACATTTGTAAGGCTGAAAAAAAATGTTTGTGCGCCGTGTCTGCACAATACAAAGGAAATATAAGGGAAAAAAATGTCAGTTTGGCGACAAAAAGAAAACAAAACATCTTAGGAGGTACAAAATGAGATTAAGTTCCTGTTGAGGTGATGGCAAAACTGAATTTCATCTAATTTAAAATCCCTTTGGATTTCTTTTCACAGTGATGGGGAGTGAGGAATACTCAGAGTGGTTCACTTCAGTTTCATTATTGTAAGATATGCAGAACTCATCCTCTTCCGTACTGTATCGGCACTCTGCCTGATGGCTAACTGTAGAGACATCTCTTCTAGACAGCACATTTCTGATTTTTAATGGAAACTCAGAAAGGTACCATTAAATCTGGGATTTCCGCTGCGTCTGTGTGACCTGCGCAGAAGTAAGCCGACTGCACGGTGTTTAGAGACAGCCGAGTGACAAGAAGTGGAGCTGAAGCCTCACAGCGCAGCGGATGTGGGTTTCCAGGTTGGGGCTGCTCTCCGTGTGTAGTTTGTCAGTTCTCCCCAGCTTTTTGTGAGCTCTCTCCAGGTTGTCCAGTTTCCTCCCACCTGCCAGACACATTTTGGGTACATGTCTATTGGAACTCAAGTTGATCTATTCCATGAGGACGGGAGCTGGGCACCTTACTTCACTCCCCTGCCTTGCCAGCAATGGCTCTGACACCTGTCTGCACTGTACTGTGTACTGTATCGTAGGGATGCAATAAGTTACAGTGCAGATATAAAGTGAGAGGATTAATGCATGCCCATCCAGACAGTAAAGCGGATGTAGTGCCCACTCTGTCTTGGTAACACAATCTCTTTCAAGGGACTTTTATAATTCAGGCACAGCCCCAGTCAACCTCTTCTGTTACCTCCAATGTCACATTTAGGACAAGGACACTACATATATTTAAACACAGAATGTAAAAGGGTAGACACAGTATTCAAATATTTTGAACGCCGACACAGAATGTCTATTCTGATGTCCAGCTATTTGAAAGTCATGCACCCTTTCACCTACTGTAAATAAGAACTTAATCACTGCCAGAGTCAAGCAACGTGTGCTGCCTGCTTTTTTCACATAAAGGAACTATGTCAAACTGAATTCTACTGCATATACAGCTGCATAATTGATTAAAGTGTATGATTTGAACACAGATGAATTTTTTATACAGCCTAGATTGTTCTGAGTATTGTTTTTAAAACAATTGCGTTTGTTTTAATCAACAGTCTAAGACATCACACGCTTGTTCTACATCATAATTTTAGAATAATAAACATCATACAACATAGGTCCAATGAGACCGCATGCCAATACCCCTTTCTCTCCAAATCAAACTGTTACTTAATTTTCTTAAGCGGATTTCAGTGTCTTAAAAACATGCTGTAGTTCAACAGGAAGTTTGAGAAACAGATGGAGAGTGTTTTCCTGTTCTCAACACTCAGACTTGAAGAAGAATTCTAAAATTGTTTTATTGAAACTGCTAACGTAGTGAACAAACCAAATCAGAATTCCTGTTGAATGATAAAATTACTTTAAAATTAAAGCATGATACAGTTCAAAAGAAGTGAGGCTCGCATGGAATTTTGAGGAATGTTTTTTAAAAGAAAACAGGACTTGAACACAATTTTAAACAGTCAGATTTGGGATGTGCCTTAACAGAAACCTACAGCACAACTGAGGAGTGGGTCTGCAAGATACAGTAATACACTACAGCTCTTCAATCTCACTCAAAAAGTCAAAATGATTTTTCACAGCCTGTGAAAAGGCAAGCATCAAATTTCTTAAGTGGGAAAAAGCTTTTGGAGTGTAGTAAATGTTTGCTCTGAACCCAACAGCAAATAGCTCTGAAGGGATTGCAGTGTCACTAGAAACCTGTTTGTTGAGGAAATGTGCAATAGCATGTTACCATGTTAGAGCAATTTAAACTGTGATTCAGGTCCTAAGACACCTTAACTGCATGTATCATAGGTGAGCAGACAGTCTTAGCCTGGTTAATGCCTTCTAATCTTTCATTTCGTTATGGGATTACGTACAGTGTTAATAATGGCTATTGTATCTAGAGGAAAGTTGCCAGTTAGTTCCCACCCTAGTGTTTTGTATTAAATAACAGTGAGATTACTTAGCAAAACCCTGCAGTCTATAGCAGTTGTGCCAGTGGTTCATCAATCCCATATTTATTTTCACACTGGGCTAAATTATAATGCATTTCACACTTCATAAGTGGGTTTAGATGATTCTTAAATCCACAGCCTTCCTAAGACATGACTCCCATTTGTACACCTGAATCAGTGTGTGATTTGAATGATGGGTTTACTTTAATCATGTGATTTGACTTTGTGAGTCCCCTTGAAGGTTCTGTAATACTATCCATCCAGTAAGGAGAAGATTGATCATTATTGCATGTTCTCCAGCCACCTAATCCAGTGAAAGCAATGCAAGGAACAACAATAATAATAACACTTACTGGATACACTTCTGGATATTCTGGATCAGATCACTTTATTAGTCATATACAATTTCTTGTCTTAGGAATTTGTCTTTTCACATACCCCAGCTTGCTCTCAATGAGACACAGACAGGGAGAGAAGCTTGGGGTCAGAGTGCAGGGTCAGCCATTGTACAGCACCCCTGGAGCAGCTGGGGTTAAGGGCCTTGCTCAGGGGCCCAACAGAGTAGGATTCCTCTGCCGGCCGTGGCAACCTTCCAGCCACAGGTGCAGCTCCTTAACCACAGTGCCACCACTCCGCCCCAGGTAACCTGGATACAGGTAATGGGGACTTCACTCCACCACCAATTTGAGGTCTCCACAGGAGATGTGACGGAGCAGACAAAGTGTGCCAGTACACTCACCACACACCAGCTATCAGAGGGGAGGAGAGCAGAGGGACGAAGCCAATTCATAGATGGGGATTATTAGGAGGCCATCACTAGTAAAGGCCAAGGAACTTTCTTCGTAACCATGGAGAGTCAAGACCACGGTTTTATGCCTCATCCGGCGCCTTTTTACATTATAGTGTCCCCGTCTCTATACTGGAGCATTAGGACCCACGCAGACCACAGGGTAAGCGCCCCCTACTGGTCCCACTAAAACCTCTTTACATGCAAGAACACTTTTCACAAACACATACAGGGGATTGCATGGTGTCAGCAAAAGAACCATCCAGTATGCTGTGTCTATGCCTTTTAAATTAATATTTTATAAATGTTTTCAAAGACTTTCATTACAAAATCTGTATGGTTTTAAAGGATTCCTTAAACACCTGTGAAACAGAGTAAGTCGAAACAGTTCATTATTTGTCATCCAATGTTTGACCCCTCCTTCCCACTGCTATTGTGGAATTGTTAATCATCTCGGCCTACACCTACGACCCTACCCATTCCTGCTACAAGCAGAGCAGGTGGATCAGGACTTGTGCAGGCCTTTTGTTGTCAGAACCGTGCATCACTTTCTCCCTGAGTAAATCTCACAGCACCTCCAAGGTGAAGAAGAGAGATGCGTGCCCCTTTGACGGCACTGCAAGATCACGCGTGTCTGGTGGCAGCTCCAAGGGGCTCTAACGCCTGTCATTCAGTACCTTAGCAATGCTTCACCTGCTTTTGGAATCGTGGTCACAGTCACCTGATGACACAGGGCTTGAGTCAGTCTGTGCACTATTGGGCTCTTCCTGCACCCCTGTCAGTGAATTCATCTTTCACTGTTCCAGCAACTTCAGTTAAGCCTCTAGCGTTTTGGATGTCTTTGTGTCTGTGTTAAATGTGTTAAACGCTATATAAGTGTAAGCAATTATTATTAATTATAACCTCAACTAGACAGGTTTAGCAGTTGTTCATCTAATGCTAAAAAACATTTTTTTGCTGAGCAACTTATTTTGCCTTTTCTAAACGTAACACACCGATCTCTCCCACCTCACAAAAACCTCACACATCCTCCTTCACTGCTGATGCAAAGTCCAGTTTGCGCCTATTCAATTGCTGAATAGTTCTTGTTTGAATCTTTAAACTCTTAGTCAAAGCTGTCACTACCAATATCTCCAATTTCACAGGCTGGGTTTGCTGATTAATACACTGTGGTAGCAAAGCAGCCCTCACTCCTAAATCAGGTGAATCATCTGTCCAATCATTTTCAGCCCACAACAGCTGAGCTGGGGTGTATGTCTGTCACTGGCAGACACAGGGTGCAAAGCAGGATACACCGTGGACAGGACAGCAGTCCGTCAGTCAGGCGAAGCAAATTCTTTCATTTTTTAAAGTGGGAGATAGGAGCATTTTTCCAGGTCCCCACCTTCTCTTACAGATCAGACACAATTTAAAACAAAAACACCCAGAAACACAAAAGAGGAAATTGACTAAATGGTTCAGTAGGCCAGTCTCTAGCCTTCCTTGCTATCACTTGGTCTCCCAATGTGAATGTATACGATCTTTTCATCATTGGTATTATCACTTATTAACAGATGTCATTTTTTAAGGAAACCTGCAGTCTCCTTAAAAAACATTTAGTGCAGTTTAAAAAATATTAACAAAAAAAAATATTTAGCTAACTGCAGTGTTTTCTGGAACAACACAATGCAATTTAAGAGTACAGCCCCAAATAAGTTTTTAAGTCTTCACTCAATGCTGCTTTCAGGCACACAGAAAACAAGTGCAGACTTTCCTTTAGTGATGAACTAAAGAGCCAAAATCCTGAGATCATAAAGTATTCTTCTACCTGTATTGAAATACATTACCTCACTTTTAATTACTGTTTACACATAAAGCACTTGCCTTCACATTTAACTATATTGTGTATTTGATGTACAGTAAGTATTACACTTTCTATAGTGGGCTTTGCAAATTTTGTAGGTCTAAATAAAAATGCTTATGTCTTTTTTATTTATAAGAACAATTACCCCCTTGTTTAACTGTATATTGTCGTAAATTACATTCTTCACTGCTTGTATCAAGGTTTTGTTTCCTAGTCCAGAAAGTGTCACTCACAGTTAAACTCAAAGGGAGCATGATACTGTACAGTATGTCTGTTATCTGCTGATAATAGTTTACACATCTCATTTAAGTCCATATGTTATTAAAGGCGCTGCTGCATTTTCCATGACCATCTTCTGTTATTTATTGATTTAACTGTCAGTGCATTTTAAACTGTTGGTCTTCATTTTTCTCCATTCTTGTGTTCTAGATGTCGTTAAACCTGGGGTGAATTAAAATCACAGTGTGGCTGATTGCAATTGTGATTAGTCTGATATTTTAGACAACTACGTTTTCAATCAGACTATGATAATTGTAGCTTTACTTAGGATTATGCTAAAAAAGGAGCTCAATAGTAATTATTTAAAATAGACATGCTGTCTAAATAATCAAGCTATTAAAACAGGTATAAATTAATCAACTAGCCATATAGTTTAATTGTTTAAAACAGTGGAAAATGCTTGCATTAAAAACTAATCTGTCTAATGTACAGGCTTCCCAACTCAAATCCTAAAGGTCCAGAATCAAGTAGGATTTCTGCGTATCTTTAAATCACCAACAGCTGTAGACAAAACGGGCTGCCCAAAAAGAACAGGATCAGTAACCACAGCCTGGCTACAGAAACTGTACATTGGCTTAGTTAAGCCTTAACTGGTTACAGGTGAAAACTGTTTATATCTTAAGGAGACATAGAAAACCTGTCTGGAAAGAGTTCAACACTACCTCACCCACTGGTAAATATAAACAGAACACAAACTGGAAGGCTGCTGGACCCTGAAAAAAACGATACACATTTGCTAAGTGTCTGATCAGGAGGACAGACGGCAAGCGGAGACAGACCTTCCAAATTACAGCATCATTGACCACAGCCTGGCCATAGAAACTGAGCAGCACAGGCAGACCAAACTGTCCAGAGAAGACAGGCTCAGTGACCACAGCCTGGCCATAGAAACTGAGCAGCACAGGCAGACCAAACTGTCCAGAGAAGACAGGCTCAGTGACCACAGCCTGGCCATAGAAACTGAGCAGCACAGGCAGACCAAACTGTCCAGAGAAGACAGGCTCAGTGACCACAGCCTGGCCAGAGAAACTGGACTACACAGGCAGACAAACATTATTCCTTAAAATAATAAATCTAATCCCAGAATTCCCACACCTGTCAGAATCAAAACAGCTTCAAAAGGTAAGTGAGGAGGAAACTCAATAGGGCAGACAGCCCAGTATGAGATCTCATGTCACAGCCTGAGGAACAAGGAGCATGACTTAAATAACAATATGCTTTATGTTGTAAGTGTCTAATAATAATGTTTTTAATGGGAATGTCTGTAAATATTCCTTTGATTGTTACGGCTTTGGCAACACTGTAATTCATCAGTGATGCCAATTCAAATCTCTTTTAATTTGAATGTTTGAAAACCTGGATTCCAGAGTTGAGAACTACTGATCTATACGTTTGAGGGACATGAGCTCTTCAAGGGGTGTGTGGCAGAATTTCAGGTTTCAGATGAGAGCTTCCCAGTGCTGGCTGACGTCAGGGCTTCGTGTGAGACATAACAGTTTAATACAGGACGATGCTTGTGTTGTACTGGAACTGCAAGTGATCACACCTGAAAAAGAATTAACTTAAATATTCATTAGCAGCATTTCAAAGTCAAGTATAGTGTAATTTGAGTCTTATCAAGGAGTGCTTCTTTATTTTTGTTTCCGGCATTAAATCAAGATTGATCTGCTACAGCGTCTTTTGATGTCAGTCTAGTAACATATCTGTTATTCTTGTTCTGCATAGTTAGTCTGTTATGCAGTGGATCTCACATATACACAAAATTAAATTCTAAAAAAACAGTTCACTTGAACTGTAATTGGTCACTTATATGAACTGTAATTATAATTACGCAGTGTATCAAACTAAAGCTGCAATTATAATTATAATCCACATATTCATAATTGTGATTGGGAATTATACAACTGCAAACAACATGGGGTCTGACCATGAGGGTCGTGTTATAAACTAGACAAGTGGCTTTTTCTTAAATTTAGCAAACTTCTGTGCGATCGGTGACAAAGCTAATTTTGAGTGAAGCCAGCGTAAACAAGAAGAATTCTGAGAAAGAGGAAATTTAATAACCAGAGCTGTGAGTCAGTTATACAGTCATGGAGGACAAAAAGATGTTGTCAGTGAAGGGAATTCTGGGAGCTAATGGCTTTGTGAGAAGCTTGTAGAAAAGTATCCTGAAAGCCTATGCACACAGGAAATACACAGGTTACTTTCTCAGAGTGTTAGTTTTCTATTACTATCCAACCTGCTCTCTAGTCTTTCTCAATGGGTCTAAAGACTTAAACTGATCTGAGGAGCTCAATGGCTTTGCAAACTAATAAACATTAACTGTAGGTTTGTGTTTGGTAGCAGTTGTGTTTGTAATCCCTCTTATAAGATAGGTATATTTGTTTTGTCATGGAGTATGGAGGCGTAGATATACACAAGCTTAAATATCAGAGCCATGGATGTTATTCGAATGCAGGTATTCTGTGAGAGGTACACTTCGTAATCCAGAAGTAACTACCAAATACACTTTCCTGCAAAGTGAAGAAGCTGTCCTTTCAAGATGCTTTAACATCGTTTTTCATGCTTGTGGCGAACTATGCAGAAAAGAAAGGAAAATAGACACTACAAGGCATGAGCAACAAAAAATAACAAGAAATATTAGAACTGGAGTGCTACTGTAGATTAGTGCACAGTTGTTTACATTGTATCTAATTAAGCAAAGCCCGGTTCAACCTATTCAGATTAAAATTTATTAAAACAAATTAAAAGCCCTGAATAGGGCCATATTTAACTTGATAAATATGACTGTTCTTCTTTACATCAAAATAAATAAAAACCAGCATAATATTCCTAAAAACAATAAGAATAATTCTATAATAATTGGTCTTTTTTTAAAGAAGAACTAATGGATTATGAATAGTAGTATTAATAGTGGAGAAAAATAATTCAATTAACTTTAGTTATTATTTTTATATATAAACCTTTATTTAACTACATATGACAGTACTGTAGTTGATCAAGCATTTAAAAAAAACTGATCTCAAGTCTGTTGTGTCTCAAGTTTGTCTGCCTCTCTCTCTTAGGCAGGAGAAACACAAAACAGTGTAATTAAAGAATTCGACTTCACTTTTTTTGGGTGCTTTTCTTTAATTTGTTTAAGTCTTCGGTTTTCATGCCCTGTAATAAAACACAGAGGCTATTGTGGTGGGAAACTATGAGAAGACTTGAGAGAAATATTGTAGTGATACTACCTAACTGCAGAAAGGATTAGAAAGTTGGCAGATGGAATTGAATTATCTTTATGAAACAAAGTTGAGACTGAATCTTTAATGCAGTGGATTTAACTAATGAGAAGCCATAATCTTTTGCTTTGGCATATTCTTTTGCAGCTTGCCAACATACTTGGTACAGAAATGTTTCAGCAGAGTTTTTTTTTTGTTTTTGTCTATTATCCTGTCTGATTTTCTAGCCCGCAGACATACTGTGCTTTTCCACTGTTAATATCAACCCCTTTAAAGTCATAGCTTTACATGCCTTTACATTACTTGTTTGTTACATGCCACTCTGACAACACTAGGAACAAAAGTCCTTCCAAACAGGTTCCTCAAGTCTGAATTTAAGGAAATGAAAATGGGGAAGCAAATTAGCTTCACTCAAGGCTCTGAAGCCCTCTAGTGCTGTATTGTCAACCAAGTAACACTACTGTACAGTGCATTCCCATGTGCTGTATTTCCTTCACATTCTGCTTTGAAGAGTCTTGTCAGAGTTAGTTTTGGTTTGATTAGGCATTACGAAAGTGAAAATAACGGTACAAAGATTAACGAGAGAGACACTAAAAACTACAGACATTACAATGTGAGACAAGTAGTAAAAGCAAACTCAATAACAAGAACAAGCAGATGATCTAAACTAACCCTTAAACTAGTTCCAAGATTTTCTGTTTCCTGTTTAAAGTGGCCAGGATTCATCAACTCGGCATGTCAATAAATCTTAAGTAAAAGGGCCAAATGAAAAGGCTTCCAGACTAAAATCAAGTGCTGCCTCCATGCACTGATGGCTTCCAAGAGTTTTCTCTTCCTGAAATCAGGGCTCCAAGCCCTGTGTGAATAATGCTTCACCACTGATCGCTCCCTCTTGGTTTCATGCTTTACACTTCCTCTTTTCTTTGACAGCACCGACAAGTACAATTTACACGGTTCCTTCTAGAAGCCAAATGTTTCCACTTTCTAGGATGTTATTGCCACTTCTGAAGGACTTTTCAAACAGTGTGTTGAAAAAACTTTATGGGAAACGTTTCCCCTGTAGGTGCGGGATTGCGAAGCAACAGAAATAGGTACAGTACGCCCCATAATAAACCACCTACCAGTGTGCACAGCCTCAGGGAGTGATTCACTCTGATTTTCAGTGTCTGAAGGTGTTGTCTTTGTGAAGTAGGATGAGTAATCATCTGAACTTTAAAAGAAATGATCTTTTTTCTATTCCTTGGAGATGTAAGAGCTGTAAAAATACCTTTGCAGCTCATCAGTATGGTAAGCAGTTAATGTCCTACAGAGAAAAATCACCCACAAAAATAATTATCTTCTGAAATTATTAGCAATACTGATTATTTTTTAAGCCCCCCAGCTATCATTTTTAATTCAACTTTATGGTAAATCTAACTTAATTCTTCAAGAGAAACCTTTTTATGTACTCGTTGCAATTGCAGCACATTATTCTTATTTTTAATGGTTTATAGGAACATTTCTCCTCTTGGACACATCATGGTTCACCATGTACAGGTGTTTGACCGTGTCTTTCTGTGATTTTACCATGATGTAATACCAAACAGCAGTCACTGATACCTAATGCAGATCTAAAAGGGCTCTGACAAAATATAAAGGAGAAAATAACATGTTGCAACGTGCAAGAAAAACACATACAAACTCCAAGCTGTAATCCAGGGATTTTGAGTCAAGCCAATAAGATATGATAATTGCAGGGTTTTACAGCTGTGTGGTGTAAACAGAATATTTTAATGATCTGTAGTGGGGAAGTCACACACAATACAGTAACCCTCTCACAGCCAGACTGCTGCTCTTTTTACTTTTGACCATTTGTCAAAAGGCACACAGTAGGGACCTAGATTTCATATGGACATAAAAATGGTTCCTAACAAGTAGAGGTCATTCAGCCCATCTAGCTTGTTAGGTTATACAGTAGCTCATTGATCCATCCATCTCGCTGGGCTGTTCTTGAAAGAAGGAAGGGTGTCAATTTCCATATCATACCTAAGCACCTTGTTCCACACACCTGCAAAGAAATGCATCCTACTCTCTGTTTTAAAATCACTTCTCCCATAGTTTTCACTCATGTTCACTTTTCATCGTTCATTCTTTGGACTGACCTTGTCAGTGTCTGTTCAAGACTAAAGGGGTTCAGTTATTAATGTGGTCTGTCAGTGTGGGACAGTCCATTGAATGATTCAGTGTCCAGTTGCACTGGATGTGGGATCATGTTACTTGGAATGAAGACAGGCAAGTTCAGTAGACTTCAGCTGTGCATTTATGAGTAAGAGTACGTATTTTTAGTATCAGTGCAAATAATTTTACCTCCAGAGCACGTTCTACTTCATGAAGCCTGAACTGCATTAACTCCTTTATTTTCTGATGGTGTACTGAGACAGGATTGGTTGTGATGGTTTGCAAAGTAAAATTTGCACCCTAGGTAATATGAGAAAATATTATTGAGCAGTGCAGCAATATACTGATTTAGATAAGCATTACGATGTGACTTTATGATTGTTCTGACAGCTTTCTGAAAAGTAGCAGGTAAACAGCCCGTATTTTCTCTGAGCGGAAACCAGGGCACCAGGGCATCACTGACATTAGTGGTGAAGTGGGAACCAGGAAAGAAAACTTTTTTTTTTCTGGTGAGGAGTGGGAAATTCCATGTGTCCATGACCTCACCTGTTAAAAATGCAGTCGTTCTTAAGAACAATCATGAACTTACCCACAACTCCTCGCTACATTTGTAGTTGAATCACAAACCACATGCACATTCATAGAATAGAAACTCAATCTTATTTGTATACGCATGACCACAACGGGCTGAATTGTTAAGAGGTTTATTGCATCTAATATGTTTACTGAAACCAATAAATATCCAAGAAAACAGCTTATTAGGGCTTGCTCAAACATTCTCACCAAATATCCTGGAAGAAGATATTTGCATATTTGCCTCAATGAAGCGTTTCTGCAGTTCGGCCAGTCCCTTCCTTACTGTATGGCCGAGTAGTGGAGTGATTTTAATTTGTGTGTTTTTTTGGGGTTAAGCTGTGGTTTAAGGGAGAAACCTTGTTCATGAGGGTAATATTGTTGACACCCCCTCACCCTTCCTTGTTTTTCTGAAGGCTGAGTCAGGGAGCTGTGGTTTAAAACTTCATTAAGCACAGTTAAAAGTGCATGAGAAGATGTGGACTGTGAGATGTCAGCAACTGCAATCACCATCCCTAAAAAGAGAAGGATGCCAGAATATGCAGGTTTGATGATAGTTTTACCCCAGGGGCAGCAGTCTTTTAGATCAATCCACACCTTGTCAATTTAGTCTCGACATATTGGAAGAGGGGGCACAGTGGTTAGCATTCCTGCCTCACAGCCCTGGGGCCCAGGGTTCAATTCCAGACCTGGGGAGCTGTCTGTGTGGAGTTTGCATGTTCTCCCCACATTCGCATGGGTTTCCTCTGAGTGCTCCGGTTTCCTCCCACAGTCCATACACTTACTTGCAGGTTAATCGGCTTCTGGGAAAACTGGCCCTGGTGTGAGTGTGTGCTTGTGTGTGTCTGTGTTTCTGTCCACCCTGTGATGGACCAGCGTCTGGTCCAGGCTGTATCCTGGGATTGCCGGGATAGGCTCCAGCTCCTCTGCGACCCTGAATCGGAGCAAGTGGTTAGAACATGGATGTTGGAAGAGAAGTCTGTTCTTTTGTCCCCCTTTTTTAATTTGTTTTTGCTGAAGGCTGGTCTTCCTGCTGCAGCCAGGCTGAATTGTTTTCTCCACATTGCCTTTTCTCAGACTCACTGATTGCACCTGTTTAAGATGCCCTTTCCAAAACATTAAACACATAGATGCTCATACTGCTGGCAACGTCTGTTGAGTATTGTTTGAAAATTTCAGGCACCTCATTTGCATGAACACAACCCAGATTTCGTATCTTATTACAAGAATGTCTAGCAATAAAATATTCATGGACGGTGCAGACAATTTTCCAAAGTGAAAAAGTTTCTTAAAACCTCATAAATCATTGTTTTTATTTAGCATGTCACTCAACACTTCTTCAGGTCTGCCCTCAGTATCTTATCCCTTACCAAAAGAATTATATAGATCGAATTATATAAATGACCAATAGATTTGTGTACGAATGTTTCTTTTATAGAAACCTTTAGGTTATGTTTGTGACAGATAAGAGTATCTATAGAACTATTATTCTGCTTTTTGAGGACATTGGGTTTGAATTTCTGATAATTCAGGACATTGTTCCTTCTGTTGTTTCGATGTTTTGAGGTAGTCAAGTTAAACTGGGTTGTTTTTGAAGCGGTTCTCCTGTTAAAGAAAGTGCATGCTGGGTTTCTGTCTCAAATGAAGTGGGTCCATTCCAATGTGTGAAGTCCTTTGGGGTCCTTTGCAATCAGTAGTGCTGTACAACTGCAAGCAATTATTATTACATTCTATTAATTGTACTTTGCACACGGGTTTCCTATCATGCTTTGAAGATTTAGCAGTGAGTGTCTTAGTTGTACATCTGAGGCTTCATCCGTCTGAATGGGATCCGTCTACAGTAAATGCTTTAACATAAACCTGTGTAGATTAGTTACAGTATTGGAGTCTGTAAAAAAAAAAAGTTTCAAATTGGTAACATCTTGCACAGCCATTTTGTTTTTTTTAACAAAACATTTTTATCAAGTCTCTGCTGTTCATTTAGTAAAAGGAAAAAGATATTGCAAACTTTTGAAATCTGGCGGGGGAGAGCAATTCTTTTGTTCCAGCAGTACTGCTTTGTCATCTTTTGTAATGCAATGAAGTCAAGGGAAGTCACATACATGACCAACGGTCGTGTAAGAAAAAAACTGATTTTCAGATGAGTTAGAAATCCTTTTCAGGCGCTTATATGGGGGAAAGATTCTGTTCATCTTTAAATCCTTTGAATTGCTTGCTGCTTCTGTGTCAGAAAATAAATAACCAGGTGTTTCAGCTGGTGAAGACTGTTGATCAGGAGATGCTGGGAGCATTAAGGAGTAAAACATCAGCAGTTTGAGACTGGGCTTTTTACCAGCGGACCAGGACTGGGATTCTGCAGGTAATGGACAGGTTAATTGGAGAGGATTCAGATTGGACAGCCTCCTCACCTTCACATTACAGTTTAGAAAGAAAGCATACACAGCCTTCATCATTTCCCATGCTGATAGGGGGGTTGTAGCTGTAAACAGAGCTGTTCGAAGAATAAATATCCATCCATTTTCAGGAAGCTTCTTATTTTTAGTAAAAGCTAAGCCAACCCAGAGCCAATCCTGGACACACAGGGCAGAGGTTCCTAATCCTTGAGGCTCACACACTAACACCTTGTTGCAGCCCAGCTCTCAGTTACACAACTGATCCCTTAATTGAGTTAATAATATGATTAATTTGAACATTTTGGTTGCTCTCAGCTCTTAAATATCCTGGAGGGCTGCCTTTTAACTATTGTGTTTCATGAGTATCAAAATCCCCAACTTTTGAGAAGAAAACAATACCTTGCAGATGTTCCAATCAAGGAAATTATTAGTTCAATTAAGGCTTCAATTAAGTAATTAAGATTGGCTGAAATGAAAGCCAGTGTGGACCACCAGGACCAGGACTGGGAACAGTTGGCATAAGGCACAAGGTAGGACTAAATCAGGAATGGGATGCTAGTTCATCGCTGGCCACACAGATAAGTAGACAGAGATAATGTAGAGGCACCGGTGAACCTAACCTGCAGCTTCAATGTCTTTGGGAGGAGGGAAGGCAGTGGTGCACCCAGAGCTAACTTACACAGAAATAGGGACACCATGCAAACTCCACACAGACAGTGTACATGAGGACCCAAGCGCTTTCTTAGCTAGGAGCTAAGAGCTGTGAGGCAACAGTACAGAACATCATCATACCACCCCTTAAAAAAGTGTTTTATTCAGAACTGCATACCATGAACATTACCTGTGAATCCAAATTAAGAAACAGGATCGGGTTTTGCCATGGCTTGAGGCTTTTTCAATAATTCTAGTAGAACTGACTTTACTTTTTGCTGTAGGGTAGCAAGCACACAGATTTAATTACTAAATTAGGCAGGCATGCGCCATTTGCATTACAGGATACTACAGAAATGTGAGATATGGACCACAAAGAAGCATGTTTCATAATCACAACAACATCTGCTTTACACAGACTTTAATTTACCCTTTTTCTCCTGTCGGAAAGTGCTGCAAGAGAGAAGGCGCTTTCCCAAGAAATAACTGACAGAAAGTGTTGCATACCAGTACACAGCTTGCAGAATCTGAGTTTGCAAATGAGTTTGCAAAGCAATTAGAATGTGTCCTTTGATGTGCTGCTGAGAAGTGTTTAAGATGAAGCCCAAGAACAGGCCAAACCACCGCCACCTCTTGGATTCCAGCGTGTTTTCTCAATTTACAGTATATACTCTAATTATGGATTAAAGATGACTCTAATTTCTGCTTACACATGCTAAACAGAATGTTAATCCTGCGGCATTTAAAGAGTACAAATTGTTGGTGAAAAAATGCCAAAATAAGATGAAAGCATATGGATAGAGAGTGACAGAAAGTTGCAGAACTAAGTATGGTATCTGAAGCATGGTTGTATACTAATTAATTTAGTGTCATGGATTCTCTTAAATTGTAAGTATTTTCCAGAGATTATTCCAGGTTTGTTAAGCAAATGGTAGTCCTACTAAGTGTCAGTTGTAACAGTGAAATAAATTTAAGATACTGGGTTTTAATGCCTTTGTCTGCAAGTCAAGTAATTATAACACAGTAAAAAACTGCAGAATAATAGCTGAGTGCAATACCATATCACCATATTAGGTTTGAACAATAAGACATCAAGGAAAAAATAAAAATCAGGCCCAAATCTTAGTCCCAAGGAAGCTTTCTTATTTCTGTTTTTTATCAACATCCGTTCTCTATCACCAGCTATTGCAGCTCCTTTGCCTCACCAGGCTAGGCTGTGCATCTCGGCAGTTAGCTTGCACAGAAAGCTGCTCACTGCTTCTCCCCTGTAGGTGAGAGAGAAGCAGATGGGAAATGAGATAGCCAGGTGGAGTCACTGTTGTGGTCCTGTTATTTAATCCGTGGTAACTCTAATTAAGTAACCAGATAAGGGGCTTCTGGCATGGTTTTATAATAAATTGTAAGTCTTGTTTCCCCCTGTCACCGGCCCATGCTTTGTTTTGCTGATAGGTACAATACGACCGCAGAGCAGTGGCTAGGCCAGAGCTTCTGCTGCAGATCTGACCACAGGAAGCATGGGCCCAGGGATCGAGTGAGATAAACAGACGCAACTTCCCCCTTTTTATGAAATCACCTTCCAGCAGCCTCACCTCCCCGGGAGTATGGTCTCTCCATCTGAAGCTCTTACATAACGCCTGCTGTGGCCTTACTCAAGCCCTCCAGTCAAGAACCCTTCTCCACAAATGTTAGGCACCCCTCTCCCCTCCTTCCCTGCCGCCCCTCCAACACACAAACACACTAGACACCAGCTCCACCCACTCTCCTTTTACTCACCGGAACAGGAAAGACGCGACTTGAGAGATTTCCGTTTACATTTTTTTCCACGTTTTCATATTTGTCTTGCTTTCACCTACTGTAACATCTGTAGTTAGGTGTTTTGTGAAGGGAGGGCAAGGTCCATTTTGGATTGATCAAGGAAAACCAGTTTAGATCAGACTGGGTTTATGAACTAAACAGGCTCTCTCACGCTAAACTAAAATCATGTCAAGTCAGCTGTTAAATGCAGTTTACCCACAAGCAGTGCATTAAAATTGTGTTCATTAAAAATTGGGTTTGCATTTCAGTTATAGATATCTCTTTCACTTTTTCTATAACAAATCAACATTATAATAAAGTATTTAGTCAGTAAGTAGTGTGACAGCACGTATTTAAGTTAGGTTGGAATAGAGTATAATAAGTACAAAATTTGGATATCTATAAATGAAAAATTCCAAATAGCAAAAACAGTCTGCAATAAAGATACAAATTCCATAGATAAAGGACACTGAGTTTTGAGTGCTGTGTTCTCTTGTTATAAAAGCAATTGCAAGAACATATTAAACATGTTATGTAGTAACATGGAATTGCACCCTAATATAGCCAAAACCTTAAATGTATTTCAGATCTCTTGAATTTAGGCCGGTTTTAATTGATTAATAATTTTAGGTTAATGTCTGGTAGATAGTCTTTCATTTTTTTGTTGTTCTTTCTCAAAGGCAGAGTTCTGTCTTTCTCTGTCCTGCACTAGATATAGTTGTACTAGCATTTCAGTGGAGTTATCATCACAGTATCTTGCATTGTTTTTTTCATTAAACTGCATGCATGCTGTTCACACTTTCTGTATATCTAATCTTGCACTTACTTTACTGTGATTCCTGTACCCTGTACTGTAGATTTGCTTCCCTGTGCAAATTACTGTATTTCATCAAATTTATCCAGCTATGTATTCGAGTACTCAGTTTAGTATGACACCTCACAATGTTTTTTTGACAGCTAATGTGCCTGTGGGCTTTTAGCTCTTTGTATGCAATAGAATTATTAACCATTAAAGAGCTGGATAAAGGCTATCCTGCACATTAATTACTGACATTGGTAGAAGTCACATTTGTAATGAGAATTTTAGGAGTCAATACCTCCATGAATATGAAACGAAATATGCACACTGGTATTCTTTTCATGTGTTGTCAGTGGTGTGGCAGGTTACTGCACACTCGATGTGAACAGGAAAAGATGTAGACCATATTTCTAACTTCCTCAGGCAGATTGTTTTACACTTCCCAAAAACATAAACTGTGAACATACTGCATTAAACATGTGCTGTATACAATATTACAAAGAGAAAAGGTATAGAAATGGCCATTTATGTTGGGGATTAAATAGGGACTCTTGAAACAATACTGAACTTGCTGTGTTTGTTGTTGCTACTAGATGATTTGAGCAAATCAGACAGATGCTGCCCTTTAGAAGAGATGCTAAGCCAAGGTCCTGACTTCCTGGTTATTAAAGATCCCAGAGCACTCTTCAGCAAGGTTAGGGGTGTTCACCCCTGTATCATGGCTAAATTCCACTCTGGGCTTGAACAGTCTGGCCTTCTAAATGTCCCTCTTCATATGTTGGGTGAAGGAACATTACTTCTCCGCCTGATCTGCTGTGTAGAATGAGAGGAGTCCACTGGACCCATCTAGCCCAGAAAGACAGTTAATTTATTGTGCTCTGAAGGGTCTCTGCTCAGCCCCGATCAAACGATTTTCCCATGATTGGGAATGTCAAGAGGTATAACATTTCACATAGCATAGCAACACAGCAATTTATTGCTATTCAATAACATATCATAACATAACAGTTGATTATTTCTTTGATTTTTTTTTTTTAAAAGTTAGTTTAACCCTGACAGTTTTACGGGTGTTAAATTCATAGAACCATAAATTCACGGTACTGTAGTACAGATGCTTAAAGACTAATGTGTTATATTAACAGAGCTAACTGTAATGAGCTTGGTTGCTTTATGATGCTATGCAGTGTGATCTAGACACTGCTGTATAGACAGTGGCCTTTATCTGAGCACAACTTCAGGAAACCTAAAGCACAGGTTTGTCTCTCCCATCAACCGATGCTATCGTGCAAGATAAGTGGCTTTATCTCTGCCAGTGCAGACAGCAACCACATGAGAGCAACAGGGATTTGAATGAGTAAACCCGGTTGGGAAATGGAATTAGTTGCTTTTTTGGTTTTCAAAAAGTAGCCCTGCAGATATCACCAACGGTCCTGATCCTGAAAAACGCATAAGGTGATAATTGTGTTTATTCCCTGATTACCCATCTCTTTTCAACTGCCTGATACATCCTGAGTCTGGGAAGATCATGCATTCTGTGACCATCTTCACTGCATATTCCTCTGTCGAAACTCACACTTCAACTGAGCTTTCACTAAAAAAAGCTCATAATGCAAAAGTGCAGCACTAGAGCCACAGCAATTAATGTGTGAAACTAAAAAAAAATCACTTTCCTTCAATCACTTCATGAACCAATGTGTTGCAACTGTGTTCATTTTGAGTTCCATTCCTGTCAATTGAGAATTTTGCAACACTTTCTTTATTTCAGCTGAGTTACAGAAGCATCCTTTCGTAAGGCTTCAGGCTGTTGTTGCGACTAAGGTTCCAACATAGTAGAAGTGATCTGGTCCAATTTAAATCATCTGGAACACAGAAGCTTTTCTTTCCATAATATACAGCAACATGGACCTTGGGTAAGCACTCCCTTAGGTGGAAGCAAGTAATTAGATGCCTTTACTATTATTGAACCTGCTATTTTAGAAGTGATGTACTGGCTTTAATGCTTTAAAGTCATGCTGTGTTTCAAGCTGAAGCAGGACAAAGTGATCTAAATTCCATCGGTCTTCCATCGAGCCAGCACTAACACACATGAACTGGAACTGATCGTACAAAGTCAATGAGTACTGAATGAATCTAGCATTTATCATTCCCCTTTCAAACTCTTCAACTCCTTTACATGCAATTATGAAGCCAGTTACAGTAGCTACTGTATCTTTAGATGTGTATGTCTGTGTGCCATTTAGATGTAAACAAGTTAATTTGGATGCTTTCCAGTTGGACAGTCTGCGAAACAATGGGGAAAGGCTGAAAATTGTTTTGCTGTATACAATAGATTGATATTTAACAAAAACAAACACACGGCACTGCAGGAGAATAGAATCAACCTTTAACTGTTGAATAAGACTCATTAAGCTTTAATGTTCAAGGAAGGAAAGTAAAATAGGAGTTAAGCAAGACAAAGTGACTCAGAAGGCCGAGGATAGCCCACACAGACAAAAAACGTCTCTTTCAAAAAGCATATGAAAGACAAACAGAAACTCTAATATGTCAGGAAAGGTCACAAAATTTTGTTTTAGCAGGCACTGTTATTGTTCACTTTTAGAACAAAGCAATCTATAGACCTCAGACGAGGGAGTTCCTGAATCTTGCTGCGCTGTTTTGGGTGTACAGTGAGATAGACAGCACATACCTGTGTTGGGTACGAAGATTAAGCAGCACCTCAGCATTTATTTTCTCAGCGTTGTCTTCTGAAAAGGTCACTTTTCAGAAGACAATGGCAATGGCAATTGAATACACAAAAAAAGAAGACTTGCAGGTGTAGCTTGTTTCCCATACAGATTTCTGGACATCTTTCTCTGCTGCCCTTTCTCTTCATAGTAATAGCCTTCTGGCAGATGTGAAAGTCAAAAATGACTCGGTTTTTTAAACACAACGAATGAATGTACTATGAATGCAATTACACTGTTTTAACCTTCAAAAGCAGTGAATGATGTCATGTCGAATGCTTTTCCATACAAATGGAATTGAGGCGGAAACAAAGACTTAAGCAGAGCTTTTTTAAAATACACATTTAAAAAAAGACACACTTGTCATTGTTACATCCCTCCTTCATCCACCAGGCAAAAGGAGGGGTACACACTGGACGGAGAAGTCCGTATGTATTTGGACTGTGACATTTTTTTAAATTACCTGTGTGTCCAGAGATTTTTTCACACCCAGTCAGCCTCTAGTTTTTTATATAATAATAATAATTAATAATAATAATAATTGCTTACACTTATGTAGCACCTGTCTGGACACTCCACTCAAAGCGCTTTACAGGTAATGGGGACTCTGCTCCACCACCACCAGTGTGCAGCCCCACCTGGATGTGTTACAGGTTTCTTACCAGCATTGAGCACAAACCACTCCAAGGAGTTGTCAAAGAGGTTTTCCAATTGGCGCTGTAATACAGTATATTATTATCACATGTATATTGCTAAAGGTGATCAGATGCCCATGGTGTAGTTCTGAGCAAGCAATTTTACAGCACAATATGACATAATGTACAGTAGTCTGTCAGCTGTAATTTTCAATTGAATTCTTGAAGCCTAACGTGCTACCTGTCTTTTCCATAGCTCAGAGGCTTCTTAGATTTCCAGCAATGTTGATGGCCCTGTCCTGTCTTCGGGCATGTTCTGTACAGAACAATACAACCCTCAGTAATAGATCATAATAGATCATTTCACAAATCACATTGCTGAGCAGAGATCAATATCAGTATGAATCATTCATTTGCCATTTAACCTCATTGTTTGCACAACCTGAAAAGTCTACTGATTTAATTTAACCCTTTCGGTTCTGTACACTGAAATCCTAGAGCCAGGAGCTCTGGTGTGCTTTATCATAACACATAAGTGTAATAATACACTGCCTGTTCCCTAAGGAGTACAACAGCAAACGCCATTGTTTCTCTTTTGAGTGGAGCTTGTTTTTCCAGCCAAACTAGGCTTACAGGATCCAAGTAAACACTTAACATACCAATTTCAGAAAAATAAACAGTTTGGACAATACAAAATGAAGAGATTACATTGGATATTTGAGAACAGCCATGTGAAACCATTCAGCTCAATAGCCATGTTGTGGGAAAGTAATAATTTAAATTAAAAAATACAAATCAAAATAGTTCCACTCTGAATTAAATCTGACATGGTAATATCTTACATTTCCAGCATGATACTGTATATTCCAGTGCGTACAGTATATAGGAACAGACATCTTGTGGCAAAAGTGATTAAGATTCAGAAGAAAGTAATTTTCTACCAGAAAGGATTCTGAGGTTGCAGTGAAACTGTTTTGTATGTTTTTATTTTTAACTTATGACAAACCGCCTACAACGCTGTGAAGCTTTCAAATGTATATAGTGAAGTGAAGCTTGTTTGTTTTGTGTTTCTCATTCCTTTAAGTAAAGAAAGAAAGTTTAGCATATACTGTAGCTTTTACTCCCTTTTCTTATGCACCAGCAGAAACTGAGGCCATTCAAAGACGCGATTCTAATGGCTGTTTATTCAGTCTAAACCTTTTGCTGTTTTGCAGATAATGCGGTTGTGTTGCTGCACACATTCATGATGAAGCTGTTTATTTGTGCTGATAAAAAGACAGAACCTACTTGCCACAGTGGCAGATAGGGACTATCTCCGTAACATGTTTTTAAAATAAATGAAGTCACAATTAGCAGGCAATTTAAGAAATGTTCTGATCGATGTTCCCCTTTGCAGAAAAAACACCACTATTAGAAACTGCAGTATATTTCTCATATGCCTTTCATTTCCAGATTTTTCTTATTCAGTCTTTAGTTTGGCTGTGTGCCATGATTAATGGTAAGCTTGCAATAGTCTGATTTTTGTCTCTGCTGTTTAGGACATTTTTGATATAATGAGACATTCCCGCGAGTCGCATGGTGGCGCAGTGGTCAGCATTGCTGCCTCCCCATCCTGGGGCCCTGGGTTCTATTACAGACTTGGAGTGCTGTCTGGGTGGAGTTCGTATGTTCTTCATATGGGATTCCTCTGGGTCCTCTGGTTTTCTTCCACAGTGCAAGCACATACTGGTAGGGTCATTGGCTACTGGGAAAAGTGGGTGTTTTTGTCTGTTTATGCCCTGTGATGGACTGGCGTCCCGTCCAGGGTGTATCCCGCCTTGTGCCCATTTCTTGCTGGAAAAGACTCCGGCTCCCCCAGGATCCTAAATTGAATGACATGGTTAGAAAATTTAACAGTGACATTTTTAAAAACTATCTTTTGCATGGAAAAAACATTGTGACCCTGTATTTGAAAAAGCAGTTAGGAAATGGATGAAAACATCTTGCTGTGAAGTGTTAATGGGCATTTGTGTCTCCATGGTAGAGTGAAAATATACAGATTATAAATATATATATTATAAATATACAGATGCTGTGCTGGTTTTGCTTATCATATTAGAAGCTAACCAAGTAAGTGGCCAGTTGAAGCCACATAGAAGATGTATTCTTCTGTACCCCAGGCTGAGATCACTCACTGAGCTCTGAAGTCCGATTGGCACTGATGTCCTGCAGAAAGACACAGAATGAAACACGGAAAGAGAAATCTTTATATCTACAGTCCAAGCATACAAAATGAGAGGAAAGCTGGGGGATGTTAGGATCTTGCACCAGGGATCCATTTTTTAATGTCAGCATGACATATGAAATCTCATATCATTATGAAATGTATTTCATAATTTTTGTCTAATCTTAGTAAGTTATTTTTTCATAAATTGACATCTATTTTGGATTTAAATCAATAGTATGGATTAACTTTAACCGATTCTTTCCAGTAATGACAGTCAAAAAGTATTCTATTATCCTTTCTGCAGAATATTCATATAGCATATGCAGTAGCATACATTTTTTTACAAACAGTCACTTTCCAAAAAATGTCACAACTTATTATTTCAAAAGGCTGGGATGTCTTGGACAGACCTTAATTAAAGGATTCTCCCAGGAAAAACAGAATGTGTGGTTATTCGATACTTATCTACATTTCTGCAGTTTGTATCATGCTTTTCTATACAAGTATTCGCTTTTCCATGATCCATTGCGTTTGATTTCTCTGGGCTTTACTGCACTTTGCTGTGTGTTTATGTTGGTATAGCCTCGGACTTGATCAGTCTTCTCATATTTTGCTCTGTGTAAATGGGGTGTTAAAGAGACTTTGCAGTGGAACCTAATAGGATGCATCATGCAAATGCCTTGCTTTGTGCCTGCTTGCTTAAAATCAGCGACAAGAAGAGAAAAATATAGAAACGTTATAACCGAGGGCAATACAACATGCCTAGAAAAAACATTTTGCAAGAAAGATGTCATTCTCTCCTTTTCCCATTTACCAGTTAATTATTCTTTTTGGGGGGTGACAATTTAAAATAGCTACAACTCTCACACGGGCCCAGGAGAGGGCAGAAGGCAGCTGGCCAGTTGAGCCTTGTCACCTGGAAAATCCTAGTCCCTGTCCACTAGTGGCACAGCCCCTGGTTAAAGCCCTCAAGTCCATATCTGTGCTCCCGAAAAAATCCCTTTGCTACTGGCCATTCCAGTGTAGAGCCAGAATAAGAAAAAAACATTCAACAGGAAAGCAAATGCTGCTTTGGAATAGCACATTTCTAAACAAAACCACCTTTGTTTTCTGTCAGGAACAAGAAATCTCATTCATTATAATTGAAGGGAACATGTATTAAAGCCTTACTAGGGATTCAGATTTTCCTCTAGGTGAGGTCAGTGGAGTGGAGTTAGTAAAAGACAACAATAGCAATTGCTAATACTCATTTCAGTCCCTTTGTAGTGATTTTTCCTATATCCAGATTGTATATATACTGTATATTATCTACCCCCTAGGAAAAATACTACATCACACTTTGTATATGTATGGAAACAATTCAATTTTGTCTTTCCTATAGCTTCCAGTGGTGTTTTTGTACGGGCTTGTTTCAAAGCTGTTGGAAGTTTGTTTTGGTGCCTTCTAAATACATGTAATTTGTGATAAACAAAGAGCGAACTCCTAGTGGAGCTCCTGGGTCTTGTGACTCTTATTTTCCAGCTGTTTTCTTTATTTCTTTCCCACAGTTTCACGTGTCTGTTGAGGAAAAGACTCCAAGACTTACCATCCTCCTGGAAATTCTGGGTTTCAGAGTTTGATGAGCATTGAACTGGTGGTGCTTGGTGACACAATATGAGCTTGTTAAAAAAATAAGCATTATTTGTGTGGTTTCCTCATTGTGGTTCACTAAGTGTACATTGCTGGTGTCCTTCTGGCTACCTTCTACACCATTTCTAGAAAGCCCATTTTTAGAAATAAACTGGGCTTGTTACTGGAAGTATTTCATTTGAAGAGGAACCATGAAGTTATTTGGTCTCAATGTGAAAGAGAGCAGATTCTCTATTGGAACTTGCCTCTGACATCACCCACAGCGGCCACTCCCCCCCTCCTCCTGCTCTCAGCCCGGCCTCCAGTTTCCCAGTCCCATTCAAATGGCTTTCTGCCTCAGATGCTGGTCCTTTCCAGTAAGTGTGTTGACCTGCCGCCAGTGGCAGCCTTGCCCAAGGCCGCAACCCCTCACCTCCTCTCTGAACGTGACTTCGGTTGTCGCCCAGGTCCTTTGAGATGGACCCCTTGCTGTTTACAGCTCTTGCACTGCTGCTCCCAGATAAAGAATGGCTCCACATATTCCTTTTCACAAGTAAAACAAGAGGCAGGAAGCCCCACTGGAGCCATCTACTTATTAAGTCCAGCAGCATGGCCTTGTATAAACAAGCCTGCATCTGTTATCATTAGGGTCACTAGCGCTTGGAATGCCTTTCTTCGGTGTAAGCAAGATACAGTAAGATTTTGCTGGCAGCTGGGACAGTGTGCAAAATGTACTTCTCCTTTTCCTTTGTTATCTCCTGCTTCATCTATGTCATCTTCTATAGAACATCTTGTATTGGTGTGAGATATAAATTTGTTCATGCTTACCTTCTCTTCTCTGCGTTATAGATGCATGTGTTGCAGGAATGTTGCATGCATTTGGTCAAAATGGAGTTATGCGAGCAACATCTGCTTTGAAATAATGTACTAGTCGTGCAACTTTTCATGTACACTACGTCTGTGGTACAGTGCTTGGGTCAGCAGATTGCCTCTGCTCATGTCTGCTCTCACACAACACCTTAAAACTTGCCAGCTTTCCCTGGAATTACAAAATCCAGGCTATTCAGCATTTCAGTATGTTTTTTACAGCGTGACTCTAAAATGATCAAAGAAAACATATTCATTACTAAATAATCAGCAGCGTCTTTCTAAAAAAAACTGAACCATCCCTCTCATCCCCACATACACACACAATAGCATGTTTTGCAGCAGTGGTATTAACAGGGCTAGTTTGAAATTGGCAAGATGTGTGACATTTTTCGTGCCATGAGTTTGGCTCAGTGACAGCAACCCAAGGCTTGCTCAGAGCCTGACCATTCCAAGGGGAATATCTGTGTCTCTCCTCTCTGTTTGTTTATATCTTTAGTAACCAAGGCCATATGCTTTTAAGTATTTAATCTGTTTGACCCCCAAGCTTGGCATTCAGTCTTCCCTTGCTCTTCAGTGCTATAAATTTGTGCAATCAGCTTAATACTTTGCATGCACTTTGATACACTTTGACATCCAAACTCTCCCCTTTTCCTCTTCAGTCTCTAATGGAGACAGAACCTTCTGACCTGACAGGACCTTTTTCAATTTATTTTTACTGTGCCACTTTACCTAAATGTAGTTATACTCCTATAGTTGCAAAATGAAAGCTAAACTATCACTCCCTTTTTATATACTGTATATAATCAGGATGTTAAATATTATGCTAATAGATGAGAGTCCATTAAAATTATTCCAAATCATTAGTTCAAATCTCAAGAAAGCTGGCTCGCTGGACAGAACTTCTTTCTGCAGTTTGAAGACAACACATTAGCATGACACGGAGTATTTTCTGTCTGAATTTATAGATAAGAGTCTGGACAGTTGCTGTTGATCTGATCTTAAGAAGCAGCACTGGGTAAGCAGGGTATGTCACAATGTTCCTGAAAAGCCAAGGGATCTGAAACACGAAGCTTTTAGCAACTTTTCTTTTTCTGGTTTTCACAAGTTAGTTCCTGGCCTTTCTTGTTGTACAACTTTGATCATTTATGCCGAAGACATTCAGGGGCAGTGACTGCCGATTAGCTTTCAGGGGATTTTGCTCAATGCTCAAATCTTTTGCTGTGTTGATGTTCCATATCGTGATTGCTTAACTCCCAAACTGGGTTGCTCTTAGTACTATAACTAAATACTCTGCTCCACACAGCAAATTCAGCCTATTTCTTCTGCAACCCGATCTTAAACCAAGTTGCCATCTAAACCCAATGAACAAGAGGTAGACCAGTGAGAATTTACTCGCTCTGTAATTTTGTAACTTTATGGAATTTTTTTAGAGGTTTCAGTGAGGAGGCGGTGGTAAATAAATGGTGACATTGTCTTTCAAGTCTATTTACCCCCCAAAAAAGGGAATTGAAAGTGGTGTCTAGGATGACACTATTAAGCTCCCTTTCCAAGATAAAAGAAGAAGACACTCTTGCTCAGCTCTGCGTAAGGAGAAGAGTTGTCAGGCCCCTTATCGCCTCGATCAGAAGGGTGTCCGTGGAAACAGGATTGCCGTGGCTGCTGATAAAGAGCAGAGTGGAATACACTGCACCTGGAGGGCTGTAGAAATCCGCCCCTGTGGTCTCCCGGATGTCATGGTGTCGAGAGATAGTTGGTTTCTGGCCCTGACAAATCAACGCTCCCCGACCCACAGAGCAGAAGTGGTAGCATTAGCGGTTTCGATTTGATCACCAAAATAACATAATTTGCAAGCGTGTCTTTTGTTATAAAGAGTTCTCGCTCACCCGGTGGTTCTGAAAATGGACTAAGATTCCAAGCCTGCAGCAGGCAGTCTTGGCATTTGGGACGTCTTTTTTGCTTCGCTGTGTGGCAATGCAAAACTGAGTTTCACTGCAGAAGCGGAGCCGCCAGCCTGAGAGACCGTTCATACGAGGAACAAACAGTTAATGTTTCTGAGGCTGTTATTTCCCAATAACTAATATTAGGTTAATATTGTTAAGTGGATCAGATTGGATCAGCTAAGGAGTCATTTAAAAAATAAAAAGACTTGTGAAATAGCTCCGCCGAATATTTGGTGTCATGAAAACATTTTTTGAAAAAAAGGATTTTTTAATATGCAAATTGGTGCAACATTTTTTTCCATAAAGATGTTTTACATGTTGTTGTCACTTTGGAAATAAAATAACTAAATCCAGTTACAGAGAATTTATTGTCATACTTGTTAACACACAGAAACCAACATACTGTGTACTTTAAAGATCAGTTTGGTATGAAAAGGATGCTTGCTCTGTGGCAATGAAATACACTGTGATCAGACAGTCTGACCCGGTCCTTATCAAGCCATATTGACCTGACAGGATGGACTGTTGAAAACTGGGACTCAGGGCAGACTGCCCCAATGAACACAAGCAGACTAAAATCAGATTTTGCACTATTGTAGGCAAAAACATGGTTAGTTTATGGCATCTAAATATCCTAATCTTTTTCTTTCAAACTACTTCTACTGCTGTTGTGTTTATGCCTAAAAGATATCTGAAAGCACCTTACCACAAGAGAGGGAGAAAGCAAATATGTGCTGCTTTCGGGTGAGGCACAGAGGGTGTCTTCCTTGTGTTCTGTTTTGCTAATATCATTCAGAGGCTAATTTATTGTCTTTTTTCCCCCCCAAAGCCATTTCTCTTTTGAATATGGAACATGGAAGAGAATGTAATGAAAAACAACAACATCCTATAATCTCCCAGAAGCAGTTTATTTGATATTTGACAATAAAGATACAGTATGTAATCCCATACACTACTGTATTGTGCATGAGACTGTAATACTGTATCTTTTAGTTGCAGGAGAAAATGCATGTTCCATCTTTAACTAATCTGTGAAAGAAGATTTTTCAGAATCCTGATAATGTTTTGACATCTATCCATCCATTTTCTAACTGCTTTATCCAAGCTGGGGTTGCGCTGGAGCCAGAGCATATCCTGGTGAGCAGTAGGTGCAAGGTAGGACACAACCTGGACAAGACTCCAGTCCATCACAGAGCACGCACAGACACTCACAGCAGGGCCAATTTTCCCAGAAGCCAATTAACCCACCAGCATGTTGTGGGAGGAAACCGGAGCACCTGGAGGAAACTCATGCAAACACAGGGAGAATAAACAAACTCCACGCAGACAGCACCCCAAGAATTGACCCCCCCAGGGCCCCAGCACTGCAAGGCAGCGATGCTAACCACTGCACCACTGTGTCACCCATGTCCTGATATCTCTTCCTCAAATCCAAACACGTTTCACCTATTACTGTCTGCCACACTGCACTAAACTTAGTCCCGCTGTCCCTTGGAAGGCCTACTGTCCCCCAAGTTATAATGTAATGTCCTTCACAACACTTGGACTGCACTGTGGCTGAAAGAGGCCTGGGATTAAATCACATGATTGCAATTCCCCCCAAAGCCATTATCAGACACCCTACATAACAGCCTTGTTTTCATTGGCATGCTTGTATATTGTGTTCGAGTAACAGACCAGGATTACTGAGGGAAAGGTCATTATAAAAGAGTAGGCATGCTTGCATGTAAGAACTAGTGTTGAGTGGCACAGTTTGCACGGGTAGACGTCACGAAAGAATTCGCAACCCAGCTCCAAGACATATCCCTATATACTGCAGCAGGAGTGTGATACATACTGTACTGTACAAGGATATTGTGCAATTACTTGTATTGTTATGTTTCAGTAGCTGAGGGAGGAGTGTAAATGCTCATTGTGCCTTTGCAGATCTCAAGAATGGGATATACAATTGTTTAGAGTATCCAATCTATAAGTACTGCATTCTGTAATGTTACTTGCTAGTCTACGTGCTTTATGTTATTAAGCCCTTTAAATGTAACCTGTCTCTATCAAATCTATAATAATACTAATACTCATTAGTGCAGTATAGGGGTGACAGAGTGGTTACCTTCACTGCCTTGCAGTGCTGGGGCCCTGGGTTAAATTCCCTGGGTGCTATCTGTGTGGAGTTTGTATGTTTTCCTTGTGTTTGCATTGATTTCCTCCAGGTGCTCTGGTTTCCTCCCAGAGTCCAGAGACATACTGGTGGGTTAATTGGCTTCTGGGAAAACTGGCCCTACTGTGTGTGCACTGTGGTGAACACGCGTCCTGTCTAGGATGTACCCCTCCTTGTTCCTGTTGCTTGCTGGGATAGGCTCCAGCTCCCACAACCCTGAATTGGATGAAGGAGATCGAAAATGGATTGATGGGTGTGAGATAAAGGGTATTTTTATTCATCAAACCAAAGTCAGCGTTCAATTCCTTGTACTATATGTGCAAATAATAAAACCAATCTTTATTGCTGTTGAGATTGTAATATGCTGTGTGAAGTGTGTAGACAACCTGTAATTTCTCAAAAACCTTCTGTGTAAAATGTCTGCTACTAAACGTTTTCCAAACAGTTTTTCTTGCATCCATGGTAGAGGACTGACTTGACTCCAGTAAGTATCACTCTGTCCAAATCCGGGAGTCTTCCTACCTGTGGTGATGTCTGGTGGATGCACTGTTCAAGATTTAAAGACAGGAGCTGTTCAAGGACTTTGCTCAGTTTCAGCTCTCATACTATGGTGTGTATTGCAGAGTGTGACCTATGCTAGCATAATTGATTCAATTGTAAATAGTTGAGGTATTATTTTATTGGATCTTATTTGACTTAAGTTATTTTAACCATGAGCAACGGTTTAGCAACAAAAGAAAACTCTTTATTAATGTGTGAATGTCAGTCTATGACATTGTATCTTGAAGTTAACAGTGCCATAGTGTTGTTTTGTACTGTCTGTAGGAATTATTGTCCTCATGCATTAAAGTAAAAAACTTCTATTTACAGGGTTCTCTCTGGAACTCAAGCTACTGTATTGCTTTATTTCAACCAAAAATAATCTGCTGATGCTGAATTAATCTGCAGTCCCATTTCTCCTTTGAGAAACTGTAATGCTAGGCTATTGTACAGTGTGGTTTGGAAATGTTTGCCCTCAGGTGAAACAGGCTTAAACACTGTGTGTTTAAGTGAACAGCAGGGGGTGAATTCATAGGTTATGCTTTGTGACACATAGTTGGAAATGAGTGAGGAAATTGATCAGTATGGAAGACACCATGAATACATGAACACTTCCAGCAAACTCAATAGAAAACCTTGTTTTGTTTCTTGAATAATTGCACTGGAGTTATACAGTAGGTGCTTGTTATAAATGGCTTTATGTCAGCTACCTGTTCGGAGTATTTTTGTCTATTGAGATTCATGATTTGTGGCTGACAGAAATTATTAGGCTAGGTTGCAATTACTAGTATTCTTGCCATAAAAAAACTCCTATGATTGAGAAATCACAGGATGAACAAAAGTATTAATATGTCCTTTAACAGGAAGTTGGTGTTCAACAAAACTGAGCTCTTGAAGCTTGTCGAAATAATCAGCATGTCACAGATGTGCCTGAGCACACTGAGATCTCTCCTCCTGGTCTTGTGGTTACCATCAGTGACACCTTCAGTCTCGCCACTTCCCAGCAGAGCCAGGCCTTCCTCAGCAGCATTTCTGGTAAATTTCCCCTTTTTTGCGGTGTCAATCAAACGGGACAGACAATGGACGGTGAACTTTCTGTCCCTTTTTCTCAATGGGTGTTACTTTTTCTCATTTCTGCAACACTTTGATCAGTTTGGCTAATTAACTATGCTGACATAATAGCGGATAAAAAAAAATTGAAAAGTACAAGGCGTCCTCAGGAAGTGAGTCTTCACATAGGGTCTGACTGAAAAATGAGGAAGACCCCCTGAGGATGGCTGGCTGACCTGAGGTCACACACATTCATTCCCCCTGCTGTTAATAAATTCTCTCTTTTTTACTGTTACATCAGAACTTTAAGATAGTTTTGTTCCAGGGACAGGAAGAAAATGCCTGACCTTTAGCTAATAATGCTCAATACTACAGTACTATGATGACACATTGATAAGAAACTCTTACATTTATCTTCCTCATTATGTACAGTTAAATAGTTAAATTTTGGTGAATATGTAGTATCTTGTTAAAAAAATAGCAGATTTTATTAATCATCTTAAAGTGGCTAAATCTTTTCATGTTTACAAGACATTTAATGACAGACACATTTTTTAATAATTTTAATTTAAAATAAATTTTTAGAGTATTTGTTTGTGTTTAGTCTAAATAATAATATCAGCAAATAACTGCATCTGCTTTACTGCATATGCATCTTAGAAGGTGTAAAAATGTGGTGATATTAATAGATTGTTAGTCTTATACTTAGTTATCAATAAATGGTTTATTCTACCATTGGTGTGGATTTCTAGGTTGCACGTTAAACTGCTTTGCTGGCATCAAATGTGAAATATTCATGTCATTTTATTAACAGATACTGTCTTGGGAATATGTCCTAACTAGTTTATTGAAAATATGTAGCATTTTAAAATATTAATCAATGGCACGATAATAAAAAGTGTTTCTAAATTAGTTTGTGATAATAATTTAATACAAGACAAATGCTAAATACCAACAAACAAAAGAAACACAGCACTTTGATATTTAAACAGTCCATTAATTATGAAGACCAAACAAAATCACAAAAATGGTGACTACCAATTTCGATAGAAGAATCACAATCAGATCTCTGTAAGATGCATTCCACTCTGTCAGAGTGAGAGCTGGGTCCACCGCCTTGAGCATTAACATGTTCCTTGTGTGGGCCTGAGCAGCCTCTGGACAGATTGCTGTGGGCTGTTCTGCTAGTCGTTATGTGTAACTGCCACAAGCTGACGAAGGATTGCTTGTCACGGTTTTCTCCTATATAATGTCACAGGCAAGTGGTTTTCACAGCTGCTCTACTGGACTCAAGAAAAAGCTGGGCATGGCAAGACCTTGGCATCATTTCCTTGCAGTTGTGCCATTGTTTTCCCAGCACTTTGCCGTTTTGCATTGTCCTGCTGGAAAATTGACACTTCCAGATTGGCTTGCAGGAACGGGGAAGCTCTGAGGAGCTGAACACTGAGCGTTGAGGTTGTCTTCCATCTGCACACTTCCGCCACCCCTCTGGTTGGCCTGAACACGGTAACATAGTGCTGCTCACCACCACATCTCCACATGGGCTGTTAAGGGGCAAAAACAGTTTATCAGTGAATAACTTGCTCTGTCACTTTCTCTTCCAGGGTAAGCAACAGAACATGTCAGATGTTCTGTTGCTTACCCTGGGCTCCTGTGGTGACCCACTGCCTACTAGAACATGACCAGTAATAAATCTGGATTAGTCTGTTTATTGCATTTCAATCTCCGGGCAATGTCTCTCACAGACAATCTGTCGATCATGCTAATAGCCATCATGTGATCATCTTTTCTCCAGAGCCCATGATTGTATCTTTCGCATCAATTAAAATTGTTGCCTTTCCTTAATGACAATATGATTGGTAATCATCTCATTTTGGCAATTTTAACTCAACTCACAAACCACACATTGAGCCTTTAGTGCTTTTCTAATGATCACAAAACCAAAATCTGCTCTCTATTTGAGATGTAAATAATGTTATAATCCCAGTGAGCCATCAAAGAAAATATAGACTGTTGCATTTGTCTTGTGTATCAGTATATACTGTGTTTAAAAACTGTGTTTAGACCTGGCGATCTTATTTAATAATTTTCTTCATAATGATTGGTGGCTAAACTTGCACAAACAAAACGAGCCCAAGGAAACAGCTAATTTTAGTCCAAAGGATCCATAGTTTAGTCAATTGTACATGACTTTCAAAACCTTTTGACACTTGTTTTCCTGAAATGAAATTCTCTTATGTCTTCCAGTAAGACCAAACCGATGACTCATCCCTGCAAGGGGCACATTAGCCTCCAGCCTCCCCTGCTTTCTCAGGCCTGATCCTGATCGCGCAGGGTACAGGCCGAGAAAGGGGAAATGAAAACGGCTGACAGGAGAAGTGGACGGTGTTCTTCCTGTTTGTATTTAATTTGGGATAACATAAAAAGTCATCTCATCCTTGGTCAAGTTCATGATCATTTCTCGAGGTGTCATTTATAGCCAAAACACTCCACCCATGTACAATATTAGATTTTTTTGTGCTGGCACACAGTGGCTTTTCAGACTTGCGTCAGTCCCCTAGGCTCTTGCAAATCTGCTCGCAAGTCTGTTATGTACAGGATCAAAGAGATGTGTATTTAAAAGGTTTTTCGAAAGGTGTCGGCAACCAACCTGTGCTTTTGACTTTTTAATCTTCTTGTGTTTGTTACATGATTAAACTGATATCACACAAAGATGTGATAAACACCTTTCGTCATCCATACAGCTGAAAGAATGACGAGGGAATCACGCCTGTGTGCCTTTTCATTATCTATAATCAGCGATATTAAAGTTCTTTAACTACAGCAGCGTCAAGTACACTTTCCCTTAAGCAATTGTAGGCAGACATAGGATACAAGATTAAATATGTCTATTCTGTATTGTCACATGAATACACAACATCAATCTTATACTAGAAGGAACTAGTCATGCTAAAAAAACGAAATATAGCAGCAGATCTTCTTGGTTTGTAACGGATGTGGAAATTCATGTGCAATAGCTTCGCCTGCATGCTCCTCCCTGATTCTGCAGCTTGTTCTTACCTTCGCTGTTCGTCCAAATACTGAAGTGCACATCTGTAGAAAACTGAATCAAAAATAATTCATTACACCCCCTTAACCTAAGGTAGCCTTTGCACCAGGAGCAAAATTCCCTTTGCCTGTATCAGGAAATCACTAAATCCTTCTGAATTCAATCAAATACAGTATGTGTATGGGCAACATCTACCATATTACGTGTGCTTTAATCCAGTGCCAATTCACTGTCTGGACACTTCTGAAGCCGACACGTAACAGCTGAAGGAGGCAAAGCTTGAAAATATTGAGCTATTTGCTAAATAAGATTGATTGGCGTTTGTAGTAGCCTGTACAACTATATTGTCTGCTGAATTATTCCATTTATTTTAGTCTACACGTACTGTAGATTGTCTGCACGTGTGTATCGCACTGTATGTGCTAACATTGCATGATGTACGTAGTTGTTATGTAAATACAGCAGAGATTAATTCTGGACAGTAGAATTGCAAAACTGACAGATGGGTACAATTACAAATCGAGTGTCATATACCAAGAAGCAAGTGGCAGCATTTCTCATATGGCTTTTATCCTTATCACTGCCCGTATCAGGTAAGTCAACATGAAAATATGACTCTGTAGCTTTTATATACTGTGTTTAGTCAACTTTAAATTAAGAGTTTAGAGCACCAAATATCACTTCACAATAACCCTTGAGTTAGACGTAAATTGTAACCTTATTGAAATTGATAGATAACTTCCCATTCCAACCAGCACCCCTTTTCACACACCAGCAACACAAGAGCGACAGGGGGAAGTTCCTACCCAGTGTGCCATTCCTGAATACCTGAATACCGTCTGTGACAGGGAGGCAGCCTTCACTTCCAATAGCTACAGCATCTTAACCATTCAATAGCTGCTGTACTAGAAAAATACAACACAAATAGAAATAATGTGGCTCCTCTTCTCATTCTGACATACACCTTGTAAAGTGCATAATATGTGCTGTTGTACAGCTGTAGAACAGAGAACAGGAAAACGTTATTTTACAGGAGGGGCATTGAACAGTATATTGTTTGATCACCATAAAGATCACGCCCTAACATATGGAAGCAGCAGTTGCTGACATGGAGTTCCTAAAGCCTAAACACTTTGACATGTTTTGCATCAGCAGTAAACCTTAAAAGCAGCCATCTGCATTGCTGACTCTCCCAGCAGTGCTTGTAGCAAGAGAAGAGGTCCTGTGTGGTACAGGGAAACTGCTGCTCGTCAGTGTTCACATGGCAGCTCTACTCACGAGCTTTAATTATTGAGATGGTTGCTGCTTTTAGGGGCACATCATTTACCAAAAGAGAGACAATGTTTATGTTTAACTTTGGATTGTTTCATTTGAATTCACGTCAAGATGAAGACTTCAGACAAAACTGTTGTCAGCATTTGAAACAGCAGTGCAAATAAATGAAAGCTGTTTATTTTTCTTGTGGGTGTTATGGTTATCCTTTAAGTGATGATTTTATCCAAAGTGACATTTATTTGTACCCAGATATAATCTGAGTTAATATAATACAACATAACACAATACAGTATGTAGGGGTGCTGCAGTGGTTAGCATTGCTCCCTTACAGCACTGGGACTCAGTGGTGCTCTCTGCATGTTTGTATGTCCTTCCCATGTTCATGTGGGTTTCATCTGGGAGCTCTGGTTTCCTCCCACTGTCCAAAGATATGTTGGTAGAATCATTGGCTTCTGGGACAATTGGCCCTGGTGTGCGTGTGTGTGCTTTTCATCCTGGGTGTGCCCTGCCTTGCATCTGTTGCTTGCTGGGATAGGATCTGGCTCCCCTGCGACCCTGAATTGGATGAAGTGTTCAGAAAATGGATTGATGAACAATATCGCTAAATATTTTAGTAAAGCAATCTGAGTGAACTACCTTGCTCAGGAATCAAACAGTATGGCCCTAACTACTGTATGAGCCCAGTGTGCTCACCAGTCTACACTGTTATTTCCAAATATTTCCTTTGTCTTCGTTATCATTTCCATCTGTGATGGACAAAGCAGAGAAGCAATGTCCTGTTTTGCCTTCTCATGGCAGAACGTAGTCTAAACTAAAAGATGAGTTAAGAATCAAGATGTTTGACAATCATTTTTTGAGGGATTTCTGCTTTTTAAGGTTTCGTAACAAAGGTGAAAGCTTTCCTTTAGAGTCGCATTCCAGGAATTTGGACATACATGGAGTTTTCGGCCATTTCCAGAAGCTTGTCCTTGCTGATACGGATAAGATGCATGGCTCTTTAACATCTCACTTTGAACATCTAGTAAGATTCAGGATAACCAGAGACTGTGATATACTGTGGGATTGCTTGTATCAAATCCTGAATTTTAGCTCTTGTTTATCTAGACTGATGAGAACTGCATAAAACTTTGTAATTACTTGAGGCTAATCCTGTTTTGAGATAATTACCTGATATGTTCAAATTCTTGAAAAATATGAAAATGGTTTTGTTTTCACCACACTAATAGAAAATTGTTATTTAAATCTCTCCATTCAGTTTAATCTTTAAAGAATATTACAATGCTTTCATTTGTAAAAAGTGTTCAAAGCAAGATCTGAAAGACTGGCACATTGTTTACTTTGACTTTAAGTTCTGTGAATGGAAGAAATTCTGTTTTTAGTTATTGCATCATTTTTACTCTGATGCACACCAATAGCGAGAGCTTATAAACTCTTACATGGATGTGAGAACAATCATGCTTTAAAGAGACATTAACACAAGCTGCATTATCATTTCACATGATATACAGTACAAATAGTAATCCAGTGCAGTTACAAAAAAAACTAACAACTGACATTTCCGTTACTTAAAGAATTAATTATTACAACTAAGCATTGTCACAGAAGCCACACTCTGCCACACAAGTAAAAATCACTGTTATAGCAGCATCTGGTGAACAGAATATCTATATAGTAGAAATATATTGCAGAAACAGAATATCCCTGGTATAATTTGCACTAAGTTGTCATGTGCTGACTTTCTCACTTAAAATTAAAGCATGGTTATTGTCTCTAAGCCCACACCACACTCACACTTCTCTCTCTGAGCTGGATGTGACTTGAAAACCACTAGGATGTCACCTGCCTTCTGGAGTCACTGTTTTACAGAACTTTGTATCAGCCATCCAGACCACAGACACATTGCTTATTCACTTGACAGACAACACTCTCTCAAAAAAGGAACATCGACAAGCAAAATGCACAGAAAGGGTGTTCTTCTGCAGAAGAAAAGAAAACAATTTATAGTTCCCTAGTTAACCCAAGAAGGCTCATGGCAAATTCACAAGGATGTTTCATACAGTATAATGACCCCAGATTTTCTTTTCAAGAGTAATAAATGTTTTGGCCCTGGAGGGCCGGTGTGCCTGCAATTTGTCTAATTCTCCAAAACAGCAGTACTTTAAGATGTGAGGAAGACTGTGAAAATGAATCCAATTCCTAACGAAGGAGGAATGAAAACCAAATGCACTACCGTACTAGGACCAGGATTACAGACACCTGTTGTCTGTTCCTGATTCTACATGGTATGATTCCTTGATCCTGTTTCCTAGAGCTTAAACAGCAATCTTTTGGTCAAGACTTAATGGGAAGATATGAGGACAATATGAGCCCCAGTCTAAGATATGCTTGTCTTTCTTTAAAACTAATAGAATTTGCAATGAACGAGCAGGAAGGATGACAGTAGTGAAGTTCACAATCACCTCAGCTGCCTAATTCACTCTTCGTGGGGTCCCAGCCTGTTCTATGGCCAGGGCACCATCCCTCAGTTCAGCAGGTCAATCCAAATCTATGACAAAGCACTCAATGAACATTTTTAATGCTTTTAATTCTTGGGGAAAGTGATGCCATGTAAAAAGACATTAGGTCTTCTGAGTAAGAACCCAGTAGCCTGTTATACATGTGCCCACAATTACAAATCCTCTAGTGCACAATCACCTGGATGAATTTCCAATAAGGCTCAACAACAGTATCCCCAGGCCTATTGGTTTTCCCTGACTGTTGGCATTTGATGGCCTGTAGGACCTCCTCTCTTTGGTTATGATCTTGTGATCTTCTACAGTATGACTTTATCATCTGTTGATAACCCTGATAGGTTAATGGTATCAAAGCCTCGGCTTTGATACCTCTATTGATCAAACACACAACTCTTTAGAGCAATCATTAACAGAAGCAGTCTTATTGTGCTGCTGCTGCTCTTGCAATGCAGAGGATAGCTGAGACAGTTGTTTTGCTCCTATCTAAAACTACCACAAAATAGACCATTAGAAAATAAATCTTAAAAAATTATTTGCATCATCCTTTTTGAAAACGTTTTAATGAAAGCTGAAGGCAGTGTAATTGTTTTGTAAACAGCGATCTGATTTATCAAGGTCTGTGCATTGAAAATGTATGTCGGCATGGACAGAAAAGGGTTTGATTTTCTCACCACCTTACCCAGCCCGGGGTTGCGGGGAAGCAGGAGCCTATCCTGGCAAGCTAGAGATGAATGGCAGCATACACCCTGGTCAGGACACCATTTCATCACAGGGCAAACAGGGCCAATTTTCCCAGAGGCCAATGAACATACCAGTGTGTCTTTGGACTGTGGGAGGAAACCGGAGCACCTGGAGGAAGCCCATGTGAGCAGGAGGAGAACATACAGACTCCACACAGCTGGCAGCCCCAGTCTGGGATTGAAGGACGCAGCAAGGCTAACCGCTGTGTCACCCTGTTAAACATAGTTACACAGCAAGACAGTAAGACTTAAAAAAAAACAAAGAAAAGTGGTAGTAAAAACATTCAGAGTGTTTACATGCTCGCCCTTGCCAGTGCACTCTGAGCTTTAATAATGTAAACGTCTTGAAGTGATTTGTTCATTGGAAGCAAAAATAAAGCTTTAAAAGAGCAGGCGGGGGAGGCAGAGGAAGAGGACTTGTAAGACAGTGGTGCTGATTTCAAATTAGATGTGAATTAGTACCCAAGTGTGGAGGCTTGGAAATTTCCACCACAGCAATCAACCAGGATTTGAGAATTTGATTGTGAGTTGTTTGCACATTGGCTCTCTGCACCAGTCTGTTAAGATTTTAATGAAGATGACCTCTGCCTGTTGTGGGTTTTTAACAGTTTTCCTGTTGCTTAAGCAGGAGATGAAAACAATGATTGTACACTTTTTTTTGTCTTATTCACGTATTTTTCCAAACTATTTTAGTCTAAACATATTTTTGCCTGTCCATATAACTTGGCTGATCATCGCTGTTCAATAACTCCAATGGGAACAAAGTAATAGGTGCAGAATGTTGCTTTTCTTTCGTCCTTTGCAATAGTCCGGGAAGGGCTGTACAAGGTGAAGAAAGTGAACGTGATGAGAAGAGTTTCACCATCTTTCCGATGCCTCCTGTCTTCTGCCCTTGAGGGCTCTCGCGTATTGAATAATTCTGCAGTACGCAGACTGTACATATTTTCATTTGCTTTTACAGTTTCAGAGGGTAGATTAGGAATAAAAATTGGTCAAATTCAGGCATTGCAACGCTGAGGAATTGACTAAATACTGGAAGGGAAAAATGTGAAGAGTGAAAAGCATTTGCTTTGAAAAAAATTACAGAAACCTTGAATAAATGCAGTTAAATAAAGTTGTCATTTTAAGTCGGGAAGCTAGGGCATAAAATTTCGTAGTGAAAACTTTTTTTTTTAGTGAAAACAGTTTTTATTTATAGTATCCCTGCAACCTTCTTCCAAGGCTGATGTTGCCAAAAAGATTCATGTACCTAAGGAAAAGAAAAAATAGTGGGGGCTAATACAAGAGAAATACACTATATAACATACTGTATATCACATCTATTTTACACTTTTAGAGTGTGGTATTCATTCTGTGGCTCGACGTACAGTAATCATATTTTAAATCAGGCATTTTTAACCCTGGTCCCGGAGAGCTGCAATCCAATTACTTAATTGAGCACTACCTGTTTAATTGATCCTAATTAAATTGTCCCAAGCATCTAGAATTGGATTAATTTTAAAGTCTGCCTATAACGTTGCCTATAATGTTTGGGTATGGCACTACAGTATATCTGCCTGAGGATAAAAAAGTAAAATTGTGTTTCAATGCCATAATACACCTCTGTGGGGACTGCAGAGGCCTCTTTTCTGATGACTAATCTATTTTGCCTGACATCTTGATCCCACAGGGCTTACATTTTGACCCACTTGCAGTACACAGCTAGGCATTGCCCTGGACCAATCTGGGTAAAGCACCTTGCTCACAGACATGGAACCAGCATCCTTTGTGTTACAAATTCAGAGCCAGACCACTGCTGAGGACTAACAATGAATGTGCATTTCAGGGGTATTGAGTGGCTCAGTATTAATTTGATCCTGTGGCTCGATCTGAAGCATGGCCGAGGTTCAAATGATTGATTCAAATGGCATGCAAATAGGTTTTCAATAGTCTATTGACTCCCCCCGCCCCACCCTGATGTTAGACTTGAATTCACTTTGAAGTTGTAAGCTGGACAGGTTTCTGTTCAGTGTTGCTCTATATTTCCTCCCCTATGCAGTCATGCCAAACCTTTCAGCAGCCGACTGAGCTCTGGTGCAGAGCACGATTTGTAGCAAGTAACACTTTTTTCTCCGATTTAAGGAATCTTTAGCCGTGACCCACGCGTAGCACAGCAGGGCGGATTGGGGGGTGTTCTTCTCAGTGTGTTGTGTGCTATCGGTATGGCCAAGAGGAAATAGTTGGTTTTCAGATGCTTGGCTCAGTACCCTGTGTTTACCACTGAAGAATGCTGAGAAAGCATGCTTTTTTTGTGAACAGGGAAGTAACAGTGTAAGATGAATGATTCAGACAATCCCAGTTGGTTTTGTGAGTAAGGGTAAGTACTCTGAGAACTCACTAATAACTCGATTTTGGACCATTTAAAAAACTTTAACTTTTTAACATAACATTTATCATCCTGTGAGCATCAAACCTTTATACAGGATCTCTGTCGCTTAATGAAACCCCTAATTTAACTAATAACTTGCTTAATTAGTATTTGCCATTATTTCCAGTTGCTAAAAAACATGCAGATTTTAAGTTATTTAAAAGTCTCCTTCAGTTTAAGAGCTGAAAACGAATGAAATCATTCTAAATAACCAAATAAGTAATGCTGCAAAGGGCTTATCAAGACCTTCATTGGAAAGACCTGTCTTAAAAAGGAATTCTGTGTTAGTACTAGTAAAAATCTTTGTACGTGCTTTCTAGAATCGCATTCAGGTCAAGTTCTTAGAGAAACCAGTGTATAAAAATCATTCTGAATCTCTGTGAACAATTAACAGAAATCACAACTAAATAAACTAATGGTAATAAGTGCTACTTGCAGTGTCCCAGCACTCCAACAAGGGAGAGATGCATGCTCATTTATGACTCGCGCTAATCCAGTTGGCTAATGATTGACCCTCTCATCGGAGTTTGTTTGTCAGAGAACCGGAAAATATTATCAGTGACCTTCAGCCAGGGTCACTGCACCACTGAGAGAGGAGTGGGGCAAAGGTTAACTGTCAAGACCCAGTCCTGCTTTTGTGCAAATGGTCCTGCATTGTGCAGTTTGAGCATGACTGAGAGGCTGAGAGCACAGTGTTAAAATGAGGGTGAATTCCTGTATTATTCTGTTACATGCTTTTCTATGACCAAGTGTCATCAATGCTTTCAAGAGGTAACGTCATATTAGTAAATTGTATCATTCATTTTTATGAGGGGGGCAGAAGGGAAAAGGGATGTTAAAACACATTAGTAGAGTAATATGATCATGTCTTTTTGCTTGCAAAAAGTGCAAGGACAGTCTGAAACATCTATTAGAAAAGTACCCCCAGGGCTGAATAAACCACGAGAATAAAGAGTTTTCCAAAGTTCATTCTGCAAGTTAATTGTGTGGTTATTTAAATGGCACTTTGGAATACTGCAACCTAACAGCTATTGGACCATGGGGTTGATTCCAGAATGAGGAACTTTCTGTATAGAGTCTGCATGTTGCACATACAGTAGGTATCAATAAAATGGCCCTATCTAAGTATGTGCTCAGAAATGGATTGGTGTCTCTTCCAAAATGTAGTCCTGTCTTGGGTTAGGCTTTAGGTTACAGTAGATCTCTTTAGGATAAAGTAACTGTGGATGACTCTTGGATTCATTGCATTTTCTTGAAACCAAAAAAGCATTTGTTAAACCTAGACATGGTGAGAAAAAGAGCAGGTTGATATGAGACTACAAGTTTTTTTGTGTCATGAAGGAACTTCAAACATGCAGGCAAAGACCCAGGTAAAGGTCAAGAGGAAGTCATGCAGAGAGGAGAAGGATCAGATACTTCACTCTTGGAGCTAATGCAGGTTGTGTAGTTTGTTTACTATACTGTTGTTTGAATGCACTGAACTACACCCAGAACAGGAAGGTCTGCATCTTTTCTGCATCATCCCTGAGAAAGCTGAGGTCTTCTAAGAATAGAATGGCATCAGATTAAAAAGAGAGGGTTGAGGTTTGTATTTCTGAGAAAAACAGAACATTGGTTCCGAGATGAACAGGACGTGATGCAAGCAGATGCTTTTTAATGGACACAAAACTCTGCTGTTCTGTGAGAATGAAAGTTTGAATAGTTTCAACCCAGAATCATTGTGGAGTTCTGTAATAATGTAATTGATATAAACAAACCACAGGAGCACTGCAGCAGTTCTCCTGGCCAGAACGCAGCAGGATTCTGATTAGGTCTCTTTAAATCATCAACAGCTGAAGGCCATTGAGAAGTGTTAAATTGGTCCAGTTGAGCTAACGATTAGCTCAATTAGGTCTTGAAGAGCAGAGGTGGAATGAAGACCTGCAGGCACTGTGCCTTCCAGGACTAGAGACATGCGCCAGCATCACTGAAAACTGGTGCAGTGCTCAGACCCTGGGGTGTTAATCTCTTTGGAGTTTGAATGTCCTCCCAGTGTTGGTGTAGGTTTCACAGTCCAAAGACATGCTCGTAGGCTAATTGGCTTTTGGGAAAATTGGCCCAGGTGGCTTCTCATCCAGGGTCCTTTTTGCCTGTTGCTTGCTGGGGCAGTCTCAGGCTGCACCGCGACCCTGAATTGCAACGATTGGAAAATGGACGAAAGGCAGGGTACCAGTGTGCACCCTGGATGAGATGCCAGTTCATTGCATGGCACACACTCACATCAGAGCCCATTTTCCAGAAGCCAATTAATCTCTGTTTTAGCTAGTAATCAGTCTTATCAGTTATTAATAATGTACAGAAACAGGTGGGAATGGCACCCATCTGTGTGTGTCAGACATTTACTGATTAAATTCCACCTGATCAATTAAAAATAAGGATAAATAGGTTCTAAAACCTAACGTCTGATTCAGGATTCATACTAGTTTCTGATTCCTAATAATGTTTTACTGATTAAGAGCTGAAATTATTTAACAGGACCAAGACTAAGAAACACCGGGTCAGATGAGTGTTAGTCAAAACTGGCTCTGAAAACCTGTGAAAACTGGAGCTTGCTGCTGCAGTGTGTGCAGTGCTTGTGTTGGCTCAGCAGGGGGCAGACTTTCTCCTCAGGCAAAGCTGCAACTCCACTCAGTATGGTTTTCAGAGGTTGCAAGAAGTACTCTTGATTCTGAGACATACTGTAACTAAGATTATCGCAGAGGATCACAATTCTTGAACTCTTCGGGACAGTAAAGTTTTTTAAATCTCACACCCACATAAAATAAATCATTTAAATTGATAACATTGCCTCATTACTAGTTGATTATAAAAATAAAGGATCTTATTTTTAAAAATTAATAGTATACAATCATTTATTTTATTGCTTTTGCTGTGGTCTGTGTTTAGAATTTGTTTTTCACCCCTCTGTTCACTAGGGTCCTGAACTCTGGAAGGATTTCTGACAACGTGGTGTGACCAAATGAGGAAAGCGATTCTGTTTGCCTAATCAGGGCACATACAGTACGGTGTCATCTCATAAATTGCTTTCTATAACACTGTGGCTAAAGCTTCATGTTGGCAAACCTGAGTTATCTCGCCCTGCTCTGGATTGTTGAGATGGATACCATAAGTATACCAAAATAGTCTCGGTTAGTTCCCAGACATCTCTAAAGAAGAGTAATCTTCTTCTCATTTCCTTTCATCAATCAGCTAAGCAGGCATGCTGCTGTGTGAATTAGGGTTGAATAAAATTGTATTCTGGACACTATTTTTTTTATTCTGAAATAGAATGTAATGCGATTACTAAATGCATTTACAAACATGGGAGTAATATTAGAAGAAATCAGTAAGATAATTTTAAAAACATGAAAAATGTATTTTGATAAATGACCACATTTATTATGCTATGCTATATAAAAAACCCAAGCACTATAATTACAGAAGTTTTCAAGCAGTATTCATTGATTTAGTGTTTAAGCACTATGCCCAAGAAACTTTTGACTAAATGCTCAATTAATTTCAGTGATGTAGTAAGTTTCTGGTGGTTTGCATTTACCACACATATGTGGACATTTAGAATATGTTTATTGTTTTGACCTTTATAATTGTATATAATATATTAACTGTATATACTGTAATATATATATACTGTATATAAATTAATATTACCCCCAAATTTACAAACATTAATTTTTCTCCTCCTTTATTACATCAGAAAAGAGTTGGTTAGGCATTTTTTAGCATTGAATCTAACAAAATCTACAAATTTAGTTACCACATTTAGGTCAGTTTTATTTTACTAAATACAAACACCCAGTCATAATAAGGGGGCTGCTGTATGCATAATTTGTGCAAATGTTGATGAAAGCAGTTCACACTATTAGTTAAAAAGAGTTAAAAAGATTTATCATACTTTGTGATCTTTGAACACAGACCACATGAACTGATCTCAATTATTGACTCAGACCAGGTAATATAATCTGGTTTCTGTCAATAGAAATCAAAAAGGTTAGTCCCTTTTCATTTAATGAAACTCATTTAATAAAACCCTGAAAAAGGGATCAACCTGACAACATGTTTTATGTAAAGAATTAAACAGCTATACAGTAGATTAATGACTGTGTCACTACAAGATTTGAATGCATCTTTTCTTGCATCGATCAGCATTCAGCTTTGTAAAGGCAACTGCGTTTGTGAGGGAATGGATGTGTTTTTAAAATGTTAATCAATTCAGTTTTTCTGTTCAACTTCTGATTTCCTTGAATTCCAGATGAGGAAGAAATAAAGATTCACAGAACCATAGAATTCAGTAGGAGAGTAAAGAAATAAAATCTGCTTTGTTTTGCAGCCTAACTGCAGTTACAGTACATCCTTGCTTCACTTGTATTGATACAGTACATCCATGTTAAACATGTACAGTTAGATTTTCAAAGCCTGTGATTGCAGAAAAATGCCAAATTCTTTATAAACCCCAAAGGGTTTCTAATTCATGCCATAACTTTTATTATGGTTTGCAAATATACTGTTTTTACAGCCAATCCCAAATTCCTCAAGGAGCGGTCTCACTAGAGCAGTATAAGTGCACGGCCATAACCAAGTTGAGTTAACGGGGAAGTTTCTTAGTCACTAAGCCGCCCAGTAACTCAGGTGTAGTGTGCAGGTTTTTGCTAGATTGTATCCCAGTTCAAACCCTGACTCTGTCACTGAGCTGTGTCTCTCTGGGAAGTGTCTCAGTGCTGTGTCCCTCTCTGGGCATGTTGCTCATGGCCCTGCAGGAGCTGTAGCTCTGCTCCTGGTGTTCGAAACCCGTGTGTAGGGAAGCATCTGCTATTTACAGTACAGGGTTTCCTTGTCACTTTTGTCACCTGCTTTCAGGCAATAAAAAATACTTTAAACATTGAGTACAATGCACTGAAATGTTGAATTCCAAGGAGATGAGTGAATTTCCTACACTGGGCAGGGAGCAGCAGGGAGCAGTAATCCAGGTGGATGCTACACATTGGTGGTGGAGGGAAGTTCTTATTACCTGTAAAGAGCTTTGAGTGGAGTGTCCAGAAAAGCGCTATATAAGTGTAAGCAATTATTATTATTATTATTATTACATTTGTAGTTCTATGGGCTCCCAGTGCTGCGATCGGACTGGGTGGAAGAGGAACAGGGCAGGAGGTCCAATCACTGGGCTTTGAATAGATGCTTGAAACATTACACTGTTCAGGACCAACATTTGTTCTTCGTGTGGCTCTTCTTTTTCTAAGGAACTGGTAACTAAATAAAATGTTGGGTGGGGAAGGAGAAAACGTCTCCCTTATTATCTGAAGTAGAACGTATTGCAATGGCCTGTGAAGAGGATTGTAGGGCCAACCCCTTGTAAAATTCATTGAAGCCAAAGACAATATTTTACCTGCAGGCTTGTATAATGTATGTTTGCCAAAGCGCAGAGCTTCCCAAACATTTTCGCAAAGCTCCAAAAAGCTTTTGTCATTTTAAGTTCTCATTTAAAAGTGATCTAAAACTGCTCTGTGGGAGAGGAAACATTTACATTTCTAGCTACCCTGGATTGTTTGCTACTAAATTCTTAACAGCTGAAGAGTCTGAAAAGAGTTCAAAATCCCCCAGCTGTTTCATATGTGAAATAACAGAAAGTGGATACTTCCTTGGAAAACACTTCTCTGGGATAAATACTGAAAATGGTCATATAATAATAAATTAGAAAACTGAAGACTGACGTTTAACTCAAGATGTTCTTAGCTTTCTTTCAGTCAACATATCAGGTTTTAGTTTGGAAAGAGCCTTTTCACTTCATTTTTTAAGTGTATTGGTGGATGTGGCACTGAGTTGTATGACAGATTCCACAGCACTTTTCAATTAATGAATGCCTGAAACATTAAGAGTGTAAAGTTTTGAGAAGATTTTTGTGTATCAAAGTGGAATTTAGGTTTTCAAGTAGAAGGAAATCAGATTCTCTTACTACCTGGTAGAACGTGGCCAGGATGAAATCACTTCTGTATCCCACAGCACGTACACAAACAGCAGAGGCTTTCACACTCCCACTGGAGCACCCCGCTGCAACACAGTCCAAAGACGGAACTGAATGTCTTTCATAGCGGGTGGATGATCAGGAGAGCTCTGAGGCAACAAGCACTTTGAATTCTTTCACTCTGCAAGAAACGGCAAATTGTTTTTTAAATGTAGTATTTATGATAGGGTTTGAACCTGGGAGATTACATTGTCCTAGTTTGACTAGTTAAAGGAAATAACTTAAAGGAAGCTAAGACACAGCTGTAAGAGACAGACCTACAGCAAGCGCCTGCTACTGTACCTCTGTACGGCATGAATTTCCACTATAAAAGAGCTACTAGAGCTTATTTTTATCACATGTATGAATGAATAAGCCCTTTTGTCAGATGGTTTATAATACCTTTTTCTCAATTCATGCAAGTTATAAGTCTCCAATTCTTGACATGAGTCTTATTTTATGGTGATAATATCTTGGTTGTCCTGTGAAACCAAATGGACAGCCTACCTTTGAAGATCCACTTCTGACATTTATTTAAAACATTTCTGACAGGTTAACAAACAAGTAACATTCTCATCACAGATGAGAGTACTACAGGTATGCGCTTGTTTATACTGTTACAATGGCTTTGAACACCTGATAAATGATTAGTTATTCTCATCAATTAACTGTCGAATATTGACAATTAAAATAATTGAAATAGGACATCAAGTGGATTCTACAACATAAAAAGCCATCAAATTTTCAGACATCTTTTCTTACTTTTTTGCTTTGATACCCCAGTTACCATTTTGCTGAAAATGCAGTTCAAAAATAATATTCATTTTCATTTCTCTTTCCTCTTTCTCACAACAGCTCTCAACCACAGACAAACCACAAATGACTATTGAACCTCGCCACACCGTCTCTGCGCATTGCTTTGAAATAAAGGTATCCTTCTGAATGAGACCCTTCATTTTGGAAGATTTCTTCAGTGAGTCTTTTACCGCTCATACTGCAGTAATCATCTTTATTCTCAGGCTGATGTTTGATATGGTATACTGTAGCTGTGATTGGATTCCTTTGAAAATACAGTACAGTGCAGTTGTGTTTTCACACTGAGCTATAATAACATTGTGCATGGCAACTGTACAAGAAGATTTGCAGTAGAACTAAGGACAAGAATCATTAGGATCTGGTCCGGAACGGTTTGTTCACAATAAAGGTTCTTGGTGTTGACATTTTGTCATTAAATGTAGGGTGTGTCATTATGCTGAACTTGAAATAGCATACCACTCCACATGTGTACATATCGTAGGCAGTTTGCATTTTTTTCTTTGTGCCCTGTTCTGCTGTGGGTTTGGGGTAAATTATTTACTATGTTTTTTGTAAATGTTCTGTCAAAAAGAAAGATTGCTCTGAAAGGACTTATAAAGACTGAAAGACAGGAAATAGCTGGAGGAAATATTAGAATGTTACACTTTCTAATGTTTAAGGCACATGAGTCTGACAGTGATGTGGGAAACTAATGTGGTAATTGTGCTACACCTTGAACTCTTAAAGTCGGGATTTAACAGAACTTTTGTGAACTTCTATCCATTATGTGTTTTTTTTTGCTAATGCACAACTGAGATCATTGCAACGCTGGTATTCAGACAGCACGAATCCCCCAAAACTATCCCTTTCATTAACAGACCAAGTGGATCCGATTTTTTTTTTAAATCTTGACCTATTGGCTGAATTCAGTTTCTTTCTGTTTGGTTGTTAGTCTGGTGGACTTCATTTCTTATTAGTGCAGTACTGAAATTGAAATTAAAATCTTCATCATCCAACACACAGCTGTGTCTCAGAACCATCCCCCATCCAGAAATAAGTCCCTTTTCTTGGAAAGGTTTATCTTCTCCTGCAGTTCACTAAACCCCTCTAACAGTGTTGAAGACAGAATAGCAGAAGGTCTATATAAGCCTAATATAGTTATGTCACTCCATAAATATTTAGAATATATTGAAAACAAGGCTATCAGACTGGAATAAATCCAAGAAAGAGCTGTGTTTGTCAGAAACTTGAACAAAGCTAAGAGAGGTGCCTGCAGGTACTGTTTGTGAATTTAATTAGTGTTTTTTTGTCTCTGCAACACAACTCTTCTGTTGTACTGTACAGTACAGCACAATAAATGTTATTCATTTCAAAAAGTCACATGCTGGTTTAATGAAAAGCTCCAATGTTTTTGCTTCCTATAAAATAAGATTCACTTATATGGATTTCCAGTCAGATTCTGTTGATACCTACAATTCTACATAACCTAAGTACAGTACTATTTATTCCAAGCAGTTTATATGCGTATGTACAGCATGATCTAGATATATCCCATTAATTCTGTTTCATTTTCTTAAATTCACATTATTCCTTAAAGCAAAACTCGCGTGTGTTCATCAGACACTGCCCACACTTATCGTTTCTGTCTTCGCTAGGAATGAGGTTGAGATGAGACAGCTAAATCACCCCATAAATATTTAAGCCTAAAGAAGAAGGCAGTTGAGCTGGAATACATCCAATTCAGAAAATGTAGCTGTCAGGATGAAGAGCAAACTATGTGAATGAATCCAACTCGCACTGGTCAGATTGGAAAATTAGATAATGGGATGCATTAATTTGATTGCTACCATTTCGCCCCAAGACACAAGCTTGAATCAAGAAACAAATTCGTTTTTAAAAAGTTTCATCATGATTTGTTGCTCTTATAGTGGCCTGCTGATAAGGGAGTCCAAAATATGATTAAACTAAAGCAAGGAAAAGGAGGTAAGTATGTAAGGGTATACTGCCAAGAAAGTACTTCTTTCATCACCATTTTAGAAATCCATTTTTAAAGCTCTATAGATTCCAGAGGTTCCAACTTGAACATTTTCCAAATCCCCCCTAGTCAGTCTTGGAATGGCACAGCAGAGAACAGAAATGTACAGAACCAAAGAAAAACATGCTTGGAGTATTCGTAGCTTTGCTTTTTAAATTCCGCATCAGTTGCCCAGCTCCCCTGGAAAAGCAGACACCCCGTGAACTTTGACCTTTGCCGTGATGATGAATAACTTGCACAACAAGAAGTCCTGCACAGAGCTGCAGATGGCGTTTCAGAAAGTGCTGTTTCCTGATAGCTGCAGAAAAAAGAAACAGACCATTTGTCAAATGCCTTCCACGTCATTCTGCGTTATTTTGACATTGCGAGCCGATGCAGGGCTGTCATCATGCCTCTGCATTCCAGAGAGACAGTGAACCTGAATATTCTTTACTGTGGGAAAAGACACTCACAGAAAACAAGCACCTGCTGAGGTGAAACTCATTGCTTTCCTTCTCCACTGTGGAAATACAACACCTTTCATTCAAGTTTCAGTTTTACCATATTAAACTCATCTCATTGGAATCGATGGACTGTTCTTACTTTTTTCTCCATTGTTTATTTGGCAACACTATAATAATTAATTCATAGTTACAATGTAATGCTACAGTATGTGGTTTGATATATACTGTTAAATTTCAATGAAACATACTAAGTACATGTTCGTAGTGTATTCAACATATTTCTTTATTTCTTTTTTCATAAAATTTAGAGTGTTACTGTAGAACATTTTGTTTTTATGATCAGTTTAGTGTGAACCCATGTTTAATTGTGCGCTGTGGAAAGAGATTAGAAAGCTTTTAGTTACTGAAAATCTATGAGTAATTTATCAGGGAAATGTTTTATCCCATTTTTCTGTGCCCACGCTCTGAATTCAGGGGGAGCGCATAATGCTTTCAAATTAGTGGGGGTCATGTTAAAAGCATGGCATTGTACTGAGCTGCCAATGAACTGGTTCCAATCTGCTAAAAATAATGTCAAAAATCATTTCCTCTGAAAATTAAAATAAAGTGCAACCACTCCAGAAAAAAAAAAAACATTATCGCTGATTTGTATAGATTGTTAAGGAATTACAGGACATTTTAACAGTGTTACCAGTAAATATCCATGTTCCATCCATTTTCTAATCACTTTATCATCCAGTACAGGGTTCGGGGCAGCTGGAGCCTTTCCCAGCAAGCAATGGGCAGGGAAGGGCAGGGTACATGCTGGACAGGAGGCCAGTCCGCTGCAGTGCACACACAGACACAGATGCGCACACAACCTAATTACCCTACCAGTATGTCTCTGGGCTGTAGGAGGAAATCAGAGCACCCATAGGACATGCAAGCAAAAACAAGGAGACCACACAAACTCCACACAGACAACACCCCAGCAACTGCAGCCAGAGCCCCGGTGCTGCCTGGCAAAGCAAACCTCTGCGCCACTGTGCTGCCCACCAGTATACATTTCGCTCGTAATGACTGTGCGGTTAGTTTCAAAACCGAAACTAGACAGCCATTGATGTGAAGGAGGTCCCGGGGCTGTCATGAGCTAAACTTTCAGTTATCCTGCATGACACATAATTCATTTCTCTCTCAGTTACAGCCATTGGAAGGTAAAGACAAAACTATCTGCCATTGCTCACTTGTCTCTGTGTGAATTCCACTGCGATTGATGTTAACCACAATGCTGTCAGACGGGCAGAGGTGCTCACCTGCCAGTTATGTAATTGTGGGAGGGTTCCTGCCCCTTCTAAGTCCCCGGATTTGTGTTCTGTGCCGATTTGTTTTCCTTGTCACTTAGGATAAGTACATAACATTAACCACATAAAGACAAGAGATGCAAAACAATGAGCCTGGGAGTCACGACAGTTATTTTAAGCTATACAGGACTTTTCTTTCATTTTAAATATTTCAAGAGGGTAACAAAATATACTGCCACACAGACGTTTGGCAGCTCTGGGGAAAAATGCCTTTTTTGGAAAAAAGAACATTCTCACCCATCTTAATTTTAAGAGCTCAAAAAGTGCTGATATTCTGGGAGACGTGGGGCTCAATAGTTAAGATTAAGTTACTGTGTATGTATAGTTTTAAAAAACCTGTATTCTAGCTGAAAAACCTTAAGGCCTTGGGACTTGAAATAACACAATGAGTGGTCTCCTGATTTGCGCTGTGTCACTGCCAGTCTCACGTGCTTCTTTGCTGTGCCTAGTGTGTCTGGGGTTTGATTCTGAGCCGATGGCACAGTGCATCTTTATACGAGTTCTACCAAAGAAGCAAAAGCTGGGACTTGCTGCTAGTTAACATTTAGGCCCCAAGCTTAATATGAGAACAAAACGTATTCTTGTGCTGTAGCTCTTTTTTTGCTACTTCTTCCTCTTCAGTCGCTGGTTTTGGCAAGACTGTTGAATCTCTGTTATAAGTGTACCTCCCTGGCTGGTGGGTTTCTGTTTTCTGTAAAATGTGGCATAATGGATGGCCACAGTCTTAGTGACAGCTATTGCTTTTAATAAGTTATTCCATTAGATTTGAACTCCCACTGCAACAGAGGTAAATCTGGTCTCGAACATACTCCACAAGACGCAGCTTTTCTCAAAACAATCGAAATCTATTGCTTTCACTCAAACTCTTTAGAGACCAACATGCTGTTTCTCAGTTCCCCTTTTGCTGTCCAAGTGCTCAGTCATGTGAAGTTTAATGCTTGCTTTCCTCTTGTTATTGCAGTATCATTACATAACCGAAGGTCATTTAGCTCCGTAATAATTTATAGCTTTAACATACAGCATGGCACTCTAAATACAAGCTCTTACCACGTAAACTGGTTTTATTCTCCCTTCCATACCAACAGACACATTATTATTATTATTATTATTATTATTATTATTATTATTATTATTATTATTTACAATATTCACAACAACGGTCATAATAACTGGTATTTATCTAAAAGTGGTTAAAAAAGAATTCAGGGCTGTTTGATATATTAACCGATCATGCACGACACCCAACCTTTTCACGGAAAACCCTTTTCTTTCTATAACTTCACTGCAGTTGAAACAGACTAACAGACAAACAAAGGCTGGGAGAGTTTACAGGCCCTTCTTGTCAAATGAGTTGCACTGTAGCTGCCCATCTAACCACAGTACATGAGAAGTTCTCGTGTTTCCCAGATTCTGTCTAACATTTATCGTCGGCAATTTTTTTGTTATTAATCGAAACTTCAAGGTGCCGTTTCATCGCACTGAATTCTATAAAAACAACAACATAGTTTTACTCAAAAAATGTGAGTACAGCGACAGACAAGGGAAACAACGAAGTGCAATTTTTAACACAGCTTTTTAACACTCACGATGAGTTAAGATGGTTTGAGTGACCTGTATTTAAACAGAAGATTTTGCTGAGCTGGTGATTGCACCAAAAAAGCATCTCTCACCACAAGAACAGACTAACGCTGTATTCACCATTAAAGACTTAGTCGGGGATTAAACAAGTTTCTACCATTTCTATAGGTAGGGATAATTCCTGTCTTTTTTCTCATAATAAAAAACTGCAAAGCAGGGTTTGGAAAGCTGCAAAATGGTGAATGGGCAGATTCACTACTGTCCCACACCAGGAGCATGCTTTACACTTAAGTAATGCCAGCCATTTGAAATATTGATCTTCCCAACCTCCTTATGCTAAAACCAGCTGATGCTAAAATACAGCCTTTTTCTGTTATTGAAGTGAATACTTTCATCTTGCATTTACGATTTTGTCAAGCGTTTGACAGCGCCCATAACGTCTGCATAATACCTATCGTTACTAAACAGGAAATTCTATTTGATGTGCATCTTCTGATTTTTCTGCCACTGACTTGTACACATCTACAATGCATCACGTTATATGTATCTGCCCTTCCAGTAACTGTAGGAAATATATACTGATAAAACAAACACAAAGCCAGGTGAAAGCTAAGTGCAATGAGAACAGGGGGGGGGGGGGGCGGTCACTTCTTTACACTAAGAGTTGTGGGAGTGTGGAGCAAGCTGCTCAGGCATTCTGTTGAAGCCAATACCCAGGCTCTTTCAAGAATCGATTGGATGAGATCCTGGGTTCAATTAACTACTAACTACCAAACTGGCTAGATGGACCAAATGACCAAATGATAATTCGTCTTACATTTTTAAACAGGCATGAATTTATTTGATGCATTATTAGCATTAGGAGATTAGAACTGTTTCCACTGCTCCCATTTTTCTTCCTCTTGCAATGAAGGGCTTTTATCCTCAGGACAGACTGTGCGTAATGATCATCTGCCTGCTGCACTTTAGTTTCTTCCTCCATAAGAAATTGTTCCTTAATTTTGTTTATCATGGGTTCCCTTCAGTTTCCTTTCTGTGTGGCTGTCTGTTGCAGCTTTGCTGAAATACGGTGTTTCTCTTTCTGTTTTTGTGTCTATGCTAAAATAAAACTAACTTTAATGGTATTTACTGTCATTTACTGTGATGTTGTGCAACAAGGCTGCATCTATTATAAGCATTTATTATTAGCAGATTCCTCATTGTGAACATTGTGGTCTACTCAGCAATATATTAATATATGTGCAAGGATAAATGATTTTGGCATCAGGCAGTCGTAGTCAATGGCTTGCATAACATAAGGAGATATTTGTCCACATGACAGTCACAGAATGGTGTAATTGGACTCTTGTGGTCTCTTCTGTGTAAACAAGTTCATTGATCTTTGTTTTGCTATCATCACGTCATTAGTGAATGGCTAATTTAACATTATTGTCAGTTTTTAAAAAGGTGTTAACTGACTGGAAAATAAAACTTGTTCAATAACTTTATTGGACAGATATGTTTTAAGAATGACAACATGCTACTCTCAAGAAAGAGAAAGGAACACTTTTATTCCTTAAGAACAGTAAAATCAGTAAGATCATCTTTTTACTGATGATCTGAAAGGGTTCGTCCACCTGTTCTGTGAGTCCAAGACTCACTCTGAGTCTCACTCCCTGGGCTTGAATCTCTGACTCTTCGGGACTTCTCGGCCTTGCCAGTTCAGAAAATGTAACTGTTAAAATACAAAGCAACTGCTCTGTCCGTTTCACTTCTGTTTTCTGGTGTGGGCTTGAAAGATTTTTGGGTTTTTTTCGCTGAAGCTGTTCCTGTTGCTTTGGATAACTGCCCAGGGGAACTCATAAGGACACAAATATAACCTGAGCTTGACAGAGAGGTCTGGTTATGCTGTTAATGAGAGTTGTACCTAGACTTTTTAATTTCAGTACATTAGAACTTCTGAGGAACCCATTTGCTCCATGTAGCTCATTTAGTACTTAGAAGCTACTGTTCCAAATGATCTCAACCAGCCATTTCTTGGTAGACACCAGGTTATCAGCTTCGATAACTGGAACTGGGCTGGGGAGATTGATCTAAACATTGTTTTAAATTCACTCTCATATAGTTTGCAGTTGCGACCTCTGTTTTGTTTTTCGTTGTTCATTTTGAGTAAGTCCGCTGGGTTGTATTTCTGGCAATGTAGCTGTCATCAGAAGAAGCACCTATAATGACAAATGAGCCTGTTGTTACAAAGCCTGGGCATTTTGTATCGGCTTGATACAGTAGCTGTTTGGCACATTGGCAGGTAAACATGCTACTTGGAATGAAGAATGAAGCCTGTACTTCAGTTAAAAGTTAAATAGATTTTATTTATGACAGAACAAGAAGAAAGCAGAGCACAAAGAAGTAGCAAGAAGTCAGACCCCTGCTGCTATTGGATCTTCGTCGCAATGGATTACATGTCAAACAACAAGGTGACAAACTACTCTAGATTTTCTTGCTGTGCACCATCTCATCCACTATTTGAAGCTGCATACAGTACCTAAATAAGTGGTTCTTGCACAGACATGAAATTGATTTTATTTTCTCTCGTTCCATAATGAATGTTCAACGAAATAAGTAAAACACTATGAGAAATAAGCAAAAACGAGACATTGTTAATGTTCCGACAATCACACACACCAGACCACAGAAATAAAAAACAAACTTCCGCTGGGCAAATTGAGGACGTTCGTTCTTAAATGCCTTCCCTTACATTATTACAGTATTCTGTATTTAATTCCCACTTGTGAGCCCTGTTAGTTTTGAGCATTGCTCACTTGTAATTCAGTTTGCAGGGAGGTTTTACTCACCTACTCCCAGTGAAAAAATGGTTAAGAAGAAGTTATTAAGTTACTTACAGTCATGTGCTGATTGACAGGATTGTAACGTAGTTTATTTGTGAACAATTTCAGGTGTCTGCCAAAAGCAGGTAGACACCACAGCTCTAATTTCTATTCAGTGCCTGCATGGCTTCAGGCATATTACATTTTCACACCTACGCACTTGTCCTACCTTCTCAACACCCGCGTTTGGCAGCAATTAATATTATTGTCCTCTCAGCCGTCTAATGGAACATAATAGATGGATATAAATTATCTGCTCTTCTGGCAGCCTTCGTAGACGGTGCTTAAGCGTTTAACCCTTGCCAGTCCTTTCCCACCATTGTGCAGCAGGAGTTAGGGCACAGATGCTCAGCCGGAGGGTTGTAGGTTCACATCCCAGGGGCATTGCTGTTGTAGTCCTGTGCAAGGCACCTTATGCTAATTATTCCAGTGAACACTCTTCTGTACAAAACAATATCTGTATTTCAGCAGTGTTCACAATTTGTCAACTACTTTAACATTTTCTACACGTTCAGCAATGGTCAAGTGTATTTTGGGGGTAGCGGGCTCTGAAATTAACCCACAGAGAAAATAAAAGGATTTTTATGTTTTCTAAATGTGGTCTTGTAAACTGATCATCACTGTACTCGATGTCACCTGATGTGACTGCTTGCCACGTCTTTGACAGAAGTGGGAGACACTCATTTCCAAGGTGGAAGCAAGTATGGGAAAAGCCGCCAAGCCATGTGATTGGAGTCAATAGCCTGGCTTGTTGAGATCCTTGGATCAATTATCTACTAGCTACCTCTCATCTGTGCCCTTTCTTATTGTATTGTAATGCATACGGCCACCATTGCAGGTTGTGCAAGCTGGCTTACCAGTGCGGCGACGTCCCCGCCCTTCCCTGTGAATAGCAGGGGCCGCAGCCGCCAGGCTGACGGGAGGTGTCCCTTTAGCTCAAGTGGCTGGGTCCCTGTTGAGCAACGCCAGAGGCCCGGGTTTGAGTCCCCGACGGTGGGGGGCCAACCTGAAGCGGCAGAGGCAAGGGCGCATACCCACGTGAACCCTGGAGCGCTACAGTATTATGTTCTTCAAGCACATGTGGTATAGTATGTGTTTGTATAGCACACTATGAGAAACTGCAGCTGAAGAGCTGAACTTAGCTTAGCAATGTCCCGTATCACCGTGTCAAGACCTCATCTGTGGGTTCTTTCTCTCTCGGCAAACTGAGCTTCATTTTCTCTTTGCTTATGTTGTAAGCCAAGACTGCTCTTTGAGCAGAAAGCTCTGGGGTGCGGGAGCACTGCAAATATATACCAGAGAGCCCACTGGCTGAGTTAATGGTGGGTACTGAATGATGTCTTGTTCACCAGTTCAACTCAGTCGCTAGCGTGCCCACTTATCTTAATATCCTGAAACTTGTCTGTGATGAAAGTATCATCAGTAGCTTAAAAGCCCTAATTGAAGAAATTAATGTCAGGTTTGAATTTAGTACCCCATAGTTACTGTAAATAAGCATCACTATTTTATGAGGTAAGGATTAATAATACCAGAGTTGTGATTCAACCTTTGGGAAGTATCTCTAGCATTGAGTCAGCTAGGTACTGTTTTGCCTTCAGGCACTCTGTGGTGAGGTTAACACCAACCCTCCACCTCCTTCTGTCTGCCCTCCCTGTTTACACTTGTGAGAGAACACTCAAAATGTAAAGAGATTAAGCTGGAATAAAACAAAAAACATATATATTCTGTGTAAAGACGTATCCTTTTCATAGTACACATTATTTTGAAGAATCACTGCATGCTGGGTAGTACCTTGGTGCAGTGGTCAGCAGTACAGTGCTGGGGCCCTGGGTTCAATTCCTGGGGTACTGTCTGTGTGGAGTTTGTATGTTCTCTCTGTGTTCGTGTGGGTTTCCTTTGGGTGCTCTGGTTTCCTCCCAGAGCCCAAAGACCTATTGGTAGGTCACTGGGCTCTGGTGTGAGTGTCTGTGTGTGCCCTGCAATGGGCTGATCCCATTGTACTTGCTGAGATCGACTCCCCTGTGACCCTAAATTGGAAGAAAAGATGAGAAAATAGAAGGATAAGAGCATGTTGATTGCCAATCAACACATTTAAATTAATGTGAATCTAATCATTAAGTCACTGCCTTACCTAACATTTTATTCTGTTTTGTCCATGTCTGAAAACAGAGTTCTGAATTGTAGTTTTTCTTTAGTTATGAGATGCTGTCATCGTAACTCCTCTAATGTTATCTTCTGTAGAGTTTTTCTAATTTCCAAACCATTTCAGGAACTGGGTAATTTCCACAGGACACTTTTATTGAACAATTATGATGTATTTATAAAATAATTCTCATGTTTCGAGTCTCCTCCTGATTGGCACTGCTGGGAGACTTCATGATAATTACTTCCAGGCAGAGGAGTCCAGAGAATCTAAAGTAACAGGGCCAGAATATCCTCTCATCCTGTAAACCATTAGATGAACTGCTTCCCCCACTACATACTGCCTATAACACTGGCTCTGACCAACGATCTTACTGGCTCAGAACATTATCTTACAGATCTTGCAATGACATTGGCAGTAACCACGATGTCCAACAGGTTTAGACACACCAACACTGACTCACTATTGCCATGCCACTGTTTCTCCAGATTCTCTCTCTCTTTTACAGGAAATTACCTATTCCCTGGCAAATAAAATACCCACAACCGACCATGTGCAGAGTCCCAGTTTTTACAATGGAAAACACATGCAGGGCTTGCAGCCCAGTCTTCATGATCACACTCAGCGGATGTGTTTAGTAAAGTACTGTAAGAACAAGGCAGCGAGGCCATTTTCTCTCTACTCCAAATCACCAGCCTGGTGTGAAGTTTTGTGATGCTAATGATTTTAATGGCAGATTTTAATGGTTCGTGTTTTGACGGATGGCTGTACTCGGATTTCATTCACTATAGTTTTAAAACCATTTAAAACAAAATGCATACTTTTTACACCAATACACAAACTTAAGAAAATATACAACCCAGGCAGAACCTGGAAATAACTGAAAATAACTTTTTTCAAAACCTCAACAGTGATGAAATGAGTTTACCCCCCCTAGCAAATTCAGCTATACCAAAGTAAATTAATTAACATAATTATAGTTTTAGGTATTCTGTGTAGTTAAATTTAGTGAAGTAACTCTTGGAGTGTGGCCTATTAATTCTACTGTATCTTTCTACCCTTAGAACTTAAATAAAAAAAATAAAAATGTAAACGCTGAAAGTCTCTTGGACTTTAATGGAACGGGAAAGTTATTAGGTATACCATTAGTACACTAATAGTATACCATTCCTCATTATGCAGTTTCTTATCTAGAAAACAGAATATGCAGTTCAGGCATTCCTGTTCTATTCGGTGATCAAACAGCTTTTGATGAAACAAACATTGAGCTTTGTGTAAACGTCTTAAAAAGGCAGTCTCCATAGCAACGGCTCATACAATTCAAACACTGTCGGAAAACAAACGTGATTAATCTCAAAACCATACATCAGAGACATATTTCCTTGCTTTAAAAGCAACAACAGACCATTGACAAGCTTTCCCCAAAGTCAGACTGCACCCATTCCGGTAATAGATAGGTAATAAGGTAATGTCAAACCATGTGGACTTTTGTGATGGGGCTGTGTGCCCAGGATCTCTAGGCATCTGTCCTGGTTAACTGGAGAAAGCCGAGGCCATGTTTTAAAAGAGTTTTTAGAAGTGCTCTGCACGATGAGCCGCAACACCCTTTTGTCTCTAAAATTCAGTTTATATTAATAGGAATCATTTTTCTTGGTCGAAAGCATGCAGTCTAGTCACTTCAGGAACAGCCTATGCTACCTGTAGAACCAGAACAGTACAGGGCAACTCCCGAATCCTCACATTCGGGATTCCTGGGGGATCCTGGTGCTTAGTGCTGACCGCTGGCTGTTGTGCACCTGCTCGGCTGAGAAGCTCGGAGTAGGAGATTCTCAAATGCACAGTAATTGTACAGTATATATGTCGCTGTCTATTCAGATGTAGAAATAACATCTAAAACTATAAGCATTTAGGAATGAGATATTATTTTTATTATTATTGCAATGTCTGTGGCAGTTTGTGGCTAGTGTGGAATGCTATTGTTTCTTGTCGAATAAGGAGCGAATGACTATAATTCCAAGGGAGTTAATGGACAGCATGCACCTTGTTTTCTCTAAATCCCCAAGTCTCTGAGCTCTTATTAAGCCAGGATTCAGGAATTACTCCTAACACACATGGCAGATTTGGCCACAGTCATCGCAGGCATGACTAAACACTCGCTGCTGTAAGAGCATTATGTTCTTCAAGATATTATGACAAAGATTTGAGAGGCAGCAAAATAATGTCTCATGATGTAATTCTCCGCAAATACAGCTGAATTGTTTTGAATTAGTTGTAAGAAGTAAACACACAACAGGGAAAATTATACCATCTGCATGTTTAGATTACCCTGCTGGTAACCTTAGCTCACGGTAGTTATTATTAGATCTTATATCTATAGATATTTTCTGCAGGCTATCCAAAGATCCAATGCATAGACATGCATGTCGTAGTATGTACTATTTCACAATATCTGACTATCTCACAATATTTGCTTGTTTTTGAACGGGTGGTACATTTCCTTTGCTGATATATCAAAAAATACATTGGGTTCCTGATAAATGTTTGCACCTTGTACTTCTCACCAAAGCTTTGTTACTGGTATTTCTGTGTTTTTACTGCTTTTGCCTCCTTTTTAAGATCAGTGAGATATTTTTTCACATTTTAATTCAAAGGACACACAATTTTGACAGTATACTAGGCTGCACTTTTTTACTGTATGCAGCTTTATCTTCTATGTGGAGTTTAACAGTCAGCCTGTGTCATGTGTAAAAACAACCCTTCAGAAAGAATGTGACACAATTGTATTTTTACTGTATGAGCTCTGAGTCTAACTGAAGTTTAGTAACAAACAGAAAAAGCTGCCTTTTACAATGCAGATTGCAAATTACCACTTGGAAGACAAGAGCTGACTAATTGAAGACCGTAGTTACTGTAAAATCAAAGGTTTCACTGCACTGTGGAGACCACTTAAACATACACTTGAGGATTTTTGAAAAGTGATATGTTGCATTTTGCTGTAATTTCAATAATCAGTAATCATTTTTTTGTGTGCCGATTTTCAGTCATTTCATAATGTAGTGCCCAAATAAATCTGTATGTCTCAGAACTGTGGTCTTGTCTTTTGGATCGTATTTTGCTTTTCTTCAGGCTGGCACCACAAAACAAATGTAAACGAGTGAAAAATTAAACCACGTAGGCAAAACAGGTGGCACTCAAGGTCACTGTCTTCCCAGACTGGGCGTGCTGTGACAGGGAGTGAGAACAGGTGCTCAGCAGTGTCAAGTGAATATGGGTCTGATATGAGCCAATGACTTGCATGCCTGACTCTTTACAGGGAGCTTACACCTGGGCACGTGACATTGTAAAGCTCAGTTTCTTTTCTTTAAAAAATTAGAATTGCCAATTATTTCATATTATATTCATCCAATTTGGAATCTCCAGTTTTGCGTTTTTCAATTCTCTCCTCACAGTTGCGAACACCACACCCGCACACGGGGGAGAATAAGGGTGTCTTTTCACATGTCACAGGGAACGCAGACCCGTGCCAGAGGCTCAGCGCCAACTGCGTTCTTCACCCAGGAGGCCACAGGGGGCGCTGTGTTGCTGAGTATCAATAGAACCTTGTATGACTTATCCCACCCCACCCTCAGTGGCTCTCAGCCAATGCTTGGAAAATCCTAGTCACAGTCTGCTAGTGACATGACCCAGGCTCAAACCCATGATCAAAGATCTCAATACTAAGTTAAATCTTTCCCGACTGAAATTCTGTTATATTGCCTTACGCACACGTTTTGTTGAGAACATTGAGAACAGAATAATCAAGTGTGAATCTGAGCTTCTTGTAGTTCTCAGCTCTATGCTGTGTCTTATTGCTAGTCCTGGCAAAAACTGTGTCATGTTTGCACAGGAAGTGAAGGCTGACACAACGTGGGAAAGATTGTTTATATTGCTGCTGCCTTGTTGTCGAAGGTACATTTACTGTAGTTACTGGGCAATTTGACTTACCTACATACTGTACAAAGAGAACTGGTGCTTGTGTAAGTTTCAATCAAGAGACGAATCTTCTTTTAGAAATGTGGCCTTACGTTACACCTTATGCTTTTTATCAGTTGATTTTAGTTTAACATCAATAAACAAAGTTTGCTGCTGGATACCCTTATGTTATTTTACCACTGTGACATTATCATGGGAACACCAAAATATACCGAAAGAAATGTTTACTAAAGTGTGCTCTGTTTTCTTGTGACCCACTTGCAGGGAAGCACAGGAATGTGTGTCGAACCATGGGAAATAAGATTAAATACTGCGATATCTTCAGCATGACGGACTTGTTGAAGTAGAATAAAATACACAGGCCAAGTTCAGGTTTGTACAACTGGCTCCTTCTGGCCTGCAAAGAATGAGCAGTACCGAAGTTGTCTGATTTCATTGGTATTTTGCGAGGAAAGTGCCACCTCTATTTTAATTATAAATATGTTTTCAAAAGGAAAATTGCTCAGCCCATCAAACCCCCCAGATCCAGTTAAAACACAACCACCTTTTGCAGAACAACCCATACCGCAAACATCAATAACGGGAGAAACAGCCTCACTGATTTCAAAATTGCAAAATTGAATGTGTGCAACACTTGGCGATTTCAAAACACAAAATGTCAGTTGGTTGAAGTGTTGTAAAGTAATACATTATTCACATTTCTCATTCAGTGTCACAGTGTACTCCTGAAATGCGTTACTATAAACATCGAAGCAACATATGTGTTGATAGGTCTTGGATCTTGAGTCTCTACTGAGGAGTAAATGCTATGTTTTGCTGATAGCTCTTAATTTCCAATCATTTTTCTCTGAAGTAAGAGTGGGAAGTGAATGATTGGGATATCACATAAAATATCGTATTTTGTTCTTGCCTCTAGGATGTATGGCCACAATACCATTCTGAACATTAGTATTATTTGTAGTAGTATTCATCCATTGTCTCACCGCTTCTCAGGGAAGCCAGAGCCTATCCCAGCCAGCAATGGGTGCAAGGCAGGATACATCCTGGATGAGACGCCAATTATCCAATTATCCTACTGGCATGTGTTTGGAGTGTGGCAGGGAAACGGAGCAGCTGGAGGAAACCCATTTGAACAGAGGGGCTGACATGAGAAATCCACACAGAAATAGGCCCAGAACCCCAGAGCGACAAAGAGCTCTGCAACACCATGCCTCCCCCTTGAGCTAAAGTCACCGTGAAACTTTACAGAAATAATGTTCTTACAGTAGTTGTCTCACATAAAAACCCCTACGTGTATAAGAGAAAGGCATTATGCATTTGCCCATATTTGCAAAATTGATTCATCCTAATATTTTTATTATTATTATTCATAATGATAATCTTTTCAAGAAACGCCCTGGGACTTTTAATGACCACAGAGAGTCAGAACCCCAGTTTTACATCTCATCCGAAGGACGGCGCCTTTTCACAGTACAGTATCCCTGTCACTATACTGGGGCATTAGGACTCACACAGATTGCAGGGTGAGCGCCCCCTGCTGGCCCTACTACCACCTCTTCCAGCAGCAACCTTAGCTTTCCCAGGAGGTCTCCCATCCAGGTACTGGCCAGGCTCACACCTGCTGAGCTCCAGTGAGTTGCCAGTTGTGAGTTCCAGGGCGATATGGCTGCTGGCCTGATGTGCTGTCTGTGCAGGGTGCCACGCGTGCCCTCGCTAGCGCCCCTCGCTCCACCCCACTTCGTCAACGCAGCAATTCTTCCTGCATCACCCCTCCTAGGTGAGGTGGGCAGCGACACTGCTGATCTCCGACCAGCACTGTCATTTCCTCACCAAGCACCTTCTCCTTTCTTTCATGCACTCAGTTGTTTAGTCAAATTCTAAACAAAGGACTAAACAAAAGTAATATTAGCATCAGAATCCCACAGTTTAAATACATCTTTTCAATTTCTTCACATAACTCCTGTAGCTGTAAACATTTCTGGAGTGCAACATAGCACCCATCAGGCTGTGGAGGAGTGAGAGGACAGAACCACTCTACTCGCGTACAGAGTAACATGGCGGCATGCGCAAATCCTTCCTTCGTGTTTTCAAACAGGGACTGAACCCGTTCTGAGACCTCTTTCCAACAAGATTAGTATCGACAAACACTACGCTCTCCAGAGCGCCCAGCATGCCAGCACACTGGTGCCAGGGTGTGCTGACCCTTACGAGACCTCCCCCAGAACATTCTGTCACCAGGCCACTTTCTCTGTTTGTGGACGGGGAAAACATTTTTTTTTCTTCTTTTGTATTATTATCTCAGCAAATAGTTGACCATGTACTTTCACTAGCTACACCCCAAACTCCTGCCTCTCGTACGGTCAGGAGAAAGATCCTGTTTCGTCCATAAAGGTGGGGAAGGGTGGGAAGGGTTAAAGACAGCCTAGATCCAGCCAATGCTGTAGAAAAAACCCTCCACCATTGCATTGCACTCAGTGGTTGCCATATTTTACCCATAGATTTATTTTAATAAATATTTGTAGTACGTAGACTGCCTGTCGGTGTTTGGCTTTGGGCGTAAAGCCAGACATAAATGCACAGGAAAATGTAAGTCAAGCCGCTTTCACTGCTGTATGAATTTAGAAAAGGCATTATTAACAACTCCAAAAGCACAGTAGATGAATGTAAAAATAGTAACTGAAATGCATGAAAAACGAGAAGCACTGTCACACTTAACCTTCGAGTCGGGGCTTCTGTCTGGACAGCTCTCCAGATCTGGAAGTGTCAGAACTGTCAGTAGCGTGAAGACGAGGGGTGTAAATGCCGCAAGCCAGTTAGGATCTGGTTTTGACTACTTTCGGATTTTGTGACAGCTCCAAGATGGGGGTACTTGATGCAATCTCTGTCGATAGGCTGATTGATACATTTCGATTGAAACACATTTTCACACGTGGAATGAGAGGAAACCAGATAAGGGGCTACAGTGTACTGTACGCAAGTTGTGTGGGCTCAGAAACAGTCTCTTTACGTTCTCATGAACACACCCAACCCCCTGGTGAGCTTTGAGCCTTCTAATGGGAAGCTTATGGCTGGAAAAGGTGGATAACATGAAAAAATAACAAAACACAAAGAAACAGGTCAGAAAATAAACATTCTTTTATTATTTTCAATTTGTACTAATAATTTAAACTTATCATTTCATTACAATTTTCTCTGTCTGATATATATCTCTTTCTCTATCTGTAAGTCTTGTTCAGTTTTTGATTCTTTCTAAAATGTTTCCAGGTGTGATAGGAACTGCACCTCTTTCCTCTGCCACAGTGTAGACTGCTGTGAGGTTCGATACAGGTATTCAATATCCTTACAGCTACTGAGCTACATGAGCTAAACAGACAGATTTATGAGCTACAGACAGAAAGTGGGAAATGAGCTTGGAGAAACTACCAATGAAAAATTATTTATGCTGACAACTTCGTTTTTATCTTCTGGATAAATTGGGAAGCAATAAAAAAGGCAAATAGGGTGTTAGGAAATATAGTTAAAATATATCATTTAAATAAGGGAATGTAATGTTAAAAATGTAAAGTGCATTAATAAGACCTTGTTTAGAGTATTATGTACCAAGTAAGATGTTGCTATTCTGGAATCAGTCTGATATCTGAAACCATTCCTGACCTTAAAGGAATGTCCCACACTGACAGGCTAAAGGAACTGAATCTTTTTAGTCATGAACATAAAAAAGACAATGAGGGGATCTGTTTCATTTATTCAGAATCTTCAAAGGCACTAATGGAGTCAACCCAATGGGGTTCTTCAGTCTACAGTGAAATACAAACCAGAGGATACTAATGGGTCTTAGGGGGGAGCGCACTTTAAACTGATAACCAGAGGCATTTACACAAATGGCTCTGACATGCTTCTGTGACAGGGGGAGTCTATAACACACTTCCAAACCATGTTGCTGAAGCTAATACTCTGACTCCTTTCAAGAAAAGGCAACCCCTTGTTCTAGAAGTCTGCATTTCTCCCACTCTTTTATAACCTTTCTCATGTTCTTATGAGTATTGTTTCCCTTAATTAGATACTAAACCCAGAATTATTAGGTCTCCATATATCACAATATTTTGACAGTGTAATTACTATGAGTTGTGTTTTGGCTTAGCTGGGATATGCTGGTTTGTGCTTGCATATGCGTGGGAGTTGAAAAATGTTTTTTTCTGAATACTGTATGTCTCGCTAGCTGAAATACTAAGGCATACTGAGTAGCAAATGGAGATAATGTTAATGTTCATGTGTTATCTTTTTTCTTGTTTGCAGTTGTGTGTGTTTTAAGTGGTCCACAGCTGATTGTCCAATGGTTAAGTAAAAGCAAAGTTTTTTTGCAGAGTGAAGCATTCATTGCCTATGTTTTAATATAAAACAAACAAAATAAAGCATTGAACAAATTCACTTGAGCAAGATGGAATGTATATTGTAAAACCCCTTTTTTGTGATCATGAAGATCCTTAATGTTTCCAAGGTGTATTGTCATCACACTTACGCCCAGAGCAAGCTTGGAAAGTATGGATGGCAACATGGTGATCATGGCTAAGAGTGGCTGTGGTTTCAGACTTCAACCTGGCAGAGATATGATGAAGGACTGAAGAGCACAGTCTTTACTCATGCTGAGGTCTGCTGGACAGCATCCCATTCTCCAGTTTGTTATGGTTTCTGGAATGCAATACAACCTCTAACAAACAACAGAGGAGGTGCTGTAATTAGAATAACTACAGCTGATTAACTGCAGCAATAAAACAGTGAGTAAATCTCATTATGTTTCATTAACATGAAAGTGCAGATTAGTGTGCGTTTTTTGTTTTCAGAATTATACTGTAACTTTGGTAGCTGTTAACTGCTTCATGGTGTTGCGGTGTGCATGTGTGGTAGTGGCCTTGGGGTTATCCAGGTCATGTGAGATTTTGCATTAAAAATATCTTGCTTGCCCTGAATACAACTCTTAAAACTATTTGCGCTCATTATCCGAGTGAAAACCTTTTTTCTAAAGAGAAGGACAGAGGCAGCCAAGCAGAAACTGGATATGGCAGAACTGTCTTCACCCTCTTTGAGAAACAATCAGCACAAAAGACCACTGAAGTTCCTAAACAATCATAGTGAAAATGAAAGAGATTGATTTCAATGCATTTTTTAAATAGCCATTTTTATAATATTTGACGAATGAAATGAAAAAGAACTATTTTGAAAAAACAAATTGGAAAGGTAAATCCTTTTGTGCGATCCTTATTTTACATATAATGTCTCCAATGGTTTTCGCTGTGCCTAGTTTGGAGATATTTTATATGTAACAGTAAAAACATTTTGCTGAATGCTTCCTTTGTCAATTAATGAAAGCATGTGAAATCTCAGAAGGGATCGGGTGAAGGCAGGGGACACCTTGGACGATCTCAGGGCACAGACACAGGGCACACACTCACACTTGGGCCAATTTTCCCAGAAGCCAATTAACATACAGCACCAGTATGTTTTTGCACTGTGGAAGGAAAATGGAGCACCCAGAGGAAACCTTTGCAATCACAGTGAGAGCATACCAACTCCACACCGAAACCACCCCACATCTGGAATTGAACCCAGGACCCCAGTCCTGTAAGGCTGGAGTGCTAACCACTGTGCCACTTATAGTATCTGCATACCTTTTCTATTTAATATTTTCTCTCCACTTGTGAATGTGTATCCTTTTGTATTCTGTTTTAGCATCATTCTTATTCAGTTCCACTTTGGAAATGCTTTGGAAAATGCCACAGTTGTAGGGTTCCCTGGTGTATTAAAAGGTCTGTTTCAGAGGACAGTGCCCTCCAAGCAATGCAGTCAAGATGTCTTGCAGACACAGAGTAGTTCTAAACCACTGTCAGATCACAGGCTGTAATGCTGTAATGCTGTAATGCTGAACGGTGTCAGATTCATACCAATTGCTTTCACTCAAAGAAAACAATGTAACAGGTGTCTTTATTTTTAACTCAAAGCTGTGTTGTGAAATGAAGAAAGGAGAAGGTTTGGCCTAAAGCCCAAGTGACAGACAAGAAAGTCCACCTTTCTTTTCCATCATCTTTAAACCTGCAGTACTAGTAACACCAGATACTCAGATAAACTCCTAAGTTGCCAGTCAAGACTGGCAAGCGCTTTAGTTATCGTTCAAGGGCCATTGACTACAAAAGGCAAACAACTGTTATCCTTGTTCTCCGCACTCAAACCCCTTGCAGACCAGTCTGCTCTGGTATTGACAAAGTGTCTTACTGCCTATCCCTTTAAACCAGCATCTGGTCCTTGAGTGGGTGGGAATAAACGTTTAACAGCAGAGATAGTGAGCCCTGAGCATATTATAACTTTACACTTGCTGTCACGGCTTCAGTGGAACATGTTTGGTCACATGAATTGGTGTAAAAGATGTATATTCATGCCACTTTACCTGTCCTCCTGTTGACAAAATGGAAGGTTAAACAGACACCACCATGAGGACAGCTTGTTTCACAAGCACCTAACAGATCTGGAGCTCAACACAGCTGGCTATCTTTCTCAATTGTAAAAACTAGGTCTGCATAGTCCATAATGCTCTTTAACTGTCATGATCACTTAGCAACTCTCCTGAGAAGGCAAGACCTGTATGTTTCAATTAACTATTTCTGTGATTGTTTTTACTCTCAAACTACAAAAGATTTCGAAACATCAGACACATTTTCAATAAAATATGATACAAAAAACATCATTTGGATGGTGTTTCTCTGTATTTTATTTATAGAGTTGAAGTTAGAATTAGTAGTAAACAATTACAATCATTCAGTCTACAGTATATATGTTTATTTTAAGGAAAAAGACATTTCTTCTTATTCGTTAGTTTTTGGAATTTAGAAAGTTAATTAGAGAGACTCATGTAAAGGTGCATTAGATGTAAAGAATCTGGTATATTTAAATTTCCAGGAATCTTTATATAAACTTGAAAAGTTAATTATCTAACTGAGTCTAATTGTATGGATTGAGATTTATAAAAAAAACTGATACTGTATACAAATGGGACAGAATTCTGATAAGGCTAAGGCCTAATGTTAGCCACACATTAAAGAAATACATTACAGACCAAAGCTCTATACATTTATAAGAGTGTAGAGTAACCTGAAATCTCAGTTCCACAGCTGAAAATGTAACGTGGATTTCTGAATTATTAGTTGATGTAAGAATGCAGTTGAGTAACTTAATCAGTTAGATCGGAAACTCTATGACACTGGGGACATGAGGATTAGGTTAGGAGTACCTTGTGTTTGGAGAAATGATTTGCATTGATTAGAATATGCACAAATGCTCTGAAATCTTTCCCATATGCACACTGTACACGACACACATACTGACTCTTGTAGATCTAACAAATAAAATTACAGTTTTAATTCAAAACAATTTTTGCTGGTGATTAGACCAATATGTAAAACCTGAAAACATGAGTATTTGTTTGGAATTTCTTTTCTTCTTCTCTTGCCAAGAGGAGAGAGTACCGATTAATCAATTCAAGGTCTTCCAGCTGTGTTGAAATTTTAAGCCTTAACTAGCCTCATGGTCATTCTCCTGCCCCTCTCAGGAGAAACAGTCACAAGTAATTGATTAATTGCTTCACATGGATCAGCTGTTCAAATCTGAGAAAGCTGGGACAGTCCAGGGTCAAGGGAAAGGATTTCTCAAAGAACGTACAAGTAATTTCAAGACACATTTTCAGTTTTAATGAGATCAGAACATATTCCCACAGTCAATGAATCTATAAATAGAAAAAAGCAAAAGAAAATATCTGCCTTAAAGTCAGGACATCGTCTGATATGAAAGCGATTTAAAAAAGGCAGCTTGCACAATCTTAAACACAGAAGTCAACAAGATCAAAGGGGACAACTGAATGTCATGTGCTGTTTCACCACTTTTGTATTTTTGAAAATAATTCATATTATTAGGTATTAAATAAGCCTAAGTCTGTGTCAACAACTGTAACAAGCACTACCATCCGGATGAAAGCAAATAAATAATGAAAGCAACAGTAACTATGCACTCCCCTTACAATTTTGTTTTTCACTTCGAAGCATACAACTCTTTCTTAAAGAAAATGTGTAAAATAATAAACTCTCCTGTGTGAAATACTGGAGTCTTTTCTGTGGAAGGAGCTTTAAACAGATAACATGTGCTTTTTCACGGGACGGCGTAACATAGAAAACCCAGCAAACTAATAAAAGCACAGAGAGCACAAAGACACGAGGAATTGTCTGTATTAAAAAAAAGCGATCTGACTGATCATTTATTTCATTCATCCAGTTTGATAATCATCAGTACTGACATCATCCCAAATTAACACAAAGCAGTTGTATTAACCTCTTCCACTCAATTAACACAACAGGAAATTGTATGTGTCTGATTCAGACACCAGTCATGCAACATCAGAGCTCCTGTTCCTGCATTGCTTCTCATTCTCTCACACATTCCAGAAACGGGTCAGTATGCTTATGAGCTTTTGTTCTTTGTTTAGTTGTGTGAGAGCACAAATTTAGCAGCAAAAAAAAAGCATTGCATTCAGGAGATAAGAGATAAGATATTGGGTCCACATTCAATGCACGCTAAGGCATCCAGCTACGCTGAAAAGTCACTTCATAGAAATGAAATGCAACATGATCTTTTCAAAGACATTATTTAATGGCTAATAGTCAGACTTTTACTTCTGAGGAGCACCCCCACTTTGCATATTTTTTATTTCAATGTTAAAGCGTTTTCTTGTTATTAAAGAGATGTCTGTAGTTTGTCTGTTCACCTGGGCTTCCTCCAGGTGCTCCAGCTTCCTGCCACTGTCCAAACACATACTGGCAGGGCCTGGAAAAATGGGCCCTGGCGCGAGTGTGTGAGTTTTTGTGAGTACATTGTGTGCGAGGGACTGGTGTCCTGCCTGGGGTGTATCCTCCCTTGTGCCTGTTGCTTGCTGGGATAGGCTCCAGCTTCCCCACGAACCTGAAATGGATTAAGTGGCTAGAAGATGGATGGATGTTATCAAAGATCTGAAATTGGCTGTCAACTTTTATTTTCTTTTAAAGTTGTGAACTACTGTATTTGGCACTTGTTATTAGCTGGACTAAATTACTTAAACTACTACATGAAAATCAGATAGATTCCATTATCTTCCGTCTTCATCATGTAACCGCTGGATGAAACACTCAACGAGATTCTTGAATGAACATCTGTCTTTTAATTACCCTCACTCAGCTTACTCCTGCAGACTTACACATTTCATCTTGCTATGATGCACTCTGTATAGAACATATTGCAGTTCCCTCCTTCTAAGATTTTATGAAGGGATGAAGCCTTTGTGTACAAACATTCAAATAAAATGTTATACCTTGATTGCAGTTCCAGTTGTACTTGTTCTTTCTAAGATGCATGCTTGAAAAATTATTTATGCAGACATTACTGGTGTGCTGCAGTAGTCAACTACAAATGAATATAATTCCAACTGCATTTCAATTTTTCTCAAGCAAAAGGCTGGCATTCATGCAATACACTTAGTAGCACTGCCTTGCTTTTCTGCAAGCATCATTTAAACTCCATGCACATTGTAGAAGAAAGCATTCATCATTGTCAACATTGCTTTTCATCAGTACAATATTGTATACGAACTATGATGAATATTGCATACTTTTATACAAGGGTGTTTTTAAAAGAGAATGCGTATAGGCCAACACATTTTACAATAATGTGTTATTTGTAAAACAGAAGCTGTCGTGCACTCTTGTATGCAAAATGGATCTAATTATATTTAACCATGGCATATGATGGAAAACTTTGAGACAAAACCCCAGTGCTCAGATGTGAATCAGCAAAATACTACTGGTTATATTAGGAAGTGGCTGAAACTTCCTCTTTCGTGTTTCATAGAAAAAAAAAGGGTCTTGTGATGTGAGGGGCTCTTATAAGAAACAGTATAGTGTATATCCTTTCACTGCAGCATAACACTGACTGAAGTTATCAACAAAGCAACTGCAATAACTTCCTCGAACCATTCTTGGAAGATTTTCTTTCTTTTAATTTCACTTATACTTTGTCGGCTTTAGTCACAACAAATGACTGAATTGCTTCAGTTCAGAAACAATCCCTTCCCAGTATCGAGGTCAGATACCGTTTGCAACCCTAGTCATCAACTGTAAAGAATATGAAGCCTTAATCACTATGTGTTGTACCCAGCACTTTAGCTATTCATGTCTTCTACAAACTGAGTTATTACAGATTGACAGATGTTGACGTCATCAATTGAATACTGAAGATTACGTGCAATTGTTTTGCTCACAAGTCAGGCTGTATGAAAATTCCCAAATGTGAATTCACGGAAGAGAGATCTGCCAGCTTACAATTTAGATGCTACTTTTAGTTCTGTGAACACTTTCTTTGTAGACGGCTGGTAGGACTGAAAAAACAAGGGCTATTCAGAGCAGCTTATATTCACTGTGAAGTTAATAGATCCTACGCGGTTTTTTATACTCAGTCAGGAGCTCGTTAGTTATTAACAGGGTAGGCCCATGTTACAGTATGTTTTGAGTTTTGCGTGTTTGAGGGAGACAGTTGTTAGGCTATTGGAGGCTGTTGTGAGGTTCAGGGAATGTAGTAAAAGGAGGTAGTCAGGGTCGCGGTTTTGGAGGAAACAGGAAGTGAGAGAAAGGAAGTGCTAGAACTCGTGAAACATAACCTGGGGTGAATGAGTTAGCATACACGCAAATAAGCACCCTTTACAGTTTGAAGTTTTAAGCGAGCTCTGTGTCCTTACTCTTGGTAAAAGCCAGCTTATGATTTGCTTGATACATTTTGCTTGATGTTGCTGTAAGTCTGTAAATCACCGGTTTTGATTCACTTTTCCATGTATTGCAAAGACCAACTGTAGTAACTTGAGACTTCCCTTATTATTTTACCCTTAAATATCCCTTAAATGTTCTATTTAAATCACAAATTATGTCATTTTTATGTTGGCTGGGTGTTTTGCATGAGCTGTTCTACCAGTCCAGTGGTAATTGTGACTCAGCTCCCAAACACGCTTGTCACTCTGTAAGGAACAGTAGGGATGATAATGTGCCTGATGTTTAATAGCATTCCAAAAGTTGGCGAGACTAAGCAAACCATCTGAACAATGTCTTGCTTTATTAGATTCAAGGGTGTCCTCTTGAACTGAAGCATGTGAGCACAAGGAATAAATATGCCCTCTCAGCAATGTGATAGCCAAGCTTTTAGTGTGGGGTAGCACAAGGAGGGGATGTTTTAAATAACACACAGGCATCTTAAGGACTTCTCACAGTGCAGATGTTTGCCAATAACAAAAATGAGCATTTAGTGAAATTCCGAACACTACAATGGACAAATACAGAAGATGTTATTTATGTGTTTTCACAATGTATCTATCTTGTTCATTTGTCATGCCAACCAATTGTGTCAGCAAACCATCTTCGAAAGGATTATAACTGAATGAGGATAGGATTCATTAGCAACACTGCACAAGCCTTACAGAAGAGAAAAACAGGCCGGTGACAGAAAAGTAATTGTCGCAGAAAGAAATAAAAATCTAAATCAGTCTCAGAGAGACATACAGGCTCTCATAGAGACACAGGGTTAGGTGCACATTTAGAAATTAATTAAAATGCTCCATTTGGTCTTGAATCACTTTATGTGGAATATTGGGACTGTTCTCTTAAATAGCTCAAGGGGACAAAGTTAGGAGTCTGGTGTTAGAAGTACGGATGCAAGATAATGGACGTTCTGAACAGAAGAGTGCAATGCAGAACACATAGCTGCGATGCTCTGCTCAGCAGCATCTTCTACAGTATCTTCTAATAACCAGGAGCCCATGCTCCTGGCAGTTTCATTCTTGGGATTAATGCTGAGGTGGAGGTTCCAGAGAAAGAGGAATCCGAAAAGTCCCCAGGGGCAGAGTAGACAGGGAAATGCTTTGAAGGTGGGAGCAGGATGTTAGCCCAGTCGTCTTGGTCTCTCATGCTAATAAACCTGGGCTGCCACCATCTGCCAAGACCATGTGGAGTCAGCTATACACCAGAGTCCTTGTGCTAAACATGCCCCATGCAATTTTCTCTCAGATCCAAAAGCCCTGTGGTAGTGCAGGGCTCGCGAAATGGACAGGTCTGTGAAACTTTAGGTTCCAGCACCAAACCTGCACACAGGCAATCAGCGTGTGATGGTGGTCAGACACCTGTGTCAGGTCATGAGGAACATGGGGTGGACCAGCTGAGGGAGGATGTCAGATCATCGAGTATACCTTCATCTGGATGAGGAATTCACAGCATGACTCCTGCAACCATCAGGGAATCAGGGATAAACCACTGATGTGTTCCAGGATCTTCCTCCGGGTGCCCCTCAAAGGTAAATGATCTTCCAAAATCAGCATGCCACTGTCATCAGCAGATACACCCCAATACTGGATTCTGATGAAGGAGTCAAGGAAAGGTCTTACCCCAGTCTCAACAATGCCCTTGCCTCTATTCTCAGGACATTCTCCTGGGTAACATGAATGGCCTGGAGCAAAGCTATCAGCACACATGGCCTGTGGAAGGTCAATGCCAACAACATCTTGCTGGTGACCAAGTGTGCTCAACATGGCCTAATTTTGATAACCTCTTCTGCAACTAAGGCTGGCTTAAGACCACACAGAGACATCAATATTGTAGCCCTGTAACCTCCTGGACTACGTCATTGTCTGAAGCAGAGACCATGGGAATTTGCTCATCACAAGGGCCATGGAAGGATCTGAAGTCCCTGGAAAGACCACCAGCCTCAAAAACACCAGAGAGCAAGAGGACACTCATGCCAATATTCACAGTAATGCTCTACCACTGATGTGTTCTCCATTCAGGAAGTCTGGGAGAACCTGAAGCTGCTGTCCAATATTGCTTGCACCCTGACTATCGGGATTGAATTGCAATTCAGTCAGGACTGGCTAAAAAAATGATCACCGATCTCAACAACAGCAACTGGGTAGAGAAGTCTAAGAGGCCGACCGTGCAGGTCACCTGTCACAAATCACTACTTCTCTAGCTCATCCTCCACATCCAGGACGAAAAAGACTTCCCTGGTGAGGAGTGTGACCATCATGACCGTTGACAAGAAAATGGACGAATCTGACTGTGGGAGCTCCCTCTTGTTCATGGTGGGTAAGACCCTGTCCCGAATACTTCTGTGTCGTCTTCATCAACCACAGCCTTCAGAGCTCTGCAGAGTGATGCCGGATTTCTTCAATACTTTGTGAAAGAGAACTGGCCTGTCCTTGAATGTTGCCAAGATGAACGTCCACTGCCAGCCTCCCCTAGGCCAGCAGAACAATCCTTCATGCCATCTATGCAGTAGGGGTGTCATGTACCGTGTCCCTTCCTCCAGGTTCAACTTGGTGAAAACCTGTCTCCCCAAGAGTTAACCACAGTCTCTTGAACAAATCTCTTTATACAGAGTGATATTACATCATGTAAACTCATTTTCAGAGGTCAATGGAAGAGAAAACTGAGATAATTTGTTCTGCATTTGATAGCAGTAGGACTGTAGTTAGAAAAGGAATGAAATGAAGATTTACTGAATAAAAATTGGAAGCTAATCCTCTGGTCATTTCTCACTGTCACAATGTTTCTCTATTTGCTGTGTTTTGTTTTCTAAATTAGCACTTTCCTAAGTCTACTAGACCAATTGTCAAACAATTGTCAAAGCACTGAACTGGAAATGTGTAATGTAATTCTCTTTTGTTGCCAAAGTGTTCTGATCTTTTCACTATATTTTCTCTTGAGACATGGAACTCAAAGTTAACAGAAAGCTTTGCTATTCACACTTTAGCATGCTACACTTATTGCAAGTTTTTAAAGCATACCTATAATATTTATGAGGACATAACAATTCTGATAAAAAATAACACAACTCTGTTGATCTAGAGGCTCTGAACTGAAATAGCTGGCAATAAATAGCTTATATACTGTTCAAAACCTTCATTTACATTATTGTTCTTTGTAAATGGCTATTTCTTGCATTTTTCCAGGAATTTAGATGAGTTCTATCTGACACATGTCCCAGCCTATTTATACAATGTGGGCAGGCTTGCAACAGCAACTGGACTGAAGAAAACTTGATGTGTTTAGAAAAAATCTTAACCAAAGTTCTCACCTGCTCTCTCCAGATTTGTAAATTAAACTCTTACTCTGACTGAACTGACTGACTGAACAGGAGAGAGTCAGGGTGAAGGTGGATATACAGAAGAATGAGCGAGATCTCCTTCTGTCTATATCTCTGGCACAGCATGAACATGCGGAGTTAAGGGATATTAAAACTGCATTGTCAGATGTGAAACACTGTTTATTCTAGTCCAAAGGCCACTTCAGCTTAAAGCAGGGCTAAATTCCAGCTGAGCAGATGCCAAAAATGTCTATGGTACCATACATGCTTGGCTATGGAGGTGCTTCCAGATTGCTGGCACAATCGACAGGCTAGTTGTAGGACTTCCGACCAATGGGATGTTCTTAAGGGCGATAAACAAGGGTCAAAATGGGCCATTGCTCTTGGACCCCAGCCTAATGACACCCTTTGCTCAGATTCATTTTGATAAAGTAGAATCTCTGCCAGAGTGCAGTCGCCGGGACAAACCAGATGGTATTTGTGTTATAAACTGACAATTCACACAAGAGGCCAGTCCTCCGTATATATATTGCATTTGAACTTGCTCTGGACCGAAGGGGACAGAGCACACTATGGCACGGGGAAACCAGGCACAGTCACCACAATAAACACAGTGTACAGCTTCTCCCCAGTCTCTCGTCTGCCCTCACATCGCGTACAGCGTGACGTCCACTGGGACTTTTCTAGAAGCTTCGCTCGTCCTCCTGCCTCTGACTGAACCAACGGTCAGCCAGTTCCAGGAAAATGAGCAGAACAAAAGTACAATAAAAAGGACAAAAAATAGTACATGGGAAAGTCATTACAAAAGCCCACTTCAAAGTCTCAAACAGTTCCCTGAGTGAGTAAAAGCTCCCATTATTATCACAAGTAAGGTATAATGCCAAACCAGTTAGACCTGGTAAAACTTACATTGTTTTAAGAAGTAGTGTACCTCATCCGTAATACCCTGTAACTTTTTTATTCCTTTCCTTGCTTTGGTTCTGCTCATCAATCCAACAAATTCATCAATCAATTGTATCTTGACTCAAGGAAAGTGGTAGCAAAAATAAAATCCACACTGGAGCCTCAAGCCAGATTCAACAAGCCAGACCTGATAAGGGGACTGAGAGTTAGTGGATTTATCCTGGGTAGATGTCTGGTCTGTATGTGGATCACCACCTTCAAGATTGGCACTCATATGGACAGGTGGGTAGACTGCAGAGCTCAATAGAAAAGCCGAGGATGCAGAGCCCTGAACACTGCTCTACACTGCCCCCTAACGAAAACTGGTAGGAACACAAATCTGTGTGTATTATGCTGTAGGCCTCTGGAGTCACTAATAAATACAGTATTAATCAGTACCTTTTATGTACAAAATTTAGTTTGGTAACACATATTCACTCTAAATGCCAAACCAGATTCTTTATCTCTCAGGCTTGGCTCTGGGCAATCTGCTACTGCTGCCACAGGCTACAGCCTCCAATCACCTCCCTCCCTGTGTGATAAGGAGGCTGTGGACAGTGCTGTGTCAGCCTGGTCAAGGACTTGCATTGGCATTGATTGGCTGAGGTTAGTCCCCCGAATGACACATTCTGCTTACTCCACAATATCCTGTGATGACCGCCTGATAAGGAATCTCAAAATGCTCTAGAAAAACACCTAAATATGTTTTCTTAGCAATTAGAAGTAGATATCGCCCTCTGGACTGGGTCACCTCAAATCTGCAGTGTGTAAATGCTGTCAGTGATATTATACTGTTGCTGCTACTACTACTATTTATAGTAGTATTAATACTGTAGTAGTAGTGTTTGATTCACATTTCAAAAGATTTTATATCAAATGATAATTGGTTGAACATACTGTGCCCTTATAGCATAAATTAATATGATTTGTCTGATTAAATTCTTACTAATGGTAGGAAACAGTCCCATTTAGTCTTATTTCTGATAAATGCAGGACACATTTACACCTATAAATCTACAGCTAGTTTAATGAATTATGGTTTTTACAATAAGAAATGTAAATGGGGTGGCATACCTTCCCTGGAACAAACACCTCAGGAAGACTGAGTAAACTGCTTTCATACAACAGATTTCACAAAGTAACTGATGCATTTATTCCAAATGTTGCTCAAGGTAGGGGTATCACCTATGGAACAGAAAATTTCCAGTGTACCGTTTTGCCAGTCCACAAGAAAGATGACAATACTTACCCAAGTAACTATAGACTCGTATTTCATTTGCGTTATGTAAGCAAACATTACCGACACCTGAAGAAGGCTCCACAGCCGAAATGTTGTGTTTTCTCTCTTCTTTTTTTCAGCATGGAATAAACCTATTACTTGTTCCTTTGCAGCCTACGCATGCTAATGCAGCTACCCACCTGAACGACTATTACCCAAGTAGTCCTCTGAAGCTCACCCCGTCTTAAGTCGATTCCGTCGTAAGTCGAAAATCGCGATCGCGTGTATCGCGATACTACACGAACCATACGGATCCGTAAATCGAGATCGCGTTTATCGCGATACTACAAGAACCATACGGATGCGTAAATTATTAACATGTATAAATGCTACATTGTGTAATACGGCTTTGTTTAAAAAAAATCACTAATTTTACTCTTTACTCATGGTAAAATAATGCAATGTAGATATGAAATGAAACACAGTAAAAGTCAATAATGAAAAATGAATAAAAAAGCGCTGCTATGCACTTACCGTTAATGTAGTCAGCTGAATCACACTGGACACGAGTGAAATTTTTAATGAAGCTAAATTGGATGAAGCAGAAGAGGAGGCTTGTGATGGTGGATCATCAACATCATGTCCTTCAGGAGTTGGATCACCTTCAGGGGGTGAGTAGACAGCAGTGTTGGGCTTTTTCAAAAATATGTCCAATTTAGACTGCGCAGTTTGCCTTTTCTTTTCACTGTAAATCTCCCTGTAGCAAGTGCATCTTGGATCAGTAAATAATAACATACGGCAGCACGGTATCGCGCAGGCTGATGATGTCATCAATGTTAGACGTTACGACCAAACGCCGGGACACGAAAATAATATACAGTACTGTACAGTAATACGATTAAGGGGACGGCCGTTGTAAGCGCGAGTGGTCGTAAGTCGCATACGTTGTAAGTCGAGGACTACCTGGGTATAACGAAACTAGAAGATCATGGATTTAGAAAAGGTACTGGGGTCTTCTCTAACAAATGATTTAGAGTCCTTTGAACAAGCAACAACAGTATTGGATGCACAAAGGGCATATGTAGTATGTAGGTCTTCAAATGGCTTTTGATAAAACTCCTAATGACAGATTAATTGTCCAATTATAGGCGGTAAGCAATCAAGGAAATGCATGGTTAATGAACAGAAACTAGAGTGCAGATAAGGCGTAAATGTTGTGATGGTGATGCTATTAATGGAGTACCACAGGGGTCTGTACTAGTACCACTGCTTTTTCCAGTTTATATCAATGTTATAGATCCTGGGATGGTTATCAAACTATATTTAAGCTTCTAGCTGATGCCAAATTGGTAGGGTTAGCTAACCATAGAAGTAGGAATGATATAAAATTGAAGACTGGTCAAACATGTCACAGATGGCATTTAATTTTGACAGCTGCAGCGTGTTGCATGCAGATAATAAAACCAAGCTATAAATAAAAAATTAGAAACACTGAGGTAGGAGAGGCTGTAGGAATTAATGTCAGCAATAAAAATTGCAAGAAATTAGGATATTAGATATATAGTCAAAAGTGCAGAATTGTAAATCAAGGGGTGTTGTGTTGAGCGGCACGGTGGCTCAGTAGCATTGCTGCCTCACGGTGTTGGAGCCCTGGATTTAACTCCTGGGGTGCTGTCTGTGTGGAGTTTGTATGTTCTCCCTGTGTTCATGGAGGTTTCCTCCAGGTGCTCTGGTTTCCCTCCACAGTCCAAAGGTATTCTGTGAAAACTGGGGTTAGGAAATGGATGCACATTGTTAAAATTGTAAAATGTACCAATAATAATACTGTATACAATTCTGGCCACCACGTTGTAGAATCACTCCAAATCTTTTGAGTCTTGAACAGAGAAGACTATGAAGGGACCTGATACAAGGATTCAAAATCCCCAAAGGCACTGACAAACTGAATCAGAGGATCTGTTCCTGGTTAACAGTGAAACATAAATCAGAGGACAAAGGTGGAAATCATTGCATTTTAAACCAAGGCCAAGCAGCTCTAGTGTGGAACAAGCTTCCCAGCCATGTTGTGGAAGCCAGTAATCCAGCTTCTTTCAGAAAAGGGCTGGATGAAATCCTTGGATCAATAGGCATCTAACTTCCAGAAAGGCTGGATGGGTCAATTGGCCTCCTCTTGATTGACACCATTCTTTTGTTCATCTTCTACAACACTAATATCAAATCTTGAAACTGCACCAAATCTTTTGTAATTTCTACCGACAAAGTATGACGGCTTCGTATCTTATGCTTATTATACTCGAGGGCCGATTTACAGCTTCATCTTGCTTAATGCACATCTGCATTGTTTGCGAACTGTGGTCCATGTTTTTGCGACTCTCTGGGGAAAATAAGAAATTATGTACTTTACCCTACAGCTCCTGAGCCAAGACAGCCAATCGCATATCAAGCAATGCCAATTTTATCAAAGAAAAGCCAAAGAAAAGCCACATGGAAATTTATTGCTCGTACAGAAAGTGGAATAAAGTTTTATTTATAAACCTCATGCAGGGATATAGTCACTAGGCACTAGGGAGCTATTTGATGGCATAAGGGTGTTTTTGAACAGTAGTACCAAAGTCCACTTCATTATGCAATGGTCATTGATGTTCTGCAGCAATAACTCCTTTAAAAAAAGAATTTTCTTTCTGTTGCTTGTGTTTTACTTACGTACTTGACATTCAGATGTTAAAGAGCTGTGATGCTGCATTTACAGTGACTTGCAAAAGTATTCAGACCAATTCTCTCATTTTACTGAATTACAAATCCTACATTATTCTACAATATTCTTAAGAAAAATTTAAAAATTGAAATATGCTGTTTGCATAAGTATTCAAGCCCTTTAAGATTTTGTAGAGCCACTTTTTGAAGCAATAAAAGCTTAAAGTGTTTTGGGGTGAGTATGCACCAGCTTTGCACACTGTTCAGGAGTGATTCTGGCCCATTCTTCCAGGCAGATTTGCTCTAGGTTGTTCAGGTTAGTCAGATGACGTTTGTGCACCACAATTTTCAAATAGTGCCACAGGTTCTTAATTGGATTGAGATCAGGGCTTCAACTGGGCCATTGTAGGACATTCACCTTTTTGTTCTTGAGCCACTCCAGTGTTACTTTGGCCTTGTGTTTGGGATCATTGTCCTGCTGAAAGATGAACTTTCTTCCAGGCTTCAGTTTTTTAGCAGACTGAAACCAGTTCTCTTGCAGTATTTCCCTGTATTTTGCACCATCTGTTCTTCCTTCTATTTTAACAAGATGCACTGGGGATGCCAGTCCCCACTGATGAAAAACAGCCCCACAGCATGATGCTACCACCACCATACTTCACTGTAGGTATGGTGTTTTCTGAGGTGTGGGCAGTGTTCGATTTGCACCACACATATCATTTTGTGCCACCCTCCCATACAGCCCAGTGTTATGCAGAGCTCTTGAGATGGTTGACTGGCGCACCTTTACTCTGCTCTCAGCTGCTGAACTCTGTAGCTCCTTCAAAGTGATTGTTGCCTCTCTATGGTTTCTCTAACAAGTCCCCTTGTTATTTGTGCAGAGAGTTTTGAGGGACGACTTTTTCTAGGCAGTGTCTGGGTGGTTTGATGTAGCTTCCAATTCCTGATAATTGAACCAACAGTGCCCACTGGGACATCCAAACACTTGGATATTGCTTTGTACTTTTTTGCTAATTTATGCATTTGTTTTACTTTATCGCTAACTTCTTTGGAATGCTCTTTCTTCATTTTCACAGCTGTCCATCAGATTCACAACCTGAATAATCCCTTAGCTGTGTGGTTTTTATCCAGAAAAATGTGGCAGTTATTTTAATGATTCACAGGTAGAGGCCAATTGTAAGGCAGTTGTGTCCTCGTTAGGGCAATTGTTTTTCACCTGTGTAAACCTAGAGCTTCCGCAACACAGGGAAATGCAAACAGCATATTTCAGTTTTTTTTATTTTTCTTAAGAATATTTTCTAACATAAAACTATGTCACATTGAAATAACTTTAAATAAATAAGTTTCAGTGCTAAGAAATAAAAATATCACAGAGAACTAAATTTCAATGTAGGATTTGTAATTCAGCAAAATAAGAGAATTGGTCAAGGGACTGAATACTTTTGCAAGGCACTGTATATGTGTTAATGAGGCATCTCAGGAGCTCTCTGTATGAGCTATACATGCAATAATTATTATATTAAAAATGTGTAAACATCCTTCTGTTTCTGATGCAATGAGCAATACTTTTATCCCTTGTTTGCTCACAGCAGTTTTATTTAGATATAATTCATAGTGTACACACATACCATACATTGTAAATCACATACAACCAATCACACATGTGAAGAAGAACAGCACAGAGGTAGATAGAAACACCTCCACACTCTCATCATACAGGTCTTGAAAGAAGAGCAACTGGTTTCAAGGATTGCATGACTGTGAACTATCTTGAGGAAAGGGCATGAATACGATTCGAGAAAGAACAGAGAAATCCATCTCCTGTCCATCACAGGCACGAGCGTTAGGAGAATTCTCCTGAACTGTCTCATTATTCTTGCTGTCTTCCAGAATCCAAGCATAGTTTCGTATCCTTCAAAGTCATAGTTGACTACTTTTACAACTTGTCAATCACAGGAAAAACTGTCAAGAGCAACACCAACCTCTCTCCATAGCATTCTTTGGCCTTGACTCAGTGAGTCATAAAGTACTCTGGAAGACCTTCCATGAGTGTGGATGTTCTCCACAATTTGTCATTCCTTGCCTGCTTTATGATAGTTTTCTTCACTAAAGACTTAATTACAGAGCCCTTTGAAGATTGGACAAGAGACAAACAACGGTGTGTTAATATAGGGTGAGTTCTATAGTCCATATCGCAACAGACAAGTTCCCTGATGGAGGGGAGATAACTTAACTAATGGACAGTAAATTGTTTAATCCCAAGTGACTCTGAACCTTTATGAATTTATTTCATTGAGCTTCAATGAAATAGCATACTGGCCTTACTTGTCACCTTCAGATTCATGAAAGACAATTACTTCTGACCACAAGAGGAAGATTTGATGTATCAAATAGAATGATAGACACAGGGTTTGAAGCTGTAATCATCCTTCATCACCTCCATTAGTTTGATCGTTTCTGGATCATCTGGAAGTCAGAAGAAGCTTTTAAAAGCATTACTGATATCAGATGTTGGGCGATTCCTTGACCCAATCAGATGGAGGAAGAATATCAGTGAAAGAACCCAGCTCTTTGAAACCCCAAAGATGTCAGAACAAGGAAATAAAGTGTAAGTGTCTAAGAGCGATCATCATGACCACATCTGATAGAGTCCCAAGAGACAGATCAGCCTGCCAGAGAATGCACAATGTGCACATTAGCCCTACAAGTCATCTTCAGATTCACAAGAGACAATTATCTCTGGCCACGAGAGGCAGCCAGTGACCATGACTACACCAAAACCCCATGTTCAAATTAAGGGAAGCTCAAAAAATGTCTTTCTTTTAAATAATCAAGAACCATTTGTTTGTTTTATGATTTATAGTATTTTTTCTCTTGTTCCTACAAGAAATGAAATGACAGGACTGACGTAAGGTCATTTTAAACTCCCAGATTTAACTCAGGAGATTGCGGTCATTATTACAGGGCAGTAAATTACAAAAAGCCCTTCAAAAATCTTTGGAAATGCTTGGGCTGTATATCACTATTTGTATGTAATAATTAGTATTGTTACTTTTAAATGTCTGCAAGGAGTGCCTCATTTTGTTCCAAACCCACTAAGCCCTTAGGGATTTTAGCTGATGGTGAAGATCTTGCAGGGAATTAAGAGTAATTATTGTCCGTCTGGTTTGTGGCTTCTCTCTTGTTATGCTGCTCTTCATCAACGCATCAATTTTTGACTCGCATTTGACAAACAGGACACATAACAATAGTGTCTGGGAAGGGCTGACTCACGTAACGTCCTATAAGCAAAGCAGGGAAATCCAAACACCAACCTTCTTGTGAGAAACACGCTTTCCAAAACAAATAGACTTCGGTTACTGTAAACTTCTTGACAAAAGGTTATTCAATAAAGATCAGGCTCAGCAAGAAAAAAAATGTTATGATTCTGTTGACATAAAAGATCACTAAACCTTAACCATGAGAATATCAAAGTGCTGTCATTGCATCTTTATTCTGGAGAATCTTCCAATGCATCATTAGTTATAATAGTTTGCAAGATCATCCATACCAAAATCTAACTGGCCGAGCAAGACATTCACATCAAGCTCTGTATTAACAAAGCCATTCCAAAAATAACTCGTATATCAGTCACAGAGTGCTTTTTCTTTGTTTTAGTAAATATAATGTAATAGCAAATGTATTCTAATCCATATAAAAGCATGTTTATCCCTTAAGTAAGTTTGATCTGTACCCCACTTCATATTTTTATGGGTGCAAACACATTATCACAGCAGTTTCAAATTTAGATTCCAGCTTTTTCAGTCTTTTAAAATTATATTTCGCCTTGGCTCTGGATAAGTTTAGATACATCTTGTTCCATTATAAAAAGGCAGTCAGCCAGTTTTTTTAATGCAGTTCCATGAATTACTGTACATTCTCTCTGTAGCTCTCCCTTTTTTTCTTCGACCAATTCCTTTTGCTACTTTTTGCCATGCTTTCTGTGCTCATTCTTTCCTGAAAAAAAGCTATCGGAAAGAAACACAATCTGTCACTCAAATGCAAGTTAAACACAGATAGAATACAATAATTAGATAGAACAGTCCCTTTAGTCCTGGAAGCTGCCAGGGAAGAGAGCCCAACTTCTGTGAGGGTGGAATCACTTGGAACTGCTTCTAACTGTTAGACAAGTGAAAATGGACTTGCAGCCCTACTGAGAGTTGCGAGGATTGTGAAAGAGTAGTGTTTAGGAAAATGTGTAGCTTGTAGCCTCACTTACAGCAGGCAGAACCTCAGATAAACTTAGCAGTCAGGACTCACCCGCACTCCCACCAATTTAAAAGTGTGTATCGAATCACAGAAAGCTATTTCCCAATTGCATTTTCAGGAAAACATAATATGTGCCAGCTGAAAATAATCCTTGAGACCTGTTGTTATTATGAGGAACTTAGGTTTTCAAGTCACTATAGAATTGCACTTCACTAACCAGGTAAATACTGTATATTCATCCCAATACAGATTGTACTGTATATAACTTTTGCTCACGGAAAACATGCAAGGAAGTAACACATCCCCTGAAAATAAACTACACTATTTTAGATTCACTGAACTACTAAGTACCAAATTAGCTAAATGGGCTGACTTGGCCTTGACCCAGAAATGACTGTTCTCGTGTTCTTATTTCAGGTGGTTCAGTTCTAGCACTTGCATGCAGCTGCTACACGTGTGCATTCCAAGCAAAACTATGTCCAGTAAATTTTTAGAATATGAATGAAAAAGTATAAGAACTCAGTGCTCCACACCTGCTGTATATTTTGGTCAAATTCTAATGATATAAGGTATGTGATATAAATGATAAAAGGAGCGGAAGGAATATAAAGGATTAGCATGCTGAATTCCTTGGTGTTAACTAGCCTGGCTGAGGCACTAGCCAGAGATCGGTACTCTCACATCCCCTTCACTTATTAGGAATGAGCCAGGGTGAGAGCTGCGAAGGTGAAGCTGGGATGGAGGGAGATGAGCTTAGAAAAGACGTGCGCAGAGCTGTGGGTAGCCAGCAATTATTTATGCATTACACTTTGACCTCCTGAGCTTATGTTAATGCAGTGTACCATTTAAATTGACCTGACCAAGAGTATTTCCATCCATCCATTTTCTAACCACTTCTTCTAATTCATGCCCGCGGGTGAGCCAAAGCCTATCCCAGTCAGGACACGCACTCACACCAGGGCCAACTTTCCCAGAAGCCAGTTAATCCACCGACATGTCTTTGGACTGTGGGAGGAAACCGGAGCATCCAGGGGGAACCCATGCAAACATGGGGAAACGTACAGTACAAACTGCAATCAAACAGCACCCCAGGTCTGGAATTGAACCCAGGGGCCCAGCACTATGGTATGTAGAACTCTGCTGGTATTGGCAAACAAAATGAATAATTCAAAGGACTCGCTTTCATCTTAAGCAGTTTAAAAGCATGATATTGATTTCAGGGTGGAGTTATTACCTGCTGTAGAGACCATTTTCAAGCTTGGTTTTCTTGTCCTTTTGAAGAACATTTTTGACAGTATTGTTTAGGTCACGACTGAGTGGCGAAATGGGCCCTTTGGTAACTTAGCAACACAAACCTTCAGGTAAATATTGAGGGCACCAATATTTTTCATGCTCTAGTGAGATATGGTCTGTAGTACTTCAGGTATTTGTTTCAGCTGTGTTCAAATGTTACCCCTGGCCTCTGCATACAATAGGACACACAGAAAAGGAAAGCCTAGATACACTAACATAGGGTGTTATCCTTAAGTTCAAAATAAAAAAAAAGTTATTTGTAGTACAATATGATAATATTACAAAATATAATGACATAGGCAGTACAGCGCATTGAAAGGCGTTGTATTAAGTTTGATTAAGTGGCTCTTAGCACAACAGTGTATTAAACTTGTTTGTTAATGTTCTTTAAGACAATACAACACTCCTTTAATAACACATATTGGCCAACTATATCCTGTGCACCTAGTATTACATTTTACATTGGCAAACAAACAGTTTTCCTAAGAGCCAATTAACCTGCCAGTATGTCTTTGGACATTGAGAGGAAACTGAAGCACTTGGAGGAAACCCACGAGAACCTGGAGAGACCATACAAACTCCACACAGACAGCACATCAGAAACTGAGCCCAGGTCCCCCGAGCTGCAAGGCAGTAATACCAACCAGCGCGCCACTGTGCCGCCCCCTTGTGCTGCATTCACCAGAAAAACTTTCAGACACCGTTTTCTTAGTTTTTCTTATAACAAAGACCCTTATATGCATACGTGAAGGGCATAATGGATGTGTCTATAGTTACAACACTGATTTACCCTCCTGTCATTTTAATCGGAACAATATGGAACGTAGTTAAAATTATTTCATATTGGGCAACCCTCTAGTGAGCTGGAGCACTACAAAGGCAGTGTTTCCATTGCAATGTGTAGAACCCGCCATCTAGTGGTGACTAACCTCAACAGCATCAGCATTAGACGCCTGCCAGTCTGTTGCCACCGGCTCAGAATTACTCTGTTCGCAGCAGACTACCCTCTGTGTCACTTAGCTTCTCACAGTCACAGTGTCTGTTATTTTGTAGCTACTGTACAGTGTCCATACTTTTGTGTAGCAAGAAATGTAATTTACTGTATAAAGTAGAGAAAGTGAAATTTGCATCCCTCCGTTTTCTAACCATTTCTTCCAGTTCACGGTAACAGGGGAGCCAGAGCCTATCCCAGCAAGAGACAGTACAAGGAAGGACACATGGTACACAGACACAAACACACACACACCAGGGCCCATTTTCCTAGACACCAGTTAACCTACCAGTGTGTTTTTGGACTGCAGGAGGAAACCCATGTGAACACTGGGAGAACATACAAACTCCACACAAACGGCACCCCAGGAATTGAACCCAGGGCCCCAGCACCGCAAGGCAGCAATGCTAAACACTGTGCCACTGTGCCGCACAAAGGGAAATGTGCTCAAGAGAATCATTTATAGCTTTGAACATTGATTTTGTTAGTGTTTCCATCTGTGTTGCTTGCCTGCAAGATGCAGCCTGTGAAAGAAGACGACTTGGTTTTGTGTTTTTGTACACTGTACTTATCTTCCTTTGTAAGATATATTCCACAAGGAGTATGTGTGGTGTGGATGGACTAGTAATGCACAAGTTTAATTTTTTGGTTACATCTTTTTTAGTATATTCTACTGAAATAGTTAAGTTAATGACCATTGAACTTGAACTTGAACTTGAACTTTATTGCCATATGTAACCGGTACTGGTACAATGGAATTCTTACTTACAGAAAGTCTCTCGATTGTAAAACAAGTGTAAAAAACAAGACAAAGTGCAAACAGTGCTTCAAGACAATGTACAAACAAACAATAGACAATGTGCAAGTAAACATGTAGACAGTTTGAATGTAAACAATTCAGACGTGTAAACAATGACTGGAGACGTGCAATAGATATGAAATCATAAAGAGGTAGATGGTGATGGTGTAGGTGTGGTCCGAGGGGGATGGCTAAATGTGTTCGCCAGTCGCACTGCTTGTGGATAGAAGCTATTGAAGAGTCTGGTGGTAATTGTCCGTATGCTCTTGTATCTCTGGCCTGAGGGCAGTGGGGTGAAGAGCTCATGCCCGGGGTGGTGACTGTCCTCTGTGATCGCCAGAATTCTACCATGGCAGCGGTCCTCATAGAGCTCATAGAACCTCATTGCTTCTGATATCAGATCTTTCGGGAAAGCATTCCTTCTTCGTTTTGTGATTTCCATCGTCCTAAATGGGGAACGAGTCAGAATCTGCCTTGTGTGGATAAGCGGTTGGGAGTAAACAGAAGGAGGTCCCTGGCTCTCTGGAGATTGGCTCAAGCTTATAAATGGCAGACAGAGGGCTTTGGTGGTGGCTCCCAGCCCTGGTCCTGGAGGATCACTGTTTCTGCTGGTTTCCATTCCTGCTGGGCTCCACATCTCCAGTGCTGATTGATGAACTTCAGCACACAGAGTTTTCCTCAGCCTCTCCTCAACTTTCCCGCCACCATCTCTGACTGAGCTTGCTGGTGGATCAAATGATGAACTGACACTAGTGGGAATGACACTCAGTCAGATGCCCACAATGAGCACGTCTTCCCTCTGCAAGGGGTCCTGTGGGTCACGTCTCAGGCTGCACCCGTGAATAAGAGCAGTTCTGAAACTCCTGCACTTGGTGGATACCAGTTCCAGGTCCCATTCGACCTTTTGAGAACTGAAAGCAAATTTACAGAGCTGCCCCGAATGGAAAACTGAAATGAACTGAGCTGGAGGAAAGAGCAGGAGAGACGTGCTCCTCCAGGACCAGGGCTGGGAGGCCCTTGTCTGTTGTAGCAGCGGTAGAGGGGACATTGCAAGGGCTGAGGAAGATGCTTGCATTGGCAAAGAGCGGACCTGCATGTGGCCAGAAATTAGATCCTGAAGGAACTATTAGACGTGGATTTATTCCTTATTTTTATTGGCTACTAATCCAGTTTTTTATTTATTTGCTTCTAACGCTAATAAAGATTTTTTTTTTATTCTGTGTTTCTTCGTCTCTTGTGTCAGTTCCACACTCCAATCCTGGTGGAGCTTGAATACGCCCACATCACAATATTTATGATGGCTCTTAAGACAATATTTTGGTTTGATTCTTATTTTTTTAAGCATCAATATGTGGAAGTCAAAAAAGGAAGCTAGTAGTTGTTTTAGGCAATGTTCTATGTCAGATGACACAAGATATCAACCACCGGGCCTGCGCAACACAATATAATTAATCTTCTATAGACCTTATATGCCTTAACTACAAACATAGTGGTGTTTTCTCAAATATATTTCTAAAACTTTCAGGATGGGCGAACGTTTTTTGGAGCACTGGGGCCCTGAGATCAGTTCCCGAGGTGCCGTCTGTGTGGAGTTTCTGTGTTCTCCCTGTGTTTGTGTGCGTTTCCTCCCACAGTCCAAAGACAAACTAGTAGGTGAATTGGCTTCTGTAAAATTGGCCGCCTGGGCGACTGTGTGTGTCTCTGTGCTGTGCTGTGACTGGTGTCCTGTCCAGGGTGTAATGTGCCTTGTGCCTGTTGCTTCCTGGCTCCCCTGTGACCCTAAATTGGAAGAAGTGATTAGAAAGTGGATGGAAGGTGTGAACTCTGGATAAAGTTTAGACCTTATTAAGTTATATAGGTAATAATCATGTGCACAGGTATATGTCTAGATTTCACTGATTGTATTATATGACCAGTGTAAACAAAGGTGTGTTAAATCTTTATCTGCATACATTTCGCAGCAAGTTAATCATTAAAGAATTGAAGCAATTCATTAAAATAAACTTCATCAGTATAATCACAAATCTTCTTGCTTCATTTTTACCCCATAGGTTAACAAGAGTGAGTAAATTGTTGCTTAAAATTCAGACGACCCAATTAAATGGTAATGAGCATACAGCAACCACTGTAGATGAAAAGCTATTTTGTTTTATTTTTTACAATTCTCTTTGTAATGCACTGGCACATAAAGTAGGTCACTCCAGGCTGTATTAAATGGGAGCAGTATAAAACAATATTGTTTATGACAGCTTTCAAGTAATTCCAATAGGAGATATATATTTTTATTGCTTTTCAGTGCTGTGGTTTCTACTATCTGTGTCAGTCATCTTGCCAAAAAAATGAATGCGTACTAAATTCAAGGCTCATTTTGGAATTTTTTCAATACTTTTTTTTCCTTAACTTATATCAAATTTTAAAAGAAGTACATTTCCAAAGGCTCCTTAAGTAGATAACTGATGTTCCACCATTTTTACTGATTTTTTTTTTAGATTTTCCTGCACAAACCTTTGGTTTTAAAAAGAAGGGATATCTCCACCCCTTCCCTCGCGCACACATACACTTTGGAAAATGAGATTAGATTTTGGACCCCTGCGGTGAGTTGGCACAGAGGGCTCGTGTGCCAGAGAACAGTGCTGTAAATTCAGCTGCTGCTGGCACAGCAGGGGTAGTGCAGAGCTGGAGGAGCCAGTGTTTCCCTCACCAGCTCATCCTATAACTCACAAGGGGGAAATAGATCAGGGGTATGAGAAACGGCCTCCCCGCACTGCTCCCGACGAGCGTCTCCTGTTTCTAGTTTCTTTTACACCCACTCGAATGAATGCTTTTGGCGAGCAGCTGTGACTAAAAACAGCTCATGCGTCCCAGTGATGCTGCACAACTCAATCGCTGTCGAAACAGCGGCGTTCTCGATATCACAGGTTCGTGTTGGAGTGACACTATCCATAAATCCCCTGCAAGCCTCCCCTAATTAATTTCTTGTTGTGTTCTCATCTCCTGCATCTGACATTGTTTAATGTGAGCCTGTAATCGCCTCAGTGCTGCAGCAGTGCACATATTGGATATTGGATGGAGCACAGTCTAATAATACCTCTGTCCCCTGTGTGGCGACCACATGGCAGAGGCGGTCTGGTTATTGCTCAAACGCGCCTTTGACCCTGCTCAAGCCCTGCGAGTCTTGGCCTTTCTTCGGATTTCGCTCTGAGCCGGATGTGACCTGGTGGCGCAAAGCATCTGTGACTCCCTCTGCACTTTGCAAATTAATAAGCAGTCCCAGAGGGACCCGGATCAACAGTTTAGCCAAGCCTACTAATTTAAAAAGAATTAAAACAGAATTGAATATCTTGGAGCAGGGTGGGTGAGTGGGGGGATGATTTCTTTTATTCAATGTCCAGGGGACTCGTTTCGTGATTTAATCTTTTGTTTTCTTTTCTAAAGAGAACAAACAAAGCCTATTTTCTCTTTGGAAAGATGCACTGCTGTTGGACTGTAACTGTTGCCTGGTCCCGAAAGGTGGGATTCAAATCGGAGATCACTCCAGTTATTCCACCGAGGCCTAACCCTGATTCAACAGCCCGGGAGTTGGGGAAAACCCATTGATTCTTGTTAAGGGTTGATCTCTGCTAGGATGCTGCTGCAGGAAGCACCAATACAGGAAGCACCAATACAGACAGTGGGAGACTCACCCCAGATATGGGACGCTTTTTGAAAATGCTGCCTATTGAGATGCGTCTCAGCATGAGGCTAAAACCTGCAACAGCACCACTGCTGCTCTTTCTGAAATTAGCAGCGTCATTCGGTGTAGAGCAGGCTTTAGCCTCGAGCCTTTGCAGAGTCCAATACTGTATATCTCTAAAATCATCGTCACTTCCTGGAGGTCTGGGAGGAATGGTGAAATTGTACCAATCAATACAAGGAGTTCAATGAAGCCAATTAAGTCAAAGTCAAGAGGTACAAAAGTGCCGTGTGCTCTGCTAAGCCATCTGAGAACATCTGGATACTGCTGTCCCCCCTTGTCTATGACCAGCAGTGGGAGAGACAGTAGTACAGCTTCTTCAGTTAGAAGAAGTGTATTACAGAGTTTGGTCCCGTCCAGCAGAGATTTTTCAGCCTCTCACCAGGTCTCAGCTGGGTATCATAATTAAAAGGCTTTGCAGGTATTGCCAACTTAATGTCATCTTATTTATTGTTGTTTTATGAAGACAGTATATTGAGTATCAATTAGAGAGCATACAGTCATGGGGCAGCAGCTTCAGACAAGCTAGCAAGCCTGGTCTGTACCACATTACCCTGCAAGCTGTGGGGAATGATCTGTTTCTCTCAGTCACCTGGCCAGTTGATGGAAGACAATTGTTCAGTTGACAGTTTAAAAACCAGGATCTGGGTTGGTTAAATTTACGTAGGTCGAAGAAATTCAAGGAGGTACAGTAGCTGTGTCAGCATGCGGGTGGGGGAGGAGGGAACAACCCATGTTTGAATGCAGGCACTTATTGATCTTGAGACTTCAGTGTGAACAGCCTACTCAATGACCAGGAGTTAAACTCCGCTTTTAATTTAAAAGGCTCCTTTTTGTCTTGCTTGATTATGATCTGCTTTATGTGCATACCAGCTCTGATGATAAACGAGTCTTGTTGATTGTGCCTCCTGAAAAGGTTGGATGTCACTTTTCATGACTTCCTCGCGTGACAAGCCTGGTATTATTAAAATATTTGGGAACATGATCTCTGTGTTTGTGTACTTTTGAAATCTTTTGGTACGGTGTGTGGAAGAACGTCAATTAATTCATAAAACTGGTTTGACTACATGCAGAAGATTCATTGCTGGAGATTGCTCCTAACCCCTGGTCTCTTTGTGAATGCTAGATACCTGTCTATTAATGTTTTTCTCTCTCTCTCTGGAAGCCAAATTGCTACCACAGAGAATACTCAGCAGTGAACTTCCTCTTTCTTCTCAATGATAACTACAGTATATAAGTCTGCTGTCTGCTTCTCAAAGGATTGTGTTGGCTGGGTTAACTGCAAGCAAAAAGCAGCTTGTCCCTGTTCACTCGCTATCCAGACCACACTGAATTCTTTTCACAGACTGTACCTTGCTAGAGTTCTAACTTCTGGAGTTAATCCTGTGCCAGTTTCTGTATAGAGAATAAACTGCAGGAGGAGGCCATAGCCTACAATGTCATTTTCCATCACAGGTTGATGGTTAATCAAGAAGTAGGAGGGCAGGTTGAACTACACAAAAGTAACCAACTCTGAGCAAGGTTTGTGGTTGACAAAATAAACTAAAAAACAGTACCAGTGTTTCAAAGTCTTTTGTATACATTTGTGGTTTCCGATACAGTATACACATTATACACATTTCAGACTGAGATGTGATATGCAGGTGAGATCATAGGTGATTTACAGAAAGACTTGAATGTGTCTAGAGTTAATTATATGACAACTTTAAAACCAACTCCTTGGTCTTCCTAGTCAATTGACCTCGGTCTCACTGAAATATTATGAATGGGAAGGGGATTGAAAATCATAAATCTAACAAGAGATGTGTTTAAGATTGGATGGGCAGAATACACATTATGCCAAACTACCAATACTGTGAGGCAATGCTCAGACAGTATGTGCAGCTGTCTAAGCTAATTGCTAACAAAAATAGATATTTTGATGAGAAATAATACTTATTTTATTAGAAATAATCCCGCTACTTTACCTTTGCCTACTGCCCTGTCTCTCTCACACCTGAAGAAGGCTCCACGGCCGAAACGTTGTGTTCTCTTTCTTCTTTTTTTCAGCATGGAATAAACCTATAAAATATATAGGCTGGTTGTGCCGACTGATTAAGTTAAAGAACCCGGAGACTGGATTTAACACTGCTGACAGCAAGGATGAGATGGATGGAAAATATGACACAAAGAGCCAGGTTACAAGGCAAAAGGCATGGGATAGCTCAGGAGGGGAAAAAATCAGCTGTGATTGAAAGTGGTAGTTTAATGCAACTAAATGCTTCCAGGAGATGTAGGAAATAGACGTACTGTAAAAAGCTGCTCAAACATGTCATTTTAAAGTCCTCATACTGAGAGCAAGGGCTGATGGTACAGGCTGAGGTTACAGTTAACCACGGACCAGCCTAGTCACTCATGATCCTTTACAACTGGGGGTCTCAGTCTCGGCTCCTGGAAGGCCTTGCGCTTTTCTTTTTAAGTAAAACCAGCAGGACCTGGTCACCCCTACATTCACAAAGCTTCTTCCCGGCCCATCGACTATTTCAGATCGTGCTCCAATTCAGCTTTTAATCAACTAAGCTAATTGATCTCTAATTGATTGCCTAGCACAGGGCTTCCCAGTTCTGGACTTGACAGCTCACACACCCACCCATACTCCTGGTGTTTTTTCTTGTTCCAGCTGAGCTCTTGAGTTACACAGGTGAACCCCCAGTTGACACAGTGATAGTGATTCATTTGAAATGTTTGTCTGTCTTCCCCAGGACTTTGGAATAGGGGAAAAAAAATGTTCAAATATTCCAGTCGAGCAATTAGGAGTTCAGTGAAGGCTTCAGGTAGCTCATTCGGCTGGGCTGGAATGGAATGCAGCTGGTGTGTGACCTTCCAGGACCAGGCCTGGGATCCGGTGATCCAGTGATCCAGTGATCCAGGGGTTCCCCAGCCTGCTCCTGGAGGGCCGTTGCTCTGCTCCTCAGGTGCTGCTGAAGAGCCTGCGAAGACCCCCTGCAGCAGACCCGTCTCATGACGAACGTGGGCCGGGGTTATTAATAAGTCTCAGCCCCCGAACCAAGGTCTGAGCTTCACAGAGCAGCTTTCCATCCTGGAGCGTGGAATGTAATTGGAGAGCCTGATGCATCGTCATTCCCTCTCTCTGTCTCTTCATTAAAGCCGACTGGAGCTGCCAGCCTGACATGGGCAGGTCTTCCATCGGTCCTCCCTGGGGCACCGCTCTCCAGAGAGCAGTGGAGGGGTCCACAGGCAGGCCAGAGGAGCCGGGGGGTAAGTGTTGGTACTGTAGACTTGAATGCAGAAACCTTTTTTTTTTAATTGGTAAAAATGACACATCAAACTGGGAATGAAGAGCTGTAGTCCTGAGGTTCAGGACACTGGTGTCCCAGCCGTGGTCCTGGGCAGAGTGAGAATCCAGTCGCCTGGGCTGTGGCAGATCTTCAGTCATTCACAAAAGAGAAGAATGATCTTGGTGAATAAACCCGCCTGGGCCGATATACAAGAGTGTGGCTGAGACCAGGAGTGGAGACCATCGACAAGGTGAGTATACTACCACTAGATGGCGCAAAACGAGTTCCAGTCCTGCAGTCCTGCGGGATTGTTATCCCATCAGATGAAGTCTACAGATTGATTTTAGAGACTCAGAAATAGCACTTGTTCTGGAATCGCTTATCAAAATTAATATCATGTAGTCCCAAATTAGTTAGTTTTTTTAGATCATGATCTGTGACTCTACGGTTAAAAGATTCAAATGTAACAATAATTTCCTGTCCCCTTGAATTCGGGAGTTTATTTTCCCAGTCGCACTCCAACGAATGACCTTTGATCTTCAATTTTGAAGGGGTCACCTTACCAACAAAAATCCAAATCCTGTAAAAATGTAAACCACATCAGCACAAATTATTAAACTGGGATCGATTTTTCTTGCAATGCATTTTTGCGAAAATTGTTCAGTTTTTGTGAAACAAAGTCGAGACGCACGAAACGGAAAACTCATTTTCATGTAAGTCATTCTTTAACATTTTAAATCAAGAAAATTATTTTGCTTGTACGTTTGAACGACTGCTATGCCACAGTACTAACCAAAAGACAACTGTTAGTTTATTTTAGTTCAGACAAGCTCTCTTTTGTTTAAATCTGATACAGTTGGCTCATGGCCCGCACATTAATTCTACGTGTGGATGCTCTGAAGTGCTTATTGAAAATCAAAGCGCTGACCCTCTAATGCGATCAATGCGCCCACTAAACGCTTCTCAACAGATTTTTTTCCGAAAAACTGAAAGCTGGTTGTCTTTTTTTTTTCAGAAGCTGCAAGTAAAAACACGGCAAAAAAAAATAGCAACAAAACCACCCTAAAGCTAAAGAGGAAATATACAAGCTTCATTGCACCTCAAGTGTTCAGTTGCTATGCAGCAATAGCCTTCTCGCAAAGAACTTTGACTTTATTGTTTACAAATTATTTTTTATGCAGGAACATGGCAATTCTTTGGGGAAGCAAAGTACTTCGATCGAGGAAACATTCACCATACGTTTCTTACTGGAGGGGGAAAGCGCGGTGCTTTGGCAATCTATATGATGAAATCGTGGGCTGCAGTGTAAAAGCCCTGTAAGTCACGCGTTTTGTTCGCAAAGCAGTTTCCCGGCCTGCGCATTGAGCAGCACTCCATCCCAGCGCTCTTAAGCGCCCTGTCTCAATGAGCGAACAGTTTCTTGGCAGCCTGTGTGGGTAATTCTTCCTGGGCTTTTGTCGGGCCTGCTTTTTACACCGGTTAGCACCAGGTCGCCTGGCTTCCTGTAGTTCGCCTCTGCGACTTCTGTCCTGCGCAGTCCCGCAACTGCAGACGGTCACCTCAGCCGCCGGTTGAAAATGCCAGTTCGCTTCTGTAAACAGGGAATTGCATGAAAATGAAAAGGCAGCTTATATCGCCTACATTTTCTCTCACTTTTCTTTTCCTGCATCCTGCATGTCCGAATGGATGTACTCTGTTTTGATTCTGCGCTGTATGATTGCTGCACTGTTTGTACTGGTAATCTCTGTTCGTTATTACAAACAAGTGCAAGTGACAGAGGAGTCCACCTGCAAGGCACCGTGTTACACTTCAGTAGTTCATTGATCTATTCTATTACAGGGATTGTGGACACCACTCCTTTAACTATAACAGCAAGCATTTCGGCTGTCTCCTCCAATTTCATATTCCATGTTTTCATAGATCGTCCCTGAAACTCCTGAGTGCAGTCTCATCATCTCTCATGATTACTTTCACTAATACAGCACCATTCACATCAGACGACTGAGACTGACATCCTATTCGTTATTATACAGAAAAGCAGAGACATTAACACATTTCTTCTTTACCCTTAAATGTTACTGTACTTTACATCTCTACTTTACATCTCAACAATTTTCGTTTGTGTCCTGTTTTTGCAGAGCCGGAATGTGCTTGCATCAGTTGGAACCTGTGATCTTTCTGTCATGTATTCACCCTGCAAGAATAGTGCCAGAGAGGAAAGGGGTCTTGTAGACAGATGGTAAACTGATTTACTTCATTTCACATGGACTTTTTGAACAATGATAAAAAAAATGTATACCCTAAAACCTAAATGTGAGCTAGCCATTTCAAGGTTATGCCTATTTCTGAAGCTGTATGAAAGTGTTTTTCCATGTAAGACTTGTCTTACGATGTCGACAAAGAGCAACGTACAGTATATATATAAGAGAACCAGATGACTTATGCAAAGTCTTTCAATAGTACAAATAATCATAATCAAAACAAAATTCAAATGTATGCAAACTGACAGAATGATATATGCTCAGGACTGCTTCTGCATTTGTGCTGTTCCTTTCTACCGTATTGTATAATGTTATTTTAGAAAAATATAACTTACTGGAGCCTGAGTTTTTTAAAATGCATTCTGCTGAGAAACGTGCACATTGCGGTCTTACGAAGTCGGGGTAAGGGTAACCCATTCTGCTGCGCTGGGCCCAGTTGTTCCTGTGATATATTGGTTTTCTGCTTCTTCCCTTTTGTCATCACACACTGCAGCCAGTGTTCAATGTAGCCTCTTGGCTAACAAAGCCACTCCTCTTTTCAGTGCTGCTTTAACAGGATAAGTCTAAGCAGGGCACTCCATTGTGCACTGGGCAGTGTTAGCGAGAGAGAAAAGCCTTGTAACAACTTCACGACTTGACTTCCTAAACTACGTGTCAAGCTCCATTAGATGGAAAAGAAGGCACTAAGCTGTCTGCTCCTGGCATTGCAGGCTTTCCATTTTTAGAATATTATGATTAAAATATGAACTCCCTCCACTCACTACTTCTCAGGCAGCCTTTCAGAGACTCATCTATTATACACAGCTGTGTTTTATTTTAGCGTGTGTCTGAGTGACTGGAGAGACAGAGAAGTGGTGGGGAGCAGAGGTCAGAGACAACATGTTCAGGCAAGGAAGTGTATTTATTTCTTTAATGGACATAAAAATGCACATGCAAATCAGCCGCCAAACAGAGGGGGTTGCTTTCTCCTGATTTTAGGCTTCACTCGGTAATTAATTCTGGCTTTCTTAACTAAAATTCTTTTTTTTGCGTGAAATATCTTAAAACCGGCAATTCTGGGCCACTACATAAATGTTAACTAGAAAGTCACCATTTAAAATATGGCTGGGGAATCACTTGCTTTGAGTTTTTACCCTTTTCAAGATGTTCCCAACGCCTGCACGTGTCCGTGTGAAAGCTGCTGCAGAACCTTGCTCCCCCGCTGTGTGTGCATGTATTGCAGTGTGTGTCTACATGTGGCTCTGTCAGCATGGCCGGCAGGACTGGGGGTTCTGGGAGAGGAGAATACCCACAGTTCTACCAGGTGTGACACTGAGAATCAAGCTCCTTCAGTTTAGGGGTCACAATAGCCTCACGACGCCCCACCCAAGCCAGCAGTTTAGACTCCTCTGTGTTTGGGTGCCATGTCCCAGCCTCTTTCATTACAGGACAGAAACAGACAAGCCTCCCTTGTTGTGTCAGGTGTCAGATTACTTTCCTGTATGCCTTTGTCCTCAGTTTGCAAAACAGACGTTTGTGTGCTTTACTCGCACCTGTCTGACTGTGTTCTGGAGAGACTTTTTTCCCAATTTTAAAGCTAAAGAGGACCCATAAGAGCTGTTTGCAGTTTAATCCACTAATCCACACACTTCAATTATTAAATTATTAGAAATGATTATTAGATTATACTAATAGCTAAGAGCTAAGAGTTATCAAATACATTTGTACTGCTTTTTTTATTTGCTTAAAAGTTTCTGTTTATTCACTAGAAAATGTGATTATAAGCCATCTAAATCAATTTCTTTTACAGTTAGCTACCCAATACAGTGTCCAGTTACTGTACATGGAAATGGAACTCCACTGCAGGCTTAATGACTACACTTTTATAGCAATGCAGTTTTTTGGTGGAGGTGGGAATTTCTTTTTGGATAAGAGAATTTTAAGACCTTACTTGCAGAAAAATGTGCATTAAAAGTTAAATCGGAGTGCATTTGTAACTAGACAGTGGCACTTGTGTAGATTACTTGTCTTTTTCATGTAAGTATGTTCTTTAATAATAGACACCTTGTCGCCTGTGTCCTTCAGCTTGAAGTTCTATCCTCTGTGCTAGCACTCAATTAATGAAAAACTGTTGTGAAATAAAGGGAAAACATGCAAGGATTCTTTAATGCAGGAAAGTTTGAAGGAGAAAGTCAAGAAAAGCAAAACCATATTCTTCACCTCATGACATATTTTCACAGCATGAGATCCAGTAAAGTTCTCTTACCTGCCACTAGGTTCCTCTCATCTAGCCTTGCTTCATTAAAATGGGTTTACTTGAGGCCTGTCCCTTGAACAGGTTGCCAAGAAGTGCCCACAATGTTACAATTCCATGTGGCTTTACTGAGCTCTCAGGGGGTTAGGCAGATCTGTGGTGACTGAAGGCCTACTCTGTTTAGGAAGCACTGATTAGCAGTTTAATTAAAAGCAGGCTGTGCAGCACATTTCCTTAAGCTGCTATAATAATTCTGGGCTTAATCTCCCCAAACAATTTACTAATTTACAAAGAGCCTGTTTTTTTCTGCTTTAATGCCTCTTCCATGTTCTCTCTGACCTCTTTGAAAGAAAGTGGAACAAATATGAGACAATATGGTGTAAAGCTGAAAGCCTTGTAAATGGATGGTTTCAAGGCTGTGTTTTTTCTTCTAGGTGGACAAAGTTTCATTGGCTAGCAAATCAAACATATACCAAGCACATACTGGACCTGTTTTGTATGTGAAGCTACAAGTAAAAGAAGTGTGCACCGTTCAAGATATAACGTTCTTACATAAAACCCAGCTCTCTGCTGTTCATCTGGGAAAAATCATAAATAAAATAAGAGTAGCTTCTACAAAACTTTTTTTTATCAAAGTGGCATTCAGGACATAATGATAAATGAAATGTTTCTGAAACTTTTCTGCAGTTCTTAGTATAACCAAGAACTACAGGTGTGGAGGGGTTAACCTCCTGTGTACAGACACCTGCCCACCCGCTCCCCTCTGCCTCCTCTTGGCTCGGCTGTTTCCCCAGCCCCCCCCCCTTGGACCCTGTGCCATCGCTGGAGTTCGAGCCCCATCAGGACAGACAGTGAAGCGACTGGGGTAACAGTTTGAAGTCGGCTTCCTGCGTGTGCTGCACTGCAGTCCTCGCCCGGGGTCAGCGCACGTTGTCGTGCTGCAGGATGACTCCTGGGTCACGGAAGCCTTTTAGAATTGGCAGGTATTGATCCGGACGGCGTGGCGGTTGTGGCACTGGTCAGCATTGTTGCCTCGCCTTGCCTGGGAAAAAGGGAATGTGTGTGAGTGTGCCTGTGTCCCCTGTGACGGACTGGTGTCCCATCCAAGGTGTACCCTGCCTTGTGCCCATGGCTTGCTGGGATAGACTGTGGCTTCCCTGTGACCCTGCATTGCATGAAAGAGTTAGAAAATCAATGGGTGGCCTCAATCTCATTTGCAGAAGTGCTATGTTATGACTCTCTTATGGCCGACATTGCAGTAAAGGTCAAGAACAGCCTTCTGTTCTCAGAGGGCCTGTTCATGCAGGATCACATCAGTGATCAAGACCCAAAATCTGGATGTGTAAGCAAAAGATTTAATGCAATTATGTAGCTGATGGCTCACAGGAGACCCAAAACAGAAAAACCATTTCTTTCAGAAAATCCCTGGTCTTCACAGCCCTAAGATGACCATGATATTTTTATAGAATGTTTCCCTTTAAGAACATATTTCCTCACAGCAGGAGGCCCTGCCTACAGCTGTACACTGCTGTCATTCTGCCTCCTAGCTTGAATCCATTCTGATCTAAACGCTATCCACTAAAACAGCGGTAGTCTCCTGTGATACTTGCCCTATTCAGATGGTTATTTTTAAGTACAATTGTCTGTATGCTTTAGTTGGTCCCAGTCGTTATTGATTTGTCGTGGTATATAATAACTGAAGGACGGATCCTGTCGGTTCACACATACAACTGGGCTGTCGTTCACTCATCCAGCAGGACAACTAATTTACGAAATGCGCAGGCATAATTAAGATAACTCGTAAAACTAGTTCAGCAGAGTGCTCAGTTCTATCACGTCTGCATTGTTAAACTTTCACTTCTGCGCGCCACTTAAAAAAAAACGCAGTTTTGGGGGTGTTTTGTTTTGGGGTTGTTTTTTTTTTGGTCAATTAATTGAGGCCTTTCTGACTAATTGCGGATCAGTACATTCAAAAGCAGCACGGCCTCGGGTCGGGACGCGAACGTCGGCGAAGAGCCGGAGCCCTCGGGTTACACCAGCCGCGCACACACGGGGTGGGACTGGCCCGGTGGAGCCGCCGGCGGCGGGCGTGCCGCAGGTGTATCGGCGCATCAGCGCGCCCGCCGCCCGAGTGTTTAGCATTCCGGCCCCGAGCGGCGGCCCAGGGCGGCGCATGCGCCTGCTATTGAGCGTGCATCAATGCGCTAGAGCAGCCCCAGAGAGAGATCCGAGGGCAGCCTTTTAAATGGTCGCGGAAATGGATGGAGCTGATCGGAAAAGAAGCCACTGCACCAAGCCGGACTCCACGGCGAGGGAGACGATGGTGAAAGATGGCAACAGCAAGCGCGACCCCATCCCGGAGAGAGTGACGCTTAAAAAAGAAATTGGGTTACTGAGCGCCTGTGCCATCATTATAGGTGAGAGTTTTGACAGCTTCACGGCGCTTTGAAAAAGTGATCGAGCAGCCCGTGAAAACTTAAAAATGTTGCTCGTCTTTCAGCGGAGTGCATGCTTAAACGTTTTGCGTTATGCTGGTAAAAGTGTCGTTTAACCGAATCCGTTAGACTTCAGGGAGTGACAGTACTTACATGTTGTTCTTGGAGCAATTATACAGTACGTGGAGCGTGCTGTAATCTCGCTCTCAGCAGGTTTCGCTCCATAGGGTGAAATTCCCAACTTTAAGAACTGCGTTTCAGAAGTTAAAAGATGGTGCAGAGAGATTTCTTCTACACTGCTGTTCAAGAAACGACGCTACGACGTATTCAAAGAGCTAACAACTGCTGTGGTTCTTTAATCGGGATTTTTTTTGCTAGTTACAGGTAACGGGGGGATTGGTGTTGCACGCTGGCAGGTCAGTCCCAGTCGGCGGTCTGCTCAGCGCATCAGTATTCTGTAGCACAGTGTCCTTCTGCGCGTTCCGGCAGTGTGTGGCCTTTTAGTCAAAAGCAGTCTTCATGTCGATAAGGTCCCACCTCGACCTTCGACCGCAGAGGTGAATAAGCTAGTGGCAGCGGTTCGAACCCCATTGAACCCCTGCGGTCCGAGCGAGACTGTAGAAAAGACGGGGGAGAGAAAATCGCTCTCTTTCTCAGGAATTGCAGTGACGTTTAGGAAAAGCACAAACTGCGCAGAAGGCGATAAAAGTACTTTTACCTAGAATTGTAAACCTTCATGAAAAGAACGTAATGGTTTGTCTAGAAACGGCCGTTGTGTGTTTTATTTACACGAATGAATATCTGGGACAAAGGTTGATGTTCTCCATTATTTCTCGACTCGAATTATTAAACAATGTAGCTCTAAGAAGTTTAGTGGCGATTAGCTGCCTCGCATCTCTCGGGTGCCCTCGAGGTTTCTCTGCGTGTTGGGGGTGCTCCAGTCTCCCCCTCTTCCCAAAGACAGGCTGGCCAGGTTAACTGGGGTCTCACGCACCCTGTGTGTGTGTGTGCCCTGTGACACTGGCTTCCTTTCCAGAGTATAATGAAGAGGCTCCTGGCGCCGCAATCCTCACCAGGAATAAGCAGCTTTCTGATAATGGGTGGATAATGAGGTTGATGGGATATTAATGGCACCTGTAGCAGATCTACTGTACACACAGTACGTGTAAAAGACCCGTACTGTACTACACAAGGTTCTGCTTAGCACCGGCTGGAAGCAGTTAACAGTTCAACCTGACTGGCGCGGTCACACAGTATGTTGGTTTTTCAGAGATTTCCACAAATTTGTGTCCTTTCGCGGACACCCACTGGCAACTGATGCACTTGTGACTCAGAGCACGCAGGGTGCCCCCACAAATTAAAAAGATGCTAAATGTTGTTGGAAGCCTGAGTGCCTTTATAACAACCTTTAAAAAAATGTGACATTATATTACAGAGGAGAGACTGATTTTCTTTGAAAAGCTGTGAACATAACGGCTTCTAAAGACCCATAGCCACTCTTCATATTCAAGACTTGACAGCAGCTTCTGGCAAAGCAGTTAGACTGAACAGTGTTTTCAGGAAGTCAGCAGAGTGTATCTGCTCTGCAATGAACATCAAGGGAGAAATCCTAATTATTGATAATGAGATCTTTGAATGCAGTGACTGTGAATAGAACATAGGGTGTGCTTTCTAGGCTAGATGCCTGCAGCCATTGTCCTGAAAAGTCACAGGGTTTTCTGGTTTTTGTTCTAGCTGAGCTCTGAAAAACATAATTGGATCAATCAGTTGCTTAATTAGGAGGAGTTTGTGTTTCCGGATCTCAGCTCCGTTGAGCATTTACAGCTGGCTGCAGGACCTGCAGGACCATGGTTGGACTGTAGATCCTGTTCTAGGTCATCAGCTGAAACAAGTAGCTTTCATTAATGGCTTTTAGGTGCTATTGCACTGATTTAAGGAACAGGGAAAATGTACAAATGACCACTGCTGAACATGTGCTTGCTCCTCTTTTCCTCTCTTGCTCCTCTTCTATGGTGCTGTCTATTACTCTTGATTTTTTGTTTTTACAAAGTACTTGGAGACTCCTTAAACCACTGATGTTTAACAATAGATCAATGTTGACATATCATCTAGGTACCAGTTCGTTTCCAATTGCGTGAGTTCACAGACCAAAACTTACCAGAGGTGACAGCAGCCTAGAATGGAAGGGTGATTGTGCAGGTGGCAGTGATATACTGTGGGAAGGACTTAGGAGGGTTTCTTCATGATGAAGGGCATAAGATGCATCCTTTTTAAGGGTGAGGTCTCTGATTCAAAGAGAGTCCTGTTTACACCAGAAGCATCCACAACTGCAAAGTGCACAAGTAAAACAGATACGTAAGACCCTCCTCTCTTACACAGAGCGCCCTCTGTGTAAGAGGTCTCAGGTGGTGCAAATTCTATCAAGCTACATTCCCGGGGTCTTGTACACTCTGCAAGAACATTTCTAAGTGATGATTGTCTTTAGATTCCATTTTCTCTATTTTTAATGCTTAAATTCAAGCTTTGCTGATATTAAGCTATTTTATAACATTTAAGGAATGTATAACACAGGTCTGACCTTACCCATCCATTCCTATGCCATTGTTACAGCCACACATATTTACTGCTCCTCCCTTTACATCAGTAAACCTCCTCCTACACAGCAGAGCATGTCATTGGTGCAGACTGTCACAGTCACACATTGCAATCCTTGTATACTAAAAGTTACACTCATTAATTCTCAAGAATCACATTTTCTAAAATCCTCAGATTGAATTGATTTGAGAATTAAAATAATTTGAGAAAGTACAGTAGATGGGTCTGTAAGTAACTGAATCACATTTTCTGCACAATTCAGTTGAAGGTCTAGTTGCCAGCCATTTGCTCTTCTTCTACAGTGCTCTCAATCTCTCTGGATTTTTTTTTTGTTTTTACAAAGTACTTGAAGACTCCTTTGCGTGAAAAGGCAAAGTAAAAATCAGACTTTGTATACTAGACAAAACAGGATCAACCATGGTAGTGTTTCGTGTCAAGACATCCCAGAGTTTACATCTGCAACATCTGCATGCTTCAAGTCAGCATTTTCTGTTTGATATCCTTTATTCTAATTTCAGTGGAGTTCAGTGTTTTGGTATCTCCTCTGTTTCTTTTTGTTTTTGAAGATATAAGATAAAGCATGAAGCATACTGGCACTCTCATTTCAGTTCCAGCTTAAGAGCACGACTTTCAGCGTAAATTATTTAGCAGCCTGCTTATGTAAGAACAGCCTGTGCTTCTCTAATGTGCAGCACTGCCAAGACTCAGGCTAGGGGTGGATCCTTCAGTTCAGTTTTCGTGGCTAAAATAAGACAGACGCTGCAGGGCCGAGGCAGAGGTTTAATTGGCTGTCATTAATTAAGGTGAATAACGCAGGAACCAGCAGGAGCAATGTCAAAAGAGAAACATTCCCTCCTCTCACATATTACTGCCTTTACTTGCTTTCTTAATGGTGCAAGTGGGCATTTCTTCCAAAACCAACCCCAGAGGCGAACCACACAATTACACAAGAAGGACCTGGCTTGTTCTTCACGGATGTTCACCGTAACATACACGATTTTATTAGGCAGAGGCAGCATTATTTCCTTCAGTAGCTTCAACAGGTAGCTTAAAAGGGTGCAATTTAAGACTGGTGGTAATTTAGACGAAATAAGTTGATAATGTACTCAGCTCAGTCATTTCCCTTCAGGACCAGAACCGGCTTGAGAGATTGAATATTATAGATGGTACGATAGGACTCTCTCAGCGGTGCTGGGTGCTTTATAATGAAAATGCGTTTTGCGAAATCTAATTGCTGATGTGCTGTTTTTTGATTGTGGCCCACAGGTAACATCATTGGTTCTGGAATTTTCATCTCCCCGAAAGGAGTTCTGGAGCACTCGGGCTCCGTAGGGCTGGCTCTCATCATGTGGGTGCTCGGAGGAGGGATCGCGTTTCTGGGTTCCCTGTGCTACGCGGAACTAGGAGTAACAATTCCCAAATCAGGAGGTGACTACTCTTACGTGACAGAAATATTCGGAGGCCTAGTAGGGTAAGTGTTGTATGTGTTTCTACCTGCGTAATCTGTACTTTGTGCTTGAAATATATACTGCAAAATGAAGAAATGGTTGAGGGAATGCTATAAGTAAAGATGGAACACATACAGGGTATAAATGTTTTTTTGTAATAAAAAGTAATGGCTTTATTCTTGATCTAGTTGTGAAATAAGTATGTGGTAATAGCAGGCTGCTATCTTTAATGATCAATGACCCAGTGATCTCTGATCTACTGTATGATCCAGTGCTCTTCATCAGTTAGTCAGTACACAAGCCTAAAGGTTAATCTGTCTGGAGCTTATCACCAGTTTTGTAGGACTGAGAGTGAATACGTGCTCCTTAGATTGATGCATCGCAGTGTTAACATCTGGAAATGCTGGTGCTTCTTTTCTTTGTACAGCTGTGTGAAGTTACGCAGCTGGGGTTTGCTCCAGGGTTCATCAATAATGTAAAATGCCAAAACAAACTTCACAACAAAGGACATGAGAGATGCTGCAAAAATGTGGCAAAATCTGATGTGGTCAAATGTGGTCATCTCACTGTCTTCATGCACCAAATTCTACAACCAGTTTAATCTTCAAACTAGACCCTCTTTTCTCTATAAAACCAATCCATTCCATTTATTCTGTTTACTTATCTCAGGATGACTAAATCCTTCCTAAGTACACATGTTCAAGAATACAAGTATTCAAAATGCTCAAAGGTATCAACAAAGTCAACCCATTTGCCTTCATTAGTGAGACATGAACCAGGGTAACAGGCAGAAGCTCCCTGCAAGTCCATTTAAAATAGAAAACAGGAGGCATACCTTTACACAACAGGTAGCAGGAGCATGCTGCCCTTTGCGTTCAGCTACTTAGCCATGTCGTTGAAGCCAATACATTGGCTTCTTTCAAGAAACAGCCAGATGAGATCCTTGGATCAATTGACTGCTCATTATCAAACAAGCTTGAAGGGCCTAATGGCCTGCTCTCGACTGTAGTGTATATACACTACAGTGCTATAATTGACGGGCAACAGGGGTTGTGGGTGGTTGGTGTTCCCCTGGTTAGACTACCAAAACATTGCTCCCATTCTCCTGTTCTTTCCTGTTTGATCAGGAAGTTAAAGAGTCTGTCTCTCTCTCCAGGTTTCTGCTGCTGTGGAGTGCAGTGCTGATAATGTACCCCACCACCCTAGCAGTCATAGCTCTCACGTTCTCCAGCTATGTCCTGCAGCCTGTCTTCCCTGACTGCCTTCCTCCTTACACCGCCACCAGAGCCCTGTCCACCACCTGCCTCTGTGAGTAGTGTTGTTCCAGACCCTGTGCTGCTCCTCCCGGCATCGCACTCAGGGAGTTGCTTCAAGTGCTGGATCATAGGCATTGGACTTGCTGGGACCACTCTTGGGTTTTCTGTACTTTTTTAAAAAAAGAACCTACAGGGTGGTGATCACAGTTATTCTTAGTGTTGCAAATTGAAATGTAAATACAATCTTGAAAGATGTGGTGCCTTATAACACAACCAAAAGAAATGCGTATTGCAGAAACATCCTTCAAGATTACTTGATACACAGGCCTAATAATTGCCCTGTTGCCAGGGGGCTGCTCCTCGGCCAAGGAGCTCAAACTCTACCTTAATATACATTAAACACAATGAAAAGCACCTAGTCCTTGGACCTTGTTATTCTTCCTGATCTCCAGGCTGTCGTTTTCATTACCTGGAAGATTGTAGAAAGAAGACGAGGAAAACCGAAGAAGTGCAGGGAGGATTAGTGGGACTTGAGGTTTTACCTTGTGCACCTTTTGCTGTTGTGTTGTGTTACCTTGAGAATTTAACCAAGCTGTGGTTGTGCTGCTCACCTGGCTTGAAAGCTTGTCTTGTGTTTACTCTGCCCAGTTCCTGCCACATGAGCGCCTCTGTGAAGATGTGTCCCCCAGTAGGAAAGCTGTGATTTCAGGTCATGTTGCCGGTCCTGGACCCTCCTACTGCCGGCTAAAGGACAGCTCTTCTTGCTCCTTTTTGTTACCTTTTAGCACAGGGGTCATGAGCAATGGGTGCACAGGGCGACAGGTGAGGCTTTGCCGGTGGGCCTCTCCCGCCCCTTGGCACACCTCGGAGCCCTGGACCTGATCTTGCCCAGCCTCGGTGATCAGCTTGCCACAGTTCTGCCCTCACCCAGGGCTGCCTTCGTTGTCCTGCTCTCCACGCCGCTCCCTGGCAGTGGCACTGAAGCTGACGCCATGCATCAGCTGACCCAGCCTCACCAGCTGTTTGAACAGAAGGCTCTGCTCCCATCATTCCTCCTGAGGCCCAGTCTCCTGTCGCCCCTCTATTGAATGAAGACTGGCGACGCTCTGCAGGAGAGTTCTGGGGGGCAGTTGTCTGTGGTGATTGACCGAAATGAACCGGCCCTCCCTCCACTCAGCTCTCTAGGGTGACGGGTTTGGCCCCTGAACTTTCCTTGGCACTGGGCTTGTTGCCGACTATGGTTGCTACCATGCTGATTGCTGAAGCACCATCTGTGATGCATTCTTGTCAGGTTTCCAACAGCGGTGTCTGGACCGTACTTGGGATGCCCTCCACTGCCTCATTACAGTGGTCCTGCAACTTCCTGCAGTCTCTCCTGAATGAGAGCTGGTTGCCTTCCATCTTGAAGTTGTGCCAGCCTGCAATGTGCCATGTTTCTGCAACCCATGTGGGGTAATCGGTTTCATAATGAGTTACACAAAAAGAAACAACTAGTTCTAACCAAAACTGCATTTTAAATAACTCATGGGTTGAAGCAGTGAATTGAGATCCCTCGTTTTCAGGACGTCCTGTCAGCTTAAGCCCCTGTTTAACCACTGCAAGTGGAAAGCTGTAATTTACTTCTGCTTTTTTATTGCAGTGAGCCCTAAGTTACTCTTCTTGGTACAAAATCGACCCTAAAAGTAAACTTCGGGAGTCAAGAGGCAAAGATATTCACCTAAACCTGGATGAAGAGAGCAGGACACCTTTGTCTCTTCCCTGTCCTTGGAGTCACGAAGTCAAAGGCAGCCCTAATGACCAGGCTTCACCAAAGCATCGCTGTCGCCATGCCGACTGGCTGCCCCGTGATCACGTGACTTCCTCTGGCCTTAACCTACCTGTAAATTCTCCAGTTCACTCATTGTAACGGGCATTGTGCCTGCACTGAAATAATCCCGCCCCTTGTTCTAAGCAGGGCTGAACAGGTCTTACAAGTGAAATTACAACGAGGCTACCATGGCATTTCGATGTGTACATGGTACTTTAATTCTGGAAACAATTGCAGCAATTGGATTCACTTTTTCTGGGAGCTGCTCGGGCTGCTGGAAAACCCAGCGCCTGTGAGCGGGAGCGCACAGCGCCTCAAAGACGGGCTTGTTTTCTTTTTCTTGTTTTGTGGCATCGGAAGCTGTTTATAGTTTTTTTTTTCACACAGCTCCCTTTCTGTGGGAGTGTAGCAACTGCAGCCCACAGGGAGGTGACAGTGATGGACGAGGTGGAAAAATCCAGCCCTCCGCCTCAGACTCCGACATGCCGGCGCCCATCGGCACAGCGTGTCCTGGAGACTGGAGCCTGCCTTCCTGTGGAAGAGCTGGGGACAGTCGCTCAGTGATGTGGATACATTGACTGGGGACAGGGGGCGCGGGTGGTTAATGTTCCCCCTGGTTGGACTACTGAAACATCGCTCCCCTTGCATAAAAAACAACAAACCCCATTGTAATAATTTACAACTGGAGTATTGTATGTATGTATGTGAACATGAATATAGAAACAGTGCACATACTGTGTATGCATGTACCTAGGCAAGAGTGTATAGCTGTGCGTATGTCTCTTGTGACACATGTTCCTCTGTCATAGTGGGAGCAGGGTTAGCATTGCTGCCTTGCAGTGCTGTCCCTAGTTTTAGTTCAGGACCTGGGGCGTTATCCACATGCTTGCAGGGGGTTTCTTCCACATTCCAAAAACATACTGCGAGGTTAACTGGCTTCTGGGAAAATTGTGTGATTGATTGTGTGTGTCTGTGAGAGCCCTGCGATGGACTGGTGTCCCATCAACAGCGTACCTTGCCTTGAGCCCGTTGCTTGCTGGGATAGGCCCCTGCTCCCCTGTGACCCTGAATTGGATGATGCTGTTAGAAAAGGGGTGGATGTACTGTATGAAACTTGAGCTTTTGTTATAAATGCATCAGGAATACAAAACCTATTAATGTGAAGTAAAAAATTCACCATTAAGCAAGGATTGTGGTACTAAATAACGCTTGAAAGTGCCTTCCCTTCTTGTGTATGGCTGTCAATTCATCTTCTGCGCTCACCCAGTAAATCAGATTAGTAGGGCACTAAATACTGTAGAACTCTGTCCCCTGTTGTTGGAGGCTGGATCACTTCCATATTTATTTTTTGGCTGTAAGGCTTAAGTTGGATACTCTCTCTGTCCCTAGTGTTCCTGACCTGGGTGAACTGCTCCAGTGTGCGCTGGGCTACTAGGATCCAGGACATCTTCACTGTGGGCAAGCTGCTGGCTCTGGGCCTCATCATCACAGTAGGTCTGGTGCAGATCTGTAAAGGTGAGCTTCAGGCCCATCCTGGGCTTAACCCCTTTCATGGTCCATCGTGTTGATTAAAGACTATAATTCAGTTCTTAGCCTATTATACCAGGTGTTCAAGAACAGGATAGTGGTTTCCTCTTGTTTGAAACCACTCCTCCCATCTAGCTCTTTTGTAGTTACTAGTTAGTTGATCCAAGGAACTCATCCAGCGGTTTCTTGAGTGAAGCCAAAGTATCAGCCTTTCAATCTGTCAGTCTTGGGCAGTCCCAGCACGCATTTGCTTTCTCTTCAGAGGAAGCTGCAAAAATCTTTAGATATTTTTTTTCACCATCTATATACACATGCAGTTCCAGAATTAATAGGTTATCTATCAGACTTGAAGATTATTTTTATGTCTAGTAAAAACTGGCACTGACAGGGTTTCAGCATTATAACTACAAACATTGTTGGAGTTTTCTGAAAACGGTCAATGGTGTGGACAGGGCACAGCACAGGGTGCGATGTTAGAAAATCAAGAAGCACACAATGTAACAAATTATGAATCAATAAAAAGACCTCATTCACCTTTTGAAACTGAACTGGAAAATCCCTGTGAATAAGGAGGAATGTGAACACTCTGTCTCAGAATGAAGTTCCTTGTATCCCCGAGTTTCACTTTTTTTATATAAACTAAAAAGCAAATCATTTTAGGGTATGTCAGTGTTATAATGACTATAAGTTACCATAATGATCTAAAAAATGATAGGTTAATTTATTTTACTCTGAACTGTAAAGTCCTACAGTTTGTGTTGAAAAATTGGCTGTTTTGTAGTGGCACAGAGAAAATACCCCTTACAGTTATACTTTCCAGCGTATTCTTCTCCAATCTGAAAGAATATTTACAAATTCTCTGTTAGCAAGTTTGCAGGGAAAACATTATTTAATTTTGGTCTATCTTTCATTTTGTTTTTTTGGCATTTTCATATTTTTATTGGAATCTGTTTTTGCTTCTGCAATAAAAAATACAGTCATTTTAAAACCCAAGTATGCACTGCCACTCGAAGTTTGCACCACCACTTCCTAGCAGGTTCTTGAAAATCAGCAGCTTGTTTTTGTTTCGTAATGTGCTCTAAATCTGGGGTCCCCAAGCTTGGCGGAAGTATTCAAGCCCGTGTAATGAGAGCCATTACAGCCTCAGACAGCCTCTCTGCAAGAGCCATTGTACAGCAGCAGAATGTGTTGGCTCCCACCCAGAATTCCGTGCCAGGGTCATCTTTAGGGTCATGCACAGGACTTGGGCACCTATTGTCTTTCCTGCCTTTGACTGGTCACTGAAGACCACCTACGATAGAGCCCTCCTGACACTACAAGAAGAAATCCCTATCTTTTGGTTCTGTATTTCTTTTTGTTTTGGGATTTGGCAATCATGACTGATCATATATCCAGTCCACCTGAGGAAATCCTAGAAGTGTGCGTTGTGCAGTCAGTGTGCCTTGCCACATGGCTCTGGGCGTTACACACTGACCCGCTGTGAGCATGTGGTAGGAGAGAAAGGGAAGTGAGGACCATGCATGAGGTCTTGCTGCAGTGTTACGGTACTCAAAGGCACCTGTCATGAACAAGTCAGTCCTTTTCTGAGTTGATCCTCTGCAAATTGGTGCAAAAATTGGGTATCCGTATTCCATTCGATATAACAACATCTGCCCAGACTGGGTTTAAGACACGTTTTAAATACTGCCGTGCCACTTCCGAAAGCATGCACGTGATAAATGGGAAAAACCCTGCCCAGCACAGGAGCGCATGCTGTCTGGCAAATGGAGAAACTCTTATTCTTCTTTGTTGCACAAAGGGCACTACGACAGCCTTACGCCACAGGCAGCGTTTGACTTCTGGAAGACCCCTTCGGTCGGACAGGTGGCGCTGGCCTTCCTGCAGGCCTCCTTCGCCTTCAGCGGCTGGAACTTCCTCAACTACGTGACGGAGGAGGTCGTGGAGCCGCGGCGGTGAGGTCCTAGTTTCTCCACGCCGCACACTCGGAGTTCAGTCACCTCCAGGCCAGCCCTCACAGCTGGTCACGATGATAGAACTATCAGGAGGCCGATGCGGTTCAAGAATTTGTGCTGATCGGAGGCTTTTATACAATCTTTCTCCGAGCGAGCCGATATCTAGAATGTATCGGTTTAATCTGTCTTCAGGCACTACTTTAAAACAAATTTTAGGATTGTAAACATTCTTCCATTATTGCATGCCATGTACCGAAATGTACAATATATACAGTACATTCCTGTGCATTCTTGGGGGTTTTCTTCAATCAACATTCCAGACTTCAAAATGTAATTTGTGACAGTCCCCAGGAGGCAAGTGAATTATTTTTAATTTCACTTAACAGCTGTTTTTAATAGAACAGATTGTTTTTTTTTTAATTAATCATGAGCTGTGATCAGCCCCCAGACTGTGCGCTCGTGGACAAAGTACTGTATGCTGGTGCAGTTGTTCAGGAGAATAGTCACTGAGGAGAGGTAGCCACCTGGCTCAGCTAGCTCTTTTGGCAAAAGACTAAGGCGGAAGAATTACAGTGTAAGATTCACTGCCCGTGAACAGACATGTCAGAACAAGCAGAATTGTTAGAGATACAGTAGTTTTGCTGCAAGTGATCAGGTACTGCCAAGCAACTACAATAATGTTGTCCATTGTTTTGTTAGGAATCTACCTCGTGCCATTTACATTTCCATCCCATTGGTGACCTTTGTGTACACGTTCACCAACATCGCCTACTTCACCGCCATGTCACCCGAGGAGCTCTTGTCTTCCAATGCAGTAGCTGTTGTAAGTAAGCGGCAGGAGCTTCTCCTATGAGCACATGTGAAGGTATACTGGGGGGGCTTCCCAATGGCTGTTGGTTCAGAAAACTAGCTCATCCAGCTAATCAGACTGGATCATTTCATTAGCTGACTGTGCCCAAGGGAACTGATCCACAACAAGCCACGTCATGCCAAGGTTGAAGGGCTTGAGCCAACCACAGTTTTCCTCAGCAAACCCCAAAAGACAGACCCCCTTGGCTTGCTGCAAAACTGTGGGTGTGCAGTGACATCAGCGTGCGACGTGCCCCCTCCTCCAGCCGGTGGTGACTCTCCTGCACAGCTCTGTGGAGCTAGCAGGGCGTGACACACCGTCCAGGGCTGCAACAGCTTCCTCTCCCCCTCTCCCCCCACCACTGTGGTAAAAGAGTGGTCACAGCAGGCTCTTTCGGTTCAATAAATGTTTTATTTTTTTACTAACCTGCCCATCCAATTTGGAATTTGAGTTTCTGCGTCTCATAACAACCCCAGTAGCCAAACAGAGTGAGCGAGGAAGTGCAGACAGGCTCCTTCTACCTGTCTGCCCGTTAATGTGAATAAAAAATGCATACATTTCAGCATCAGACTACATCACAATGTGACATTACGGGTAGCTGCTGGCTACTCTTGCAAGGTGTTGCATGTGTGGCCATAAACATGCAGTCTCTGAAGTCACATGTAACTGAAGAAAGGCTATTTGAGATTTTGGTGAAATCCGTACTTTGTTTAACAATACTTATTTTAAACACTGCTTCGCCTAAGTTAATTGAACACTCATTAATGCAATTAATGTAACTTCCAACATTGCATTTTGTGTGATAATGGAAACAGATATTATATTATACAGGACATATTGTTGTATTAACTACCAGATTGTATCTGATTTTAATCCTGGATTTTTCTGTGTGCAGACCTTTGGGGAAAAGCTCCTTGGAATGTTTTCCTCCATCATGCCTATCTCCGTGGCTTTGTCTACATTTGGAGGGATTAACGGCTATCTCTTCACTTCATCCAGGTCAGTCTGCATGTATGCATCTGGTTCAGTCACATATTATTATTCACAGCACTCACAGAATATTCCAACACTTGAGGTTCCCTCAGCTATTATTTATTCTACACAAAATAAGTGCATTCTTTATTCTTATTCTTTCTTTCCTCTGACTTATTAGACTTCTGATTTGCAAGTCTGTAAGGCTGTGTCACATGGTATTTGTTCAGTCCTGGAGCCCTGGGTGTAATTCCTGGGATGCTGTCTGTGTGGAGTTTGTATGCTCTCCCCATCTTCATGTGGGTTTCCCTGGGGGCTCTGGTTTCCTCCCACAGTCCAGAGACACACTGGTGGATAATCGGCTTCTGGCTCCCCCACAAACCTGAGTTGGATAAAGCTGTTAAAAAGTGGGTGGATGTCCTTTGTGCTGTAAGTGGGAGAGAATGTGGCCCCATCCGCAGGTGATAAACTCTTCCTGCCTTTTGAATTTTACAAGCTGCTTCTCACACAACTTGACTGATTCTTTCAGGTTATGCTTCTCAGGAGCCCGAGAGGGACACCTGCCCAGTCTGCTCGCCATGATCCACTTCAAGCAGTGCACACCCATCCCCGCTCTCCTGGTCTGCGTAAGACACCACAGCTGCCTGCTTCACCCAGCCTCCCCGCACTTGTGTCTGTGTGAACAGGGACACTTGGAGAATAGATCTGAAAAAAAACACAGATTCCTTTGTTAGACTTACACTCCATTCACCTTTCAAGACAATGATGTACGAAGGCAGAGAGATGATGAACCAGAAAGGCACAAAGACACAGGAACTCGTGTTCACTTCTTTCAGAAATTCCAAAGCAGCACTTTCAGTCCTTTGTTTACTCATCATTAGAAATGTTACTGTGAATGCACGGATGTTTCAGACAGATTAAGTGGACAGATTTTAGGTACTGATTATTTGATATTGATTAAGTTGTTGACCATGTCATGGTCTCAGAACAATTCAGGGAAACCTTTTTTAACTTTCAAATGAACATAAAAAAGCAGTCTAGAGTATGATCAGTAATGTATAGAAGTTATAGGCTTGAGACATCAATGTACGTATCTGCCTCTCTTTAAACTAAAAGAGCAGCAATGCACTGGTGCAGAAGCGTGGCATATATTTACTGATTAATGAGCTACAAACCATTTAGAAACTAGATAAGAACCTGAAATCTTTCTAGCATAACTTAAACCCAATTTCAAGCTGAAAGAAAATTAAAATGACTGAAACCGTTACTGGATTAAAATCCAATTAAAAAAACAACCTGGACATTTCCATCATTTCTAATTAATCCATTAATCAAAATCAGTGCATCATTGTGATTAACTGATCATTCATGACTGCTGAGGATACACTTGAGTGACTCTGGCAGCAGAGTACTAAATCAACACATTAGCGAGAGAGTTGATTGAACACAGGTGATGAAGTGATTTAATCTGTTTAATGTCAAGCCTGATGAAAATCAAGAAAGGAAAAGGGTATCACTTTACTGTATTCACTACACAACATAATAAGGTAACATGCATCAATATCATATATCAAAATAAAATTTAACATACAAATATCAAGACAAATGTTACTGAGCTACATTTGCAATAAGTCCTTGTCAGCTTTCAGGTCTCTCATGGTGTCTTCCTTCACTCTCGCCTGACATGTCCCTACCTGGAGCTCTGCTGTTCGCTTTCAGCTGCAAATCTGTCTCCTTATAAACTATTACAAATAACTGCATATTTATGCTTAATTATTTTATGCTTGCAGTAAATAGGGAGCCAGCAGGATAGCTTTAAAAGTCTGTATAAAAAAAGCACCTTAATGAAGTTTTCAACCCGAACTACAGTTAAACCAAACTCCCAGTGTAATGGAAGTACAACAATGTCTAAGAGCTCAGTTCCCTCCTCTCAAGTAAAGAAGAGTCATTCACTACATTTCTCGTCTTTTCCTGCCAGTGTGCTGCAACCATTGTGATCCTGTGCATTGGAGAGACACAGACACTCATCAACTATGTCTCCTTCATCAACTACCTCTCCTATGGTGTTACCATTGCAGGGCTGCTGTTCTTCCGGTGGAAGAAACCTCAACTCCACAGGCCCATCAAGGTACATGCTTTGACCCTTGATCTTTGACCCTTGATCTGAACTTTGATTGCTAATCTGCTTTAGAGTAGCAAGGCCTGAGAGAAATGACAGCTTTTAAGAAAGCTTTTGGCATGAGAGTATATTTTTAAAAATAATATATTGATCTCTCCTAAAGCTCAATGAAACAGATCAGTGTAATGAAACAGAATGAAAGAAAAAAAAGCTGACTGGTTTGTTTATTTTTGTGCTGGTTTGTTTCTCAATCGTGATGGTGGTAAATGACTTTGAGATTCCAGCAAAAAAAAAATGAAAAGAAAAAGGTATCATTTAAAATGAATCCGGCGATGCAGGAAGAACTGTTGAATGTGGACTAGCAAGAGGGTACTACAAAGCTCTGTGTGCATTTCTGCCTCCATTGGCATCCTATTTCTAACAGAGCTACTCGCAGGCAGTGCTTCACCTCCTCATTGCTGAGCTGTTGTTTCCCCCAGGTGAATCTGATCGTTCCAGTTCTCTACTTGATATTCTGGGCCTTCCTGCTGGTGTTCAGCATGTACTCAGAACCAGTGGTGTGCGGCATCGGGCTGATCATCATTCTGACAGGGGTGCCTGTCTATTTCCTGGGAGTGCACTGGAAAAAGAAGCCAAAGTGTTTAGACAGCTTCATAGGTAAGTCAGCAGAGTCCTGCACAACGGCTCGTTACCTGGCACACTAGGATTGTGTTCCCTATACGGAAAAGCCCAGGTGCACAGACGCCTTCTGCAGATCTTCTCTCTCGCAGCCTTTCCTGATCTGCAGTCTCCTGTTGCAGCTGTGCTTTGGACAGGATGCTGAAATGTTAGCAAACCCCTAACATGTTACCATATTTTGGAACTGTACAGTTGTGTACTTTTCATGATAGTGCTACTGCTACCACAGCTACTGGACAGTGAGGCGACATTTACAATTCTGCACGTGGTTTAAATTTTAATCTGGAGACCTTCGGCTAATTTGGTCCCATCAGTGACACTTCCCAGACTCCCACTTTCTCTGTTTTTGTCATGTTGTGGTAGTTTGTCCTTTATAGGTTTAGACCAGCAATTAGGACTGAAGATAAAAGATTTCAAGTGATCTTGCATTTTAAAAAACAGGTGAAAAGGTTTTAAAGGTTTCAAAACAGGCTTTGTATTATGACACCTATGCTGTTGATATCTTCCTATTGTTTTTAACATTCATAAAAGCTAAGGACTATCCAAATTACACAAATAACTGCGGCCTTGTGTGTGGGGTGATGCTGTGTAATTCAATTTCCTTCCAAAAGACAAACTCTTGTTTAACAGTAGAGGGCAGCAAAACCACAACTACTGTGCATAGGCACTTACTAAAATACTTCTCCCTTGTGAGAGACTACCCTTAAACTACCCTTTAAAAGAGCTTTTATTTATTTCTTCATTAAAAAAAACACTTAACTTGAAAAACAAGAAGAAAGCGCATTTGTTTTGCACACCAATCTTAATACCTGAAGGGATCTCATTTAAATAATGGGAAAATGTGAAAGTGTTTTTGACATGCATAGTGTTCCATTCTTGCTTGAAGCAAAGCCACAATGTCTGATGCAAAATCATGCAATTAACGTGCTGGATAGGTAAAAACAAATTGTAAGGACACAATGTCCAGCTCTCTCTGGCCAATTCACAGAACAACTTTGTCCTTTTTTCTCCTCTCTGCCCTTTAGCCCATTAAAATGTCTCAGCATGGTTTCTTTCCAACCCTCTGCATTGCAGTACCTTGATTATCAATTTAGCAACTTTCACGCTAGAGTATTTTCATTGCACATTACATAAATGATACGTATAAAAATATACAGTTAGCAGAAAAAGAGAAAATTACAAAATAAAAAAAGTACTCAGGCAGCACAGTTCCTGACATACGGTAGCTGGGGTTTCTGAAGTCATTTCTTGGACGATCCAGCTGGCAAAACAGTCACCGAATCCTGAGGATGGGGGTCTCCATTTAACAAAATGTACTATTTGAGAAGTGTTACTTCAGATTAAGATAAATATATTGAATTGTGGTTGGCACAGTGGTTAGCATTGCAGCCTCACAGTGCTTTGGCCCTGGGTTTGATTCCTGGGGTGCTGTCCACATGGAGTTTGGATCTCCCCATGTTCACATGGGTTACCTCTGGGCACCCCGGTTTGCTCCCACAGTGCTCTTGGTTGGTTAATTGGCTTCTGGGAATATTTTCCCTAGGTGAGAGTGGACTCTCCCCGGGATAGACTGGGGTCCCATCCAGGCTGTACCCTGTTTCTTGCCAAGATCAGCTCCAGCTCCCCCGCAACCCTGAATTGGAAGTAATGGTTAGAAAACGAAAGGATGGTTATTCCAAGTCTGCTGATTGTGCCCAGTGCTGTTATGTAGTGTATAGCTCACATTGAAGACATCATCCAGGTGGGGCTGCACACTGGTGGGGTGGAGGGGATCCCCATTACCTGTAAAGCGCTTTGAGTGGAGTGTCCAGAAAAGCACTATGTAAGTGTAAGCAATTACTATTATTAAGACTGGACTTTCCATTACAAAACTAGGCGTACTGAACCAGCTGTTCAAAGCACGGTAGAAATCTCTGTTTGCTTTATGTGCTGGAGAATACAAACGGCTCAGTCACTATTGGACATGGGCTGGCTGACATACTGCAGGGAGTTTGGTGGAGAATTCTGAACTAAGCCAAAGCCATTGTGTCTGTTTTTTTTTTCAGAATCTGCCACGTATGTTGGACAGAAGCTGTGTTTTGTCGTCTTCCCCCAGATCGATCCCATGCAGGATGAGGCAATGCCCAAGTAGACTGATAAAAGTGAAGCATGTGGCATTGTGCCCGGGACATCTGTCGTGATTCTTCAAAGTGTAAACAATGTTTACAGTGGCAAGCCTAGACTCAACACGCTCCATGTCCGATATCCATCTCAAACCAGGGTTTTGGTTCTGCACAACTAAGGGAGACTTATTGGTTTTAAGAAACTGGGCCTCTTGCATATTTTACTGTGTGCACTTGTTTATAAGAAACACCAAGCTAATACCAACAGTACCACACTGTGACATGAACTGCTCTTTTCACTATGGAGCTTGAGGTATTTAATGTTTCTTTTTATCTTTACTATTGAAAATTTTGGCAAGTGGATTTTTAAGGACTCTAAACAGAATATTTGATTTGATTGTGCCTTATTGGAAAAAAGTGAAATAGCATTTTGTCCACAGTATAAATAATTCCTTATTAACAATAATCTTGGCCACACTTTGTCTTTATAAGATTAGATGATGTTCAATACAGTCTTATCATTACTTACCGAATTTTTCCTTCATAGTGTCAGGTCTGTGAGCTCCTATCTGACGCTTCAACATCTAAATCCCTGCTACCTTTACCAACATGCCCTTTCAACAGGATGGATAATGTACGTCACGTTTGCACACTCTTCCTCAAACCCCTGCTAATCTTAACATGGCAAAATGCTAACTCCCAGAAGCCTCTTGCTTTCCTCCTATCATTTAACTGGTGTACTGCATCCACTCCTGCTACACTGTGAGTTGTGCCGATTATCGCAGGCTGGTAATACAAAATATATCTGTTAATGAGAATGAGGAGGAGTTTTCACACACAGAAAACCAGATCTCTCCAGTTTAGGCCTGAAATAAAACCTTCAGCTCATTGATCGACAGTATCCTTCTACTGAATAGGTACAGGGGGTTCTCAGACAAATGGAGTCCCACCCCCAGACAAGTTTGAAACTCTCAGATTGCAAGTGAGACTCCAGTCTCATTCATTTCATCAAAAGCCATTTTTCATGCAGGAGAATTTGCCAGTTTGTAAAAAGAATACATTCCAGTACCACTAATTAAGACGCTATTGTCCTTTTTCTAAAACAACACTCAGTTTCACAATGAACAGTGATCATTTATTCCTAATTTAGGGGAAATCTGAAGTGCCCTGTGTTTTGTGAGAGAAAAATATTTTGTCGTTTGTATGAATGGGTGTTAGAATTGGCAACACTGGGATTTTAATGTGTTACAGCTGGTTGCATAGGACACCTTGGTTTAAATAGCTGAACAGACTTGAGGATGCCTTGGTTTAGATTTAAGTTTGGTAAGATTTAATATAACACCCTTAAAAACTGAAATAACACTTAAGGGAAACCTGAGGTGCCTTCAGGCAGCTACCGTACGATGAAAACAATTCCGTTTTTGCTACATGACATTAAAACAAATAAAAAGTGTTTTTCTTTGTAACAGCAACATTTAAAAAGCATAACCAAATTACCTGCTGTAAGTACTGTGATTTCCTTGAAGAAATTTGAAAATATGTTTTTTGAACAGGGATGTGAGCAAGGAATGGGTTAAACCCCTCTGTTGTCCTAAATGCTGATAAAGTAGTTAGCTAAAGTCCCAAATCCTTGTCTTTCATCTCCAAGTTCATTGACTGCACAGGTAGAGGAACAGGCTCTTCGTGCACCGTCAGCATTTCACAACACCCTCGACTAAATCTGTAACCTTGTTTTAGGACTATGCAGTTTTGAACTCCAAAGTATTGGAGGTATTCTTGAATTGAAGATGTTATACACTGTAAATTATTTGTAAAGCATCAGTTATTACAATGGGTTACATTCTTGGAATGTTAACTTATGCAGTCTACGTTTTGTTTTATAAAGATGAAACTTAACAATATATAGTGTAATAAATTTAATATTGAGGAAAGAATGCCTTGCTCCTTCTTGACCATGACAAAAAATACCTCCATTCATCAGTGTTAATGAAACTAAGGTTTATTAAATGCAGGCACAAGAAGAGACACTTTAAGACAATCATAAAGGTCTGCACACAGTTCACTTCAACACTTGTAGATGTTGCCATGACAACCCTCGTTGACAGTGCCAGCACATTATTACCAAGAGGAAAGAGGACTTTTTGAGTGATGCTAGCTGCAGAAATACAAAGAAATCTAATGAGAAGAATCTCATAGTGCACAGCTGATAAATTATACCTCGTTCTCTTTCATAAAGAGAAAATGCACTGTATAATACAGTAAAAAATGATATTTCAGATGGCAACTTGTTTGTCAATGCAGCTGAATATCTCAAAATGTTACAATATATCAAGTTAAAAAAACTGAGCTTCCATGACATCCAGATGCTACACCCACACATTCACTGATACAGTAACCCACCTGTTGCACTGGAATGAAGCCCCTGTTTTCCAAAACTGCTTATGCACTTGATTTCCCTGCCATGTTAGTGTTGATATCCATTAAACAGAACCACTAAGGCTTTGGGTGGGACGAGGAGGGTATTATTTATAGAAATCCAATTGGCCTAGGCGCCTGCCACTAGTCCTATAAAAAGAGAGGATTCACAAGTTATCCCGAAAAGGCCAGGCTGGCTCCCCAGGGTGGTAACACCCATTACACTACGCATGGCTTCATTTCACCTGGGTGCCCTCGCACAGTCTGCAGACTTTCAGCTCTTCCAGCCTTAACAGCAAAATGGGTCAATTGTAAAGGGAAAGGCATCAAAAAATGAAGACAAATCCTGAGCTGATGCTCCTGGTCTGTTTACAAAGGTATTCATTTCCCCTGCTCCCCACCAAATCCTCTCAAACGTGCATGGGAGATCGAACTGTGTGAAAGTGGATGTTTTGATTAATTACCAGCACCTCTATGCACAACATCAGCAGACAGACTCTCTTTTTTTCAGGTTACCAGAACGCCACCACCTCTGCACCAGGAATACTCACAAAAGCCTCCAAGTTCCCATCAAGTGATCCTCACTCTTGTCTTTCACTCGGCTTCCTACAGAGTGTCCAGAACCAGAAAGCTGGACGAGAGTGGTTGTGCGAGTAAAACATCATCACAGTTTCACAGTTTACTCCTGTGAGCTGAATGGGACAGGATCTGTTCGTCGTATTCTAACCTAATAGGAATGAAAAGTTAACTTTACTGAAAAACATTGCATTCTTTTCCATCGGGGAATGTAGAAGGTGCATTCTGTTGTTACTGGCTAATGAGGGCGAATGACAAAAAGCACTTCTCTGCTTTAGCACATACACATAAAAACTGTAAAACACAGCCTGTTCTTGAAAATGATCTATTTTTATTCCAAAGGCCAAAACCCCCGTCAGAAGGGCTTTTCATAACCCGCATTGCTCTGGTCGAACAAAAGGACTCCAGAGAAACTCAGAACCTCAATTACTATATGGCTTCCATCAGGTCCAATATTAGCCTTTTATGGCAAGGAGTTAATGTTGAACAAAGGCAGAAGTCAAAAAGAGTCAAACTGAAGGAAAAGGACAACTATAGCCACTCTGTCAAATTCATAGGCTATGACAGGCAAGGCTATATGGAACAGTAGCAGAGCTCAGCTTAACCACTAGGGGGTACTGTTTCACCATAAAAGACACCCAAAGCAAGGCAGCACTTGCATTAGGTGCAACTGTCCACAGTACAAGTCAGATGAGGTGTTATAAAAGAGACTAATATTTATGTCTTCAATCGTTTCATCTCAGCAACTACAACCCACAACCTTTAAAAGATCACCTTTCACCCCTCCCACCACACACACACACAACTGTATAGCATTCGAATTATTCTGCAATAGAGGACAGATATAAGAAATGGGTTGAAAAACATTTTTTAGTTTTGCACCAAAATTAAAATGGTTGCCATAATAAAACAATGTTCTAAGTTGTCTTACATACTGTTGTGTATGTCCTTAATGATTCCATGTTATTGTGTATGTTTTGTCTTGAAATGCTAAGTTCTCCAGGAAGTACAGAAGGCATTTCACAGCTGAATTGGAAAAAAATGTCATGGGGAAGCAATAAAAGCAACACACATTTGCTCCTTTTTCCAGCTTTTCAGTGGTGTCACACAAATTTACTTCCCCCTGCAGACTTCCTGGAGACCAAATACCCACAAATACTCACAAAGAACAAAAGAGCAATAATTTCAGTAATGCAGGTTGCGACAAATTTAACCAAAATATCAAATATCTGATGGTAATTTTCAGACTAATCAAGTCATGAGCCAGACCTTTATCCCTCTTCACAAGTGTGGCAACACTGGCAAGGAGCACAGGCCCCTGTGTGGCACACGAAATGAACTGAAGAGCCGAGAGGGACGAGCCGCTCCAGCAGATCCATCACCTCACCGGTCTGAAAGAGGGCAGTGTGCCACGCGGTCTGCAGAGATGTTTTTTTTGAATGTGCAAATTAAAAATGCGAACTAATGAAGAAAGGTTATAACTGAAAGTAAGGGTATAAATGTCATTTTCCCCCACTTAAGGCGTGGAGATTGGAAAGTTTCCTGTGAAGGGTGCACCCCCAGGGGGGTGTACAGTAGCACTATGGGTATGCTACTGCCACCATAACCACTGCTAAGGCGGCCTTTAAAATCACCTCACCCTCGTAATTCCACTGTCTGCTGGACGTGGGCATGAGATGTGTTCATTCTGTACGGAAGAATACGTGAAAATATTTACATACAGTACACTCAGCAACATGTCCATGATGTCCAAATGACACAGCTTGCTACAGACAGACAGAGTCAACATCTTCTCTTAAGCAGGACCAATACGACAACGACTGAAACCGCACGCAGGCGGTGATGTGACGGTGAACCAAGGAAACAAACAGCGGCCATGCATTTTCTTTTTCTCCAGTTGTTTTGAAAGCAAGAAAAATCAGTTTTTTTTCCCCCAGACACTATCCAAATCTCATACTCCTAGCTTAAAGGCCATAAACATTTGGTAACATAAAGCAAGGTCTCGGTACATCTGCCAACACCAGCCATAGTTCCCACAAGTGCAAGTAACACAAAGCAAAAAAAATGAAAAGGGTTTCCCGAATGGGTAAAGAAGTTTTTGCCTAAGAGTCACGGCAATGACAAGACGAAAGTCATATCCCTGGATTTCCGATAACCTCTTCTAGTAAGGCCTGGAATAGCAACTAAAATCAGAGCAACTTCTTACATGTAGAAAAATATGATCTAATTACCCTTTTCTAACCCCTCCTATTACAGTCCATTAAAACATTATGATCTACTTTCAAAGCTTCAAGCTTTTTTCAATTCCTTGGGTTACAAAAGACTTCCAATCATTGCCGAAAATATGTTTTAGTCTTGTTTCTGTATAACCCCCTCCCTGAGGTTCTGTATTTCTTAAAAAAGAGATCGACTATGTGCTGTCAGAAGGAAGAAGAGTCGTAAAACTAAGTCGAATGAAGTCAACCGACCAGGTCTTCACCGAAGTAAATCACTGTACCTGTATTGTCTTCCTGAGAAAGGAAACCAGATTTCAATGGGCTTTGAAGTGCTCAGCTTGCCTGGTCTTGAACGCTGCTCCACTTCTCCAGCCGCACCGGCGGCAGTGTAAACTCTCACGCATCTCAACTCCCCGCTCACTGGCTGGGGCTTCAGTTCCCAGGAGGAATGGCGGCTCCGAGTGACCTCTATCCGGCAGGTGATTAACGAAGCTCCGTGTTCTCGGGACAGAACGCCGACTTGCGGAAAGGGATCTGCCTGTGATCTCCTGTGGGCCGGGCCGGGCAAGCCGTTTGTGGCCCAGCTCGCTGACTGCTCCACATTAACAGCTTTTAAAACAGAGTCCATTGAGGCTGGATATTACAGTGTAGAGTGAAACAGCATCCACGTCATTCGCAGGACGGGAAATCAGGAAGTGACAGGCTAGACAGTGCATTCACGGGACACCTACTGATCCTCACCACTTCTGCATCCCAGGAGAGCTACAGCAGGGACAGGGAGCGGGTCACGCCAACACCGATCACCTCCCTACTGGACAAAAACAAGGAAATAGCAGAACAGGAAACGCCAAGCCAGCATGTGAGATGTGTTCCTGCGGCCCCTACGTCTTCTACACCGAATGACTGCAGCATGGAAATGCTGTAATTCAGCGATAACTGGGTCTTTGCCCACTAAAGAAAAAATACACAAACAAAGGAACTGAGCACATGAGTCCTCTGAGACAGAGGGCAGGACGAAGCCGGAGGGTGTGTGTGGCAGTGGAAGCCCCAGGCAGGAGGTCCTTCAGCAGATGAGAAGAGACTCGTCGTCGTCGTCGTCGTCCTCGTCGCTGCTGGGCTGCCGGCCTCCCCCGAGCGCCCCGGCGTCCTCCAGGATTGGCACTTCCACAGAACGGCACCCCGAGGGCCCCGCCGGGGGGGGCTCTGCGCGCAGCTGAGCGGGCGGCGGGGGGTCCAGGCTGGAGTAGTGCCGCACCGACACGCCCCTCAGGTTGGCCGCCAGCCCCTGGACCAGCCTGCGGGACACCTTGCGCGGGCAGAGGCCTCGCTCGGCCTCGCCGGGGGCGGGGGGAGAGCCAGGGCCGCGGCACCGGCTGCAGGCCCCCCCCTCCAGGTCCTCCGAGGCCGGGGAGCCGGCAGTGGGCCGGCGGAGCCCCCCGGTCGGCTCCTCCGAGGCCAGCGGGCTGCAGGGAGAAGGCGCGTGCCTCTCGCTCCCCGCCACCGCCTGGTAGCTGTGCGCCCCGCCTCCCAGGGGTAGGTGGGGGGCTCCGGGCGGGGTGAGCAGCGGGATCTGGCCCCGCAGCCTGGTCCCGCGGTGAAACAGCCGGCTCCAGATGCGCCCCAGTCTCCGGCGGGACGCGGCCCGGCGCGAGGAGTGCCGGCGGATCTGCCGGCGCATGGCGGTGCGGATGTTCTGGAGCACCGAGGCCTGCGGGGGGGGGCAACAACAGGACGGCCGTCAGCTCCTTCGTCTCTCCGTCCCCCGGGGGGAGCTCGTGCTCACGGGCCACTGAGAGAGGATTCACACACACGCACGCACACGCACGCACACGCACGCACACGCACGCACACGCACGCACACACAAGGACCACCACACAGACAAAGCGCGTGAGGGAGGGGGCGAGTGCGAGAGGCACGTGGGCGTCGAGGTGAGTGACCCAGCGTCCACACCTTGGCTCCAGCGGGCTGGCCCGGACCTGGCTGACCGGCAGCGTGACGGCTGGTCTCACCGTGATGAACAGGGGCCGCTACAAGCCGGAAAACTGAACGGCCTGCACTTGAACCCGAGTCTGATACCAGTGCACCAAACCCAACGTGCGTGTGTTAATACTGTGGGCTCATCTCAGAGGACGACTAATAGAGGAAAGCTTCTCCTGTGCAGTGAAGTGTACAAAAAATGCACCATGACAAGCATGTTAAATTCTTGATACTTTGGAAGGATCTTGATACCCATTATTAGAAAGCAGCACTAAAATTTGAAAAAAAACTCCAGATTGACTGAAGTTGATCTATCCTTAAAAATGCACAATTTCAAAGAAAATACAAAACTATCTTTGAAAACATGAGACTGTGTCACAATGTCTAAATGTGTTTTTAATGGGTTTCTTAAGCATTTAAGCTGCTTTGATGGCCTGATATTTGAAAAGGGCACCATTCACCTCTAGTAGCTATTCTTACTAAGAAGCTTAGGCAGCAAAACAAGCCAAAAATGAAAGGAATTGGTACAAGCTCAAATCCTACATGCTGAATCACAGAGTATAAAAACACAGGCACCAAATGTGCGTTTTCAATAAACTGTATGAAGTGTGTACAAGTGCAAAACTGAAGAGGGAGAAGAGGACCAACCGAGGAACTGGAAGAGTTGAGTATGGTTTGGAAGATGGGTTTTTGTGAAAAGTCTGGGAGGGGCTTGTGGAAGCTGTTACGTGGCTTTGCTGCACCATTTTGCTAGAGAAGGACGGGAAGAAGTCATTTTGCTGTTCAAAAAGGAGCTAGGTAGGCCTTTATTTTATTTGGTGTATTTTGGATATTTATTGTCCCGCTGTATATAAAAGAACACTAGTCTGTACAGCTGTGGCCATGTGCACACTCCTGGCTACGCCTATTTTAAAGACCCCCATAGTTAGTAGTTAACGGACTCAAAGATCTCATCCACAATCATCCAGCACTTCTGTAAAAAAAACAGGGAATCTCCTTCAACAACATGACTGGCAAACTTGTTCCAAGCACCTGCAAATTTTTATGGTCTTCGGTTTTTAATATACTGTACCTCAGGATATTTTCCACTTATGTCCTCGGGTTGGAGTTCACAGCCCTATTGCGTGAGGGAGGACAGGGGCCCGGGCAGCGCAGGGCTCTCACCTGAGATGGGTTATAGACTGGGAAGTCCTCCACTGGCGGGATAAGGCCTTGGGCGATCAGCTGACCGTATGAGGGCGGGGCCTCTCTCCTGACAAACTCCGCCTCCAGACGGGTCATCTGGGTTTCAAAAGCTCTGGGGAAAAGGCGGAGACGATGAGACCAGGCCGCATTGTTCACAATCATCTGCCACCACTGTGGTAAACAGCCTTTTGCCAGCTCTGAGAAAACCAAGCAACCTTCTCCTCTCTGACTGGACTAAAATCTGGTCTGGGGCACGTGTCTGCAGATTTGATGACTTCACACTTAATCTTCTGAAACATCTAGCTCGCCTACTAAATCCACCAAAACTCTTGGGCATTCTTTTGTTATTCGAGAGATATCCCCCTCAAAGAGGAAACATTTAATCCTGATCAAGCTGAGAAAAAAATGAGGGTAGACATTATTTAAGTCTAAACACTGGTCCAAATTATTTATGTGCAGACGGTCCAGAACTATAAGTCATGGCAAGGAGACCCTTCCACATCAGTACAGCTCTTATCTCAAACTCGGAGAATATCAAATCAATATTGTGAGTCATGACAGGTCCCCACAGAAAGATGCAATTAACCAGGGCAAGAGGTAATAAAACTGCTAAATTTATCTTCCTCTCCCAGTGGCAGGAACTGAACACCAGGAGGTCAGGATCCATCTGGTCAAACACAGAGTTGCCTGGGCAAATTCCCATGAGGTTTCAGCGAGGCTAGATTGCAGTGACATCAGCGCCAGCAGATGCAGCTGACGAACACAATTTAAACAAATCAATGCAGGATAAAATGCTACCCTGGGGAGCAGGTCAAGTCAGGCACGGTGACCACAACACTTAAACCCGATTAGTTTGGCTGTTCATTTCCTCAATGAAAGGCCCATCACATTTTACGGTGCCCTCAAATTAGGTAGATCCTCCAAAAATCTTTAATTGAACAGATGTACCCCACTGGCCCGCTCTCCAAAAGACACCCCCAAACCCCCGTCAGACGGCTTTTTCTAAAGCAGGTGAGGGGAGCGGCACTGACACGGGGGGGTGAGGGAAGGGAGGCGCAGGGACGAGGGCCCACCTGTACTCGCGGGCGCGCAGGGAGTAGAGCTTGAAGGCACAGCCCAGTGCGACGACCAGCAGCAGGCCGCACACCAGGCTGCCGATGAGCGCGGCCGTGATGACCTTGCGGGGCACGGCCACCAGGCAGTCGCGCTCGTCGCTGCCGTCCTGGCAGTCCTCCTGCCCGTCGCAGCGCCACGTCTCGAAGATGCACAGGTTGGTGCCGCAGTGGAAGTTGCCCGGCTGGCAGGCGTGGCAGTTCTTCTCGTCCGAGCCGTCCGGGCACCTCTTCTGGTTGTTGCAGCGCTCGGCGGCCGGGTAGCAGGCGCCGGAGCCGCCCTCGCAGGGGTACTCCCCCGGCTGGCAGGCCTGGCAGCCCTCCTCGTCCTTGCCCGAGGGGCAGTGCCAGTAGCCGTCGCAGCGCTGGCGCTCCGAGAAGCAGCCCTGGTCGCTGCCGCAGGGGCGCTCGCCGGGGAAGCAGTAGCCCTTCACCTGGTAGGTGGCATTGAAGCCGTGGCCGCCGCCGCGGGGCTTGGCGTGGTACAGCACGGTGAGCTGGCCCTGGCTGGACTCCAGCAGCACGGGCCGGTGGTTGCTGTGGTAGGACAGGGCCTGCAGCAGCCGGTCGCTGTGCTCGCCAAGCCCGTCGTACACCCGCACGTAGTCGCCGGAGCCCAGCTGCAGGTCCAGCTGCAGCAGGATGTGCTTGCGGTCCTGCGTGTCGACGAGCCAGGAGCAGCGCAGCTCTGCCGGGCTGCGGCTGGGCCGGAAGAAGTCGGGCGAGGCGAAGGAGCCGTAGAAGTTGCCCAGCCGCTTGCCGCAGGAGGTGTCGGGGCAGTTGTCCTCGTCGGCGCCGTCGGCGCAGTCCCTGGCCGAGTTGCAGCGCAGGGTGTTGGGCAGGCACCGTGTGGACTGGGCCTGGGTGCACTGGAAGGTCCCCGGGGGGCACAGGCTGGGCGGGGCCTCAGTGGGCGGCGGGGCGCAGCTCCTCTCGTCCGTCGCGTCCCCACACTCGTCCATGCCGTTGCAGCGCCAGGAGCCCGGGAGGCACTTCCCGTTCCCACAGAGGAACTCGTCGCCCTGGCAGCTGCTCCGGCCCAGCTGACCTGCGGGACACAGACCACACCGCAATCGGGCAGGCGCTCCTGCTCGCCGCTTTCCCCTGGCTCTCACCAGCACAGGTTACTGGGAGTACCACCCAGACTTTACACCTGGGAAGATTTACCACCAACAGCACCTGCTGGTCAGACATTAATTACAACGACGCGTTGGAAAGAGATCCTGAAACTGCTCTGGCGATACCGGAGAGCTTCTCCGGCTCAGATTCGAGTGAGAAGAGGTCTGAGAGCAGCTGCTGTTCTCTTGTAAGCACTTCCCGGCTCAAGAAGCTACATGGTCTGAGAACGGCCTTGCAGCCACCTGTATGTTTTTATGGAACAGATCAGAACGCCTGACAATACCGTGCGCTTTCAGACGGCACAGCTAACGCCTGCGCTGATCTTAGGACATGTAGGAAAACAAAATTAGACTTTGCTTTTCCACTTTCATTATTCTTTTAATCTGCTCTTCCTCTCTGTTCGGCCAGTCAGAAAAATGTGAAATATTCTAACTAGAAAACAATAATTGTCAACTGGGATTTCTCTATTTTATTTCTGATTACTTTGAATCTGTTGATTTTACTTAAACCACCCCGTTAAGAGAATGCCAATCAGTGCTCTTTTGCTCCTCCATGAGGTGCAGATCCTCAGTTGGCCAAAGGCCAAAATCTTCTGTATCCCCAAAGCACAATTTACAAGCAGTGCAGTACTGTGTCCTTTGAGAAATTGTAACTTGACAATGATTTTTGTAATTACACTAAGAAACAAAGATAGTTCAATGAACTGTTATCTACATCCAGAGCAAGAAGCCCCAAAGCACAATCAGTGGTTTTCAGCGTCTAAATGCACCGTTGTACAATGGGTATTGATCCTGAGCCCGTCTGCCCCAGGCACGATATGGAATGTAGAGAAAAAAAGAAATCAATGCCTTCAAATCCTGGCAGATGAGGTTTTTCTGATGTTGATATTGTTTCTGAAACCCTGAAACACAGCATGAAATGTGTTAGACCAAGGCCTCTATATAAATTGAAATGGTGCATTGCAGAGCGGCAAAGTCTAGAGGAGACAGTTGTTCTTCACACAGAAAAACTGCCGGAAGCTCCCCTATCAAAATTCCATCAAAATGCCATCGATCCCAAACCACCAGACTCGTCGTGATCCTCCTGGAGGTACGAGCTGCCAGCGGATCAGGAACTTGCTCTGATCGTTAGAAACTTTAGTGTAATCCATGTGCAATTCTACCTTCTCTATAGAGACAAGAGAAAGAAACAAAGACAGCAAATCCAATACCAGACTCTGGATAATCTCTGCAGTTTGCAGCCCAGATCTCACGCGCGTTTCCTGGCAAAGCCACCAGAAGAGGCGGGGACGTGTCTGGGGAATCTCCCGGCACTCACCCCGGATGTAGGAGAGGCGGAAGCCCTGGGCCTGGCCGGAGGAGGTGGAGGTGGAGTGGAAGTGGAGCCAGACGTGGCCGCGGGTGGAAATGAAGGGAGGCGGGATGAGTGACCCGCACACGCGGTACTCCTCCCTCCAGGTGGGCCCCAGCAGCAGCCAGTCACCCGCGCACTTCCCAGACTCCTCCAGGTCGAAGTTCCGGAAACTGCGGAGGCAAGACCCATGTCAGGACTGAGGACCCCCTTGGGCGCAGCCAGCTCAGGGGTGAGCGGAAAGGGGGCAAGTGAGCATGTTCATTCTGTAAAGGTTTATTCCCTGCTGAAAAGAGAAGAAAAGAAGAACAACAGCTCTGGAGCCGTCCTCACCCAAAGAAGGTTCCACAGCTGAAATGTTGTTTCTTTTTTTCTCTTTTAAGCAGAGTAAACCTTGACTTGTTCCTTTGCAGCCTGCGCATGCTGACGTTGATGATGTTCTCTCTATGATTGCCGTGGCCTTGGCAGAACAAACACTGCTCTGTGCAAAACATACAGACACTCATTTCCTAGATGCTTCTTCCAATGCAGGGTCGCGGGGGAGCTGAAGCCTAACCTGGCAAGCAACGGGCACATGGCAGGGTACACCCTGGGCAGGACACCAGTCCATCACAGGGCACACCAATGCACACACAAGGGTCAGTTTTCCCAGAAGATAATTAACCAGCATATCTTTGGACAGTGGGAGGAAACGTGGAGGAAATACACGAACACAGAGAGAACATACCACGCGGATAGCACCCCAAATCAGGAATTAAACCCAGGGCCTGCGTGACATATCCTGCTTGCACACCCAAATGTATTTTGCTACTTCTACCTGAGAACACTGCCAGATGATGAAGTGCTCTCCAGTACAGGAATTTTTAAACTAGACCATTGATGTACTATCCTCTCTAGCAACGGCCTTCAGAGTTGATATTTTAGCAGGCAAGAACAACATGTTTTGGTGTTATTCTGTACAGAGTGACTGGTGATTGGTCCAGACAGGACTGTGGCTTGGTGCTGAGAGTCTGTCTCCAGAGGCCTGTGTGAAATAAGTTAGTATAATTGCTGGTACGGTTCAGCTCTTCTTTGAAATAAGAGGAATTCTCACTTAACAGGCCAAATTTGCTCAGAGGGAACCTGGTGAAAACGTACAAAATACTTAGACGACTGTGAAATACGAGGAAGAAACCAGGACTGGAGATGCACCTCAACTTTTGCCATCAGAAGGCTTCCAAGAACAGAGTCTATGTTAGTGAAGGAAATAATGAGAAAATGCCACAATCCCATGTAACTGATTCAGAAACAATTAACAAGAAAGGGTTGATTTTTCAACTTGAAAATAACTGTTAATATCGTGCAAATATAGCGATCCAGTTATCTCACAAGGAAAGACCTAAGAAAAATGTCACCATTGAACAGCTTCATTTTTTATATTATACCATTTATATACAGGTGCAAAAATAAATATTGCACATTTAAACTTTGACTCAAGTCATCTAGACTAATGATGTATTACTGCAGACTGAAACAGTTTCACAATGTTAAATGTCCATGTTTTAGCTCCGTTATCAAGAGAGATTGTAACAGCAGCAACACAGCCAATGTTGTATTCACCTGACACATGATATTTTAAACTTTCAAGAAACAGCGCTTTTGTAACAGCTGAACAGGGTAAAGGAATGGGCATCTTTCCAAATGGAAAACTAGCTTACAGTTTGTGGTTTGATGTGTCTGGGCTGTAAAACCACTGATAATGGACGCAACCTTGCCTCTCAGAAGGTGAAGCGTCTCACACGTAATTTACAATACTTCACATTCTGCACAGATCACACTCTTATCCAGCAGTGCTTTTGATCTTGCTGCCTAATGACAGCTGCACAAGAAATGTAATTGCACAGAACTCCTGACGGGGGGGGGGGGGGGGGGGGAGAAGTTGTTCCTGAGGCTGTGGCAAGTCTTTCTCCTGCCCTGAGACAGACACGTTTCAGCCCCCTAAGAGCACAGAAGAGCCAGGCTGAGCACCACACTGTGTCAGGGCTAGAAGAGGAGATAAACTGACACCCAGGAGCTGTCAGACTCGCCTGTGGCAGCTCCTGCCGTATCAAAGGGTGAATGTGCTGTGATGCGTGTCGGCATAAGGCCTCCCCACCGATGCATGTCCTTATCGAATACATTGTGACCGGCAGACAAGTCCAAAACAGAATTAATAATAAACTGTAACTTTTCTTTTTCTCCCCAGCGTTGTCGGGCATTACAGAAACGCACTAGGTAACAACGAGGATTCAGAATGGATACCTCTACTGTATGTGACCAGCCATGGCCTGACCTTCTCACAAGCTACACAAGTGAAGAGACCTTGGGACACTTCCCAGGAAATCCAGGACGCAGCTGCATGTGATGCTGGTAGACCAGTAGGTGGCTCTCATCGCTCTGAAGAGGAATGGCATGGAGAGGGGTGTCTCTGTGCTGTGGAGGTTATTGAACTGAGGATGGAAGCTGAACAGAGGTCCTGCCTCTGGCCATTCAAGATCCCATCCCATCTTCTGAGCAGGAATGTTAAAAGCTTGTGACTCATACTAGCTCAATATATACAGAATATGTACATTCACACTCATTTCCAGCTGTACCTCTAAACTAAGAAGTTAATATTGTTAAAGAAACAAGAGCTGCTTCAAAAACCGTTTGAAAGCTTCAAATAATTCAGGCTCTTAAAGTGAATTTGAGAACTGAATGAAAGATTTATTGACATTTTCTTCTGAGCACATATTCCAATAATTAAGAGATTAGAATTAGGTTTGAAAGGAGCTTAGGTCCAGATGTATTGTGTAAGTTTCTCACCCAATTTGCAAAAGTTTTTATAAATTGGTAAAATAAAACCTGCAGGGGGGCTATAAATGTCGAAATGTTACTTTTGCCTTTGAACTCTTAAATGAACCGTCTGAACAAGCTGCGGCTCTGAAAATCGGGCATCCCTGAGCTCACACTCGCTGTGGGCGTGGAGCAGTTCTGAGTTTCCAGCAACGGAGCTCCTTGCGTCTGTCTGCACGTCAATAGCTTGCCGGCGCGATGTTCGTTCTACCGCAGAGGATGCTCTTCAAAAACCGTATTCCAAAAACAATTCTGTGCCCTCCTTCCTCGCAAAGCAAAATTCATCCCAGGCCCAGTCTGTCAGAGCTTTTCAATCCCTCGATTCTGAGCACTCATTGAAATTCTGGAGGTCGGCAAACAGGAACTTAAATCCTTCTTCATCCGTCCCAGCCTCTCGCGCCTAGTCTCACAGGCGATCAGGACAGCAGCTGGATGCCAAGCTGCCGCTGCTACACTTGCCCCCGAGACGATATTTTTTCTTTGTTCCAGATGACTGGACCAGGCATGAATTTCCTGTAAAAGGTCAGCAACGAAGCAGTTGAATAAGGAAACCCTTGCACCTTTGCTCCCTGGTCACTGAGGCATGTGCTGAACAGTATCGATTGCCATCAATCCCATCCTTTCTCTGAGCTACTTAGTAATGATCGGAATGCATTTCAAGGGTGTAATATTATAGATTCTCCAAATTAATGTGTTGGGGTTTTGCCATCTAAAATGTCGTGTTTTCTGGCATTTGCAAGCCAGTCTCCGTTTTCCATCTGGAATATCAGTATGTATTGAGCGAACAGTTTCACACCCCCTGTGTGTTCCCAGTGCAATTTAAAATTCAGCTAAAGCAGCATATAAACAGACGTTTCAGCCGCAGCAGTATATCAACAAACTGAGATAACGAGTCACTTTGTTATGCAATTGCTTGCTTTTCAAATGAGTTTAAAGAGCATATCATGATTTAAGGTCACATAGCTGGTTAACTTGCTGATCAGGAAGAGTAAAAGCTACACAGCAGGACTTGTACAGTAGGACTCATTATCATCCAGACAACAGGCAAAAAAGCTACAGTGCACACAGACTGCAGTTTGCAAGGAAAAAGAGTTCCGCTACACAATCATCACCTAAGTTATTAGATGCTCTTATTGTGTGTGCAAGGACTTTACAGAAGCCTTCTCCTCTGTGTAACACTGCAGTAGGACAAGCATGAAATATTCCAAACCACCTCTCCCCAGAACGTTTACAGGCACAGAAAGAAATAAGAACTCAGCTTTGAGAAGGGGAGCTGCCATTGTCTGCACTTGTGAATTGGCGCAGATGCATCAAAGCAGCACCAGTCTTCACTGCAGTTTCACAGAGAAAAACGTGTCGATTTGTTTCGACTGACACGAGGAAGAAAGCGCTTGGCTGAGCTGTGCGAAGTCCAGAGTCAATGAGAAGTGAGGTTCACTGCACTTCAGTTCTGTGCTGCTGCATTTACTCGAGAGCACTTGCAGGAAGTCTTTCTTGACCCAGATCACTTACGCCAATAACTGCAGAGAACACACCAAGCGGCTTGGTGATACACGCCTGTGAGAAACTGTGAAATTGTTGATCGCCTAGGAAAAGCGCTAATTCCCAAAGCAATTTTAGGTGTGAGAGGAGATAGCATTCAGAGTGGAATGAAAGAAAGAAAGCAAATTGGATTCTAAGAGTGCAGCTAAGACCAGTATCCTGGCACTAGCAACCAGGAGACCCTTCGTTCTCTATCATTAACAGCTCAGAGTCTCCATTGGTCACTGTGTTATTCCAGCATGTAATTATGGGAATATTGATTATCTGGTTTCCAAGACATGCTCCATTGAAATCCCCCCTCCTCCGATCTACTTTGGAGAGTTTACAAGACATCTGAGGAGGTTTTGAAACAGCTAAGACAGTGTAAGGTCAAAATCTCCAAGATACAAACATAAGTTCACATTAACCACAGGCAAAGCAAATGGTGCTGTTGAAAATCTATTAAAAAGCACCAGAATGGAGCAGATGAAAAATACCCAGTCAAGAAAGAGGGCACTGGCAGTTCAGTTAAATTCATAACTCTCAACTAAGGTCTTCACAGATGTAGCTACAGACCACCTACTACAGACATGTAAAATGTAATATTAATTAATAAATGCTTACATTTATAAAGCGTACATATGTGTAAAGAATTATTATTATTATTATTAGGGCCACTGCTCTACCTGATCCATATAAGCAATTAGAATCTACCTAAACACAACCCTAAAGCACCTATTAAAAATAAGAAGCATCTAATTTTGCTCAAATATCAATTGTTTTCATTGCTTAAAGCAGAGCCAGAGAAGCATGATGCTGTTTTACAATAAGAAGTGAGTGCTTATAATAGCAAGCAGGCTAGAATACTCGTAGGCTGTGTGAACGCTGTTTCAGTAAGGACCAGCTCCTCACCCACCTTATGAGGACATCTTCCTACCTGATGGTGATGACGTCTCCTTTGTCTCCTTGGATGTTCCAGCTGCAGTTCATCCCTGCTGGATAGTTGAGTGGCCACGACGGGCTGTAAATGACTCCTCGCCTCTCTGTGTGCTGTTCCACTTTCCCACTGCACGCAGCTGAGCACAGAGCACAAAGACAACACAACAGGACTGAGACTCATCCCTCGAGTAATGGCCTGTCTTTGTAGACATTTAACTGCTTTCTCCCCTAAAGGTGTTCCTATTGTGCAGTAAAAGTTTTGATCTAACTTTGAAGTTACTTTGAAGGTGGCACAGGGGTTAGCACTGCAGCCTCGCAGCGCTGTGGCCCTGGGTTCGATTTCAGACCAGGGGTGCTGTCTGCGTGAAGTCTGCATGTTCTCTCTGCATCTGCATGGGTTTCCTCCAGGTGCTCCAGTTTCCTCTCTCAGTCTAAACACACGCTGTCAGGTTAATTGGCTTCTGTGAAAAAAGGCCCTGCTGTGAGTGTGTGCGCATCTAAGTCTGTGTGTGTCCTGTGATGGACTGGGGTCCTGTCCAGGGTGTACCCCATTGCATGCCAGGATAGGCTCCAGCTCCTCCATGCCCCTGAATTGGATGATGCAGTTACAAAACAGAGAGATGGATGTTCACTTTAAAAAAAGTGACTACCTAAAATTTCCAACAAATAAAAGAACACTTCACTGGAAAGGAGTGAATACTTTTGCAAGACACTGTAAATATACATTAGACACAATACCTATTGCTATTATAAAACCGGCCACATTCACTTCCATTCCACATACAAGCAGACTGAAGTCTGAATTTGCAGATTTCATAGCTGGGGGTCAGCCCTCTGATTGCTCTGGAGCGCAGCACCTGTGAGTCCTGTTCTTAAGCATGTGTGCACCTGAGTTCTGATTGTTCTCCGAGTGTCCAGAAACAGAAATAGACTGATGAAACTTTCATGATTCCTGCTCTCTGACTGCTAAACTGAGAAGTTACTCTGGGAGCTCTTGTCAAAGGAGTTTAAAAAGTTGCTGTTCAGTTTCTGCATCTAATTACATATTCAGTAATTCTCAAGGCAGCTCACTCATAAAGATCAAACAGAATTTCATAGGAGATACAGCACATTACAGTGTCCGGAGCCAGCAGCTCTGTGAGCTCTCTAGCACTCCCAGTATTTTTTTTTCATACTGATCATACTGCTGTTAAAACAGGGGCAAGTGCATTATTACTTCGTTCATGTTTGAGAGATCACCAAAGGACTGTGCTTACACAGTGCTAAGTAACTATTATGCCTTGTCCAAGCCGCCACAGTCAACCTATTTGTTAGTTACTTCTGTAACTATAATTTAATAACTGATCAGTGCATCATAAGCAACCAAAGTTCAATCTAAAAAAGTGAAAAGGTCTTTGCATGGGACGGGAAATGCCAACGAAGAAGTACATTTCAGAAATGGGTCAATAAATAATTTGGAAAACCTGCCCTACAAAAAAAAAGACAAACCCCAATTTCTGAACTTATTTTGTCAGCAACAGAAAATGACTTTCAAATTTGTTTCATGGTGGCTACACTAGCACCAGAGGAACAAGAACCACCTTCAGCAGAAGTGGGCATCGACAATTAATGAAGCTTTCATCAATATCGAGACGTGATATTATACACCGAGGTGCGTTAAGGTGTGGGGAGGAGTTTGTACGTGCTCCTTGTGCTCGTGTGGGTTTACTCCGGGTGCTCTGGCTTCCTCCCACGGTCCAAAGACATGTCGGCAGGTTAACTGGCCTCTGGGAAACCTGGCCCCGGTGTGAGTGAGCAACCCCGTCTCGAATAAACCAGGTCGAAAGAAAGTGTGAGGAATGGGGTCAGCAAATTTCCCAATGTGAACACATTTGAATGCATGCACCCCAATATGTTGGCAACATTGAGCGCCTATGACACTGTCCAGCATGTCTCTGAAATCTGCTCCTCTAGCCAGATACAGCAGACTAAGGATAAAAAAACAGTGTCTGCTCTGGATTCCCTGCGCTCTGCGCTCTGCTTCAAACATCAAGGAAGGAGGACATAGGCTGAGGAGCCCTAACGCATTCAGGTCAGGAGTACCGTGTAAGTGATGCAGCTTCAAAAAATAAAATACATGCCTGTGGATATGCTGTCTGTCTGAACACCATCACAGAAGATAGCGCTTTCTGCACTCAAAGACAAAAGTAACACCTGAGTCCAGCACTCGAAACTTCTCCCCACTCCTTGAGGCAAATAAACTCATCTGATTCACACATGTCCACAGAACAGCACTTCAACCTTGGGAGATACTCACATCTGCCTGTTCATAAACCTCTGTGCAATGCTCTGAAAGAGCCTTGAAAGAAGAGTTAAAAAATAAGCCAACCTTACACGCCATTTCCAACACTGTGCATACAATGCAATGTTCCCAAATTATAAGCAAGGAATCTCGTTTTTTTCTTTGTTGCAAGTTGTGCTTGTTACATGAGAAGCTGCACATAGAAGGCAAAGACAAGCATCTGTCTGTCCACAGAGCTGTAGGGATGCAGACAGCTGTACTTGGGGCTATTCTCAGTACTCTTACTCTTACTCTCCTGCAGAGAGAATAAAAATGACCAAGGTCTTATCTTCAAGGGTATCTAATAATATTATAAAGCGACAGGAAAAAACAATGAATATAAACTTAGATGTTGAGGCCAAATCCATTTCAGTTTCTCTTTACAATCTTTGAAGTAGAATTCATACAGTGGATAATGTTCCCGATGGTCAGCTTCTATTGGTGCTTTACAACTGTAACACTTAAAAACAAATCCAACCGCCTGCAAATTCAGAATTATCTGAGCACTGCACTTCTAGCTAATTTGGAAGCTCTAACAACATCAAAAAGAAGAAAAACGGCAGCGAGTTTACTTCTGACGCTCGATGCTCCAGATCACAATTCTGACACTTCTATCGAGCTCAAAGCACGCACTCGGCACCTTCAGGAGAGAACGAGTTTTAAATGAAAAAATGCATCAAATTAAAATCACTCTGCCTTGCCTTTTGCCTGTGGAGTTATCTCCCCTCACACAGTGTTCCTCAGCACAGTTCCGACATTATACTGCGCTCCAAAGTGTGAAAATGTCAAGAAGCATTCAAGAAAACATATGCAGATAATTAATGAAAATAATGGCTCTGTTCCAACACAGCCAAGGGAAACAGGAGTTGCTGCTTTGTGAGCAGAAAAGCTTTTAATTAGTTTTTTTTTCACTTTGCAGTGCACATAAAACATATAACCAAGTGATTTTTACAGTGGGAAACCTATAAATTATAATTGGCTTCCCTGAATCTAGGTCTGCAGAATTAGCTGATTTGCTTGAAGCAGTTCAGTTTTGCGCTAGAAAGAAATAAGGTCTTCTCACAATGCTCGCCAGTTCTAAGGTCAAGATCAGAACTGCATAGTCCTCTGTTTTACATAAACAAGTTTTTCATTTCCCCAGGGCATACGTACCCAGCAACATCTCAGCCTGAAAACATGAATAAGACGGCTCTTATTTAGGATCAGGTGGTGGATCCTTATGGTGGAGGAAGCCCTGGAAAAATGACTCACTAATTTAAAAAAAGGGTTCAGAACTTAACACAACTTAAAACGAGGGGTGGTATAAGAATTGGAACCAGATAATGATCCATCCAGCCTTTTTCTAGCCACTTCTTCCAAATCAGGGTCGCGGGGGAGCTGGAGTCTGTCCCTGCAAGTAACAGGCACGAAGCAGGACACACCCTGGTCGAGACACCAGCCCATCGCAGGGCAGACAAACACAGACACCGACACCAAGGCCAATCTTCCCAGAAACCAATTCATTACCAGTAGGTCTTGGCACAATGGGAAACTGATGCACCTGGAGGAAACCTATGCAAATATGGGAAGAACATGCAAGCTCCACACGGACAGCACCCCGGGTCCAGAATTGAGCCCAGAGCCCCAGCAGTGCAAGGCAGCAATGCCAACCACTGGGCACCTTGACTCCCTCTGGGTAATAAGAAGAAAGTTTGAACAGAAAGAACACAACCACCTAGCAATTAAAAAACAATGAAAGAATATCTAGATATGTTTGGTGTCAACAAAGCAAAGCTTTGATGATAAACCCAGGGCTGAGAGTTACTGTGACAACTGTGAAAGCAGCAAAGGAAGCCGATGAAGACTTAGACAAGATGCAAGCCTGGACGAATAAATCCAACTCAAGGATTTGAAAATCATCAAAGCCACTGACAAAGTCGACCAAAGGATGTCTTGCAGGCTGGACGGGATCCCTGGATCATTCATCTACCAGCAATGAAACAATTTTTTTCAATCTAAATCAACAAGAGGCAACAGAACACTGCTGTGATTGCTGACAAGACAGAGCAGCACGCGTCAACACTTGTTCAAATCTCTTAATGTAGATTCCTTCTCCTACAAATATCCATGACAAGGATATTAACTTCGTCCCTTTGTTCCACAGCAGTAACAGTATTACAACTACTAACCCTCTGTCAGAAGGGCAACCGAGAGTCCTGGAGAAAAACCTTTATTTTATTAACCTGCAACACCCTTGGCATACACATTTATCACGTTCATTTAATTCTGAAGACCGCAAACACGGTTTCCAATTCCAGCGTCCAGTCGGCTTCAATGAAACCCAGGAGGCCAGTAAGAAAAGGGGGCGCTGTGTTTTATTCTGGGGTAGTTAAAACCGGCTCCCCCACTGGGAGAGGCAGAATCCCGGGGCGTGTGACCTTGCCGGTTATTTGCACGCTCGTGAGCTGCAGGGAATAGCGGAGGAGGGGTGTGGGGGATTGGAGGGTGTCACACTGAGAGGATTTCCGTGACCGGAATGTGAAACGCAGTGTGGCAGTGCATTGCATTACAATAGCGCTGCATTTCCCTAGAACTGTTAATAACGAATACAGTGACAGAACAACCAAAGCACAGGCATTCAGGGCATCAGATGTTTCTGTTTGTTTTTTCTTAAAACTGCTAGAAAGGAGAAAAAAGAACAAAATGCATACTCCGAATGTTCCCATCGTTAGATTTCCATTTTGCTTAATCTAATCTGCCGTGCGCCGCCTGCTTGTTTTTCGAAGCAGGCGTCAGGGCTGAACCGTGGATGAGTCCTCAGAGAGGCGAGTTTCAGCTACAGCGAACAAGGAACAAGGCATTGCTGCCTCTTCGGCGTGTGACAGACTGCTGCCACTTAATTATTGCTGTGGTGGAGAAAGCCGTGAGGAAAGGCTGCCACTAAAATAGGCCAGTACCACCCTCGACAAAAACCCCCTGCTGACACTTTCCAAAGGGCTGAGGTGTAAAAGATCACTGAAGTGCCTCCCATTGCCACAGGCGGGCTTTATTCAGAGGAGCCTCGGTTCAGCTATTGCCTCTTCCCGGCGGCTGCGAATCGTGTCAAGACCCTGGACACGTCGGTGGTCGATTGGCCTGCCCGACGACACCATAGGAGCTTTTCAACAAAAATATTTAGCAGTTTTGTTCAGCCATTTCAAGTTCCATAAGATTCTACAAAAGCAGATGCATTACATAACGATATAAGGACACAAGAGGGGTTGCGAACGAGAGAACCCCTCTAGCCCCTTTTTTCGTTTTCTGAACGATGCCGAGGTATCTGCTTCGACACCACGGCTGAGTCCACACTCCTGCAACCCTTTGTGTAAAGAAGTGCCCCCCCTTCTCGATTTTAATGCACTTCCTCGCGGTGTCCACTTCAGGACAGGACACAACACCTGAGGCTGTGAAATGTCATCAGCCCAATACACAGTACATCCTGTTTCCATTCATCTGGGTCTTTGAAAGGTAACAGCTTATGAAACCCGGGTACATTTGATCAATGTGTAACAGAGAGCAATACCGAAACTGGCAAATGTTATTAGCAATCAGGCTGGAATGAATGGTAAGAATGTGTTAACGTTGCACTATTATAAAGAGCCTAATCTCCTTAGTCAGTGTCTTGTTAAATTAATGTGGCAAGACCATTTATGCTGTGATATACACTTCAAACCCATCCCCCAACTGCCTTTAAACAAATCATATCTGAATCTACTGCAAGACCGGTTCTTGATAATCCTGTTGAAAGTATCCATCTTTGAATTACTAAACAATTTTGCATGGCCTCTGTTAAAGCACATGCTGAATGAGAAAGAACAAGTAGTCCAGCATTTTTTAAAACTGCCCAAACTCTTACATTTGAAGCTTTCAAAAGATCACGCTGCAATGACTGATGTCAGTAGGTTATTAACCAAGAATTGGGGTCACAGGTGCAGAATACAGTCAGCACTGCCCTGTGCCACGTCTATAGAGTATGAATTTCACACACGAGGCACTGCAATTTTAGTCCTCCCTCACAGCCTTTGATGACACTCAAGATTTCTGTACTGAGTAAACAGAAGCAGGTCAATTAGAGAAAAAGATGAAGGGATGTGAAAGACTAACTCAGCTCTTTCCCTCTCAAACAGGATCTGAACCTGAACACAAAAAACACAAAGTGAGGCTAACACTCAAACACAAACCAATCGTAAAACAATTGTGACACACAACTGAGGATCAAGGTCTGCCTATTCAAATGTAAGCAGTGACCAGCACATAAAAACAATTAAAAGACAAACATGGCATTAAAGAATAAAAACAAACCCTGGGACCCTTTGGTTAAGTGACTTTCTTAAGTAAATAGGCCTACAGGCCTTTAGCAGTGTAGCTATAACTTAGCAGACAAGCCCTGTGGATCTGATAAGTCTAACAGACGAGATCGAGATTGAATGCCTATGTGTGCAATCTGATGTGGTGCGTTTTACTCCAACCAAAAACCGTTTTCAGCAGAGTACAGCGAACATAACCTGCGAACGAGTAACTTCAGTCGTTCTGCATGTCAACGAAAACATGTCTTCACTCCTAGCAGAAGGACTGCTGTGGCTTCAGAGTGAGGATGACACCGCGGCGGTGCTGGAGAGGACTGACGCAGTCAGTCACGGTCCTTACCCATCACTATGGCTGAGGACTCCACCCTTCGAGCAGCGAAGACGCCAGCTGTGGAAAGGAAGAAGGGGGCGATGAGTGGCGAGGGCAGAACAGGATCTGCTCTGAACCCCTGATATACAGTTTGCTCCTGATGCACTGACCCTGCCTGCACACTTATTGAGCGGCCCGTCAAAATGACAGACACGCGGCAGGAACAGCCAACAGCAAAAACTTCTAAGACAACAAGGTTCAAAAAGCGATGAAACACCAGGAAAAACAAAAGCATTTTAAACATATTGTTTGAAGGCTTTTGACATACAGTACTTCACAGGACTTGCTTGTAAACTAGTATACTCTGTAAACATGTAGACTTTGCTTCTTGTGAAGGAAAAGAATTGCACTATGACCACGTTAACAAGCATACAAGCAGCTGCACTCTTGTGCACTTTGTTCAATATGACTTTCACTTGTCATTCCCAAAGATAAATTTCAGTTTTAACAAGGTCGGAATGCAGAACTTTAACTGATGTCATTAAACTTCGGTGGCATTGTGAAGTCACACTAAATGTAAAACGATGGTCTTGCCTTCTGCAGTTTGAAAAGCCGGTTTCCCTTCTTAAAAGACGTGATGTCTGAAACACAGACACACACAAGCCTATATTTTTACATTTTTAGTTTCTGGTATCTGAAAAAAAATAAGTCTAGGCTGGACCTAGAAAATGCTGAAAATCATCTGAACAGTTTAACCGGGAGCAGAGCTCTCAGTATGACCTAAACTCATCCCTACTTAGCTTTGGACAGCCTCCAACATTTATCGCAATAGAACATATGATCATTTTAATATAAAGCACAAGGTCATTCCTCACTTTCACCTTTAAATCCCCATTTTCATCCTACCCTGACAGATGAAAAACAAAGTTGGAATTTCTGCTTGTTATCCTTTAACATAGACAAAATGTCCCTGTAAAGGAGCAAAAACTGGTGCATACAGTACATTTTTCTAAAAAAACAGGCATGCAACAGCAGGCTGTAGTATATAGAGCTTCCTGCATTCTTCTCCCTTCCAGTGTGTTTCAGAAACTTGAAAGTTTTGCTTGCAGGGATGATGTGTCTTTATCTAGTCTCATTTCTGTTTCAGTGTGGCTTATCTCGCACACCCCTGTGAAGATCTGTAGACAAAGGCACTCCGTAACGCCACAGTGCAACCTTATTTTAAAACGCTTAGAAAGGATGACCTACCTGCATAAAAATCCTTCATCTTTTGTTTGCTAATGGGAACATAGCAAGACACACCATGCTTGTAAGTTAACAACTGGTAGGTGGTCTGAAGTTGCCATTTAACCTCTGGCACAGATCTCTGGCTAGAACTACAGTTACTGAGACCTCTGATAAGACACTGAACTCCCAAATTCCCAGGCTCTCCTTTATCCAAACTGTCTTATTCTGACCCAGAAGTGATGGATCCCTCCACAAATCCAGTACCATTCGAAAAGAAAAAAAACGATAGCAAAACTCCCATCAATCACAGGATTTTTTGCCAATAAAACTCAGGTATTGGCGTTCAGTTTCAATGTCATTACCTGTTGGAAAGGATCCAAGCCAGCATTGGAGAAGACAGTTTGCATGAAGCAGTTTGGGGTGAAAAAATTCTCAAATTGCTGGCAAATGGTCACGTTTCCCGACATGTCTGAGCACAACAGTGCAAGATAGTAGGCCCTGAATGCAGAACTAGCATCTGGTTCTCAGTATCGATATTTTAAAACCTTGAACTGTTGTGCATATGACCAAACTAGCCCGATTATGCAGGCAAGTCCTGTAGTTGTCAGTAACAACCTCATGACATCACCTGGAGCTTTTAGTTTTGAACTCTCACCAATGTGCAATATTGATGTACCTGTTCACATTTGTTTGCATTTTTCAGTCTACTTCCTTAGACCATAAAAAGTTCTCCTGAATACATCCTTGCCTAAGACACAGATCTGGTGCTACAAAAAAAGAACTGTTACAATGGAGACCAAAAAACAAACATGAGCCTGTACAAAACAACCATTTTTTATCCCAACTGAAACTGCTAGATAGTTGAGGCCGTAATCTTCTCACACACTTCTCTCCCGAGGAAAAAACATCACTGTGTGAGACAGCCTGCACATTTCAATCACAAGACTTCCTCTTGGCTCTTCTTCATCAAGTGGAGCCTGGAGAAAGAGATCCCACTGCAAACACACCCTCGCTTTTAAAAATAAAAGATATTTTAGACACTGACACTCTATTTTGGTGGGCAGTGCCAGATCTCTTATCCTGGGCTTTTCAATTCTCCAGAACCATGAAACAAACTGTGAGCTTTTAGCATAATGTCTAACTGGGACCAGAAACAGAGAAGTGGTCAGCATTTATTAAAGTATAAAGCAGGTTACCTCTTTTTGAGCTAAATGGAAAGGACCACTCCCATCAAATCAGGGTTCACTTTGTACTTTGATTTCTCCAGTCGAGCCCAGAAAGAACATGCTATGTGGGTATTATCTGGCGGATGGTGTTGGAGCAGTACAGCACTGATTGTTTCAAATGTGTGTCCATGGCAAATTCTCAGAACATTGTGTTACTACAGTACATCAGAGAACAGAGAAGCAACACTAAACTACCGGCTGGACAAACTGAATGAACTAAGATACTAAGATTCCCAATTATTTGGGTTCGTTTGCCTGGATTTATCAGCTCAATAGCATCTGCTGGTGGAACGCAGGGGTCATGGGATTTAGCCAGGTGATGAGATATGAGAACACTCACTGGTCTTCAGTTCTCCCCTGTTACTAATTGCTTAAAAACAGTGTAATAAACCTGGCACACCAGAAACAACAGGCAACGCTCTGTACTGTTGAGCTAATATTTCAACAGCTCTGTACTAATACCGCCCGAATACAGTTTCCAGTTATTATACAAAGGAATTCAAAGACCAATGTGTAACTGTGCTCCTGATAAATACTGATTACAGTGTTCAGATGCTTTTCAAAATGCAAGTCCTGTCTTGTCTGGGGAAATATTTTAGTGTGATCACTGGGAAAGCTGACAAAAATGTCACCACAAGCATTTTGTCAAATGTCAAGTGTGCAGCACCAGTGAGAGTATAATGTAGCTTTTCTAAATAAACACTGCAGCTGATTGATTGCTGAACAATCTGTTAAGTATTCCCCCAAAACATTCTGCACATACTCAAAAGCAAAGCGCGCCCAAAGCAGAATGGATCTAAATTCTCAAAAACGTCTCAGAGTTACCGATCACAAATCTAAACTATTTTGAACCTCTGGGGCTCAGATGGTGATCATCTAGTCTTGCTTATATCTTAAACAGTGACCCCAGACCGGCTCGGTGCGTTGCAACACATCTGTGGATATTTCTGGTTTCTTTTTACGCGCTTTCATTGTATACCTGAATATACTGTTGTTTCCGTAAGAACTATCCAATGAAAGGAGTAACATTAATATGCATCTACAAATAATTATAGAGTGTAATAAAATAAACCCAGTTATAGGTTTACAGAGACCAGTACCAGCTGTTTTCCTTGTACTCGAATACACTGATCATTAACTGTCAGAGTCAGTTTCTCGTTTACCTTATGCGTATAATACATTTCTCACATCTGTGTCTTTAATTACCTATGCTTTGTAAATATATATTACAGGCTCTGGTGGATCAGAATAGTTTTTTTTTCCTTATCTAAGACAGATTTAACTGAAAATATCCACAACACAGTATGAATTAATATGATCAGTTACTCTGAATGGGCAGATTTGTGGCGTAGGTGATGCTTAACGAAGCTGGTAGTACAGTATAAACACGTATTATTACGGATTTAGAGTTCTATTGCCAAGTGTAATAAAACAGTTAAGCAAGGTTTTGCACATTTTCGTGTAACCTTTAAATCTCCGACACTATAACATCCATTTTCCTCAGCACAGATTTCACTCTCGAATCGCCCGCAGAGCAAAAACAAACCCGGCGCGCAGGCAAAACACTCACCCGTGCAAACCAGGGCGAGCCGAAGCAAAATCCATCTTATTTTGGGAAGCTCCGCTGTTCCAGTCCTCTCCATCATGCGAACTCCCCAGACAATTCCTTTGTCATCCTGGGGATACTATGATAAACATCTACAGCTTTCCTTGTCTGGTGCTGTATGCGAACCCTGCGGGGGGGAAAAAACTGCCGTCGCTAGCTCAGGTACCGTAGCGAAGGGATACTTCCCAATTCAGCACTGAAACACTGTTTTTTCTTGCAATGACACAATTCACCTTAGCAGTTCCGAGCGCACACGCCGCTGCTAACGAGTCAAAATAACTGATACTGTGTTGCCGTTCATGGCTGATATCCTAGAAATCAACACTAGTCTCTCTGTGCCGTGAGTGCGGGCGCACACAAGTTAAAAAGACTCCTATTCCGCTATTGATCTGCCCGAAAGGAATCACCGCCGCCTTCCGCTGAGCCGAGCAGCCCTCTGCTCGTCTTCATTGATCCGCGTGTGCCACTCACACGGACGGGGGCTGAGCCAGGGCAGACTGGGGGGAGAAAAAAACACACACAACCCCAGAGATGTAATGTTTTCAGTTGTCTCCCTTGGCCGCGGGGGACACATCAAACAAATCATTTCGTGGCGGCGTGTCTCCGTCGCAACCCCTGCCTCCGTCAGTCACGCAGCCCACTCGAGAGGAATGGGGGGGGGCTGGCAGCAGAAATTCTCATTTTTCAACTTCCTGTCCTGACCGTGTCATCACACGGCAACCCTCACAGGTAAAGAGGCCACACGCCGGCAACCTGGGCCGGGCCCTGTGGAAATCCCCCTGCATGGACTCCGCGCTGAGCAGATTTTGTGTGTTTTGAAGGGAGAGAGGGGAGGGGATCCGTGTTACACGCTCTTTTCTCTCTCTTTAAAAGATTCCCGTGTTTTTTTTTTTAACGCGACTACTAATGTTACTGCCAAACGCAAGCCCTCTGGCGGGCGGAGGGGAATACTGCACTTGGATTAACCCAGCTCGGTTCAATTAAACCGGATTGTCACACACCCGCAGCGACTGAAATGAGCACAAAAACAACAACAAGAGACCGAGGACCAATGTCCGGCCGCCTTCCTAGTCTTTAACTCCATTGGCTGCGTATATCTGTTTGACAGCAGCGCGCAGTGTATTTTGTCGACAGCAAGGAGGAGTTCGTCTCCCTGTTCCCTTCGTTATCGTCCCTGGAAAGCATGACGTCATTTCGCTCCGTGAGTCGCTTGCAGATGGACGGGCGCTCAGGATGAAGACCAACTGCAGGACAGTGTCCCAGAATCACGAAATGTGTGAAACACACACACACACACTCAAGCTAATCGACTTAACGGGTGAAAAAGGTTACAAGTCAAATTCGTACCCAGAATTTCATATGGGTAGATGACACTGGGGAGGGGTGAAAGGTGAATCTTTTTCGTTTTGTTTCAAATAACGCACCAAAATGAAAAACAAGAACGGTATTGCACCAGTTTTGCTTCTGGTGTTATAAATTCTATAAACCGACCACAAAGAGGCTACCACACAAAGCGTTGCTCTATACTTTATTAGAATAAAGTCACATTTATAAAATAGTCGTGTTAATTTGTTTACATTTCTGTGTTAAATATATTTTAAAAAACGAATGAAAGTCCGACTTCATTATCAATCTACCAATAAAGCATGTTTTAAATGTAGAAGATGTAAATGCTGGGCAGCCGGGGCGCCTCCGTGTTGTGGAGACACTCAGAGGCGCAGGAGAGACAAGGCCAGTGGAGCCAGCAGAGGACTCGGGCGATTCTCGTTAACATTTCCACCTCTCAGTTCTGCTAGGACGAACAAACAGATGCAACGGCAGACCTGTTAAAATCGAGTTATCAGGGGTGTGCTCATAGACCTTATACGAACCCCTCGCCCGTCGTTTTTATCCCTTGAAGCCTTACAGTAGGCGGCACATTGAAAGCTTTGAGCGTTTCTTAAATGTGCAAAAGCACGGGTTTTAAACTGCATTTTGACCCATTAATGTCAGGCTATAGGATGAACAATCAAGGTTCAAAAACAAACTGCAGACATGAGTGTAATAATAAAATATGAAGTCCACATACGGTACGCACAAAATATTAAAGCAAAGCAAGACGTACTGGGTGAATGGAACAAGCAAAGGTTTACTCCACACCCGAGAGAGAAGGAAAGAAACGTTTCGGCGGTGGAGCCTTGGTGGGGAGTGTGTGACGACGTGACCAGGCCCTTACCGCAGCGCTCCCCAAAATGGGCAACCGGGCACACGCAGGCGCAGCTCTGGGTGTCCAGGAAGCCCTGGTTGCGGCAGATCTTGCCCCCGCAGCACTTGGGCATGCCCGTGGTGTTTCTGAAAGAAGCTGCAGCGACACAGGGCAGTCAGGCACAGCGCCGTCACACCTCTCGCACAGACCACAGCGTCCCGGATCAGAGCCCTCCCAGGGGCGTTGCCCGACACGAGGCGCTGGCAGCGGCGGTGGCAGGTGAGCCGCTCCTCCTGGAGGTATCTGGCTCCCAGACCGGGGCCTGCAGGGAGGGCAGGAGAGGGACCCCCACATCCGCGAGGCTAAGTGGGGGACACCTGTGGAGGCTGTTTGCTTCACTGCCCTGCGGTAGAGAGAGACCTCTCCTCCTAACAGATGTCCACTGGAGGCAAGGGGAGTTCACCCCCCCACCCCCTCGCGGCAGATCAGGGTCTACCGGTTAGTTCTGGCGAGAGTCTGCGAGACAGCGAGATACTCGCCTGCATTCTGCCTGCTTCTCTCAGGTGCTGATCTCCAGCTCCAGACTGGAAACACCCCAGAAATCGACAAACTTGATATCCGATATTAACTTTAAAAATGGCTGTTGTTCTCTAACCAACACCAGCTTGTGAAATACATCCTATTCAAACTTCCCAAAGCACAGCCTTTTGAACACAAGAGTGCACAAGCTGTGGGTAGCAGCATGTATCCAAGATGCGCATTAATCATGCCTGATGAGCGGACTTTATGTAAGCGCTGTGAGTCAGGCATTAGCAACTGTAATCTGTTTACAGTCCAAGTCTTGGGTTTCTGCTGGTCTCTGCTTACCGCACTGTTTGCATTTGGCTCTGCAGTGATCCACTCTAATCACAGCACAGTTGGGTTCATACAGCGTAGAGCAGAAGCTGGGGTCTGAGTCCTCACAGGCTCCTGAAGCAGTGAGCACGGCCAAAAGGCAAAAGCAAAGAGAAAGAGAGCAGGATGAGGACAGGAAGACTCTGTGCACTTCAGCAAAGTGCAACAGAAAAAGAGTGACTGGGAAACTCGCACTCGGATAAGTGCCATAACTCAGATCGGTTTAGTTGCTGAAACGTTTTTTAGTTTTTAATATTAAACTGGCCATGTCTAGACTTCCATCCAACCGTTTTCTACTCACTTTATCCAACTCAGGGTTGCAGGGGAGACGGAGCCTATCCCAGGAAGCCTATGCTAAAAGAGAATGGAGCTAACTTTTCTCCTGGAGCTGAACTCCAGAAACCTGCCCGTCTGATTGATAGTCCAGATCAATCGCAGGTACTGCATTCACCTGAGCAGTCAGCGTAGTCCCAGCCCTCTGCACAGGAGCAGCTGCAGAGCTCTGCGTTGAGAACCCCGCAGTTCTTACACTGCAGGGGACAGCCTGCAGCACACAGCAACAGCACAACTGAGATGCACACAGACACACACAGTATCCAAGGCAAGGCTTACCACTAATTCGTAATGACAGGTTAGGTGGCAGTGGAGTTCTGTTTCCTTTCCTTTCCCAGACACCCTGGAGCTATTTTAATGCTCACTCTCAGGGTGCAGCCCCCTGCTCTGCATGAAGAAGGTACAGTAGCTGGGCACCCCTGGCTCTGCCCACCCAAGAGGCTCTTGTGCCTCTTCACCCGAAACCCAGTATTTTAAGCACAGATGGCAGTAATAGATAAATGAGATGTCCTGTGTGAACTGTCAAATAAGAAGATCTATACAAAAATCTGTTCTCACTGTTTAATGAATTAGTTTGTTTCAGATGCCAACGCCATGTCTATTAGCAATGCAATGTGATGCACAGGAGTCAAATATATGCACTGTCTGTATAAAAACAAACCTGCATAGTCTCTTTAGAATCCTTAATCTACGTGCCATTCACTGCTAGTATCAGGTTTTAGCAAATGAAACAAGATTGTGAGTGACTGAAGTGAGGGCAATGTGTTTTAAGAACAGTGTGAAGATGCTATGAACATCTGCTTTACTCACAAAGACATGTTTGTCACAAAACAAATGTTTGCATGATCATGCTCCCACACACATTCTGTCACCAGTGTAACATGTTCACTGTGTGCAATAAATCTTCTTTTTTACTAAGGCCACTGCACTGAAACTGAAACACTCTTACCACAGTCTCCACGGGGACAGACAACTGTAATAGAAAAGCAGAATACAGTATTAAAGTCCACTAAAGATCACAAACGCGTTTGGGTTTTGAAATTCATTATCTATTCAAGAAAACTCCGGGTCTTACTGCACAAACCGTCTTCACACCAGCCCTGGCCTGAGTCACACTTTGAGCAGGGCGGACCTCTCAGGTAAGGCACCCTGGGCTCCAGTCCACTGTTCCCACTGCAGTTACAAGACACACACTGCCCTGGTCAGCCTCCAGCCAAAGGTCAAAGTGACCAGTACTCAGTAGCAGTCAGTTTGATTATTCAGCCTTAGAATGAGTTCTGCCCATAAAAATATGACCCCCCAGAATCACCCAGCTTATGAACAGAAGACATAGGTACAGAAAATGCAGGACTGACCAAATGTCCTACAAATAAACCGCACTGGAACACCTAGATAAACACGGCTGACCAGAATGAAAGACAAATCTTAAGCAATTCTCACCTGGGAGCGTAATTACAGACCACATAGGTAAACCTTCCAGGGCACTGAGAGCCATTCACATACCCGCAGCCCACATACTGCGTTCCTGCCCAGGCGAGCTGCAAAAGAGACCAGCGTGACTGAGCAGCGGGCCCCGAGGTGGAAAACCGCACGCAGCCATGTGGCGTAAGAAGGAATCTGCGGTATTGTCTTCCCACTTAATTATCTCCCAGATGGAGATGAATGACAGCAGTCTATCGGATTCTGATTCGTCTCTGGTTCCGCTCGCGAACTCTGCGTGCTGGGGCTGGAGGAGTCCCCGATGCTCGAACGCCATCAGGGGCGTCTCTCCTGGCTTGTTTAAAAATAGACACGACATTACTCATCCTCAGTGAGCCATCATTTCCACCCACCCTGGGGTCCATTACAGAGGTCACTTAACGATTATCATCTTAATGACAGCGACACCAGCAGCTTTGTGAAATGACACCCACAGTCTCAGCAGTGACACACATTATGACAGGTCTTAATAGTGACACACAAGTATTCAATGGGAATGTGATGAACCTTTTAGTTTTAACCAAGAACACATCTTGAAGTCTTAAGGAGTAAAGAAAAGAAGACCGAAACTGATATTATACCATTGACAAAGTATTCAATCCACAAGCTAATGTCAGAGCTCAACTGCAGTTTGGAAAAGATAACAATTAAAATAGTCAATACAATGACAAACTAGTCTATGACTAGATGAGCTGATACTGACTGGATTTCTCTGTACGAGCAGAACTGACAGTTTGTTTTAAAAGGTGATCTTAATTCAGCGGCATCTCAAGATCTCTGTACCAAGGTTAAATTAGATCACATAAGCTTTAATTGGATCAATTTGTGGATTGCCTTAAGTTTCTTAAACTGCTAAGGACTTCAAGAGAGGTACAGTATACATCCTGCTGGATTGCAGACCTTGAGGACCTGTTACTAAACAGATGTCTCAGATTAGTACAGGCTTGTTATAATCTTCCCTCTGGGCACTTCCTCACCTTACTAGATCACCACAGCTCCTTTTCCTGCCTTGCCTGGGAATGTTTTGGGATTTTGTTTTTATTCACACACAGCAGCAGTGTACACTGACGTCACATCTCAGTAGCTTGATTTTATTTCAGGAACCTAACCTTTGGTCCCGCGATCAATGCATCTACAGTATCTGGCAGAGACCTGTTATAATATAAATAATAATAATTACTTACACTTATATATCTCTTTTCTGGACACTCCACTCAAAGCGTTTTACAGGTAATGGGGACCCCCTCCACCACCACCAGTGTGTAGCCCCACCTGGATGATGCGATGGCAGCCATAGTGCGCCAGAACACTCCCCACACATCAGCTATTAGTGGGGAGGAGAGCAGAGTAATGAAGCCAATTCATAGATGGGGATTATTAGGAGGCCATGAATGGTAAGGGCCAATGGGAAATTTGGCCAGGACGGCCAGGTTACACCCCTACTCTTTTCGAGAAACGCCCAGGGATTTTTAATGACCACAGAGAGTCAGGACCTCAGTTTTACATCTCCTCTAAAGGACAGCGCCTGTTTTTACAGTATAGTGTCCCCGTCACTATACTGGGGCATTATGTGGGACCCACATAGACTGCAGGGTGAGCGCCCCCTGCTGGCCCCACTAACACCTCTTCCAGCAGCAGCCTTAGTTTTTCCCAGGAGGTCTCCCATCCAGGTACTGACCAGGCTCACACCCGCTGAGCTTCAGTGGGCTACCAGTTGTGATTTGCAGGGTGATATGGCTGCTGGTATAGAGGGGGGAAATAGAGGGGGAAATACGAATCTGAAGATTTGTTCTTTCAATTGTAAAGCAGCTCCGAAGCAGTGTCTCCAGGGACACCTTTACTGCGCCTTGTGTGAGTGAGTACCTGAGTGTAGTGTCCACAGACAGGGCCCGAGCAGCGACTCTCCTCGTAGTCGTACCCCTGCTCCTCCTCCCACCAGGCCCTCACGGCCTGCACAGTCCGGGCCTCCACCTGCAGGGCAGCATAGAGCATTTCCTGTCATTCCCAGGCAGACTGACAGACGCAGGTATAAAGCCAAAACGTTTAGACAGAAGACAAGACACAGGCGAGCATGGTGCAGGCAGCACATAAAGCAGACAACTGCAGCTTGTTCCAAGCAAGCAGGGAAAACAGATGTAAAATGGGGAACACTGAGCCTGAAGAGGTCATGCATGAGAAAAACTTTAGACGTTTATATTGACGCAGCATTTACATCTACTAGGGAAGCAATAAAAAAGTCTACATAAAATATTAGGATTTAACTTGTAGAATTTAAATCAATGACATTATATTGGGAGGCGCAGTGGTTAGTATTGCTGCCTTGCAGTGCGGGGGCCCTGGGTTCGGCTCTGGGGTGCTGTCTGTGTGGAGTTTGTATGGGCTTGTGAGCTTCCTCCCACAGTCCAAAGACATATGTGTGGGTTAACTGGCCTCTGGGAAAACTGGCCCTGGTGTGAGCGTGTGCCTGTCTGTGTCCGTGTGTGCCCTGCGATGGACTGGCGTCTGATCCAAGGTGTACCCTGCCTTGTGCCTGTTGCTTGCCAGGAGAGGCTCTGCGCTGAATAGAAAATGGGTGTTTTTTTAAAAATAAAAATTATACAGTATGTTAATGTTGTATACCAGTACAAGTAAGACCTAATTTAGTATACCTTGTACAATTTTGTCACTATGGTATGAAAAAGACACTGCTGCCCTGGAATTGGTTGAAAACGCCCAGGGACAGAACATGTCAAATTGGAAGAAGTTCATTAAAAACTGAGAACAGAAGACGCTTCTTACACAAAGCGGTCGTGGTAGAACAAGCTACCTGTCATGTTGCTCATGTGATACTATTGCTTCTTTGAAGAAATTAATTAGCTACTGGCAATGTGAGAAGCTAGACTCTTCCATTTTCTCACCAGTTTACCCAGTACGGGGTCCCGGAGGAGCTGGAGCCTATGCCAGCAAGTGAGGAGCACAAGGCAAGGTGTAGCCCTGGACAGGACTCCAGGCCATCACAGGGCACACAGACACACCAGGAGCCATCTTCCCAGAAGCCTAGTTACCTGCCTGTAAGCCTTTGGACAGTAGGAGAAAACCGGAGCACCCAGAGGAAACACACATGAACACAGGGAGAACATACAGACTCCACACAGAGTCTGAACCCAGGGCCTCGTCGCTGTTAACCACTGCGCCACAGCGCCGCCTTGTTAAAAAGATCCGCAGAGGACAATTTAATTATTGACGGAATAAACACAGGTCGACAGGTGGCGCTGCAAAGCAGGAAGACCCCCCCCTCAGCTCGGGCGTCTGTGCTTCGTGTTTCAAGGCTAGTTTTCCAGTCCAGCAGCCGCCGGATCGCATTTCTGTCTTTGGTTTTACAACCAGAAAGCAAAGGTTTCTGTGGGCGAGACTCGCAGAGGGTTTAGGAACTCATGTGGGGCGAAACTTTGAATCTCGTCATTGTAATGGTCCGTCTTAAAACTCTTTATGAAACCTTCATGTTCACAGAGAGGCGTGCTGCGAGAAAAGTATAGGAGAAAAAAAGGAATCTATACTGCATATAATAAATTCTCTTTTGAAACAAAAACAAACGTAATGTGTAGAATCCCATTGTAATCGTCTGTTAATTCTAACTGCATCGTCAACATCCACCACATCCAAGAAGACGTGTTTCTTACACCTCGCAAATTTACTGGTGAGAATTAACTAAAAGGCGTTTAATTACTAAAGGACCATTTCCTCTGAATCAATACTGGGCAGTGCTTACGGAATCCAGTCTGCGGGGGTCGGTGCTCATGAACTTGTTGAGGTTCTGCCCGAGGTGCGTGTAGCCGCTGGTCTCCGCGCTCGGCTGGCCGTGGTCGAAGCTGCAGAGATCAGCCCAGTCCTGGGCCAGGCTGGCGAGACCTGCGTGCCATTCCTACAGGGGAAAGAACGATGACGAGCTGCAAAACCATGAAAGTGTACTGCAGCGGGTCGCTGTCGGTCAGACGCCCCCCCCCCACACACTTGATCCTCTCGCTCCTCCCCTGTCTGTTGAGCCTCGTGTGAAAAATTGGACTAATACATCTTTCTTTCACCTTTCACAGCATTATCGATGTCCGACGCTGAGTGCCTGATCCAGGCATTTATCCCACGAAGGCTTGATTTCTCCAGCTCTTTGCTGTATGGGCTCCCGCACTCTCTTCTCAACGAGCTGCAGTATGTCCAAAACTCTGCAGCTGGACCAGTTACTCACACCAGACCCAGCAGCACATCACTGCTACACTCAAGTCTCTACACTGGTTGCCCATAAAGCCACATATTCACTATAAGACTTTCAATATAAGGCTCTAAACAATATGACTCCATCGTACTTCCCTGAACTCCTGTATGCTAACCCTCCCTCATGTGAGCCCGGTCCTCTTCCGACTGTCCCCAGGACTAAGTCCCGGACTCCGGGAGACCGCGCCTTCTCTGTCGCTGCTCCAGTGTTGCGGAATGACCTTCCTTTACCAGGACTTTACGAGAGACAACTTCTATGAATGTCTTCAAATCTAACCTTAAACCTTTTTTTTACCAAGGTCTACGTGTGATTGCCTACAGCCAATATGTAAAAACCAATATACTTTTTTTTTTCATTTACTCTTATTTTGTTTTCCTGGTCTTTTTCTTAATTCAAGATGTACAGTATCCTTGGGTTTGGAAAGATGCTTTATAAATAGTTAATTTTATTATGATTATTAATAATAATAATAATATGTACCCCTATTTCAGGAATCGCAGGAAGCAGTTACTCACTTCGCACACACACACTTTTACAGACAGAAACAGAAAGAAAGCATGGTTCTGTATTGACTTTCATTTTGAAAAAAAAAAGTGAAAACATTATAAAATATAATTCCAGTTTTGTTCCGCCAAATTAAAAATAGTATGAGATAAAACTGTAGCTAACCCCTGGTACGACTATGTAAGAGTCTGAGAAGGGTTCTCATTTAGCGCTTAAAAGAAAACTTGGCTATGAGGCCAACATCCACTAAGCTCAGGAAAATTGTGTATTATTTTATTTTCACACCAAGCAAGTCTCTTCTACGTTTTAGCGGCAACGGTAAGGAATAAAATAAGGCTTACCAGCTTTCTCATGTTAGCTGCTGGTGGCTTTACCCTCTTTCGGTAATTATTATGCAAATCCATCAGGATTTTTATTTCTTCTGCTGTGTAATCGGTATTTCTTCCATGTAAAACGATTACCGGGGTTAGCGCGATTAAATAGAAATAAAACATTTGCAGCGTCGCGCTTGAAACCGGGCTCCGCGCAGCGACTGTCGGTCAGGGGTGCGAAGGGCTCACTAAGACTCCTCGTTTACAGGACGGGCCAGCCTCTGCTGTCCCGGGAACTCCTGCGTCGTCATTTCATAGCACTCGAACAGTGGGAAGCGTTTCTTCCGCCGAAGGCGACTAGAAATTGAACTTTTAAAACTCTAAGACATAAATAAAAAGAGGGACGCAGAGACTATTTATAATTTCCGTGTGTTTTTTTTTGTACAACAGATAACAGTTAATGTTTTTGATAGTGAGGGAGGCAGACTATTGTATTAAAATACTAATTTGGGCTTTGTAACACGTTGTGAAGCAAGCCGGCAAACGCGGCTTGCTGTTTAACAGGGTGGCTTGCCAGCAACAACTAATTTAAACGCACATTTTTCTCTGTTAAATGAATGAGTTTCTGATTACCAGACCAACAAATTTAGTTACTACAAACAAAAAAACGTAAAAGGTTAGTAAGGTTGACTGTAAGTACGTTTTGTCCGTGTTGATTCGTAGACCTAGCGACTCCTAGTGTTAAGAGGAGTTAACTGTGTACCAAAGACAATAATACATGAAAATATCGATGCATTACTTATACCTTATAAATACAACCAGCAAGAGGTAGTCCAGGTGTATCTTCCCGGAACGCACCCGAAAATGCAAAGTGCGTCTACTACGGCATTTACGAATGTACGTTTTTTATATATTGCTAAATCTATATAAAAGCTACTGAAATATTTACTAGATGAACGGTAAACTTCAGTTGCGTTTATTTTTAAAGTAACATTCCTTAAAATTTTAGTTTAAAAATTTCATGTGGAAAAAAATAAAAGGCACCGCTGGGATTCGAACCCAGGATCTCCTGTTTACTAGACAGGCGCTTTAACCAACTAAGCCACGGCGCCGCTGTGATGCAAGAAGGAAAAACTGCTATCATGACAGGATGGGTCAGGCAGTAGCGCTACTTCTGCCGCCTTTTTGAATCCTTTTATATTAGTAATTAGTAGTTTCTCGCTCATATGTTCCTTTCGGGTTGCAGCTCTATAAACCCAACGGATTCTATGCTTGAAAATGCTCCGAAGTGACGGATTAAACACAATTTGATCTGTATCACCCGCGCATTCAGACTTACTCTCAGGCTTAATCTTTTTTTTAGCTATGTCGACTTCGTAACCACGGTAGTCACCAAAAGGTCGACTTATTTGAAAAAAATATTTTATATTATAGAGACAAAAACGCACGCTTTCAGTAAAACAAACACGTTGCACGTAAGCTGTGTTACGGCGGAATCACCCCGAAGTGCGAAGAAAAATATTAACAAAAAATACGGGGTTAGATGCTACGAAGTTTGAGACCTAAGCAAAAACGCGCTTCTTCTAAAAGCCATATCAAACCAGCCACAATCGATACATGTAATTAACAGTTCAACTTTATTTGGATTATTAATGTATGACAATAATATCAACATAACAATTCATATTATTAATAATGATCATAAATAATAAGGAATGGAGACATTCTTTATTTCAAACTACTGGTGTATTGCTGTTGTTAAAACGTCAGGTTTTCGAAACATACTTTTAACTTTTAAAGCAATATGAACGGCAGGTACTTTAGGGAATATATCACAGAGGATATCCTTCTCGGTGAACAGAGGTTCCTGAAGGACATCATTGATACCGGAATAATGTGTTTTCTGCTGTCTATTGGTTATTCCGTGCGGGGGAACTGCAGGTGATGTGTTTCAGTTCCCACGGACAAGCTCAGAGGATGGGAGGGGCTGGAAGGGAATTTCGGGAAGGCGACGTCAGTCGGCAGAAAACACACTTGGAAATAAAATCGGAATTCTCTGCCCGGGTGAGGGAGAAGGGTTTTTCACAGGCTTCACACTGAAAAAGATACAAGAGGAAATATTCCGACATTTTTACTATTTGCGTATTGGTGCCTGGCAGCGCTGGGGCCGTAGGTTATCTGTGTAGAGTTTGTGTGGGTTTCCTCTGGGTGCTCCAGTTTCCTCCCACAGTCCAAAGACATGCTGGTTAAAGTGGTCCTGGGGTGACCGTGTGCCCTGTGACGGACTGGTGTCCTGCCCCGTACCCAGTGCTGGCCACGCCAGGCTCTGGCTAACCTGAGATCTTGTACTGGCCAATGCGTTAGAAAATAGGTGGTTGTTTCTCAGTGATGTATTCATCATCATACGTTACAAGATAGGTGTGACAGCTGTTTGAAACGCAAAACTTGCATGCATGTAAAACGTAACGACAACAGCAAAACTCGTAGAACTCACGGTAATGAACGCTGTTTTGTGAATTGAATACCAACCTTGACGATGTGAAACCCCGCCGCCTTCCTGGTTTCAATTACTGCTGGAATGTGATCGGAATTTTCAATATTCCACAGCCGCAGGGTTGAGTCCTGGAACAGCAGCAAGACAGAGTGTTTCCACAAGCAGAAGTTACCCAAGTGCTGTGTACTATATTAATAATCCAACCGAGGTTATAAAGCACGTGTGGCACAGCTAAATCCTTACTACAAAAAATCCCAGTAAAGTTATTTCATTTGTGAAATTGCAAAGAGTCTTATCTATGACACGCTCGTTTAAAAAGTCCAGAAATACGTACCTTAGAACTTGAAGCAATCCACTTCTTGTCAGCACTGATGCTGACATCCGTTACCCAGTCTGTGTGTCCCTGGGGAGTGCAATCACAATTAATTGGCATGGTCGTGCAAGATGCCCAATAACATGAGCAACAGCACTGCAGTGGAATGGACAGGGAATACACAGTCAGTTTCGAGTCAGTGTCTATAAGGGGTCTTGCAGGTTGTTACCTTCAGAACCAGTTTTTTACAAGGTCCTTCCATATCCCAGACGGTGACATTTCTGTCACAGGCACCAGACACCAGGAGAGAGGCTGTAAGCCAATGAAAAAGCAGTTTTTCTATCATGTCTTTCACCTTTGCAGTCAACAATGCAGAAAGGCTGCATGTGCAGCACAGGCACAAAAGTGCCAGATTATAATTCACAACAAGTGGCAAAGTTAAACTTTCTTAAGTGATGATTATTCTTGTTTTTACAAAATTGCCTAATTGGTTAAAATGTAATGCTAGCATCACAAGGCTTAGCACACCTTTGTGAAATGAGATTATACTATTTCAATTGCAAATACCTCCTAGAGAAAATTTCTATGGCATTCTTTGCAGCACTATAAACCTTTCTGCAACAGGAGGAAATTTCAGATTCTCTTCTTCTCTTCTTTAAATCAGCGCAGAGATTAAGAAGGTCAGAAGTTGTTTTCACACACTTTATCTTCTACTTACAAGATCTGTACTAAAAAAATCCATGCCATCTCATTAGATCCGGACAAGAAACCTTCCATGCAGGCAAAACGAGTGCCAGGAAAGCATACAGTACCTTGTTAATAGTGTGCACAGACAGCCAAGTCCCAAAAGAGACATAAATCAAGATAAATCCAAGGTCCACGAAAACAAACATGAACACAAGTATACACAACACAAGAAAAGAAATAAAAAACTATGGGTCTCTATTGACCTTTTGTGATAACAACTCTACAGTGCAGGGCCACTGTGGGGGACAGGCTAAGCATAGAGGTTAATCGAAATTCAAGATAGGACTTTGCAATTGTCCGTGGCTATGGATAACTAGGATGGAGATTTCCCCTTCATCTCGAACTCACATTTTCTACAGCATGCCCATCTTTGCAAATGAAAATACCTGCATTCAGAGCTATTATGTTCAGTCAGAGAATGTTTAGCTGAAAGTATCCCTCTGCAAGCCCATGCCCCCGAGCTGAACACTGAACGATGCGCATTGTTAAAATGTGGTGAACACATTTATGACATCATCCTTCACAGCTGTTTTGCCATGTACATCTCCGACATGGCAAATACTCGAGAAGGAAACTGCACAAACGATCTGTCCTGATTGCTACACAATCAGCAAACCGGCTGCAGTGGTGGAGAGAGGAAACAAGACAGGGGGCCGAGAGTCTTACAGTCCTCAGAGAACACGCAGGAGCTGATGTTGCCCTCGTGGCCTTTGCTTAGCGTCACTCCTCCTCGTGAACGAAACCGCCCCGTTGGGATATCCCACAGCCGCAAGGTTTTATCCCACGATGCGGTGCACAGGTGCCGCCCATTCCCAGTGAAGCAGCAGCTGGAGATCACGTTGGAGTGACCACTGCAGTGGAACCGGCAACGATGTGCGAGGCAGACAACAAGAGGGTTAAACAGCCGCAGCGCAATTCATGACAAAGCAAGGGCTGTGCTCAAGAGATAGCCATTTGGCTTCCATCTGTTATTCATTGATAGATCCAAGAATCCCATCCACACAATGTGGAGATGTTAGTGACTCACCGTGCAGAATAACCTGCACCTGCTCATCCTACTGTTAATCAGTGTTTACTGTCCTTATGTCTGAGCCAATCATTCCTGAACAGCCACGTGAGTCCTGTTCCCTGTGGTAAAGCTGATATAGTGGTGGTGATTAAGGCCCATAACTTAGGTTTGCTCGGCGGTCGCATGTTTATTCAATTCGTAAAAGTTGAAGATTACCCCCGTAACGTGCTGTTCACAAAAAAAAACAATCATCTTTTCACAATGTCCCCATCTTCACTTTATTCAATTAGAGGCGAGATTAAAATCAACATCTCCGAGATGAGCGTCTATGACAGCTCTACAGAGTTATGGGTCAGCATCTGGAATTATATGAGCCCCGAATGAGAAAGAAACGTGCATAGTACTGTAGAGTTACTGCGAAGTTCCAAGGTATTATTAATAACAAACTAGGGGTAAGTTCTCCTTACAAAAAACAGAGGTGTAGACACTGGTATGCCAATGAATGTCACAGAATAAAAATCATTAAAAGGGCTTCTTTTTCTTCAGATAACCTTGGGAGATATATTCTGAAAACACTTGTCAGAGACATGAAGTGCAAAGATGTTGTGAAGTGTGACCTGGTGGGGGTACACTTTAACAATGACACATTGTGAAAAAGATCGCTGGGCATTCCATTACTGTGCCTCATTCAGAGCCTGCATCTTGGCAGAGGCCCAGTGCTTTCCCGAAGATGAGATATCCTGCAGCAGGGATCTCCGGAAAGGATGGCTTAAAGCTGGATTAAGAAACCCCAGGGAAGCCTAAACAGCATGAAATCTACACCACAGGTTTACAGCTCCAACAAAAGCACTCGGTTTCTTTTTATAGCATGCTTTATAATCATGAAGAGGGAATCAAATACATGCCTAATACCAGTGGACTACAGGGCCAGGCTTGTTTTCGTATGGGGAACAATGGCCTATCTGCTGAGGGATAAGAATGCGCTGTTTCAATAAACTGCCCCAGGGCTTTTACATACAGGATGCACATCCCCACTGACCTGTTTATTGAGAGGGTGGTCCTGCGGGCAACAAAATCCCAAAGTTTAATGCTTTTATCTGCTGAAACACTGGCAACACGCTGGCTTCCAGGATCGAACCGGCATCCTGTCACCGTGGATCTGTGGTGGCCTGAGAGGATGACACACAAACAGCCGTGTCTGCAACGCCCAGGGTCACCCTTTACTAACCAAGCACCGGTCTACCTGGAAGAAATGTGCTGAGGAAAAAATGTGTAAGAAATTAACTGGGACCAATCAGAAAGCAGTACACGCCAAAAGGCTTCATCAGGCCCACATTTGGTATTCGTGCAGAATTTTATGAATTCCATCAATTACCAGAAATCCTGGCCAGGACACCAGTCCAGCACAGAACACACACACACAGGCACAGTCAGCCACCAACAAAGCACCTACCTATACTGGGATCACAAAACAGGAGAACTCAACCAACACCGAATACTGAAGCAGATGTGTAAAGGTAGATTAATAACAGTGTCAAGTACAGAAAGGCCTCCAAAATAAGTTCCTACTGAAACTAAACCATGTCATAGGCAAACTTAAATGCAGCTTTTATTTACCAAATATAAGCTACAACAGAGTAGTTTGCCATTATTATACAGTGTCTTAATGCCAGTAATTTGAAATGGTTTTGTCTCCCAGTTCCTTTTCTAATGAACAACCCACCAAAACAGCTGCTCAACTGAGAAGTCAAAGTATAAACATCTCATACGTGTCATTTTTTTATACAGCCAGCCGATATAATTTTTTTCTATCTACACAGTTGAGTAAATGTTTTTCTTTTAAACATCTTCTCAGCATTTTAAGCTCAGACAGGCATCCTTCCTGAAGGCGACCTCAGTTCATTAATGTGCATCCTAGACCGCAGCCTGCGGCAATACTGGCTAATTCACGGGCTCCCAGGGAGCTGCCTGCTGTGTGAGAACCCTCGTACTGAAACAACCAGACTTTAGTAAGTATTCAGCCTGCATTTGTCCCTGCAAACAGCTCACCTGGAAATGCAAAGACTGAGCAAGAGCAACGATTATGCAGGATTAAAGAACTCCGTTCATGATTTCGCAGGAAAGCGTACAGTTTATCAGCTTTTAAGCCATTCACACCACCCCCAAAAAAAAGCAAACGTCCCACCTTTGATTTGAAATATTTTCTCCCCAGAATCCACGCAGGTGATGTAGATCGCATTTTCCATATCGGTGGAGGAGGCTACGTACTTCCCATCGGGAGACACACTGCAGGAGGTCAGGAGGCCATCGTGAGCAGCCGACCACTGTAACAGCAGCAGGAGTAAGCGAGGGCTACCAGCCCAGCAAATCCTCCTGATGCTACTCTTATTACAGCTGGTTTAACGGTGGGCAAAGAGCTATACAAAGTGCTGCCTTTCAAATCTATACACGTGGCCGACCAATTATTGTTTGTCATCTGTGATCAGTATCAACTCAACTCTGAATTAAAAGAGAATCAAGCTGGGTCATTACTTAACAAAGGAATTGGAATGACCTACTAGAATCTCTCCTGTTTTCATGTCCCAGGCTTTCATCGTCTTATCCCAGGATGCTGTGATTAGCCTGAAAAGCAACAGGTGAAACTACAGTGAGACTTTTACAATCTGGTTATACTTCCTCTGTGTACAAGTTCACCGATATACTGTATACTGTACATCAAGACAGGCGCCCACACTGGAATCCGTTATTCCAAAGATTGTATCCACACGCTTTCTTTAAAAAATTGAAGTGAATACTTTCCTCAGCTGGGTAAAGGAAAACACCTTGGTTCAATGAGCTATTTTGATTCAAAATGGATTGACTGTAAGATTTAGCATCGTCCACCAATGTGTATGCATTTAATTTCAGTTTTGGTGAAGGCGGCCTTCCCAAATTTCCTAATTTTTCCTAATTTTCTATTAATTAGATAAGATGACGCTTTGTAAAGAGCTAATTAAGAATCTCTAAATGCACTTCAGTTTCTCTAATAATTAAAAATGAAAACACACAGAATACTACATTAGAAACAGAATTAGGTAAACAGGAAAAAGAGTGTATATACAGCACTGTAATGCAAATATGCACAAAGACAAATGACTACATTGTTCAGAGTGCTAATATTTGGTGTGTGACCCTACTGCTTTGTACAGAGCCTGACATTTTGTTTTCATGCTCCCGTATGTTGTATGATGAGTGGCAATCGGTCTATTATGCTGTTTTTCCCATGAGCTGTATGCTCAGGTCTATTGTCTCGCCAAAGATGCAACCCTGCCCGGTTAAAAGTGCTCTGCTGGGATTGGAAATGGTGAATCAGAGTCTGTTGGTAGCCAGGGCACATTTGAACTGAAGTCCCTGACACCCTCAGCTGAGCTGCAGCCCCACACTTATATTGGTCAAGCACCATGCTATACTGTAGCTGTTATATACTACACCGCTCTCCAGTCCGGCTCCAAACAAAACATCGTTAACAATTGTTTCTTGTCAATAATCTACAAGAAGCCCAGACTCAGCTGCGAAGAACATTATTTTTGGTCTGCTTCTTTTCCTCAGTCTGTGTCCTTTTCTTCCAACCATCCTTGTGTTCTCTAATGTCCACTCCCCCGCAAGGACTGCGATGGTAACAGGGTGCGCAGGACAGACCAGACTTCCCTTCCTCCAGTGACGGCCTTCAGCTCCTCCTGAGGGATTCCCCAGTGCTCCCAGGCCAGCCGAGAGACACAGTCCCTCCAGCGAGTCCTGGCTCTGCCCCTGGGGCTCTTCCCTGTGCCCCATGGGAGGTGCCCTGGGTGCATGCCCAACAGATGCCCGAACACCTCCCCTGGCTCCTCCCAGTCCAGAAGAGCGCTGACTCTACTCGTCTGAGAGCTCGGCTCCCGGTTCACCACCACGGATCTGCATCCTACTGATCTTGCAGAAACATTATCAGCTGAACAGTACTTGCACTGAGCTCATTCACAAGATCACAACACCCGTGCAGCGAGTTTTATCTGAATATTTAGATATCACATTTGGGTCATTTAAATTTTCCTCCACCGCTGTTGCCATAGTCAGCAGTGTCCGTTTGACACACTCTCTTCAGGGTGTTGCCTATGGCCCAGGTGAACGCAGGTTATCCTCTTTCAGTATTTTGAACCTTCTGAACCTTTGAGGATTTTGAATGGATCAGGTCCCCTTGTAATCTTCTCTGTTGTAGATTGACAAGGTTTCATTCTTTTAGCCTTGTTGCTCTTCACTGGACCGATTCCAGAGGAGCTATATCTTTTTTATAGCATGGAGACTAACATTTTACATAAAACTTACTTGGCGCAATTAGACTGGTTAGCCAACACAACACTGCATTAGGCAACATTTCATTTTAACATAAAATATAATGTTCTATCACTTGTACTTTGTTTTATATACACACTTTGTCCTGTTTCCATAATTGTTTCCAATAATGCATATATATTAGTTTAGTTTGGCTCTACATGCACACAATTCTTATCTCTTAACATTTTATTATTTATATAAGCATAAAATGAGGAAATACTGATGAGGTATTAGGTTTTCCCCAGCTGATTGCTCAATTTCACCTTGAAGCTATCATCATAAATATTGAGCCACGGGACAAATTAATTCCATATTTCAACAGAAAACCCCTTCTCAGGTCCAAGCCACAAAAAAACTGGATGGTGACGGAGTATGAAAAAGAACATGGTCTTTAGATTAAGAGTCATTGGGAATAAATTGAAGAAAAGCAATACAGGCAACGCAACCAGTCCTGCCAAACATAATATAATTTGTTTCCAGGCAAAACTCCCCGTCTGAAGTAAACAGCTGGTTTTATAGTACAGTGTTGGGGCTCGAGCAACGTCAGTAACATTTTAATTACCAGATGCTTTTGTGGGGGTTTGGGTTTCAATTTTTTTCTACGTCTATGAAAGTGATGTATCCAAGGCCGTATGCGCATTCTCTCCTGATGGCGTTGCCAGGCGACAGCGTCAGTGCCAGTGGGGTGCACAAACACACAGGCCTGTAATAAGGGAGCCCTTCAGGAGCACTTTACAAAGATCTGAAAATGAAAAATCACCCAGGAACTGCAGTTTCTTTATGTTTGGAAGCATGCAGCTCATTGATTGGCCTTGAATACTGAAAACACATCCTTCTTTGAGGTGGCTGACCACTTCACGGCCCACATCTAGGCAGAAGTGATGTTTTGATGCTGTTGAATACCAGGGAATTTCACATGGAAAAAAGTTTCCCTTGCGCATCCATGAGAAAACGCTGTGACTTTAGCCCTACAGTTACACAGGGATTAAAGGTTGTAACACAAACGCACATCTCAACCTAAAAGGGAAATTAACTATAGAAATAAAAAAAACTAGTGTAGTAAGAAAGTTATTTGAAATTGGAAACCCATTCTTTAATAATTAAAATCGTGCTAAGCAGTTGTTTTTTAACAGCATTGAGAAATGCACCCTATTTCATTTTAACCTTTAAGAACACAACATTATAATAGTCATCACACTAAAACAAATGAACATGTTAAAGTAAATACTACTTAAGCCATTTAAGTTAGATAGTAAAAAATAGTGCTTGCATTTCATTGGCATTGTTCTCATTTTCTGAGCCATTGAAGTGAAAGTTCCTGAAGAGTACGATATACTTCATGTTTGTAAGAATAGGCGCTCTCCTTGAGTAAAGTAAAAACCTTTATTAGCTCATATGTGCTTTGCTGTGGTAGCTGGTGCTGCTGTCTCACAGCTCTTGATCCTGGGTTTGTGTGTTGTGCATGGATGGCTGATCCATGCAGGGGGGGGACCGTCTTGCACCCAGTCAATATCCTTAAGCAATACTGTAATTGTACCCAGTGGAAATTATACTGTATATTTTTTTATCTTATACAGACCAAGCATGAATATTCATTCTTAGGTTGTGCTCAATAAATTTGTATAGTCTAATATTCCCAATGTTTTTGTTCTGTTGTTCTGTAACATGCTATAGCTACTGTAGTGGCTATGCTCCTTACATTTCTTAAAATGCAGTTATTTTATAACTTGCATTTCATTACTCTACCTCTGAATTGCTAATGACTCTATAATATTGCAGCCTCACTTGTGCAAAGACGTCCTGCTAAATGTCATAATCTTCTGTGATCGACCAAGGCGATCAGGTGCTAAACAGCTCAAACACTGCATTCATTGGTTGGCCCCTAGGACGTGAATTTCTAAAAACATATCCACCTTCTGTCTTTAAAGAAAGCTTGGACTTAAACATACCAGTGCATCACATGTTTTTTTAATTAGGCTCTTCCAAACCAGTGGTGATAATCGGAGTAATTTTTTTACCATCATGTGTCTCTTCACACCGCACGGAACAAGCAGAGTGACAGCAGCACTTTCCTTGTTTTCCCTGGTGCACAGCCCCACCAGGCAGACCTGACCTTTCACAGCATCTAACGGATATTCCATAACAATCCAAACCTGTTTTGGACTTTCAGTTAAAAGCCCCCCAGCCTCCTATCGAATTTTGCCCACCCACAGCACTGCAAAACTCTCTTTTGTAAATTTATAGCTCTATAAAACGAACATCTCAAAGGTCACCTGTTGTGATCCGGAGTCAAAGCACATCCAGTGATTGCCGCAGAGTGTCCTCTGTCAAAGACCAATAAGGGCACTCCACTTTCAGCATCCTACAGCGGGAGGAAGGTGGTGTGTATTAGAGCTGAAAATAGATGTGAGATGATCTGTTCACTCATTCGCTAGGTTCAACATTTTTTTAATATAATTCATTAAAATGTTCAAGTTATTAACTACACCACATTGTGTAAGCATTTATCCTAGCATGAAGATGTTCTAGTCCTGTACTTATGTGTGGCATTGATATGACATCTATTTTCACCATTTGGGATGAATACAGTATTTCGAATTTGAATTGAATTTATCAGTGGCAACAGAAGGTCATGGTATAACATTTCAAAGCTCATACCCACAGCTTCGCAGTTCGGTCGTGGGAAGACGTCACGATTCTACTGTCTTCAAAACAGAAACTGCAGCTACTAACAGCACCGGTGTGGCTTCTTAAGACTTTTATGGGTATCTGCGGAAAGCGAATAGGAGTTTAAAAACAAAGTACATCGCACAGGATGTTCGTTTGCATAGCTCACGCCCTCATCAGTAAACTTTCCTCTCCTGGTCCTGGAGGGGGGTTTCATGCCGACTGAAGCCTTAACGAGCCAGGCTAGATATTTACTAGCTCGCTCTCTGCCAGATCTCCGGGTGCTGCAGCTTTGAAGAGAGCTGACACCTGCAGACAGGACCGCACAAACTCACCCTCCCGTAGGTCCCGGCAGGGGGAGTCCGACGCAACATTTTCGAGACTACGAAGGTAGCATAAGGGGATTTCACAGTAATCACGCCGTGCTTTATGACTTGCCTGTACAAAAACACTTTCCGTGTATACATGTGTTCCTGCGGAGTACTGAATAACTCGAATTAAGCTCACATGAGACAGCTCCTGATGCTCCCACAGCGGCGTCCTTTTGTCACCGTCTTTTGTGTCTTCTGTCGCTTCTTCTACAGACAGAGGGTCAACACTGCTCTTCGCTGTAGGCATTTTCTAAAGCACAACTGCTGTTTGCGATTAATGTGAATATGAAATACCTCGGCACTTCAAGTCGCACGCCTGCGGAAGGCCAAATACTTGTGTTGGTTCCGGCGTCCCGCGTTTCCATGGCAATTACCGTACAGGGTTTTCACTGTCGCAAATATCGGGCTCCTAGAAGCCCTAGCCCCGTCACTTAATGTTCACCAGGGTCCGAAAACAAAATTAGATGCGTTTATATACAGTAGCCCGAGATGTTTATTTGACAACAGTATGAGCAACCTTAACTGCAACAAATCCTACAACACACATCGTACCCGAGTCTAAAAAAGTCTTTGGCTTATGGGCTAAACTTTAACGATTAAAAATGGCAACAACAAAAAAATAAATATAGCCATTAAATTGCGAAAAAACAATGCTTTTTTAACACTGTAGCATTTTCATAAAATATTCGGTGCAAAACCCATTAAAAACCGAGGTGGAAATAGCTCAAGCATGTACCACGCCAGCAGTATGATTTTTATTCCTGATGTGAACCAACCCAGCAGGAGTACGCAAGGGAAAACACCCCCTCTGATGCGTTTTCAAGGTAGATCTACAGCATCTCACCTTCCCGATTAGATCAGAGTGAAATTGTAGATGAACGAGTTCTAGTACGACGTTATCCCAACCATCTGTCAGGGTACAGCACAACTCTGAGGTCAAGCTCAGTTCCCTTTACCTTTTAAATCCATTGTTTCCATTCTTATCAAGGCAATAATGTTGTCATATTGAATTTTCTGAAGTGAATACCAATTGAATATTGATCTTTTCTTAAAGGTGACACCTTAATGGTAAGGTAACAAAAACTCCAAGAGAGTAAATGGTCATGTGTTGCAATTTCACCAACAAGTATTCGATCATGAACTCATTAAAACCTCATTGTCTATGTCCTCTTTTTATAAGAATCTGATATCATCTAATAAGAGACAGAAAGAAGAGGAAAGATTCTTTCAATGCACACATTGTTCAATGACACTGTAAGGGAATTTCCACACACAGAGGTCACACAGAGGTCAGTGGTTTTTCTGCCAGTTTCACCTGTTTCCTGTTCCAACGGTGTCACATCCCAGGTCTTGAATTTTTTACAATTAAGGAAAAGGCTCAGTGAATTAGAATATTACTGCAATTCTCTAAAAACAGCAAACGAAATGCCGAAAATGTTTTTTTAATGTACCATCATTTTAATATAGATGAAGATTTTAAAATCTGTTCAATTTCAGTTACATAACTTCAGAAAATAACTTCCACCTTTCTAGAGGTACTGTCATCACCTATTTTTGTAAAGGTATACGATCACATTTTGTACTTCAGTCTGCAGACTCCAAAATTAAACGTTCAAACATTCAAAATTGTATTTGCAGGGAAAGTTACTCTTATGTGCAGCAGTGGGTCAGCAGTAGAACAATGTGACATAAAACATTCGACGGAATCTAGGTTACATGGCAACTGTGGTCTTCGCAACATCCTCATAGAGGAGACGGGTCACTCTGCACTGCGCTCGCTTCAAGGAACATTGTCATTTCTTTCCTCGAAGGCTTTTAAATCTGTTCAAAGAGACAAGGGGAGAGGGACAGACGGTTTAATTCCAGATTCATTCATTTGTTCCTAGATTGGGGAAAAAAAAACAGTGTTAATCTTCTGGATGTGCAAGGTAAAGTTAACAGCAACCCAGGTGATGACAAGTTACTATACTGACTCTTCTATCATTGCAAAGGCTTGTATAACGTAGGCAGACGCGCTTTGTTTTAAGAGACGGCCTACGTTACTCCTTGCTAACAATCCAGCTCCTGGAGATAGTGCCCGGAACAGGAAATAGGCATCTAGTGGCACAGCGAAGAAACGTCTTCCTGTCAGCTGACTTGCCCGTAAACACACATGCCATCAATCTCATCAGTGGAAAGAAATCAAGTGGTTTCGATTTAAACACCCAATTTACACAAAAGAACAAAACCTTTTCAGCAGCTCCTCGCTCGACAAAGCCCCAGAATCTTTCTCCACATCACTGTCGCTCCCTTCAGAGGCGTCTGTGCTGTCGCTGTCCTCCTCTGCTGGCCTCTTCTTCTGCTTGCCCTTGTGCTTCTGTTTCTTCCGTTTCTTCTTATGCTAAAAAGCCACAGGAAAGACCCCGAGGGGAAAGAAACAACCATGGAAAAGTGCAGAACCATACTTCTTGACAGCCGAACCTGCCCTGAACAGCTTAATGAAGAAGAGAAAACCAGAGATCGGTATTTAAAGAATAAGCAACGTGGCTTACAAACATAATTTGGACATTTGAGGCAAACCTGTTATTTTGTAAAGAAAAACAGGCACCAAGACTGAACCAGATTACTAAACACAACGTAACAACAAAAGCAAAAAGAAAAAAAATTAACTAGCAGAACCACACAACAATAGCCGAGATCCTTTGTTTTCATCTTGAGAATAGATATTTATGTAAGTTGTTTTTACAGCCCTCTTTTCAATTACAAACTTTGTTAGGTCTGATCTTCCAGGCCGTGACCAACACGTGCTGACGTGAACACAGACTAGGGTGGTGTCGATGGCCCAGGAAGTTTTTCAGCATACCTTCTTTCCTTTCTTGTGTTTATGGTCTTTCTTGCCTTTGTGTTTCTCTCTGCTTTTCTTCTTGTGTTTTTCCTCCTTTGCTGAAGGAGGTGTCCAAGAGGAAGCCCCTAGAGGGAAAGAGGAAAGAGGTTTAATACCTCCTAAGAGCTGAATGTTCAGAAGCAGCTGAATATGAGTGGACTGTAGACACACTCCAGATTCAGGTTCCAAATGCTGAAAGCATGCGAAAGGCCACATGCTTACATGCAGGGTGGTTACAAAAACAGGTCCAGGTTGATGAACGCTTGTGAGAGGGCACCCATGCCAACCAATGCAGGGATAAAAGCTGAGAAAACGTCTCCAAAAAGTATTTTAACGCTTGACAAACAGGGAATGTGGGGGGGGGGGGTCACGTTTCATTCTGACAGATTAGGGTTACTATATAAAAACAGAATTGGGAGTCCATGGAAAGTTCCCAACCAGAGACCGAAAAACAAGCTAGTGTGTGCACACTAACTTCTATTCTTGTTACACCCATTGCATGTATATTCCTATATAAATATACAGTATGTAGAGAGGAGGAAAGAGCGCTGGCCTTTAATCTAATTGTCAATTTCTCCATCTAATCCATGTAGTTTGATCGGATCTTCTGTTCGAATGGAGATCCCATACTACCCTTGTAGCCTTCAATACAGTGTGAATGAGGACTACTGACCAGGGGGTAACGGGGGTGGTAGCTTAGGTCCAAATTCCTCATCCTGTGGTCCGCTGTCCTGGGACTGTGCTGAAGATCTAGCAGGAGGGCGGTTTTCCACTGGAGTGGCCTGGATTCCTGCAAGAAAGACGAGAACAGCTACTTCAGCCCGTTTTTATTATTTTTAGCATTTTATTTTCATTTAGGTAAATTCCCTATCGTACTGTACATCAACGCAGAATAAAAGCATCTAGATCCCTCAGACCTTGACACAAAAGCATGACATTATGCAACTTCACACTCTCACAGGCTTCACACATGCTTTTCGGTACCTTGTTCTCTGTGTGAAGATGGCTCTGTTAATCTCAGACCAGGTAATGAGGGAATAGTGCCTGACAAGGGCATCACTGCCTTGACAAGAGCTCGAGAGTCCCTAGGTTGCTTTTCAGTTTCTTGTCCTCTAGGTCCACGCTGCTTCTCGGCTACCTTATTTAGGACCGACTGAGCCTCCCTCAGTCAAGACCTCCTGAGTGCGAGGCGCCACCGTGCCCTCACCAAAACCTCTGCACAAGCACCACCGTAAAAAACTAGTTCTGAGACTAGTCGGACTTTCACCCCAACAAATTACGTTTCAAGATCCCTGATGAAAAAGAAGAAAACAGCTGTTTTATTGTACTTCAGCAGATGCATTTAGAATCCCAGTACACCTTGCTATACCCACTCGATCTAGAACTGCCAATTGTGTGTTTTGCGTGTCTCGTGGCGACAAGCCGCACACAGTGGGGAATGAGGAAGTGTGGGCAGACTCCTCTGTCCCGTCCAACTTTGTCCTTTAACCCGTTAGAAACATCAACAGCCCCGCACCAGAGCTTCGGCACTGAAGTCCGACAGCACCCTGCAGACAGCAGGTGGCGCTGTCACCCCGAGAGCTTTGACTAACCCAGCCTAAGCTCAGCAGGGCTCGGGGCAATCCCGATCCCCGTCACGACCCAGGTTCGAACCCATGACCGCACCAGTCAGACAGACCCAGCTGTGCGTTTCTGAACCACCTGTCGCTCACGGTCAGTTTTTCTTCACCTTGGCTGCCGGGCGGTGGACCAGGAGGAGCAGGGGTCTGGGTCACAGAGCCGGGAGCGCACTCCTCTTGAGGCTCAACCTCATCTTCCTCTTCGTCCTCGTCTTCAGAAGATGATGAAGATTTCTCGTCAGATGAGCTGGCGAAGATAGCCTTAAACAGATCCATCGGGGGTCTGCTCTCCTGCTCCTCCTCTTCCTCCTCTTTCAGCTTAAAAAACAAGATGGAAACTGCTCTCAACATCAAGCTGTATATCCCTAGAAAAAGTGTTCCCCATTGCTGCAAGCAACTGCTTCTTAAGTAAGCACCCAAAGTGTCTTTCAGTACTATCTATCCATTTTCCAACTACTTCATCCAGTTCAGGGTCCCAGTGGAGCAGAAGCCTATCCCAGCAAGGGAGGATGCACGCTGGACCGGATGCCAGTCCGTCACAGGGCACAGACACAGACGCACTTACACCAGGGCCAATTTTACTGCCCAATTAACTATCAGATTGTCCTGAGAGTGTGGGAGGAAACCAGAGCACCCAGAGGTGACCTATGCAAACACATAGAGAACACATAAAACTCCCCACAGACAGCACCTCAGGTCCGAATTTGAACCCAGGGCCCTAGGGCCGAGAGGCATCGATGCTGACCACTACGCCACCAGTCTTTAAAAAAAAAGTCCCATAACTAAACATTCACGTTTAATTAAACATTCTGATAGTATTAACACTGAACTTTTCTTAAACAGAAGTGCAAGAACCATAACTTGCTGAGCTTCAATTGACATGAATCCATTGAAGTCATGAGCGGCCCTGCTCTGTACTCTGCTGAGCAGCAGGCATCACCTGCTCACCGCCTGGGGGTCCGAGGTCTTACCACTTCAGAGTCGGGGTTGCCCGAGCCGGCGGCCCCCGGGGCAGGGCTGGCCTGGACCTCCTTCTCCGCGGTGGCCTGGCTCCGGGCTGCGCTGAGCAGCTCACTGAGGGGGTCTTTGGTCTCGCTGCTCAGGGCGGACACATCCCACCTTGACTTCCTGCCGGGCTGTGGCAGCCTGCCAGAGTCTGCTGCAACACAGGGGCAGAAAGCAGGGGCAAAGAGAGGCTGAGCCGGCACCCCTGCATGTCACTCAACACTTAAAATCTCCTTTTATTGCGTGTAGAATATATCTAATATTACATAACAAAATCTTTTTTTGTGACCTGGCATAAAAACTGCAATAATCTATAAAATGTATTTAGTGCATTTAAGTCTTCATGATGCAATATCTGCAGAAAAGATCTGGGATAGTCCTTCCTGAATTGTTCTACACTCCAGTTCAGAATGTCTGTTTTTCTGCATTCTGGGGCGTCTGTTATTTCATTACTGGGATTCCTCTTTTTTGTTCAGAGAAGACGGATCATTAGACTTGCACAGAACATCAGCTATGTCACCTGGGTTAGTGATGTCATGGACAGACATCCTTCTAAAAATATAGACACCGTTTCAAAAAAGAATGTGGTTTTGCAGAAGAGCCAGGGTATTGTTTTCTTAAAGCAGAATCTGTGTCTACTTTAAAGGATGCATATAAAATTACGTGGAAAAATTAGATTAAAAAAAAAACATGTGGATACCAATATATTTAAACTCAGACCTGAGGACCATTAATTACACACTAAACAACACCATTCCACTGGGAAAAGGCAAGAAAGAAAGCTGCTATCAAGTAGTTTTGGACAGGTCATAGGATGGGATTAGAATAATTAACTTGACATTGGCAGTAGCTGTTTCCTCATCTTTGTCTTAACGGTTGAAGGCGCGAGAGCAGAGCGCAGCAGGACACGTACCCTGCAATGGGCCAGACGCAGGCTGTGCTGGCGCATCTGGTGCTGCTCCCCTGGCCGCAGGGAGGCTGCTCTCCGTCACCGTCAGAAAATTGAACACAGAGAATTTGTCTCTCTTGACCTTGGGGAGACCGACGATTCCCGACCTGAGAGGCAATCAGGAAACAGAAATGATTGAAAGAAACAACATTCTGGTTGTTGTTCCCTGAAATTTACATTTAATTTACATTTTACAGTGCCTTCACAAGGCAGGGACTTTGCTACCAAACATTTTTCCTTAAGCATGCAACACTCACAACACTGTTACTGCCTGTCACAGTTCTGCTGTTGTTTACATCAACTATAACAGAAGTAAATCACTTGTGAGTGTGGGTAATTCATTACAACTTTCCTCATCTCTGATACTGTATATATTAACAAGAACATATGTTACAAGTAAGCAAAGCTGAAATTCAGCAGATGTGAATTCATTTGTTTTGTACCCAAACACAGACTGTGATAAGAAGGCACCGTGCTCCCTAAAGGCAATCGGGACAGCAGGCTTTGTTTACATACCCAGGGTAAGGGTCAGGAATGTTAAATCTCCTGCAGAGCAGTTTATCAGGGTGCCACTCAAATGTATCTCTCGTCAGCTTCCCAAACATTTTCATCTTCACTGCCGCCTCTTTATCACTGGCGTCGTTCTGGAGAAAAAGCTCATTAATATAAGCAGAACTTGCGCATCTCCATCTTGATACTCTCAACACACCACACTGCAAGGCAACAGTAGGTGGAAAATCCTGTCTGGGCTCAGATGTGTCAGATGTGTCAAAGGCTCTCAGGCTGTGCTACAGGATACCAACACTGAAACTACATGTCAGTCACGCCTCTCCAACACTGAAACTGCAGGAAAAGCTTTGCACACTGAAATTCCAGAGCCGTGTTACTGGGAGAAGGGTAGTTGCCTTTAGGAGTCCGGGGCAGCAGACTGTCTTTGGGATGTGTGTGAAACAAGGCTGGAATCTGGAATCCCAGAAACCCCTAAATGTAAGGAACCGTTTTTAGTTGGAAACCTTCGTGGGGGCAGCAGAGGTGGAGATCTGCACCACCACAGAGCCCGAGACTTTCCACACCAAGGGCGTGGGCGGGAACAGCGCCGCGGCGAGCGCACCTCCTGATCGCGCTGGACCTCCACCGTGTCCGAGTCATCCTCCTGCCGCCCCCGGGTGAACCTGCACGCCAGGGTGGAGCTGGAGGGCTTGTAGAGCATGGCGGCCCGGACGAACTCGTCCCGCTCCCGGCCCCGCTCCCACTCCGTCATGCGGGGGTCCAGGCTGGAATCCAGCGCATCTGGAGGGCAACAGCACAAGCGGCCCTTCAGCCACGCTCCTTCCAGACACACGCTGGTGGAGGTGAAGTTAAGGGACTGCTGGCATCCTTATTTCTCACATCATATCCAGGTGGGGCTGCACACTGGTGGTGGGGGTGGAGGGGATCCCCATTATCTGTAAAGTGCTTTGAGTGGAGTGTCCAGAAAAGCGCTATGCAAGATTAAGGACCATTATTATACTGGGGAATGTCTCTGAGGTCTGTGGGCTCTTAGGTCAGCAGCGCCTGCTGGAGGCACAGCTCATCCCTGATCTGAGCTCCCCCGCAAAATCTTCAACTCTGGGCACCTAAGAGCAGCACCTGAGCGGAACTAATCTCCTTGTGAAAAAAGTGGGGGTTAATTCCATACAAAACCCACTAACCTCCATAGTTTTTACTGCAGTCTGCTGAAACTAAGGCTTAATATATTTTCCTATGCCAAGGGCTTCCACCTACATTCATTATTCACTGTCTTCTTTACTGCAACAGCTGAACCGACATCACAATTCAGATAATCTGTCTGTGAATAAGCATTAAAAACTGCCTTTGCATAACACGGGCTGCAGTAAACTGGCGCAACCTACAGATTTCATAAACCCAGTGCCTCCCTCACACAGCCAGGAAAATATCGGTTCACAGATGCCGTAGTCTTGTACCGTGAAACTGACCACAAAGAAAACTAACTTTGGGCCTGTTAATATGGCAACCTGTAGCCACAAACCCATGTATACTGCATACATGCTTTTTAATAATAAATGTCTACATTAACACAATGATGAACCCCTGAATGGTGCTGACTGAAAAGGCAGTGTCACCTTTTTGGCCGTTTTTCAGCTTGGTGATGTAGTCGTCGTAACGCGCCTGCTTCTCGGGGTTTTGCTCGAAGGGCCGGAAGGCGGTGCGGGAGTCCGCCGTGACGCCGTGCCAGGCGCCGAGGGCCTGCTCAGCGCCCGCTGGCAGGGAGAGGCCAGAGAGGGCCTTCTCAGCGCCCGCTGGCAGGGAGAGGCCAGAGAGGGCCTTGTCAGCGCCCGCTGGCAGGGAGAGGCCAGAGAGGGCCTGCTGGGACGGGGCCATGGAGGCTGTCTTCCCCTCTGCCGCCTGCCGGATCCCTGCCAAGCGCTCCTTGTCTCGGCTGTCCAGGAGGTCAAAGACAGAGCTGGGGCCTGAGGACAGGGCAAAAGAAACGTAACAAGCCCTGATGGTGCAGACTGAAAGAGAGAGACCTGAGCTGCATATCTCAGGCTGGTTACCAGATTTCTAATGACTCAAGCTAGTTATTTAGCACCACATACTGTACATAGCTTTTTTCTCAAACGCAATTTACCATGATGGAAGACTGAGAGCAAATCAAGCAAAGACATCGAGAGCTTTGATGGTGGTTTACAGGTGCAGGCAAAGAGTGTGGGAACATACTGTAATGAGAACTGCCACTTGAACACAGTCAGCTGTTGTTTAGCTGCTTGCACTGCTCAAGCAATCACATTTTAGAATTCACACAATCACTGAATCACAGAATCACACAAACGACCATCTTCAACATCGCTCTAGGGTACAAAGCTGCTATCTGACCCGAGTAGGAACACCTGCCTTATTCAATCTTTTTTTTTCGCATGTGTACAATATGACAAAACACAGCAAGAACAGCACATTGTCCTCATCTCTCACACTACAATATCAATCGCATGGTAAGGGTTGGGACAAGAGATAAGTTAAAAAAATGTGAAACCAGTCTTTGAGTCTTTGATTGCATCCTTTCTGTATTAAGCCTGAGAAAATGCACTATATGTGAAAAGAAAATCCCTCATTCTACGAATTTATGCACTGTTTTTACCTCAATAAAACTTAACATTTCAAATGCTACAATAGAATGCTTTTCTCTACCAAATTACAACTCATTACAAAAATTCTACTCCCATACATCCTAAATATGTAGTGAAGAAAGACATTTGGTACCTACGTGTATTGGATCTGATCCTGTTTTTAGCTAAGGAAATTCCCGGAAAAGTAAGCTACAAATGACTGTGGCATGTGAACGCACACTGAGGAAGAAACAACATCATTCTTCCTCACAACCAATGCCTTGGCTGTCTCAATAATCACGAAACATACTGTGAGGCTGAGCCAGCAATAGCGATACCATCTCCAAACACAGCTGTGTACTGGTGATTAAAACCTGTTTCAAGAAACAGTCTGGGATAATTAACTTTGATGATTTTCTAATTATCATTCTGAATTCATGCATATTAAATATTTATCTCTATTTAACAGAATTAAATTGATCCATAAGTGGTATAATAGGGTTATCAGTATAAATGTATAAAAATAATCACTCCTTAAGAGTTAAGTCTTCTTGTTTGTTAATATCATTGTATGACATTCTAATAACTGATTAATAACATGAAATATGCTTTGTCTACGAAAAGAAAACAGCTTATAGAGTGAAAGAAGAATGCAGAAAGTACTTCATTAAAACATCAACATGTCCTTTTTTAAAGGAAACCACCTTTTTATGGTGATTTATGGCAATGGGAACTCAAATAACCACATTCTCAACCGGAAAACAAGCATACATCCCATTGGTTCTGCTGTCATTAAATTCAGAATCTGTGGACATTTGAAATGCATGATTACATTTATCAGATGCCCAGAAAGAGAGCTCACACAAAGTATTTCTCTAGCAATTTGGAAACCCAGACAGTATATGTGCTTTTTTCTGCTTTCAAAGGTACATCATAGATCAGCAAAAAGCAGGTTTCAAGGAAGGCTCAGTGAGCTAACCTGGGTCGCCATGGTGACCTTATAGATCATGGGTGGTCAAATAGTTTCTTTTAAATTATCATTTCACCAGATAACATAATCCATTAAAGAGTTATCTAACTGGTGCTGACAGACTCCATTGAAGAGGGTTCTTCAGAAGAGCTTCACACCCCCTCGCCCACCAGGGGTCCTTTCAAACAGTGAAATCTGCTGACAGTGAGATTAGACACTGAGCTGCAGGTTTCCAACTGATGATAAAAACCGCAGCGACCCTGCGACCCTCCTGCCCCCCCACTAGAGACAGCCTCACTCTCACTCTCTCGCACTGGAGCTGCTCCGGGATTTCACCAAATTTACACTCCAACCGCAGGACATTTATCGATTCGTCAGAGCACTAGCTCTGTTACAGTACTAGCTAACTGCTCCTTCGGTCTCTACTGGGAAGAGCTGTTGCAAAACAAACCTTTCAAAACAGGTCGAAAGAAACTAGCCTTCAGTAATGTTGAGCTCTGTGTGTGCACCTGACTGCACCTACTAACATCAAATTAATCGGTGTGTGCCGAATTCAGATAGTTGTGTAATCAGCAATGGTTGTTCAGACTCTGTAAAATAACTACACCACTGGGGAGACATTCACAATACAGCAGCACTGAAGCAGCTATTAACCCCGCTAGAAAAATAATTGTGGCCGAACAGAGAGCAAAGAGAGGCTCGGTGCTCATGCATCTGCAAACAATGAGGTTTCAGTTCGGCTGCTGTTGAAAACCATGGGGTGTGTCACACCAGCCAGAGCACCAGCAGGGCTGGGGAAGGGTGAATGCTCATACCCAGCAGCCATATCACCCTGCAACTCACCACTGGCAGCCCACTGAAGCTCAGCAGGTGTGAGCCTGGTCAGTACCTGGATGGGAGACTCCTGCGAAAAACTAAGGTTGCTGCTGGAAGAGGTGTTAGTGGGGCCAGCAGGGGGTGCTCACCCTGCAGTCTGTGTGGGTCCTAATGCCCCAGTATAGTGACGGGGACACTATAATGTAAAAAGGCACCGTCCTTTGGATGAGATGTAAAACCGAGGTCCTGACTCTCTGTGGTCATTAAAAATCCCAGGACGTTTCTCGGAAAAGAGTAGGGGTGTTACCCTGGCATCCTGGCCAAATTTCCCATTGGCCCTTACCAATCATGGCCTCCTAATAATCCCCATCTCTGAACTGGCTTCATCACTCTGCTCTCCTCCCCACTGAGAGCCTGTGTGTGGGGAGCAGACTGGTGCATCATCCAGGTGGGGCTGCACACTGGTGGTGGTGGAGGGGGTCCCCATTACCTATAAAGCGCTTTGAGTGGAGTTTCCAGAAATTAGCTAAATAAGTGTAAGCTTATTTAGATGAATAAATAATTATTCATCTCACACATACAAATGGACAGAAAGCTGAGGTCTGTCATTTGTGCTGAATCGAGCAGCGCAGCACAGCTCACTGAATGGAGCACTGGGAAAGGCGAGATCCGATTGAAAGAGGTGGACAGACACTTCCCATACTCACATGGGAGCTGCCCTGCAGGAAGGTAACACCAGAGGTGGGAATTCCCCCGGAAACGAATAAAAATAAAAAAAAAACAGCAGTGGAAACGAGTGCAAACTGAGCAAGTCTCTCCCAACAGCGGGAGAAGAAGCGAATGTCCGCACTTGCCGAGAAGGACCTAAAACGGCTCCACCCACCTTGAAGCGCCGACTCCCCCAGGAGCTCCCGTCTCCGGGCCGCGTCGAGCTCATGCCGCCCCTTCTCCTGGGCGCCCTGGCACACCTGCCCGGTGGAGGCCTGCAGCGCCTGCACCACCTGAGGGCTGGCGCTGGACACGTCCAGGACGGGCCGGAAGACATGGACGGGCCGGAAGTCCCTGGGGAGGTCCGGAGGAGGGTACGTCTGGGGCGCGGGGAAAGAGAAGCACAGGGGCCAGAGGGTTGAGAGATGAGCTGAGCGGGAAGACGCTTCACGAATTTACAGATGAACACGGTCTAACCCAGTGTCATCTGCTGAGACTTGGTCACAGAGGTCCTGCGTTCCCCACACCTGCAGTCACCTGTGTTGTCTTCACCTGAATGTTACCTCTGACCTCTCATCTAAAACGTAGCTATAACAACCTGAAGGATCAGCAAGCTGGATATACGGAAGTACAGCTAATACTAGAACCCAGAGGCTGTGCAGGCAGATGTGAAACACCTGGTCAGCACTGAGCCACAGGTCACTCTGTTTATCTCATCTCTCTCGAAGAAAGGGATACAAGCATTAAAAGAGACGGCAAAAACAATGAAGAGAATGTGATACGGAAAATATAAATTAAGATATAGAAGTTATTCCTGGCTCTTTAAGCTACCGTTATCTCTACCAGAAGCCTGATTTGCAAAGTCATGGTTAACCACTTTAAACCACTACCGAATTTCAGGCAATACTTTCAGCAGGAGTGAAAAATAGCCTAAAACAACTGTAGGATACTGGTGTGCAAACACGCTCACACTCACAGCTACACCTCCAAACACAGTGCAGTGTTGCAGATAAGACAGGATTTACACCATTCTGGTAGGGTGCTAAAATTGTCAAGCTGGCTAGGAATTACTACCTCATATTTACACACATCATGCTTTAATTACACTCCACAGGGATGGGATTCTCAGCAGAGAATGGAGATTGAGACTATGAAACAAAAGAGAAGGCGACAGCCCTGATCAGTGGCATTTAAAAGCCTTCAAATCTTCAGGAGATTAGCATTCAATTCTCCTACTGATGACACAATAAAGCAAACATTTACAGGAAAACAAACCAGGAAGTGAAAAACCTACCGGTTTGGAAGGCTCAGGTTGTGAAGCCAAAGTGAAGCCATCCAAAATTTTACCCACGTAAGTAACATCTTTATGAGATCCTGCAAGGAACAACCCAACAAAACGACACATTGATTTTTGACAGCCTTCTCTCTGAGCAAAGCACCACCTTCACCCAATCCGCTACTTTCATAATAGCAGAAGACCCAAATCTATGAGTAAAAGAAAAATTATATTTCAGATTGGACTTTTGAAGAAAGTAGGAAACATCTGTCACCCCAGCTCTGAAAACCGGGTGCAACTCAGGGTTAATTCTCAACATTACATTTTTTAGAGTAAATTAGTTCCTGCAAATCTCCTGATTTTATAAGGCTAAGAAAACTAAAGCGGTAAAATAAAGATTAGTTCTGAAATCCTCTTTTAGAGACTGACAGTGTGATATGCAGAACTAGCCAAGAACAGACATTTATTGAAAGAATGGGCCATTTCTGTTCAGTAATATTATGTCTCAGCACCTGTTCCATGAGAGCATTATCATCCTCTTCTAGTGGTGTGACAATAAACTTATTCTTAAGAGTGCTGCATCTGGGAATTGTTTGTTAAAGCCAGACACAATGGGTTCTATTTAACTGACCTAAATAGGAAGAGATCTCATTTCCCTGCTACTTTCGAATTTAACTGAAATAGAGAAGATCTCTGCCTCATAACAGCATGAAACAGAAGGCCTTTAACAGCTTTTGTCATTCTTTTTAGTTGCTAACACAATCGTTCTTTATAAAACTAGAGATGTTGGAAAAAAATGTCCATGTTTAGTGAATGGAATGCATATTAATTTCAGGAGGGACAACAATTTCCTGTGCGTATTAAAGCATCTTCCCCTGATCTATTCCAAGTGCAGAAATATTTGTCCGTTCATACCCTTTTTCTTCCCGGTGTATTCCTGTGGTGCCGTCCAGCCAAACAGCCCGTCTCCTGTCTCTTCTCTAATCACGCTGTCGTAGCAGTTGAGGGAGTCGCTGTGATAGATGTCATCGTCCTCCTCCTCCAGAGCGCCCACCCCAAACGCCTGGGCATTCAATACACACAACCGTAGCAGGAGGGTGAGAGGACTGTCAAACCTGGCTCTATCATACATCTCTGAGCTCCTCCATGTTCACACTCCCTCCTGTAGGCTCCGTCAGCTGAGGATTTATGACTAAATCTGTCATAAAAAATCTCCTTTCTCTGCAAGTGTATTGCATTTGACTGTTTCTATATGTTCACATTTTGATATAATTACATTTTATGAGCATTTTCAAGAAAACCTAAAGTACTGTTCAACACAGAGAATTAAATTTAAGAAAATCACAGCTAAATGACCTAGTAGAACTAAAAGTTTACAGCAAATATGTTGATGTCGCAGTGTCTCTAACAGATCTGGGCTATGGATTTCACAAACTCAAAACGCGAGAAGCCTCAATCACCCACTGTTAGAAGACTGGTCACCAGCAGGATCTGCTCTCAGATTTCGTCTCAGATAGAGTTCGACTACACTACTGAAATAAATCTTAAACTAAGATAACCTGGAACTGGACCATTCAATGCCTTATAGAAAAAAAATTACACTAATTTCACCAGGAGCCATTGCAATTCTGAGGAGGGGAGTTATGCATTGATGCAGAGTACTTTTAGTTAGAAGAAACCAGAGAACTCTGAACTTAAAACATACCACAGGCCATGGGAGTAGTCTAATCATGATTAAGTATTGCATCTATCAATGTATTGCTTCAGACATTCAAAGAAAAGGTCATGCATTCAAACATACAGAAAGGTGGCAACAGTAAATCCACCCAGGCCAGAGAATAACCTTAGATAGGATACAAAGGCTTCAACTTATTCCTGGATGCAAGCGTCCAAACACAGGGAGTGTCTGAAGCAACAATGCATTGCTTCAGTATTTTCTGAAGCCAATAAAAACAAAAAAAACAAAACCTATGGGTCTTTAGAGTCCTACCTGTCCCGATACCCCGACTCTCCTGTTGTGTCTCGGCCTGTCCTGCCCCAGCAGGCTGCTCATCCGGTCGGAGCCCAGAGAGAAGAGGTCAATGTGCCCCCTTCCAGAGCTGCCCAGCAGGGCCTGCTGCGGGTTCAGCCCACGGTACCCCAGCCCATGGAGGTCATCTTTGGAGGTGAAGTCAATGGGGGTGACATCTTTCGGAGCAAAAGTCACATTTTCAGGAGCATAATCATCTTCTTCACCCTGTCAAGCAGCAAACACAAAAATTGCAGGGATAAGTGGCAGCCTACATCTTGCCCAAGGTTAATCAAGAGACATATCTCGCCTCAAGGGACCGTGCTCCGGGGAAAGTGAGCTGTTGTTTCTTTGCCAAACATCGACGAAAAGTAAGATAACACCTGAACAACATGTTGTGCAGTAGAAAATGGACAAACCCACCCTCGTTATTGACCATGGCTTTCAGCCTAAGAACCAGTGCCTAAAACACAAATAGAAGCAGTGGACAAGTGTGTACTGTGAATTTGAATGAAACAATATAACACTTAGTTTTAAAAACTGTAACTGAGTAGAACTGGTCTGTCATGAGGAAATTCCAGGTTTACATCAGTATGGTACTGCTTAGGACAAAATAAATGAAAATTCTGTAGTCTCATGACAGCAGTGCTTCAGGTCTAACACAGAACCCATGAGTTACCTCGGAGTTGTCTAAAGTGTCCGGTGGCAAAGCACATCCGTAGATTTTCACACCAGGATCTGTAACAACCACAAACAAAACCTGATGTAACTTTTTTGAAAGAACAAATAGATGCTCACCTTGCAAAAGCGAATGGCAGAACAATAGTGTAATCCAATACAGGACAGGAGCAACAACACAAACAGCAGAAATTACTCATTCAGGTATACAAGGCCATCTTATAATTTATATGGACGCGCTACAGGAGTAATTACTGATAAGACTTTCTGTCATGTTGACCCAAATGATTTGGCTTCCCTCTTCTCCATGTTTGTGTTGAATTCTATGACAAAATAACCATTTTAAAAAATAAAACATTGGACAGAAAACTGTTAAGAACTGTAGGAAACTTTCCATAAAGGGTCATTCAAATGGGCTGATTTTCTCTTAAAAAGTTACAGAATGAGATACAGACAGACCAAATTCCAAGTAATTGTACCCTTTTTTTGGTTGAGACATGGGCCCTTTAAAAATCTGACTCATGACTCCCAAGCCTGAAGTGACTTTATCTAAAAGTCTTTTAAACAGTGGTTAAAACCCATAATTAGATCCACCTTGCTGGTGAAGCGTATCATTTTTTCAATAGTCATACCAGACTCCAACAAAGTCACAGAGAAATTAAACTGCAATCATGGTCTTAAGTATTAGTTTCTCAAGAAGAGATGGTTCTGACCTTTGGTTCACTTTACATGTAATGACCCTACGGTGAAATATCTTCAAACCCTTGCCTTAACCTTACCTGCCCAGCACAACAAGTTCTAAAACAGGTCCCACGTTTGACAGTTCCCTAAGAGAACATACCTTTTTGTTCAGTAATACCCTTTGGGTGTAAGTACTGCAGAAGCAGCTAAATTAATGACACCCAGTAACAGCTTGGGCTTTTTTGTTTCCTCTTGGCTCTTGAAAATCACCTAAAAAAATTTAGCAGCTTACCGGCCCCCTGCTTCCGAGTTTTCCTCTTTACCCTGGGTCCCACTCCCTGACCCTCTTTCCAGCCCATTTTCCTCAGTAGCTCAAACCCAATCGATGTCCTAGGAGGAAAAGAGCATCAGAAGAATAAAACGCAGGAATTAAAGACGCTGTCTCGTGCGTTCGTCTGTTTGGCAGCTGTGACCTGCCACACGGAACCAGGGCGAAAGCCCTCTGAGTGGCAGCAGGGCCCTACTGGCCAACGTCTGGGCCAGGCAGAGTCCGCAGCTCACCTGGCAGGAGTGATCAGGTCCTCCAGAAGTGTGTCTCCAGGGATGGGACCAGCCATCGAGGCCACAGCTCGCGCCTTGTCCCGGATTTCATCCTTCTTGCTGGAAGAAAAGTCGTCTGTGGTGGTGATCTCCCTGGATGCTATCCCGTGCTCGCTTAGGTCCTATGGCACACCAAAAACAAAAACACTGAATAGTTCCGCAGATTGCACAGGGAAAACCAAGGGAACAAACGTCACTTGTGGTGCACTTGCTCCCTTCTTCTTGAATGGTCAATCCTAATGTCAGTCACGGCCAAGGCAGGCCAGTGCCATCTCATCGCCCTTTTCGGCCTGAACTGAAACACGTTCTGCCACAGCCAGTGTCACAAGACCTTTTTAGTATTTTTCACTTCTTTGACCCTGTAATTTGGAATCGGTTGGAGATTTCAAACTACACAGGTCTAAAGAAAATGGAATCAGCTTCACCTTTGGCTGAGGCTCACACAGCATACAGGTGTCCCACCCTCTTACAGGCTCACAAACCTCACACAGCATACAGGTGTCCCACCCCCTTACAGGCTCACACACCTCACACAGCATACAGGTGTCCCACTCACTTATAGGCTCACACACCTCACACAGCATACAGGTGTCTCACCCTCTTACAGGCTCACACACCTCACACAGCATACAGGTGTCCCACTCACTTATAGGCTCACACACCTCACACAGCATACAGGTGTCCCACTCACTTACAGGCTCACACACCTCACACAGCATACAGGTGTCCCACCCCCTTACAGGCTCACACACCTCACACAGCATACAGGTGTCCCACTCACTTATAGGCTCACACACCTCACACAGCATACAGGTGTCCCACCCTCTTACAGGCTCACACACCTCACACAGCATACAGGTGTCTCACCCTCTTACAGGCTCACACACCTCACACAGCATACAGGTGTCCCACCCTCTTACAGGCTCACACACCTCACACAGCATACAGGTGTCCCACCCCCTTACAGGCTCACACACCTCACACAGCATACAGGTGTCCCACCCTCTTACAGGCTCACACACCTCACACAGCATACAGGTGTCCCAGTCACTTACAGGCTCACACACCTCACACAGCATACAGGTGTCCCACTCACTTACAGGCTCACACACCTCACACAGCATACAGGTGTCCCACCCTCTTACAGGCTCACACACCTCACACAGCATACAGGTGTCCCACCCTCTTACAGGCTCACACACCTCACACAGCATACAGGTGTCCCACCCTCTTACAGGCTCACACACCTCACACAGCATACAGGTGTCCCACCCTCTTACAGGCTCACACACCTCACACAGCATACAGGTGTCCCACCCTCTTACAGGCTCACACACCTCCCCTTACAGGCTCACACACCTCACACAGCATACAGGTGTCCCACTCACTTACAGGCTCACACACCTCACGCAGCATACAGGTGTCCCACTCACTTACAGGCTCACACACCTCCCCTTACAGGCTCACACACCTCACACAGCATTTCTACAGAAGTGATGCGATTACCTCTTCATCCATGAAATCTTCAGGTCTCAGCAGCTGTCTGTCTGCCTTCTGCTGGCGTGATGAAACGAATGTGGAAGGTGTCCATCCTAAAAAAAAGGGAGGTGTTTTATGAAAACATGCAATTCAGAAATGGTACAAATGGCATTCTGCCATTTCCATCTACTTATACACTGCAGACACAAAGTAAAAAGATCTGTTTTAAAAGACAGAAGTGTAACTTGAACCATGTTAAAATTCAGCACCACGTGTGTGTTACATTAAGGTTGTTTTGCTTGCACTCCAGGAATACCATGGTTATTCCAGATGAGATCTTTCTTGGATTAATTAACTACTAACTATCAAACAAAAAACATTGACCGATTGGTCTCCTCTGGTTTGTGACCATTCCTCTGTTCTTGTGATCCTACAAGACCAGGATTGAGAATCACTACTGCACATTAAAAACTTTATTCCAATAGAGCAGGCAGCCTCGACATCTTCAACCACAGAAGGCCTGGAGCAAATAGACTATGATCAACTAAATCGTGGTATTCAAATAAGTAATTTAGAGATCATTTGTAACAAAAACTGAAATATCCAATTCAAGGCTTCAGGGACCAGAATTCCCTTCAGAATGCCCTTCATTCAAACAAAGCTTACTTTAACAAGTGTTACTAATATTTAAATAACAAACAAATAACTGGATTGGGGCTCTTCAGAACCAGGACAAGAGACCCTTATAAATAAGAATACGATGATGACGATTGGGGGGGGGGGGGGGGGATTTTGGATGCTGGAGGGGCGGATTTCCTTGTTTTTTGTGTTTTGACACTGTAAACGTCTCAATATTTGTTCCCAAAACAGAACAAAGTATCCCCGACGTCACAAAAGCCACAAAACTCACATCTTTGTAAGCATTTAAATAACATTTTAATAATAGTCATTAACCACTCCAAGAAAGGGACTGATTTTAATTCGGAATCTGAACACAGCTGCCCTCTTGGTTTCAAACCCAGTGGAGGGACAACTGTGGTTAGACTGTAGGCGGTTATTGACACGAGTGTTTGTCCGAAACACCTGCCCCTACTCCAGGAAATATTCCCACACCTTCTTTTGACCCCACGGTGTTGAAGTAACCGGCGGAGAAGCCTCCAGTAAAAGCTCCGTGGAAGCGCTTGTATCGTCCCCTCTCGTCCTTGACCGTCTGCTCCTGAATGGGCACCGGCTTCCTGATGGCTCCATCTGCCCGGGGGGAAAAGGTCGTCAGCACAGTACGGACACAGTCTCCAAACAGCTTCTTCTGTTTCCCTTGTGCGGATCATCCTCAAATCAAACCCATTCAGTTTCTTTGTTTTTCCAGCCAAGAAAGGCCATATAACAAGATGAAGCAGCACTATTTCAGAATTCTAATTTTAATAGAAATCAACGCAGACTGACAATAACATGATAATCAAAATGTTAATCCATTTAACCATTATGCATTATAAATTGTTAAGGAAATAATCACTGGATTGAGTTCTGCTGAGCAATGCTGTTAAATGTTGTTATGTATCATGGAATTGCTGTGTTGCTGTATTGTATTATTGTCATGTTATGAACTCCTGATATGGAAGAGAAAATACGTTAGGGGCAATAAAGGTTAATGTAATCACTACAGGAATTCACGCTGAAAAGCAGCTTATTCACAACATTAGCACCTTGACTTCCATTAACCTTTATTAATATTGAAGAATACAGTGTCCCTTCTGCAGTTTATAATAATCTGCCTTTCAAAGTGTATACTCTGTACTTTGTATTTTATGCCTTAAATAACAGATACAGCAGTTCGTACGAGGCATGCTAGAGGCACCCACTGTTTTCTCTAGGCCCAGATTAAACGCCATCATACAGCTTCTGTTAATATTTTATTTATTGTGTGATAACATCTGGGTCGGAAAATACATATTAATCAACAATGTAAGTTAAAAATGTGCAGTTCGTGTACAGCATAAAACTAACCAGATACTACTTTTGAACGATGACAAAGATGTCCCCTCAAATGATTTTAAATACTATGCTTTTGGAAACGAAGCAAGCACTAGTAAAATGATGAACGGTCAATAGAAACGACGAGTCTGATATTTTATACCTCGTCTTGACTGTGGTTTTTAAAAATGTTTATAAAGAACATCACGACTACGTGAACCGCTAGAAATTTAACTGACTTGCTGCTCCAAACATTTAGAGGCCTACACGAGTCAACAAACTAAAAAACGAATCTACGTGCTTATTATAGTCACAATTAAGCAAAAAGAAACAAGATTATGTTATATTTACCTTCTTCAAAGGGCTCTAAAGGAGTTCCGTAAGAGACAAAATCCTCCTCACTGTCACTACCAGAGGCTGCCATGTTTACACTACTACAACTACGGTGTCCGGTCTAGGTCAAACACGTTTCTGCAAACACCGGCGTTCAAAGACTTTTTTCAAATCATAGTGCGTTGCAGTTAGCTCTTGTATTAACCAGAACATATTGCAATATTTTTTTATTGACATTTTATTTTTCAGAATTAAAAATGTAAAGTGATGTAAGGCAATGGCTTAATAAGTACAGCATTGAATTATTTAGAGGTGTGCAGTGTAATAGTAAAGAAACACAATAGTAAATAATTTTTTTCAGTATGTTTTGGATTGTGTATCATAAATGTGTGTGTTCATCTTAAAACATACTAGAATGTAAGCTGTATTATCCAGAACTGGGAGATATTCCACACTTCTTAATTCTGCGGGGAACTGCAATTAATACGCCAAACCTTTCTGCTTATTTAGAAGCAGCTGTGTTGATCATTTTTAACTTATTGTGTAGTACTGTACAATACAGTACAGTACCTCAGTCAATACAGTTAGCGCCGTTTCATAATAATCCTATTTTTGAAATGCGTTTATGAGTTCAAGAAACTCGTAGCATTGTATAATATCACATATATCATTCATCCATCTTTTTTCTAACCACTTTATCCAATGCAGGAGAGCTGAAGCCAATCTCCACCATCAGCGACTGCAAGGCAGGGCACACCCTGGACAGGACACCAGTCCATCACGGGACACACACAGACACACACACTGAAGGTGCGAAGGTCTTCTAACTGCACTGTGTGGAGCCCGATCTTCACCAGAGTGAGAAGGGTCTGATCACTCCCTGTGTGGAGCCTTAAAGCTCACTCTGAGTTTCCTTGCCAACCTGTGCAATTTGTGTGCTGATGCAGGAGTGATTTGAGTTTACACACAGACCGAGTTCAGGACAACTGGAAGTAAGTAAGGTGTTGTAGTAGCCCCGTCTTGATGAGCAGAAGGCATGTACTGATATATCGGCATCAGACAGGCGGAATAAGAGTCTTAATAAAGCAACGTTACACAGGTGGAAGAAAGGTACCAATAGAAGTTTCCCTTACATGCGCTTCAAATTACATCCCAGAGTCAAAATTAAAGCCAAGGTTCCTAGCTTCCATCCATCACGAGTTTAATTTCAGCACCATCACCTTTGCAATGCTGCTACAGGGAGGAAACCTTCATAAGCCAATTTGCTAGAATACAAACTGCACACAGGCTACCTTATACTTCTAAAAATGTCTCTTTTATTAGGCAGCTGAGCTCCCTTTCATTCTAGCTGCCAGGTTTGTAAAAATCCGGCATTGCTGGCAGTTCACCTTCAGCTGAGGAACTCGAAAACTAGAAACAAGCACGGAAGTACCTGGCCTCCTGGCCTGCTTCCCAGCTCCCCCTCTCTCCTTATTTTGCCCTGGAGAGGACAGAATAATTCTGAGGGGTGACGGGGGAATCGCTCAGTGAGTTTTGGAGCAGACAGCAGTGCATTAGCGAGACGTGGTCTGTTATTTGTTCCCATACTGGAGGCTTTGTCTGCGCTGACCCCATTGCAGCACTCAGTGACCAGCTTTAAAACAGCAGTCTGGCTGCAGGGTAATCCTGCTGGGGCTGTGGTTTAATGTCTCGTCGTCTGGATAACTGGTCTTGATCCTAGTGGGAAGCTCATACGTAACAAAAAGAGTTTATAAATCATCTGAGAAATGAATCCCAGTCACCCCCAGTTAAAAAAACTGTCTGGGAGACTATGTTGTTTTCCAATTAAAGCATGACCCAGACATAAAGTTTATATAAGTTACCTACTCTACAAACACCATAGATTTAAAACTATATATCTGAGGTACTGGGCAAACCTGAATTTTTACAGCAATGTATGAGGTTGACACTTACATCCAAAGCAACTTACATTTGCACCCATCTATACAGCAAGGTATTTCACTGGCATAATTTAGGTAAAACAGCTTGTCCAAGGACACTGAAGTAGTGCCTTACCTGAGATTTGAAGCTACCACCTTACACAAACTTTAATTCTGTTATGTGTGATTTTACAAAAGGGATTCTTATGACGTGCCAGGTTTTGAATTGTATTATGAATGTTTCTCTTGGTCCAATAATAACCTGTTAGCCTTTTAGCCTGTTACCAAATTCATTCATTTTTAGTGTTTAACTGGATCAACAATGTTCATGAGTAGACCTGTCTTTTTTGATTTATGAGTCAGACAACCACAATCTGTGTGCTTTTTATTCCTGATAAGATTTTAAATATGATGTTCTATGATATGGACCTAATCACTAATTCTTAATTACATTTTTTCCTAATTGTTGGTGATAAGAAACCCAGTGTGAATGCAAAGAAGACAATTTAAAGATAATATTTATTGATAATGTCATGTAAAGATAGGAAGAGCCTGGCTAGACTCACTCAATGTAGAAAAAGACCCTGAGTAATTGTTCCCAGAATGTCACACAAATGACACTTCAGATATGTTCTTCTGTTGCTATGCTACCAAATCGCTGATTGTCTTGCAACTGTTTGCTAATACAGAGGGCTTATACAAAATACAAAGCATGAACGTACAGCTGGGATTTTCAATATGTTGTTTTTGTTATTTTTCCAAATAAAATTTCTATTTCTAATGTCAAATTTTGAATAGGGAGGCTAGCACAAAAATGAACAGTATAGGGGGATATATGACCACAGAGACCACATTAAGAAGAAACACAAGTTGCACTGGTCTAATTTTTTTAGTCCAAAGCAGTCTCTTCCTAGGGAAATCTGGGAAACATACTGTATGAACAGGTATTGGGTGAGAAGCTTTGTCACCGTTTGAACATAAGGACAGTCATAAATGAGCACATTTGGTAGTTTGTAGATAATTGATTAAAGGATCTCAAGCTTCTGTTGGGAGAAGCCAGGTTATGGGTTTCAGCAGCATGGCTGAGTAGGTTATATATAGGTTATTTATAGCACTGATATAAATTTGGAAAAGCAGTGGTCCTAGTACAGATTCTTTGAGTCTCCAAAGCCACTGTCACCCACACCAAAGTACTGAGAAAAAACATTCTCTGGGCAGTCTGCAGGACCAGAGGCGAGTGTTTGAAATCACAGGGGTTTTTAACACCTTCCATCTGAAGGGTATTTATTGTAATCTTTTCTTTCTGTTATTCCTTTGATAGTTAATCATTCTGGATCACCAGAATCCTCCTTAACTGTCTGAGGAAACAGGACAGGGCAGTATTGATTAGTTTAAGTATCTGGTAACCTGTGCACCTTTATTGGGATGCTTTGCTTGGCAACAGCCTGGACCATTTAAACACTAAAGTCGTATTTTTGAGATAAAAAAGTTATCTGTTTAAAAAGCCACAGAAAGAAGAAAGAATTTTGGTGAGCGGTATCTTGCATGAAAGATTAGAGAACACTAATGGATGAAGATTAAACTTCATTGTGAATCAACTGCTGACTAAGCTAAGGACAATGCTCATAATCACTGAGGATAACGTAATTGAACCAACACTAATTATACCCAATTCAATCAAAAAGGACAATTAAAATAGACCTTCTCCCTCTCTTACATCAGGATGAGCTGTGAAAAAATGTTACATTTGTCAGCTGATTAAACTGCAATATTTTACATTGTAGTCTGACATTTTCTTAACCTAATCACTGACCAACACACAAAGCAACAGACCTTAATAGTGCTTAGGAACAAGTAACAGGTTTATTCCCTGCTGAAAAGAAAACACAACGTTTCGGCCATGGAGCCTTCTATAGTGAGAGCCGTAATAGTGCTTATACTCCAATTATCTACACAAACATTCTTTTAAATTAATTTTACATGCATTGTTTGTAATTCTATATTCTGTATCTAAAGGTTACATTCAATATTTGAAAAAATCATTTGAGATTTTTTTAACATATCCATTATTTGTTTAAAGTACAGTATGTGTGCTCTTCCAGTCCTCAACGTGGGGTGTCCCTGCCTGCCAAGACATAAATAAACATGTAATCTGGCAGCAGCAGGCGCCTCCGTCATCATACCCAGTGTTGCCTAGTCAGCAGGTAGAAACACAAACTCTTAAACACGCAATGCACCCATGATGCCTACCATTCAATGTTTTACTTCTGAGAACTGTTTTTCTGACACCATACCCGAGGTCTAAACGGCAGGAAAAAAAGGAATTTAAAGGCTGTTAAAACAGAGAGGAAATAAAGAATATCTCTGGGTGGTGTATTTGATGACCATTTATCTCTCTCACTGTATTTCACCTTTCAATAACTGCGTCTCCTTCATGTTGGTAAATCACTTTTAGATACTGGTTGTATTACACTGGGAGACAGCTCTGCGAAGCGGACATGAGTGAGAGGAAGCTATTTGGCTGATCGTGCTCGTTTCCTTCTTGTGGTCAGTACTGGTTGTAACTGGGACCAAACCCCCTCAATTATTAAATCAACCTGAACCCCACCTCACCCCACTCTGGGACAAGGGGGGATTGAAAGTGAAAAAAACGTATCACCAGCACACCTGCTATAAAACCACCTGACTATGGAGGCAACGTGCAAGCTCCACACAGACAGCCACGCCCAGCAGGTAGAGAATGAACCCCTCAGATTGTGAGGGTGCAGTGCTAGCGGACGTACCCCCCGAACGAAAGTGAAGGAGGAGCAAAAACATTTTTTTATTTTCCTACGTAGTAGTTGCGCATCTTTCCCAGGCGGAGCACAGAGTGTGCAGCCTCGTCGCTCATAAACCGCTACTCTCGACACTCCAGTTAGAGATGAACAGCACGCAGGGGTGCTTTAGGATGAAGTCACACACCCACAGTGGCCTGAGGCCTGGCTTCTCACTTCCGCAGGTTAATAGTGAGCCCTCAGCCGCCACGTCAGTTGCAGAGCAAGGTGTTGCTAAGCCCGAAGTCTTCAAACAAACATCTCGGGTTCCCACCCAGGCAAACTCAGCGGGACAGATGTCGTCATCCACTCGGGGGCGGGGCTTCTGCCAGAGGAGTGGAAATACAGATTGCAAGCAGCAGAGCTGTCACTGAGCGAACAGGAGAGAGAGAGACCAGCGGAGAAAGTCGCACCTGTTGAGTGACAGGCTCTCAGCTACAGGACAGGTCTTATTTGAAGAATATCATTTTTGTTGTTGCTGCTGCTGCTGGAGCTGCAGAATGACGGATACTATTCTACCCAACGGGTGCAAGGACAACCAGGCTGGTGACGATGGCTGTTTTAAAAAGGTGAGCCAAAACTGTCGAGAAACTCTTTATAAAAGTTTTTATTCCTCTTCACGTCCCGTCCAGTTTCTGTCGCGGGCGGCAAGACGGCTATCGGAAAGGAGAGACAGCGTCGCAGTTTGCTTTCGAAATCTTGACTTTGTTCATTTAATTGCGGTTGATTTGTGGATTGCCGTTAGGACAGTGGATAAATCCAGCCCTCTCCCTTTCCACAGACCACGAAGCAAGTCCGATTGTACTCTTGTTCTAAACTTGGGTCACCTTACACTTCTGTGTCCTTACGGACAACTTTTCTCCATGACCTAGGAGTCACAACAGCGATATGTATACATGAGACCAAATGTTGAGGTTTATTGTTTTAATCCTGTGTTATGTTATTATTAATACTGTTCCAATATTAATAGTGCGTTAAGATGGGTTAAGATGTATTCGTTATAAACATAATAAAACGGTGGCAATCCTGTGCCACTCCATGTACTGAAATGTGGAAAAGAAAAGCATCCTCAGTTCGGTTCGTATTTTGGTGATGTCACGTCCCCTCCAAGGGCAGTTTTGCTAGAAATGTCCACCTGCGCCCCCGGCCGCCGCGCTGCAGGAGTCGGTGCACCTGTGGCGCACGATCCGGTCCCCGCTCGCAGGGCGTGGTTCGCCGCGCTCCTCGGTCTCGCAAGGTGCGTCGCTCTTTCAGAGGCATGACGCGCCCCAAGAAACGGCATATTCGGGATTCCTTGAGTGACTGGCTTGGCCCCTTTTCTTCTGAGCCGTCCTTCGCAGTGGGAGTTCACTGAAACTCAGCTGGCGGGCGACGCGTGTACGTGCGCCACCTGTCGCGGTTTGTCCTCTAGTTTGGCAGTGCGGTCGGTGTACCCAGGGTGTTGAAAGGACGCCTCAGAAGTTTAGTTTCATAAAGAGAGGGTGGAAAAGTTAATTGAAATCACCACGCACACTTTCCTTGATGTGGATTGGTGGTTCCCGCTGCTGTGATTCTTCTCAATAATAGTTATTCTAGTTATGAATTCATACAGTTATAATTTCATTATAATCATCAAAGTGCTTTTTTCTTGACATAAAGCATGAAATGAATGTGCAGATATTTCACTAGAAGAATTCAAACAAAGATGGATATTATTTATTTTTTTGCAAGCATGTGATGTTGAATGGGTTAAAAAAATTCTGGGATCGGCCTGTTGGCGCATTTCACAGTAACCTAACAACAGTATGGCTGGCTTGTACTGTAGCCCTGAGCATTTGGAGAAAGAAGGTGGCTGGGCAGGTTTTATGACTTAGGAACTAAAGTGTGGGACAGCCTGTTCTGAAGGAATATCGCTGAACAAACTTCGGAACATCGATCTGACCCCATTGTACGCGTTCAGCTTCAGGCGCATTCAGAGCGCCTCGGCCCAGTTGAGTAGCGGGTCACAGTCGAGGTGTATTACAGTTTTAGGGCGGAGTGGCACCTGTTCCGCTTGGCGGTTTGTAAGCAATAGTTAGTGCGCATATTTCTCCCAGTGATTACAAAATCTGGGTTACTAATGAAGTATTTACGGAATGCTGACGGATATCGGGGATTGACAGGGCAAGGGCGCAGGAGTATTTCAGAAAGAACATGCCGGATAGGAAGAACTGACATAGAGAATTATGGATTTTAGATTCCACAGGTTTTTTTTTTTGCTTTCCAAATTCCACAGAGATTACATGCAGTACATGAAAGACACGACCGGAATTATTAAACGGCGCTTATCTTTTTAAGAAGTCCAGATCCAAGAAGAGAAAAGACGGTTTCATATTTTCTGAGGAGAATCATGTGCTCACATCTATTTTAGGGCGTAGGGTAGCTCTTAATTTTCCGATCAAGGCTCTGTCAGAAACGTTTTCACAGTATTGAATATTTCTGCAAACTTGGTGGTGTTTTGCTGAATTCCATATGGCTTCACTGCGTGATCTCACGGAAGTTTTTTTAAAGAAAGCAGTATTGTACTGTTCCTGGTTTAACACAACAATAACATTCTGTTCCACTATCAAACTAATTCTTCTGGATCTGAGTTGCCCAACGTGCTAAAAAATTAAAAGGTATTATGTATTGAGTCCATTTAAATTAAACTGACAAAATATTAGCTCTAGCTTTAGATTCAGTTTTACTTGTGTGTTGTCTTTGGGTGGCCCATACAGAACACACTCTGCCTCCACTGTAAGGGTGCTGCCTTGAGGTAGTACAGAACCTCAGGACACTCCACCATTCTCAAAAGTGCAAAGTGTGAAACTGGAATAACCGGAAACTGCAGGCATATTATTGTGATTTTTGAAAACTGTACAGCCTTCCCGTACGTAAAAAAACAAATAGAAAAATGTTAATTCCATGCCGAAATGAAAAGAAAAGAGACACAATGTGAAGCCAAACACCTGAAGAAGCCAAACACCCGAAGAAGGCTAAACCACGAAAATATTGTGTCTCTTTTCTTTTCATTTCAGCAGGAATAAACCTTTACCTGTTCCTTTGCAGCCTACGCATGCTGATGCAGCTCCCTACTCAGACTTCTTTATAAAAACTAATGCCACTTAATGCTGTCGTAAAAATGGCCTTCTCATCAATGTAGCATGCTCGAAGAAGTTGCTTGGGAATTGACCTTTCGGCATACTACAGACATACTAAATTGCAACAGTGCCTTTTAATTAGCAATACTGCAGAAGAAGGGTTTTACAGGTAATGTTACGGGGACTGAGGAGGATTTGTTAGAGCCAGAGTTCCGCTTGGGTTATTCTTCTGTTCCTGCAGCACAACATGGCTTTGTCCAGTGTGTTTTTTAGAGCAGAGAAAGGGTCTTTTGTTCCATACCTGCACACTGTATGTGAACTGTGTCTGGCATTAGGCCTTCTCCACTTCCTGTACCAGTAACTGTTCCAGGCCTGATAGGAGCAGAGCTGACCCAGAAGAGCACTGATGGCACCTTGTGTGCTTTACAGCAAGAGGCACCATCAGAAGAGACACAAGTACTGGTGCCGGGTGCACATCCAGGTGAAAACCCAGCAGACTGAGTTGTACATAACTGCTGCTTGTTAGGGGACTTGCGTGTCATCTTTTTAAATTCTGTATCCATGAAGGATTCAGGGCTTGGGGAAACAATCCATATGTTTCCCGTTTGAACGTGGGAAGCTGAAATCTGCCTGCTTTTTTTTTTTGCCTTTTCTCCGAAATGCCACAGCCGTGTTGCGCAACTCTGATCTTGAAGCGGACGAATGTGCTCGTTGCGACCCAGACTGATTTGGTCTGGGATGACGGATTGTGCGGTGCGATGCGGTCGCTCTTCTGATTCCTCCAGCCCCCCTCCGCCCCTCACTGTCTCCACTGGTCTCGTTCGGATGCCGGTGAACAGGGCTGAACGTCCACGCGGCTCCTCTTGCTTTGCCCTCACACACACACAGCTCTCCAGACGCTGACGTACAGCAGACTCGGCCCAGCGCCTCCTCAGCATGAAGCCGCAACACAAATTGACAACATCTGCAGTGGCTGCAGGGAGGTGGGCTGAGTTCTGCAGTCTGCCGGAGAGCTGCAGCGCAGTCCTTATTACTGCTCTCCTGAGAGAAAGACATGCAAGTACAACAAACTCGGCCTCTTCTGGTGAATTGCACAGGAACTGAAAAATTAGTGGAAGGGCAAAAGCCCAGTAGGAGGTTTACCACTGAGTAATTATTATTTTTTATACAGTGCAGTAGAGAGTGTGCCATTCTGGTGTGTTTCTTTCATGTAGTCATCTGGTGTTTATAGTTGCTGTGTGCACAGGATTTGCCAGGTATTTAAAGTTTTACAAGCCAGATTCTCTTTTCCTTTTCCTTTAAAGCAAAGTTTGTGTGTCTGTTCTAACTGAAGCCAGCTTTCCACTAGCTGAAGGGGTATAATGCACACCACCAATCCCTTGTTAACAGGTTTGGGGCAGTGTAACATCTTTATTTTTGAATTTTTGTCTGGTTTTAATTGGCCTTCAGACATGACTTTTGCTTATTAGTGTTAATTGCTCCCTACCTCGGCCCTGGCTGACTTTGTTCTTGCTCAGAGTGCTTACAAAAAAATCTCTCGGGCGCAGGATGTGCCAGGAGTCTGTAGTGTGCATTAGTCTTTGGAGTGTAATGGCTAATGGATTATTTTCTCTGATAACAGTGGAACATTCATTGCTAAGAATGTAGTAAACTTTTCATTTAAAAGGGACAAACTGCTTTCTACTCTTTATGTGTACAGTATGTCATTCGGTCTGGCTGAAAGCTGTGTAAAGCCAAAATGAGATGATGCTAATTTCTTTGTGGCTTTAAGATAAGTACAGTACAGCACTCATGTACTCAGACAGAAGTATTACAGTTCTAAGACACGCAGGGTCTGGTGTTCATAGTGGTTCACTCATCACTATTTTTTTAACCCTTTCAGTTGTTACTGTTTTGTTAATAACCAGTTAAGTCCAAACCTGTTTGTCACCAATAGCCATCACATTAGACATTAGAGTTTTACTGAAACATGTTAATTGCCTGAGGAGATCCATTAATGCCTTTCATTATCTCAGTTCACAGTTTGAGTTCAACAATAAACTGTCTTTTCACAATAACAAAGTTAAATTAAGATGTGTCCAAGGTAATGTGAAAGCGCAGTAAGTTGCTGCAGGCAGACCAGCTACATACAGAGTGGATTGCTACCTGCACAGACTATTAGAAAAGTGATAAAAAGAGGCCATTTTGGCACATTTAGCCCATTTGGTAGTTAGCAGTTGATTGATCCAAGGATCTCAGCTGTTTATCAAAGGAAGTCAGGCTGTATCAGCTTCAAAACAGCATGGTTGAGTAGCTCGTTCCACACTCCCACTACCCTTTGGGTAAAGAAGCCCACCCTGTTCTTGGTTTTAAATGCTTTCAAGTTTCGCTGCTGATTATGATTGCCACTGGATTGAATTTGTTGGTGCCTTGGGGGTTTGAGAACTTGAATCTGGTCCCCTCATAGTTTGCTCTGTGCAAGACAGAAAAAGCTGTGTTCCTTCACCTACAGCGGTATACTATAATAGTATACTTTGCTGTAGAAAAGTATTGAATCAGGCATTGATATGAAGCAGTAGCCTACAGTAGTCAACAAGGGTAGGACAAAGGGCTCTGTGCCTATTTCCTTTTTGCATTGTTTGTTTTCTTCTTTCCTGACACTGATTAACCACGACAAGATCTGAACTGGCTTGTTCCTCCAACTAACACTTCTTAGCTTCTGTGTTAAACAGTATGTCTGAGTGTTTGTGTGCTCTTGGAATTGTTCTGACTCAACACATGTCAGCCCTGATCTTCACACACATGCACGCACCCTCCTCAACTGGCTTTTCACTTCTCGTCACATAATTGCAGGTGCCTTCATGTGCGTCTTATTAATTCTTATGAATTAAATATGATCGCATGGAACGTTTTTTCGACATTAGTCATCTGGTGGCAGATATAGTCACACATATTGCTTCATCTAGTTATGTTGTCTGTGAGGGTATATTAGCAAGCAGCTGCTGTGTATTGATGCCAGTGGAAGTTTGCTATTTACGATCTCTGCCCTTCTTCCAGTTTTTAATTAGTCTTTCAAAATTTCTTGTTAAAAGGGAAAAGCAGAAATTCATATATAAGTACATAGCAGAGCATATCCACCAAAAAAAAAGCCTCTTAAATGGGGTTTTTCTTCTTCTAAGAAATCAGATCCATGGGAATGGAAGTCTAAATATTTAGTCAAATAAATGTGTTTTGTCATTGTTAGTAAAATGTCCCAAATGCTGAATTATACCAGAACATTCTGGAAATTTCTTTTTATCTCCTACTGAGAAGTGATGGATGACTCATGCACTTCACCTTCTTTATTATCGCACAATTATTTAATGTTTGTTACTGTGTGTTTACACAACGTGGGTATCAGAGCAGACAGGGGCGTGGATGAACTTCATTGTGAAGCTGCCATCTCTGGTGTCATTTCCTTTATCAGATTGTGGAGCCTGCTTAATGTCTTTTCACACGCTGAGCACACAAATGAGGGGTGAGGGGGTCCCACAGACAGGCATCTTTATCCAAAGGAGGCTGTACCAAGTTAGTCACTCTCCTAACGTGGCCACAATTTTACATAAACTTACTACAGTGCTTCCCAGTTCTGTGTTTTTAAAAAGCCCTGTTTTCACCACTTTGTACACCACGATTATTTTATTTTGTGAGAGAGACTGAAGATACTCTTGTTTCTAGCCACTATGACTGTAAGTTGTTTTAACACTTCACTGTAAAATCCACGGCTATAATAACTTTTATACATAAAGACCATTGAAAATACACTTTATGGCTTCTGTTGGTTTGGTTCTGTTTTTATAATTTGCTACATGTTTGGGGGGAAAATAAATAATCCTCTAATACACTGTATAACTCACACATTACGTACTGTATGCCATGAAGTTTTTCAGAGTAAAAAGGGTTAAAAGTAAACTAAGACGACTGGATAAGGAAGTGACATTATCTCCATTTTTTATTGACATAAGCACAGAGACTCATCTGACAGGTATGAGCACAGCAGGGATGTGTCGAGAAAGAGGGGGAAGAGAAACAGTTCACACAGGATCGCTCTGTCTCAGCAGGCGTTACAGTGATGGACGTGAGCTTTTATGAGCCTTGCAGGATACTGCAACACGCGGGTCTGTCACCTGTCTCCTGTTTTCATTGCTGGCCTCTTGTCCCCATGGCCAGCCCACAGGCCATCACAGATGTGCACCTGGGACTCAGAATCCACATTTCAAAACCCATTTGCTTAAACAGGCTTTATTATTGTGTATATACTAAAATATATTAAACTCATTATTACACTTCAATTGTATTAACGGAATATAAGACATTAGAACACAATACATGACATTTATGAATTATAGATTTGTAGTATTAAAGGTATTAATACTATTAATAGGTATTCTTATTAATAACCTATTAATAAGTATTAAGGTAATTGCATTATATTTATTATATAACCTGAAATTACAATGAAAAGGCTTGGTTAGTGTGTCAAGGGAGTTACTGGTTTAGGCCTGCCCATATAAGATTCACCGCAGCAGTAGTGAAATCAGTTCACCTGAGCACATAAGGCAAGTTACAAACTATTCGAGAAGTAGGGCATGTGGCTCATCTTGCCCAATTTGAAACTAATGCATCCTGGAGTCTCATCTAGTGCCTTATTATTGATATAGGCTTTAATCACATGCTTGGGTAGCTTGTTCCATACTCCCACAATCCTTTGTGTAAAGAAAAGCTTCCTTATCTGTGGTTTAAATGCACTTCCACGTAGCTCCACCCGTGTCCCCTGGTTCCGGTTTCAGTGTTCAGCAAAGAAGCCTGCTGGGTTGACTTTGAGGATTTTAAAAACTCATGGTTTGCGTTCTGTCTTCACAGGGCTGTAACCCCTTTGCCCAGACTGGGCGCAGTAAGCTACAGAACAAGAGAGCCGTCTTGAACCAGCAGATCATCAAGGAGATGAGAATGAGGGCCGGAGCAGAAAACCTCCTGAGGTATGTCCATCTCTCAGCGTGTGCCCAGGGCTCCGCGCTAACCTGGGACAAAAATGTTGTGGGTTTTTCCGAGCATGTACAACACGGTTTGCACGTGCAGAAGAGTACCCCATGGCCACCCAAGTGCCTTGTTTCCTGGGCAGGGGTGTTGGCTGGAAAGGCTTCTTGGACCCCTAATCGTGTTGAAAAGTGCAGAGTAGAATGTGTACTGTGGACTGTGTTTTCATACTTGGACTCTTTGGTGCAAGAACTGCAACATCTCGTTTCTGTAGAAGATGTCATATTGAAGGGCAGCGAAGTGGCAGGGATCTCTCACAGACCTTTAAGACCCTGGGTTTGTCTCTGGGGTGCCTCCTGTCCAGGGTGCAGGGCCCAGCATTGCTGCCACTCTTCCCAGGAATAAGCAGCTTCTACTCAAGGATGGGTCAGTGTCAAAGTGACCCAAGAGAGCCATTTAAAAAACATGCAAGATTTCAGAATCTCACTCTACTCTATGGTGGTGTTGCTGCATTCTGTCAGGAGGGAGTTCAAACTGTAACTGCATTGTCTGTTTTCACAAGAAAGGGTACTTTCTGAAGGAAGGGAAGAATCCACCTTTGTTTTCACACAATGCCTCCTGTAAATAGCACTGTGTTAGGTTTAGTCCTCCAACTCCAGTCTGTTTCTCAGGCTGGGCCAGAAAAATGCATTTTTTGTTCTTGTTCAAAACAGCACTCTGGGCTCCCTGGACAATTTTAAACACTCGTGGGAAGTCTTTTTTTGCCCTCGAGCTCCTCGATTGTGGGAGATGAGATGAATGTGTTCCGGGTTTCAGACATGCGTCTCACATCTGAGGCTGCTCCTTCACCCCTCAGGCACCGTTCATCAGGAGGGGTGGTGATATTCGTGGTGGAGATGTTGCAAATGTGTTCTTGGAGCACAAAGACTGCAGAGCATAAAAACCACGAATATCGATTCAGCCTCATTGTTCCTTGGCTGTGATCAGAAACGTGTTTCTGCAGAAGATGATTTATTTAGAAGGACCAAAGTGAATGATTCTACTGGGTCTGATTCAAATGTCTGATTTTGGAAATTGTAAAAATTGTGCAAAAGCAATGCAAAGTTCACGTCAAAGTGAATAATTAAAAGTCAAAGTAGGTATACTCCATTCATTTTGTATTTGTTATATTTTTATTTGAAGAGGATCTCTTCAGAAGTATAATTTTACAGCAGATTCTTTGTAGTCTTTAAATGGCATAAATGCTTCCATTGTTACTTGGTATAGTATACCCCTTGGAGACTTAGGTTATCAAAACTTATATTAATTCACAGAGCAGGGTTAAAAGAAGCCAGCTCTCTTTATCCATAGTTTCTGAGAAGCCCATGTCTCTAGGGAACACTACCAAAAGAACACATAAGTTAAGTTTGTTTAGGCCTCCAGTGTTAATCTTGGAAGTAACACCCATCATATTGACATTTTTTGGTTTCATTACGTTGAGTAAAATAAGTCATACTTATCGTGCTGGTTTCTGAATGTTTGCTGAAGTATGTATTGCACACACCTATTTATTTTAGGTCAGTATATGACAAATGTGTGTATGTCACCAATAGTTACAAAACTGCGCAAGTGGGTAAAGAGCCTTGTTTAAGTTTACTACAGCAGGGCTTCAGCTGGGCTTGGAACCCACAGCCTTCCGTCATGCACTTCGAACACGGGTGAGGGCCTCAGAGCTCCGGGCTTCTAGTTGTCTGCTGCTGCTTCTCCAAAGTATAAGTCTCAGTGGTCTCCGTTAATCTAATATACACAAAGCCATGTGACTTACTAGCAAATTAGCTGCAGGACCTTAGCTGATTGGGCCATTGCTGTGGCACATTATTATTATTATTATTATTATTATTATTATTATTATTTTCTGCAGCTCCACCTGGATGATGCGACTGTAGCCAGAGTGCACCAGTACGCTCCCCACACACCAGCTCTCAGGGGGGAGGAGAGCAGAGTGATGAAGCCAGTTCAGAGATGGGGGTTATTAGGAGGCCATGATTGGTAAAGGCCAGGGGGAAATTTGGCTAGGACGAGAAACATCCTGGAATTTTTAATGACCACAGAGAGTCAGAACCTTGATTTTACGTCTCGTCCAAAGTATGGCACCTTTTTACAGTATAGTGTCCCCGTCACTATACTGGGGTATTAGGACCCACACAGACCCCAGGGTGAGCGCCCCCTACTGGCCCCACTAACAACTCTTCCAGCAGCAGCCTTAGTTTTTCCCAGGAGTCTCCCATCCAGGTAGTATATTGTATAGCTATGTACAAGAGTTTTTTAATAAACATTCACACACAGAGACAACTTTCAGACAGTGGTTCTTTACATTTCTCACGGTCACATATAAATGTGTTAATTGCTCCAATTCCCAGTGGAGGCACCTTCTTGTCAGCGAATTGACGTCATGTTTTTTTTTTCATGTCAGTGACCTGTTTCAGAGAAAATAGCAACTGCTTGCAATTGTGTGTGAAATTTGACCCCAAATCACATTTCTCAGGCAGGAAGGGGGCTTGTGTCATTCCTGAGGTGCTGCCTTCAAGATGGAGAAGTTACTTCAATAATTAAATTGAGAGGGAAATTTAAGTAGGACAGATTGTGCAAGCCCAGAGTGGACACCCACTACACCCCCTAGAAATTTACAAAATCTTGCCTTTATCTGAAGGACAGTACCTCCAACAGCACACTGTGCCCTGTTTCATACTGGGATCCAGAGGAAAGAGCGCCACCTACTGGTCTCCCATTACCTCTTACAGCAGCAGTGTGGTTTCCTTGGAGGTGTCCCATCGCAGTACTGATCTGGTCTTCTCAGATCTGGTCTTAATGCTGGTGGTATTGCCCATGATGATCAGATAATGCATTTGTTGTCTCACTGTTCCTATGGAAAGAAATAGTTACAGTAATCCCACTGAACCTGTTATTCAAGTTGAGCGATCTGCCCTGAAAAATTCGTCCGGCTCCGAGAAAGAAATGAGAATGTCTGTTTGTGTACGCTGGCTGCACCTTCCTTTAAATGCACTTGCAAAATCAGGAGAGCAAAGCTTTATTGTCAGTCTTCCATAAACCGTTTTATAGTGTTGAAATACTTTTTCTTATTTAGGTGCTGGAATTTTAAATGTGTAGAATATGTATCTACAATGACAAAATGTAAAATAGCACACAGTTAAGCATGCAGAACCTGCAAAAATTATGTTACAGTACAAAGGGTTTCTTTTTTTATTCTTATGAACTTTTAGCATCAGATTTGATGATAAATACTCTTCTTTCCCCCCTCCCAAAAAAAATACAGTTTCATCTCCCAGCAGCATTACTGTACCGGCATAAAGTTTTGAACATATATTTGGCATGCAAGTTTTATCACACCATTGGTATGAGCACACAAACCTTCCTGAAGAACAGAGCAGGAGTGATGATGTTTTATCTGCGTTTGATTAACATATCGCTGACTTTGGAACACTTAGCTTTCAGGCTTCAAAGCCCTTTGCATTCCTTACCATATTTCGCAGCTCTGACAGGCTTTATAGAAAGCATATGTTTAATATCAGCAAACAGGTTATAAACTAAGGACTGCTGACAATTACATTGTTAAAATTATGTTTTATTTGCATCTGGGTAATGTAAAGGTGTATCAGAATTACCAAACATCAGAACTTCGGTACATTATGAAGCCCAAAGTAGCTTATCTGTTATTCAGGGAGCTGTGCAGATGCTTTGAATTCAGAATGTCTCTTTGCACTGCTGTGCTTAGATTTCTGGTCCTGCTTTATGATTGCACTTCTTCGATTTTGTTCTGATTAGTTTGAAGTGGACGAAAAACAAAGGTGGCCTTGATACTCAGTAGCAGGGAGATATGGGACTTCTGTCCTACGCCTTAAGAGTCAAATGCTGTGTTTCAGCAGGTGTGCTGGACTTTTCCACTACTCTTTTAGGACCCCTGGTGAACACAAAGGAAACTGCTGTACTGTACTGGTTTTTCAGCTGGCAAACAAAACATGACTGAAGAGTCACTCCCTGTAACAAATGACAGGCCTGTGATGTCCCTGAAATGAAATGTGGTCTATTTTTAATTACAATCATAATTCTGCAATTTCCCTCACGGGATCAATAAAGTATCTATCTATAAGGAAGGTAGGCTGATCTGTTTAGGGCTGTCTCCATTCTTTCATGCTCTGGGATTGTAACCTTTGATGTTCTTTTACTCTGCTATACTCCATATTCTAGTCAGTCAAGGATACAGCACAGGGTCATGGTGGACAAAAATAAGTCCAGGAAAAAATAAAAAGTTACGCACACAGAGAAAAAATGAGCACATTTGTTAACTGCTTTTCCCCACTGTTCACGGTGATGGTGTTGTTTGTCCCTAGCCTCTGGTGCTTCACTGAAAACTAAACCTTCTGCTAGGCTCACTGACATTTTAGGAATTGAATTGATGTTGACTTTGTTGGACTCATATCTGTTGTTCCTTAACATAAGCTTTCTGTACATTGCAAGCGGCTGGAAATAAAGGCGTCTGCTAAGCAAATAAATAAAGGTTAAATTTTTATTTGTGGCTGAAAGTTGGCTCTCAGAGAAGTTTCAGGACCTGCTGCCACCTGATTGGGTTGGATAGCGGCAGGGACGTTCCCTGCTCTTCCAGTGCTCCGTTGTGCTCCAGTCTCCTGACAGAGCTAGATCCGCCGAGCACATCGTCCAACAGATGTTTAGCAAAAACCTCAAGCAAACCGCATGAGAGCGAGAGTTCAGGAAAATGTTGACCTTGAGATTAGGAGACATACCATTTGAAGACTGGCATTTATTTCAAGGATCTAGCTGGCTGGGACTTAGCTAAATTTTGAAATCCCGGGCCGGCAGGCAGTTGTTTATTTGACTTGACAAGGTAGTTACCTAGGGAGATGTATAGTTAAAGCAGTGGAAGACGTTTACTTTTGATTTATTGGTTTCTGTGCCTTGTTCTTTCAGGGTGTTGTCATGAAACTGCATTTTAATGGGAAAAAATCCAGTAAAGACTCCGAAGCCTATCAAATCCTGCACCTGGTTATGCTTTTTTCCCCTCCCCATCAGGAATTCTATGAAAACAGAATGGACAAGGGAACGAGAGTGCTTTCTGCTTCAGATATGGGTTAAGATAGGGAAGCAAATGTTTCAGTCATTTCAGATGAAAATTTGCACAAATGTGCAGTGCAGTGATTCATGTCAGTGTTGACCACGTTTAGCTGATTTGCCCGGCAGAGGATGGCAACAATGAGGTTTGTGAATTCAGTTGTTTGGTCAACCCCGAATTAAGGTGAAGAGCAGGCGTGATTCTGGTAGTGAGTTAGTGGGCTAACATGGTTACTGCGGCCCCCCCTTTAATGAAGAGTGCCTGCTGGGCTGGTGCCTGCTCTGGCCATTGTGAACTATGAACTGTGGTAGGTTGGTTTTGACAGCTTCCAACAGGTGTTTGAAATTTTAGGTTGCTGTGCTTGGGATTCTGTTACAGACTGGCTGCCAGTAGATAAACTAAGGTGATGGTTAAATCATCGAGTTGTCAAAACAAGTGTGAGTTTGCCTCTGGTTCTTCCCTAACAAAGGCCAGTTTAGTGGCTTAGTCTGTGACGTAAGAGCCGCTACCCTCTGTGATGCTGCGTGATTTCTCTGGGTTAGTGGTTCTGTGCAAGCAGAGCACTCAGGCGTGACCAAGCCTGTCTGGCATTCACAATGTTGCTCTTAATTTGTACTAAAGAAAAATGAAACGGGTATACAATTATATAGAGGACTCTGCAGCTTTACCCAGGGGATAAAGTTCTGTTGAGGTCCCACACGAATGGTTCAGTAAGGATTCAGTTCTTCCATCTTGCACCCAAGATCTTTCCAGAAGCAATCGTTTGATGAGAAGGGAAGGAATCCAAGTAAAATACTCTCATTAAGGAGGACATTTCTCAGGAGAGCACCGATCTAGTGTGATTTATTAATGAGCCTGTTAGAAATTGAGCCTACTTCTTGGTACTTTCTGAAGTATGTGCTTAATTCCTGTCCTTTTGGTTCCGGGTGCCTTGTCAGTAGAGAGAACTCAGTGACATTCTGCCATTCTGAATGTCTTTCTACAGTATCTCCTGTTTCTCATGGGAACAGCTGATTTTTAAAGAAACAGGTATTAAAATTTCAGTTATGTTCCGGTTTAACAGAAATTCTAAACCTTGAATTGTCTGTGCTCAGCACACATCTGGCTCACAGCATATCTGATTTCCAAAACAGATAAGCTTGTACCGCACAACACACACCTTATTTCAAACTCATTTAAAATGGATCTGTTGGTTGCTTGTGATGATTCTCTTGTAAATAATTATGCTTTTAAAGAGAAAAATTAACTGTTATTCCTTAAATTGTGTACACTTATTGGATATTCAACACATCAGCAAATCTCATTGCACAAGTACCTCCTTACCCTGTGCTCTCTTTATGAAATATATTCCTTCTTGTGTAATTTCATACCCTTTATCACAAAATGAAACTCAAAGCATTAACATACTGTGCCCATACAGAAACTGTACGAGAAATTAAAAGTTTCCTAACTTGTGGTGGCATTAAATCAGATGACAGACAGAGGGGAGAATATGAAGCCTATTTCGATGGGGAGGCAGCGCGTTCATTCTCATTATCTGCTACAAGAACCCGAGAAGCAAGAGCTGCTTATCCTACAGCTTCCTCCTGCCTTCCTTGGCGTTGGCAGGGCTCTTCTCCAGAGGCAGGCCCATCCCATTCAAAGCCTCACATTTTTGTTCTCTTTCTTTCGCTTTGTTTCCAGGGCAACCACCAACAACAAAGTGCGGGAGATGGTGGTGCTGGAGCTGAGCTACGTGAACTCCAACCTGCAGCTGCTCATGGAGAAGCTGGAAGGCCTCAACAGCTCCGTGGAGGTCTACCAGAACGTGCAGTGAGTCCCCCGCTGCCCTGGCTGTGTCCCACCCGTCCTCTGCGCAGTCCCGCAGGGAGACACTGCGGTGAAGCAGCAGACGCCTTCCTTCACACAAAATTGAGAGGGTTTGGGATGATTGAAATATCCCGGCTCGAGTGCCTCCATGCAGCTGCAGGACAGAGGGTTGCAGAAACTGTGTGGAGCACTGTTGACAGGTTTCAAGTGGTTAGGAGAGCCTGCAGGCACGTAGCCTTGAGTGCCATGTCAGTTTTGCACTTTACTGTAATCCTTTCCCTGTACTTAAGAACATACATTATTTTTGGTAAAACAAAAGCCTCATGGCAGGAACCTTTTCTATAGAATTTCTGTGTTTTAGGGCAAAGTCAGAGTCATATCTGACATGAAACAAGTCAGAAAGCACAAATTAATTTCAGGATTGGTTCTTAAAATCTTGGATTTATGATGGATTGTGAGACCTTTAATAATAATAATCTTAATAAATTGCAGCCTTAATTAAATGTTAAATGTAAAACCTAGGTATTGTACTGGGATGCCCTATCATGAAGTTGGCATGCTGCAAAATGAGGCTCCAAGCCTTGGCACATTGACAAGCCATGAGGCAAATGTGTTGCTGCTCTTGCTGAAAGAATGTGCAGAACAGGAAGGACTGGTTTTCTCTGTTGAAGGTGTTGGATCACAGTTCATGTGTTTCTCAGCTTTAGGAGGTTCAGGTGTCCAGCTCACCTCAGCGAGCACACTTGGTAAAGCTGAGCAGGATTCTGCCACTGGTCGCACCTGTTTCTTCTATGCCTAGAGTAAACACAATGTTTTGTACAAGAGTACATGCACTCTTGTGCTGTTAAAACATCTAAGTGTGAAAGAAAGTTCTGTGTTTTCTATAAGCTGGAAGAGTGTATTTTTTGTTTAGATATAGAACAATTTTGTTAGATTTTGGAGCTGGGCATTTTGATTGATAATACTATTATATAATTTATGTGTGACTGGCAGCTTTCTAGATGTTTTTTTTTTATGGGACTGAGCAAATCTTTTAAGTTTTATTCCTGGAGTTCATATTTCAAACAAGGTCTGTGTTTTAACTACTTTTTTAATTAACATTAATTTGCAAGTAAAAACATTAAGTAAAGTCTTGAATTTGTGAAATATACTGCATGAAAGCAACTGATAACACTGAAAGAGATTAGAAACAGGCTCCTGTTTCAGGGTGCCTACTGGCACTGTTAATGTTAATCTGTTTTTACGGCATCATTTAAACATGATATTCACAAGAGGAAACCAGCAATTTCCCTGTCCAAATGGCACCAGGAAGGCAGTGCCAAAGCCTGTCCTTCAAGCTGCAATTCAGACGGCCCATCTGTATTCAAGGTCACGCTCTGTGAAAGCACGCCGGGTTTCCAACGGCAACCGCAATGAAAAGAGTGATTAAAGCTGTAAACGAAGTGGCCGTGACGTTCAGTGAAGGAGCACCAGTAGCCTGGCAGCGCGCTGGCTTGTCGGTCTGACTCCTCCTGTTGTGGGAGCTCCAGGTTGGCTGACTCATCCTCACCCCCGCCAGAGCCCGTGCTCGCCACTCCTGCCGCCAAGAGACAAGCCTTGTGCACGTTCACTGAGCACAATCCATTGGTCTGTTTTACCACTCCTGTCCATCTGGCATGGCCTGGGTCACTTTCCCATACGTTCTCTCTGCCTCTCTGGGTATTTGTGAGAATAGTCAATGGCATTTGCCTGCAAATATGTGACTCAGCCCCATTTCTCTCCACAACCCTTTATTCAAGCCATCAATTTACAAAAGAGACACCCAAATCACCAAGTCTTCACATCTCCTGAGACACCCACTTACTTAGAGGATCACAAGCAGACTGCAGCAGTCTGTTCTTGGAACAGTTCACATCTATTTGTTTTTATCAACAGTCTTATAAATACTGGGGCCATAACATCGCTGTACAACAACACAGGCTAACGACGGCAGTGGAAGTGCCTTCAGAAGTGATTTGCACTTTCAGGGAGACTTTGCCCATAGAAGACCAGGGTGCCAGGAAAAGTGACTTTTAAGAAGCAGTGCATTCCAGTTACGAGTTACTTCTGTAATAGATAACATTGCAAAAATATTCAAAAATAAAAGAGCAGTTGGAAATTGCTCTTAAGAGGAAATGTATGTTTTACATGGTAACTACACACACTGCATAGATCACTGCAACTGATGGCTTTTTAATATTATTCCTGTAAATGTTAAACAGTAAGTTGTGTTACTAATGTTACGCACGTAGCTTATAACTGTGAAAGTCACTTCAGTCAGCACTGTGGCTGACTTCTTGGGGTCCAATATTAATTTTGTCTTAAGGACCAAACTACACCTTTCATCTTGTGAGTATGTACTCACAGTAATGTACTTTTTTAAAATATTTACTGAGCAGTTAAGATATTTCTTTAATAATATCTGGACTACTTCAAGTTTTTATCCAAGGATTTCCTTACAGAGGAGTAATCTGAAAATATTCATCTCGTTCCAATGCATCCAATTTCTTCCCCCCCTTTTCTCCTCCTACTAAATTCACACATGAGCACATTCCCATATTGCACAAGACTGAGGACTGTCCTGTAATTTCAGTGCGTACCTATGTCATGTTGTCATCTGACAGGCAGAGCCCTGGTATCTGTAGACTGTGTTCCCCTGGACTGGACAGCTACAGCCAGGATAGCCAAGGAACAAGTTAAGGCTTGTCTGAATAAATACTACAACAGGCTATTCTCTGTGACAGGAGTGCACGGTGGAACTGCACCTTGATTCACGTATATTGGAAATGTTAAGCAGGTGCTGTACATGATGAGGCATTTCATTTTTACACAGAATCATAGCAGAATGTTTCTTTACAATCTTTGAATCCTTGAAAACAAATCTGAAATCTAAACTCTCTTAAAAATATAAAACCTGTCGCCTAGTATAACATTAAAATGCTGACTAAAAACAAAAGCTTAATTAATAACATGCTGATATGATACATTAGCATAATGGTACAGAATTCATCCAGAACTGAAAACTTTAGTTAGTTAGTGCAAATTCCATGAAGGCTTTCTTGTCATAGAAATCTTTTAGCTCCTGGTAACACTAACTCACTTTTTTTATGCAGCAGGTGACAAAAGGTTCACCTTTAGATAACCCATCTACAGCTCTGTAGATTGTGATTGTATTCACTGATGAATAAGATCAAAGTTAGTGTCAAAGTGTCGTCTATTGTTCCCACGATTCCCACTATTGTTGTCCACTTTGGGGCAGCCACCAAAGTTCTATGGCCCCTGGCCAGCTGTGTCACCTCTTGGGGTTACTAACATTTGGTTATTGCAAATTGGATTTGGGTTTGGTGTCAGTTCTCACCTCCATATTTGTCTTACTGATAAAAGAGTCTTTCCCCTTTCCTCCCGACATACGATCAGAGGTGTGGCAGCAGAGATTCTTGAGCACTTGCCAGCAGGAACCCCAGGATATTACATGTCAATCTGTGTTTGGGAGGGAGCAACATATGTAACACAAAGGAATCCTTGTTTTTGAGTCTTTCAGAAGAGTAAAGTGAGCTGTTGACTTGTTTCTTTAATAAACATTGACCAAGGTGTCACGGTGGTGAAGTGGTCAGCATTGCTGCCTCGCAGTGTTGGGGCCCTGGGTTCAATTCCTGGGGTGCTGTCTGTGTGGAGTTTGCATGTTCTTCCTGTGTCTACACTGGTTTCCTTGAGGTGTTCTGGTTTCCTCCCACAGTCAAAAGAAAAACTAGGTAGGTTATTGGCTTCTAGGAAAATTGACCCAAGTGTGAGTGTGTGGTTATCTGTGTGTGTGCTTTGCGATAGACTGGTGTCCCATCCAGGGTGTAACCTGCCTTGTGGCTCCGGCTCCCTTGTGAACCTGCATTGGATAAAGTGGTTAAAAACGGATGGATAAACAATGATGAAGGCCCATTACGAGGACACAACAGTTGTGTTCCAAAGTGGAATAAATTGTGGGGATTTAAGAGTTGAAAGGTCTTCACAAGACTGACAACTGGATAAACAGTGGTTCACAGATACTCCAAACATTGCTGATCCAGCAGCTCCCCATTTAGCTTCTGTCAAAGAGATGGGGGAGAGATATACTAAACTTCAGAAGCCGAGGATGAGAACGAAGTCCAGATGTGCCTTCTTTCCTGGAATCTGCTCCAGTGTGCCCAGTCCTGACAATATCCTTTCACACCAGATAAGAAACTGCACTTGTTAAGCATCGGACAGCAAGTTCCAGTTTATGTGTTTTTCATCAAGTCAGTGCTCTGCAATGTTTTTTTCTGTTACGTGTCAGTGAAACCCTGTCCCACAGCAAACCTTATAATCCTGTGTGAAATCTCACCCTGTATCAAAGCTTGAAACCGTAAAAGCAAACTTGAGACCATTGCTTATAATATGGAAATTTGTAGGTACTCACAACAAGCAGCACTGCCAAGGAAACCTTTATGGTAGATTTTCAATTTTTATAATATTGATATATCCTGCATGGTGCTCTTTATTTTTTGTATTTGTCCCTGTCCTAAAGAACACACAAACGAATTGATTTGTGTGGTTGGATTTATGCTCATGGTTCTTTAAGAAGTCTGACCGCGGACGGGTGTTGAGATATTTTGTTGTAAGTCAAAACAAATGAGCTAGAGGAACTGGTGCCATGTGGTTAGGAGCAAAACACAGCTGTGTCTCTCTTGTGTCACAGTTTCCAAAACCATAATGGCTTCACCTTAACTGAGGGTGGATAAACAACCATTGTGTGAATTATAATATTTCTTCAGGTAAAGGTCTGATCAAGACCAAATGTATTGTAACGCTTACGGCCGACAGGCTCTGTGTAAGAGCCGGCGTACCAGAGCAGGTGACGTCACCGCCCTTCCCTGTGATAGCAGGACTACAGCTACTGGGCTGTAGAGAGATCTCTCTTTAGCTCATGGGGCTAGGTCGCTGCAGAGAGACGCGGAAGTCCCGGGTTCGAGCCCCGGACAGTGTGGGGCCGGCCTGATGCGGCAAGGGCGCCCGCCTGAGCCCCCGTTGCGTTACAGTATGAAACGAATCCCTGCCTAACAAAAAATGAGTTACTTTTGTAAATAAGCATACGTTGATATTGCTCTGCCTTACCTATGAAAATCCGCACAGCTTGCATGCTTCCAGCTTCATCAATCCTTTAACCTGTGTTGATTTATGTTATCTTTTTTTCTATGTGATCAGAGAGACGTCCAGCATTCCTCTCATCCCACTGGGACTGAAGGAGACCAAAGAAGTGGACTTCTCTGTTCCTTTCAAGGTATGGGACTGCTGTGAGTTTACCCTTGAGATGACAGTGTCAGCCACGGTTGGCCATAAATACATCTCTCTATGCTATGCTATCTGTTCTCTTTCTTTTTCTTTTTCTTTTTCCCATTTACAACCACTTTTTGTGCAATATATGCCAGGGACCTGTGCAATACATTTATATTTATATCTATAGTTACATCTATATTTATATTCATATGTGTGATATGAGTGTGATACGATTTTCTGTGTACTGTTCTGTTCTAGTTTGTTCTTGTGCGTCCGGACTGTGAGTAACTCTTGTATTGTATTGTATGTATTGTACTATTATTATATAATTCGTTACACTGTGGCTGTGTTGTGTGTGTTAAGCTGCTGTTGCACTGCAATTTCCCTCACGGGATCAATAAAGTATCTATCTATCATCTATCTATCTATGTTGTTCAGAAGCAGGCCATGCTTTAAAAATCCATCCAAAACCAAAGTATTATTTATTTCTTGTTAGAATTACAGCTGCCCAAATGCATTATCTATGCAGAAGCCTTTTCTTTTGAAAGCTCAGTAATATAGAGGTTGTCAGTAGTGTTGTGTTTATTTCTTATCGTCATACCTTGTCTTGCGTATCTCCTTGATTTACACCCTTTATAAAAGACAATTGCAGGCTAGGTTTGCCATAGTTAAGGCCATCATTATGCTGGGTCTAATGATAAGGTATCAGGTTTCCTCCTCCATTGCTGACGGCTCTGCTGTGAGAGCTTTCCCGCATGTGCTGCAGAAATGCTTGGCAGTGACTTGCACAAGACTTGAGCTTCCAGTTAATTTAAAGACTGTCTGGGCGTCTAGTCCTACATTCCAGATCAGAGAGCAGAGTGAGGCATTAAAGCACAAACTGGAGCAACACGTTATTAGCACAGCAGTCTGCCTCTGTTGCAAAAAACATTTTCAGTAGTTGGGTCAGATCCTTAATAAGTCCGATACCGTGACAAACTGTGTGAGAGGTTGTTTGGCGTGACTCATCTAGCTGGGGGTCCAGCAGGCTAACTGTAAGGATGAGAGTGACCGACCCCCCCCCCCCATCACTTCCATGAGGAATGAGCCAGGGAGCTGCTGCAAGGGTGGAGATGGGGCAGTGGGAGGGGTGCAAGACAGATGTGCAAAGGGAGGCAGGGAATATCTACACACTTAGGAGAACACACGTGAGCAGGACTACAGTCTGACCTTCCTGCCAAAGTTCTGTAATCAACTCCATTTCTCAGATGTTTCAGGTTATTGTTGCAGCACTTCTAACGTGCAGGTCTGCTCCTGCCAGCTCATTCCATGTGGTAACCTTTCTGTTTGCCATTACAGGACTTCATTTTGGAACATTACAGTGAAGATGGCTCAAAATACGAAGAGGAAATTGCAGACCTTATGGATCTGCGCCAGGTGAGGTTGCAATTCAAGTCCTGACAGTTTTGTTTTTATTCTTAAATGTTCCTCGTGAGTTTATCCATCCACCCATTTTCTAACTGCTTCATCTAATACAGGGTTGCTGAGGAGCCAGAGCCTACTTCATCATTTTACATAGTATCATAACTGGATTAAAATAGTTGGAAGATTCTATCATATATTTAATATATGTATGCACATACATATTCTGTGTATTTTCTATACTTTTCGTTTGTCTGAATGGATGAGATCCTAGGATCAATTATACTAACTAATAAATAGGCTGGATAACCTTTCTGGCGTTCTCATATGTGCGGCACAGTGGCGCAGTGTCACGGCGCCGAAGCCCTGCATGGAGTTTGCACGTTCTCCAGGTGTTCCACGGATTTCCTTTAGTTGCTCTGGTTTCCTTCCATATTCCAAGACCTGCTGGAAGTCTTGACTTCTGGGAAAATTGACCCTGGTGTGAGTGTGTGTGTGTGCCCTGCAGTGCACTGGTGTCCTGCCCGGGGTGTATCCTGCCTTGTGCCCGATGCTTGCTGGGATAGGCTCCGGCTCCACCCTTGACCCTGTATTAGATGAAGCGGTTAGACAATGGCTGATGGGTGTTCTTTTGTGTCCTTCGGAATTGACCCTGACGGTGTCTCTTGGTGTCCGCAGGCCTGCCGCACCCCCAGCAGGAGTGAGACTGGAGTTGAGTTGCTCTCCAGCTACTTCAGCCAGCTCTCGTTTGTGGAAAACAGATTTTTCCCACCTAGCCGACAGATGGGAATATTTTTCACATGGTATTCTGGTCTTTATTGCTTTGTGATTACATTTACTCTCTTAAGCTTTCACTTGTGAGAAATGGTTACACACAGGTGCATATATACTTGACAAGCCTAAAAAAAATGATTTGTAGTTTTTGTGTTTTTTTTTGGGGTATCATTATTAGGGATTTGGGTAACATAGTATTCACAAGAATGTACCTCCAGTGGGTTTACTAGAAGTTAGATCTAGTTTATCAGTTCCTGATGGAGCACAGTTCAAGCCATGTTCTTGGCTGAAGCCATCGGAAGCTTGACTTGACCTCAGCCGTGCCTCCTGGCAGGTATGACTCTTTCACCGGAGTGCCGGTGTGCCAGCAGAACATCTCCCTGGAGAAGGCCAGCGTCCTCTTCAACATCGCAGCGCTCTACACTCAGATAGGCACGCGCTGTGACCGCCAGACCAGGACCGGCCTGGAGGACACCATTGATGCCTTTCAGAAAGCCGCAGGTACGCTCAAAGCTTAAAGCTCAAGCTCAAGTAACTCCCTTTACTCAACATGAAACAAGATTTCGCAGTTAAGATAATCTATAAATCTTGGAAATGCTAATTAGAATTTCATTTATTCTGTGTCTTCTCATTTCCTCTTATTGTATTCTTGAGCTATCTCTTATTGTGTTACACCGCTCTGGGCCACCAATAGCTGAATACAAGCACAGTCCTATTTACAGATGAGGAAGTGAGGGGGATTTAAGGTTAATAGTTAATGAAATGCCACCTTTTGGTAAATGATGTTGGCTTTGTTCTTTTGTTCAAATGCAAATGCATTTTAGTAGTTTGTCACTGACTTTTATATTTATATGCAGTACTCACTATTAACAATGAATGCAATCAGCAGGTGTCCTTTGTTTCAGATTGATTTCTTTGTGGGTTAGTTGATTGGATTTTAGATACCTCATAGCCACAAATGGGACCCCCCACAGCTTCAAACAATAAGACACTACTTTCTATGTAACAATACCTTGATAACGCAGATTTTCACTGTGCTGAAACTAGACTAATGGTTGGAGCAACTTGCTCTACTGGTTCCAATAAAACTAGGGGAATAAGGAAGGTTTGGTTTGTCTTCATGTGATGAATAAGGAAGGTCGCACTTTGTTTCCTACTGTCTTTACTCATGCAAAGTTGTTGTGCATGAGAAACAGTCTATGCAAAACACACTGGTATCAGGTTCATGCAGACAGTATTGACTTTGTTCCCCGTTAACAAGGAATTTCATTACATCCTGTTATCTGAAAAGATGTTTTAGATCCAGCTTTGAAGTTAATGGCTAAAATAACAGCAGTCATTATCAAACTGTACAACAAAAGTCAGGCCTAGAGGTCCACTATAATCCTTTGCTTTGTTCAATCAGCATTAAGACAAAGCAGAGGTAAACATTAAAGGTTTCACAGAAAGCAAGTAATGTTTCTAAGTAATAAGTAAATAAAGTCAATAAAATAATGATAAAGGTTACATTGCGGGTAAAATCCAATAAAACTTTAGATTTGCATGCGCTTTAAGTATTTAGTTTGGCATCTAAACAATCAGGAACTGCACAGGTGGTGCTTTCCTTGTTGGGACAGTGTTCCTGGTGTTGCCTTCCTTGATTTTAGCATTTTATGCTTCTGATTAATAAGGAATTCAGTGAATGCAGAAGAAGTGGCCCATGTGTCAACAGGCTTTATCCCCAACTTGTAAGACTGGGTGGAATCCAGCCTCCTCTGTTTCCACTGTGTGAACTGAGCCCGACGTGCTGACAGACTTGGCCGTTTATGTTGACATGTCAGACAACGCAGGAAAGCAATTAAAAAGGTGGAAATTTGCTAGGATAAACTACTGTATGGTTAAAATAATAGAATTTAAATCCATGGATGTCATGTTAAATTGTATAATGCACACTGAAGGCCTCAGTCAGAATATTTTTGTACAGTTTCGTTCACCATGTTACATTAAAGATATTGCTGTGCTGGAATCAGTAAAGGGAGGATCCAGCAGAAAGAATTCCGGGGCTGAAGGGACTGAGCTACACTGAGAGTCTGAAAGAACTGAGCCTTTGTAGTCCAGAACAGAGACGACTCCGAAGGAACCTGATCCCAGTCTTCAGAATCCTGACAAATACCAGCCAGAGGATTTCTTCAGAAAGGACAGCGAAACAAGAACCAGAGGACGCATGTGGAAACAATGCAGAAGTGCATTTAAAACTGATAGCGGGAGGTCTTTCTTTACCCAAAGGGTTGTAGGAGTATGGGCCAAGCTGCCTTGCTATGTTGTTGAAACTGACACCATGGTTTCTTTCAGTTTTTTTTGGATCAATTAGCTGCAACTTACCGAATGGGCTAAATGGGCAGATTGGCCTCCTGTGCTCCGTAACCTTTCTAACGTACGTGTCACCCCCTCAGGAGTCCTCGGTCACCTGAAGGAGACCTTCACCCACACTCCCAGCTACGACATGAGCCCTGCCATGCTCGGCGTGCTGAAGAAGATGATGCTGGCCCAGGCTCAGGAGTGCGTCTTTGAGAAGACCGCCCTCCCTGGCATCAGAAACGAGTACTTCTCCCTCTTGAGAATGGCACAGGAGGTTGCCAAGGTATGGAGAGCCAGTGACTGAGATCATCTTGGGTACAGCCCCAGCTACACCAACGAGCACTGCTGCTGTTCTAGTTGATAGTACATCAGGAAAGAGCATTTACCCCCATCAGTGACAGAGCTCAGATGAGTTAGTGAACCTACATGTGATAGGTTTTCACATTTGTGATGCACACTGACCTAAATTATGTTCTCTATGCAGAATTTTATGTACTTAGTCTATGTATATAGTCACCTGCATTGTCAAGTTTTTTAAACTAATAATAATAAATAATAAATAATAACAGTTTTTTGATGTCCCTCAATTTTCAGTGTATGGTTCAGTATAAGAAAAACAGTCCAGCTTCCAAAGCATCATCTGATCTTTGTAAACGAATCTTGCTGTGTAAGCTTGCTTCTGACCTTGAGAATGAGGATTATTTTATGTTACGGCAGAATGGAACAGAGCAGTTTTTTGGCCTGTTGGTTCAGTCTGACGGTGCTGTTAAATTGCCGTGTTTTTCTCCTCTGATCCTCTCTCGGGGCTGTAACCTGTCCGTTGCTCTCGCAGGTGGCAGAAGATTACGGTCTTGTGCTCCAGGCGATGACTCAGAGTCCAGTCAAGGACAACGTGCCCTTCTTCTGGTCGACCATGGTGCAGGTGAAGATGAGCCACTACCGCGGCCTGGCCCATTACTTTGTGGCCACCGCGCTGCTTGATCATAGACGTAAGCACCACAGCATCGTCTTACTCACCCTCGTCCTTCTGGTGTGTGGTTTCGAGCTGCGCAGCAGTCTTGCCATGACAAACCTGTTTGCTCCAAAGACCAGTCCTGCTCCCTTCCATCATGGCAATTTCAGTAGTGTTGCAAAATACATGAAAAGCTTTATTCTTTCCCCATGTAATATTTTTTTTTAATCAACTGAGATGAAACTGCTAGGAAATAATGAGCAGTTCGTTCTGTTACACATTGAGTCAGTTTTTTAGGGGCTTATAACCGGTCTCTAATAAACCAGACTGAAAGAACTAATCTGCTTCAAGCATGTTAACTGTAACATCTTTAAAAAGAAAAAAATAACAGGCTTTGTCCTGAAGGATAAAAAGTGCATCTCTGCCTTTTCATGTGCATCTCCTTCAGTGTGTGTGTCAGGTGATACCACGATCTCTCAGTTTAAAGATGGATTAGCTGATGCCTGTCTCTGTTGTGTGTCTGTGTGCTCAGTGGGCCCAAACGATGATGAGGACCGGCAGGAGAAGGCCTTATCCCAGCTCTATGACAGCATGCCTGAGGGACGCTTGCCTCTCGACATCCTCAAAAGCAAAGATGAACGCACGTTCCTAGGTAAATCTCCAGCGATTCGGACATCACCGCAAGCATGTGATGTATCTCTGGGGTCTGTGCTTGTGGTCTTGGGCCGCAGTGCTCCAGTGTCCCGGCGCGTGTTTTGAGCGCCGAAGGGCGTGAGGTGCTGCCAGAGGTTCACACGCCCTTCCTCCAAACTGCACTGGGCTGAGTTTGTGTTAAAAAGGAAAAAAAAGCTCAACACAAATGTTCCCAATTGTGTGTGCGTAGCAGACAACAATCAGCAATTCAGTCGCATCATCCAGGTGGGGGCTGCACATTGGTGGTGGCGGTGGGATTCCCCCTGGAGTGCAGTATCCAGAAAAGCACGATATAAGTGTAAGGAATTATTATTATAATAATGACCAGTCCAGCCGTGAAGGTGTGTAAATTCAAGGTGTTGTACTTGTTTTAGTGAACGACAGCCTTACAGCACTGTGACAGCGGTACCTGTGTCCTCTCCCCAGGGAAAGCGCACCTCCGGAAGGCCGTCATGGGGCACGAGGAGGCCCTGCGGGTCCATGGCCTGTGTCGGCACCTGAAGAAGCTGGACATCCTGCACGAGATCCTGCAGGTCAGCCACCGGCGCTCGGCCGACAAGTACTCCGCCTACGAGACCGGGGATGACTTCGTGGACTACATGGAGGCGCCTGACATCATCTGTGAGTGTGAACTGAGGCGCCCGCAAGGGCTCCTGCGCTCGTGCGTGTGCAGCGCTGTGTGCGGATTCGTGAAGGGTTCACTACGTGGACAGCGTTTCTTTTTCCTGGCAGGGCCACGACAAGGCTTCTGTCTAATATTTATGTTTATTATCAATTTGCTTTTGTGTGTTCACTGTAGGTAGATGACATGATAGTCTTCGCCATCGTTTAAGTTTCATTTTTAGAGTGTTGTATTTTGTTGATCGTGTGGTGCCCGTTCTTGAAGAGCTGTACTATATTTATAATATTATTTGTTTTTCATCCTCAGCAAAAACAGAGCAGAGAGCTGAAATTGTCGTGCCCTTTTCTACAAAGGTGAAAGTCAAAGACTTTTTCCAAAAGCTGGTATGTGGGTTACTAATTCCTACAAATAACAGGGCTCTTTTACCTACAACTGGTTAAGTGCTTTATTGGAAAACAACACTGAATTATTTCAATTACATAAAACACACTACTGAAAACTTTGGTGTTGTTTTTTAAAACGGCAAATCATACGTTCTTTAAGTGGTGCACTACTAACAATATTAACCAACTAAATTTATCTTGATGTTCACTTGGTATGGAATGTGGAAGGCATGACTGTTTCACCTGTTAATAGTTGAAAAATATTGGTCTCTTCTAAGTATTGTTGGGCAGATCCCAACGTACCTGGCACAAAACCATGCCACATTTATGATAAATACATTCTTTGAGATCATAAAAATATTTTTCAATTCAATTAACAGATGTTTACTTTGGTTCTAAAGATGTCTTAAAGGAGGAGGACAGCTTTAAGTCTTAATGTCTTAAAGCTGTCAGATGCTTTCTTTCTTGAGTTGTTTCCATCCCTAATGTAATTCTCCAGTGTTTCTGAGAGGAGCGTCCTGCAGTATTTGGTTCTCTTGACTGTGTGATCCACAAAACCAACTGGGCTCATAAACACCTTTTTTTGCACGTTTGGAAGAATGCGCTGTAATAAATATTTTTGCTTCAAAACCTTTAAACCTTTAGCATTATTTCAAAATGCAGCAAAATCCATCTAGCTCGGGGATCAGATTCATGCCACATTCTCTTGCAGACTTATGGAGTAGAGTTTACATAACCAAGAATGCTTTAAATGAATGATAATGTGTTATCTTTTGATTTTTATTTACTTTTCAATCTTTGGGGCAAGAAAGGCTACAAACTGTGACATATGCTGCAGTAATGCTCATAGTTAAAATACTCTGTCTATAAATAGAGTGATGGGATTGTGGAGACATTCAGTGTGAAGGTAAACCCACACTGTGTCAGGTCCTTCGGGCTTGTTTGTTTGTGTTTGTCCACCTGAACAGATTCTGAATTTAGCTGACAAAACACCACAAAAGGAAGTGAACTTTGTAATTACAGTTTAATAGTTTATGCATGATCAGCTTTTCTGCATCCTCAGTTATGAAACAATGTGCAGGTGTGTTCCATTTCTATTTATAAAAATGGAAAAAAAAGCTACTTCTTTCCAGGAATGGATGTTTCACTTTTGCAATTGTTATTAAACCCTTCACTGCCCTGTTTTTAATATTTAATATGTATTTACCTCGGCATTGCTAATGTGGAAGGTGCCGTGATAAAAGAGTCATGTACTGTAGGTGTAGCTGTAGGTGAGATGAGTGAGCTCTGGAGTCATTCTTTCCCAGTTCCCTGAAGCTACTCCAAGGCCATACATGCCCGAGATTTCTTGTTTGAGTTTGTGTGATGTCAGCTGTGCTGACAACTGTCTCTGGTTTCCAGGGCCCCCTGTCACTGTTTTCAGCCAAGCAGAGATGGACAGCCCCTCGGACAGTCCGCCTGCGCGCAGAGGATGGCGATCTGGGCTTCACGCTCAAGGGGGTTTCACCAGTGCAGGTCCAGTCCCTGGACAGCCTGAGCCCTGCGGCTGTGAGTACCCTTCTGTCTGAAGAGCAGCGCACAGAAACACCCCCTGAGCAACTCGGGTCACAGGGCCCACATGTCAAAACACTTAGGTGCTTACATTCCTTCTGCTTCCTGTGGGGATATAAGCACCTGTTTCTTTGTAAAATAGGACCCATAAGACTATTCTGTAATTTAAAAGCTTCAAAACTATTAATTTTACAACTTTTCCAACGAGTATTTTCTTAACGAAATAGTGAAATAGTGAAAGGATGGTGAAAGCAGTGTATCTGCAGTCACTTTACTGCAGTGGTGACTTATATTTTCAGTAGCTGCTTCCCTGTGGAACTCAATTGCTTCCTGCACTGACTTCTGAGAAAACTATTTAACAAACAGAATCCCGCTCCTGTTAACAGCATTCAGCTTTACTTGCAATTCTTGGGGTATAAAGCTGAACTTTAAAGTGATCTTAAAACTAAGACCATGGGTCATATGTGCAAGTGCACAAGGGTACCTTGTAAGGCTGTCTGGGGAGAAACACAAGTTCCCCTTCTTTTGCTAATTTAATTAAACTTCTGAGAACTGTACTCCTGTTTTTTTGTGAGAATGCTCATTATAATGCTAGCAACAAAGAGCGGGTCCTAATTAAAACCAACAGGCTTCATGTAAAGAGGGATTACCAAGATTATATAATGGCTGTACTCAAGTGCTTACGCTGTGGGTGAACTCTTTAATTATGAGTTACCAGACAACATTTGTTTGACCGGCTTTTTTTTGCCTGAAAAAAAAGAGGAAAGAAAAAAAAGAGGTGAAATGTTTTGTCAGAAGTGAAGAAGTGCTGATGTTGACAAACTCTCAAATGGAAACTGAAACAGCAGTCTCTCCGGTTCATTCTTGTACATCTTGCATCTTGATTCTTGTAGTTTTGGAAAGACCGCAGGCAGACGTCTGTAGCTTTCAGTTTTTCCTCTTTTCCCTTGTGCTGTCAGAGAGTAAACGCATGAATAAATACAGCTGCCAGCAGCGGTCAGGATGACATATCCCTTATCATGGGCAAGGCCAGATTTAGATACAGCATTTGTGGTTCTTTAATGTGATGGCAGAATAACCGTAATCATATAATAAGACTGCTTGCACTTTCTAAGTAGTTGCAAGAAGATTTTGGCAGGGAGATTTAGGCACATAAGGGGTCCTACAGTATGTGTCTTCTAGCCTTTACCCTGTCGGCACTCAGTACAGGGTCACAGGCTAATTCTGGTAGGACATGGCAGAGGTACAGTATATGGATGCAAAATCATGAAACCGGTCAGCTTTACCAGGCTGGAATATAATTCCCCACACATGCAAAACACAGATATTCAAGCATTAAGCACACTTAACATTTTATTGACTCATGACAACCATGTTTTTTAAGGCAGCTTCTTGGTTGGAGAAGAAGCCTGGCCTTGTCTGTTTATATCTATCCGTTCCTTGCAGGTTGTTTTCAGAGAAAACGTCATTGGATTGTTTTACAAACCCCGTTTGGCATAGCTCTCCCCCTGATACAGCCATCCAGAGGCCTTCACATTGTGCTTGTTTTCTGCAGGCTTCTGGAATTGAGAGGGAATTGAAAATAGTATATTATGAAAAATAATCCACGCAGCACCTTCATTGCTTGGCTCCCTAGCTATGTGTTTGATGGTGCATCCAGGAGTAACAGTCCTGATTATGAATACAATTCTGTCACAGTAAAACTAAGAAGAATCCATACAACATTAAAAAAAGTGTTAAACTGTGAAGAGTTATAGTGTAGCATCACTAAACACAAAAGGTTAGACACGAATTCCCACAGCAGCAGAAAAATGCTAGGAGAAACAGTGAGGTCATGTGACTTCAAATAACACAGTAATACGACTTCAAAGTAACTTCAAAGTGTGACCCTTTGAAAGCATGGTGAATTAAAAAACAAACTATGCAGTTTTAGCCTGGCTAATCTTCTTTAGAACATTAAGGCCAAGCTGCAACCCAGCAAAATCTTGGCTGTGATGTGTAATGTAATGTTTTACACATACAATATGATGCACCGTCTGTCTCATGGGGTGACCAATGTCTATTTACCGTCTGCAGGGCTGCACCTGTTGCACTAAGTACTATGGTTCTTTTGATTGACCAGGGACCGGTATGAAGCCACGTGCTTGTGCACTTCTCTGTTCCTCACGAGCTAACAGTCCTCTGACCTTGTCTGCGCAGGTTGAGGGCCTGAAGGAAGGAGACTACATTGTGTCCATCAGGGACACGGACTGCAAGTGGATGGGAGTCAGTGAGGTCATGAAGCTGCTGAAGGATGTGGATGAAGGGGGATGTGACATCAGAGTTGTGAGCATGATGGACAACAGCCCCTGCATGGTAAGGAATGGGCTCATTTGCTCTTTAAAAGAAGCCTCCTCAAAAAGATACATTCTTAGAGATCATCATGTTCTCCACAATAATAATGAATCATACCTTACACTTGTATAGTGCTTTTCTGGACACTCCACTCAAAGCGCATTACAGGTAATGGGGATCCCCTCCACCATCACCAGTGTGCAGCCCCTCCTGGATGATGCACCAGTCCGCTCCCCACACACCAGCTCTCAGGGGGGAGGAGAGCAGAGTGATGAAGCCAGTTCAGAGATGGGGATTATTAGGTGGCCATGATTGGTAAAGGCCAGGGGGAAATTTGGCCAGGACACCAAGGTAACACCCCCCCCCCCCACACACTCTTTTCGAGAAACGCCCTGGGATTTTTAATGACCACAGAGAGTCAGGACCTCGGTTTTATCCAATGGACAGCGCCTTTTTACAGTATAGTGTCAGTCATTGGGTTTCTTCAGAAGTGGGGATAAATGGAATTCTTGGCTTTTGTTCATACTGCCCTTTTAAGTATGGACATTTTATTGAAAAATAATCTGTAAAATAATTTTACAGAAGGATTTTCATTATGCAGGGAAGCTGGGAAATCAAGGAATTTTCCCTCGGAGCCTCAGTTTAATTCCACTTCTGGTCTGTGCTTAAGCCGGTTTTAGCCTTTGTTTTAGTTTTTTTTCCCCTCGGTTTCTCCTCCTCAGCCCAACAAGAGCGCTACCTTCTCCGGAGGCCTGCCCAAGACCTACTCCATGATCTGCCTGGCCATGGACGATGACAAGATCACAAAGGCCCGGAAGGTCACCAAGAAGATGTCCTTCCTCAGCTGGGGGGTGAAGAACAAGCAGAAGAGTGCCAGCACCCTTAGCCTGCCCAATGCTGACTACTCAGACACCCTGCCCAGAAGCAGGCTGTCCGCGCCCCTGCCCAACCCCCACAGTACCAGCGCACTGTACTAGGACCTGCCGCCCAGACACTGGACAGAGACCTGTTCCTGCTCGGAACCTTTATACTGCAGAACAAGGGTTTTGTGTGTATATATGTATACAATTGTATTGGATGAAAACTATACCTTGCACATTATTATTAGTGTTTTAAAATGTCAGTACTATTTTTTTTTTTACTTCTTGTTTTGTTTTAACAAATGCTGCTGTCATTCTGGCGTATTAATACGGCGCTCCCGAGTCTCGTTTGAAGTGCACCCAAGGACAGTTTGGGTTTAGGTTTTCCTAGACCGTGCTACTTGATGTTCTCGCACTCGTAGTCCCATATACATTCCTATGTTTGTGTGGAGGACGGCCGTGACTGTCTTTTCCCTCGGTGTGTGATAGAGGGGGAGGAGCGGTACCTCTTCCAGGCATTGCTTGTGCTCGAAATGGAAAGCCGGAACGAGGTGTGTTGTGTAGCCTTGTGCCAGCTCCTGCGCTGAAGGAACTGAAGGGAAATAACAGCCGTTCTGTGAGAAGGTTCCAACAGGGAGAAGTGGGACACCAGGCCTCACAGAGGTAGCAGTGATCTGTGGTGGGCAGCTGGAAGTGAAAGGTGAAACTTACTGTAAATAAGCTTTTCCATTTTAGAATCGGGAAAAAGTGGGTAACAGAAAGCAATTGGAAGAAAACTGATTGTGATGGTTGTTTCTATTTCAGCAGTTTCGTACATTTGAAACAGAATTTCTCGAGATACTGTATATGCTGTGGTGCAACACACCAAAGTTCAAAGTGACAGACAACAGTTAAGCTGAAGGGATCTTACTTCTAGGTAGAGAGGGAGAGAAACTTCTCGCTGTTTCTAGGACCTATACACTCCAAGTGTATCCTGCTGCTTATTTTGAAGGATTTTGTTTAAATTTACTGAAGTATCATCTCTAGCTGTTTAATAAGCATGGTCATACCTGCCTTTGGATATTTCTGATGACCCCAGGGGTAATGTCAGTCACAGCGAGGGGCAGGGCTACTGTGAACATAATGATAAAATGTCCACAGTTTTTTACCATTATTGTATTTCATATGACCAGACTCTTACCATTTGCTAACACTTCAGAAAGTGTTAAAGAATATTTCTCTGTCTACAAGGTAGATAATAATTTACACCATTTGATACTCAAATAATTTTATATACAACAAAAATGAGAAAAAATATATTCATATTTACTACATTCACTTTTAAGTAGTTATTTGTGTATTGTCTGTTTCATTGATTTGTACTTTGCATGTAATGAATGATTCTTTGTGCTGTACAATAGCTATTTTATTGTTTGGGGTTTTTTAAATCTCTCTGTGGAAATTCTAAAGAAAGAAGCTGACAATCTCCACCTGCCATTTTTTTAAAGTTGCCAGTTACCCTTTAATAAGTGTTCATGTCTGAAATGAAAAGGTTTGGATGTTTGCAATAGAACACGCAGAAGAGTAAAGACAATAATATTCCTGATGCTCAACTGAAAACATGGATGAAAAAAAACCAAATTTCCTCAGTCACATGTAACTGCTGTTCTTAATTTACATTTTAGGTGTTATTTTTTTGTTTTCTTTTTATTGCGTTCCACGATTCTGCTTATCATACATAGAATAAATTAAATTAGGTATGAGAAGCCTTAAGGCAGTGCTTGTACAGACTGTGGTGTTGCTGGGGCTTCTTGTTAATGGATGCCTGCCTACCATAGGAGAATCCTATGAAACAGGAGAAAATAATGAAAGATTGCTGTTCTTCAGATGAAGCCGTATTGTGGTTGCTTTTTTTGTTATCTCCGAGGTGATACCTGTGCATGGAATTGTAGAGACGGGCAGGAGGTTTCTTTACTCGCTGTCCTCACTTCCCCAAGAACTTGGGGTTTGGTGTTTAATAGGTTCAGTGCCTCAGTCGGAGATGATGGGACTGTACATAATCTTCTAAGTAACTAAAAAAGGGTGTTAATGCTTAGAATTCTTCACTAGATATACTAAATCACAAGAAAACCTGTAACTGCAAACTGGAATTTGAATAAATAATGAGAAAAAACCTCACACGTCTGACACTAGTTTTATCAGAGTGTACTGTGTGGAATTAATGCAATGACTGGGGTCCCGATGCAGGATGTGCCCCCTTCACCATTCATTTTTATTTTCTTGTAAAGGCAACGTTACAGCAAAGATTCATAACCATTGCAGGTTATCATCGTGACTCAAGAGAAAAAAACATTAACTTGATTTTCATAAAGCATTATTAGGCTTGTCCATGATGTTGTGTCAACTCCCACAACGCAAACATTTGTTAAATGAATCATAGAAATAAGTAAATGTATTGTTAACAGGGAAACAAATGGAGAAAAGGTTACATTTTTATGATTTTCACTACCAGATCAAAGCCTTTTGGGGTACGAACTACGGACGGGCAATGCTTAAATATCGAGTAGAAAAGCCTAAAGCAGGACAAGGTGCAAAAGATTTTGTAGTGAATCTTAGTTTTAGGATTTGCAATTGGTGATACTTCTTGTCTGTGAATGTTCTACGACAACAAACTGTCAGTTAAAAATGTATCCACCTAGGATAGATACCCTAATTCCTGACTTCCACTCTGCAAATCTCCCATTGCAAGCAGCAGGGTTTGCACCACACGGAGGACTGACGTTGCTCTTTCTAAATGCACTGTAATCTCCAAGGCCAAAGGGAAAACTTTGGTGAAGAACTGGGAAAATCTAACTGACAGTGTTTGGAACTGTGGCTTGGAGAATGCCATTCTTTTAGCTCATGAAGTAGCACAGACTGTACTTCAATCACTCACTCTTTCTGGTTAGGTTAGAGACAGTATTTTATTCTGAATCATTTCCGGTTTGTGTTCATTTTCAGTGATCCTTGGTTAGGTAGAATCAGGCCCTAACACTCAGAAATATAACTAATTACTGCTGGTAACTGGTAAGGGAGGGGATGGAGATAAGTGTTCTTGCTCATCTTGTCCGACACTGGCAGGGTGTGGTAATCTAGAAAAAAACACATCAGTCATCAGATTTTCCTGGGAAACCTTTGTACATCTGGCACTCTCAGCAGTTCAGTCTCTGTGGAGACGCATCTTGGAGACAAGGCTGACAGAGGTATCAAAACTCCCTCTGTTGCTCACTGTGCCTCTCTTGTGGGGAGGGATTTCTTTACCGAAAGGTGACTCTCATGACTTTGTATAAGTTTCTGAAAGCTGTTGACTGTAGCTCACATTGTGGAGAGAGGATAGTTAGCAAATGCCAGGTAATTCCCCCATCTGCCTTATTGCTGTCTTTCACTTCCTCCACTGATAAAGAAGACCTTCAGGTTGTCTTTTTCTAGATTAAAAGCCAGTTACTGAAGATGCTTAATGAGCCGGACTGTGTATCTGCTCTGGTATGGAGTTGCTGTCAATCAGCAATTAAAATATGTTTTCCAGATTCAAAAACTAGAAGGAACACTGTATTTAAGGATGTACAGTGTACAATAGTCTTAAGTGATGACATATAAAGCTGTAGTATTGAAGCATTACAGACATAGCTTAATCGGAATCTTGTTTCAACTTGAATCATTTATTACTGTTGAGGTTTATTTTCAGATCATCTTCTTAAATTCAATAAACACTGATCTTTTTTAAAGACTTCTTTTCGTTCACTTTTTCTTGATTCTACCTGGGCTGCGCAGAATTACTGCTTACTTGGCTGTGTGGGAGGGCTAGGCTTCTGCACGAATAACCCTGCAGTGAATATGCTACGTCAGGAAATGCTGCATCTAACAAAAGCAAGAGCACTGCCACCCAGAAAAAGACAGAAAACCTCTAAGGCTGTAATCACCCAAAACAAATGCTAACATTACTATCGGTGTGGATTTCATTTTATTATGTATTTGTTTTCCTAAACTTAGGATTCATTCTGCAGGTACTACTTAAGGAGAAAAAGGTGCACGTCATTTGACCTTCTTGCCTACTGACACAACTGACAGAAGGTGAAAGGGCACGCAAGTACAACAAATATAGACTGAAATGTGTGTGGAACGAGTTGATCAACACCTTTCTCACCTCTGCATTCATTCCTGAGTTGGTTGTCAAGAGATGATTAAAAGCATACCCTTTCTTTGATCTTCACGGTAAGGAATCTCTGAAATACGAACCTTCATTCCGGTAGAGGAAGCAGGGTGGCAGGTCAGCCTACGGCCCTGATGACATGCTCTCTTGCCTCATAGCTGCCCAAAAAGCCTACAGGGGAGACTGCTTGAAATGTGATCCTGACTCGCCAGAGAGCCTTCACATTTTTCTCATTAACCTTGTCCTACCTGATCGTGGATTAAAATGGATGAAACTTTTTTAAACCTTCTTTTTTCAGTGCATATTGTCCTGCTGCGTCGGTCTCACGCAAAGACCGTCATGTAAATCTAAAATAAAAGAGGACTGCCGGGGCCTTTGAAACGCAATGTATTTTAAATCGCTCCCAAGATTATTTGATTTCTCCTTTCTAGCTTGAAGGATCAGGCTTTTCAAGCTTTTCTAGCCTGAAGGATGTTCTGCTACAGTAGACTGCTCCTTTCCAAACTCATATTTAACAGTAGACTCATGCCCATATCCAGTTCCACTCATAGCTGTTTTGAGGTGACTGATGAATATATAGCATTTTCAAAAGTTAGATACATTTCATTTATAACAGGACAAGCAGGAAGCTGGGCACAAGGAATTGGGAAGAAAACCAGACTTGCATTTGATAAACAATTCTGTTTAAAGCTAATTTATGCTAATATATAGTATATATTTTCCACACAGTTAGAATAAGTTGCTGAAAGCCATGCAGATGTGTAAAAAAAAAGTTTTTTATTTTTGATTCTTAAAAGGAAAATATCAAAATAAAAAGAAAAAAAGGAAACAGTTTGTTATCTCAGCATTTTATGAACATCCCCATTTTAAAAAATAATGTGTTGCTCCCCATTCCTGCTCATTCTTTTCTAGTGAGGAAACCGTTACAAACGTTACACCAGCCAGTGTGTTTCATCTGCGTGCTCTTAGTGGAAAACCCCAGAGTACTGTCCTTCACAGTTCTGGCATTCAAGATACTGCCGACCCAGGCCAGCCTGGACAGCTGCACACAGGGTCCAGGACACACAGCGAATACAGGCCGGAGTGTAGAATAATCCCTACATGGCGTGTCACTGGCAGAGCCCCCCAGGAAGCCGTCTTTCAGACTCGATTCTCGCTCAGCTATGTAGCTCGGGGGTTCAGGGTGTCTCGGGGGCAGCAGTATAAACCCCAGATCTGACCCAGCATCTGTGGCACTGACACCTCTTCACAAGAGACAAGGAAGACCGTGTTTCGCCGTCACCGGGGAGGAGCCAGGCTTGTGTGGAAAAACCCCCGGACGCTCTGCGCCGTCGCTGCTCCCACGACGGCCTCCAGCTGCTGCGCCGTGGCGTTGCTCAGCTGGTAAATGCTGGGGAAGTGTCTGAGCAGGGCCAGAGCTTTCACTCTGCCCACTCCAGGGATCTGCTGAACCAAGGCCAGGACCACAGGCTCGGACAGCTTGGCACCCTTCTTCCTCAGGAAAGGGTTCCGACTCTCCTCCTTACTCTCATCGTGGACCTACAGGGGACACATCCCAATGTCAGTCAGAACTCAGCTGCACTGGGATTCGTTATTAATTCCATTCACTCTTAATTCATTAAATCCATGTTTAAATCTACTGGTTATGCTGGGCAAGCAAAAGCATCTAGATATTTTCAGTAGCCACGTAGGTCAATACAGGTTCGCAGTGATTATACTCAGCTGACAGTGGGCACAAGGCAGGAAACACCTAAGAATGACAATTCATTACATGACACGCACACACACTCATACAGAGAGGACAGATTAAGCTTGACTAGAGATCATGGACAATCCATACAGAAAGTGCACCAGGCCAGAATCAAACTAAGGATCCAAGAGGTGTGAAGCAGTAACTCTATGCTATGACACCACGCCATGCACAAGTGAAAGTATTTTGTCACAAATGTTAAGAACTCCAGTCAGGTCCAAATACACACCACTGCATGCAGTCAAACACCTTCAAGTATTCCATGTCACACACAAAAGGCTGAGCCTCAACAATGCGCTCCAGTTTTTACATGCTCCCGTGACACTTGGCACACAGTTACACGAACATACTTTCCTTATTTAGATCAGTCTGCACTGCAAGAATTATCATAATCTCCTCGCTGGGACTGGCCTGCTTAACAAAGCCTAAAAAATGAACCCAGTGTAGTCCAGTCTCACCATTCAGGGCCACTGTATGCTAAAGCCTCGGCTCACCTTATTAGCAAAGATTAGAACTTACAAGCTGGGCAATGAGCTGGGAGGCTTCAGACTGGCTGGCAACAGGAAGCAAGGTCAGCCCCAGTTCGAACACCACGAACTTCTGAACGTCTGGGAAATACTGCTCACTCAGCCTCGTCTTCTCCACAACTATAATCCCGTCAAGCTTGCTGGCCTTGAAGAAACCAGAACACAGAACAGGCAATCAACATCCAGCTGCAATTCCCCAACTCTCCAGCTGACAGAAACGTCAAATAAAAAATGTCTTGTCTTTATGGCAATAACAGTGTGCCTGTAAGCTGATTTTAGTTGGAAAAGTAAGGAGTATATTAACTTGTTAATTACTTGCACACTTCTGTCTATCGACTGCTTTGAATAACCCTTTTCTGGCAGCCCAGTGTAGCTTTGAAGGGAGTGCTGCTGAAACTTATTGACTTGAAGGCTTAGCACAGGTGAGTCTTGGTCACATCAGATCTCCACAGACTTTGTGGTTGACCTTCACCAGCTCTCGAATCCAACAGACTTCGCCTCCTCTTCTGCCGAACGTATGCAAGAAGCCCACTTAGACAAAACCCTGCTGATATTACGTAAACTTGGTACTGTGTACAACTGTAAATTGTATTATTGAAAATATAACATATTTTATTTCCCGTTGTGGGGTTTATTGAAACAAGACCTTAGCTTCAAATACTCCAGGTTGATTTAGTATTTGTACTTGATTGCAGTAGAACACGTGTCACAGAGGGCATTCTACAATCACTAGAGAGAGGAGTCCTCACACAGCGGGAGCTACACTTTTCACTTGAATGAGAAAGAAGAGAAATCACATGCAAGCTCTTGGGCGTCCCCTTACTTTTCTAAACTGGACAAGTTTCCTCCTGTAGCCATTTCCTGCCACCAGGCCACTTTCGGAAACGTACAGCACACAGCTGTGGTCAGACAGGTGGAAGTCCACCAGGCCCAGCCCCTCTTCAAAGATTGCTTTCAACTTTCCTGAACACAACGACAAAAAAAAAAAAAGACGTCAGCAAAGGAGAGAAGTGGATTATGAATAGTATTTATAATACTGTTTTAGGCGAGGAGATGTCATCAGAAGTTATTATGGATTACTGACCGCTGAGGCTGACTGAACTTGGATTTTGTCATCCCTCCCCAAGGTTCGTGAAAAACTCTATTAAAATGTTCAGGTAACATTAATGGAATCACATTCGTAGCAGAACTGGACCTACTGAACAGCTTTCTTCAGCCCTTAAGGCGCTGTCATGATGACCTACAGAGGGCCCAGTTCTACAGCTCTTCTGGGTGAAAACAACAGCAGCACACCACCCAGCCTCGAACCCTTGACCCCCTGGCATATGGACCAAAGCCCTGACCACTAGACAGTTCTATGCATGTAATCCTTAGGAACTTCAAGTTGAAATTAAGACTTTGGACAAATCATGATAGTTAACCAAAGCGTCTAAGTGTAAGAAATGCGTCTTCCCACCAACTGAAACCCAACAATCACGTCAGCCCCTTGCAGGAAAGGAAAATGGACGTAATGTATAGTGAAATGCAGATTTACATTGCTAATGTCTGATATTCTATGCTTTTTAACCCCATAACGAGTTGTTTTAACTTTTACTGCACAGAAGCAAGGAGTGCACGAAGATCAAGGAGACCCTCTAACGGCAAAATCTGGAAGCGCTTAAAAGCGGTCTGGTGGCTTCTGCTGACACCGGAAGTTATGAGGATGGCCATCAACTTTATTTTTTACGGACTGGGCAGAATGCACGTAAAACTAAAAGACAGATATTATACAGCTAAAAACGTGCACGGCGTAGTTTTGTGCGGCTCACCCTGAAAGCCCTGCACGATGGCAGAGCCCCTCCACCTCTCGTTGACGATCACATGGCCGTAGGGGGGCGCTGCTCCTATCCGCACTGGAGTGCCCTCCATCAGGCCCCTTCTCCCTACAAACCAACGCGACACGACACTTAACACGCTACCAAAGGCAACGATACACTAATGCGTGTGTCTGAATCTCCCACTGCCCGCTCTTTCAGATCATGCAATCATATCTGCAAGGCGAGATCCTTCAAACTGGTGGATGTGGGAAGTGGCGTTTTAGCTGCCTTAGTACGCGAAGACTCGCTTTAAACCTCCAGCTAACACAGCTAAATGCTGAGGAAATCCTCAAGAAATTAAGGCACATATCCTAGATTCTGTATCGAGGGGTTCATGTCCCCAATACAAAATCCTCAGGGATTTCTGTGTCTGCTCGGTCAAAACAATGCATGCATTCCTTAGTGTATAACTGCGCTCGTTGAAAATACTAATCATTCAGTGTGGACCCACAATAACTATATTATCACACATCCCTTACACAAAATGTCACAATCCTTATACAAAATGTCTGAAAAAGCTCAATGTGCTAGAGTTATACTTCGCCAAAGCGGAAACTGAGTAATTCATCCTGAATAACTTGCGAGACGGGTCCCTTCCCAGCTCCGAGCACGGATGTCTTACGCTACATCACCTTTTACAACGTCCCTTCACGATCTTCGTTTGAACCGTGTAAACGTGGGTAAATACGGCAGCTTGTTGACGTACAGTAGGAGCTTCAGAAACCCCGAAGTAAAAAAAAACACTTGTTTGGCTGAACCCGCCCGGAAACAGCAGCGTGGATATGAGCTCCCCCGAGAAACATCAAAAGTGAATTGTTCAATACAGTTATGAAATCAGACTTGCATGTAATTCGGTACTATTAAAGCATTTACTCATTTCTCTTACACAGCTTTGAATTCTTTCTAAACTCCATGCCCTTTTGTGTATTTTCCCCCCCTTTAAAGAAATAAAATAGTCGACAGACGCTTTGACCTATTATTGGAAGAGCAGGTTTAGCCAATCAAAGACGATCTCTGTCGTTTCAAAGCAGAAAATGCCGAGGCCAGAAACGGACGGCGTTGCTAAGAGGATTAAAACTGAGCTCTGATTGGGCCCTTGAAGTGCCCCCAGCCAATCACGTTGAGTGTTGCAAGAGGGTGGTGTGGAGCGAGAAAGCGTCTAGTTACAGCGATGTTGAACTGTTATTCCTTAGAAGTTACTTGTTTTTATTCATTTTATAATTTGTTGCTGCTAGCAAAATCTTTAATTCCATCTGATTGTTCTCCTCCGACTATTCTGCAAACAGAAGAACTAGCTAAGGCGAAATTTCGGCCCCAAGCCTTGTAGTAGTTAACTTAGCAAATATGTCAAAATTTAGCTTTAGGAGAAGCGACAAAATGGCATTTGTAAGTAGTGTACCTGAATCCGAATGTACAATTTTGTTTCAAAGATTTCGTCATTACGCAACGCTTTTTCTCATTTTTTTTCTTTGACTTTCCTGTACACATGTTGTTGTTTTTTTAATTAGTCTGTCGTGAATTACTCCATTATTTTTCTACGTGGCGTTTCAGAGGATTTTCTTCGCTGTTTGTACTGTTGTAACACATGTAGATGATGAACCGTTTGCAACACAGTGACGCTTTCGATGCATATTTGGTTACAATTCTCTTAGATTTTTCTGAATATCCAAGAGTTTAGTATCTCGTGTCGTTTCATTGTCTGATTTACTACGGTTGTGAGGGGGAAGGATGAGATATTTGGTCGTAAATTTCTAGATTGAATCGGCTGATTTGATTGTGATGTCGGAATCATTCCTCTGGCCTCTCGTTATCGGTTCTTATAGCTCGGGCTAATATACTGGTCAGAAGATGGCGATGAGCAGTGTTTAGTGGTGTAAACATGCAGGTTACACGTATGAACATGTTATCTTAATTTTTGTGTATGTAAAAATTGGAATCAGTGTTGTTTTAGATATGCATTTTTGTGCTGCTTACACATACAAGCACAGAAAATTACTTTTCGTCTGGCTCGGATGGTCTACAAACAGTAGTGTACTGTACCTATTGAACAGCAAGAGACCGAATAACATTTGTTGGCTTAAGGGTCTTATTCATTCAAGCTTTATTGTCCCCTAGGGGAAATTTGTTTTACGGAACAGTTAAACACAACACATTGACAAATAAACATCACCAAAAGGGAAGTGAATCCAGTAGTGTTACAGGAGATCAGAAACAAGAGACAAGGTAGTTACTTTGCATTTTTGAAGAGTGTAATTGCAGTGGGAATGAAAGATTTCCTGAGTCTGTTCGTTTTACACCCGGGGGCACAGAGGTGTCTCCCAGATGGGAGAAGTGTGAATTCGCAATGTAGATGTAGATGCAGATGCTTTGCCTTAGAAGTAGTTGGTTCACACCTGATTACACTAACTCACACCCTGATCACTCCTCATTCCCCTAATGTCCAACTCATTTGCTTTGATGGCATTATTTTGTTTTGATTTCAGCCTTGTGTTCATCTGCCTGTCTCTAACACTGTTCTTCATGGTCTGTTTAGAAACACATAGCTCATGGCTTGATCCCTGCTGCCACTATTGGTCCTAGACCTGCAGTCCCCCGTACCCCTCCCCCTCGCAGTCCATACCCCTCTCCAGAAAGACCCAGGTATCTGTTTGACGATTTATCACTTTTTTTGTTTGTTGTGTATTTAAATGCTGTCCTGTTTCCACTTAGTTTTCATTACCACTGAGGCTTTGCAATTCATGTAAGTTTCCCAAAATAATAGACAGTAAAAGCAGTTCATTATGTCATCCTTACGTTTCACAGTGATTGTGGCTGTCCGGTTTTGTTTTATTGTATTAATTGTACACAAACAATTTGGAATGTTAAATGTTTAAAGGTCAGCTTGTGAATTATTTTAAAAGGCCGATTCTTTTCCTGGAAAGTCATTATCCAATGGCACTCATCTGGATATTTAAATATCCAGTCACTAAATAACAGGAGAAATCATGTCTGAAGGTTTCACCTTACATGGTCAAAATTAGGTTTTCAGTGGCTGATTCAAAACAGAAGGGCAGAAGACTCTAATGGATGTAGAAAAAATATGTTGTCGTTTCAGTCTGGATCATGAGTGAGGCAAACTGTCCCAGCTCAACATCCCCTCACGAAACATGTCCTGGCTCAATCTAAGCATCCTCAGAATCCTCATTGTCACAGAAGGTTCAGGGCCTAAGGTTCTTTGAATTCTAGTGCACAATGTGTCTGAGCACACTATTGTACTAGTTCTAAAATTAGCTTATGATTGGTTTGATTTCTAAGAAGCTTATCTATGCTCTTTGACACAACCCTCTGTGTTTGTCGCTCATTTGAATCCATTTTTAGGTCTGCTCTGGCAGCTGCCATTTTGGCTTCAACACTAACAGGGCGCACAGTGGCCATTCCGCCTCTCCGGCAGAGATCCTACTCGGAGAGTGACTGCTCCTACTCCGAGAACAGGAGCACCGTGGACCCCTACGCCACTACTGCTGAGCTGACGGGGTAACAAAGTCGCCCTCTGCTAACCAGAACGATGGAACTCACACTTTACTGAAAATACTGATCTAATCGGTGTTGATTCTTGTTGTTTGTCCTGTTGTGGCACTAGAAAATTGTGCCTTGATATAAACCCATCTGGACAATACTGAGGCAAAAGAAGAAATGGACGACCTGCTTTTTTATTTTATTTTTTTTGCGGATTGGGATATTAGGTGGTCATATTTTATCTGTGGAAGTGAACATTAGTTTATTTTAAAGGTAGAATTTGCATTTCTCTATTTTCCAACAACATTAAAATACGGCAGACACATGAGACAGAGCAGCTTTGTACGCGTTTCTCAACTTGTTAAGGTGATGTTTAATGAAAATGTGCCCAGCAGAGCTTGGGCTGTAAATTCCTAAACAGGTTCATGTATTTAATCTGTTAACCATGACAAGCTGTTTGTTTCATTATACCTTTAACTATATAAATGTACACACATTACTGAATCATCATTTAATGTCTGAATTATGATTTGATGATATACATCGTTTTACAGTAAGTGCAGATTTTGAAGGACATGGTTTTTATAACATTGTGTTGTTGCCATACTGTCCTTAGTAACAGGTGGAATGAGTCAATGGATGGTAGACCCCGCTTGCCCTCTCCCACACACACAGATGAAGACTATGAAGAAGAAGAGGAAAATGCAGAAAATGAGGTGCTTTTAGACTCTGATGAAGGACATGTGTACCACTCTATAGAAATGGAGGATAAGAGCCCAATTCAAGATGCTGTTTATGCTGTTCCGCTCAAAAAGGTATTTCCATTTTATTTGTATACTGAGACTCAGAATGAACTTATTATTTTTTTTAACTTTATTAATAAAGTGTTTGTAACGTTTGAAACATCAAGAGTTTTGGATGTTGCTTGAATGTTTGAGTAACTTTTCGATTAATTCATCAGTGATGGCTGACCGCGATGTACTCAAGTGACTTTGCCTGTTGCATAAGCAGTATATTAACTCAGAGCTGATGAAGCTCAGATGATGTGGTGATTTCACCAGTTTAATGACAAGCCAGGTGCAAAACAAGAAAAACACAGAAGCAAACCAGTTTACTCATTTATCAAAAGATCAGCTTTGCCTTTGTTTTACTTTGTCATTTTTTTTTTGCCTTTGTCAACACAGCAGTGCCACCAATGGCTTTGTGTTACTGCTGTGTTGGATCAGCACCTCAGATGGACTCAAAGGCAGTGGCGTCTTTACAGAAGAGTCATGTTTTTTGTAGACCATCCTGGTGGATGGGTGTCAGCGAGTGTTGCAGACAAGCAGGATGATGCACTAGTTCTTGTGCAGAGTAGACAAAGTGATGGTGGTGATCAAGTGCAGTGTTCATGGCTGTAGTGATTTGTCAATACAGATTTCAGCTGAAGTGATTGATTGCAGCCTGACTGCCTGGCTCTATTTTGATCAAGTCCTGGGACCTCATCTGCTACCCTTCCTATGGGCTTCTCCTGACATGATAACATTAAAACAGGACAGTACATATCCTTTTGTCGCTTGTGTCCCTTTGTGGCTTTCTTGTGAGATGAGAACATGTCAGTTGTGTTGTGGATGTCCTACCTGCCAGGCTGAGCCCCATTGATAATTTGTGGGATTAGCTGAGACATTTTTGCGGCACCTAGGGCTCAGAAAGCAGTGAAGAGGAACCAGCTGGCCCAGACTCATGAGAGCAATGGGACAGAATTCAACAAGACAGCATCTCCAACCTGGTGCACAGCAAGTGTCACATATGTGCAGCTTGTGTGACCTCTGCCAGGGGTCTCACATGTTGCTACTAGCCTGTGACTTTCACAGAAAACCCCTCTGTCGATCTACCCCGTTGATCAGCTTCCTCATCTCATGTCTGTTCAACAACAAATAAGTGCACCTGTTACATAAAGCTTTTTGCTGATAATTATTTAGTGAAATTGTTACAGTTGTAAGCAACATTTATTTTAATGTTCATTATTATCCTACCTGTATTGTAGGTTCTGTTTATTCCTTTTCATTGCTTATGCATATTTTTCTTATTTTGTGTCAGAATATGATAAGAATCGAACTTCCTAAATTTAAGCCTGATTATTTGAGAGTGAGATATCTTAATTTCACATTAATTCTTAAATGCCCTTAGGTGGATTCTTTCATTAACCAAAAGGTGGCGCTACACCTTCAATATTTTGGCAAAAAAATAACCTGAAATATGGCTCTTTTGTGATGTTATGTTCTAGCAGGATGCATGTCTCTAGGTGTGACTGATATAATGCAGCAGATCTTATTGTTTGAGAATGCTCTACTCAGTGTTTTAAAGCTTTTGCAGGCTTTAAGGTACCAATCAAATTTATTTAATTTTCTTCATTGCTTGTATAATTTGCAAGGTTTATTAATATGGGAGTGAATACAGCTGATAATTTAGAAACTTAGCTGAATACAGATCTTCAGGGAGTAGCCCAATAGATGGTTATATAATGCAGAACTGCAGAAATTAATTTGATAAGTATTAATAAAAAGTAGCATAATGTTTTAAGTTTAGATGAATGCAAATAAAATTAAAATGACGCGAAAGGTTTTGCAAAAACTACTTTAAAAACATTTATGGTATGAGAACTCAAAATTACACCTGCAGTAAGGAGCTTGACTTGTGTATTAACCATAACAAAGCAGCCTTTGTCTCTGACAGGTGGTTATTGCATTCCTGTAATTTAGAGGCGTTTCTAAGGAAATATTGAAAGGACTTGTGCCTGTCTTTGGGTGGATTAATACAACATTTTGGAAAACAAGTTGAGTCTCCTCCTTCACCTTTTTTGAAATAGATGACCTCAAAATTTAGCAACTATAGATATCATTATTGGTGGGAATCCCCAGCAGAGAATTAACCTCTGCATGTATTTGGATGGTAAAATATCCTGAGTGGTTAATACAGATTGCACTGAACTGCATTTATTTAATTTCCTTGCTTGTCATTTAACAACAGTGGGCAGGGTTGATAATTCCTTTTCCTGTGTCATGGACATTCAGCCCAACAGAACAGTAATTTCTCCAATCTTGTGATGGAGCCATCCTTTGTCCTAAAGTCACTTATACCTGGTAACGTTTGTGACAACCCCCAAAATTATCCCAGAAGGAAAGGGTGTGAGATTAGATTAGATTAGATCACTTTATTGGCCATATACAATTTCTTGCATTAGGAATTTGTCTTTTCGCATACCCCAGCTTGCTCTCCATGAGACACACAGGCACACAAACAGGGAGAAAGAAGCTTGGGGTCAGAGCGCAGGGTCAGCCATTTATATACTTTTTAGAGATGCAGATAAACCTAGCCAGCATTTCTGTGGAAGGTGGGAGGAAAGTGGTGCACCTAGCAAGACCATGCACAGACCTAGACAGGGCACGTACAGGGCACGTACAGGGCACGTACAGGGCACGTACAGGGCACGTACAGGGCACGTACAGGGCACAAAGAAGGCACCAAGGACCGCCACACCATCGTTCTTTTCTTTGGGACTGATTCTTCTGAAAAAGTTCTCATTCATTAATCCCTGGGATTTCTTTCAGTGCTGTTGCATACGTGAATTTACTTGTACATGTTCAGTTAGTTACACAAAGTCTGCACATCTACTAACTCGGATGAAGCTTCAGCCATTGCTTAGTGAACGTGTACAGTTGCAAAACTAAGTATCCACCATCATAAACAAAATTGGTCTTGTGTGTCAGAAGAAATGACCAAACTATACAGACTTAGATACAGATCAATTTGTATTTGTCACGTGTCAGATTTCACACAGGATTTTTCCCTGATGTGACATACAACTGTTCTACTGCATAGTATGCGATATTTTAACAAACATTACTCTATACATAGAAACATAACAATTGACATAGTTCTAACTAGGGTGGCTTCTGTTTGCTGATTGACCAGTGTCAGGAGGTTTCCAAGGTAGCTTCCTTAACCTTCCTAGAGTTAGAGATGTGCTATTATTAGACTTTGTATTTCCAAGGAGACCATGTACAGTACGTGCACGCAAAGCTAGGCAATTATAAAAGTATACACCACATGTTCAGGTTGCGAATGACTGGGAATAGGTGCCTGTTGAAAATAACGTCTGCATCCATACAGCTAATTGGAACTCGTATTGTGACAGCAAGCGTATCCCCACATGTGAAATTGACTTCTGCTTTTTATTATACATAGGCTTTCTTTGCAAATTAAATTCTGTGTGTATGTTTTATATGAATATAAAGCAGAATGATTGGGACATAATCTTATTATTGTGGTGTTATGAGATTTGTTGATTGACGACAAATCTGTTCTTTGTTTTTTTGTGATATGTTTCAAATGGATAAAAGGTCGGTTTTTGCTGTTTACATTTTATGTGACAAATCCCGCCTTTTGTGGTGGTGCAGTTTATCAGTCTGGAAATGCCTTAGTCATTTCCAGACTAGATTATTTGTCTTTAACCCGGTCTTTAAAAAGAATAATCTCATCAAAGAAGCCTTAGGTCGCTGCTGTTGTGGCACTCTTTTCTTCCGATCAGAAATTCCAGAAGCCATTGTCCTGGTATGGTGATGGGGCGCACAGTGCTGCAGGAGGCTCCATCCTTCAGAGGAGACCTTAAACCAAGGTCCTGTGACACGTCTCAGAACAGCAGGGGTGCTTTATCCTCTAGCCCTCTGGTTAATTCTCACTCTGTACCTGTTCGCCCATTGGTGAAGCACTTCTCACTTCTCTGCCTAAGCTGCTGTATAGTGGGGCTGCTGATGTACATGTATAATCCCTGCTGAGCATCGCTCCTGTGAGTCTTCTCTTGTGTCCTTTGGGATGAAAAGCAATTAATAAAAGGCAAGCAAGTGTCCTCCATTGATAATTGTTCTCAGTATTAAATGACTGGAGTTGGTGCCCTGAGATGGACTGGAAGCCTGTGCAGGATGTTTCCTGCTTTGCTGGGATAGGCTCTGGCTCCCCTGTGACCCTGTATTGGTTAGAAAATGGATGGAAGGATTAGAGTTGGTATTATTTTTTTCTTCTCTGAAACAATGCATGATCTATAAATAGTTTTGCCATTGAATTGTGTAATATGGATGTACTAAGCGGTGTTAAAACTGTTTTAATGATCACTGCCTTTTTTTGGAACCACCATTTCCAAATACAGATGTAACTCATTAGCAGTAAGTAGTAAGATTTGACCACCTTTTCCTTCTTTAAAAATGTGGAAGGCTCTTGTGGGAAAAAAATGTGGAAAAGAATAGCAACAGTATGTGTGTCACATACACTCAGTGACATGAACAGTGGATAGGAGCTTAGCTTACATTGATCAGCCATGTAATAAGTGTTTATCTTTCATGTTTTGCACATAAGAAGAAATCAATTTTTTTACAGATTGGTTTAGGATTGCCTTTAACATTGATCACAAAAGACATTCTGTGAAGTATTTGCTCTGTCTAGTAAAGAAAAAGCAGTAGTTTTCACTTGTGTAAAGTTGTTGTTTTTTTCAGTGAAGGCTACCCTTTACCAGTCAAGTCATGGACCATATGCCTTCCAGTTATTTGTGACCTTATGGTCTTTAGCTCGAATACCAGTGTTATTGCTTTCCTAGGATCTGCTCTTTAAACAATTAAACTCCCTTCTGTTTTGATGGGATTGTGCAGTTCTCTAATCCCTGCATCCATCTTGCCAAAGATTAGCTATGATGATAATATTTACTTTGTTAGGAAGAATTTATTACAAGTGTTACTCGGAGCACTGGTGTTGTAAGGCCTACTGGAGAATGTTTCAGCCTTTCACAATACACTTATGATGCTTTTCAGAAGGTGGAGAAAGTGTGGTATAATCTTCATTGCCTGTATTTTCTGTTCTGCTTTAGTGAATCTTCAACAGAAGAATGTTAGTTGCACCAAAACCATATGAAATCATATGAAATATTCAGCACTGTAAATGGAAACAGTCTTTTAACAGTAAAAAAAATCTTATTTCTTTCAATGCAGGTTGTTCTTTGGCATAAAAGTATGTGTTGGAGAATTTAGAGATGCTAACATAGTTTTATTCTGAATTGAAATGTTTTCCCTATACTGGAACTACCTTTGCTTTAAATGATGTTTAATATCATCTGCATCTTTTGGCTCATTTTCCTTTGCAAAAGTATACTGCTGCTTATATTTATTATGATTATTGTACGCAGTGTTAACTAAGATCAGTTTTGATTCGAAGATTTTTTTCTGGTAATTGCAATTAAAAGCCAACGAGATTCTAAATTACAAAATAAGAAGAGGTATTGGCATTTGTGAAGTGAGTACATATGTTGCTTGATGCAGTGTCTGACTGCTACCATTTATTCATTATGTTGTTTTAGAGTGTGTCAGGAAGAATAGGGTTGTTTATACATTACTGCCAAGAGGCAGATGGAGTGATGCAGCAAAACATAATTAAAATGGGGCACGTCTTCAAGTGCTGTTAGAGAGAGCATGAGAAACAATGAATTGCACATCTACTTTATGAATAAATTAATTTCTAAAAGACAAATGGTTAGAAATGAAATGTCAAGATTAAGACTTGTAAAACAAGATTAGACCAGAAGCTCTAGTCTCCACTGGATTCACCAAAAAGTTTTGGGGAATGTTCTTCTGCCTTCTGACCAATTGCGATAAGAGAACGTTAGAAAATATTACATTTCATTTTAATATATTAGTTTCCCATGTGATGTTCTTGCTTTGTTGTCAGATTACTTTCTATATTGACTCTTCATCACAAATTACTGCTGAAAAGACTAGTGGCTAAAAATTAGATGGATACAGGTATTGCCACAGCTGTTTGGAGCACAGATCTGAAGCTTTATTTCTGTTGGACCTCTGTAAATCTGATATACCTGTATGTCAGTTTTGTTTCTTATAGCCTCTTTAGCAGGAAAGATATAAAGTTGAATCTGCAACAATATATAACTGGAAAAAATGTCTGTTGATAAAAACTGCTCCTTCAACAACACACTGTGGTCACTGTGGTCTAAATGAATCTTTAAGCTCATGATCAAGTTCTCAAGCTTCCATTTTCCTGTTGCTCTCCAGAAGGCTCCCCCCACGTCCGAGAGAAGCAGCACGACGGACTGCTCTGCTGTTGGGGTGTTGTCTGCCGGTTTCCTAAGTGAGCCACAGCCTAAACCGACAGAAGGTCAGTGCAAAGCTGCACAGCTGGAATCGCTGTTGAACACACATTTTTGTTATGGCTCGGTCACTCAGGCCTGTTTAAAATGTTATTGAGGTTGAGATCAGCTATTCAGTTAGTTATAGAACTGTGGTCCAGATCCTTGCAGAAGTGCATTATTGCCTTAATGAGTACTGTATATCTTTACCTGATGATACGCTGTCTGATAATCACAGGGGCTTTGAAAAGACCATCACCTCCACAAGGAAATTTGCTAAGTAATCCCATATTAATTATATTCATTATGAAATAATTGTCCTTCAGCTCACACTGGCTTAGCATTACTAGCAATATTGGTACTATTATTGAATTTCCAACAGTCCTTGAACATGATTGGCAATGCCTAGAAATACAGGCGTCATAAATAAATAACAATAGAAACAAGTAATTATTTTAGCTTTGCTTCCTTGTATTAGGGTACCCTTAACTATTACCAAGGGCTGTAGACTGTGTAGTCATAAATTAAACATTCTATGTCTGTCTGCAAAGTGTTTCTACAGGTTTTACTAGGTGTTAATTCTGAAATGATCCAAAAAGAAATGTTTGTGTGAAAGAATTAAGATCATTCTAAATCATTTTCTTATTTCAGAGAACATTACAGTTCAAGAGAGGGCAGTTCAGAAGGTAAGGGATTTAAAATATTTTTTTCCTACTGAAATCCATGATATTTGTTGGGATCGGGTCAATTTGAAACATAATTGCTTTTTAAAAAAAAAAATCCAGTTTCTCAGTTTTTCTAAAGTCTTATTTATTATGAATGCCATGATGTAGGGAAGAGTGATATGCTTGATTGCACAACTGGCTCTTTTACATGGGCGTTTTTATACGTTGCTTGAAGTAATTCATCTTTGAGGAGCTTTGCAATGTGCTGTATTCTTATTTATGAAACAGTGAGCCCCTTGAGAGACCGAAAGACTGGAGGCGAGAAAAAGCCGAAATGATTTTCCAGCACATGCTGCAGCTTGATTCATCCCCTGCTGAGCAACTGATTTGAAGTTTTAAATGTTTTAGTTGGACTATTTATAGTGTTGTTGCCTTCCGCTAATGGGCAGATTGATGTCCAAATGAGAAATTGTGCTCTTAACACTGTCTTGCCCACAAGTCAGCCGGTTGGTTTCTCAAGCAGCCTAAAGGCAATACCCAACAAGCAATGCAGACCAGCAGCCTTCAGCTTGCCTCTTCATGACTCTGAAATTTATAAAAGTAAAAAAGGTTTCTGGGAGAGAAAATGCCGAGTTGACCATCAAGACTAACACTGACCTGTTACTGAAGCTCAATTTTAATTAAATCACCGTCTAAACATAAAAATGGTTACTTAATTTCCCCTAAATGAAAAAGCATTTACATCTACCCCTTTTCAACCTACCATAACAGAATGTAATATAAACAGTTTTTAGATATTTTTCTTTGGTCTTACTTTCAGTTTCCACAAATAGGGCTTGTGTTATTTCTTAACTTTCACAGATTTTTTTAATGGTCATCTTAAATAGATGATTGTGAAATTCCACTTGCATTCAATACAATGCAATAAAAAGTCAGCCTAAAGTGTTAAATGTACTCATTTCACATAATGAGCATGAAATGCCTGCAGTTTTAGCAAAGGATATCTGTACACGTCTTTTAGTGATCGACCGCAGAAACACTTGTAAACTGCTTTTTTTTATCGAAGAATATTTTTCACCTGTGGTGGTTCATTACCCTTCTCATTAGATAGTGTGAAAGCTTTAAGGTGGCAGCCTGAATTGGGATGGTTGAGTGAATTCGTCTTCCTTCTTAGTAGCTTATTTTTTTAATTTTGACCGTTCCCAGTAGAAAGCTTAAACTCTATTACCGAGCTCTACCATCGTCTCTAAATTCAGCTTCGTCTCACAGTTCCTCCTGTGTAATTAATGGAATCTGAGCTGTTTTTTTAAGTTGCTGTTTTTCCAACCCAGGCTATATACAAAATGGATATAGTCATCCATTTTGTAGTAAAACAACCATCATGTTTTGTAATGTGCAGAATAAACTTTATTAATTTATGTTACATAATCTGCAATCCTAATTTTCACATCAAATACAGTTAATTTGCTATGGACAGCTAAATTATGATTTAATAGTCTTTAGTCAAGTGATATTCTCTCTGTAGACCTACACTACTATATGAGACAGCTAGACATCCTAGGGCAGGGCTCTCAGACGCAGTTCCTGGAGGCTCTGCTGCCCTCTGGTTTTTTTTCCAGTCATGTTCTCGGTCACATTGTGTTACACTTGTAACCCAGAGGTGATCTACAGGAGACACTAAAGAGACACTAAAGGTGTGAAGAAGGCTCCACAGCTGAAACGTTGTGTTTCTTTTCTTCTCTTTTCAGCAGGGAATGAACCTTTACTTGTTCCTTTGCAGCCTACGCATGCTGACGCAGCTCCCTGCTTGAACTTCTATAAGTGACTGTACCTTAAATGTCGTGAATGTCTTGTGTAATGAACTGTAAAATACCTTAAGAAAATCCCATATGTCCAATTGAGAAAATAATCATGTTAATTGTTTAATTGACTGCTCATGTTCGAGCAAAGCCAGAGGACACAAAGCCCTGCTGGGGCCCCTCTCCTAGAGAGACAGAAGAGTGCGGGGCTAATCAAGCTGAGGGATTTTAAGATGCAGTGTAATGAATGATGAGAAAAACAGCATATGGCTCTTGGAAGTGATGGGGATATGTCTGATGGAATGGTTTTCAGGATGTAATGTCGGGATTCATTTGATTGACTTGAACAGTCCTTGCTACTTTGAAGTGGATTTCTGTTTGTTAGTTCCATATATTTTCTCTATTATCCCTCTCTTTTTAAGGCAACTATGCCAAAAATGGAACAGGCTCACAGGACAACTCCATCTCCAGGTACTGACCTTCTTTGTTCATTGTCTTGGCCTAATCTGTGATGATAACAATGGTATTAATCTGCTGTATTTTCAGTATGATCTGGTTTTTATATTCCTCACAACACTTCACTGTAAACATTTAAGGCTTTAAAAACTCCATAGAGCTGCATTTATGAAGTATATCTTATTCATAATAAATTTGTAAAGCTTGTTTCTAATTTCACTATTCCCAAGGACATTTTGCTCTGTTTGCTCTAAAAACAAATTAAATCAATAAGTTATGAAATGAGTTACAATCACAATAAGAGAAAATTGAAGAAATTATCATAACTGTTGCTTGTGTTTATGTTCAATGCTGGGTGGTTTTCTTCCTGTTATTGATATAAAGTATTGGATTTTCTGAATAATTATAAATGTTTTCTGAATTGGCCTACGTTCCTGAAAACATGAGTGAAAATGTCTTTGCGTGTAAGTAATTTGTTTCAAGAGCATTTATGATTCTTTTAATCCAGGTGTAGAAACTAAAAATGCTGTTAGCAACTCTGAAACAAACTGTAGAAACTCTTAAAACCTATAGAAACTTTTTTGGCAATATTGTGAGCTGACTTTGCCCTCAATTAGAGCCCAGGGCAAGGCCACTACCCATGGTTCCTAAACTGTCCGCTTTTTCTTTCAGTCTGATCTTCACCTCAAAATCTTTGACCTCTTAAAACCTTTTTTCACAGAACAGATTTTGTAATATAGCCATTTTTGTATGAAGTTTGGTGATACAGGGCATGTTACTGGGAGATTCCTGGATCACTCCCAAGCTTCTCAAATAACTGTGTTACCTGTTCAAGAACATAATATCCGATACGCTCTGTCCTTTAGATGAGATCTGAATCTGAGTTCCTGTTCTTAGTGACTCAAGAATACCAGATGTTGATGCATAGTTTACTACCTAATTCCTGTAAGTTAGTAACTTTGGGAAAAATAATGTTTGGGTTAATTCATTATATTAAGAAGACCATCAAAATATCCATAATTCATAAATATTTCTCAGCAGAAATCAGATGTCTGGCAGATATTTATTGTATCAGTGCAAATTTCTTTTCACAGACGTCCTCACCAACATTTATAGATATTTACAGAATTTCTAGATGTTTTTCTTAATATTACATTTCAGTAACATTTTAGGTTAGGGCTTGCAAATTCCATGTGAATTCTGAAAATTCTAGCCAAGACTGATGCCTACTAATGGTTAATAACATCTTAACAAAACTCAGATTGTTCTCATATGTAAAATAGTGTTATTAGGTTGCTTACTATGCATTTAGAATGCCTCATTTGCAGTCCCTAATCCAAAATGCATCTCCAGGACCTTTTAAAACTTTTTTTCATTTTCCAGATTTAACCGATGACTTGAGTGTAGAAACACCTAGGACAGGTCCCAATTCTCCCAAGAAGCAAACATTATTAAAGAAGAATTTAATGAAGGACAACAGATCAGGTTAGATACGTGCCTTTTGGTCAAGCACTGCATCATGCAGTGATGCTTGTCTGTTTTACTCCTCTCATTAGTGCCTGAGCTTAGCCAATTTTCTGATGCTGTAAGGGTTCTTCTGCTGATTAGAGACATGATTGCAAGAGGGGCTTTTGGGCTATTACTGGGCGCAGAATCTAAGCTCAACTACAAACCACGCAGGACCTGGTATTTTGTAATGAAAAATGTAACTCAGATTTATTACATTTATGTGAAGCACATATTGAAACGGAACAAGATTTAATCATGTAAAATTAATCTACATCTTATACTGAACTGAGCTTATGGAATTGCTTTATATTGGGAATGTTCTAGTATTAGGCTGTATCATCAATCCTAATATCAATCACCATAGGTAAGCATTTTCAGTTTGAAATGTAAGGCTTCGTTCCTATGGTAGTTAGCATGTAGAACAACATCTGATCAAAAAACAGAAGTACCAAATGACATTACACAATCTAAATATTATTAAAGTTAGCTGTCAATTTATTTATTAATCCATTGAACTGTTTTTTCTAACTCACCCCTTTCCAAGGAAAGTTGATCATCTTATCATTTCAATATTTTTATTTCTTTGAGGTTCTATAACATAAGAGAAAATTGAACTTGAAATACTTAATTTAACGTAGCAGAAGAACTCCCATGCTATATAGGATAATCCATTAGTCTGATTGTATTTGTTATTCCCTGCCATACTAAAGCATGCATTTATTTGTTGATGTCTAAATAGTCAAGTTCTTTCTTGTTTGCCCATATTTAAAATAAAATGTGTTAAAGTTGTTACACAATTACACTGAGACTGACAACAGTGGATGCTTTCTCCATGAAGTCATCTGTTCACGGAGAGTATCTGCGTTGTGAGGTCATCAACAAACAGGTTGTTCATTGTTGCGTATCTTGCAATGTTACCTGTGCCTGTCAAATATACTAGGTTTTCCTCCCCTTGGTAATTTTATTTGAGATAAAAAATCAGTTCTTACTCTTGGACCACTTGTGTTCAACCTCTCTATCAAAACCTTTTATAATGGGCAAATAATTATATGAACTGTATATTTTTGTGTTTTAATATGCGTTTCGTTTTATATTCAGTTTGCAAAGGGTGTTTAAAGCAAAGATGTGCAAAAACATTAGACTGCATAAGATGCTTTGTTTTATGAAACTGAATGACTTCTAAAAAACAATAATACAGTACTACAGGAGATTCTACCATAAGATCTTTACTCAATGCTGCAAAGCTGAACTGTGGAAGGATGAGAATGAGCCTACTAGATGTTTTTGACCACATTATTAATATATCGTCACTTTAGTAGTTTAAGTCCTTTAATGTTGAATGTGCACCTTTGCTCTTATCCTGCCAATCCTTTGTTGTGTTGTGTTGTGTTGTGCCTTTGCTTGTGCTGGGCTGTGCTGTGCTGTGCTGTGCTGGGCGGTCTATAGAGCTGGTTGAGGAGGCGTACAGAGAAGCCCTGGAGCTGCACAAGGAGAAGCTGAGAGAGGTGAAGGCGCAGAACCAGGCTCTGGCTGCGGAGAAGCAGGCCCTGGCGCGGCAGTGTCAGGAGCGGGGCGAGGGGCTGCAGGCGGCGCAGCTCGCGCTGGAGCAGCTGAAGCAGCACAACAGGAAGCTGCGGGTGGCGCGCGAGAAGAGCCCCCGGCAAGGTGGGAGCCTTGCCTGCGAGCCCCCCGTCAGGCTGGGGTCCTGCACCTGCCTGTTCCCCGTCCGTAACTGTTCACTTCATGCTTCGACTTCAGGCTTCTGCACAGTCTTCGTCCACTGATATACTGAGCATCAGAAAAAAACACCACTTACATCTCCAGTAAATTCTCCAGCTCCAACTTAAAATCAGGAAAAGACCAGTCTTCTTTTTTTTTGCGGCTCACTGACATTTTACTGAGCAGACACGAAAAAGGCACGGTTCCTTATTCTGATTCAGTAGTGGAATTTGACAATTGTAGGCCCCGGTGCAAATATTTTGAAAACTGACAGAGACTTCAGTTTATGCCTCCTGTCTTTATTTTGTAATTAGCCTATTTAAATACCACAATCAATATATTTCCCACAGACATTTGCACAGTCATTCATCTAAGTCTTACTTAAATAAGTTAATTAAGTTTTAATTAAATTTTCCATCCATACACCTCCAGTTCTAACCCAGACCTTAATCAGATTCTTAAAAAAAAAACTTTAGCACTGAGCAAATTACAAGAGAGTTTTAGGAAAGTTTCAGACATTCAACATTAGTGGCATAAATACGAGTGACTCACAGAAAATTAAAATTTTTTATTAATAATGGGACCATACTTGTAGATGTAGGAGTGTCCTCTAAGGTGGATCTTGGTGTAGCTTGCATCAGGTGAGCCCCTGCAGCTGCACCAGTGTCCTGATTTACATTAATCATCATTAATCATGACCCACAGGGTGGGTCATCTGTGTGACAGGCTGCTCGTGTGCTGCCCCTGCTGGAAGCAATATCGGCTGTACATCTCTGCCTCGGGCTGTGCATGAGGCTGCAGATGCTGTGGGTTTCTTCCCATTCCTTCCAAAACCCTGGGCACACACGTGCCTGTTCACTGGTCTGTAGGTATCTCTCATGCTCCCAGCTCATCAGACAAATATCCTGCTGGTCTCAGGTCGGGCAGGTAGGGCAGCCACAGCATGTCAATCGCTGTTATTGAGCAGTGTGAGGATGTCTGGAATGGTCCCAGGCCTTCATCAATGTAGAGCCAGCCTGTCGGTTTGCCATCAATCACTGCAAGTGGAGTTCTGCAACAACTAGACACTCCTGGCCAGGCCATCACATTTTGACCTCCCCATTGATCTTGGTGAGGTGCCAAACCTTGTGGTCTCTCAGATTATACGATTGATGGACTGTGTTTGGTTGAAACATCTTGCCAGGTAAAGAATTGCTGGCCATGAACACCTATTGATCAACAGTGCACAGGTTTAGTCCAGCCTCCAACACACTAAACACATCCTTCTCTGGATAAGGCCAACATGTGGGAGCTTGTCTGTGCTTTTCCTTCTGGCGTCAAAATCACTCAAGTGTGTCTTAGTTTGTAATAAATGATCAGTTTATTAAAAAAAACGCCCCCCAGAACATTTAATCAAAACGTGTGTGAATAGATTGATGTTTATTTTGGTGCTCAGTGTGACATTATTCATCCCAAAACTAAGGCAGAAGTGGTTGGAGGCCTGTAAATAAAGGCAGTGATTTGCCAACCCCTCTGGGTGTCCTTCTTCTGCTTTTGTAGTTTAGCTTGGATCTTTGAAATATGTCGAGTTTAATATTCCTCAAACTGAGATGCTCAGAAGTTCATTCAAATTTATTGTCTATAAAAAGACTGATAACAGAGATAGCAATCTTATCTTGTCCATTACATTACGCCCTGCATACAACCAAAGAGATCATAAAAATGTGTATATATATAATTTACAAAAACATGGTGGCATCCTGTGAGAATTTCAGATAATAATATGAGAATGTAGAAAGTTGTTTAAACCATTAGAATCTCTTTCCTCTTGTACACCAGCTGTGTCCTTCTACATAGTTGTTTTTTAACATGTTGACCCAGAACCAGCTCTGGGATTCTGATGGTCTTCTGGTGCGACTTGTTTTTTCCAGAAATGGCTGAACTGCTGTCTCTCAGACAACAGGCCCAGGAGCTGGTTGATGAAAATGATGGGCTGAAAATGACTGTCCATCGGCTGAATGTGGAGCTGAGTCGCTATCAGGCAAAGTTCAGACCGCTGTCCAAAGCCGAGGTAAAAAATCTCCATTGATTTAAAAGAGGTGGAGATAAAAAGCAACTAAAATGTGGTAAAAATAGGTTTCGTTCCATTGTGTGCTTTGTGAGTGAGTGTTTGATGAGCTGTTCAATAATGCTCTTCCACTCGGATCAACCTGTAAAGTTATGGTCTGTTTTTAATTGTAAAAACCATATAAACAAATACTTCAGTTTAAATAGCGGAATGTTTTTGAATCGCAGCCACCCAAAAAAATGAGCTGGCATTTTTGTGGGTGCCATGGTGATGCAGTGATTAGCATCACTGCCTTACAGTGCTGGGGCCAAGGGTTCAGTTCCATACCTGACCAGTCAACATACTAGTAGGTTCATTGGCTTCTGGGACAACGGGCCCTGGTGTGAGTGTGTGTGTGTCTGTCCTGTGATGCACTGGTGTCTTGTCCAGGGGGTACCCTGCCTTGCGCCCATTGCTTCCCAGGTTAGGCTCTGGATCCCCAGCATCCCTGAACTGGAAGAAGTAATAGAAAATGGTTGGGTGGATTGAATTAACAGGTTACTAGTGTTCAGGTTTACGTTTTGAAGAACGAAGTTCACAACAGTGGTCCCTATATTAGAGGTGAAGTTATTTTGCATTTAAAATGCCCTGAAACTGGGAACATTACGTTTTGGCATTTTAATACCGTGATAATTGCTTTAAGGTAGCCGCCCTTTACAAGCTTACAGACAGCCATGACTTATTCAAATACCAAAATTAAGGATGTCTGTCGCTTTATCTATTTCTGAGACTCTGATTTCCTAATGACTTGAAGATTTTGGGAGTAAGATTGTAAAGTGTAATTACAGTAAAAGACTGAAAGTAAATGACTCCATGGAGCAGGGGAATTTGAAGTTAATTTCTTTCTTGTTATCAAGCACTGAGACAACCTGGCTTTGTGCTCTTGAGTTGTCTGACTGGGGCTGCAAAGAAATATTAACTGACAAAACCTTAATGAAATTCTGCTTTCAGCTTTCATCTTGCAGTGGTGTTTAATGCATTATAGATGATAGTTCAGCTCACATTATAATTTCAAAGCAGCATTAACTTCAGAAAAGGGGCTGATGTTTTTTTCTATGTGAATCCAAACTGAAATTAACCAGGGCACACATTTTTCCATAAAATACCATAATACCATAAAAACTCTCCTTAGATTTTTTTTTCAGTTTTAGATAGTTTTTTTATTAAAACTAATATTACTACAGTTGGATTCCTGTTTCTTAGTTATTTTATCATTGTCACAGTTCAGTGGTATTGTTGATTATGTTTAATGTGATTAATGTGTTTAATGTGATTACAACAATTTCTAAACTGTATCCCGTGCTTTCCAAATTTCAGGCTCTCTGAGTTTCATGTCATCTAAAAGTCTGAAAATTAACAAAAGATCTGTTTGCCCTGAAACAAATAGTTTCAAAATGTGGGCTTTTCTGTATTGTAATCTTTTTACATTATGTTTCATGGTAAATTATAGACATATAAAGTCTATCTCCTTCAAATGTTTGTTTTTAACATCTAATCTAAATAACTTTTGTTTCACATATGTACAAAATATTTAGATTACCTTACCTCAATTATTTTTTTTCTGCCTATAAAAGGTATGTGGTGTGGCCTACAGTTGCCCTAAACATTTATATCTTTTTTCACACTGTGATTTCCTAAAGGGGTTAGAATAACACTGATTGAAGTAATTAACACTCAAAACTGAAGACCAGCTGGATGATTTCTGTTTTCATTAGCCATAACTCTGTTAGACAAATGGAAAGAAACAGGTCAGAAGCATAAAGAATTCTTCAAATAAATAAAGCCAATTTTCCGTTTTTACTTATTAGTTCCAATCACACGCATCACTGCTTTTAATTCAAATGGTAATTTCCAGTTGATTGCGTAACTAGAGAAACCTGACATCTAATCACCACAGAATTCATTTTACAGACCCTCCAGTGTCAATTTTTTAACTCCTAGTAAACTTGCCTGAATAATCATGGGTTTTCTCAAGAGTGCAATTACTTCAGGCTTTTCATGGATTTGAACAGTCTTGACTCCACTGCAGTTCCCGTTGTTAGCATCTTCCATGTGAAGGCTGATCTGAAGTCTTTTTGTTTCGTGTTTGGTGTGTGTGAGCCTTGCATCTTTGCTACATGGGTTACTAGTGTGGAGCCAGTTACAAAAGGTGATGTGTTCAGAATTTCTGTTTCTCAGGAAGGCAGAAATGGCAATTTGAAAGAAAGTTGGATCAGAGCAATTAGATCACTGTCTTGTCAGATTACTCTCCTAAACAGTAAGGGATTGGTATTCATAAAAACTGCTTTGTCAGCTCTCAGTTTATTCATTTTTCTCTCAAGGAGGTCAGCTATTGCATGACAGTAAGCTTTAGAGCTACTGGAGCCACATAAGTCATTTCTTTGTGTCTGTGAAAGAACTTCTAGAAGAGTCTGTGTACTGTAAAGCAAAGTGCATATTGTGCTTTCGGCTTTTGTTTCCTGGCTGCAGAATGTGTCTCATGGTTTAGATCGCAATGCTGAGCACTTATAAGAATCATGGGAGGCTGGTATAAACCATTGAACTTTTTAACCCAGCAAACCAGCTGCGATCCCCCAAGTCTCATGCTGGATATTATGGAGTCATTAAGATGCTAGAAGTCAAGCAGGACTTCTCTTAATTTTGATCTTTTTGTTATCAAGTGTAAACCTGCAAATGTGTAATAGACACTTATAGTTTGCATATCTATCCATCCATTCTCTAACCATTATCCGATACGAGGTCCCAAAGGAGCGGGGGTCTAATCTGGCAAACAATGGGCTTCAGACGGGGTACACCTGGATAGAGACAGAGCACACAGATAGAGACAAACACACATTCAAAAATCAGACAGTTCTTCCCAGAAGTCTATATTTTTTATAAGTTATTTCATGAAAGCTTCATTCAGGAGAATTTTGAGGTTATATATTTTTTTTTTGTTCCAAGAAAGTACATTTATAATATAACTGATAAATGTCCAATATATGATAGAAACTGTATATTGAAGACAAACAAACCTTTCAAGTCAACCCTGCTATATTATCAACTATATAAAAACCAATGGGTCCAAAACACATTCAATAGTTTTCAAGCTATTAGAGAAACCAGACATAATTTCCTAAGGCTTTGAAAACCTAGCATTTGACATTCAAACTGGGTATCAGTAGTGAAAGGTCGTGAGAGGTGTGACCTTCAGACTTGCTGCAGATGGGATATTTTTAATTTTAAAGTAGAACTCATGATTTTCATAGAAAAAAAACATGAAATATGCAAGCTATGAGAGCATTAGTCTTATTTTTCAGTCTAGTCAGAGCAGAACATTTGTTTTTTTCATTATAAAAATTAATAATGAAACGGCTTGAATACAACATACTGCTATTGCACTGGACAGATACTGCAAAATTACTGAAAACCTGTGACTTTCACTTTTTACAAAACATGGAACCACAGAATATAAACTATATCGGTACAGTAGGCAAAAGCAGAAGAAAATATATTCTGACAGCAAACAGCTGACATCTTACATTTGAAGATTTCTCTTTCCGTTGTCAAGCCATCTATTCTTGGTGAACCCAGTCGGGTTTATTGGACTGTAATTGTGACTCCATTCTTTGCACTATTTCCAGAGAGGAGGAAGATTGTTCCACTGTGGAACCACTGGTCCTCGTGTTAATTCTTTGTGGCAGGAAACCTCAGAAGGCAGTCCCCAGAGGGTTATGTTTTGATCTTTGTTTTTTTTAAGTGGCCCTGATCTAGGCCACTTCCCTTGGAAATCAAATGTGTATTTAAAGGGGTGGAAAAAGAGGATGGCAGTCTCCTCACCTTTGGTTTAAAACGTCTTACTTCTTTTAAGGAGCCCGTCAAATCCTAATGAGATCAAGAGTGTCAGTGATGTCGTTTTCTTGTGAAGGTTTTCACATAATGCCTTCGGGATAATTAAATCTGCCACTGTACAGATTTATTTTATTTTATAAGGGGTCATGCATTAGTTTAGTTTTGCTAGAGATTTCACTGTTGTGTGAAAAATTAAAAGTTCTGAAAAGGGGCTGTGACCAATACTAATTGTGCAAAAATAAAGAGTTAAAAACAGATGGAAAAATCGATTTTAAATAGAGCATAATATCAAAAAACTTGTTCCTCCACTTTTCAAAAACTGTCAAAAAACTAACAATGTGAGGGTAACATTGCCCAGTATATTGGTTAGCTGAGAGAGACCAAGCAGGTCCGTCTGTGGCTAGAGATACACAAACACATTTTTTGGAAAAACAGATTGACAACAAATGGCTATGCTTGACTGTGACTGGCGCCAAATCAATGTACAATGTTCTTTCACTAATTTTGCATATTCTTCAATGTATTAGGCACTAAACTGTAATTACTGTAAGCATTTTGGAGAATGCTAATCATAAGTAAACTTTTGATTTGTACAACCCTTTCTTGCATGAAAATGTAAACGGTAAATGTTTTCGAAACGTGTGTGTGTGGAGTGGATTACTAAATATTGAAATGGCTTACCCAAATGACAGACACTTTAAGTTCTCTTTGGATAACCTGGAGCAGTGGAGAAACCGAAATTGCAGTATTTACATGTCTCTTCGGTCAGCACTAATGAACTGTTATTGAAATGTGTGAGGTTATGGGATGGTGGGGAAAAAAAACTGCTTTAGAAATGATTTTTTATGGAGGTTTTCACTCAGGAATTTAGTGTCGTAATGGTGTGAATGGGGGAAAAGAACGAGTATTATTAGTTTTTTAAGTTACAGATCAAGAGGATTTTTTCATCAACATGACTGCGTGCTGTGATTCTGAGTCTTACACGGAGGTCTTTTTCTTCCTTCTGCTTTCATAACTCTGACACTCAACAGACAGTGTCAAAGGAGTTAAGGCTGAAAACAGAGAAGGCACTAAAGGAAAGATTATCTGTGGTTACCTTTCTTTCGGAATAATGTCATGTCTAATGTGAAGCTCATTAACGTGCCTGCGATAATGCTGCACTTCATAGTGGATATGCCACAACATACCCTTTGGAATCTGCCTAAACCCATGTTCTTCTCTTTTAAATCCAGTGCCCCAAGATCAATGCCTTGCCAATGAAAGGACCGCCCCCTCCCTGGCTGGTAAGACCTGAATACAGAAGTATATGATATGTGTTGAAAAAATAGCAACACATCACCCTGAGGAATTAATATTCTCAACAGCATTTATCTGTGGCTTCTTACATTTTGCAGAGGTGAAAAGAGGTGCAATTGTCAAAATAGGAAAGACTCCAATTTCTTTTTTGGTTGTAGTTGTTTAGAAGATATGTGATTTATATAGACAGGAGTAATCTATAGTCTAAAGGAAAAAAAATATTTGACAGGTATATGGAAGATCGATAATCTCTTGATTTCTTGCAAAGTTATCTTTTTTAATCAAATCAAATCACATCACTAGATCAACATAACTGTAGAATCAATCACAGGAAAAACCCACACCCTGCCAAATGTTATTAATAACATTTTACTAAAAAAACACCTCTGCGACAGTGAAAGAGAGCTTAGTGGTAAATTAGACATGGAGTTATACACAGAATATTCTGAGTTTCCTTGCTGTCACCATTGTTGGACTGCCCAAGGCAGTCTGTGTGTATATAGATCATATTGGAGTCTGCTGTACAAATACAAATAAAGATAAAAATGTGTGAAATAAAATAATCCTCCCTATACAGTTTTCAGTAACTGTTATCACATGCATGTTATTCAACTGCAGGTGTTGATATCTGTTGTTTCTAATCATCATAAAAAGAGTTATACATGATCGTGCACTCGGCTATTCTTAAATTTGAAATATCTTTGGAAAAATATAACATCTTTATTTTAACATTTTTTTTAGCTGGACATGAAATATTTATCTCCTTTACTTTTGGCATACGAAGACCGTCTGAGTGAGAAAGACGAGCTCCTGCGTGTTTGTGAGGTAAGTGTTATTTCATGAGAATGAACAGACTTCTTTTAATTCTCATAATTGTATTATTCCTAAATACTGAATTAAATAATCTGAGCTTCCCATATTTTAAAACAGTAGTAAAAGCGAAATCTGCATGTGTATCTAACTATGTACCTATAAAGTTATCAAATAAATGTCCGTAGGTGCTGAAGGTTGAGAAGCATCTGTTATGCCCTGCTGTTTGAAAATGTTGAGCTATTTTTAGTTTTAGTGAGACTTCTAGACTTCAGTTAACATTTCATGATTAATAACTATAGTCAAGAACATGCTGCCTTTGTTTTCTGTTGTTCATCATTATGGGTGGCAGCTGATGCATGAGATCAGTAGTCTTGCAATGAATGGAAACAACTTCCCTACCGGCAGCCCCGTTACAGAACCAATAGCCTGAAAAGCTTTGCACGGGTCTGTTTTGGTCAACCAGGAGGAGCTGAAGACCTTCAGCACACGTGTGGGAGAGGTGGTGAGAGAGAATGAGGAGCTCCACCAGCAGCTTGAGAGAAGTGACCCAGTCAGCCGGCGCGAGTGGTGAGTGCTTTGTCTCGGCACAAGACAGCGTGCGGTGTAAGTGTAAGGGTGATGTGCGCAACAGCTTTCAACAATGTGTCCACTAAAAGTGCTCTTGTAAGAAAGGATTCAGGATTGAACTCTGACTTTTAGTATCATTTTCCTCCATCACGGTTTAAGGCTTTGCAAGATCTTCAGGTCCCACTGGATCCACTGGTGGGCTTTAGGCCACACTAGGTGGTCCTAAGAAAATGATCTTGATCATTTTTTACTATACTATTTAGGCACTAAAGTTTATAAGGAAACTAAAATCAAATAGTTCAGCTAGCTAGGAATATCAAGCCTAGTCATGCTTACAATATGTAATACCCTCCCTGAAATTATTACATGCTTATTAGCACCCGCCGTTTCAAGTAACTTAGCATATAGTTATAGTAAATAGTATATAGGATGGTGCGGTGGCTCTGTGGCTAAGGATCTGCGCCTGTGGCTGTTGCCGGTTCGTATCCCGTGGCCAGCAGAGGAATCCTACTCCATTGAGCCCCTGAGCAAGGCCCTTAACCCCAACTGCTCCAGGGGCGCCATATAAATGGCTGACCACAAACTTCTCTCCCTGTCTGTGTGTCTCATGGAGAGTAAGTTGGAGTCTGTGTAAAAACAAATTCCTAATACAGGAAAATTGTATATGGCCAATAAAGTGATCTTATCTTATCTTATAGTGTTACTAGTTGTTATTTGAATACTGTGATATGTCGTCTGTACAATGGTACCCAAAATGCTTTGGAATTGCAGGGAGTAGACATGACAATGTTTACACATTACAACATTTTTATGTGTTCTATTCTATTGGACCAGTGCCTGCAAAAATGTATTATAATGCTTAGACACATACCAAAAAGCAATGTTTCTTTAAGTATTCTGTTCAGTTAAGGTAATCAGTATGTGTTCAGAAAGTGAAACTTTGAACTAATTTAATAATATACAGTAGCAAAAATTTCATTGAAATATTATAATAACTTGATTGAACTTACTTTGATTTACATAGCATTTAATATTTCTTTAATGTATTCTGTATGCCCTTTTTAATTAAAGTGTAATTTACACTGTCAATGGAAGTGATTGTAGGTTTGTACTACATTCTTTGCATTCAGTTCAGAAAGAACCCACTTGTACTGCCCTTGCCTTACCATCAACCATAGCAAAATAACTTCTAGCTAGTAATATCTGTAAATATAACACTGTCTTCCTCATTTACCCTGTCTTAATCCTTTTGAAATATTTTATTCAAATTCAAGAAGCCAAACTACGTTTAGGCTGTTGCATAATTCTTCTATTTCCACTCTTATTAATGTCACTATGCCAATAGGAACAGCTGTAGTTGCAAATGTTTAGAGATGTCATCGTCATTCATAGCCTTTTCTGATTACCTGTCAGCCCTTTACTTCTTCTGAGAATTAGATTTCTGTTGCTGTGGCCCAAACCCATGCAAATGTAAAACCTGCTGCGGAACTTGTAGCTCTCCATAATGGGGAAAGAATCATTCATTTTTATAACGGCACTCATGTACTACATTTTTATGCATTGTGTGTTACGAATGTGACCAAAGTGAAGCCCATAAATGTCAGCAAGTTGGTAAGAAAATGTCCACAGGAAATCTTAGTGCAAAACAAACTATTCCATTTCAGTTTGTTCCTTATGCTTCAGGATTTGTTTTCAACATTCCTTTTGATTTGCTAAAAACACTAGAGCTTAAAAATTATCATGGAAAATAATAAAAATTAAAATAAAATTATATTTGTAAAAATGCATTATCACGGTAATTCAGTAATTTCAATTGCTTAATAGGCAGTGAATGAATAAAGCTTTGGGAAGAAAAAAATGGTTAACATGCATTCCAGCTCTGTGCATTAAAATTAGTATATATTGCATAATTCACTACTTTTCCTCCAAATTGAATGTCCTTACTCTTGATTAAAAGCTGACTGATTGCCATCTAAATCCATCTTAATGCTCACGCTGAGCCTTTTAGAAGCTGTTTTTGCTTCTGCCTTATCTTTTTTGTACTTATTGAATTTGATGTTGCTCAGTGAAGGCACACAATTTGAAGTAGCTTGAGTGCTGCTTACTGCTCAGGTGGCTCTAATATGTATTCAGATTGGGTAGTTCATGTCATTGTTTTTTATTTAATTTCTTTCTTTTTCCATATCCTTTCCATATCTTTAAATCTGTTTTTGGCTTAGGTAACTTTTTAAGTTACATCTATTTTTACAAAGACAGTTTTCCACCAAGATTCCTCAGTGCTGAGGATTTGGATGAGAATAAGGATGTGTTGTGGGAAAGTATGTAAGTAAGGCACATTTTGAAGTGTACAGTATTTCTCCAGTGGACCTCAGAGTATTGAGCAGTGCAAATTTGCTTTGTGTAAGTCACCTTTCTCACAGTTACCTTGGAGTAGAAGCTGCACACTCATTTCCTGAACAAGCAACATTGTGTTTTTGAATTTTGTTCCATTTAAGTTAATGGTTATTTAATTAGTCCAATTTTTAAAATAATTCTAATGTTTTTTTACTACACCCCACTATGCATTCTAGTTCTAAAGAAGTCTTCAAATTCATTAGCTTGTGATGCCGCATGGGGCACAATCATCACATGGCCGTGAGAAATAGATGAGTCTGCACACAGCCACACCCAGAGAAAGGCTGACAATTTGATAGTGTTTATTTATAAACAAGAAATAAAATTAACCTACCTTTTATTTGCGGTCCTAACTGACTTTGTTTCCCTAACTAAACACTGGACAGCTACTCTGCTACCGGTGTGTTTAGTTGTCTTCTTTAATATTCCGAAAAGCCATTTTGGAAGAAAAATAGAAAGGAATGGCTGTTCCATACTCACAGCCCTTGGCCTTAGCAATGTTTGTTCCACAAGTCAGCTTCCCCTCCAGTCTTTGGTTTGCACAGATGCAGGAGCAATCCCTTTGCATCCTTGGTTCAGCAGTCTTTTCTCACCCTGCATTTCCTCCCTAGATAGCAGATACTCTTTCTACCAGCTGAGTAGTTTATTTATACAGGCTGGAACAGGGCACACAGCTGTTCCTTCCAAGGCCAATGCCATTGTGAGTGCTGGCAATCTCTCGTTGCCATCCTGGTACAAGCAAACCTATTGGTAAACTGGATGACACTTCGGGGAAAGTACCCTCCTTCGAGGATTACACCCCTCATGGCATCACAAGATGAACACAACCTTGAACAGATTCAGTTGAACTAACAATTTACATGAATGAAGTCATGAGAAACTTACGGAACCCAATATTTGTTGTGGGTCTCAAGGACTGATCCTTAAAGAAGATATCTTAGAAGGTTTTTATTATTTTCTAATCTCACATAATCACACTCAACACCTATACTCATCAGGATATGGAAAATGAAATGTTATTACTCATGATGTGAAGCTTGTTTAAACTTTCCCTTTATCATTTATTGATTGTGAAATACATACATAGCACAGAATCATGAAGCTCAAGGATAACCAAACAAGACCAGAGTGTTATCTCCTGCTCCAGATCTTTTTGTGCCCTGTTCCTGTGCTTCTGCAAGTACAATAGCACCCCCTGTTTTTGCTGTCTATGTATTTCAGGCATCAGCTGCAAGATCAGGCAAAATTGGTACTGGAGGAAAATCAAGTGCTGATGGAACAGCTTGACATACAGCAGGCTAAAGCCAAGGAAACCCACAATCTCCACATTAACGAAGGCATGATTGCTGTTTTTTTCTCTTTTTCACTCCAGTGATCTCCATTTTAATTATATCAATTTACGTTTTAAGATAAAAAAATGCTGCACTGTCAAAGAAGCCAGAGATTTACTTTGTCTGAGCACTGTTCTTAAACGCAAAGAAATTGAGTCCAAAAAATTAGTTGTTTTTTTTGCTCTTGTGATGAAAGGAGCAATATGTATCTCACTTCTAGAAGTCAACAATTTGCTGCTAAGGAGGTAGCAAGCATGCAGTATAAAGACCATACTGTTGAAATGACTTGCTCTGTCTCCGCAGTGTCCAGACTGACCAAAGAGCTAATGTTGTTGGAGTCAGAGAAGCAGAGGCTGCAGGAAGAGCTGTTCAAGTCAGACAAGCAGCTCCAAGCGTTGCAGGCCCAACACAGGGAAGCCCGCAGCAACCTGGACACTGCAGTGAGCTGGGAGGAGCACTCCACCGCCATTAACAAACTCAAAAAGTACAGTTTTCTGTCCCCTAGAGATCATGAATGCTTTTGGTTAACACGGAGTTTAATTTATTGCTTTTTCCCCAGGTTTACTATATGTCTATTCAACATTTAATGTATCTGAAGATATCTATTCATGATATATCTGTATTAATGAAATCAGTTATTCCTGAAAGACGCGCCTTTGTTTTTAATCTGTTATATTTGATACTGTAATATTTTTTCTTATCTTTTTTTTTCTTTAGAAACGAGAAATTTTATCATTGTTGATTTTAAAATCAAGCAAGTTTTAAAAAAGTAGTGTAGCAGTTTACAACCAATTTTTCATTTTAAGATTTTCTGCTCACATAACACTGTATCAGAAGACATTTTGAAAGATTCACTGGACTGTAAATACTAACTCATAGAAGATAGTCATCTCACAGTGTAGGGTGAGCATTATATATAGATTTATGGTTTCAAACCTCTAATGGCTGCATTTTTGCAGATAATTTTATAATAAAAATTAAGCCTATAATAAGCCTTTTCATTTTTGTTCCACGATACAATTCTATCTTTCCAACTATAATTTTGACACTTTGAGAATCTGCTTCACTGACGTATTTACCTGTGGACAGTGGGAGTCACTTAAATCAAGCTTCACTTCAGTAAGCTGACAAGCTATCTATAATCAGCTGATCCAGGAAGCTTATTTTTGTATATCCCATGGAATCCTGCAATATAGATAGGGCATCATGCTATCATGGTACTGATTTCTCACTTATATAATTCCCACTGCTAAAACACAACGTTATAGGTCACATGGAAAGATTTGTGTGACTTTCTGAGTTATTCATAGTGTTTTGATATTGCAATATAATTGTTATTATGGTTTACAATCCATTTTCCAGACACAGATAATGTTTCGAGACATCAAAATCACAGTGATTAAACTGTGGCATTTTTGACATCTTATTTAAGACAATTACAACAAGAGGAAGAGAAGAAGAAGGCCGAAACTGAAGAGCTGATGGGTCCAATTGCATCCCTCCAAGCAGAGAAGAAAACCTTGCTTTTGGAAAATAAGAGCCTTAGTGCTGAAAAAAAGACCTTAGAGGCAGAGCTTGAAATATCACAGAAATCCAACAGGTACTAACCAACCCTTACAAGTACTGTTTTATAACACGTTATGTTTGATACAAAAATGTGCCTTGAAGATGTAACTGTGAAAAATATGGGAACAGAATTTTAAATTTATAAGGCTCTTATGAGGCATGGGGTTTGGCTATTAGCATGACTGCCTCACAGCTTTTGGGGCCAGAGTTCAGTTTCAGATGGGTGTCTAATATGTGGAGTTTGCATATTCTCCCGTATTTACATGGGTTATCTGTGGGCGTTCCCGTTTCCTTCTTTTTCCCCAGACATGTCAACATTGTGGAATGTATGGTAGAGCCTCACACAATGTAGACATGCTCAGTTAGTGGTGTTCAGGTAGTGGTTCAGTTCTTCCCTGGGTGCAGTTCCGGACCTGGGGGGGGGTTCTGTGTGGAGTTTGCATGTTCTTCCCATGTTCATATGGGTTTCCTCTGGGTGATCCTGTTTCACCCCACAGTCCAAATGCTGGCGGGTTAATTGGCTGCTTGGAAAATTGGCCCCGGTATGAATGTGTGTGTGCGTGTTATTGTCTGTCTGCCCTTGATAGACTGGTATCCTGTCCAGGGTGTATTCCACCTTGTGCCCATTGCTTGCTGGGGTACGCTCCAGCTCCCCCACAACCCTGAATTTAAAGAAGCAGTTAGAAAATGTATGGATTAATTAGACCAGATATACAGTACTATTTTAATTATTCATCTACCAAAGCATTCAACTGTGCCCAACTGGGAGACATGAACAGAAGGTAAATCTCCAGAGCATCACATACTTGAATTGAGCAAATTAATTCTTTGTGAAGGACTGTTTGATGCACAAATGACGTTTTTCCTACATCTTTAATCTTCAGTAGCTATGTGTGCTTAAAGAGGAACTGCAACAGTATTTTTATATTTCGGGGGTTAAGAAAGAATCGGCATTGATGAGTGCATTTCAAACCGCAGTGAAAGTAAAACGTCAACGTAAAATCATGGTCATGATGAGACCAGCAGTTTGCGACCGCTTGGCGACCATACATTACCTTCACAAAGTCAATGATTTTGTGCTTAATTCAGAGTTTGTCAAATTTTGTGATACCGTCAATTAATTTATTTTGTTCCCGAGGTGTAATATCCAGTCTGAGAAACTGGAACTGAAGTTCCCCTTTAAAACATACTTCTGCTTCCACTAGGCACAACAGTACATGATCTTCTTGAGTCCAGTCCCTGGGAACTGATCCTCTGTAATCCTGAATCCTCAGCAGACCCTTAAAAGACTGATATACCTGGCAGAAACCAACTTCCAAAGATCTTGTCTCCTTCTTCTTCAGGAAAGCACAGAAGAAGATCAGGCTGTTGAAGCAGCAGGTTGAGGATGCCATGGACAGAGAGCTGGCAGCAAACCAATACCTGGCCAGCATCATCTCCCTAGCGGAGCGAACCACCCAGGAGAGAGACCAGCTCATGCACATGGTACTTTACACACACCTCTCCCAATGCGCACATCCACAGTGCACAGGCAAGGTGGAGCAAAGTGGCAGAAGAGGCAATTTCACTGACCACCCACACACTGTGCCGAATTGTTGTGCTTTCCGTGGGCTTCTCGTTACTTAATTCTCTCATTATTATTGGTCTAAAGTACCAGTTACCAATGGGAGAGTTACTTTATACTGTTAACATGTTCGTTTTAACTGGAAATTTCCTGCAAATTTGGAAATCCGTATACATTGTGGTGTTATATCCTAGAACTGCCATGATATGCTGTGGTACTAGCAGTGCTCTGTGCTTTGGGAAGCTTTAAGGGACCTTGTCCCAGTTTGAACATCTGACGGTTTGCTGGGGGTTAAAGATAACTAGATGGATCTCCTCCCTTTAAAAAGGAAAAGGTTTGTGGGAGTACCCTTTACCCCTCCCGAAATGAAGAATTAATCCCCCTTTTGGCCATCCCCCCAGCTCCCCCCCAAGAAAGAAAATGAGTGAGGGGAATTCCCTGGATTTTTGCACAAGTGCCCGTTATCAAATTATGTTATCCCTCTCTTGCAATATACCCAGGCGCCTACCCTGTATTAATCACACACACTGTAGGTGAAGGATAGTTCCAACATTGGAAACCCATCAGGCTTCATCAACTGTGATGAGAGCCACAGGACATTCTGCGATCAAATAGATTTTTAGATCATTCTGATATGATGTCACACACAAAAACAAGAACAAAGCAAGCTCATCAGTTTTGACTGTGAAAAGAAAAGCTTTGACAGAGGCAAACAAACATGGGAAATTATTTATTTGCTTCTCCAAGCCCAATTTTATTTACTTTTGTGTTTTGTTTTCTGGTTTTTGATAGAAAAATGTGGATTTGCTGCCACTTCAGAAATAAATTGCCCTCTGCCTACCTGGGAGTTAATCTAATATATGGCTGGTAAGATCTCAATTGATGAGGCAGATAGATCCCAATTTATGTTCCCCAGCAATGCATCCAGTGGCATTTCATCAGTCTTTCTGACACATTTTGCTTGCAACACATTTGTGGTGGCTCTTATTTTGAGTGAAAATATAATGGAAGAAAGTAAGAGCTTTCATTGTTTTTTGTTACATTTAAAGTAACATTAATCTTCTTTAGCCTGTGAAGGAAATCATATTAGTTGACAGAGCACACAAGTTGCAACCCTTTATAAAAGAGTGTTTATAGGGTCTGGTACCTGGACTTTATAAAAAATACTCGTATCTTATGCCAAAGAAAAATCAATGAAAGAAAAATATGATCATTTCGCATCAGAAGCTTTTTTTTTCTGAAAAAAATTGGAATTATTTAGATTATTTTAACACTTGAAATGATTTGCAAGCCCCCCAGAAAATGACTATCCCTCATGTGGCTCGCTCAGTGTTGTCATGAAAAGGAAACAGTTCTGGGGAGGTGTTGAAACCGGAGATCAGTTGCTTTGCTATCATAAAGCAGGCAGCATGAAAACAGATGCCTGTACATTGGTGCAGAACTATTCAAGAGAAAAAAACATTGGTGATATGTGAGGGTGTTGTTATGAAAGGGAGTGGCAGTACAATCAGTGATGACTTTGTACTCATATGCTTTTGCATTTGTACATTGAAAGATATTCAACTAAATGCTTTTTCAACATGGACACTACTCCTACTCAATTTTTTTTCTAAGCAAGATCCTGACTTAATTGTTTTAAATTTCTCAGGTTAGATGTAGTGTTCCTTGAAAAACTGCAGAAACAATAAACTTTAGTTTATTGAATAAAAATTGCATACAGCTTCCTTGCAGTTTATAATACTGTGAAAGTATAGTCTGTAAGCTTTTTTCAGCTTCACATTTAATCAGAATTTAACTCAATCAGCAATTACTGTAATTGAAGGTTCAAGAGGTAATGCAATTAAACATTTAAAGTGGAAAGGCATTTTCTATACACCTTTCATAATATCGCCATTTCACCTCCTTTCCATAGCTTTTTATTGCCTTTTCTAGCACATTTACTACAATTGTCAATTTTAAAGCCTTCTGGCTGTGTGAGTCACGGCTATATAATTTTCACGAGGTTGCTTATTACAGAAACATTGGAAAATGTTCTTTTGGGTCTTTAGAAAACTGCTCACAGCGTCAAATACAGGCTGCTAGTCATTGTTTTATGTAGAAGCTTCTCTTTTACAAGCCTCAAGACAAGACCCGTTTTTCTTGATAACATATTACTGGAGGATTTGTAGATTGGAAGGTGTTCTTGATTTATACGGTAACTCTACTAGTTATCTAGATTTCTTCAATGTCCTGTTTTAGAAAATGTAGAATCTGTGCCTGCTTGTGAGGAAGAAGTGTGTCTGGTGAAGTGGATGTTGGTAGCTTGTGGATGATCTAAGAGAGACGGGTCTGATCTGCAGTATCAGATGTTCACGTATTAATGCAAGATGCAGAAGGCTTTGGACTGTTACCTTTAAACTCCATTTAGGTTGTGTGTCACAAATACCCCCTAAAAATTCATCTTTCCATTTTAGTTAGAACTTGGCCTGATACATGATATTATATGCTAGTATATTCTATATATATACGTGATGTTTATATTTGATAGAACCTGAACATTTTATGAATGTTTGAAGAGGAAAACTCTAAACCAGGTTAAGTTCAAAGTATGAGTCTGAGGATTTTAACTATGAATGTAATATTTGAAAAACATATAAAAAAAGAAAACATTAGTTTGGCAAGTGTACATGAAACTTATTAGTTCATGACAAATTGTGTCATTATTTTTATTGACATTCATTACTTGTCTCAGTAATATCCTGATTTTGTTTCAGCTGCCTGAGAACAAAGAAAAATAAGAATTAATTTAAGATTCCCATTGTGATTCCCATTGTGACTGGGTAATTTGGCTCTGTACCTCCCAGCAGTAAATCCTCTTCCTGCTGTGGAGCATGATGACAAGAGAGATACTTTAGAGCAGCAGGAGTAGACACCCTTCTACAGACCTCAGGTCCTGAGCAGGAGTTACTGATTGGTCTTCATGAGAAGACTTAGACTTAAAAGAACTTTATCCCAATACAGTGATGGATGTTTTTATGGTCTTTCTTGGATCAGTGCTCAGGGTAGGTTTCTCTAAATGATCCAGGTCTTCTAAGGTGGGGGGCTGGGTAGCTATGCTACAAAAGTAAAGTTTTGGGGTATGTGTTTTTCAAGGGCATGCCTTGTGCAGCGCTTTGTTGAGGCTAGGCTGCAGGGCAGCCTTCAGCTGAATATGTATTGTTCTTGCATTGCTCCCAGGTGATGGTGTAGTCCATTAATGTCATGTCAGGGCTCTTTGCTGGAGAGTCAAATGAACATCTAAAAACTAAAATACAGGCACAAGGATAAAAAGTTACGTGTTTCCCTTTGATTTTTGTTTACCTTCAAGTCAGTGACATGTGTAAAATTGATATCATCTTGCTTTTCTTTATCTTCATATGTCAAAGGGATAGCCAATATGCTGGAATTAAAAATTCCATTCCTTTTTGAGGACTTTGGTAAAACTAGATAATCAATCAATTACTTTATTTAATTTACTTTATTAGGGAGGTGGTTGGATCAAGGTATAATCCTGTTTTGTATTATTTAACTCAGAAGGGCTTACCTTATATCAGTGAAGACACTGAGGAAATAGCTGGAAAAATGAAATAATTCATTTCAATTCTTTACTGTGTCCTCATTGCCTGCATCGCCTGATTCTTTCTTTTAGCTGCTGGAAATGGGCCTGTTTGGTCTGCTGATAGCGTCTAGGTATCTGATTCCCTTCTTCTCTAATGGTCTCCAAAGGGCCTGCTTAATGGCTGCAGTCTTCACATCAGTATTCAAGGAACAGTGACTTAGGTAGAAAACCCAGAGAAAAAGCACATTTGTCTCTTTGAACTTCTAGCTTCTGCTTTCTGAAAATTACAAAACAGAGTGTGAACAAAACAAAGGTTATCACTGAACCTAGGTGAAATAGCCACTGTTTCCATGGTTAAAATTTTAGATCTAATGGCAGTAATTTAAAACCAGAAAAATATATTTTGGCATAACTAAGTCGTAACAGCTGCTGTAGAAATGGGAACACAAGATCAAAACAGTTAATAAAATGTACTGTAGCTTTCCCTGACCACAAGCTCAAGTCAAATTCAATTAATAAAATTGCTTTAAATTAAAAATCTGCATAAAATTGCATAATTGCCAACCTTAGAGTAGAAAAATACCAAGTGTTATTTACAGTATAGCACATGTTCATTACTTCTCTTGTAAACTTTGGTAATTAGGTATTTATTAAATGGTAAGCTTAACAGGACAGACATATTTATTCCAATAATTTAAACAAATGTACTACATGTACTATTTAAACTACTATATACAGAGATTTACAAATCTGAGATCTGAGACAATACCAGAAATTGATACCAAAAACGCTTCAAAAGATCAAAGAGATTAAAGGGTTAGTTGGCTTCTGGGAAAACTGGCCCTGGTGTCCCATCCAGGCTGGATCCGGCCTTGTGCCTATTGCTTGTCAGGTCAGGTTCTGGCTCCCCTGAGACCCTGCACTGGATAATGCCGTTAGAAAATAGATGGAAGAACCATAATAATATACTTTAGTGAGCACCGTCTAGGGAGCCATGTCATGTTGTGATATCAGCAGGTATGAAGAAGGATGATGTTTACCCTGTTAACCCTTTGTCTTTTCATTTCTTTTTCCACTTTACCCTCAACTCCCAGGTCCGTAACCCTTCCTCTGCCCTTTCTGTCACAGGCATCCACTCTGGAGCAGGACAAGAATGGCGTGTTGAACCGGATTATAGAGGGCACAGTTCGACTGGGAAAGATGCAAGAAAAAGTCAGGGTAAGTCTGCTTCACAGACCAGTAGTAAGCTGCAGTCCATTTTGATTCAAATCCGCTGATGACTTTGTAATGTCCTGACATGAATTAAGTAGCCTGGGAGATATTTGCAGCTGATATGATAAATAACCTAATTTAAGAAGCTCTGGAGACAATAGCTGCCTGACAGAGTTTACCTGATATTGATCGCGAGTGTGTAATGTCAGCCTGGGGAGACATTATTTTGTGATTGACCAGAGGTGATGCCAAGGTGTACAGGCAACAATCCCAGTCCAGGAAAACTACTTTGGTTGGCAGTTCAAAATAATTGAATCGAGTACATTTTACAATAAAGAGAAAGTCAACATTTTCTAGGAACGGTCTGCATGTTTGTAGCTGTTTGAGCTTTGTGGGAAGAAAGCTGTGAAAGCTCTGTCCAAGACTATTTCTTTGATGTGTCTGTGAAGAAATTGCATTATTGTTGAGTAGTTAGTTTTTTTGTACCGAGTTCTACTTAAACAGATTTAGGTTTGTGCTAAAAAGTTGTTTTCTAAAGCTCTGCTGTCTTATAACATGCCAATTCCCCTTTGGCATGCATGAGGATAATTAAAACACTCAAGGAATCAATAATTACTGTAAATTGAGGGAGGTATAGGTTATGGTTTGGGTTAATGTGAACAGTGTGTCTGTAGATGCTTTATTAACTTTCTGCAGAACCTATGTTTATAGTAAATTAATCTTTAATAGAACATATGTATTATTTACTTATCTTAAAGTGTCACCTTATTTAATTATCACCAGGGTTTGCATTCTTAATCTGGTATTTTGTCTGATGCACACATTTACTGTCTTACAGTCTGTCTTGTCTTTCTCCACAAACTTCTGTCCCGCAAACATCTTAAAAGCATCCTTCTGTTATCATAACATGCCAGTGGTGGCTGGAACAGGTCGAGAATAGGGTGTTGAACGGAAGTGTTTTTTACTGTACATTCTGTCCACTTCTCTATATTGTTAACTGAAAAATAGGCTTTGGGATAATGTTCAAGTATTTTTATCCTGATAAATCAGAAAATCAGATTTTGGTGTGATAAAGCTAATCCTTGTTTGGTAATCCAGATTCACATGCAGGAAAGCTTAAGTGGCTGACTCACTTGACACTATTGTCTTAAATGCAATTAAATTTGATAGTCTTATCTGTTAAACTGACAAGGAGCTGACAGTCTGGAATAGAGATGAACCCATTAAGAAAACATAGGACACCATTTATTGTGAGTCGGTTTCATATTTACAGTTTAAATGTTTTCAGTATTTTTGGCAAAAAAACAACAGTGTTTGCTAAGCTGTACAATTAAGCTGTACAAATTCCTCTGTTAGAGAATAGTAGGTTTCTTAATGGAAGTTTTTGAATAAAACAAAGAGAACAAATGAAGAGACTGAACTCTTGCATTCTTGAACTGGAAACTTCTGATTAATGGATGCTATGCAAAGGTTTACAGTTATCTTTTACAGTTATCTGTGAGTTTGTGATATTCCACTGTTGTGTATAAGCATTGCGTGAGGCCATCCATCCATTGTCAGTCATGGCTGTGTGCTAAGAGCTCATGGTAAGCTGCAGGGGCAAGATCTACATCCTGGATGGGATACCAACCCAGTGCAGAGCACACATTCGTTCACGCACTCATATAGGGGGCAATTCAGAAACCCCAGAATGTGTTTGGACTGTATGTGGAAACCATAACAACCGGAGATCGCAACATGGACATGCAGAGAGCACACACATAACAAACCCCACACAGGGGAGCTAACCCAGAGCCCAAGAGCTGTAAGACAGCAGTGTTAATTCCCATCTGTACCACCCTTAAGTGTTAATCATCTTGGATAAATGCATCACCTAAACTAACAACCTCCACTATTCAGTGTCCCTTTCAAGTGCTCTAGTAGTTTAATATTCATCAGGTTTGATGGAGTCCGCTAGCAGAATCTCTGTACCTATATAGTGGTAGGAGCTGTGAACTCATGCTGAATTCAGATGCTAAACTCTAACGTTCATGCTTGTTTGAGCACAGATGCTTCTCCCTCTCTGTACTAAACTCCCACCTTCTGTACCAAACTCCCTGAAAAGGAAGGAATGTTTTAATTGCTCCCTGAGTCCTTGAGTTTCTTGAGAAAGTACCTCAAAGACAGAAGGGGGGGGGTGTAGAGAAAAGTGTATATTAACACCCCTTTGAACTACTATAACAACAGTCCTTATTGTGGTTCCTTGTATGAATACAATAAAGCTTGGCTTGGCGAACGGACACCTCAGGCTCGAATCTCTTGGTTTCTACAGGTTCACATAAGGAGGTTTGGCACAATTTAATCACGCTGTGCTGCAGGCCAGACATCTGTGTAATTTACACTAATGATTTGTTTACAGTATGTTGAAACGTGAGAAAATATTTGGGGGAAATTGATTTTACAGTGCAATCTCATTTTACAAGCTGTTTATGTAAATTGTCGTGTTTTAGTTTTCATACTAAATTCACAAGTCTAGGGTTTTAAATCTTCGGATTCTGAGTGTCTGCATCTTTCCAGTTCTTGACAGAAATGCTGTTGAAAAACATTGTTCCTAGGGACTGCCAGCATTCAACAGCTTGCCAGACTGCAGCTGCTGAAAGGCGCAGTCTGTGAACAAATTTAGACAAACCCAGCCACTGGCTTACTGGCCAAATTACAGCCCTAGCCCTTCACACAGTGCATCTTGAACATTTTACCTGTAATGGCCTTCTGTGATGCTACAGTATACAATATGTTATAAGAGAAGACAGACAATTTGAATGCACTACTTTGTTAAAATATATAACATTACACTCCTTAGAGGGGACTGCTACAATTTTCCCTCATTGTTAACATGAGCGAATAAAATACTGTAATCAAGGGTTTTTGACAGTGCTCGTGCCAGGTTTGGAGGGCTAATCCATCCTTTTGTGGGACAGTTATAATTACATTTCTGGAGTTTGCTCCTTGCGGGCTTTAGTTTTTCAGCCAGGTGGGAATCCAGCAGTGTTCTGGGGGTGGCATGACTGTCTTGAGCCTTCCCCTCTCCACAGCGCCTGATTTACAGTTATTCATAGTATAGAGCTGTGTGTATATAGTGAATGTTTGCATGTGGACTGAAACTTCCTATGGTTTGCAGTTAACCTTCTAGCTAGAGATGTGACTGTCACTTATTCTGCAGCTACCTGTTTGAATCTTTGGAGGGATCTGTCTACTTATGTCAAGTCTTTTTATGTACAGTATGTGTGTAGGACAAAAATGTCATTGTGAGATTTAGGGATTAATACCCAGTTACAAACGATTTGAGTGCAGCATGTTATTCTCATTCATTTAATTTAATTAGCTGTTGGAAATTCTCGCTTGTTGATTTAATACAACAGGAGATATGAAGACTAGTTTAAAAATACTGCATACTGCTTCTGATGTCTTCTTGATCTGTTTCATTTTTAAAAGAATTGGCGTGATGGGCACTGCGGGTGCTACAGTATATGTTCTGATAATATAATCAAGAAATCTCTGGAAAGATTAGCATCAGAAATTAAACTTAACATAATTAAATCTGAAGCTCTTAGAGCAAATGTGCCCTAGCTTTAGTGAAGAGTGACCTTCATCTTGGCTCGTGTTGAGATGCAGCCTATTAAGTGTATCTCCATGGAAAAAGACAGCTGTATAAAAATACGAAAGAAAAAAATTGATTTGTGCATATGGGTCTTTAAATGATTTATTATTAATTGATCTTTTTGTATGTCTCTACATGGCTTTCAGTTAATGTTGTTTTAAAATCAGATTTTATCACACAACTACTGGGGCAGAACAGGCCCACATTTAATTCAGTTTCACATTTTTAAAAAACACTGCTGTTATGACTGAAGCTTGCTAGTGAGCTCTCTTTCTTCTGTATAGTAAATGCAATGCTAACCACTGCGCCACCATGCCCCTCACCTCATAATCAAACACTTCTCAATCTCCTTAAACTGACACTTGCAAAAAAATTTGATTGTTTTTTTAGGCTTTTGTTTAAGTTGGTAGCTCTAAGGGCTGGTTTCAGCTGTGATGCAGTAGGAGAATGGAGTTACCTGAGCCTACTCCAAAAGCAAATGATGGTACAAATCCAATTACTTCTGTTAAACATGATTAAAGCTTCCTGACCAAGTGATTTCTTCACAAATCCTGTTTGATTTAAATGATAAAAATGTTCTTGGTAATTAGTTAGTAAGGAATTAATCATAACTGAAATGAGCTACAGTAATTCAGTAAATACAGTGAGGTAATTGCAGTCAGAAACCACAATTTTATTTAAATCTCCAAAGAATCACATCTCTAAAATCTGTTTAGGTTAGGTTTAGATTGTGTAGTTGATGTTATACAACATGTTGGATATTATTCAGCAATGCCAGCTGTGGATATATGGATGTGCTTATTATTTATACCCTCTTGATGATTTCATCCAGTGGTTTATTTCCCCTTTATAATGCTTGTTCCCCACATGTAAGACTACAATGAAAAATGGCTGGAGGCTGTTCTGTGCAGACGCACTACTGTGTCCCAAATGGATCCCTGCAGTCTTCAGATGTGTTGTATGGACTTCTCTGGGGTGAACATTCAGAAATGGTCATAGAATCGCAATGCCACAAGCAGTAAATCTTTATGCTGAAGCTAGCGCTAAATCTGAATAAATTCACAATGAGATAAAAACATATTACCTATTAATATTAATCTTCAAAGGAATGTGATATCACCTCAATGAAATATCAATGAAACCATTTTCTAGAAGCAGTTCCACAATTTTCAGAACCAGTTTGCCTTTTTTTAATACAATTTAATTACCTGGATTGTACATATTTTTTATGTCTTTCGTCCTACTGTGGAAACACCTAAAGCCTGCTTTTTAATAATACAATACATCATGGACATTCTCTGACAATTTTTAAATGAATTTTTAGGTTTTGCTAAATGAGTTATGGACTTTGGTTTTTCTGTCTGTGCACCACAGTAAATCCCTTGTTCTGCCTTTGGGCCTTGTGAGATTGTTACAAGGTGACACTAGTGAAGGACAGGTCAAACTGTGTATGGCTTATAGAGAAGACAGCCACTTAAACATGCAGAAGAATATTATTTTTGCAGAACAGTAACTATGTAAAATCCATTTGAAGCAACACTACAAGTCACCAATTAACGTATTTACATAGCTACATGCATTTCAATTTTGCAACTTGTGAAACATTATAGATTTTATTTATGGTTTACAATTAATTACTAATGTCGAACTTTACCTTATGCAGTGGGATTCCTTGATTTTGACCCTGCTACAGTAAAAGCCTGCTACGTTGCTGCTGGGTATTTGAATGTTCCTGAGATACTGGGGAAGTGGTATCACTGTAACAGCAATTTTGTACACTATGAGTCCTGTTACTACAACACTGTTTGGTTTTGATAATATGACCCAGAAATATGCAATAAGAATAAATGAGCAAAAAAAAATCAATGCACAAATCCTGATCAGCATCAGTCTATCTGATGAAAAGCTGTTTACCTTTTTTATCCAGTTATTAAAGTTATTTTACCTCATTTCTATATCTGGAAGGCATAGACTTCCACATGTTCACTACTGAAGAAACATAAACAAGGACACGAAATCCATTACCCTTTCGTACATGAATGTCACTTGATGTTTTCCTGTAAGGCCGTGGGCTGCAAGCCTTTCCTCAAAACTAAATGCAATTTGAATTCTATTCATAGAAATCTTCTCTTAAGCCAGGATAATAGTGCACAGAGAGAGGAAGGTGTTTTTAATCGGTAAAGTGAGAATAAATTAAATAAGAGAGCACTTTGGTATGAACTGGGGTTTTATTATGTTCAAAGAAAATCTGAGCTGCTAAAAATAGGAAACAAAATTTCTGATTAGCTTAAGGACTTCATGGAAAACTTTAATGTGTGTAGTCCTTTGGGATAAAATCTGAATCTTTTTATACTGGGTATACTGTAGGGTTAGCACAGTGTGAAATGATCTAGTCAAAAAGTTAATCGGGAAATATATGTTTCATTTTAAGAAGAATAAGATGTTACAATTAGTACTTAATCACTGATCAGCCTTGGAATAATTTGTTGTACAGCTCATAAACAAGGTTAATAAATTTAATGGTATCAGGTTGTAAAATTCATCATCCTAACGTTTGACACATTACCACTTCATTAGTGCTAAAGCTTGCCTCATAGTGATGTCTATTTTGCAAGATTTTGCCTTTTGTTAACATTTGAGAATCCAATTCTGTCACCCTTCATGCAATTAAAATTGCACAGCCAGTTTTGGGATAATGTGAAAGTGGACTTGCATGTATCATATTAACATTGATTTATTTTTCTTCTCAAAATAATTAACCTTTTTTAAATAATGGGATCATACTGTATGTACTTTTGTCTTGGACATATAACAAGTGTGTGATATATTCCAAACTTATATTGGTATATTACAAGTCCCACATCAGGTAGGATTATAAAGACAGTGTAATCATACTTGTGCATTAGAATTAAGATAGACATGTCAGGAGACACTTAGCTGCAGTCATATATATTTTCTGCTTACAAATGATTAAATATGAACTTTAGAAAATCTTATAAGGCAGTCCCTTGTCTGAGTCTTAAATGAGAAAAAAAGGCTGTTCACTAAATGAATTCTCCCAGCTTCGTGTCTTCCTCTGAGAGAATAAATCAAAGAAACACTGTTCCCCAATCAATTGAGTCATTACTTCATCTTAATTGAGAGGAGTTAACAGGAGATCAATTAGAATCCTGTTTTAATCACTCTCTAGCTGTGATGTGATTAGCTGGCATGTTTAATTGGAGTTTTGAAGGGAAAAGGCTAAAACTCGCTCATACATACTGCATGAGCTGACTTTTCTTTTGAGAGATTGTGAGCGACATCACACCTGTCCTAAGCAAAATTACCTGACTGTCATATAACAGCATTGAATAATTCAATGAATTATTACAAAGATATTAGATTAGGTAAGGGTGTTTATAGAATCCTATTTATCATTTTTTGTATGTTTTGTCGCTGTTTCTGTCTGCTAAATCTTGCTATTTTGTATCCATTATACTTTTTTGTTGCTTCCTCTTTCATATTGATTGCAAAACTCTCAGCAACTGTTCTGGTAAAAACTAGGTTTTGAGGTCTTTGTAAAAATAGTCAAGTGGAATAGCTCGAGGGATTGTTACTCTGAACAGGATGGTCAAGCATTTCCTGTGCTTAAAGAACTTATCACCATGCAGCAACAATTTTTCACCACCTTCTTTCTGAAAGAGCTGTAAATATCATTATCTCCAAGTGTGATAGTGTTATATACTGTGCATCAAAGGAATTTTCTAACTATAACAAATTCTGAAGGATATTAGCAGTACAATTGTGGTGGACTGATGTCCCATCCAGGGTGTATCCTGCCTTACGCCCGTTGGTTGCTGGATTAGGCTCTGGCTCACTCCATGACCCTGTACTGGATTAAGCGGTTTAGAAACTGGAATGGAATTGGTGGGAAATTGCAATATCATTTTGTAGCCTCTCTACTGACAGTTAATTTAACAACCATTATGTAGGAAAATTCATTATAGTCATTAACATCATCATCAGAAGTGATTGATACAGGGTCTGCTGTGAAAGTCACAGGCTAGAAATGCCTATGCCCACAGAAAGCTATACAAGCTGCATGTCTTTGAAAAATGCTTTGCACCAGGTTTAATTCAGTTCTATTCCTCTCATGGAGCCTGAACAACCATGTGCCTGTTCACTGGTCTCAGAGCCAAAGATGTCATATGGTATCCTGACTCCACCCATATATGTTCAATGGAGCTGAAGTCTGATGAGTTGAGTATCCACCCCATAACGGTCACATTCTTATCTCACATGAAAGTTGTTATTGCCTGAGGGACTTGATTATTGTAGCTCCATGCAGTCAGGTTGACAGTTTGGGATCTGTAGTGACTAGACACTCTGTCCGAGACTGTCACACTCTGCATTGTCATTTGCTGACCATTGACAAGTCTGTTGCACAAAACAATTACTGTGCCATACTCGTGAATGTCCACTACCACGGTCTTCAGAAAACCTTGATTCCTTGCTAAAGAGCATTTGAGTCCACTGCTTGAGAATTCTCATTTCTAGATTTTCACCAGGATTGACACTCAACAGGTTTAATCACCTCATCGCCTATCTACAGTATATTAACTCTCTCAATATGCAACATTCAGAAGTCACACATTATGGTCAGTTGTGAATGCTGAGTGAGTAAAAAATTATGCCAAAAATATTTACTTTTTCTAAAAACAAGCATGTAAAATAGAGAGAGAAATGTAATTTGATTTTCGATACATATGTAAAAGAAATTCAGCCGAAAGCACATTAGCATGGCACAGTAATGAGAATCAGTATGTTTCAATTCCTGTTTTTCTCATCTGTTTTCTGTTTTTTTCATCTTTTTTCCTCTTTGAATAATGTTGAGAAGATAATTAGCAGGAATGGGAAACTGTGATCCAAAAAGACAAACCTGTATCATTAAGATTCTGCAGAGAAGGACACAATGCAAGTTACAAATGAGACTGGAGACAAAAAAAATTAAAAAAGGAAAAGTGTTAATATATTGTGAAGCTGCTCCTTTCTTTTATTTGCTGTTAGTTTGCTTCAGGTCCTCTTCCAATGGACATGAAAGAAACATCTATAGGATGATTTTATCTAGTACAAGATATGTTTTGTGAGGAATTTATCAGGGAACAGACTTCTAGATAAGTCAGCTTCCTGCTCAGCATAGCAATAAAGTTAAGATACACAATATGAAAGATACCAACAGAAAAAAACGTATCTTATACTGTATACAATACTAGTATCATACGAACCCAGTTATAGCTGAATGTAGCTAAAATGAATCTTGCACCTTGGATGTAACTGATGTGAGACCTATGACTGACTTATGCTGACTCTCTGGTGTTATGATTTGAAAGAGTTTGAATCGTTAGCAGTCCTGCTGGTTGAAAAGAGTTGTTCATTATTCTTAAATTCTCACAATACTTTGGGAGTATTTTATTACCACACAGATGAATATTAAATCTAAAATGTGTTTTGCCTGATAATCCCATAATAATCTACAAAGCTCAAATCATCTTTCCTTTTATACATAATGCATGAGTCGAAAACCTCAGGCGGGAAGGTTATTTCCTTATGCCTTTTGAGGAGATTAGGATGTTTCTTAAAAGCAGCTAACTTAACACTGCAAGATGTTCTTGCACATATTTTGTTAGTTTTAATTGCACTGATCGCCCAGATAAGAGCCCTCCCGCACCTGACATTTGGGACTCCTTCTTTTCACAGTCTCTGGGTGTCTAATTAGAGATAAGGGATGTTGCATTCACTTTCTCTGTAGATAAAGGCAGAAAATGGCTTCTGTGCTGAGGGACTGTGGTTTCTAGCAGTACAAGAGTTTCTGGATGGGGAGCAGGGACGATTCTTATGTGCAAATTAATCCTCTCATCTTGGAAGAATAATAAACCTAAAAAATGTATAAGTGAAAACCAGCAGCTTTATTAATGAGCACCATATTCTTCCCAAAAGCTCTATGCTACATTTTCTAAATAAAATCTGTATTAGGAGCTGAGCTAACTGATTAATTTATTCAGCTTTCATTATCACCTGGTCCAAATATACTGAGCATCAAAATAAACTTATCACTCTATTGATGAATGATTGATCATTCTTGTCTGACTATGATGCACTTGAGTGACTTTGATGATGAATAATCACTAAATCTGTTAACTCTGGGAGTTTTTTGCTTTGTGGCGTGTTCCCAGTCAGCAATTTCTAATCTTGCAAGATGATACAGGCAAACAGTCTGTCAGTGATAGGCCACTGTCTTGGAGACCATGAGTCAGGACACTTCGAGGTCAATGGGGGAGGTCCAGGTGTGATGCTCTGGCCAAAAATGCCTAGTTTCCACAGAACTCCACTTCTGAAAGTCTGTCTGCATGGTGCTGCATTGTTCTGAGACCTCGCTTACTGTCCTCCCCGCTTGCATATTCTCATGTGAGAACATTCCCTAAACACCTGGACTGATCAACCATGAACAGCCACATGCTCATCTAGGCTCCATGAGAGGAAATGAAAAGAATCCCGCCTTCCAGAAAAACATTTTTCAAAGATGTGCAGCTTGCTTCCAGTGGTGGCCACACCTGCTGCTGCCCTGGGACTTCGAATGCGTTCTCATTCAAAATGAAGTTACCTGGGTCAGGTCTCTTCACCTTACAAAAAAGATTTTGCTATATTCTTGGAAAATGGTCTTTGCTGAGGTGCTAACATATTCAGAAGCCTTGTCCAAACTTAGCTGTATACTTAGTGTAGGTACATATCTCAGACATTTTCGAACTCGTTTTAAGAACATTAGCAGTGTGCAAGAAACAACCGTGTGTGCTGCTCAGCACTAGGCAATGTAAGGAATCCATTGCTTGCTCCCCTGGTGAAGTGAAGCTACCTGATGAGTGTGTACTAAACCACTAATCTGCCTAATCTCCCATCACCTAGCAGGGGACCAGAAAGATATCTCCAAGAGTCCAGTAACATCCCTGAGAACGCCAGCCTCAGTACAGCACACCACGCATAGATCTCATTCCACCCTACAGCAAACCTTGGCTAGGGATTGCCTGTGAAATCTCCAATGCCTGAATTGTTTTACTAAAATACATCTGTAGTTCATGGATCATAATTCATCTGTGATGGATCTAGGAGAAGCAAAGCTAAGTGCAATGTTGTTAAGCATCTTTATTCTAAGCTGTAAAGATTTTTTTTTCTATTTTGGCTAACACTTTGAGCGCTTGTCCTTGAATGACATAAGGCAATCTGTTTTCCATAGGTTATAAACAGCTTTCAGGGGGCATACCACCTGGTAGCATTCTCTTTTCTGATCAGAGATCTTTCATTTCCTAAGAACGCAGAGAGATCCTAATTTTCAGACCCCTGCTAACAAACCCCTCACTGCTTTGCTCTGAAATCTTGCAATTGCCAGCCTTTCCATTGCCAAGGACACAGCAGGCTGTCTGTTGGCTCATCCATTTGTCAGTGAAGTGATGGCTTTTGCCCACCGTTTAGGTTCCAGCATACTGAGCCAAACTGATGGTATACAACGCCACGCAGTTTAGTGATGAGAAAAAAGCTTTACAATAAAAACTTGCATAAAGAGCTGAAGAACACATATCTGTTGGCTTCTAGCCCCAGACATCGGAATGCTCATTGATATCGATGGCACAGGCAACAGACATATAGTAAACCTCATCTACCCTCACGCCCCCAGTCAGTCATTGTTATTGATTCACTTTAAGCCTTTATGTTTGGCGACTGGAGAATAAATGTTTTAGCAGGTCTATTTTAATCCAGAGTGAAATATGAAATATTAAAAAACGTATTGCTTTACAGCTAGCACTTCTCCTACTGATGGGGCAAAATGAAATACCATCAGGGTTGGCATATGTGTAACACACTTCATGTCAGATAAGGGGCTGAAGTGAGGAATTGACAGAGAAAGTTAACCCAGAGGGGAAAATTATAGGTAAGACAAACTGAAACATTTAAGATGTGTTAGCATCCATAACCTTTCCTCAAATATCATGGACTTTTTCATTGCTACAAGTATTTAGAAAATCTAACAGGTCACCCAGAAGAGGGGATCTCTGAGAAGACCGTGTCTTCTGCCCCCTTCTAGGGATTTAGTTTAGAATTTCTGTCCACGGGGAAGATTGCTGCCTGTTGGGTCAGTAACTCCAGTTCTACTGCATATAGCTGTCAGATGAGTTCAGCCCAGAGAGCAGTGTCATTTTATTTTTAAAACCATGTAGGAAAAATTAGAAATTTTGCCATTTCACATTTCCCTCTGTTCATTATTCCCTAGTTGATCCACCTCATTATTTCCATTATTAAGGCTGCTGTTTTTCAAGACAAACACTTCTCTCTTCACAGTTAGAAGAAGTGTAGAATTTGGAAAAAATATCCCTCACCCATTTCCTCTAGGGCTGCATGGAGAAATTGGATTCTGCAGTTTACATAATTGTTTATTCCTTTGGGTTACTGCTTCTGAGGCATAAAAGGCTCCATCTCTAATTAACTCTGACATGACCTTATAGTCTTGCATGATTCTTCTGCTGGGAATGCAACAATAAAATATTTTGGGATGAGTCACTGCCAGATGAATTCTAGACTGCACATTCCATATGCAGTATAACAAAACAGTAGCTTCTGAAATAGTTATACTTCCCCAGTGAGGTTTAGGTAATTTAACAGAGTTAACACTGTCCTTTTTTCTTTATTACAGGGTTAGGCAAAGTCCTCTGATTGTGATCTTTTGACCATACACAAAAGAATGTTTTCCAAAATGTGGTTGGTGGCCATGTCTGGTAGCTGGTGCTGACACATGAAGCGTAGTTTTATGAAAGGGTCAGCAGAGGCTGCTGAGGAATGGGCCATTAATAATTATTGCTTACACTTATATAGCACTTTTCTTGACACTCCACTCAAAGCGCTTTACAGGTAATGGGGACTCCCCTCCACCACCACCAGTGTGCAGCCCCACCTGGATGACAACAGCTATAGTGCGCCAGTACGCTCCACACACACCAGCCCTCAGTGAGGAGGAGAACAGAGTTGATGAAGCCAGTTCAGAGATGGGGATTATTAGGAGGCCATGATTGGTAAGGGCCAATGGGAAATTTGGCCAGGACACCAGGGTAACACCCCTACTCTTTTCGAGAAACGCCCTGGGATTTTTAATGACCAAAGAGAGTCAGGACCTCCTTCTCATATAAAGGACAGTGCCTTTTTGCAGTACAGTGTCCCCGTCACTATACTGGGACATTAGGATCCACACAGACCGCAGGGTGAGCGTCCCCTACTGGCCCCACTAACACCTCTTCCAGCAGCATCCTGAGTTTTTCCCAGGAGTCTCCCATCCAGGTACTGACCAGGCTCACACCTGCTGAGCTTCAGTGGGCTGCCAGTTGTGAGTTGCAGGGTGATATGGTGATGAAATTCTGAAAATTTAGATTAATGGCTGCTTTGAAAAATTAGATTTTAATGCTGTATATTTAACAGATTTTAACATTTGTGACACTTCAAAGTTGCATTGCTGAAGTTGTTCTAATTTTGTAATTCTCAGATGGTAGGAGTTCGGAGTGGGGACAGGTAGAGGGGATGATTGTAGTGAAAGGTGAGATGGAATAGTTTGTGCCAAACTAGAGTGCTGAAAAGCTGAAAAAGAATCTTAAAATTGTATTAGTTGCATTTGATCTATTCAGCATGCCTTAAATATGCATCATGTGGTGCTATTCTTTTAAGACATTGATTGTAATATTGAAATATACTTCATAAACTTAATTACAAATTAACTTTTGTTTTGAAAAAGGTATGAACCCAAATTCACTTGTTGTTGACTAAATTTAAAAATACCAATTGGCACAATAAACTGATATGTACAGGTTTGAGGCTGAGGTTATAACTCTAGATTTGCAGGTGTCTCTAGTCTCGGTTCTGGGGAGCATCCGTCCAGTGTTATTTTTCTAAGTAATCATTTAGTTCTTTATTTCTGAAGACTTGCAGCCATTTAATTAGCATCAATCAAGCAGGTATTTTGTTAAATTAAGTCATTTTTTCAATCATTTGGAAAACAAAGTTCAATACTTCTCAAGGAACTGTGTTTCCTTAATTGAACAAATTATTTGCTTAATTGATCAATACCTGATGTTCCCATTCTTTACAAACAAGTCATTTAGGGATGATCTATAAGACCTCCTGGACAGGAGAATCCATGAACAGGGATGGAGAATTCAAGACCATAATCTTATCTATCTTGTGACAGATGTGATTCTGTTCACAAATAAAAATAACAAACTCCAGCAGATACATAAGTCTTAATTACTAAAAATAAGAGAGCTCATGATAAAAAAAATCTAGTAAACAAAATCACTAGCTCTTTAAAACACCTGCCATTCTTCCCAGGAGGTGTTCGCTTCTTTGTCATATTTGTTGAATTCAATGATATCATATTTTCTACACTTGGGAACCAGGAAACACATGATTTAATAAATCAGCTGGATGTCGCCTTCAATTTTGTTAATCCATGCTGCACAGAAGCTTCTTGACAGACAGTCTGCGAGAGCAGTGTTTAAACCAGAAAGGCACCTGCAAGCTTAATTGAGATTTCCAGTGAACACACTGAGTGGGATTGACATCTCTTCTAAATGTGTAATGCAGCAACATCATTGTGCACTGGAACACAAGCGTCACTGAATGCATTCTATAAACTGACACTGCAGACCGGAGTGTCCAGGCTCCCTGTGGAGGGTTAGAGGTATCTTTTCCAAGCACCTGTATTCCCGAGGATCTAAAAATTATATATACATACTGTAGGAAAGTAACAATGATCAAGTGGATTGTTTAATTTAAAGATAAAGATCTATACAGATGATTGCCTGGAATATTCAAAAACTATAAATATTATTCACTGTATGGATTAAATGATTTCCAGATTTAAGTGTACTCGTTTTCAAATTAAATGGTGTCTATTTGCTAGAAAGAAAGTGCTACACATTCAACTTAATATCTTTTGCAAGAAAAAAAAACTTGTTTTAAACTGTTTTAATAAACAAACTCAATAAAGGGAGACCTGTTTCTTTTCAAGGGTGGAGATTGGAATCCCTTGTAAAGACCGGAATGAGGGTTTTAAAAATAGTTTGAACTTGTAGTAAACTGAGAACATCCATAACCTCCCATCAAAACCAACTGCTCATACTGACAGACCAGTGCTTCCTCAAAGATTGTAAATGATAGATACTCTATACACTGCTCTTATTAAATATAATAACTTTTTAGGTGTTCGATTCCTGTGTCAGACAGACGTCATTGCAAAGCCATATCATGTATATTAATATATGTAAAAATATAATAAAGTATATATTATAATGTATAAACCATGATACCATGATACATTATCAAGTTGCTTTTAAAGTATACTTTTGAAAATACGTTACTGGAGAATTGTCTTCCTTAAGGAAAGATTATTTTAGATATTTAATAAATATAATATTTCATAAGTTGTAGCTTAGCACAAGTTGAAAGGTTTTTATGAGTTTTTATCTGTATTGTCTAAGAAGTGAGTTATTCTAACCAAGCTCAGTATTTAAGAACCAGAGAAGTTACTCTTTATGTGTGAAGTGCAGAGGTTGTTAGAGATGTTCTTTAATTGACTGTGTATAAACTTCAAAGATCCAGTTTCTGACTGTACAGATTGAAATGGTTCTCTTTTCTTTCATTTTGAATTGTATTTACCATGCATATTATGTCTTCAAGAAAAAGTGAACAGAGCTTTTTTTTCACCAAGTGACAATAAGATTAATAAACTAGAATCGAGAACTGACCCCAAAGAAGCAGGGTGACATGCTTTCACCTATCTACACCATGACTTTTAAACATGTTTCAGTGGGCTAAAGAAAGTTGAGCTCAAGCTGCTGAGTTGCGCTTGAATTATGAAGTTCCTCTAGGAAAACAAACTCAACAATCACAGTGTCTTAGCCCATAACATAGTAACCTTAAACCAGGGGTGCTGACTTTACCCACTAATGCAAAACGTGATGTGCTTTCCACTTTGGAATATCCTTTTTAGAAGCTATTATGTTGTCAGTATGACTAATAGCAACCAAACCCAAAATATAAAACAATACCACAGAACACTTGCTTGATTCAATACAATTAGTATTATATTGTACGATATGTATTGTACAGCTATTGTATAATGCAACAAGTGCGTTACAGTATGTTACAAATTCGTATTCTGTGAAATGACAGAAGAGTAGCAGTTGTTTGTCACTGTGTGTGATTTATTAGGTTTCTACCAGCAGATAAGAGAAATGTTTTTTTAGATGTATACAGTTTCCATTGAGAAGACCTCAAAAGTTAAAATTAGTTCTACCCAAATGATTCTGAAATTAAAATTTATATTCAAATCATATGATTGCAAGTCTGTCATTAAGACTTCCTAATGAATTCATTATTCACATTTTCAAGATGCAATCACTTTTAATCAGCGGCAGTTAATTTGAAGTGTCACTGAAGAATAACCAGTCAAGAAAAGGATCCAAATTGTGGGTTTTATTCATCACTCTATCTTAGTTTTTGACTCATAATCCTTTACAAATATTTACTAAGAATGCACTGTATTGTCAAACTTGATGTTATGCCTTTTCAATTTATTTTGCACTCCTTTGATGTGTAGATATCTGCTTACAAAAGTAACTACCTATAGCCTTCCACCCAATCATAATGTGATAACCATGAATTCTAAAAAGAAATTACAGATTTTTGTATAATATGTGAATGTCACAGTGATACTGTAAAAATATTATTTAGCAGTACATTTTCTCACTATATGTCATAGATTACTTCATTTTAATGATTCCTTTTAATCCTCTAATGATGCCATGAATAATTCTAAAGACTGCTGGTAGTTCTAAAGTGATGCAATCATTAGCATATTACATACTGTACATGCAACAGAGTGATCCAACTGCCATCACAAAAAGAGTTAGCATTAGCAGTCTTGAGTTTGTCTTCATTTAGTCAGATATGTGTTGAAAGTCAATTCAATTTTTGACAATGTAAAACAAAGCAGTTGCCTGCCGTCTTTGCTGTGTAACATCTGTTTGCCTTTATGTAGGTAATCATATCTTTAAAGTCTTGCACCAGATTGAATTTTTCACTTAAAAAATACTACCCATTAGGATCATCCAATGACTTAAGAGTATGAAAGTTCCTTTTGCATGAGAACAGGCTGTGTTTGTTGTGCCGAGCACATTTACTGGCTCAGCAGTGTAATTCATTTAATTTTGAAGCTGACAAACATTTGCCTTCTGCTTAATAAAAGAAGCTTACTATATGGATTGGTAGTGCTTTGCAATTTCACTGATTTAATTTTTTCTGTTTATAAATTAAATTCCTTTAGAATATCAATGGGATGTGAAATTTGACATGGAACAGATTTGTTTTTAAAATATCAGCCAGGATGCAATTTGTAGGCCGTTTACACATGTACAGCATTCTTATGAATGTATGGATTGTTGTAGATAGTCTGTTTTGTAACAGGGACCTTTCTCACTTTAAATTCAGAGCATATGCATTTTATAAATGAGGAAAACAAGAATAAAAAAATAACTTCCCAGTTTATTTCAAGTGTTAACTACAGTGTGTAGTTTTGATCCATGTTACAGAAAGTAAGCTAGGTTTGAGGTTTTACTAGGCTTAGATCTTGCTCAGAAACTGTAAATATAGTCACTTAAAAGAAACCAAGAGCTGCATCCTGGTGTTGGAAATCATATCTAGTCACATTGTCTTGTGATAAGTGACAAAAACATGGTATATGCAATGCAATACCCATCTTCTCACAAGTAATATTATTGAATTCAAATAAAGTGCATTTAATCACCTCCTCACTCCCCAATTTTAAGGACCTATCAGTGTTTCAAATCGAGGTTCTGCATTGTGATCTAATATAAATTAACAGTGCCATTTGTCTAAGATTTTTTAACGTTTTGTAGCAAGTGAACAAAAACATTATGGACCACACAATTAGAAAGACCTTTTAGTTGATTTTAATACCACTGATTGAAGTGTTTTTAAGTAGTGCAGGATGCCAGTGATCACTGCACATGTCTTGGTGAGGGACAGCCTAGGGCTGGTAGGATCTATCAGTTGGTGCCGGTCAGCTCCTGGAGGAGCAGTCACATATCCCTTGGCACAGACACTGGCAGAACCCATACACCAGGCACACAGTCAGGCTGGAAGGCACCAGACTGACACACACGATCCCAAGAGTCACTTTCTGAATCACCAGCAAGTAAATCCCAAGTGGCAGGGATCCAAAGTAGAAGAACCCTAGCAGCCAAACCAATATCCTTGGCACATGGTTACAGAGCTTGGAGAAGAGGTCCTGGTCTGTGTGGCTGTGAGAAGTGACTGATATGGAATCCAGGCTTGGCTCTGCATAGTAATCCGAGCTAGTATTTCTGCTGGGTGTCCGAGGGGAGTCTCTTTGCACCTCCATGATAGTGATAACCAGGCAATTGGAGGAGCCGTGGGATGGGCTGGTGGAGGAGAGGTTCTTGGGTGTCAGGACCACCTCTTTGCATTCTGTGCTCCAGGACTTGTCCCTGGTGACCAGTTTTGACATGATATTGCAGTCGTCCGGCAGCCCAGCCACCTCGTACTCCGTGACCTCCGTCTCGTGACGGCAAAAGGGACAGCTGATATAGTGGGATCCATCTCCAATGTCCAAGATCTTGTTCAGGCATCGGGCACAGACTCTGTGAAGGCAGTCTAAGATCTTGGGCTTGCGGTTGTGTGCATTGTACCTCTGGTAACAGATCTTGCACTCCAGTTCCTCATTGGATAGCTTCTCCTCAGGTTCCGTGTGAGAACAGCTCATTTTTACTTCATGCTCTGTAAAACAAGAAGAAAAGAATTCATGTGAATGGCGGAGGCTGCAGACAAGAAGGCATACCAGTATGCCTTTGGACTGTGGGAGGAAGCCAGAGAACTTGAAACCCATGAGAACACAGGGAGAGCATGCAAACTCCATGCCGAAAGCGCCCCAGGTCCAGAATTGAACCCAGGGCCCCAGTGCTGCAAGGCAGCAACGCTGACCACTGTGCTGCTGTGCCACACGCATGTAATAATCACTGTTTGAATATAAGTGATTCTCCAGGATCTTCCTTATTTTATTTGTTATAGTCTGAAAAGAAGTCTGATAACATCACGTGTCTGTGTAACTGCAGGCTACTAATCCTGCCTGTCTGGTGCCCGCGGTCTTGTGTGATCCTGCTGCCCCCATCCTCACAGCGGCAGCAGCTCCTCGGCCCCGCGGGGAGGGCGGCTTGTTGTAACTCCAGCGCCTGCTCCCCATGACCGGGGTTCTGTTTACTCAACCACACGGGTTCATGCCCAACTCGAGTCCTCTTGCACACCTTGGGGTGTTTTCCGTATCCTCCGTGACGACATAAGAACGTTTTTTGCACTTGTTCTAGGCCTGTTCGTTTCTTTTGAGAAGGCAGCCGCGGAATTTCGGGATGCAAGGAAGACAGGCGTGGAAGGCCGTTATCAAAGGTCAATGTTTAAGATGAAAACTGTGCATTTTTAATAGCATATTTCAGCTCTGGTCGTCATCTCTCTTACATCAGATGAGATCTCCCTTTCCTTGATTTTAGAATATTATCCCAATCGACAAGCGCTGGGTCTCCAAAGGTAAAACACATCTCATACGCTAGGCTTGCATTTTAAATAGCAACCTGAAAACTATGCTTGTTGCTGTGTATGATGATTAGGATGGAAATTGACTTTGTATCAATTGTGAATGTTTTGTAACATTATCTTTTTATTTGTTCTTGGGGCATGCTTCGAATATGGCTCACATTCCGTCACTGTAAATGGAAATAAACACTTTTTCTGCATGATCGGGTTCCTAGCAGAGAAAACACGCCACTAATGTGTGGGTGTTGGAGGGAATTTGATTGATAACATTTATAACCGCGCACTACGAAAAAGAACAGGGAAGATTATTTCTAGATTGATGGATGAGTCAATCGTTCTGTGTGTTTCTTCAATCCCGTTATCACTTCAGTCCAAATTGAAACATTGGTTTCTTCAATGATAACATTGAGAACAATAGCACACCGACTTTCATGTAGAAATAGAAAAAATGAGCGGTGCAAGTTGAATATCAGTAGAAGGAAGCAAGGAACCTTGTTTTTGTTTTTTACGGTACGATAATAATTTATTGTCTGATTTTTCAGAAATGCCTCTTACATTATAGTTGTGATTTATACACACAAAATTAGCTGTAGATTTAGACTCCCCACAATTACACCAAGCTCATTTACATGTGACAACACATCACCCCTTCACGTCTGCACACAATCCACTGAAAGCCCATGCCCATGAACAATTACTCATTTATTGATTGAGTGTGATTGAATCTGCTAAATATGTTCTTTGACAAACGCATTCTTTTGCAAAATTGAGCGCTTTGTCCATCCAAAAGGTTACTTGTTGTAGAAAATTGAAAGTTGCTGTAAGAAAGTGTTCTATATTGGAATTATAAAAGCGCAGTTTGATAAGACAGGATTATAAATGGATGTATGAGTGTGTGTAAAAATATTGCAGTGTTTATATAGGGAGTGTTAGAGCTTTGTCAGCCATGTCACATTCCTTTTCAAGTTTTCCTAAAAATTATACCGTAATAGAAAGCAAACTCAGTTGTTCTTCTGCCACAGGACACATGTGACGCCTTGGAAACTAGCCTTTATTTGCTGGTGGCTTCATTTATCTATAGGATGTTTGCGGTGAAGAGTAATCAGTAATTCAATGCCTGCTGGAGATGCAAATGTTGTCCCTTCACTGCAGTTTAGTGCAGAAGCAAGTGGCCACTTGAATGGGAATAAAAGCACTCTTATGTCCTCAAGTACCTGGGCAAGTGCTCTCTGCTAAAGCTGTGTGCAATTCCCTGGTGCAGGGCTCTGTGAGGAGAGGCTGCAGAGTCACTGGAACGTGAGAAGAGGTCTGATCAATAATTCCAGAGAGCCTTGCAATTCTCTAAAAGGCCTTCCTTAGGCTTGCAATGTGTGTGGTGTTCCAAATCACACCTTTCGAGCTGGTATTCAAATCTGTCCTAATGTCACGTGGCCCAGTGGTCGATGTCTTTGGAAGGCAGGCAGATTTGTACATGATGACAGGAAGAGCTGGGAGTGTTCTGGGATTTAGCTAATAAAGGAAAGACATCGAATCACTGGTCTTAAGCAGTCCCACCTTTTTGAAAAACTTTCATAGATTCAACCCACAGTGGTTTCCACATATCTAATTTTTATGTTTTGTAGAGACACTGTTTAAGGCAAATGGCTTTTAGGTCAATGGCTTTTAAACTACACGTATATCATTGGAATTGTGAATTCACACTAATGCACACTGCACATTAACATGCAGAAAATAATTTTCTGAGGTGCCCTAATCTGAATTGTTTTGAATTGAAACAAATGGCAGATCAAACTTTATTTAGTATTACAGTAGAAAAACAGTGCCAACAAGAATAAATAGGAAAGCCGTTTTTCAAATGAAAGATTTTGAGAAGTCTTCAAATTGGTGTCTTTGTCATGACAGTATCTTGTTGAATAGCTCAAGCTTTGCATTTCATGTGCTATAAATCAGTACTGTGTAGTGTTATCATTGTCCTCTAATGCTATTCTCTTGATTGTGACACACAAATAAATGCATGGGACTGACGAAGAAAATTGCTTTTTTCTCCTAGTGTATTTTTTGGAGTCAGCTATGATTTATTAACATCTCTGCACTGTACACTGTACGTGTGGACCTATTGTTGTTACAATTGCAATTTAAAACACATTACTTGTGAAATTTGCATGCTTTTTACAGTAACATCCTATAATAACCAGTTTTACAGGTTCAGTCATCCAGTGATCTTTATGAGGTACTTCAGAAAAAGCAATGTACAAACAGAATAGCCAACATACTAATAACGATGTGTTTTGAATCAAACCCTTTGTTATTTATAAATGGGGTCATTTGGCATTTAGGGTGAGGTGGCAGAAAACATACAAAAAGTTGAACCTTAACTCCTAAGGAGAAAAGCTGTAGCACATAAACCCAGGTCACCCACTTGCAACTAAATACGTTCATCAAATTGGAGAAAAAGACATGGGCTTTGGGATCATGCAACCACAGCATCACACCTATAGATGATGGGGTATGTATTAAGTTTTCCCTACAGTTGCCTACAAGGGTTTTTTTAATTTTCATTTATCTCACTGTTTCAATGAAAACACCTGGACTGCATTTAATAAGACTCACCTTTGTTGTTTGACTTGGCCAGCAGTGTCTGAACATAAGCACAGCAAAGAAATATGTCTGAAATATTAATGACTTTTTGTTTCACGGTGTGGCTGGAACCAGGTGTGACTTTTGGTTTATTTTCCCCATTTCTGCATTGATTTTTTTATATGACCTGAGTGATTATTGGTTCTTCTGCCTTTGCAAAGGCTGAATATGTTTAAGAAGCATATTTTGCAGAGAGTTTGATGCTGTGCCTCAGAGTTTAGATTTTGTTGTCAATGTGTCAACAGATGTTTTTGACTGCTATGTTTTGTGGTCAGATGTGCTTCTTTATTTATTGCCTTAGGCATACCTTTGATTTTTTTGAGGTGGCTGTGCATAAATCAAATTATCATAATGACTTATTGACGACAGCTACTTGAAAATCTTCAGGACAAAACTGGAAAGTGAAATGCAGTCATTTTTTTGCTTATGGGTAAGAAAAACAAGTCTTTTCATTATTTATTAAAAAAAGAAATCAAATTTGTGAGAGCCTGCAAATGGTTGATTATGATTTTATCATGTGTAGCAGACATGTGGGAATTTATATAGTTTGTAGCTGTACTATTTTTCAATTTATTTGTTAAGATTAGGAGCCTCTATTTACAGATATCTCCATCAACAAAAACATGCAGGTACTTTAATAACATTTACGAAAGGTTGCAGAATGCCTTACCAGTCATGCCTACAAAATCAGATTGCCAGTTCTTTTTTAATTTTAGCTTCTGCCAATGGATACCCAAAAACATTCATGGTCAAAATGCTTCACTTGCTTTGGCTATTAAGTCTTGCCAGGTTTAAAAGAATGTGTTCCAACTTAAATGTACTTAGAACCTCCCTGCTGCTACAAAATATGTCTGCCAAGGAAAGAAAATTTACTTTCTCGGGTTTTGTTGGACTCTGCTAAATCATATTGAAATGTATATTGAACTACAGGGAGAACGCTTGAGGTTTTTTAGATGGTTTTCTTTCTGTGTGTGACAAATGATGAGGTGCACAGGAAAAGTAAAAAATATATGCAATCAATTTATTCCAGCTGTGTACTCCTGCTTTTGTAAGATCACCTTCAAAACATATATATTACAGGGTAGCAGGGATATTTATGCTGGGATAACTGAATTCCCTTTATATCTTAAAAAAATTGATTCTAAGGATCATTAAAAGATTAATCTGTCAAAATATGATCTATCCATCTGTCTAAACTCAGTCTATTTTGGTGTTCAATGTCAGATATGGTTTCAGATGTTTTCATATTAACTTAATACCTTTCCAATTTTTAAAGATTTTGTTTGATTGTGGATAGCTAAAGATTTTGTTTTTCAGTTTCATCACCGAAGTTGGACATAAACCCAAACCCAACCCAAAAGTACTTAACTGGATACAGTTTTCAATTTAAGCACATATATGTATTTCACAAATGCTGAGAACACAATGAATGTATATTTCACATGTATAGACAGAGCAGCAGAACTGCTTTATCTTTTATAGATTTTCTCAGATCAGATTAAAAGACTTTGTACCAATACAATGCTTATTATCACATTTCTTTATTTAACATTTACGATTCCACCATAACTTTTTATTTTCTTTACCCCAATATTCGAAAAGGGCTAGGGAGTATTGATTAGTGTAATCATTTACAACATGTTGTTGTGCTTTTTAAAATCCTAGATTAGCTAGGATAAAGGTTTGACAGGTAATTTTCATATTAGTAATTAGAACATATTCCATTTGTTTTGTATTAGTACTGATGTGATGCCATGAATCTGGTGACTATATTATATGTCCTTGGGTAGTTCAATCTACTGTACATGACTGGAGTTGAAACATATGGGATGACTCCAAGGGTTAGATCTATTGCTCTATTCTTTCCCATGTGCAGAATTTCAGAAGTGGGTATTTTTACATCCCTCCGTCATCGTTCTGCAGGCACTGATAAAAATGCCATCAGGTCCTTCCGTCCCTCAGAGAGTGATTCTCCTAATGTGCCACAGTGCATTAGCTGGTCCTCTCACAGCTGCCTCTTTCATGCTAAATGCAAACCAGACGAATCATCTCCTAGGTAAACTGTGAAGTGATTTGTGCTTGTTCTTCGGTGCCGTCATAAAGGTTAATGGCTTATTTACATGACAATGGGCAATTTCTGCGATGTCTGCTGGATCAGCATCAGCTGGGGCCCTGAAGACCTGCTCCGAATTCAACACGGGGGAGGTTCGGCATTATCAGCAGGAGAAATTTGACAGCACTTTAAAGAGCAGACGGTGCCCTTCAGAAAACAATTGTGAGGTAATGAATGTTTTGCAGGGCTGTTCTCCATATGCCACGACTGTTATATTTTTATTTTTTGTATTACCCTTATACTTGTGGTTATTACCTTTCTTTTAAAACAAAGCAGAATTTAGAGAACAGCCAACTCAGTAATTATTGACCAACAGCTATCTTACCTTTTTGGCAAAAGCTCTGCAGCAGAATAACTGTTGCTGTTTAGTTACAAGCCCATACATCTGAAAATAAGCTGCATAAGTCTTTTCAGTCTGGGTTCAGATGAAGGCATAGTACAGAAACAATCTTTGTTGGGATTGGTAATAATTGCTTGACACAAGGAGAGTCGTTACTCTGGCAAGCCTGGACAACTCATGGCTAATGTCACATGACCATTTGGTGTTTTAACTCTCCTGTCTTTACTCTGTTATTCTATTTCAGACCCTTCTAGGATCCTATCTCTCTCATATTGTTCACCTTCAGGGGAAGACTGAACAGGTTCCTTCTGTTTCTGAGTCGGTTCCCTCACTCTTCTCCCACTCCTGTCCATCATACTCACTCGATCCTTCATCCCCCTGAATCTTTGCTGCCAGGCAATGGAACAGTCCTCCAGACACGCTCTAGTTACACTACGTACATCACTGTTCATATACATTCCAACTCTGTGGCACTCAGCTTGCTTATTCTTCAATAGTCCCACCTATAATGCACTTCATTTTTGCACTCTTACTTTTACCTCTTTTTTACCTGCTTTTGTCTTTTCCAGGCTTGATTATTGTAGTGCAATGCTTGCATATCCAAATATGTTTTTGCAAGTTCCAAAATGTTCCAAATTCAGCTGCTTAGATTTCAACCATAAGTAAGCTGCGTGAGCATACATCATCTCTTTTAGCTGCTTCACACTGGCTCCCTGTGGATCTCAGAATGATTGAATACACTGTTGCTCGTCCTTAAGGGCTTGAAAGGCTTGCTTTCTGACTACAGTGGTGAACCATTAACCCTTTATATACCTGCATATCATCTGTGCTCTTTTGACTTTGGCCTTCTTTCAACTCCACATATGAGACTCTGCACAGAGAGACCAGGCTTTTGTTCTGCTGGAATGATCTATTAGATGCAATCGATTTATACAAGTACACACCCTGAGAGAAACACAAAGCAGGGGGCAGACTGGGGGAGAATGTCATTCCCCTTGCTACATGAAGCACCCCCATAAACAAATACTGTACATGGTCCCCCTTCTTAATTCATGTGCAAAAATAGTATTCCTGTGGATGAACATAACCTGAAGAAGCCTCTGCCTTTAATTACCTGGCAAACATTAACTTGTAACATTACCATTACCAGTTAGCATTGATGCTATATGTTGGAAGGTACAATTGTTGTAAGAGTCTGATTCATAGATGCATATGAAATGTCTTTATTTTCTAAATGAACTCACTTGGGTTTATTTCCTGATTTATATTCTATGTACGTCACAGGAATAATGCAGGGATGTGGATCAGCAGGGAAACAGTAATCAGAGGTGATTTGTTAAGCTGTAATTAATTTGAAGTTAATGTGCTTCTCTCCAGTTTCTCTGTCCATCTCTGGGGTTCCACCCTTGACTTGTTGAATATGTAATCAGTTGCAACGTAAAACAAGTCTTGTGATTTCTTGTCTTCCTATATTGCACAACACATTGAGCAATGGCTTCTAGGTCATGCTCCAATTAACACTATGCTTTTAAGAAGAGTAAATGCTTCCAACAGAGTTGAACATGACATAAACACACATACGGATTTATTTTTTAATTATTTTTTAGATTTCTGCATTTATCTGACTACATCCTTCAGGTTTACATTCTTGTAAAGGTTTATAACTTTAAAGACCCTCTTTGTGATGTCCCAAGAGATTTTAATAAGCAAGCATTTTAGTTAACATTAGAGAAGTTTAAGAGATTGCAGAAAAGTGATAATGGTCAAAATAAACTAAAGGTAATCAGTAAGCCGAGACAAAATATAATCCCACCCACTGTATTACACTGTAAATTTAGCTCAGATGGTGGTCAGACACTCAAAGATATATATCATGTAACAATTCTTATCCATTCACAGGCATCTGATGTACTGTAGTGCTATTACTGGTGAATAAATCACTTTGCACATTTCTATGGGCCTGACAAAGGAATGGGTGCTCATCTAGTCATTACGACAGTTTTTAGTGAGCAAGCTGTCTAGAGGGGATGAGAAAATTAGCATCTCTGTAATGTGAAGTAAAACCAAACCAATAAAACCTGCTGGAAAAGCAATTTATTTTGACTATGCTTTCTTAAAGAGAGGGGTGAAGAAGAAGATAAGCCTCTTTGGGCTAGTGTATTGTAAAGAAATGATGATCTGTAATTGCCTGCTCCAGACTGTCACAGTCTAGACATGCGTTACAAACTCAGCTGAAGGTGGTAGTTGATCTGCCTTCAACCCCAGTGTAGGTAATGGCTTTGAGGCAGGATGTTAGGCTTCAGACTAGTCTGCTATGATGTGTGATTCTACTTTCCATTATACCATGAATCACATCAACTGTTTCAGATAATACCTTCTGCTTTTCCCCAGGTGTCCTCCTACATACTCAGCATAACATCTTTATTATTTTCTAAAATGCATTGAATTTCAAAGTGCTAGAGGTGCCTTTCTTTAAACTTCAGGCATTCTGTACATATATTCCAGCTACAAAGTGTGAGCCACAGTGGGTATCTCCAAAGGCAATGGTTAAGAGAATGGTCTGAGTTAATGGTGCAAAATCAAAATATATGATCAAGACTAGGTTTGTTTTAGGCTGCAGATCTTGAACGCCACTTAAGATTTAGCTGTATATATCATCAGTGCAAGGGAGGAAAAAACACCACTACAAGTAATAATAATAATAATAATATTTCACTGAATTCCAACATGATGACCTCTATTAGCAAAATATGCCAAATTTCTCATACCATCTGTGGTGCATGACACCTTTACAAGAAGTGCAGCTCCACAAAACAGACCACACTTCAATCATTTTTCAGTACTTTGGACAAGATCTTGTTACATTTTGTTTCAGAATTTAATTACTTATTATTTTTAAACTCAGGAGCTTATCTAAAAAATAAAAATAATTGTCAATTAGATGGCTACAAGTTGAATAATTCCCAAACTGTTGAACCATGACAATTAAAATGATTTTTTTATTTCTCTCTAATTCTGACAACTACAGTAACAATGCCCTGAGAGTTTCTCTGGACTGGTGTGTTTGATCTCCCTGCATTGTCTCGTTAGGAACTGCCTGTGCTGATAGGAGTTCTCAGAAGACTTGCACTAATGTGGTTTGATGTCTTCACATGCTCAGAACACACAACCATGAAGAAGACTGCTCAGCAAACATACAGAGTTCCTTCTTATAAAATCAGAAAAACACAGACTTTGCACCACTTTAGAAATGGAGGTGTTTTGCTTGTCCGATAAAAAAAATAGCATTCTTCCAGGTCCTCTGGGTCTAATCAGACAGAAACAGAGACATGTAGTTTGGGAAGAGCACAGAAAGTGACCTGCATGTTTCTTTGGAGCGATGGTGGTAATGATGTTGTGTGTGGGCATAAGCACAGGAGAATTAGTATTCAGGATTTTCATCTGCGACGGATCTATGAGTCACGTATTAATCTGCTGGTGGTGGAAGTGGCCTCCGGAGTGGAATGAAAGGCCAGTGCAGGTCCTTAAAATGAGATTAATAGACGTCACCAGGCAAGCCAGTGGAGGATGCATTTAAATTGCAGCTGCTCCTTTTTTTCATATTTGAGGCAAGAGTGGCAGAAGACTTTGGGGGACTTGAAGCCATAAAGTAGCTCACACATGCAGCCGTACCAGAGTACCTTGTGGGTGCCAAGAGAAAACCTCTGACTTCAGCGCTGATATTTAATGCCAATTAATCCCTGAGTGTAATTTTAAAGCTCTCTCTTTTCTTCCAAGTCATGATCAGCATTAAGGTGATTCTGCGATTTGCTGCCTGCCGGTTGCTAACCTGAGACCATTGTGCTCATTTGAATTATGACCTCGAGCTGCAATTGAACCCTGAGACTGACGAATGAGCCCATAGCCCTGCTGACGTTCTTATCCATTAACATCTACAAAATTAAGTGATTTCCATGTCATAAAGCAAGAGATCAGACAGTCTTGCATTTTCATACGGTGCCCAGTACTGATGTTGAGCTATACCTTAACAGAATGTCATCAAGCTTCACGTTTAATACTCTAAGCTAGAGCTTGTAGTACTGTGACAATATTTGACAATAATCCAAGAAAAAGAGGTAACCTCCCTCATCTTTACGCTGGGACAGAATACAGTGGAGATGAGCACAGCCCTTATATGGGTATGATGCCCTTGGAAAAGAAAAAAAAATATTTAAGGCAAAAAAAAAGTTTTATGTGACCTTTCATATTGTCACTGTCTTAGTATGAATTTGGGCTATGAATCAGTACATTAAATTGTTTTCAAGGTTAGTTCTGTCTTTTCTGTAATCTTGCAAAGTGGCTGATCTCAATTAATTATTTTGGCTGCATCAATACATTTTCTTTTTCTAATATTTTGTACTTTCTTTCTTGGGGGTTTGGTACTATGGATTGTGGATAATCAATAGCATACCATACACTGCATTCCAGTGCACAGCACAATAATAATGCTCTGGACTCCAGAGCAGAGGATCATGGGCTCAAATTCTTGGTGTGATGCTGCTCTGTTGTGTGTATTAGTAAGGCATTTCACACAAAATACTCCAGCAAATGCATCTGTTTTATAATTGCAGCCTCAGGTCATCATTGGTAATAAGCATATGTTCTCGGTTAACATAAATAGAATAAAGGAAAATAATTAAATCAAAAGGCTGGATTGTTGTAGTGTTGTGCAGGTCACACATGTGCCTAAGGCAGACACATGTCTCTGGGTCTCAGAACAGGATCAGTTGTAAAATAAGAAGATAAAAAAGTTTTTCTTTCTAATCTGTCTTTGATTTTCTTTTAAATATGAGACTTATTCTTCTACCATCCACCACTGTAAAAAACACTTGCTTTTTACCTCTCTTCTGCTGGGCATCTCTTTGAAAATGGGGCTTTTTAGCAGAATTGTTGAAGCCAAATACATAAATATTGGGAATGGAAAATTGCACGGGTTACAGGTAACCGCAGGGAATTATGTGCTCGGTTCATGTGCTTACATCATGACTGTGATGCTCTGCCAGCAATAAATAAATATCGAGAAAGAGAATGTGTTGGAGAGCTGAGATAAGAGAGCAGGGTGTTGCTGTATTTTAACAGGATTTTCTTGAATTTTGGAACAGTGCCTTTGCTTACAGTAAATAGCTGTTTTACATTCTGACTTAATAATTAAGATTATTATTATCATTAAAATGTATGGTTTTACAAAGAGTCTGCATGATTTCACTGATGAATCAAACTGCTTCAGAAATTCAGATCTTTTATGTTGAATTCCAGTCATAGGGCACAGTTAGTCTGGTATCATGAAATGTACAATGAACAATATTCCCAATCATTCCCTTCAAAGTAGAGAATATATGCTTAAATATTTGTGCTCTACTTGATAATAAACAAATAATAAACAGCAATATGTTTAACGTCTGCAGTTTTAAAAAATCACCCATCAGTTTATTTTTCAGTCATCCCATTTTCTTTAAACCTTGCCCTCTGCTTTGGATTAAATCAGAAATGAATGTTTCAAATAAAGTTTGTATTGCATTGTATTGAAGTACAACCTGCTTCTGTCAGTTACTATTTCCAAGGGGGCTGGGAGGCCAAGCAGACCTTGTTTTTTTGCCAGTTTGAGTGCACACGCTGCAGGGGTTGGGGCTGAGCAGTCTTTGGCTTTAAATTTGCCTTCGTACTTGAAGCCACCTACTGAAAGAGAAGAAAAGTGATATGTGCCCATATGCTTCTTTTTAATCCTGAATATAAGGAAAGGACTGTACCTTTCCACTGTCATTTTCAGGCTAGATTCAGCAATTTAAAAACAATTCTCTAGCCTCTCTAGTGATTCATGTGTTTGTGTTTGAGCGTTTGTTAGGTCACAGAAATTTTCTAAATGTAAAATGTTTTTTAAAGACATGTATCTATACAATTCTAAAACTGAAGTTTTTGCAAAGCACACTTTTCATGCTCTCAGAAGATGCTTTATACCTTTTGTCGAAGGCTTCTAATTGAGGAAGAAGATGTTTGGGATAAATTAATTAACACTACAGATATTCAGTACCCCGGAGAGATTTTTCTTGTGTTTTAAATAAGCATCATGTTAACCAGAATTTAACTACGTTGTGTACCAAGAGGAATCTGGTACAGATTTAAATCCAGTAACTTTTAAATATCATAGACTTAAACCCCAAGCCTCCTGGATAAGAGGTTAACAGCGATTTTAGAGAGGTATTGGATAATGTTGGTTTAATCATGCAACAGATGTCTCACTGTGGAAGGGGAAAGCAATGCATCATTCCGTTTCTGAAATCAGCTCCTTGATTTTTTTAGTTGAAACTCCTCAGATATATATTAATACATATATATAGATAGTTAGTCAAACAAAAAAAATCTTTATTGAATCTGCTTTCAGATGGTTAGCATTCTTAAGTCACAGAAGAGAAAAAAACTTGTCTGCTGATCCAATTAAATGATCTTAGCGTTCTTTTCTTGTGCTGTAAGGCAAAAGACCATTTTTTATACTTTGCAATATGAACAAATAGACCTCTTAGAAATGTACAGATTGCCCACTTACCTACTCATGCCTGAATCCTGGCATGCAGGGATTCCCAGACGCATTCCAGATGTTGCGCGGGGAGCAAGGAAACAGCAGTGTGCCCGTGCCTGACAGCCCCCCTCTCCGGCTCTCACAGGTGTACAAGAAGAAAGCTGCAGCCAGGCTGGGAGTCATGGGGCACCGGCTGCAGGAGCAGGAGGAGGACTTCGCAGGGAAGGCAGACTCCTACCAGAGAGAAATCCGACACCTCCAGCGGCTGCTGCGAGACAGACAGGAAGTGCTGGACCAAGCGCTGCAGCAGAAGAGGTAAGGCAGACGCAGTCAAAACAAACCAATTAGAGGCCACCGGTGGAAGGGGGGGGGCAGCTGCACAGCTGCAGACGGGCGCTCCCTCTCTCGCTCTGCCCTCTCTCCTCTCGCTTGCTGCTGGCTGTCAGGTTTCGAAGCCGTGCGGGAGGCTCTCTCTCCTCACTCCAGTGGGCCCTGTCTTTGTATTGACTGTTCTTTCCGGAAAATAACATGTATGTGTATGTGTATGGTGCAGATAATGTAGAACCTGTAGACCTGGTTAGCATTTACATGCTTTTGTCTGAAATCTGTAATTTTTCTGGGTTAAAATAGCAAGATCCTTCTTAACTGGTTAGAAACGCAAGCGTTCATCAAACCCATGTAAAATGCTTCTTTTTGCTTTTCATGCTGTCCTTTATTTTATACTTTTTTTTTAAATTTGGAGGTATTCCTTACCTTTGTGAGGTTTAATTTGTGAGTTAATATGCTCCTGGGTAAACACTGTTTTACTTTAATCCATTGAGGAAGAAAGGTACTGTATTTTTCCCCTATAAGAATTTCTTGTAGTCATCTTGTTTTAATAGCCCCAAGTTTAAATAGCAGACAGTACAGATGGTAATGGCTTAAAACATTATATATATTGTTCTTCCAGGATCCTTATGTTCTGAAAACAGAACAGATCACTTAGTCATACATACACACCTTTGTCACCTTGGATTTTGCCAGTTTTATGGTCCAGTGTTAGCAGGTATTTTAAATTCTTCCTTTTTTTGCACACTAAGTGGTGGTTTTATTTGCCCTCTAAGAAAAGAAGAGGTTCTCCTGTATATCTGTGAGGGTGATGTTGGGAAATGTAGAGCCTCTGACATGGAGTCGCGGTGTTGTTTGTGAAAAGGCTGGAAGTGTGCAGGCCGGTTTTGTAAACAGGCTCTGTCAGCTGACAGTTTTCATCTGCTTTATCCTCAAGGACATGAGGAAGAAAAAATTGGAATAGAATCCAAATCAGGTGCCATCCGCAGATAAGATGTACGATGCAGCAGGTACAGCAGAGAGAGTTACCAGCTGCACAGTCCGTATACAGATGGACAACAGTGCTGTCTGTCCTAAACACCTTGAGTCGAGCATCAGTAGCGCACCTGCATGTTTTATTACTGTGATCTATTTCTTTCAGACATCAGTGAAACTCTCTTTATTTTGACTGAATATCCACTCAATAAATATCCCAAGCAGCATGAAGCATTTACTGTAGTTTCCTGTGGTTTTCGAAACGAGTGGAGCAGATGCTGCTTGTACTGTCACCCTGAGGAAACAGGAGCTGAGGAGTCGACAAACCCCTAAGCAGGGGTGGCTCTCTGACAGACTGACAGACGACATCCTGAAGTCAGAAGAAGGGGACCGCAAGCTCCCTCAGGCCACCCCCCTGAGCTGCTCAGGGAGGGAGTTCTTGCCATTGCTGTCGTGGTGCCATTAGCCTCAAACAGCAGCTGATACACAGTGTCTCTGGAAAAGTAAGAGACAACCCGAGAGGGCAGGGCCTCACAAGCTCCCAGAACATCTGAAAAGAGGCGGAACACGAGTCGCTCTAAATCTGAAAGAGATTGGAAATCAGGGACGTTTTGCACCTTCGCTAAACCAAAGTTTGTTCCTTCACCAGCATGCGGAGCATGATGCAATAGTCCATTTAATTAATAAAAAGGTAAAGATCAAGTGTGAGTAGATGACTGGTTAAGGTCAAATATGAAAGGTGTAATTTATCTGTAGCCTGTGTCTGTTCTTGCAGCAGTTACAGTATATGGACTTGAAGATCAGCCGTTCTGTACCATATGACGTGGCTGTGTGTCATACCTAAAGAGATCTGAAAAACGTCTGTAACAGCATGTTGATGGTGGCTTGTTTCAAATGCCATGCAGTATTTATAGTTTGCTTTTTCATTATGGCAATGTTTATTTTTCATTCTCCTGTGCATTCTTGCAGCTAGTTTTAATACACTGCATTCTTTTTATTTTATTGTAAATTCAAGAGGCTCGATTGTAAGTGAAACACTTCAAGAAACTGGTGTCCTCTTATACTGTTCACTATATTGGAATCTGCATTCCATTCATTTTTGTTTTCTCCCTGTGTAAATAATATTCTGATTTAATGAAGCACATTTTAAGAATGTGGCCTGTAGCACTCTGTAGGCAATTTGAAGATTGTTTGTGAATAATGTTTTTTAATTTATTTTATGTTATTGACTTCTATCATCAGGCTTTGAACTTCAAAATATCCTTAGTTTATTTATCATTAGAACCAAATCTCATTTTAACAGCACACAAAGCCTTACCTGTCCCAGTTGCACTGCCCGATTAAAGCATCATTTACCCACAGGACATCACAGGGGAACTAGAAATCAGTGAGGGTCCAGCAGACTTGTGTGGTTCTGGCTGACTTGAGACACACTGCTGTCATGAGTGTAAGAACTGCAGATTCTGTCCTCAGTTCCCACCTTGTTAAAGTCTATACACAAAATCTACTGATCTCAGGGACATGAGTCTTTTATGAGACTATGAGTAATTTGACCCTATGAGTAACCCCTCTTCGGGAGTCTTTATGGGTAACAATGAAATCTCAATTTATAAAGACTTAACACAATTTAGTCGTGATCAGCTTAGGTTTAAATTAAGTGATTTAGAAATCCTTTGGAAAAGAAATTGATACCCCTCAAGAAAGAGTCACACACTCACACTGTGGCCAATTTTCTCAGAAGCCACGTAACCTATCAATATGTCTTTGGACTGTGGGAGGAAGCCCATGCAGATACAGGGAGAACATGCAAACTCCACTCAGACAGCACCCCAGGTCACGAATTGAACCCAGGGCCCCTGCACTGTGAGGCAGCAATGCTGACCACAGCAGCAGCATGGCACTCCATGGGTACCCATTACTTCTCCATTTCTAAAGACCTGGGACAGTTTAATTGTGACCAAGAAATTCATAGAGCTCAAGATCCCTTGTCAACCATATTCTTTACTTAATTGATCAATGACTTAATTATTATCCAATAACTAATTGAGTAATTGTTCCAAATCTTTAGAAACAGGTAATGTCAGGAGACCTGTAAGACTTACTGAACTGTTTTTTCCAGGTCCAGGACTGGTTTTCCCCCTTCCCTCTGCTACAATTAAGGGAAAAATCAGCAGACTCAAACCCTCCTGTTTGTTCTGCATTTCAACACCAAGCAGACAAAACAACAAAAGCAATGACTGTGACAAGCTCTCTGAAAGTTCATCCCTTTGACGTCACTTCTTAATGTGGAATTTCTAATCTGAATGACAAGATTTAAAAAACCACAAAGCCAGCATTTTCTAATTATTACAGATCTGACCTTATCAGTCCAGGACTTTATTAAAACAACTTTTGCGAAGGTCAGAAATAATTTCAAAATATCCACCAAGCCTTCACTTTCCCTTACCGAGGCATTTGCTCCAGGGCATGCAGGTCCTCTGGAAACGAGGTGAGCACGTTCTACCCCCCTGCCGGGTTGGTATTCCTGCGGTGGACGAGGATTTTGAATGAAAGATCCAAAAGATTTTATCTCAGACTGCTCTTCAGCTCGATTTCAAACAAAGCAGAGGGTGTATTCCAGAAGTATTCGTTTGCTTTTGGCCCCTACAGAAAAGGAAACCGGCATTTCTGGCCGTGCATGAGTGATAATGGCACTGGGTGTGAATTGCCCTCTGGAGCAAATGCCAACACTGTATACGCAAAGAGAGGGAAAAGGAAAAACGGTCTCCAAAGGTTTGTTTAGCTGGCTTGGAACAGAAAGAAAGAGGAAAGCTTTGATCTGCATTGTCCTAGTATGTGTGATAATATGGCACTCTCCTATATAACAGTGGGACTTCACACTCTGTATGGCATGGGTCCAGTTTAACATTTTTGAGAAAAAAAGCCAGACTTGACAGTTTGTAAATGTCTCTTTAAAATATGAACTGCAAGAAAAGTGGTATAACGGGGGATTTAGTTAAGGACTAAGCCATATTTGTAAATAGTGCGTTACTTTTTAAACTATAAAGAACAAAGTATGTTTTTAAATCATTACCAGGTTTAGTACATATGCAGCCTGGTTTATAACAGCTTTTCTTGTATTTCTGATTTTACATTTTGACCTTTAAGATTCATTGTGAACCCTTATATGTTTGCTGTAATTTAACCTCAGTTTTAGTTTGCTATTCAGTTTTTCTGCCCTCTGTTATCCGTTGTTGAAAGATAATCTAAAAGGTCAGTAAGTAATCATAATAAGAAAATCACGCTAGGTTTTTAAAGGTCAAACAGCCATCCTATAGAACAAGTTTAAATATTAATGCTTACATAAAATGTTCTATGTGTGCTTCTGCATTCCATGGTGCATTTTAAAAGAATATTGGTGCAATTTGCATTTTTGAAGGACTTTTAAAGAGGAAGCAGACAGATTTAGGATTTGAAGGATGTAAGGAGGTAATCTGTCAGATGTGTAAAAAGTAGTAAATAAATATGACCTAGTTTTCCTCACCTCTTGAACAACACATGAGTAGCTAACCCACAACTTTTTTTCTTGTACCTGAGGATGCATTGAAGTTATGGAGTATCATGAGACATTTTTCCCTCTCTCAGCTGTCTAGTTTGGTTTGTTACAAGAATGTCAACCTCAGTTATGCTTCAAACACAGCTGCGAGGGAGCAGAGTTATGTATTTCAAATTTTTATGAATTCAGGGAGGCTTTTTGGTTTTTTTTATCAGGTAGAAGAATCTGTATTAATATTTCATTCATTTACAGTATTGTGAGTTCTCATTTCTGGCATTTTATTCTCTCTCTTATTTGTCTCTTTTATTTTCTTTCTTGTCTTATTTTGAAATTTTTTCCTGATGAGGAGAGGCTACGATTCGGTATTTCACAACAGCCAGGCGAGTAACTTGCACTCCTGTGCCCTGGCTCTTCCCCTTGTATTAGAGATGTGCACGTGAACAGCACATGGTGCGTGCAGCTAATTGAAGCCCAGTTAATACTGAATCCCTCCTTTATTAGTATAGTGAGTTGAGAGGGGCCCCTGGGTATTTACCAGAGGGCTGAAGCGGAAGAGCTTTGTGGGCTGGCAGAGAGGGGTCAGGAAGGTTTCAACATTCCTCAGTTTGACAGGTCACTGTCATCATTCCGAAGGCTCATTCCTTTCCTTTATTCCCTTTTGAAAATAGCCTGGAGTCTCCTGCTCCCTGTCAAAAGAAACAGAAAGGGAACATTTGCTTAGTCTCTCCAGACTCCTCAAACAGGACCACAGGACAAAATGTCACACTGAGCACAAGGTCAAGTCATGTCACACAGAATGATTCTAAATATATGGTTTGTTCTTCATTGATTAAACCTATAAAGCAAATTGTAATGGGATTTCTAAATGAAAAGGCTGCATCGAAATGTAATATAAAAGCAGATTTAAAATAATTAAGACTGAGTCATTCTTCACTTGTTAGATACCAAAATCTGCTTACATTTTCTGTACTAGTCTTTATAGAATCTGGAGGTATTCATGACCAGCAGATCCCTGGGCACTGTATCTCTGGCTTCCACAGTAGTGTGTAATTGCTAATTCCAGTTTGAAACACCATGGCACTCCTTTGTAGGTAATGTAACAGACCATAAAGTAATAGAGCACTGGGGTGTATTCCATTAGTCTACAAGTGTTTCTCCTAGTTCTCTGTTACGGTTTCCTTCATGTACATGATGTTCCTCCTCTCCTGGGCCAGTTCTGTCATTCATATTTGTGTGTATCCATAATATATTGATGTATTTGCAGAATTATCTCCGAGTGCTTGTTAGAAGTTCAAAAAAAAACTTTCTGTGTGTGTGCAATTTTCATGTCTAATTCACAAGCAGTGCGAGGAAGTCTACAATGAACTGTCTTTTGTAATTATGTTCTTCTCCTGTAGCCTATGACATTATTATTAATCACATTTACACTTAAAGGTGATTCCTTTTGGTTTGCCACCTGGCAATGCCTGCTTGCTAATGTAAGTCCAGCTTCACCAGTCAGCTTTCATCTAAGAGTGCACAGCTCCTTATCTCCCTGGATGTCCAGGCAGTTGACTGTGAAAGAGGCAGACACTGTCTTCAGGCGGCTGGTGGCTTGCGGAAGCCTCACGTGTGCGGTTACGTTCTTGTGTTCCACATATTTTTTAGTGAATCTTTTTGATGCCGCTTACAAAGTCTGAAAGCATGATCCTGACAGTGGAAGCCTTCCTCTCCCTGCACACCCTGTTACACGCTAGATCAGCATCCAGATGATGAACACAATATACGGTGTGCAGACTGATCCGCAGGACAAGTGTGGTACTTCTGCTGCCGTATTCTCTGATTGCAGAGTCTGGATTCCTTACTGGCCTGTTGCAGTTTGAGATGTCTCTCAGCTTTCTGGCAAAGTCTTGTCTTCAGGAGACGAATATCTAGTCATCTGGAAGAGCTAGATCATGCTGATAAGGATTGTAAGCTTACTAAGAAAGCAAATACTTTATAATGGAATTCTGGGCAGCTATATTTTAAATATTATAGTAGTCTATGGCCTTCCACAGTGTAACCTTCCAACAAGCAATTTAATTTTAATACTGTAAATACTGAAATATTTATTGGGCTTCAGGCAAACCTTTAATGTTACAGTACCACTCTTAGAGTTTTGATTACATTACCATTTGAAGTACTGTTCCTGTCACTCACAGTAACTTGAAAAGGGCATACTTTATTGACATTTTAAGAACTTAGTAGTTCACTTTTTATTTTAAATTATTGGGAACGTAAGCCAATTCTCAAATTTCATTTCAAGCTCAACGTTAACAGCATAACGTGAAATAAAAAGCTGAGTGTTGAAGTGTCCTCCAAGTATTATTGTGTTTGCTACTCATTGTTTTTTTAAGACTCTTGCTGAATTCTTCTAATGGCCTTTTTTTAGTTATGTTTATTATTATACAACACTAACTCCTATTTTAAAAATATCAGCCAGTATACCAAAGTAATGTCTCAATGTTCTAGTTGTATTAAGTGAGCCCTGTTTTCACACAGGACAGGCCCTGCTTTCTTGTGCTTTCCTGCTGCCCAACTTGAAAAATGTGCAACAAAAGACAAGGCTAAGAAACAAAGGAGCTTGGAGTTGTTCTCAACATTTCTTACCTCCAGTTAAATCAGATTTGGAGACAGTCTTTTGTAAATTCTTGGTAGTATTTCAGAAGTGAAAGGAAGTCATGGACCTTGTACAGTAAGGGCATACCTCAACAGCAGTCACTTTCCTTTTCCTCTCCGGAAAGAATAGTGCCTGTATCCCTGCATCACTACTGTTCAGACATCCCACTGCAGCAAGTCTCACAGTCAGCCACTGTCCTGCTGGGTTATCCAGATGCTCCTTTCTTTTATAGTGGATTATCCCAATAGGTATGCACTGTATTGTTGGTGGCATTAATTTACGTTATGAATGCATTGTTGGTGTCCGGTGATTAATGGTGAATGTTTTATAAAAAAAATTAAAATGACATTTATATGGTCACATCCACAATTTTCACAATTTAAGCTCTCTAATTTATTTGCACCACCTCAGAATATTTGGCCCATTGGCTCTTATTTTAAATAAGATACATTTTCTTTAATGTGGTTAGAAACTCAAGCTTTGGACCTCTACATCTTATGTTAATCATCTACAACATCTTAACTGTCTCTTAATTGGATGAATGATTGTAAAACTGCAAAGCTATATCATTGAAAAGTAATGACAGTTTGACACCTTTTATATACTAAATGAATAGCCTTGTTTTAGATACAAATATAAATTAATATTTGATTTGACCGAGGGAAGTAGAGAGATCTTTCAATGGAATTGAACTGCAAATGAAAGTACTGACAGGGCCATGTGGACTACTGTATGCACAGTATGTGTACAGTCCCCAGAGGATTTACAACTTCGAGTCAGGAAAAACAAACACTTGCATCCATTTGATGTCTAGAGAATTTGTTCTGCACCTGAAGGTTTCGGATGAAGAAAGCGGAGTTGAGCTGGGGGCTGGGAGCTGATCAGACGGGGCCTTGCACAAATGCAGGCAGCCACCCCTCAGATTAATTCCTCACTTGTCACAGATTCATATCATGTGAGGCTGAGCGGAATCTGGGCAGACTGAATTTAAAGCTCGAGATTCAGTATCGTCTGATTTTCAAGTGTAGATGTAACCAAAGACTCCCCCAGCTAGTCCTCAGACTTCACCATACCGGCTGCAAAGCTTTTTTTTTCCCGTCTGTTTTCTGTTTTCAGATATTTCAACCCAGAGAGTTTTCAGGTGGATGTGAAGATGTTCACAGTCCTGTCATTATCAGCCACGTGAAAATGCAGAGACACAATGTGGTTTGTGGTGTGATTAAACTAGGCAACAGCTTTTTTCCTGACCTTTGGCATTCCGTACAGAGACAGTGTAATATCAGCCTCCTACTGCTTTGGATCCAGAACAGACCATTTTTTTGGTCAGCCCAGGGAAAACCACCATAAATCTTAGACCTATTACATAGTGCCAGACTAAGGTTTAACTTGAATTACGTTTTCCATGACGCTGTCTGAACCCACATGTAACCATAGGAGTATGATTGGTATGGGTTGTAATTATTCAGCAGCACTAGTCTTCCCAGTTTTCTCTTCCTTCCATTTGTTTAACACCTGCACCACCGTTTCCTATCAAGCTGTCTTTAACTTATTATTGCACACAACAATCACATACTAGTTCTGACAGGTCACTAATTGCTTATCAGCCACGTGGCCTGATTGAGAGATGAATGGGGGGGTTTAATGCAGTCAGCTATTGAATAGGAATAACATCCTGAAGCAGCAATCACAGCTTTGTTTCTGAGGGGAGGCTTAATCTGACAGCTCATTTAAGGCCCAATGATGAAAATGAAAGAAAAAAAACATGAGCTATTCTCTCTTCCATTTGCTAACGTGACCCATACTCGTTTTTGTGTATACAGAGTCTTAAAATCCAGAGGTTGCCACACAGTGTTGTGCATTCTGCATTCAGAAAAAAGGTCATTGCAGAAGTGGCTTTTGAAGCCTTAGATCGTAATAAGGTGGAAGAAGAATATTTTATTCCTGCACATTTGCAAGGTACAGTCCCTTTTAGGAGGGTGATATCTTTGAGTCTTAGATGCCTGCTCCCACTGAAAGATTTTCATCCACTTAACTTCCTTACGTAAAAGCTTTGGCAGTACTCATATAAATTAAACATGATCACAATTGTTAAGACAAAACTGGAACAATTGTGAAATACTTTGAAGAGCTTGGGTCTGGGAGATGAGACCACATTTAGGAGTTGTATGAAAAATAAAAAAATAATGTGAGCTTGTGTAGTGTGATCTTTTTTATTTCCCTATACGCCGACTTTTTTTACCACAATCAGGAATTTCCTTTGCCTTATGCATTACATAAATTTTCTATTAACAGCTGCTAATTAAAAACTACTACACTGTGAGTTTGGTTACTCAGTGATGAAACCACTGAGAAAAAATATTCCTGCTGTGCTTTGATTGTAGATGTGCGTTCAGTTCCATGTATAGGGTGATGTGGTTGTAACAGTACAAAGTGTCTGTGAACAGCACTGTGCTCCACACATGTTTAAATGCAGCAAAACCCCCTAAGTAATTGATTTTACAAGAGGTATTTAGAACATGTAGACTTTGGGGATTACCTTGGTTCTCACTACAGAGGTACTTCTGATTTTTTAATTAAAAAGATCCTGGACTTTCATTTTGTGCAATGTTTTTGCAAGCTAAGAAGTGACAAACTTAAAAAATTCTAGTTAGTAGATGCAGATTTCCGTCAGACTCTTTCTGGGAGAGCAAAATAACACAAAATAATTTTTGTTATCTTTTAATTCAGTTTTTTAGGAGGACTCATTCCGATGAGATGTTAAACCATGTCGCTGTCTTCTTTGTCATGAAAGATTTCACGTTGTGCTGTTTGTAAGAGTAGTGGTGTTAACCCTGGTGTCCTTTCTGCTCAGTCTGGCTTCTCCAAATTTTCCCCTTAATTCAATTGATATTGGATTTTTCCTCTTTTCCCCCTGATCTGCTCTGGAGGCATCAGTGGATGAAATAGTTCCCTTCCTCTATGAAAAGCACTCTAGCATCCTTTGAAGTGAAAAATGCTGTACGATACATTTATGTGTTTTTTTATCAGTCACCCAGGCATTTTTCCACCAGAGTTTGTTTTAATTTTTGAGAGCTACTTGTTTTTTACCTTTGAAGGTGAGAGCACACCGGTATGTCTTGAGCCAGCTCCAAGTCATACTTGAATCCAAGGTAACAGAGGCTAGATCATTACAGATGTGAAGTGTTTTCCTTGGCTCTGGTTCAGATGTGGGGTTACATGTGGTTTCGATACTGAGAGTTAAGCGTGAGCTCATCCATGCTCTCAATTGCAATGCAGTTATTCTATGTCAGGATGCAAAAACTTTAAGCAAATAAAGATAACGATCTCTGTTTTTTTCTTTACTGAAACTTGACGCAGCACATAGGTTTAATGACATTTTAATAATAGTCTAGTACTCTAGTTTGCATGACTTTTCCACTCCCTGTTAGGAAAAGCAAACAAACTTGAAGTTTCGAGAGACTGACGTGCTCCAGTACCAGGCCTGTGGAGAAGAGGATGGGGAGCCAAGATAAGCAAACAGCGGGGGGGTGGCTGGTAGTGGCAGTGTCCCATGTTGTACCAGCAATGGTGGAGATCAGGTTGATGTGACCTTGGCCGCTGTTCTCTTTAAGTGCTCCCGGGAGGTCAGCGTCCTCTCTAGGGTCACTCCAAGGTATGTTAGAAAAAGGATGGTGCTGCAATTTCTAATAGTTCTGAATGTTGAGCTCCTTCATGCCGTTTGTGTTGTAGAGGTGAACAGGGTGAATAGGATAGGTGTTGTTTTGATACTGTATATCCTCATTTAGGGCCTGGTCCAAGGTGTCAGAACTGGAGGATTGTGTTGCCAGACGGAAGTCACCAGCATGTGTAAACTTTCAGGGTGTGGTTTTAGAGAGGTCATTTATGTACGGATGCAATAGAGTGGGAGCCAAGACTGAGCCTTGAGGAAGTCCATTGTCAGTCCAAGGATCAGCATTCACGTCGCGCCCCCAGGCAGTACCCAGGCATGCTTGCTGGAGATATCCACCAGGATACCCAGGAAAATAAATGGGAAAGGCAATAAATCAGTGCAAAGACATCCACTGGTGTAGTGGAGTTGCATTGATGTGGTCAGAAATTACATGTAATGGAAGTGTTAATGTTAGAGAGAGGAGCACTTAGGTGACTATAAATAGGAGATGACTGGAAAGACTTTGGAAGTACTTAATTATTTATGTAGACCTTATGCATTGGTTTATTGAATACCGTGTGCTATCATTTGCAAAATATTATTTCTGACAGTTTTCAAAAATTGTGAATTGTAGCTGCTGTTGAATCTTGTCATACTGTCTCAGCTTTCCTACCAATGGCCTTATTCCATTGAAAATATTGAGTCAACTGCAGAAAAGGTAAAGCTCAGTGTCATTGCACCTTTTTGATTTCCTAACACCCCAGGTGTCAACTTTTCTCCAACCACTGCCTTTCTTCTCTGGCTGTATGGCATAGTGGCCTGGAGTCCTTTTGCCATTTCTGTTTGAAATAAAGAGGTTTTCCAGCTGTGAGAAGTCACATGGCATCCCATCTCCCTTGGGGGGCTCTGTCCATTCTTCTGAAGGCTGGCAGAGAGAGAGCTGTGCTTCCTGGGGACTGGAGCATTTACAACAGAACAGCACAATCTAACTCCCACATACACTTGTACAGCGCCATTCAATTTTATATGGAATTACTTCAGCTGAGCGTGGACTTGAGGAGGATACCATACCTGATGCCACATCGTGCTGCTGCAGAGGGTAAAACAAGTTAAGGAATGTCAAATGAACCAAATGCCTTGTGTGTAAGAACGGCGGGAATTTAGGATTTATGCCTTTGTTTTTAAATAATCATATGGCATGGCCATTTTAATAAATCCAGCCATTATCTAGCCACTTTATCCAATTCCGGGTTCATGGGGTAGACAAAGCCTTTCCCGGCAAGCAATGGGAGCAAGGCAAGGTGCACCACAGACACAAATACACACATACTCACGCCAGGGCCAATCTTCCCAGAAGTCCATTAACCAGCAGTATATCTTTCGACTGTGAAAGGAAACCCACGCGAACACAGAGAGAGCATACAGACTCCACACAGACAGCAGGAATTGAAGTCAAGCTGCAAGGCACAAGACAGCAATGCTAACAACTGCACCAGTGTGGCACCCATTGAATTAGCCCAAGCATATATCCAGCACACTCTAACAGTCCTCAGTATGGGTTTGCCCTCCTTTGTCTTTCAAGTATTTCAAGCTACATCCTTAGAGTTAAAGTTTTGTTTACATTAATACAATGGTGTGACTTACAGCTGCAACTAATTAAAGTTATTATATCAGAAATAAAAATACAATATCTTTTTTTGCTTCCACACTGACTGTGTGGCCCCCTTGCCCATAAGCAACGAGTGTTGAACTGCAGCTGTCGTTTCTGCCGCAGTGGAGCTGGCAGTCCGGACGCAATCATAAAGGTGGAGCACGTTCAGCTGTCCATCCTGGCAAGGTGTTACGTCTCAGAGTCTCCCAGATCGTGCCCTGCCATTGACCGACTAGCTCACTGGCAACTCCTGTCAGGTTAGACACGGCTGGATGTGGACACTCCACACATCAAGCAACAGTGCGGCGATTCAGTCCAGAACGAAAGCGTCAACTCTTCACAAGTGGGTCATATCGGTTCCTTTCTGTGTTTCTGATTTTTATCACGTTTGATGCTGAAGAAGTTTATTCACCTCCTCACCTACCTCACTCAGTTTTACTACTTATACAACAGAGCCACTCAAGTGCCTCATGGTACGGTAAGTCATGAACTGTCATGATTGGTTATACAGGATGGACCCAAGAACATTTAATCAATGTTCAAAATCCATATATTTTATTTTTCTAGAAAATACTGTATGTGCATTAATAGAGTAATACGTGTCTTTTGATGCTCAGTAGCTTATTTAATGATGCTATGAATTTCTTAAATAACACTGGTGGGAGGTGAAAGAAGCCAGCAAGGTTAATGTTGTCACCCTTGGCTTCAGCAGTTGAGCTGGAATGAGTCCATAGCTATAATAAGAATGGTCAATACTGTCTGCTCTCTATATAGGTCTGATCCCAGATCCTGTTGCATTTGACTTTCACCGCTTTGCAGAGGCCAGATGTACAAATGTGCACGTTTCACTTCTGTCATAGTGTACTGTGGTGTAAATGAACACGGGTAATCAGTCTACAGTTTGAAAAGAAATAAAGAAATGCGGGATGCTGGTGGGTGAATCAGTGAGGTCTATAGAATATTAGGGGGCAACGCCACATCTGACAGTGAACTCCAGTGCTCACACCTGAAGAAGGCTTCACAGCCGAAACGTTGTGTTTTTTCTTTTCTCTTTTCAGCAGGGAATAAACCTATTACTTGTTCATTAGTGGACTCCAGGGTTCAGTGATAATCATAACTAATGTTGATCATGGGCTGAAAACAGTGATTTTTAAGGGGGTGAGATGAGTATTGATATTCATAAATGTCAGACCTACTACTACTGTACCTTACTCTGTCTGCTAATCACATCTCAGAAGGAAAGGAGTGTCTTTATGATGGGTGTTTCTGAGGAACAACTGATTAAATATAATAGTTTATCTCAGGCATTAAAGCTTCTACTATAATAATATTTAGAAATTACTTTTTTAATGGCTCTTCCTTTCAATACCTGTGAAAGAGATCCGCAAGGGTGAAAGGAATATGCATATTATATGGAAATGAGTTGGATAATTGTATTTTTACAAGGGAAAAAACAAGGTTTGATGATTAAATAAAAGGAAGATGATTAAATGCAAATCATAGCTTGTTAACATGTGTGGGATTACATGGTGATCATTTCTAAGTGTTTATCTTTGCTTTTTTGTAGTTTGCTATGTAATTTCTTATTACACTCGCTTGTATCTTAATTTATTGCAGTTACTGTGAAAATTATGCTTTTTATTTTTATGCTTCGAGTTAATCAAACTCAGAGAATTTTTGTAGCATTTGTTTATAATGAATTAGTATTATTTGTTACATAATACACCATTCCTGTCATATTTTAACCCCTAAATTCCTGTGATGTGAAATTGCTTGTGGAACTGCATTTGCAGTGCACAGTGAATATTTTCATCCAGCATAATTGGTTCTGAGCACAGCTTTCTAATGCAGTAATTAATTACATTGCAGAGGAGTATAGACGCAGTCACCCTTTACTGGGACACTAGTTTGATTGTCCTGAGGTTTGCTCAGGGTGTAGTCTCAGGGAGCCTGGGATTGGCCAAACTTCTGTATCTGGCTGCAATGAGTTCTCAGGTTCACTTACTTTGCCTATGGCCACAAAATGACATTTATTAATCTGACAGGTGCTCTAGGAAGATGAGAGATGAGAATTAAATTACACTTTCTTGTTTTTTCTCTGTTTCTTCCCCCCTTTGCTGCTCCTCTCAGAGACGTGGAAAGTGAGCTGGAGGTGGTCTGGGAGTCGGCCTGCAGAGAGAACCGCAGAATGAAGGAGGCCTTGTTCGGCTGCTTCTCCAGAAGGACCCCGGCTTCGAGCGGCCCCAGGCTGCAGGCGCTGGGCTTCGGCTCTCCCAGGGGCCCCCGGACGGCCGCCGAGCAGCAGGGGGAAGGCAGGGGCTCCCCCGAGCCCCAGCTGGGGAAAACCGCCTCCCCGGCTTTGACAGCAACGCAGAGGGGTGGCAAGTCCGGGCTCCAGCGGAGCCCCATGTTTGAATCAGATTCGGACCCGCAGCAGGGCCCTTCCTCGGATGAGAGCGAGCAGAACGGGCTGGACTTCTATTCTTAGAAGATGGGTGTGCTGTCTGCGCGTGCCCCCAGAGCGCGAGAGGGTAATTAAACCCTAGGAATCTGATGGGGTGTCATTTTTCTCTATTTTGCATAAATTAATCAATTTAATCCTACATAACATATTTCATGCAGACAAGTTTGTGTTCTCCATTCCGTGCAATGAGGATTCTTTGCTTTTTTTTCTTTGGAGTCCTTGCCTAGTTCAGTTTTGCTACATGCTGCTCAGGGAAGTCCCAGTCTCTCAGCCTCAAGCCAGTGACAAGCTCTTGCCATGGCAAAGTATTTACCATTCGTCTTTCACACTTCTGCCATGGTTTTGCTTTATTTGCCACGGTTTCCTGTACTGTAGCTTTTACCGTATTTTCACTGTGATTTATTGCCCTGATCCGCGAGTGAGCCACAGTGTACTATAGTGTTTCTTAGAAACAATTTCAGTATGGCAGGCTGCGATATTTCAATGATCCCTTGCAATAAGTGAAAGCATGTTAAATACATAGAAGGCTGAAATTAAAATAAAGGTCCGAAAATACCACAATAATTTTACTGTGATAAAACTGCATAAATTTAAGCAGTAATGAGTATATGACTGAATTCAGATCACAGCTCTTAGCATGCCATTTTCCCTAATAGAGCTGAGAGCTGGTGGTCTATTGGCACCTTAGTCACAGAGGCCTCATCGGGTTTCTGGGGTTGCCTCTTAATTACTGCTCCATCAGACGAGCTGAGAAAAGGCACAACAGGCTCTCAAGCCCACGATGCTCTTCATACTGTTCACTTAACTGTCTGAAGCCTGCAAGGAAAAAGGAGTTTTTCCAGCCTTTTCAGCCCTACTGACTACAATATGCAGCCATAAAGCACCTCCACATATTATATCCATTCACCTTTGATGAGTACGGGACATGAGTCCTCTATTTAGCCATTAAGCCTTCTCTTCAAGAGTGTTCTGTCATTAAAACCACTTATTGTTATGTATTACATCTTTTGGGTTCGTATTATGAATGATATCTCCTTTCTCTTTTGTCCTTAAAGATCTGCTTCTCCACTGTTTTCAAGTCCTTTCCGAAAGTGATTTGAAAGGAGAGCAGATTTCTATTGGTCAGATGACTGTCTTTAATCCAGACATGCGAAGGTTGTAACACCAATGAGAACCACGTGCAGCTGTCATGTGGTCAAGGTGACAGCTGGGTTTCCAGTCTGTTTTTCGTCATGGTGCACCGTGGTCACGGGAGACCTCAGGTTGTATCTGTGGCACTCGAGGGGGCACAGCAGTTAGCACTGTGGCCCTGGGTTCAGCTCTTTGGACGCTCCCTGCGTGCAGATAGTTTGTTGTCCCCGTGTTCATGTGGGTTTCCTCTCGCAGTTCAAACACATGCTGGATGGTTAATTGTTTTCTGGGAAAACTGGAAAACTGGCCCTGGTTTGATTCCGGATGTGTCTGTGTGTGCCCTGGGATGGACTGGCTTCCCATCCAGGGCGTGTCTTGCCGTGTGCCTGTTGCTCCTGTGTCACTGGATGGGATAAAGCCATTAGAAGATGGCCAGAGCTGGATTCCACCTGTGGTTAGTCTACCACTAGGTGAGATTACCCATTCATACAAAATGGTTTCACTATTGAAAATGTGTGTCGTTTCATAAAGATGTTGCTCTCGTAAAACAAACTGCATGGATACTGTAAATTTTAGGTTATTGTGTATTACCAAATTAAAGTATTTTTATAGTACAAAGAATTTATAACTTAAGAAATGAATTCATTAAAATAATTTATTAAATAATTTCCAAATATAATTTAATTTAGTTATTGTGATTAATACATATGTGATACAGTCCCTAACATCATAGGTCCAGTGTTGAAGAAATCAGATGCCCTAGTTTTCTTTTTATATATTATATGTAACCCTAAATATATTATTTAAAAACATTGCATAATAAGTATTCATGCAACAGAAGTCACGTGTGGAATAGGATTTAGAGATGTTCTAATTCATAATGTTAGTAGCGTAATGAATGCATTAGATATGCATCACGTTCACTCAGTTAATACAACATGAATGTTAAATCTTTCCTTATCCTCTGCTGCAAATTAAGTCTTGAGCCATTTGCTTTTCTGTAAATCAGTTTTTACAACACATACATAAAATAAATACGATCAAGGCTAATATTGTGCGATTACAAAAACATCTTATTTTACTGAGCTTTATAAACTAAAAAAATATCACTCTGACCTCTAGTGTTACTGCACTATAATGGAGTTACTTTCAAAGTTGGCTCAACAGATTCTGGCTTCTGGCTGGCTGGAAACGTGCCCCATTTGTAGTAATACTGACAGTGTCCAAAAAAACAACACAAAGAAACAGTTGACAGAGTGATGTTCACCTCAAGATTCACCAAGAGAATTCTTATGTTGTATTAAGTGTACCTGGGGTACGATCTGTGTGGAGCCTGTATGCTCTTCCTGTGTTCACGTGGGTCTCCTCCAGGTGCTCCAGTTTCCTTCCACAGTTCAAAAACAATACTTTTAGCTTATTTGGCTTCTGGAAAAACTGGTCCTGGTGTACATGCCTGTGTATACTGCAGTGGCCTGGCATCCTGTCCAGGGTGTGTCCTGCCTTGTGCTGATGGCTTGCTGGGAAGAGCTCTGGCTCCCCCGTGATTCTGGATTGGAAGAAGTGGTTCAAAGGAGCGTGGATGAACATTACCAGGTTTCCACAAGACCTCAGCAATTAATTGCTCCATGGACCCAAGTGTTAAGTTTCTTGATGTACACACATTTGTGGCATTTGAAACTGTGAGCTAAGTTTCAGGTTGACTCTTTCTGACATAATAGTGACTAATGTAGATCTCTGTTCACATTCTCTTGATTTGCATAGTTGTGCACCCTGACAATAAATTAATAATATTGTAAAATTAGGGCCTGCATTATCTTATCAAATCCCAAGTGTTTATTTCTTGTCTTAGTCACTTTTGGCCCCTGAAATGTAAGAAACAAATCGTACCATCTTTTGTTCTATTTTTTTAAGGTTAAATTTAAGAAGCACTTTTTTACTTTGAAAATGAATTTCATCCATCAGTTATTTTACCAAAGTTACTCCCCTGATCTTGTTTCACATATTTACTGATCTGTTGCTGGTTTATTGCTGCAAGTAGATTTAATAATACGTTTGCTTCTAACAGCTGTTCAACTAGCTAGTTTACTCACATTAAAGTGTCACAGAGCATTTCTCCCTCCATACAGTATGAGTTTCATATTTGATCTGAGGCATTTAGAGGAGCTTTGAAGGTCTGTAGTCTATGCTTTAAATGACTTGTGTTTCCATTGTCTGCTTTCTATTCACTATACAACATGTTAGTTTTACAACTGGTAGTCATGCTAGCATCAGTTAGTGTGTTCTCTGGTATCTTCCAACATGTTAAGGTGCAATACTTTTACCTTAATTCCTGTCATTGTTGGCATTGCTACCCAGACATGTCGTAGTGAGATGTGGTAGTTGGAGAATGATAGGTTTCAGATTTTGCCTTGGTTATGAAGGTCTAATCGTGGAGGAATTATTGGAGGACTGCATTTCAGATGAGCGGTAAAGGATAAAAGGGTAATCGTTAGGACTGACGCAAAGGGCCTGACTTCAGACTCCGGGATCTCTTCATTTATGTGCCTCTTTCGCCAACAGCTAAACAGCCATGTAAAAACTGGTTGTGGTTTGACACAGCTCTCTGAAAGCAGGCGGATGTTGATGTTGTTAAGCACAGTCATGATAAAAGGAAGGTCTTTTACAAATCACACGTAGTTAATGAAAAATGATACTGCAGTCCTTGGGAGCACATGGTGCAATAAAATATGAAAACCACTGGAATGTGTAGACATTTCCCACTTCTCTTAAGTGAACTGAGACTGCCTAGCCTGGTGTGAAATATTCTTCTTGTTTGAATGGCTTGGTCTATTTTTATGAAGACTTCAGTTTTTCTAGTTCTTTGCCTTTGTATTTTGAGGAATGAACAAGCACTTATATGCAAGCTGTGTGCGTGTTCATGCCATCACCCCTCCACTTTGATGAAGATGTTTCTATATTTCAGAGGTTCAGCACATGAGATTTATTTTTTGTCTACAAGCAGTAGAAGTGAAATACTATACATAGACACTCAGGGGAGAAACAAACCAGCATCTCGATTTAAGATTCATTTATTTAACCAAGAAACGTGCTTTGTGTTAGGCACCTTATTTTCACAGAGAAGCTTGTCCACACGAGGCAACAAGTGATATGCTGTAAAGACATTTACAAATAAAATAAAAAAAACTAATGTCAGTTGTCAAAAATATGTAAAATACAAAAGACAAAACAAGAGAGCAATCAGTACATGTTTTTTAACTGATTTTATATATAAATTCTGTACAGTGTCAGTTAAACAAAACATATGTTGATTTCTAGTGGTTTGGATAAACTTTTTCTAACTTAAAAAAGACGTTGCACTATATCCTATTCTATCACGCTTTAGCACAACTACTAAGAGGTGGGACCTGCTAGTAAATATTTTAATTGTGCAATCTTCCATAACCTACATATTTAGAAACTCAGTCACCCTCGATGTCATTTCTTCCATCCTCGTGGGGTTTAGCAAGTTCTTCAAATCTGTGTACGAGACTCAACAACCTTTTTTTGTCTATGATTTCCAATCTGCTACTGCATTTATCAGAAACCAAGCTGTGCTCTTAACTGATGGGCTGGGGAGTCTACCTTTAGACATACACAGTGCTGCACAGTATGTGTTCTACCTTACAGAGGGACAAGGCCTGTTTCAGGCCTAAAAAGCGTCTTTGACTCATTTCAATAGCACACTGATTTGAGGCCTAGAGGAAAGAAGAAATGATATGAGTAGCCAAAGTTACCAGCTTGTGCCAAAAATCTTTTTTGATTTGATTTTACGAAGAGTTCATACAATCAAGCATTAAAAGGAATGTATCACCCATTTTACTCATGTATGTTTCTGGACAAATAAAATATAAAAATATACGGATGTTGAATAAGTATTTTTGGTATTATTTGTGATTCACTTGGGTGATGATGACTTTTTCATAAACACGAATCAGATCACTACTGAGAGAGATGGCTGGGCACAGGTGATGGGACCTGCTGAACGTCCAGCCTTGTGAAAGGAAAGAAAAGACGGAAAGGAACCACTATACCCCTCTTAGCCAGACAAAGACAACAGCTTTGTGCCATCAGTGTGCTGGGACACTCATCCGCAAGCAGACTCCCGGTCCGAGGCAGCAATTTCTAACCTGGCAAGGCATTACAGTCTAGCTCAGTCCGTCAATAGCCCAGCCCACCGTGGGAGATCACGAGTCAAGCTTCTCTGCTAGGATTGCTGGGGAGGCCAAAGTGTTATGATCTGGCCAGGAGTGTCTACTTATGACTACGTGGCGCTACACAGGACCTCACCTGCCAACCTTTGACGATATTCTGCTCATGTCGCAAAGGTTTTCTTGCCAGATGATAAGGCGGTAAGCATGCCACAGATTCCCCTTTCAGCAGACTCAAGTCCCATCACAGGTCTGTCGGCTTTATCGAGACAGCCTGTGGCAGCAAGAGCTCATAGACCCGTAAAGAGGCACATGGACTGTTCAGGATTAATAAGAGGAACGGGATATATGGTCCCTTAAAACAGCATCTGCAAGCTGGTTCAAAGCTTGAGAGACACATGGCTTGTATTGCTCCTGACAGTGATCACACACACACTACCAGCCTGTAACTTTCACAGCTGACCCCCCGCTGATGACAAACATTAAATCAGCACCATGATTTTCTTTGGGTTGTGTCCGTTCAATAGAACACCACTGCAACTACTACAAGAAAGAAATTCAGTCATTTTCCTTGCAGTCCTTTGTTTTCCTTGTAGTTGCTTAGTGAAAAGGTAAGTCTTTTTCTGAAGCTCATTGGGATGAGCATGGTCTACAGTGTCAGATCTCAGTCTCCAGCTAATGGGGACAGTCATCTGTATGAGGAAAGGAAGTATCTCCTGGTCCCGGAGGGCTGGTGCTTCTGCAGCCCTTCATTCCAGCTTGGCTCTTACTGCCAATTTAACAGCTTCTGCCATCTGCTGCTTTGAAGAGGCTGGACAGCACTGATTTAAATGTTACGCCATACTTGCGAACTACACCAGTATACTTCATTTACTGTGAAAATGACTTTTTAGCCAAATTATCACACCGGTTTCATTTTGTTTTAAATGAATGCTTGTGGCCAAAATCATATTTATAGTAATGAAGCAGTCACAGGCTGCCCTGTTTTGTTATCTGTCTCCATTAATGGAAGGCCTCAGTTCCTGTTTGGCTGCTGTTCATTAGATAGAAATCACCTTCGATTTTTTGAGAGATAGTAAGCAAAAAATTAAAGATATCTCTACCTTTCTCTGTGCCTGCTTTTGGTTTATCACTTCTTATAAATATTTGAAGGCACTTTGTCAAGCATCTGCACAGTAAACATCATCTGAGGCTGTTCAACCCTTGGCAGTTTGCTTCTTTCAAAAGAGGAGATCCCAGCAGTGCTGGCTACGGAAATAGGATTCAAACTGTCTCTGTTTCAGTTCAAATTCGAGCTTGATTCTCCTTGCAGTTCCTGAAGCATGCACATATATCAATCAAAATGGCCGACATGGATCTCACTAGAAACATTTGTACTGAAAAAGAAAACCACTTTAAGAAATATTCAGGTCACAAGAGCCTGAAAAATCCTAAGACCCAGCTGAGATCCTGAAGACTCAACAGTTCTTGGTGTGGTTTACCAGCTGCTGTGGTGGCAACTGAAGTAAGTTATAAGATAATCAGAATTTGGTACAGTATGTGGAACACAGACACGGCCATAGGTGATCATATGCATACTATGTACAACACAGACCAGCTTCATTTTTGTCTTTTGCAAGTTACTAGAAAATGTACAGTTTGATTCCTGTAAATTGATCTTTTTATGAATGCAGCCATGATTGCCCTAGGCATTTCTGTCTTGGGTCAATGTATTTGCAGGAGCAAACTGAATGATCAGTACAGGCTGATGGTGACACTGCACAGCGTCTCCAGACGAAAAAGTTCTGTAAGTCGCAGACAAAGGTGTGACCCGCCTAGCAGTGTTTTGCTTCCAGTTAACGTTATCTTTTGGGGTTGCAGGTAATGCCACTGAAACTCTGATGCTTTGGTGGAAAAGAAAGGCAATAACTGAAGGCACTGTGACACATGGAGTCCCTGAAGCACAACCTAGTGCCTGACAGTCCAGCTCAAGACACCAACCCAATCACTCTCCAGAGTACGGCCTGTCATACTGCATTCCTGTCCTTTTGTGAAGGAGGTGATATATTATACATGAAACTGTGCGTCAGATGGGGCCTGAGGAATAGACAGCAGTCGAGGATGATCAGCGATGCTGCAGGCTTGCATTTTCTGGACAATGACAGAAAGGTTTGTTTTGGAGTTTGACATTTTCGGTTAAAGGTGTTTTTATGGGAAGCATACTGCAAAAAGCTTTTTCTTCTACAACAGTGTGTTTTCGTCCGCTTAATATAACATGCTGATAGGAAGTGCTCAGTTCAGGAACTCTTCGGTAATAAATTATTTAAATATCCTGCAAGGGCCAAAATTTATTTGCAAAAGCCTTTCCAACACTGAAAAACACCTTACAGGGACAAACAAAAATAAAACTATGTAATGTGCCTGTGAAATAAGGAATACGTATTTTGCTAAGGTTTGCCAGAATGATTACATAGCTTTTTTAGGACTGTGCAGAACGACTCTATCTAGTTCAGTTCATTTCCACATTAGAAGGGTGAACCCATTCGGTTTAAACAGATGCTGATAAACTGTTGCAGAAACAAACACACAGGGGCATCGCTAGCATAGACCACTGCAGTGGCAGAGGGGTTTTGGCCAAAGTCTTTTCCCAATTGATTTTACATTTATAGTATTATGAAAAGATGGGTGATCCTTGATTAATTGGCTTCCAGATGCCCATGATGAGGAGGTGACTGGCTCTGCTTCAGTAAAAGGAAGCAGAGAAGTAGGCCAGTAAGTGGAGTATCATGCACTGCATCTTAAACAAGCTGCTCTATGTGTTTCCTCATCTTGACTCGCAATACTGAGGGTCCCATGATATGACCTTGCTCCGATTTTCAAAATACATTTCAGGCTTGATTAAAAATGATTCTGAAATTGTTAAAGAACTCACTTCCATACTCCTTTGGGTCAAGAAGTGCTCCCTGTTCTTGGGTTTAATGCACTTCTGAGTAGTTTCTCTGGAGTCCTCTCACTATGCCCCAGTTTGTTCTGAAGTCCGCTGGGTGGGCTGTGTTGAGGATTTTGAAGATTATGAACAATTGTATCAGGTTCTCTCATTATCTTCTCAAAAAGGATCAATTCCCTTCAGCCTGGCTTGCCAAAACTCTAGGTGGTTATTCTGGGTGGAAGCTATATTTTCCCTTACATCAAATCTGGATTTTTTTTGCATTTGTAATAAGATTTTAAAATTGTGGCTGACATACTCCATGACTTTTAAGTTTAGATGTTCTGGATCGTGATGGGTTTTCAGGATGATTTAGTGATCTGAGGACGGACCTGTTGCCCTGGAACTGCCAGGAGAGCCTGTTTTCCGTACAGAGTCTCTTTCGCCGGAGGATGGTGTCAGAAACAGAGACTACCTCCTGCTGCGAGCTGTTTAAGAAAAGCGTCTGACAGACCGACTTTTCCTCATCAGAAATCATCTAGAAACCACAGATCAGAGGGCAAAATCTTCCAGAAGAAGGGGGAATAACCTGCACCCTGGGACTGCAGGATAAAACTGCCTGGGTTTGTAAGACTGAAACCATATTTAAAACTCACACAACAAGTAATAATACAACAGCCACTGGAGATTTCAAACCAAAAAAAACATGTCGGAGGCTGATGGTCAATGATCTGTCCCTCATTTAAAGGCATGAAAGGAAGTATCAGAAAGGGACAGAGAGCCCACCTGCACCGCCTGTGACCTGGCCAGACTGGGTGGGGGAGGAGGAGGAGATTGAAGAAGCAGAGACTGTCTGGCAGGCTGGGGCAGTATTGCTGCTTCTAGCTCATCTCCCACATGCTGGGGGGATAGGAGCACCCTGTGTGACACACAGGCAGGCAGTCCACACAGAGGAAGGGCTCGAACCTTGCACCTCTCTGATAGAGCTCAAGCAGGGAGCCGCGTCAGCACGCGCAGGCTGCAAAGGAACAAGTACAGGTCTATTCCACTCTGACAAGAGAAGAAAAGAAGCACAACGTTTCGGCTGTGGAGACCTTCTGGGGGTGTGCTTCTTCCTACCACTCTGACAGAGCCCCTCTGAGGACGTGCAAGCAAGACGTCAGCGACACCCCCACTCCCTAAAACTACGTCATTAATCCCGGTCACATGCTCTGGTCCATACTGTAACACTGGTGTTACAATAATGAGAATTATATTCCTCCTCCTCACCATCATCACATCATCATCCTCTTTATAGCACAGAAACCATATACATGACATCAGTGTGCTGTACTGTGAATTAGAAGTGTAATGTGAGGCATTACAAATGCAATCAAGTCTAATGGCTCCAAAACACCTTTGTTTCATTTTAATGCCTCTCGGTATTAAAGAGATGAAATGCACTCAGCTAAAATACGGAAATACAACTCCGACACATAAAAATATCTAAAAACATGGAAAAGCACTTGATCAAAGAAGAACGTAGGACGATATTTAAAGACGGAATTTATAAATTTGTTGGATTCTGGCTCCCTGATGCCCTGTTGAAAGGGAACTCCGGTGCAGTGTAATATTCTGTCACCCTCTGATTCATCTTTCTCCAAGGACATATAAGAAGAAGAATCAAAAGTTAATTATGGATTATTACTATTAAAGGGTTTATTAAATTATATTTGCAATAAAACCTTCAGTTTATAAAGCTCTCTCATTTATTGTATCTCAAAGCGCAGTGTGGCCATAAAAAGAGCAGATCTCTACAACAATCCAACCATAAAACACCCAATCACATGGAACACAAGGAACTTAAAATGCTCCAACGCAGAGTGGTGGAATTAAGCTAGGAGGCCTCAGTATTTAAAAGTCTGTTAAAGAAGGGTGAGCCCTCAGTCTTGTTTTCTATTCCATTCTTTGTGCTATTTTCTATTACGAGTGTTAGGAGTGCTGACTGGTTGAACACAATGGAAAAACTTGAAGATTCCACCAGTATAAACGTGAGAAAACAAGCAACAGGCAAATGGTCGTAACACAGGGTCAGCAATGATCTTCAACGTGCTGTGCTGACTCCCCTTTAGAGAATATTTACAAGGTTTTTGATTTTACACAGGTCAAAATGAAATATATAAAACTGTAAGGGCTTTAAGGCTGTATACTGCATATAAAAGCACTCTCTAAAGAAACCAGTGTCTTTAGCATGTTTGCTCTACTGGTTTGGAGAATCAGAATTAGTGCTTTTGGTGTGTGCAATAACACCCCTACACCCAGCACTTTTCCTTCTGTTTTCAATTTTCAGGGAAGGAGCTGTACCAGGAACTTGACCTGGATGTCCTGTGTATTCCGTGAATCAGAGGAGAATATTCCCCTGAGAAGGAAGAAGGTGGGGTGTTTGTGTAACCAGGACTGACCTTTGGATACATTCAGAGGGATTCTATGATTAGCTGGCCTGTTTCCTGTTTGCCGTTTGTGTATTTCCCTCGTCTCATTTCTTATTACCTGGGATAACCACAGCTTTCCAGATTAGTGGACAACTTGTAACCTTCACAATCGTTTCTATTTTCACGCTTGGACCTGCTTTAACAACATCACAAAATCAGAAATTACGACTGGTGTTTTTTTTTTTTTATCGTGGCAAAAACAATATTTTCCCTGCTAATTTTTATAATACATGCCTTTTGGATTTCCCATGGAAACACTGGGAAAGGTTCGCACTGAAACAAAAACAAAAAAATGTTTTGTTCTTTTATATAGTAAAAAGCAGAAATCAGTTTTAGGAAAATCTACTGTTGTATACCGGGGTATTATAAGATACAGCGAAAACACGCTGACACATAGAAAGAAATTATGAAAATGATAGTAACTGGCAAATACTGGGGACAAAATCATAAGACAACACTGAGCCAGCCTCATAGAGGTCTTGATCTGCTCTCATAAACGCAGCCTCTTGAAGGTCAGCCGTCTGCTCTGAATCTTACAGAGCCTTACAGAACGACAAAGTGCGCCACCTTTTAAATTGTAAAGACAAGGGCAATCAACCCTAGTCCACATTTATTTGGGGTTTTAACTTGTCTATCCATCCCTGTGCCTTTTCCAGGGAAGAAGCAGAACTTTTCCCCGCTCCCTGTGCGGTTTTGTCTTACTGTGGGAATCACGGAGGCCCCTGGCAGGCAGGCGATCGGCATTCGCCAAACACATCCAAGTGACACATGATGCCATTTCCCTGACAGCAGCTATTACAGCCCTGCAAATCCATCTGCCGAGCTGACGGAGCCCCACCTTGAGGAGCTGTGGGTAAAAGATCCGTTTCTCTGCCCGTCTCCGTCACAGGCCTGCGGCTCCGTCGGCTCAGGTCGGACCCAGTCTACAGCAGGGCCTGCCTGGCACTGGGTCTCCGCAGAGCCCTGGCATTTCTGCGGCTCTGCACTGCGCTGCAATAGCGCCTTTACTGGACAGAACAGGGACATACAGTACGAAACAAAAACAAGACCGGTATTCTCTGTTCTGCACGTAGATATTGAAAGAAATGTGCATTTTCTGTGGAGAAACACCTCCAGGAAAATATATTGCTGCTTCTATCAGTTCAACTGGTGCCTTATTACATGTTTGTATTAAACTTTAAATCGGTAACTATAGGCTGTAACAGACTTATATTAATAGTCCAGGTTTCCACCAAAGAGCCCAGGTTTCAAAAGCTTAATTTAGTACCCTGGACTGGAAATAGGCCGTTTTGTTTGTTTGCCTTTTTCATTATTTAGAGCGAGCCAGATCATAAATTCATTAATAATCGTTTCTTAGGTTGGTTCTATTTTCTATTCTCTTTACAGAATACACTCTTTCAATCAGCTGAAATGAACACAGCGAGCTGACGAAGCTCACATTATCGAGGATGGCCAACACTGCCATCTACCGGCAGTTCTTTCGCACAAGCGTTATTTCACGGCCTGAGTTTCCCTTCGCCCTGGGTTAGGATGGGGGATGTTTCGCATTAGCGGGGTGTGAAGGAAAGGGGTTACAGCTGGGGGTGGAGCCGAGGTTGAATGTGGTATTTAAGCAACGCGGAGTAGAAGACCCCTCTCCAGGAAAAGCTACCGTGCGATCTGGTCTAATACTGGAGAAAGACACACGTGAGAATACCTGTGTTGACAAAAGAGTGCCGAAGGATATATATTCAGTAAAAATCATCATTCCCACACACAGATGCAGTCACGAAAGTTTTTTTTTTTGTTTAATGTGAAGCATGGATAATTACGGAAGCGCATTGCTGCCAGATATCCTTTAGCTGGGTAAAGAGTAGCGAGAAGCTAGCAGCATCAGCTCTCGACTGTTTTAATGAAAATTAAACCAGCATTAATGGAAAATTCAGCCACTTCCGACAGGATGCACTGCGATGTTTCTCATGTATACAGGTTCGAAATTCGCTCATATTCGCGCTGTCGTCTGAGGTAGACGACCTTCCTTTGTAACACAATCAAGTAATTAAAAAGAGGACGCATAATTATAAAGGAATATAAATTATAAAGATAATGGAAACAATCTAGGTGGCTCACTGTGCAACAGCAAGGTTTGAAACATAGTGGATCCAGATCAATGGATGTGTTTTTGAATTCTGTATTTTTGGCGGCAGAGTAGTGCAGCCTCTTAAAGCACAAGAGATGCAATGACAACGGCCACCGATAGAGGACGCACAATAACCGTGAAATACTCTCTCATCACTCTTCTTGTTTTACTGTGAATTACGTTAGTTGGAGTTGCCCTTAAATTGAACAATTCGTCTGTAATGTTAAAACCATTTCAGTTCTTAAAAAATAAAATAATGTTAGAACATAACTACAACTCTGTGCTGATTAAATCCTTAATTAACAATAAGTTAAACCATTTTAAAACAAGTTCTGCTTAATATTTCTTGTAAATGACACAAAATCGTTTTTGAAATTAGGTATTGTGTGCAGAAAACTATCACAAGTGGTTAATTTAAGGATTCAATCATCTTAATTCTTTAAGAAAGAAATCATCTTAATTTCTTTTGAGAAAATCACGTACTCGTGGTTTGGTTCAACCAGCTGTTGACTCTGCTCATGAAAACCAACAGCTAAAGTATGCGTGGGTGAATGAAATGGACCTACTAATAAACAGAACATCAATGTCAATGGATCGGGACTGTACAGGCGATTCAGTCACCACCGACAAATGACTGCCACTGTCCCAACCTGCAGATCCTGTAAAGAGGACTTCTGGACAGACCAGCCATGACAGTTCTAGAAGATCCGCCTGCCCTTGTTTCTGCAGCATTCAGCCTGCAGTAGGTAGCCCTGAGGTTATGGGAGACTTGGGAATCAATACTACCGAGAGCATTGCATAGTGTAACCTCCCTCAGTTCTTGACTTGGCAGAGTTGTCAGATTCTTTGGTGAATGAGGTTTTATTGACGTGTTATCGCCTCATCATTCCCGTGAGTTGATTTAGATTCTGCCAACTGACGAGAGATCCTGTTGTTATTATTAGAATTGTGATTGCTGCTGGGTGCAAGAGTCCACGTCCTCATCCTCACCGTGAACCCTGGGCAATGAGGACTGTAGGATGAGGTGCGGACGGACTCCTTCTGTCCTGCTGTCCCTGCGGGCAGTGTGAAGGTCTGTCAGGACAGACACAGCACACGAGGCTGGGCAGCCCTGTCATAAATTCATGGACGCCCCATTTCCCCCAACAAAACAAAAACGGTGAATGTGCGCTGACGCCGGCCTAATTTACCACACACACCGGCCAACTTAAATGCTAATGTGCTCTTAGAACCATTTATAGCATCTCCTGTTCGCAGACCTCATACGAGTCACGTTTTGTTTGCGTAGCAAGAATCAATAGCGCTAGAATTCAGCAGGATTCGAGCATTGTCGAGCTAATAAAAGTTTTTTCCACCATGCATGAATATATTACATATTTTAACGTCGTTGGCTGGTCGTAGTCGAAAATATTAAACTGCTGTTGCACAGCGATGACTTCTATACCAGACCCGTCGGTTTTGCTTCCAGAACAATAACCGATAAAGCTTGTTTTTAACCCAATTATTGGCACAGATCTTCTGCACTTTAAAAAGCACGATAGACGAACCATCAGGGAGAAATACAATTAACAAGGTGCCCTGAAGTCCGGCGATATCATATTCACAACAGAGTAAAAGCGCAAGTAAAAAGGAATACAATTTGAAGAATAACCTACTACATACTGTAAGTGCATCCAAAATACCGCAGTACTCTCGGTTTTCGGTTTTGCGCGCTTTTTTTCTAAATTGATGCCAACCCATCCACCCAACCACACACTAATATCAAACTTCCTTCATAACAAGGGCACAGAAAAGTAAGACTTTTAGAAATGCTACCTCGGAGACAGAAAACTGGGTTCTGAACGATTCTTCGTTTCTGCGCCTCTCTTTTTTAGCAAGCTTAATCATTACTCCACACGACCTACACGCCCTCCGGCACTTTCCTGCTGTCAGCATCTTCTTGGTGCCTGGAGGAGTGTGGCCAGACCTGGAGCAAAGTTTGCAGCCCGTGAAAGACACGCTCCCCAGAGCTCTCGGCACCTGACCGGGCCAGTCTCACATCGTGGGAGATCTGCGCTCAACTGTCCTTCGACATAAAAAACTGGGTAAGTGGAACCCTACTCGAGGTCTTTAATAATACCCCGCTTTGAAGTGCGAAACGCGTTTGTTTCGTTACATTATATTAAAATAAACAGCTTTACTAACAGCACGATCTCCGACGCGTAATTATTAACCTTGTAGCACGAGGCGATTTGCTGGGAACATTTTTCTCAGTCTTTTTTCCCCAGTTACTTAAAATAAAACCCGTTCGGCTCTTGCGGTGTTCAAAACTTCACAGTTGCGTGTTTCTTTGGGTTTCTAAACACTACTGACTCGGATCTCCTGTCTATCGCATGTTTCTGCTCGGACCCTTACATTAATAAAACAACTTTTGCTGTACCGCAGACTTAAATATGCTTTTTATGTCTATATATGCACATATGGATAGATGTGCACCTATTTAAAGTCTAAACTTTAATTACATGAGGAACATAAACATTTCTTTGTTCTTAAATTGCAAAAACAAGTCACTTGCATTTCAGTAATTTAATATTTGAGAAACGCACTGTGGGATGTCTGCCAACAGGATCAGAAATAACGTGAGTTTTCCACATTTTCAGGAAAGCAATCTCTTTCTCGACTTGTAACACTAGGATTTCATCAGGGAAGAATGTGTAACGAGTACAGTTTACAGGGCTGAAAACCAATGTGTGAATGAAACCCGAGAGAGTTAATGAGTCTGTCACCTTCTGTGTACCTTAGGAATGTTTTAAGAGAATATATTTGCACAAAAGAGTGAAGCATACGCTATCATAATCTTTCGTACTGATAGGTTGTCTCTCAATGAATTATCCGTTGTTGTATAACACGAAAACACCTACAAAGCACAGGGGGTGAAATATTCAGACAAAAAATGTGCATTTGACGACCGCTAAGATTGGGTTCTTTCCTAAATTCTCCCTGCTTGCGAAGACCGAATCTGAGCCGATGAGTTTTAAATGCCGGGGCCGATTCTCAGTGCAGTCCATCACTGCGTGGGAGTGGACGTCTTTTGGGGGCTACAGACTCAAGAGCGCAAGTGCCTGCTTTTGTTCAGCCTTTTGAAATCCCTTGAAAAATAAAACTGACTTGTGTCAACCCCACCTGGTGCAGCGGCCACGCCCCGCTCACGGCCTGAGAAATGCAGTCGCGATTCAGCTACGGGGAACACGCAACCCTGCGCGCCCAGCGTGCGGAGACGGACGGCTTGAGGCGAGTGTTTGTCAAGCGCCTCAGTTGTTAGCGTGGCGGTGAGCCGCGGTCGGGACGTGCGGCCGGCTGGTTTTCTGCTGGAAGGGAGCGTCCTGTCCGGGCCGGTCATGGGGAAAGCACACACTGTGTCATTAAGCCCCACTGGAATTGCTAAGCCTCTTCCGAGAGGCCAGGCTGCCCCTGGCCGTGCCGCGCACTCGGGTTGCACAGTGGCGCCATTGTTCAGGTGTGTTTGCTCAGGTGAGAGGGGGCCGCCTGCCCGGACAGCTTGAGCACACCAGGAGCACGCTGTGCGCCCTGCCTCTCCGGGCGGCCACCCTGCACTGTCTTCATCAACGGACCCTGACGGCGTTCATATTGCTGGAGCAAAACAAGCGATTAACTTGTTTATCATTATGCTGCTTCACTTCCTCTCCTTTGCCGATAGCTTGCAGGAAGCTGAACCTTGACGAGATACACACACACACACGCTGCTTTGTCACTAAATACCCAACAGAGGGGTGGATTGATCTGTCTGATTAAAGCATGAAGAATATTGTTAAGGAAATTTCCTAAGTAGTCTCAATCCTGTTGTTTAGCAATAAGGGTTTATGGCCAGCTTCAATGGTAATCTTTATTGGCTCCATGAAAATTCAGTCAGCATTTATTTTCCCAGATCATTAAGGAGCATCACCTTTTGACTGCTTTGAATAGTCAATAGGATTATTATTATTTACTTTCATGCACTCCAGTCTGCATTCCCTTTTTATTATGTATAACAGAAAATCATAAAATGAAGTTAAACATTACCACTCACAGACAGAGCTGTCGGAAGAGAACAGTATTTCTTCACTGCTGAGAGACGAACTGGGTTTAGGGCTGCTCAGTGTTTTTAGGTCTGAGAGATGTTTTCAGCAGTAATAAGAAACATAAGACAGAATGAGAGATATGCAACCAGGAGATAAGATGTGCTCAGAGCTGTAACTTTAGCAGAACCCAAGGTCCTGCAGTTGTAGAGCACAGAGAAGAGTACAATGTAAATTGTTTTCTCCCTGTGCACATTTCAGCACATTAAAAGCATTTTTCATTATACCAATATTGAAAGTAATTTTGCCACAATAGCACTACACAAACTATAAATGCTAAACAATAAATGCCCACGTTAAGATCATCCAGGTGGGGGATACACACTGGTGGTGGTGGAAGGGATCCCCATGACCTGGCGCTTTGAGTGAAGTGTCCAGAAAAGCACTATAGAAGTGTAAGTGATGATGGTCATTATGTGTTCCAATTCGCACTCTTGTATTATAACTTAAATTACAGAGGACCACATCCTCGGTACAAGAATATTGCAGCTGTGCAGTTAAACTGATGCTTACAGTATGATGTTCTAGTAAAATACTGTACATTTATATGAGCTGTTTTAGATAAAAGTAGGAGTTTCAGCCAAATCCCTTTATAATACTGTATAAACACAAATTGTGGTACAAGTAGGCTAACGTTATTGCACTATAACTCACTATTACTGTACTGAGGCAGGTGTTTGTTGTTAGTTGTACTAAAATTCAACCATGAAGTAAATTGCTTTTATACTTTGTACTTGTACAGTATGCAGTGTGCTTGTAGCATTTGAGCTGTATTCCAGTAGTTTGTAGAGGTAAATTATTCACCCCCTTTGGACTTTTTTACATTTTATTGCTTTCTTCATGATATAATAATTGCTTTATTTCTTTCTTCATGAAGTAGTTCATGTTGGAAGCAGAGATAAGTGTTTTTAACCTGAACACATGTGAAACCCAAGGTGGGGTGAGTCCTTCGGCTGGAATGTATTTCACTTTTGGTTTGTGAACATTGTGTCATCATGCAAAATGTTGGAGAATCACAGAAGAGTGAACATGTCTTGCAAAATGTTTTTTTTTGCACCCTGTAAGTGTAAAATGGAATGATCTGACAGGAGAACTAAAATGATTTAGCGGAAATGTTTGTTCTTTGCACACTATATAGCAGAAAATATTGATAATAGCTGCTCTGTTATTCTGTAATAGAATTAGTGATTGTAATAAATGCAGTCGTGTGATCACAAAGACGAAAGAATTTCCGCGCATCAGTGTAATGCAATGTGGTGATCCATTACTGGTGTCAGAAAGTCACTGAGTGTGACCAGAAGGTGGTTCATCATTCATAGTTTATTTCTAGTAATGCCTTAATCTATACTAGGTCTTTTTATGCATGTTTAATATAATATGTTTTTGTTAAAATGCTTCACCTTGTCTTACCATCATGCAGGTAATGGGGGAGGGGGGGGGGAGACAGCCACCTAAATCACAAAACATCCTAGAAGCCCAAGCTAAAGAATGGATTATTGCAGACATCGGTTTTCTTCTGCACAATCACTGATAGTGTGTTACCGGTCTTTTGTCTGTAAAGCGTGGGAGAAGCCCTTCTGCCAAGGGTTGTCCATCATGAGTTGTGCATCACGTTAATCCTGCTCTGATGTGTGTGTATTAGTGCCACACCTTTCGCTGAGTTCCAGGACCTTTGTTCTTATGGATTCTGTGCCTTGATAGAGAGACAGCTCATTGGCAGAGAGCCATGTGATGTTGGAGTTTATTGATGAGAGGGCAATGATTGGCTGGGAGGCTGAGTCATTAAATGTGGCTCTCTGCCTCATTACCCTTTATTATGGCGTGCGGACAGACAGATCCGGGGGTGGGGGGGTAGTGTATCACACAGCTCTGGCTCTGAATGTTCCTTTATGGAACCTGTGGGTATTTTGGTCAGAACAGAACTATTTTGAAATTTGAACCTCAGAGGTCAGCACAGCTTGTTGGGCCCCAGTTTAATCTGTCCTCGGCACCAGAGATCCCCATCTGCAGTACAGTGGTGAAATCCCAGTGTCCTAATGTCCTTCAGTGTGCCTCTTACATGAGTTTCACTTCCTTCCCCACATGCAGGTTCTTTATTGCTTTCCTGCTTATGAATATACAGCATTTGTAATGTGCTGCTGATAATGTTTAAGGAACTTGACATATCAAATTAAATGATCTCATTGGTGTCTCAGATAGCTGGCTAACAGATAGACTCTAATGAAATATATTCAATTGCTTATCTAAATTTGTTTAGCTTTGTTACTGTCAGGTTCAGCTACACTCACTGGGACTTCTTGGAGTGAGGATTCTGGCATCTCTTGTTTTCCCGGCAACAAGTGGAGGCTGGACTCCACACCAAAAAGCAGAAAGAAAAATTCTGCTTGTCAGCCATGTTTCTGAAAATATCATGGAGATACATCCTAGCTTAAATAGTTCAAATGTAGAGACATCTATGTCTGTTTGTGGGTGAATGTTTTGGCCGTCATGGTAAAGAACAAGAAACAGACTTTAGATCCGTCTGACTTTTCATGGACTGTAATTGCACCTTATGAACTCTAATTTGTTATGTGCTCTGTCTGCTCGGTGTCAGAATCCAGGCAGTGGATGTACAAGAAGATGGCATGGTCTCTTGGCAGAAGACCAGTGTTTGAGTTAATAAAGTTATGTAACTGTGACAGATAGGTGAGGAACCTAGACACATTAACACCCTTTTCATCTTGATGAGATAGTGACTAGATCATCACTGGCACCTATAACCTTCTTGTCCCAAAGAGCAGAAGCGGTAGAAACCTTCCTCGCTCGGTTGGTCCCTTCTGGACGGTCTCGCTCCTACAGTCTCCTTTTCACTGGCGAGCCGATATGGCAGCGACGAAGGCGGCGACTGATGGAGAGCCTTCCCCAGCTCTCAGTCCCCTGTCCCCTCAGTCCCCCGGAGGTCTCGCCTGCAGCCGCACTGCAGAGCCGCACGAACCCGGAACCTCGGCACAGGGCTCTGCTGGCCGCAGCCTCCCAGAGTCTCGCCTCGGGACCGCCCGGTTCACGGTACACAGGTCTCCCCGGGAGACCCAGAGAACCAGGAGCCTCGCCGGGAGACGGACTCAGATTTCCAATGTCCCAGTACCCTCTGGGGGTGCTGCTGGTGCCGGCCCCCTTCTGGGGTCTCCCCGTGGGGCTCCGTTCCTCACTGCCCCCCTGATGGTGAGGGTCCAACAGTACCTGAGATGACCACGGTCGTAAACTCACTGGAGCCTCACAGAGGAAAAACCGGCTTTGACAAGGTGACGCCAGTCCACTAAAAAACCGGGTGTGTTGGTTTTCCCTATTTTCTGGAGTGCCTTGACGCTGCCCTCCGGTGCCTGGACCCAGCTGTGACTCTCCAGCTGCGGCCGCACTGTCACTCCACCAGCTCTGTCCTGTGGACGGAGTGCCAGCCACCGCAAGGCTGCAGGGTCACCCATCTGCACTATAAACATCATAGGAACAGGCTCAGTGCTGCTGTCTGCAAGGAAACGGTACACAAAGTACTGAAAACAGAGGTGGCACTTAATGTTTTTGGAAATTTATCATGTTAGTAATTTGCTATTTTGCTTGATCCCATTGAATCATTAATAAAGTCAAATATATTCCACATGTTGGAAATTTATGCACAAAGGATTGTGAGAACATGTAAGAAGCTGCTGTCTTGTTGCTGAAACCACTACACTGCAATTCACCAAGAAATAGCTGGGCAACGTCCTTTCAAGTTGTGAACAACCAAATGTGCCCAGTGAGGAGCTGAAAGGCCTTGCCTGCATGTTCTTGAACACTCAGTCATTGACAAGAACCAGGTGGTATACAGGAGACATATCTCCTTGTGCCACTGTATCACATCATATTTGAAGATAAAAAATCAAATTTTGCACCATAAAAACATGGTTTTGCTCCAGTAGACTACAAACACAATGCTCTTTTTGACCGATTTGTTAAATAGACCTACTTTTTTTATAGACATCTAGAGAATTTTAGGCACTACTTCATTGGTTGCTTACGAACCACCACCTCTTGGCTATGGGAGAGGTGGAGAAGGAATGGCAGAGGATCGTTATGGAGAACCAATATGACAACCATGCGGATACAATGTTGGTGCCAAATGATGTTTAACAACAGGAACAAAGTGGTTTGAATTGCGTAAGCAGCTCGGATATACAAACACACGGGAGCATTTTGACTCTGTGCATTTGGAGGGTTGGTACAGTGAGGGTTCACTTTGGGGCTGTTGCAGTAAAACTGTGGTTTGAAGTAGCTCAGGCGTGGGCTCCCTGGCCCGCTGATAACGCCCGGTTTCTTGTTTTCCTTGAGAAATCGGCTGGCGGGAAGAAATGGAGGATAAAAGTCTGGAGAAGAGAAGGGAAACCCTGAGCCAGAGTGCAGGGCCGCCCCAGGACTGCAAGTCCCTGCACACTGAAGAGGAAGTGAAAGCTACAGTCCTGCAGAAAGACGTGAGTGTGGTGAAGCAAGCCTGTGTGTGAGCACACCTCTGTGAGTACACCTGTGTGTGTGAGCACACCTCTGTGAGTACACCTGTGTGTGTGAGCACACCTCTGTGAGTACACCTGTGTGTTCCTGTGAGTAAAACCTCTGTGAGTACACCTGTGTGTGTGAGCACACCTCTGTGAGTACACCTGTGTGTTCCTGTGAGTAAAACCTCTGTGAGTACACCTGTGTGTGTGAGCACACCTCTGTGAGTACACCTGTGTGTGTGTACCTGTGTGTTCCTGTGAGTACACCTGTGTGTGTATACCTGTGTGTGTGAGCACACCTCTGTGAGTACACCTGTGTGTGTATACCTGTGTGTGTGAGCACACCTCTGTGAGTACACCTGTGTGTGTCTACCTGTGTGTGTGAGCACACCTCTGTGAGTACACCTGTGTGTGTATACCTGTGTGTGTGAGCACACCTCTGTGAGTAAACCTGTGTGTGTCTACCTGTGTGTGTGAGCACACCTCTGTGAGTACACCTGTGTGTGTGAGCACACCTCTGTGAGTACACCTGTGTGTGTCTACCTGTGTGTGTGAGCACACCTCTGTGAGTACACCTGTGTGTGTGAGCACACCTCTGTGAGTACACCTGTGTGTGTCTACCTGTGTGTGTGAGCACACCTGTGTGTGTATATCTGTGTGTTCCTGTGAGTACACCTGTGTGTGTATATTTGTGTGCTCCTGTGAGTACACGTGTATAAGCGCATTGGCGAGTTAGAGCTCTTTCTTGAGAATGTTCATACCGGCACAATAATGTGTTTCTCACGATCATTAAAAAGGCTGTGGATGGAGGATTTTAGCATCTGTGTCTTTGTTCTAGAGGTACTTCTGAAAGCATTTAGTACTTTCAAGCATTTGTGCCCACCACTGTCAAATCAGATTAAGCCACAAAATTTGATTTCTGGTCAAAGGCAGATTTGCAGACTTGGTTCTCAGATTAATTGTAATACCCCTTCACTGGGTTTTTAGGCTTAGCTATTAACAAGACGGCTGCTGTTGATGTGTAGGTTAATCCTCAGAATAAAATAATGGAAAGATACAGCACATGGTTTCTGGAGCTCATACACCACCACAGATGGTGTAACAGAACACACACCCGGTCTAACAACAATTTTAAATAAAAATAAGCCATTACCAGAGTTATAGCAAAACACCAGTAAAATCATCCATGCAGAATTTTGTTCTGATGTGTTGATCCCGCATGTAATGTCTACATTCACAAACCTTTCAAAAAAGATTAATATTTGTGATGATTTTAGTGAATGATAGTGATTTGAAAAATAAAGAAAATTTAAAGATTAAACTAAACATCCAATTAACTTAAAATCAATTGTATTATACTGTACATACCAGTGTCCTGTTACATGCAAATTGAAATGATTTTTTTCACTCTTTATATTATGTAGATGCTGTAGAACATTTGTTAAAAAGACAAGTGGGACTTTTTTTCCTTGAGCAGAAGCATTTGAAAGCCAGATGTGTTTTTTTTTATTTTAAGCTTAATATCTATATACAGTAGTTGTGACACCCGAAGGCTGTGGTTCCCCGTTCTGGTCCCTGTGACCCACACACCTGTTGGTTTTTGTTCCAGCCAAGCCCTGAGTTACACAAGCAAACCCTTTATTGACTTCCTAATAAGATTAACTTGAACTGTTTGTTCCCAGCTCTCAATCCAGCGAGTGAGGGAGCCTCTCCCAGGCCCCAGTACCCAGCTCCCGCAGCTCAGCGCCGCCTAGTTTTCACACCTGAGCGAACGCTCCGGGTTCTGTGTGGGGAATGGCTCTGGAACGGCAGCTTCATGGGCCCACTGACAGTTTTATTCCACCTTTGTTACCGTGGGGTGTGACAATCATGGAAGCAGGGAGAGAAAGTGCAGGAAGCCGTGGGACACAGAACAGGGAGTCATGTTGATTTCTTCAGCTGATTACCATACGTTTGTGATAACTGTTGATTGTTTTACTTGGACAATGTTATTTCAATTAAATTAAAGCCAAAGCATTAGTACTTTAATTATTATAAGGAAGAGTTACTTATGGCCTTTAACCATACATCCTATATACTGCAGTACACTATACGACAGTATAGGGGTGGTCTTGGTTATATGTAAATTTGGCTATTCATGATGATTCTCTGCACCGAACCCTAGTGAATGTTGATACCTTACTGTAATTCTTGAGATGAGAAAATGTATGCGTTTGAGACCAGCTGTTGAAGGCTAAGGAGTTTTCACCCTTGAAACAATTGCAAACGTTTAGCACTTTGCTGACCTGTTGATACAATAACAGGTCAGTAATAAGATGCAAACAAACTGTAGTAAGTAATTTCAAAAGGACACACAGGACTGAATAAATGAGAAGGCAAATGAAGCATAAAAATGATATTTTGTAAGCAAACAGAGATAAGATATTGTCAGGATTGCCAAGAGATTTCATAACTGGGAGTATCACTCCATTGGGCTTGGTAATAAGGAATATTGTTTGATAGCAACACAACTCTGTTTGAGATTTAGTGGCCCATTCTTAATAATTTGTTTGCTGGTAGCTAATCAATACCAACGTGTCATCTGTAGTTTCTGAAATAAGAATTAATAGGTCGATGTGATCAGTTAAAATACTGTACCTGTTGTATGTAGTAAATGTAGTTCATTCCATGTGTACTTTGAATGCTTGATAGGAGTGATCACAATTTACAAGGGCACTGACAGCGTCAACCCAGAGGACTTCTTCAAAATGAACAGTGAAACATGAACCAGAGGACACAAGGGGAAACTGCATGGAAGTGCAGTTAAAAGCAATGAGAACAGGATAGGATAATAGCAGTTCTTTACACAAAGGGATGCAGGAGTCTGGAACAAGCTTTCCCAGACATGTTGTTTAAGCCTGTCTGCTGACATCACTCAATAAAAGGCTGGATGAAATCCTTAGATCAATTGACTACTAACCACCAAAAGGGCTAAAAGGACTTAATGGCCTTTCTTATCTCTGTACCACATTTGCTTGATGGGTTTGGTTTTTACACACTCACTCAGAACTGAGTGTAACATAAAGTGGAGAATTCGTTAATGGGGCTGTAGCAGTGATGTAGAACTCACTGTGTGACTTTTGTGGGCATCACCTGCTGACACAGCTTGAGCTGCTGTTGCCTGGTGGTCAAGGACGAGAGAGTGTCTGCAGGCCCGTGGCAGTGTGTCATAGTAACCCCTGCTCCCTCTCTCTGCCAGGTGGGGCTGGTCAGTGGCATCTGCCTGATTGTGGGGACCATGATTGGCTCTGGCATCTTCATCTCTCCCAAAGCAGTGCTGGAGAGCACTGGCGCTGTGGGCCCCTGTCTGTGTGTGTGGGCAGCCTGCGGCGTTCTGGCCACTCTCGGTAAGTTAAGAAAGGGGTACGTGTTGGAAAGAGGGGCTTACAAGAATACAGGCTCAACATCCAATAACTTCCACGAGTGTGCAGGCAGCACAGGGTCTGGAAAACAAAAGCTATTGAGCTGCAGTTGTAAAACCCTTCAGGTTTGGAGATAGAAATCTGCTCTGGGCAGTGAAAACCAGTTAAGGAGCCTCTGATATTCCTGTGTCCTGAGATATATCTTCCCCAATGCAGTCCCTTACTGGATGTTCACATTAGCATCAGAGTTTTGCTTTTTGGCTGTGTATGTATGTTCTGTACGTGGTAAGTTATATCTGAAACAGTCTAGCTCCTTATGTACAGTAGCTCTAAATACTGTACAGCCCAGTGCTGCAGGTTCACACTTTCTCAGTGCAAGGCAAAATCTCCAGCCTCATTCCAAGAGGGAAAATAGTTGAATTAGCTGCTTTTACAGTTTTCCTGAGAATACAAACTCCTCGAACCCCAGAGATCTATGAAAAGTGACAGTTTTGTCCCTGGGGGCAGGTGAGTTGCAGCCCTGCCCCTGTGCCTCAACTGTGTGTGTCTGTGTTTCCAGGAGCACTGTGCTACGCCGAGCTTGGCACCATGATTACCAAGTCAGGAGGGGAGTACCCTTACCTGATGGAGGCCTTCGGCCCGATCCCAGCCTACCTGTACTCCTGGACCTGCATCATTGTGCTTAAGCCATCTTCCTTCGCCATCATCTCACTCAGCTTTGCGAAGTACGCGGCCACTCCCTTCTACCCAGGATGCTCACCTCCTGATGTTGTCACCAAGAGTCTGGCTGCTGTTGCCATCAGTGAGTGTGGGGAACTCTGGCTCTGTGGCTGTCCTGGGGCTTATGTGTAATGTTCCACTAAAGTATTGCATAAGTGCGTAAGAAAGTATTGTACTTTACACCCACATTAGCAATCTGACACCCATAAACATGACTTGGTTTGTCACATTCCTTCCTGAGGGAACTATGTACTATTCTTACTAATTTACTTTGTAGACGTTTCCATTGAATTTACTTTTGCACCTATCCGGAGAAGGACATGTAGTGGACCAGAAAAATCAAAACAGTTGGGTAAATGAGGGTAAATAAGGGACACTGAGTATAGTGAAAGCGAGAGCTTCCACCAGTCCTGACTGATTCCAGCCCTTCCACCTGGGAGGACATTGTGAGAATCCAGGACTTAGCTGGCAGTGATGTCCAGGGACATAGAGCTCTACTTTCAGAGAGATCACCTTTATAACCTGAGCTCTAAAATTGCAAATTTTTACATAGAACAACCATCAATGCTCCTTTCAAGCAGTGAGGATGTGGAGGATATGTGTACATAAACCAGTTTCTCTCTGGAACACGGCAAATGGCTACTGAGCTTGGGTCAGAACAACCAGGTGTTTAAACCTTTGCTCCAGAGTTTGATCCTGAAACTTCACCGTTTAACTTTCCTGCTTTGGATCTGAAAGTAATTTTTAAGTTAGTGGTGGATCCTGTTTGGCCAGAAGTTGAAACTTAAATCGATAGTCTTTTAAGAATCTGACACAGCAACCTTTGGTGTGTTTTAAATTGCCTTTATTACTTGCACAGTAACAGTCTCTCAGAGTAACCTCTGATGTGTCGCATCTGAGATGGTTCTAATTCCTTGGGAGACGCTCTCTGCTTTAGTTCACTTCCATAGGGATAGAAATCAGCTAACTACAGGTGCTGTGGATTTCTCCTATAACCACTGAGTAGTTTCTTGGTTTCTGGAGACCTTACTCTCTGCTCCAGCTGAGCTCGCCACTCCAGATTCCTGTACTCCGCCACACAGCTCAGAGCTGGTATGTGACATGAGAATGTGCTCATTTGAAAATACCATTTTCATCAGAGCCACATGCAACAGTTCAGAGTTTCTCCATTCAGCATCTGGTTTTCTCCAAAATCACTTGAACCGCATCGCAGGGCAGACAGAGATGGCTGGATGACCTTCGTGCTCTCATCTGTTTCCCCCAGTTGTGATTGTGCTGGTGAACTGCCTCAGTGTCAAGGTGGCCAGCTACGTGCAGAATGTCTTCACGGCAGCCAAGCTCATCATCATCCTCATCATTGTGGTGGCTGGGATTGTCCTTCTAGCCCAAGGTAAGAGGGTCAAGAGGGCATTGATTGGGGCAGCCCGAGAACCACTACTACCTTTCTTTTAGGGGCAAAAACTAAAAAACTATATTTTTTTACCTGATGTATTAATTTCCAAATGGGCCCTAGGCCAATATCCCCAGTTCATCTCCCCCGACCACAGTGCAGAGGTTCCTGATGCTTTGTTGCATCCAGTAACTGTCTGGATCATCACCCTCACTTCCTCCAGGCGAGACCTGGAAACATGCTACCGTACATGAATGTTGTCATGGCAGCAGCAACCCTCCAGCTCACTAGCCTTACACTCCAGACTGTCCAGCTTTGCTCTCTACCCTTTGTGCCCCCAAGATCAAACACAGTGTCAAGACTTATTTGCTGGATAGCTTGCACACGAAACAGGGAACATGACACATCTACGCAGCAGTGCATGAGCTCACCTCTGGCGTCTCCGCTTGCACAAGCAGTGCTGTCCGGCCTGCGGAGTGCTGGCACAGGAGAATCCAAGGAGGATCCAGTTCTACTGGAGTAACAGTGGGAGAAGAACCAGCCCATTCCACATCCCTGCCATCTCTCTTAGATTGACAACGCAAATACAATTCAAAGCAGAATAGCAGGATATCAAAACAAAAAGCGCAGTAGGAAACAGAAGCTCCTGGTCTTCTCTTACCATCCCAGGTGAACTCGGATTGAAGGCTCAGAGTCTAATATGCTGCTGAATATCACAGGACTCTAGTTGTCTTGATGGTCCTCTACACATTACAGAAGTAACGTGTAAACTATCAGAATGTGTCAGAGCCCTGTGGTCCTGTAATGTGCACTCTGTACTCCTCATTCGGTGCAGACAGGAGTACCGACTGAATGCAAACAGCTTAGTTTTTGATGTTGTTGTCTTTCTGCAAGAATGCTCATACACTTTGAGTTTCTCTCTGTCACAGATGTAATTTACATGCTACATTTCTGCTTTCAGGAAACACACAGAGTATCTCAAACTCATTCGACGGGGCGCATACATCCTTCGGCACCATAGGCTTGGCATTTTACAACGGCCTCTGGGCATATGATGGATGGTAACTTCACCTTTTATTTTTCTTTAAAAATATATGAGAATAGTTACAGTTGACAGGAAGCCATATAGCCAATCTAGCCAATTTGGTAGTTAGTAGGTAATTGATCCTAGGATCTCATCCAGCTGTTTCCTGAAGGATGCAGTGTATCATTTCAACAACTGTGTTCCCCACTCCCAGAATCCTTTGTGTAAAAAGGTGCCTCCTGATCTGGGTTTTAAATGCACATCCACACAATTCCCACTTCTAACCTCTGGTTTGCGCTGTGGGGTTACAGACACGTCCACCCAGATTAAATGAAAACTTTGGTCTTCTCTTATAATAAGACATCTTCATTAACTGTTAAACAGTCTAACTCCTAAATCAAGCACTAGGGGATTTATTTGAGGAAAAGTGATCATTTCAGTGGTATCCATAGAAGACAAATACCATACCCCATAAGTAGAAACATCCCTACATAACATTAACATTTTCCCACTTAACAAAAAAGCCTTGAACAAATCTATTCATCAGATGTCCTGCTGTCCTAAATCTGATGAAACTGGAGACATTTCTTATCAAAGCCATTACATTCCAATGGTATTTATTTTATCAAAGCTATTCAGATTACATTAAGATAATTTGCCAATAATACGAAAAAGACACCAGACACCAGTATAATCTATCATGTTACATAGCGAAAATAGTTTTTGAATGAAAAAGCGATGCATTTAAAAAATACCAATGATTTACTGCAATATGAGTGAGTCATCTTACTAGACGGATATAGAATTTTATATACTTCAGATGTTTTATATCTGTATGTGTTGGATTTAAAATAAAACTGTTTTTCGTATATCTATGTATATTATATGTTGGTATACAGTACCTCTCAGGGTAGTCCTAGGAGCTTTGAAAGCTTTATACTTGAAGCAGTAAGTGATGTCTGTTTCTAAATGATCATTCTTCTTTGTACAAGAACTTGAAACAATATCAGTAGTATTTCCTGTTTCTGTTTTTCAGGAATCAATTGAACTTCATCACAGAGGAGCTGAAGGACCCATACAGGTGAGGTCCCATCTGACAGATGGATAATCTTTTGCTTGGGACTTAGTAGGATCCAGTTCCAGTTTCTAGACAGGAAATGCATTAAGCTGGCTGTGTGGCAGTCCTCTTAGCCACACACAGCAGGAAGAGATTAGATTCCCTTGTAATTTGTTTAAAACACTTCTGCAAGACTGCCTTGGAAAGCTCTGATCAGTGCTGTTGCTCTCTTAAAGGTGAAGCCCCAGGTATTTGATTTGTATAGAGAAATGAAAAGAGAACATTCACAGGCTGTCTTCAAGCTGCAGGAGGAATACCTGAATTTCAACATGCATCCTAGTCCAGCTGTTCTATTTAAAAACTTTGCTACAGTCAAATCATTTCACGGCCGTTTAAACAGATGGCAGCCTTTCAAAGAAACAAATTAAGGATCTAGTATAAATGAAGTCATGTGGGCCGATGGGATAGAATGTGCTGCAGTATACTGCAGCTATGCTATGTACCTACTTTACAGCACTTGCTCTGATCTTCTCCTCGCTCTCTTCACGGCAGAAACCTGCCCCTGGCCATTATCATTGGAATTCCCCTGGTGACGGTCTGCTACGTCCTGGTCAATATTGCCTACTTCACCGCGATGTCTCCCACTGAGCTGCTGCAGTCAGAGGCCGTGGCTGTGGTAAGGATCTGTGCCATGGGGCTCTCGAACATATTCACAGAATTAGTCTTAAAGAGCTCTCAAAGCATTCCAACACAATCATTTGAGGTTGTAGGTACAAATTCAAAACTTCAAGGCTGAAGCTTCCTATACCACAATTATAGTACTACTGGGTGCAAAATCTTTTTGTTATTAAAGTTCCTCTGATACAATTATATTCCTGTCTGAGCCTGGACAAAGCCAAACATCATGGTGTCTGACACTGTACTGTATGGTGCAGGTCGCTGAGGCTAAAGAAAAACCTTTTGTTGATTAAAAATAAGGAGAGTCTCCTGTCCTGTAGCACTTTTTCTACACAGAAATGTTTCCCCTATGTATCAACCTTCCTTCCCCTAGACTTTTGGGGACAGAATCCTCTACCCTGTGTCTTGGATAGTTCCCCTGTTTGTGGTGTTTTCAACCTTCGGAGCTGCCAATGGGAGCTGCTTCACTGCTGGAAGGTAAGAATTCCTGGGAAAATAAAACAGCTTTCCAGAGAGAAGAATTGTTTTTTTCATGTCATCAGCTGTAGCTTAAAAAATGAAGATCCATCCATCTCCTGATCGCTCAATTCAATTCAGGGTCACGGGGGAGCCAGAGGCTACACCAGCAAGCAGCGGGCACAAGGCAGGATACACCCTGGATGGGATGCCAGTCCACTGTGGGGCACACAGACACACACACAGGCTCAGAGGCCCACTCACTCACACCAGGGCTGGTTTTCCCCTCTCACTCTCCGACTCGCTGTTCTGTGTCTTACAGGTTGGCCCTGCTAGTGCACAGGCTTTTCTGCTGCTACTGTTCTGCTAACAGGGACTCCCCCTTCTCCTTCAGCACAATAGTCCACTTAGTGCACACGTGAAGCAGTTTCTCCAGCTCAGTACTCTCCCGTTTTCTCTCAGTCTCTCTGGTGGCCCAATCCAGGGTCTGGGAATCTCTTCGCCATTTCCCTTGCTCTGCTGTCCCTGTAGCTCCAGAAATAGCAGCTGCATCCCTGGGTTTCTATTTTGAGGAAAGGATTATTATTCCTGAGCCTTGGGAAAGGTGTTTTCTACCCTCCATCTTTACACAGAATTGGGCCCAGTTTCAACAAGTGGCCACAAGAGTGCACTGTTTTCCAGCACACAGCCTGTGAGAAGTCTTCCACCACTTTAGTAGATTATACCAAATGGTGTCTGGTCCCAGGTTTTTAAACTGCCACCTGACCAGCCGTTGTCTCACGAGGGCGTTGTCTCAAATGAGGCCAACAGCTCATTCTTAAGAGCATTCTGGGGAGAGCGGTTCAGACGAAGGTCTCAGTTTTTACTGCCTTCTTACGTTATGTCTGAGCTCATGCCTGCAGAGCAAAAAACCAGCCAGAGACCAGAAAGCAAAGTCACTCGGCTTGTTTTCTCGTCTCTGTGAGATGATTGATGTTCGTGTTTCTGGTTCTCTGGCGTTCTTCAACGATCAGTTGTCTTCCTCAAAGCTGCTTCCTCCTTGGTCGTCTCCTAGCAGCCTGAGGAACGAAGACAACAAACAGTCCAGGCAGGGCTGCACGAAGTAACTCACAGAGATATTGTAGTTCCGCTGGTAAAGTCAACTTTGTAGCATGTATTAGTAATGCACTGTGTATGGAAACTATCTTATTTTCTACTTACTTCAAATGCACACCATTATAGACACAGTGCACATCTGATTTAATTTGAAAATGTCAGAGCCCAGTTGGAAAATAAAAACTTCACTAAGCTAGGTAGGTCTCATGTTTTCAGATAACTATTAATTGTAACCTAGGGCTACATGTTATTTGGCAGATACAGTAGCTTTTCAGTATGAACTAGGCAATGGCTGTATGTATTTGGAACTGGTAATAATGATGCTTCTTACACAGTCATAAAAGTCTAAAAGGTGTGTGTGAGAATGCAGAGCCTAATGCACTTAAATGTCCCTGTTCCTTACGTGAGTGGCTGCTGTTGTCTTCTTTTCAGATTGACGTATGTGGCAGGGCGAGAAGGTCACATGGTGAAGATCTTGTCCTACATCAGCCTGAAGTACTACACTCCCTCACCAGCACTTATGTTTAATGTAAGACCCCAGGACTTCCCTGTCTGTGCAGCTCTGCTGATCCGTCCTGAGATACTGTACACTACGCTGCAGCAGAGCTGCAGATGAGGAAGCAATCTTGTCCACAGCTGTTCTCTTTATTCTTGGCTTTTAGGGGTTTCTGAGTGTCATTTACATAATCCCCGCAGACATCGAGACCCTCATTAACTACTTCAGCTTTGCTCAGTGGGCTTTCTATGGCTTGACGGCCTTGGCTCTGATCGTCATGAGGTTCACGAGGAAGGAGCTGGACCGGCCAGTGAAGGTGAGCTTTGACCTAGACAGACCCTGAGAACGGAGCACTGTGAGAACCCAGGGTCTCCGTCTGCTGCCACAAACCCTAAGGCAGCGGGTCTTCACCTGGGGTACCCGCACCCCCTGGGGGTGAGAGACAGGCCAGGTTTTTTATGATGGTGAACCATTGAAAACACCAGTTAAGCTCAGGCGTGTACGGACAACTACTTTGTGTAACCAAACATGTAGGTATGTAAAGGTAAACATAAAAGAGTGTGTGATTTTTCGTGTATTCTAAGGTTACTATGAATTAAAAATATATCAAATATGTGTAAAAAATATCATGTTTATATAGAATTCTGTCTCTTCCGTTCTCTAGTTCTGATATATCTTAGGTGTAAAGAACCGACCGGCTTCAGTGATTTTTGATCAGGGTTGCAAGCACGTGTTTTGAGAACCAAAGGGGTGCTGCTGCAGTTAAGGTTCAGATTCCCTGGATTAAGCAGTTTCATGCAGTAGATTGCGGGAGTCTTGCATGGGAGCCTGGAAAGAAAAATGAGGCCATATAGCTCGCCTTGGTTGTTTGGCAGCCAGGGCCCGGACGATGGTGGGGTTTGCCTCGAGCTGACTCCTGTGTTTCCCCTGTGATACGCAGGTGCCAGTCTTCATCGCCGCCATCGTGGTTTTAGTGTCCGCCTACCTGGTGTTGGCGCCCATCATTGACAAACCTGCGTGGGAGTATCTGTACTGCACCCTCTTCATTCTGGGCGGCCTGCTGCTGTACTTCCCCTTCGTTTACCACAAGTTCAGCTGGTCTCGGAAGATCATGAGTGAGTGTGACCGTCAGCTCGTTCGACCGTGGACACAAGACCCCGCACGCTGCTCCCATTTTTAAAGGGTTGTGCAGCATTCAATTGCAAGTAGTTGACATGCGATGTAATGAAGGCCCAGCCCACCTCCTTGAATTCATCTATTAAGGGAAATATATGACTATCTTTGAGCAGCCAGGTGGCACAGTGGTTTGTCACACCGTGCTGGGGCCCTGGGTTCAATTCCTGGGGTGCTGTCTGTGTGGAGTTTGCATGTTATCCCTGTGTTTGTGGGGGCTTCTGGAACATTGGCAATAGTGTGTGTGTTTGTGTCTGTGTGTGCTCTGTGATGGACTGACGTCCTGTCCAGGGTGTACCCCGCCTTTTGCCCATTGTGTGCTGGGATAAGCCCCAGCTCCCCCACGACCCTGTCTTGGATAAAGTGCTAAAAAAAACGACTGGATGGATTATGGTCTTAGCCAAGCTGATTATCTAAAAAGTGTCATTTGAACGTAGTCTTTTGCTTCATGTTCTTGTTTGACTGCTTGCGTCTTTTCTTTCGACAGGACCACTCACTATGCACCTCCAGCTGTTGATGGAGGTGGTTCCACCAGAAAAAGTGGAGTAAGGAGAAAGCTGCGGGAGTTGCTGTCTGTGTGGTGTCATGTTACAGTAACTACAGAAACGCTGCTGGGGCTGCTGATTGTTGAAAGAACGCACCTGCTGGGGAAAATCCATCCCCCTGGACTTGCTTGGCTCGATCTCCTTCCTTTGCTGCACCTCCAGCAACTTTGATTCTGTGCGAGACGACGTCTCTCTATTTTCTTCTGACCAGACATCGATGTCCTTCCTCTTTGCCTGGGAAAGGCTTCTCGACTGGTGTTCTGTCCAATCAGCTCTAAGGCACTGGACAGTTTCGTATCGACAAGGGGTTCTCTGCCTAGCCTCAGTAGGAACTGGAAACAACTCACGAGGGATTTTTAAACATCCATCCATTTTCAATAAATGCTTAGTTGCCTATAGGTTCATGGTAAGATGGAGTTTAACTTAACAGCCAGTGGGTATAAGGCAGGTTACATTCTGGACGGTGCAGCAGTCTGTTAAAGGGCACGCACGCAACAGGTGAGAAAGTACTGCTAATCTAGACAGCATGTCTTACACTGAGCACCTGGAGAAGACCCACATGGCCGGAGGGGACATGCAAGTTGCATGAAGGCACCTCAGGCCAGACTCAAACCCAGGCAGCAGTCCTTACTGTCATGCCCCCATGCTGCCTCACTATCGAAGGCATTATTGTTTTTATATGTAATATAAGGGATAAAGACAGTCAATAGCTAAAAAACCTAAAGGTTACAGGTGGGAGTCTACAGCCCCATTTGACTGATTTTGATTTTACTGGCAAAAAATAAAATGAGTGTTGAAAGGAATGCGATTGTGTGTATGTTTTTATAACAAAGCCAATCCTGATTGGTGTATGAGATTGCGAGCTAGGCTCTGCTGAGCTGATTTATTTCTTGTGCAGTGTAAGAAGGCGTTATCTGGAGCACAGCTGAGTCTTAGAAATGTGACTGTTCACGCTTTCGAATTCCATAACATGAAGTTATTTCTGTATTCCATATGGAAAATCCCTGCTTTAGGAAGACTGTTTGGGACACAGTTGTAAACGAGGAACAGATCAGATCAGATTTCTGTGATTGTTACTTGGGGGCTCCTCACAATCAAACAAGACATATCAGGGTCACCTTGGCTCTTCCATTCCACTGCCAGTCTTCAGCACCAGGTGCTCCAGCTCCATCCTGCAATATGCATGCTGTCTTGGCTAACTGGGCCCTGAACGTGTGTGTGAATGTGTGCGAGGGAGTGTGTGTGTAAGCAGGAGTGTGTATGAGTGGTGAGTGTGTGAGTGTGTGTGAGGGTGTGGTGAGTGTGTGTGTATGACGGAGGGAGTGTGTGTGAGTGGTGAGTGTGTGCGTGTGAGTGGTGAGTTTGTGTGAGGGTGTAGTGAGTGTGTGTGAGGGAGGGTATGTGTGTAAGCAGGAGTGTGTGTGAGTGGTGAGTGTGTGTGAGGGTGTGGTGAGTGTGTGTGTATGAGGGAGGGTATGTGTGTGAGGGAGTGTGTGTGTGAGGAGGAGTGTGTGTGCATGCCCTGTGATGGACTGGTGTCCTGTCCTGGCTGCAAGCTCACGCTGTTGCCCGTGCCTGCTGGCTGAGGTTCCAGCTCACCGCTCTAAGGATGAAGTGGTTACTGAAATTTGATGGATGTTTACAAGCGGGCTGACCATTTTGTTTTTATTATGATTTCACGATTTCACCTGCTTTGTTTTACCGTGTAAAAATATCTACACATTAGGACATTATTTATTTTGATGTGATTTTGCAATATTACAACATGAATAATGCAGTAGTGATATATTTAATCAATCGCAATTAATGATGTACAGAAGCAGGTGGGAATGAAACTGACATAATGAGTCATTTGTTAAAATCTGCCTGGCTGTTTAAACAGTAAGCTTAATGAGAGCATCTGACTCGGGGTTCATGCTAATTTCTGACCCTTTCATGCTAAATAAATAACTAAATGTTTTTTTTAATGATTTAATTAAAAGTTTGATCAGCAAAACACAGGAGCACTCAACGATCGGGACAGGGAAACACTGTTTTAGATTACTGACCATCTGTAATAACTATGTGAATAGTTTGCCATGATTAAATGGGTGTCTACTGCCGATAAAATGACAAACAAAAAAATCATCAGCAAAAAGTAATGTATTCAAAGGTTAAATTCCTGTTTAATTTGTGTACATTTTCCTGTTCAGATAAAACTGTTTATGCATTGAACATGTGACGCTTGAGAAGAAATCTATTTGTGTTCAATCCAGCCACTAGCTCTGGGTGAAAGTCTCTTATGTGTTTCTTATTACCTTTTCATAGGACAGAGCAGTCAAGTTAATAAATAACAACAACATAAAACGTGAATATTAACCAAAGTAACGATCTCTTGGCCTTCACCCTGTTCACTTGAATAGAGCTTAGAGACTCCCATATATTTTTATCGTTGTTACAGGTTGCCTGTGTGCTTGTTTTCATTTTTCACTCTCATGCCTTATAAGCATAATGAGAAACAGCACATCACAATCATTCTGAATTTCTTTAAACGACTCACAAATGTCTGCGAGTAGCTTGTACGCTAGCATTCGTTCCCTTTATTGAGGAACTCCGCTATTTAGCTCTACCTTATAAAATGCTTGTTATGCCCTTTAATCTAAATTAACGTACTGTAACGACTACGGGTTCATTCGGACAAGGACAAGAGGAGACGGTGTGGGTACACAGGAACCTGCTTTTGCTCTCTTTTACGGGGAAAAAAGACGGAACGCGTACCCATGTTTAGGGTGGAAACTCTTTAACAGACTCTACACACTTATGGGACGCTAAGCTTCAGAGAACACTTTAGCTAGCACAGGTCTGTTGACATAAGCAGGGTCAGTTGCTGGTCATCTTACGGACCCCCAGACCCCCTCCCCGGCGCTGATGACGCCCTCAGCGACTGGGTGCGCTTCCTCCTCACCGCCGGGCGAGGGCGCTACAGTACGCATTCATTTCCGATGTGTATGCACGTCGTGAACTACTGAAAACAAACACCCCCCCCCCAAACGATTTACTTCTCGAAACATGTCGTGTCGTGCTTTTGTCAGCCGCACGCCATGAACGCGGCGCTCCGGCACTGGAAGGAGGCGGCGACGGTGATCCTGGCGGCGGGGACGAGGCGCAGGGCCGCGGCGGACGAGCGGCTGCAGGCCCGGGACCCCCGCTCCCCGGGCGGCGGCGGGCCCCCCTGGCCTCCCCGCTCCGCCTTCGACTACGAGGTGCTGTTGCTGAAACGGAGCGGGAAGAGCGGGTTCATGCCCAACGCCTACGTTTTCCCCGGGGGGCTGGTGGACTCCTCCGACTTCTCCAGCGAGTGGCTGGACGTGTTCGCGTCCTCCCGCCTCTCGCCGGCTTTCGGCCTGGGGGCTGTCAAGCAGCCGCTGCAGACGCGACCCCCTCTGTTCGCCGCGGACAGGGCCGAGCTGGGCTCCCCCATCCCGGGGGAGGTGGCGTTTAGGATCTGTGCCGTGAGGGAAACCTTCGAGGAGTCCGGGATCTTGCTGGCTATCCCGAAGGAGGGGGGGGATACTGTTGTCACCGAGGGACATGAAGGCAACCACAGGAGCAACACTCTGGCCCAGGTACCCGAGCTCTGCGGCCAACGCCAGCTCGCCGAGTGGAGGCTGCGGGTGATCGCGGATCCGTGTAACTTCATCCAGATGTGCAAGGAGCTGGGGTGCGTGCCCAACATCTGGGCGCTGCACGAGTGGGGGAACTGGCTGACCCCCACGGGCACCTTCGCGGCGGGCAGGAGATACGACACGGCCTTCTTCGTGTGCTGCTTGCAGGGGGTGCCCCACACCGTGCAGGACGAGAAGGAGATCGTGCATTTTAAGGTGATGAGCCTTTTAGTCGCTCAGAAAGACACTCTTCTTTATTTTAAGAAATATATGTGCGAACTGTTATGCAACTCGCGATATGAAAACATTTGTTCATCTACTGACCTTGACTAATGATTATTTTGTTATTCACAGCTCGGAATATTAGAGAGTAAGGGAGTGTGTGTGTCTACCTCGGCCACCCCAGTATTAAATGCTCTGTGCAGCTGTGCAGTATAAAGTATACTGTATACAGGAAGCAGTTACCGCTGTACTTCCTGTGTTCCGCAATAAATGTGTGTTCGGTTAAAGACAAAGCGCTGGAATCTGATCCCCAGCAGTGCTGATATTATAAAATGAGCAGTTTTGATGAGACACCTGTTATTTCCACATTGCGAGCTAATCTCATGGGGAGGCATGTTGCTGCTTCTTGTAGTTGTTGACTAAATGGTCTTTTTCTACCCTGTGTGCCCTGTGTATCTTGCTTGTAGCAAGGAGCCTAAGAGAGACACAGTCTGACTATTGTGGGACTAGACTGAAAGCCCCATCTCTGCCTGCAGGCACATTGGAATACTGCAGTTGTATTGCTAATTGTATTGCTAATTGTTTGATAAATTGGATGATAACATTAACGGCGTAGTGAATTTCATTTGAGTCTTTGCAGTGTAACAACAGATGGAAAACCAGTCTTTCGTTACCAATCCTGGAGGCACATGCATGTAAATTAACAGTAGCCACTGGTTTGAGGCTGTTGTTTCGAATAAGTTGCTTGGATGCACTTGCAGTTTAAATAACATGATTTTCTGCTGGATGATTGACATTTCACAAGAGCGTGGTCAAGCCGCTGTGTGGTGGGAATCAGGTTTTCATCTTTGTTGTGAGCTGTTATCGATCTTTATACACTTTAAAATGTAAAGTTTGCACTGCATTTGGCTTCGGAAGAACTAACAGTGGAGCTTAGTGCAGTAAATAATTATATAAGGATTGCGGCTTCCACCTGTTGTTGGAGCTGATACTCTGGCTAATTTCAAGAAAAAGCAGGATGAGATCCTTAAATTAGCTGCTAACTACCAAGTGATTGAATTGTTTCCTGGATGGTTTCCTCTGGCTTGTAACCCTTCTGATCTTCTTAATCACTACAAGAGGCATGACCTGTTGCCTGAGAGACATGCAGGAGTGTGCAGTTGTCCAGCTGGATCACGCTCTGCCCTGTGCTGACCTGTCTCTGCAGTGGTCCACGCCCTCGGAGATTGTGTGCCAGTTCCAGGCCCGGGAGATCTGGGTAGCGCCGCCGCAGTTTTACGAGCTCAGCAGAATAAGTCGCCTACCGAAGCTGCAGGACCTGCACAGCTTCGCCTCGGAGCGAGCTGCCGAAGGCTGTGAACGCTGGCTGCCCATCAGTCTTGCTTGTAGCGATGGTAACGTCAGTCTTCTGCCAGGTAATGCTATTTGTGTGCGTGCGTCCTGGAGGTTACCGCGGAGATTTAAATTTGAATCTGGTTTCGCTTGGAGTTTGTAGAAGTGTAGATCAGTCTCAGCTGAAGACTAGTCTAAATCTGCCATTTGCACCACTTTGAATTAAATTGAATGAATTAAATCAGTTATGGTTGTCTTCTGTTAACCATTTATTCTCAGTCAAGTTACTTTTCCTTTGAAGCTGAAAAAGGCGAGCTTTCCGTAACTCCTAAGAAATAAACAATGAAGGCTTATTGAGAAGCACAAGTAAACTAAGAAGCACAGCTCTTGCAGCACCCTCTACTGCTGAAGGCCCTCACCGCGTGCAGGCTCAACTGCACAGTCACGGGTTTGAGCCGGGGTCATGGCACTAGCTGACTGTGACTGGGATTCCCCCAAGAGCCACGCAGAATTGTTCACTGAGGGCAGGGTGGGGTTAGTTGGCTAGGGGTCTCACTGCGCCCTCTGTGGCCTCTCGGGCCCTTGCACGCCCCTCCTCCAGTCTCTGCAGACGGTGCCGCAGCTGTGATTCGGGGGCGGGGCATGTGCTGGTGCAGAGCGGCTCAGAGTTGGCGGGGGAGGATCAGTCCATCTCCATTTCCTCGTTCTCCCCAGTGTGAGGTCATGGGGTCCGGAGCTGCGAGGTGGAAGACACAGCTGGCTTTAAAAAAAAACACAGGAAAAAAGGCACCGCTGCATCCATGCTTAATCTAGTATTCATCTGTATAAGTGCGTGTCTGTATGTTTGTGTTTCTATCAGGCGATGACCTGTATCCTGAGAACCCGGACTGGTCAGGTCTCGGCAGTGTGAAAGTGACCAAGAAGAAGTCGCTGAAGGAGCTGCAGCAGGAGAGCTCTCGATTTCACCGCATCGTTATGCACAGCCTGTTTGACATCTCAATCCATGCCAACATCACACCGAAGTACAAACACCTCCTCCCCATCACCCAGCCCATCCAGGGCTCAGACGTCGAACCCAGCAGCCACCTGTGACTCTGAGCTCGGCTCTGCTAAATGACACCACTGTCCACTGCAGAATTAAATCCTGGAGAACTGTTTAATTTTGAGTTCCTTCAGATCGCAGTAATTCTAAATAGAAGTGACTCACATTTGTTTTAAACAAAGAAATTTTTTTACTACAACAAAATAATAATATATGCAAACCGATAGGGACAAATACCTTTAAATATCAATAATTATTATATTTTTGTATTTTTTCTCACTTTTAGGCACAGGAATGCAGCTTCATTGATTCAATACTGGGTGGCATCTTTTATCCCATGGTGTGCTCTCTGTCTATCAGAATGAATTGATAAATTCTAACTTGAGTTTGTGTGGTTGAGCCCCAATAAAAGACTGAGATCTGTTGTACAATAAACAACACTATAGAGTGGCTAATTTTTTAAACTCCTTGGTAGTTTTTACTTTTGTTGTCCTCAGTAGTGAAATTTACCATCACTCCCAGTTGGATCCTCTGCTGTCTGGATTATAATTTCCTTGATATGAAACATTAAACCACAGATATTCTCTACTGGTCCTGGATGACTACCACGTTCCTGTTTTTATTTGCTCCCTAGACACTTAATGACTTGATCTGACTCCATATGTTCACCAAATGGTGCTGTGTTTTCTCTGTTTGCATGTTTTTAAATTATTAAGCGTCAGAAACATATTAGTTACACAAGTAGAGCAGCATCACTGTGCTAAACAATGAATCCTTAACGTGGATTAGAGTAGAGGTTTTAATCGGGTGTCCTGGTTAAATTCCACCTTGAGTTTACATGTTCAGGCTCCACCTGAAGTCATTGGAGAAATTTCTACCTCCCTCCCTTCCTCTGCTCTATAGTGGGGTTCCTGGTGCAGAATGATCTCTGTTTTGCCACAGGTCGTTTAAACATCTCTTCATTTTCTAGAGCCAGAGCCTCTCTCAGCAAGCAACAGGCACAAGGCAGGGTACACTCTAGATGGGACACCAGTCCATTGCAGGGCAGACACACACAGTTACACCTGGGCCAATTCTCCCAGGAGCCAATTAACCTGCCATTACGTCTTTGGATGGAGGGAGGAAACCCACATGAACCCATGGGGGCTAACTGGGGGTAGGTCAGATTGCCTTAAACTGGCCCTCCGAGAGCTCAGATGAGGCCATTTCACACTGTCAGGCCCCCTCCTTGTTTGGGAAGAAAAGTAAAACAAATATCTTAATGTAAAGAATGATATGATGGGAAGATTAAGGCGGGCATTTTGAAACTCCTAAAGAAGGGTAGATTCAGCACTGAAAGTGGGACGTTTTTTCACAGCCGTGGACTTGATGTCAAGAGTCACAGTAGGTGGTAAAAGTTGCAGATTTGACAAGTCGAGAAACACACCAGAGGGTTAAAGTGGAGGTACCCCATGCTGAGGTGAGGTCCCTCTGTGAGGTAAGGCCACCCTGCTGGCCCCCGCCCTCTCGTAGGGCCTGGCCTTAAGTGTGGCAGTGTGCTATATAACAAATTCCCCCTCAATGGGCCAATAAAGTTTGAATTGAATGGACAACCGGAAGGGCGTCGCCCGTCGCGCGGTGATTTAGAAGCGATGTGCGCAGGCGCGGCGGAGGGAGGTGCGATGTGCGCAGGCGCGGTGGGCCTGGCGTGGGTCGCGGCGTGAGCAGGTGCGGTCGGGCGTGAATTTTGCGGGGGCTGTTTTACAACTGCTCGTCGGAGACTGTCGTTTCCCAGTTTTTTTTAACGCAAAGTGCAGCTTGCGCACATTCCCCAAAATTTGTACATAGTCGGAAAATGTGTAAAATTTTGCGTTTAAACTACCGCATCTGTAACGGGGGAAAAAAGTGGGGCGTATTTTTTGTTATCGATTATTTGTAAAAAAATATTTTGCAAGAACCGTAAAACCATATTTTATTTTATGGTGATATTGTAACAGCAAAAATCAAATTCAATATGTGTTAATTGTAGTGCAATAAGTTACACTGTATATTGACATGAAATTGCCTACTGTATATAGCCAAAACTTTAAACGCATTCAAACCTTTTACAAAGCGAAGTCTCGTTATTTTTTCGACAGTCTCGATTTACTACGTTAATTTACAACCTTTGAGTACAGTACTACTGTTTTCTATAAGAAGGAGTCGTTGCACGTGTCTGTGTTCTTCAGGCTAAGTTTGTAATAAAACAAACAGGGCTGGAGTTTAAAACGTGCAAAAATATACCCGTGTTTATTGCTTATTTTGTGTATTCACAGGGTAGCGTTGAAAACGGGCGTACATGAGGAAGAGGGCTTGTTTGCTAGCTTAATTGCTTAGCAGGTCGTTGAAAATGCGCATTTATTCAGGAATAGCTTACTCCCTCCTTAAAAAGCCATTCAAATGTGTTTGCATATATTTCGCGCGTGGAACTGTTTTTATGCAAATGATTCTTTTCACATGCGCTGCTAATGGATTTTTCAGTTGAATTTGATTAAATACCAAATTATACGTGCTTTTCCATTATTTATGCAGGAAACTCTTGATTGTGGGGGGTTCATTGAACAGTTGAGACTAATAAAAGAACTTAGGCATAGGGGCTTTGCGCATTTGTAGATAACGTTTGATTCACAGTAGGATATGTGATGCCATAAGATTGTAAGACAGCTTTCAGAAGCAAGTACTGTGTTATAAACGTCTCTTATTTTTCTTTCAAACCTTGACAACTAAATTATCTTGAAGGTCTGCTTTTCCATCACAAACGGTTCTGAAGCTGAGACCCAATATGGTAACAGCAGTCACAAAATGCCTTGGCTCTTGTCAACTAATTCTGCGTTGGGAAAACAAGGGCGTCCAGCCTGCAGAGCAGAAGATCCTGCAGGCTCTAAAAGATTGCTTGAAATCTTGAGGTCTAGAAAAGTCAATATCTTCCGATTTAAATAATTCGGAGCTCAGCTGGAATTAAAATCGGAATACGTTCTGGGCCACGTTCATAAGTCATTGAACCACAGCTCTTTTCCCTAATGGGAAGATGGCATGAAAAATGTCCGGATTCTGATCTGTGTTATTACAAGCTGCAGCCTTTTGATTTGATTCTGGATTGTTAGCAGTTGGTCTTTCCTTTCTCCAAACAAGGGGAGGTGAGCTTACCATGATATGGACTTGTGTACAGTACCTGGCCCTGGGACTCCCCATGTGTGGGGCTGAACACCCTTGTTTTAGACAGATTGAAGAGACCGGAAGTCTCCTATGTTTGTAAGATAGCCTTTTTTTTCTGATTTGCCTTTCATCTTTTTTTTTTTTCAGGAGGAAGCGTTGCGTAAAGAATGATGGAAATATCCATTCTAATGGTACTCGCTCATCCTTTTCAGCTTTTTAGTCAGAGCCAGGCTGTCTTGTGATCCCTCCCTCAGGGGTCGGTCTGTCGCTCCTCTCAGGTGCTCCAGGCATCTATGCACATGAGGCTATTTTCCCTGCTTGATGTCAAATTCTGCACTCTGTGTGTGTGTGTGCTCTGCAGATCGAGGATCCCGGTTGCTTCTGGGGGAAGATTCTCAAGGGAGATGGGGTTATTATAGAAAGTCCAAAGGTGCATGAGAAGTTGCAGGACGAGATGAACCTCTTCTATCATAATGTGAAGCTGGACGTGCAACAGCTGAAACCCCCGTCGCTGGAGCAGGAACAGGTGACGAGCGGGAGTTGTGCTTCATGCTGTAGGGTGTAGGGTCGCTTCCTTCCTATCATTTGCTAGTTAATCAACACACGTTTACAATGTGTAAACAGGTTTACAATGTGTTCAGTGACTGTGGCTTTCTAAAGGTGATTAACAGTGAACATGTTTAAGGTAGACCAGCCAGTTATTTAGTACCAGCTTAGCTAGATGTCGCCTCAGTGGTTAGTGTGTAGATTTAACTGCTAGACTTAAGTGGTGCTGTGAAATTGCTTGCCCTTCAATAATAAAGCAGTATTAAGAACGAGACGGATGTATAAAAACATTTGCCAATGTTTTAACTATTTTACACTGAATTTGGGAAAATCCGCTCATTTAAAACAAAAAATGAAACGCTAAGCAACTAATGAAAATGTTCACTTCGTGAATTGATTCTGTTCTGATGCTTTGCTGTATCAGTGAGCTGTACGTGCTCATCAAACCCCATTCCATGCAGCTACGTAGCGCAATAAAGCATAAAACAAGTCATTGGTTTATTTAACATGATTCACTGTCACCGCAGCTGGCCTGTTCATGGCTGGAAGTGATGCATCGGGTATCCCCTGTGCTGTGTGCTGCAGGTCTGTGTGGTGTACTCTCCTAGCCTGAAGAGCTGGTGCAGGGCCTTTGTGGAGTGTCTCTTCCTCAGCTCCGAGGGGCAGCGGGTCCAGTGTTTCCTGGTTGACCATGCCAAGCACATCATCGTTAGTGCGGATGAGTGAGTAGCTGAATTAAGCTTAAAAACTGCCATTCTTTAACCTGTCGATATGCTAACAGTTCTCCATTTAAAGGTATTGTTAGTGTTCTTTTTTGTTTTTAATTTGAAAGAAGTAATTTATGTCACTGGGTCTTTTGCCTCTGGTTACCTAAGCAGATTTCTGTTTTACTGGTTTCTGGTGAATTTCTGCAGTTAGTCTGTCCATTATCGCCACTCCTGTCATTTACAAAGACACTTAAACCACGGATTCCCAGAACACTCCAGTTTTCACACCACTGGGTGTCATGAGGAACTAAACTGATCTCAGGTTTTTGGTGGAGACAGCCGAACATGGGTTTTTAAGAGGTCAGAAGGGATGTGTAGTTGGTCCTTCTTGTACCAAAGGAAACGCTCACCCTGGTGAGCGAGAGTGATGGAGTCATTCCCACCTGTGTCTGTTCTTCATCACACGATCAGCTAGTATGCGCTGTTTTGTGAATAACAGTCAAATAATGGAAAGGAAGCCCAGGAGAGGCTGGATAAGGTTTTTGTATGCTGAAGTAGCTGAAAAATGTACCCTTGAAGTGGATTATTTTTGACACTCAGAACTGACTAGTGAAACAAGTTGAAAGTTTAAGCCATTGTTTCCTAAAAAAGACTTCCATAAATATTAATGTTGCAGCACGTTGAGCACAGTGCTGCCTCCCTCCACCTACACATGTCACTGGCCCGAGCACAATATCTCTAATAGTTTAATCTTATTCCAGTGTTGAGTCTGCTTCGACATGGATAGTCGTCTGACCCTGGCAGGAATCAGACAGTGAAACACGGAGCCCTTGGTCAGGCCCTCCCTCTTTGTTTCTCAGACTTGAAAAACATGACTCGCACCACATGAGATTCCCCAGTGAATCTGCAGCACTGCAGTTTGGTTATTCCACAAAACCTACTGTATATATGGGTTAGGGTTAGTCACTGGGGCTGCTAAAGTAAGTCACCTTTATGGCACCTTTATGCAGGTAAGGAAAGTGCACCAGTAATGTTAATTTCTCTTTTAGAGTCCGGATACCTTTGGAGAAGTTCTTCCAGCTGCCTTTCCTGGCACAGAAGTTCAGTCTTGCTCATATCCACCCATTGGCTCTGCGTGTTGACCTCTTACGGGAAGAAACTAAATTTGTGTAATAACATTTTCTTATTTGTAACTATTGTCTGTGCATGTGTGTATCTTTACAGATTTATACCATTTACTAAAAATACCCTTGGAGCAGTTAGGATTTTTCCCTGGAACTCTAGTGTCTCCTAAATAGTATGAACAGCTGGAAAATGTAATCACTGGAAGTTTCTTTTCATGTATAATTAATTTTTTTTCTCACTGACCTGACCAAACAAGTATGAACATTTGTCTTTCAGACCTAAGAACTTCTGGGATGTTTCTTCTGTGATCTATTTCAATAAACTTGTCCAAGGTATTTTATTTTGGCAGCACATTTTCACAGTTTACCATCTTGAGTTTCTTTCCCACTGCTTTCTAGTTGCATTCAGTCTTTGTTCAGATTTTTTTGAGGTTATTGATTTTCAGCAGGGCACCAAAACTTCTCACAAACTTTTAAGGATTTATATTGGTCTAATTTAGTAACTATGATAAATGCTCTGCAAAGAGCCAAAGTAGCATAGAGATGAATGAGATAAGAGGGATGAGATGCCATTTTTGCCCTAGCTAGCTAAAGAAAATACTGGGTTTTAACTCCCTCTACCACTTTCTCTCTGAAGCGTCCACTCTCGCCCAGGCTGTGCTGTGTGGTGTTGAGGGGAACTGTCTTGAGGTCGAGCTGTACCTGACAATAGAGAAGATGAAGGTGAGCCTGGCCTGTTGCCCGCCTGGGTGAACGTCCTGAAAGAATTAACAGTGTGACAGCGTTAAGCATCCCTCCATGGCCTGTTCAGTCTCCTGGACTGAAACGTCACAAGCTTTAACGTTTTGGTTTTTGAATCGCTCAGTGAATTCAGAGGTATACTTTTTTTTTTAGCTGCATCTATCTGTTCTTTTCTTGTTGATTCCTCTTGCGCTGCTGAGGGTTGTATTGGCAGCATTCCGGAAAGGAGGACCGGACATCGTTTTCCTCGGTTTGCCTCCTTGGGGATTCCCAGGTTGTCCAAGTGATGCTGCCATTCCAGCGTTCCTGGGATGACCTTGAGGTCTCTACCCAGGGGGACATGAGCCCTGTAGAGGGCTTCTCAAAATCCTCCTGGGGGGGGAGAGTCCTCCATACCTGCTCCACCAGCAACCACTCTGCTCCGTGGCTCTCTCTGATAGCCGAGCTTCCTGCCATTTAGAGGAAAATATTTTGAGCAGCCTTTGTGGCAGAAACTTCTTTCTGCAGTCTTGCCCTTCTGGTTCGTCACCAGAGTGTTCAGAGCTTGTGGCTTTAGGTCCGGCTGTACGACAGTTAATTTGCTCATCAGCCACTTCTCATGATGGTCCATAACTAATAGCTAGAGTCTAATACCTCTCAGATCAGGTTCATGTTGGGAGACCATTCCTCACTTGTTGTCCCAGTAGGTGTTGCCATTGTTCCCTTCCGTTTCACCTGCTCCTCTGCCAGAGAAGTGCCCTCCCATGCCCCTGTTGCCGATCTCCATTGCCAAGGCCTAGTCTGCTCTTACTGGCGTCACACCTGAACACTGAGCCTCTCCCTTCACGTGGGTGAGCCCACAAGGTGGATGCAGGTTTATTTGAGCAATATACACGGCACCCACACTATGCCACATTTGCACGGTTCAGTTACAGTGAATCACTGCCACTAGTTAATCCTTATAACTGGCGAGATGTAGAAGTGCATTTATTGTTCGCCAAGGATGTAGGTTCTTGATCACTGTTTTATGCGTATATTATTGGCCTCTGCAGGTATGTGTTAATGATGTGCTGGTGACTGAAAAGTTTGCATGTTACTCATCGTCGATCGAACAATTCCAAGCCGGTCCTGAGGGCAGCAGTGCTGATCGGACTCCTGCAACGTCACTTTTGCAAGCGAAGAGCTCAGATGAAGCTCCACCGAGTAAGATTCTGTAGATTGTTGGGTCTCGTGTTCAGGTTGCTGCTGATGTTCCAAAACCTAATTTTAGTGTTAACACTACATAAATAACGCAAGTATAAATTTGTGTGTAGTAGCCTTTTAGTGCTTAACAAATCATTAGATCGTTTGAGCCGTGTGGATCTCCGTCTTTTAGGAGTTGAGTATATTCTACTGTAATTCTTCATTAAAAATGGCACTGGTGTGCCCTTATAAACAGCCAAGGGAACCATGCAACTGGCTCTTTTGAGCCCTGCTTATGAGCTTTGAGCATAGCCATAAACTTGAGGAAAATAATTAAATGATGTCTGATGAGAGTTGCTGGACTGTCTCAGTCTTGTTTTTCTTTTTTTAAAGAAAATCTGTTCTATTTCTGTATGCATTTTGTATTGACATGTAGTGTAAAGAAAAGGTTAGCAGATGTGACCAGTCTTGAGGTATAACCTTGAAAGAGAAGGGGTGATGAGGTCCTGGTACAAACACTTTAGAGTTCTTCAGTCATGCTGTTTGTCTTTAATCAGTGCAGGGGCAAGACAAGACCACTGGTAATCGGATTTGGGCAGCTTTGACTGTCATTCTTACGTTTTCTGATCCCTTTTTTTTTTTCCTCTTCTACTCTTGAAAATAAACCTATGGATGCAGAGGAGGTCCGAGTGGTGAAGTCTAATGTAACTCTTCATTTTAAAGAGCCTGAAACAAGTGATCATAGCCTTGGCACACAGATCGGTTCTATGGTAAGTTGGTCTAAATTGGTGTTTTAAAAGTTTTTGAATGCACCTGTGTCACAATTAGCTATCCACCAATCTGTGTAATGGTTCAAAACTACAAGCCGACAGGAGATATAAAATCTGAATGACATTATTTTGTGCTGTCACTGAATATATTTAAAAGCTAATTGATATTTAACACATTTTCAGCTACCATACTCTTATTTCAAACAATTTACTGTTTTCAGAAGATGCTTGAATGTATCAGTCTTGAAGATAAATGTCAATATAAATGCTGTACAGAAGACTATACTTTGATCTGAGGGTGTTTTATAATTGATAGGAGAAAAGTTATAGTTAAGGTCCTATTTTATTGCTACAGTATGTTCTTTGTAGAACGGTGCTAACAGCTGTCAATATACCGTCCTGTGTGCTTTCGCAGACCGGTGTAATGAAGGAAGCCCGAGGGGATGTGGCGATGGTGGCACAGAGAGGTGCTGCTGTGTGTGACTTGGGAGCAGCAGATGCAGCAGAAGAACTGCAAGACAAAAAGTAGGGCCGCCGGCTTCTGTAGAGAGAGTGTGTTGTGCCCGATTATTCTTGTGTTCAGCCCTGAAACATGCAGAGGGCGGCACACTGGGAGTGTGACTAGGACAGGAAGCATTTCTTACAGAGCGGTGTGTCTGGAGTATCCACTAAAGGCAATAACATGAAACAGCCGGGAGAGAACCTCTCATCAGTAAGCATCTAGAAAACACTCGGTAGCTTCAAGGGCTTCCTCATTTGTAACCTCCTTATGTTGTGAAGCATAACAGCCATGGATTAATGTTTTTCTTCACTGCATTAAACAACCTCTCCTTGTTATTTTTAACAATGTTTTTATTAAACTCCTGATAAATACATCTCTAATGTGTCTCAAAGATGCAAACCACTTAGATGGAGCCTTTGCATGTAAAGGTCAGTGCCATAGTTGTGTATGTTTGTGCAGTTTTTGCCCCACTTGTGGCCTTTTTTTCCCCTCCAATTCAGTTTTTTTACAAATGAGTGTCTTATTGTGGAGCACTTTTAATATGCACTTTTAAAGGTTACGAAGGGGTGGGGTTCTTGATATGCACATGTTGCTTTGAAATATTTAATAGGGCATGCTCTAGAGCCCTTTCAGTGTGTTTCTGTGCCTATTTTGTCATTGGTACCAGATTCATTAATTGCACTCTGCTTTTGTCCCTTGAGTCGTAGAAATGTTGAGACCAGCTCTTTGCTGGCACAAGCGTCAGCCGGCGAGCTTGACTGTAGCAGGTGAGTCAGGATTTGCAGATGAGCATCGGGCCGTTCTGTGCGACACGCAATGGAAATGCATCCTTGTTGGAGCCTGTTGGGACCCTGAAAAGATTCTTCTTCCCTGTTCAAAAACTTGCCCTTTTATTCTATAAATACTTATCTAAGGGATCTATTTTTTTTTGCCTCCAATAAATGCCAAGAAGTGAGAGAAATGTAAAATTGCATCATTCTAACTCTCTTTGATTAAAGGGTGTTCTGACACTATTTACCTTTTAAGCTAAGCCAAGAAAGAGATGCTTTCTGTAGTGGTCTTGATACCGGCAGCAAATTTAACAAGCTGGCACAATTTCTAAACTGTATTGAAGAAGCCAGTTTACTCACTTAGCATAAAAACCCCTGAGAACAGTGCTTTGCATAACTCTGATGATTTGTTCATTGCTGCCTCAATTAGTGCTGATGGGATTCTGTGGAGATGTGCTATTTCTTACATGCAAGGGCTTCACTGGGGTATCGGTATTGGCAGTACAGATATTTTCATCACAGAAGGGAGACTTTTAAATTGTAGTGAAACAAGAAATGCATAAAATGTTGCTGTGCACCGATGCATTGTAAGAATTTGCCAGGATTAACCACTGTCTGCTGTCCCTGCTCCAGCCTGACGGACGAGGACCTGCGCCTCTCAGGACAGGCTGGGCTGGGACCCCTCCCAGGGGGGAGGGCGTTAATAGACGCGCCCCTGGCTGGACAGTAACGCTCGCTGGCACTGTCTTCAGTGTTTCCCGCCTTTGTCACAAGTGGCAGCAGGACGCCCAGTGTGCCCTAGGTGCTGCTGTCTGGCCTGCGCACACGACACTGACTGGGATTCTGCTGCAGTGCGGCTGCAGTAACACCACAGCCAGGACAGGGAGCGCTGTGGAGACCTGAGGCACTGCTGTCCCAGGGGTCATGCTTTGATCTATTATATAGCGATGATACGACTGATTGCTTATATGTTGAGTTTTAATCTGACTGCACTCATACCAACAGGCTGCTGAAGTTTTTGAATCCTGAGGAGAATGTAGGAAGCAAACGGGTAGTTCAGGAGGTAAGATGTCTTTCGGTTGACTGCAGGCTGACTGTTTGCACCCTCTGTATGTGTTTGTGGATGTGCACAGTTATTTCAAATGACGCAGTTAGACACAAGTGGGAGCAGTTTTTAATTGTTTTTGCAGGTTGCCCAGGATGTTTCTCAGGAAAGTGCAGGGGACAGGACTGGGCATGCTCACAACCCCGATGTGATTAGTGTGGCCCCAGAGAGAGTGAAGAACGGTGGAACAGAAGAGTGTGACGCGCGGTAGGACTACATTTCATTGCACAGATGCCATTTTTACATAAGTATACAGATAACTATTCATTGCCCTCTAGATTTCTTTATACTACTAGAAAAAATAAGAACTTAACACCATACCATGAGATATGGATGGGACTTAAATTCTAATAGTTATACTGTAATCATAATAGCATTGTACAGAGCAAAGTTATTTATCATCATTGAATTCTGAAAAAAACCAAGGGTCCCCTTTATTCCCGCTTCTAAAAATTCCTTTGAATAAAATCCATTGAGAGCCAATTGACAGTCATGTGCTCGTTGCTCCAGGGCTTCCAATGTAGAGCCCACCAAAGGTTTCCTGTTTTCCCTGGGGAGCAGAGGAAGCTGATGCCAATCAGTCAGTCGTGGGCTTCGTCGTCGAAGTGAGGTCAGTCTCTCTCTGGAGATTGCTGGCCTTCGCCCCGGCTCATCAGTCCCTGCAGGACCCTGCCGAAGGCGTTCTTGACTCTTGACTCTTGACATGCAACAGTGGGGGTGGCTGTACAAGAAACCATAAAAAGCCGATTCTGCCCCTTTTTCTGGTTGTATCTGTGATTGCCAACTATAAAGCTAGTGCTGTAGTGACAGCCCTGCCACTCGGCAGCAGACTGGGGGGAGAATCATGAACTCCAACACCTGCCAGGATGTTGTGGCTTAACACTTGGTTCTCTCTGCCAAGAAACTGAAGCTTGGACGAAAATTGACATTCTGGTGTTTCTACCCAAAACGTACATACACAAAAGAACTTAGAATAACTATGCCTGAAGGGGAAAGTCAATGTCTCCTTCGGGTTTGGCAGAATCTCGTAACGCATTGTAGGATGTGTCTTGTCAGTGCAATCTACAATTTACAAAATTCAAGCAACAGGTGTGGCCCTCATGCTTTCTTGACTAATTATAGGAAATATAGCTTTGCTCTGTGCAGTGCTATTAAGATTACAGTAACTTAATTTTCATCAAGGGTAGGAATAAATCTGGAGGTTACAGTATACTTGAGAGTTTTCTTGTGCTCAGCTGATAGCACTGAACACGGGGGAAAGTCTGAGTGTATCCTTTGTAAATGCAGCTTTGGTGATTAAAGATGATGGCTGCATTGCAGAAATGATCTTTGTGTCAGACTATGAAACCCTAAAGTTTGTTTTCACAGTACTGAGGAAGATAGTCCAGAAGCTGAGCTCTATTGTTTTCAGTCAAGGTAATTTTTTTTTCAGCTTCTGAGCAGGGAAGCTTTTTTTCCCCAATGGTTCGAGTGGGAATCCGTCTGTACTGTATGTGTTGGCTGTAAAGGAACCGGTAAAGGTGAATTCTAAACTGAGAAGCAGAAAGGAAAAATTTTGAATGTTAGTTTACTTGGGGGTGTGGCTAAATTTCAGTGTGGAATGGACCTTTATTTTAATAACGCATGAAACAAATTAAATTGCAGTTTAGAAAGTAAGGGGTGTTTGAGAGCATATAATTATAACTGAATGTAATGGTAACATTCTCTCCAGTTTGTACTAGCTCTTTAAAAGAATTAAACTTTGGAATTGATTTTAATTAAGAGCCCGTGTTGTGCTGCTGTTTATTTTGGATGTTGATGTTAATGTTGTATAAAGAAGTCATTAGAGCAGTGATCCTCATCGTGCATGTAAGGAGTATAATGAAACGTTTCTTTTTCCTAGAAAAAGAACTTCGTTTTTCAGGGTGCTCTGTAGTTTAAATGTGCAGTGGGTATTTTGGTCTTTGTTTTAATGGTTTATTTTTTCATCTCTGGATGTTCTCTTCACATATGCCAAAAATCCAGCCCTTTAAGGTTTTGAATTTAAGAGATTTGTTCCTTATGCAAAATTCAGAAATTCCCAACAGATGTAATGGAGTCTCTCGCAGAAGCAGTTTATTTCAAGATAAATATTTTGTTCCGTCTGCAGTGTTGCCCTCAGTGCAGAGATAAGGCAGGGATCAGCTGACACAAGGCAGCAGGACTTGGATGAACTTGCCTGTGCTAGGTAGGTTTATGACTGCTTATATAACGTTTTTTGTATTTTTACATGTTTTCTTCATGCTTGCTATAGAACTTGAGCCTTGATTGTTATTTTAAAAAATAGGAACATTACAGAAATGTGTGAAGGGGCATACTAAGTTTCCTTACTAATGTCTGTTTTGGCAGGCTGTTGCAGTTCTTGAACCCCGATCCTCTGAACTCAGGAAGTGAATCGGAGGACCCTATGGTAAGGGCACAACTGGGGAAGCCTCGTCTTTGTTCTGTAATTGAAAATCAACATACTGGTTGCAGCTTGATGTTCTGTGGTACAGCTCAAAGTCTTGTTGCCTTTGGTGCTTTAGATTTTCTATGCACAGAAATTCTTACATCCTTCCAAAATTGAATGTTTAGCTGTAAATACTGGTTACGGAAGGAATTGTGTGGGGTTTTTTCCCTCCCCAGAGCCTCCATTGCGATCCCAGCGAGAGTGGAGCGCTGGTGCATTCGCCCCTGCCCATCAGCCCCTGCAGGAGTCTGGCGAAGGCGCTCCTGACTCCCGGCCTGAGAGAGGTGGGGTGCGGACACGGCTCTGAATTTCCCATGTGCCTGAAAAGCCATGGTTCAGAAATGTTTTAATGGACATGTTGGATTATTCTAGAAAAAGCTACTTGTTCCTACTTTGCTGAACATTTCCTGTGCTTCTTAAAGGTGGGGAACACGTAACAGGTTGTTGATCAATTAAGAGAACTTTAACCCTTGAATGAAGCCGTTTTGATTTTACTGGTTCCTTAATCTGCAGATGCTCACTATTTGTAATGTTCTAAGTCTTCATCTGTTGGTGATTTTGGTTTTTCTGTATAAAATCTTTTGGACTGAGGCATATTAAACCTGATTTTTTGTTTTTAACGTGCCTTTCTTTCAGGCTCTTGCAAGGCGCAAATACCCAGGCCCGGACGTGGCGGCGATGTACTGCTGGCCGGCTGTGGCGCAGGGGGGCGACACCCTGCTCGTATCCCGCAGTTGGAAGGATCCTCTCGTCTATATTCCTCCTTTACTCACCTTCATGCAGTTGTGCACCGTGCACACGGCACCAACAACAAGCAATGGGGTAATGTCCTGCACTGCTGAGCAATTCGACACCCCATTCAAATACGCAGGTTTAACTGTCTGAGGGTAATCTAGATGTGCCAGCATGAGGCCGTTTCAGCACGGCCCCAGCCGGTACTTGAATCCTTCTGCAAATTTCTTCTGGGGACAAAGATTTCCAAAGAGGTTTCCCTCCATAGGGTCAGCCTCCCAAGGGTGGTTAATGTCCACCCTCCTGCGCAGATTTACAGGAAGAATTTTCTGCTCATCTCCCTCAGCTCTTTGACGACAACATGAGGCGTTTTCAGGGATGGATGACCTGAACGCTCCACACAGTGCTTCCCACCACCAACAGTGTGCAGCCCGACCTGGATGATGCAACAGCAGCCATAGTGCGCCATTCCGCTCCCCACACATGCTAGCTATCAGCGGGGAGGAGAGCAGAGTGATGAAGCCAGTTCAGAGATGGGGATTATTAGGTGGCCATGATTGGTAAAGACCAATGGCAGATTTGGCCAGGATCACACCCCTACTCTTTTTGAGAAACCCCCTGGGATTTTTAACGACCACAGAGAGTCAGGACCTCAGTTTTACATCTCACCCGAAGGACAGCACCTTTTTTTATAGTCCAGTGTCCCAGTCACCATATTTTGGCATTAGGACCCACACAGACTGTAGAGTGAGCTCCCCCTACTGGCCCCATTAACACCTTTTCCAGCAGCAACCTTAGCTTTCCCAGGAGTCTCCCATCCAGGTACTGGCCAGGGTCACCCCTGCAGAGCTTCAGTGGGCTGCCAGTGGTGAGCTGCGGGGTGAGATAGCTGCTGGAACAAGTGCAGTGGTTCAGTCAGTGTTTAATCCTTCACGCTCAACAGACTGTGTTCCTTATGTTGCAGCCCATAGCGGTGATTCTGTGCCCGGAATGGGAAAGGGCGCAGCTTGTGTTCGACACGCTGGAGGAGTGCAGTGTGCGCCAGCCCTGGAATCCCATGCTGATCCTTGTGGGACTTCAGAAAGAAGAGGCAAAAGCTGCCAGGATTAAAAAAGCGTGTAAGACTTCCTTGATTGTTGCCTTTTTGGGCATTTTAGCCTGTAAATGTTTACCTTGCTTAGGTGTCATTGCGACAAATTGGATGTGACTAGCCATCGTTTCTGTTGTGCTTGGTTCTTCATTATATTGTCAGACCTCTCCAGCTTTCCCCTTTCAGTTGAATTAAGAGTGGAATGACCTTGCACCCTTCTGGGTTTGTTCAAAGAGGTTCTCCTCCTCTTGAAGCGTGCTCCTCTCTGCTTCTCATGATGCTGTTAATCCCTCGGTGCAGGCCTGATCGTGGTCACCACGCCCTTCGGCCTCCTCAGACTGATGGAGTTTCACTGCTTCAAGTTCCTCCGGCTGTGCCACCTCGTCCTGGATGAGGTTGACGTGCTCTTCTCTCGAGCCCCAGAAGAGGCGAGTGCCCCCTGTGCTCCCTACTCTGAATTGAGCCACGTCCCTAACTGGGACTCTTCACTCCCAGTTCACTCTTGAGCGTTTTTGTGAGCAAAAGCAGAGCTGCAGTGTTTGCAGGGAGGGTGCTCTCATGTCCACGCAAGCCATGTGCTTGAATTATGTTCACCTACTGCTCTACACTGCACATAACTCTGAACTTCTGTGAGTCGCCAAAAACCTGTCAGCAGTGTTTTCCAGCTCACGGAGAGCTTTCCGAAAAAAAGTTACTTAGTTTTATGCAAAAGTTTGGGCACCCCTGGCCAAATTATGTTTTGTTGATTTTCCAAGTGAAAAGAAGTTAACAACCTTTGCAGCAAACAAACTTAGGCTTACAGAGCAGATTGGTTCTAAAACTAAAAACCAAGTATCCAGCTTTTGTTTCAAATGCATATTTCTTTGTTTCCTGCCATGGCCCGCTGTCCCATCCAGGGAGTATCCTGCTTTGCTCCTGTTGCTTGCTGGGGCGGGCTCCGAATTGGAAGAAGTGGTTAGAAAACGGATACATTTCCTCATTTCAGCTAATGTCTCCTCTCCTGTAAGCATAACTAAACTGGTGGGCATGTTTTTTGTTTTGCAGATGTCCGCAGTCCTGCAGCATTTCAAAAAGATCTTGGCATACAAAGAGTGGGGCGTGGTTCCCCACCAGCTCATCGCTGTCGGAGGCCAGTGGAGCAGGCAGATGGAGAGCCTGGTGAGAGAGCACATGAGCAACCCCTCCATTATCCTTACAGCAAGGGAGGAGGCTGCCCTGTATGGGAATGTGCAGCAGGTGAGTGCCATAGGAATGGGGTTGCAGTGCCTTTGCAGTTAAACAGGGATGGCAAGCAAGCTGTTTGTGCCTCTTTCCTTCACTGTCCCATAGTGTTGAAAACAAGCACTTGGCACAGATTCGTGGAGCTTTAGAGAAACTTGTTTTCAATCTGTATCATGTATGGAATGGATTAAATTGTCCAATATCTGGCAGAGGTGCAGTTGAATCTTTTTTTGTGTACAGAATGGTTAATTTAAGGTTGCTTTATTTTTTTTCTCACTTTTCAACCTAGACTTGAAGGCCAGGTTTCTGCTGCACTTTATACAGCGCACATCCACTCATGGAAATATTTTGATGCACTGACAAATTGTCATTGTGATGCAGCAGAATTTCTCTCATGCTTATGGAAAGTGATGTTGTGTCTGAAACAGGTGATCCTGCTCTGTCTGGACTGTTATAAGCTCAGTGTGATGCTCAGCACCTTGGACTTTGTTCCTGATGTTCCTCAAAAGATCTTAATCTTTGCTGACTCCGTCGAAGAAGTGGAACATGTGTATAAGGTAAAATGCCTGAGGTTATTAAAAAGAATGCGTTTAGGAAGTAACGCAGTTCATTCTACAGAGTTCTTAATATTTTGGCTCGGTTACTCAGAGAATGTCAAGGACTTGTGGCTTAAAATGAAAGTTTATAGTCCTGATTTTGACAGTGGGTATTAAAATGATCAGCATTTCATTTCCTCTCTCGATCTACTGTCATGTGCCACTTTGTTGCTTGGGTTCTCTGCTGCCACTTCACCCGCGGTGGTGATTTCATGATCTCGATGGATGCATTTCTCAGGTTAGAAGATGCTGATGTGACAAAAGTGTCAGATGTGCTGGATTGCAAGCTGCCTGTTCCTGCCTCTGTGTTTGCAATGAGCTAGACAGTGTCCTGCAGTTAGTGTCCCATCAGTCATGGGCACTGGCTGATGTGTCCAGGCTGTGTGCTGGAGCATAGTGTTTGTGTGACTTCAAAACTGGGGCCCTTCCAATTTCTTTGGTGCCGTTTGGCCTTCATTAGGGGATTCCTCCATTGCACAACAAGGAATCCAATCATAACCTTGTGTGTGATGCCTTTTTAAACAAAATAAATCCCTGTGTGTTTGCCATTTCAGCATTTCCAACTTTTGGCAGGCAGGCAATCCAGCATCCATGGGAACGTTCCATCTTCCCATGATGTTTACGCAGATACAGAAGAAATGTTTGGGAAGAAACACTGATGCTTTAAAAACCTTGTCAGAGATCTTGACCATGAAAGGGGATGTAGGATTTGCATACTTGGCAGGCTCCTAAAGGAGTAATGAAACCCTGGCCAAGGTTTTACATTAATAAATGAAGTCATGTGTACAATAACATTTTGGATATTCCCTCAAAAATAAGGATTCTTTTTTCTGTCCCACTGCGGGTCAGGAATCCCCAGTTCTGCTCCTGGAGAGCTGGTGCTTCTGTGGGTTTTCAAGGTTACTTTAAAGCAGCAGTGCCTGACAAGCTGGGGGAAACTGTTTTCACAGGTCCAGTTATTCCAAAGAGCTGACTCGAGTCATTATGAGCTCAGCTAGACTGGAAACCTGTGGCTACACCAGCACTCCAGGGTGGGCGATCCAAGCTATAGGCGTAAAGACCTGAATTTCTTCAAGATTTGATTTCACTTCAGATCAAGAACATTTTTTTCCGTAATGATAAACAGGATTTGCCAGTTACCCTGGACGTTTTGCTTTTATTCTCAGGCCGTGTGTAGAACGTCGGCATTCTGCATGAAAGCTCACCAGGGCCTGACGTACGAGTTTAACTTTGTCATTGACCAGTGGAGGAAGGAGATCTCTCCAGGGACAAGTGTTGCTCTGGGTGAATATAGGTTTCTCTGTAATTCTAATATAAATGTTCTAAAAATTAAAGCATCTCCTTTATTTTATACTTCTAAAGTAGCTGCAAAATTCTGCATGCATTCTTCTCTAGGAGCTTTATATACAGTTACAGTAGCTTGTTTAGACCCGCTTATCTTGAACTATTTTTCATACGCTTGCTGTAGAGGAACTTAGTTTGTATCATAGCTTAATTATTGTTGTATTTAATGGCTGTGTACTTTCTGATTTTTGTCTTTTAGTTTTGACCAATGAGTGCATAAACGCCCTGGGGATTACAGATGCCACCTGTGTGGTGCACTATGGGTTTCCCAGGTGTTCAAAACTGTTTGGAAGTCGGCTGCATTGTATGTCAGATCACTTTCAGAACCTAGCTGAAATGGTATGAGTGTTTTTTTGTCACCTGATCTTTTCAGAGCGATCCTTTTTAGCTAGGGGCATTTTTTTCATTATTTCTGAGTATCGTTTTTGTTTTTTTCCTTCTGCCCCGCAGAACCAGTTCATAACCAGCTCCTAGGCTTCTGATCCTTTTCCAATGGTGCCCGTGCGGGGATTAAGGAAGTTGACTGAAAGGCTCTGTGCTGCTGTGTTTGATGGGTTTTCTTTCCGTTTGAAAGGACGCGGTGGAGCAGCAGGCCCGGAAGACCAAGTCTATCCTGCTGCTCTCGGAGAGGAACACCGGGCATGTGGTGGGAGTCCTGCGGTATTTCGAGCGTGCTGGGACAGTAGTGCCACCGGAGCTCGTCCACTTTGCCGAGGGGGTGTTGAAGGCAAGAGAGGACCAGAAATCTAGAAGACCACTCTGCAGCTCTTTGAAATGCTTTGGTTTTTGCAGGTTGGAACCTTATTGTTTTCATCTTGTTCGTGTTCACATATTTATTTATTTTTTACTTCTGTCCATTTCTCAATTTAAGAGGATAGACAGGATAGAGCGCTGAAATGTTTATTTTTTCTCCTATTTTTATAAAAAGCAAAACTTAACTCCATGTGTTTCATTCGAGAAATGAAAGGACTTGTCCAGACCGTCACAGCTTTAGCCCGGACTTGGATGGCCCGCAGATCCCAGACTCCGGATGTATAACGGTGAGCTTTTTTTTTTAGGATTGGTAGACTTGTACAAGAGTTATTGTAAGATGCCCTTTTCTGACTGTCATGTTAATGGTAATACAGATCAGTTGATCAGAAATAGAGAAAATATTCTCTTGTATTGCAATTTCTACAAGATATAGGCAATATGTGAGTGTCTTCACTTGAGCACAAAGACTAGAAGTAATTTATCAAAGTTTTCATTAATATATGGATTGCATTATTATTTCTTAGGTCTCCTAATAGCAAGAAACCTAACAGTGTGTGTAGTGTAGAGCAGCCAGTTTTTGTCTCGGTTTACAGTGCGTGGGTCCTTGAGTAGTTGCACAAACTTGTTCATTTTGCCACTTCCTCCAAGATTCTGCTGTTACACTTCTCCGTGCGTGGCCAATTGAATGACACTTGTCAGTCTCTGTAAGTTTTAACTGGTTATGCATCATGCTTTGTTCGTTCTGCTAATAAACCGAAAAGCACAGTTCAGTGTGTAAAAGGGAGTTAAACTCGGCTGCTGACACTGCCACTGGTGACCTATTAAAACTGTTAATACTGCATACAGCATGCTGCAGCAGTTCATGCATTTGTCTTCGAGATGTTTTTAGAAGGCATTTAGATTGCATCAGTTTAATAAGCAACAATCTGAAATGTGCCAACATGATTATATAGTACAACACATGGACACGAGCAAATGCTGTTACCAGGGCAGCTCATCTATATTTTGTATACTGTATAGTGCACAAGTACAGTATTTTCAATAGTACAAAATTATGATGGTATACGTACATTAGCAGTATAATAGTGGTATGAGCAATAATAGTTTGATTGAACCCAAAGTGCCCATACTGTCCCGAACTCAACTGAAGGCATGAGTTTCTTCCAGTGGAGGAAGATGGCAGGACCAGCTGGAAAGATGCTAGGTACCTCCAGACAAGGCTTGTCGGCATGTGTATAGGGATCAATAATCTGGACATTCGGGAGAATTGAGAAAGCAGTAAATGAGAATTGGTTTTATATTTTTTTGGTTAAACCATTTGAGGTAGGTTAGTCGTGGGAGACCGGGGAGGGAAAGACCAGCAGAGTCTTGGATGATGTGGACAGGATGGTTAGCAGGTGCAAGAAAATCTGTGACGAGAGTGAAGGGCCATCAGAATAGTCCCAGATCTTGGAGTAGAGGGGCTAGGAAGAGGACAGTAGCCAGGGAAGTGACATAGAAATGCTGGCAGAAGAGGGAGGACCAGAGGATAATTCCAAGGTTCTTGACGGAATGGGAGGAGGAGGGTGGTGGTTTTGAGAGGGTGAGGACAAGGAAGGGAAAAAGAGGTTAGACTTGGATGTGCACACAATCTCAATCACTCCAGGGCAAGAAGGAGATGTCAGGGGGGAAAAAGGTTCATTTTAGATACATTTGTGAGTGTCACATGAGTTTTCATAGGAGTGATGGACTTCTAATATAAATTGTAAAGAAGAATTATTTCACTCTTTGAGAATCTATTGCTACTGCTGCAATGCTGAAGCACTCGTCTATATCAGGGTGTGATGAAATGAGTCGTGTACTTTTTTTTTAGGGTTGCCAGTTATTATTGCAGCTCCAGTCAGTCAGAGATGACTCTTCAAATGTCAGTGTTAAATACTTCAGGTGTGCTCTTCATATCTTTCAGATTCTGCCCTTGCATATCGAGAGTGCTTCCTGCTTCTTTGGTCGGATAGTGCGCAAGAAGGACGATTGCTACGAGAGACTGGCAGCAGAGATGGCAGAGTACTATGTGAACCATAAGCGCAGTGCAGTGAATGTGGAAAAGGGTGGGCTCTATGGAGTGCAAGAGGAGACTGTCTTACACAGGTAACAAATGCCTCAGGCAGTTGAAGTGTGAAGTAATGTGGGTTCGATATCAGAATTTGTCCCAAATATTCAGTTTCAGGTGCTTGAGTAGGGAGCTGCGTTGGCATGTGTAGGCCACAAAGGAACAGGTAAAGGTTTATTCTGTGTTGGAAGGTTAAAAAAAAAGTGACATGTTGGTTTCGGCCTGGAATGAACCTTAAGCTGTTCAGTTTTGGAAGCCGTCAGTTAATGTGTTCTGGGTTTTTGTAAGTGCCAGGAGTAAAGAGGGTTATTTTGCAATGGAGCAGATACGTGTTGTAGAAGCTGTGATGGCTCTAGCCCTCTGAGCCTCTAAGCTTAACCCTCTTTTGTGCTTCTGATGTGTTTTAAAGGGTACAGGTGCTGTCCTTGCCCGAGAAGGCGGGCTGCCTCTTCTACAGGGTTTGTGTGAGGTTCATAGACGAGGGCAGGACGGAGGAGGTGAAAGCCCATCAGCTGCTGGTGCTGCCCAGCCAGTTTCACAGTCTGCCCCCCCAGGCAGTGGAGTTCATCTTGTGCCGTGTGAAGCCCATAGATGGTGAAGCGGAGTGGCACCCAAAGGTAAGACCTTCTGGAAGCAGGTTTTCATGAGAAGCCTGTTCTCGCGTAGTTCATATTCTTTGCTAGTCAGACTAGTTGGGCTTTTAATTTGTACAGAAAAGACATTCTTGTGCAGAACCTTATTTAATGTGCCTTTGCGTCTAGGTGACGAGACGCATCAGTCAGAAGATTAAACGTGTTCAACATGAAGCTAAAGTTGCTCTGTGTCTGGAAAAAACAGTATGGGTTGATCCGGTGGTAAGTATTAATTTTATTTGTATTCTTATGTCGAAAGCAGTCTGAAGTCTTGTATTCTTGCAGTTGCAAGGTTGAGCTTGGTTCATGTCTTCTTCCACAGTTGACAGTAAAACCCTTCTGCCTGTGACGGGCAGGCAAGTACAAAGGATTAGGTGGCAACAGCTTTCTTGGCTTTAATTTGATTGGAAGTATCAAGGCTGTTGTAAATCTTCACGACAATGACTGATAGTCTTTTGCAGATGCTATTTGATAAAACTGAACAGTTGCAGAATAGTCATGTTTCTCCCCTGCTCTTTCAAAGGTCCATGTCACGCGGCTTCCTGCATTGAAGATGCATGTAAATGACTACAGCCTTCGCTCTGAAATTCTAGCTACTGGAATGGGGGTGGACAACCCAGAGCACCTGGAGAGGTTAAAACGGATGTGCCAAGACCGAGTCTTGTCCGTCCGCGAGCAGCCGGGTCAGCCCATGCAGTGAGTGACGGGGGAGGGTCTGCTTTTCTGAACTTCCCGAGCCAGTCTTGCCATGCCCCCCCCCCCCCCCCGAGCTTCCTCATTGGTCTGCTGCTGGTGAAGCGCGCAGTGGGCAGCCAGTCCAGCCTTGAGTTGGTAAAACTTTTTACCAACTCATTTACAAATGATTCTATAGTGATAACAAACAGCTAAGGATCTGACAAGACACATAACAGAAGGATGTGTTACCATCCTTAGCTTGGTAAGATCCTTACCAAGTCTGACAAATGAGGGCTGCTTTGCCAGCAGAATCCTAACAGGAGGCTTCCCCCCCCTTGTCTGCTTTGTGTTGGTCAGGCCGCAGTCCGCTCCGCAGGTCCTGGAGGAAGGGGTCGACGAGGGGTCACCCGACATCCCTGAGCCCTGCTCTCAGGAGGGACTGGAAGGCCCAGGGGAGGGGTACGTGTTCCTTCCTCCCAAAACGCTCATCTTCCAAGAGCACGGACTGGGCAGTCCAGCTCCTGTTTCTTCTGCTGTGTGTGTCTAAAATAGCTTTCCCACAGTCCTCTATTGGGTGTAGATGTTCGTTGTGTAAAGGGGACCCACAAACTTCAGGGGGGGGCGTGGGTTCCTGAGGAAGCCTGCTGAAAGGTGCCAGTACAGAAATAATGTGGATACATTACTCACAATGGAAGTGATGCAGATTCCCCCCCCCCTCCCCCCCACTAAGCTTATCAGCACCACCTGTGGTGCAGAAACAAAATGCAGAACTGTCAGGCAGAATTCCCCATTGTTTCTAAAACAGCTCATGCAAAAACAGTTTACAATTACTGTGAAATGTCTTGAACAGTTCCTAACAGACGTTTTGTACACGCTTCACGTCTGATTGATGATGAACAGCCTCGCTTCCTTTATCTGCGACATATGAAACTGCGTTTTAAAGACTGAGCTTCTTTAATCAGATGCTTGTCACTGACTGAATTGGGCTGCCACAAAACAGCTGCTGAGCTGAAATATTTTTATTGATAACACGGCTTCTGTGTTGCCTGCTTTTCCTCAGTTTATGAAACGGTTTTTTTTGGCCATCCCAATGTCTGAATTAACTCCAGCTGAGTCCTCTGCTCCTCAATTAAACCCTCAGTTGAACTGAATAATTTGTTTAATACTTGTTGATCGTTCTTTATGATAAACATTGCAGGTTTCGATTCTAAAATGTGATTTGAAATCTCTAGGTGGCTGTAGCTGAAAGAATAAGAGCTTCTCCCCATTCAGTTCCACTGCGCGGCGCGGGAGCTTGACGGGGTGGGTGGTGGGTTTGCTGCCAGTTGTGGTTTCATCCTGACCGTTGTCTTGGAAACCTGACTGGATAGTTCACAGTAAATAGCAGAAAGGAACGATAAGGCGAGTGCGATCTCCTAACCTTGCTGTGGATCTCTCGGCAGTGTGCATCTACAAAGAGGCAACTCTGTCCGGGCTCTCCAGGATCTCCGTGTGGAGAATGGTAAGGCAGTTTGGACCTGGACCCAGGGGTTAACCCCTCCTGTTTGGATTTTTTAGGAACATAGATGACGCAATCTAATATTGTCATGTTAAAACTCACTGATTTTTTTTTTACCTTGGTTATAAATCACTTCTGGAATAAATAACATGACAGTCCTGCCAGTTGTGCTGTCATATTAAAAGCAAATCAGTTATTGGCCAGAGTAAAGTGTAATCAATAGAAGTTGGTTTGAAATCTGTCCAAATATCACTTCATTGATTAAGCCTATATTATTGTGCAGTTTCCTCCTATTGTCTTTGCAGTCTTTTTTTTACCTCTTAAAGTTTTACAAATCAACCTTTTCCCGCCTAATTTCTAAATATATAGGTCTGCTGCAAACAAGCCATGTTCTCCAAGATGTTGCACCTAACAAACGGTATTCAAAATTTTTTTTTAGTGCCTTGATTTGCTTTATAAAAACAGTGTGCTTATTTTGGGTATGCTGTTTTGGAGTGATTGGTGATTTTTAGTTACAGTGTGAGCATCCTGTCCCTCTTACTAAATGTTTTTAGCTTGATCATTGAAGATCTCATGCCTTTGTTTTATTAATACAACTCAAAACCGATGTCCATGCTAGATTCTAGTCAAAACTTTACCATGACAAATCAGTTGGAACAAGTGGTATTACTAAATGAATCTGTGGATACACACCACATTTCTGTCTAAAATGAAAAGGCTTGTTTTTTCAAAAGCTGCATGCAAATGATAAAAGCTATACATCGGTAACCTTAGGTTCAGTTGCCAATTGTTTAACTTTTCTGTCTCTTGTAGACTTCATCCAGAAATTAAATGGTTTCAGAGAGAGGATTCTGTTACGTTAAAGTTTAAGCTCCTAAATCCAAGAGCACAGCAGTATACATTTCATCATGACAAAGTGACATACAGGTACATTTACAATTGCTTGTTGTGGTCTGGTGTTTTTGCCCATCCTGCTATGAAAAACTGTGAAATGGAATTTAAGAGTTCGATTTTAAATCGAAAACAAATACATATTGATTGTGATAAATCATGGAGGGGTGGCATTAATTAAACAGGTTTCAGCATGAAATCTAATCTGGGGGGGGTGGTAATGTGTGTTAAGATCTTTTAATGGTGATAAAACTGTCATACAGTTTTCGAAAGGGGTGGTTTCCTTTAGAAGTCATTCCAGCATATCCACGAGCACGAAGAACATGCTGTACCTAGACAGGAGCTCACATGTACCGGCAGTATTGTGAGTTGTTTCTAGTTTGTGGGACAGATTTGGGTATTGAGTAGATCTCTTTAGGTTTTTAAATCTCAAAACTTCGTCTTTTAAAACTCAAGGTTGGGTTTACTTGAAGGAAAAAATGTCAAAATGCAAAACGATTTCAGCGAGTCATTTGTAAGATCGTTTTTTGTAATTGGAGCGTCTGCACTGTACAAAATTTGCTGCCCTTTGTAAGATCGGGAGGCCACTGCTGGCATCTGGCCTTCAGCTTGCTTAGTGCAAGTGGTGCGCTTTATGGTAAAATTAAATTATTTCTTGATTAGGTTTTTTAAATTCACTTTCCTTCCTGCCCTTTAAAATATCAAAGGCCACAATTGTTGCCTTTTTGCATGAGAATCCAGCATTACTGAGGTTTTAGCAGTTTTTTTGCCTTAGAGTCATAGGCCCATAAATGATGCATTGTGTTTTTTAATACATTTTATATGGAAGTTTTTTTTCCAATGAATAGTCACACAAAGACTATTATTTAATCTTGCATTTCTTAAGAAGGGTCTAGTAATTTTTTTAAATCCTTTCCAGTGCCTGTGTCGATGACAAATACTATTATGCAGACTTGGAACTTTATGGCAATGTTGTTGAAGACAAGTGCTCTGTAGATATCAAGTGCAACGAACCAGTGATGACACTCCTCAAGGAAAGCAAAGGAGAATGGCCAAAGCTTCTGAAACGCAAAGTAAGTTTTTTGCAGGATCTTGCTATAATACCAGTCTTTTAATTATTTTTATAATCTTTTTTTTCCACAGATCTTTTACAGTAGAAGTCTGCAAGCCATTAGAACATGTAGCCCTACTGCTAATCAAATACTCTAATTCCTAAACCAAAGGACAGAATGATCAATTATAAAAATACTGTGTATGCTTTAAATCGTTGGGCAGCACCATGGCACTGTGGTCCTGGGATCAGTTCCAGACCTGAGGTGCTGTCTGTGTGGATTTTGTATGTTCTCCAAAGTCACTCTGGTAGGTTAATTGGCTTCTGGGGAAATTGGCGCTAGTCTGAGTGTGTGTGCCCTACAGTGGACCAGAGTCCTGTACAGGGTCTGTCCTGCCTTGTGCCCGTTGCTTGCTGGGATAGGCTCCGGCTCCCCCACTGACATGCATTGGACGAAGTGGTTAGGAAATTGATGGATGGATTTTATATCTTCTCTTTATGTTGATGTATGTATTCAATTGCATATTTTCTGGGAATCATCATTGTAATTCCTCCAACAGAACGCTTTCGTTAGCTTGGACTTCGAACACTTCGTTGACTCTGAAGATGAAGATAATCTTGTCAGTGGTGAGGTTTTTTAGAGTATCTTTATTTCATTATTGAACAGCTGTGTATCATCACTACACATAGTGTGTGCACTGATGTCTCTCAGTACAAGGAAACTGCAGGCATGAATGCACTACATTGGGCTTGTTTTACAGAGAAACAAGGTGCTTATACGCCTAAGCACTCCACTTAATCATAGAAGTCAAATCTTAAAGACCTCTTACTGGTTCAGGAGTGGAATGAATCTCCTTAGACTATTGTCTTCCTTCAGAACCGAAGTTTCCAGGTGACCCGCATGGCTTTGGATGAGGTTTCAAACCCAGGTTCTGATTGCTTAGGCATTAAACATCCCATGGTGCTGTTTGAAAGAGGAGGGGTGTTAACCCCAGTGTCCTGGCCGAGCTCCACTGTGAGCTTGTACAGTTGGGCCTGCCTGTGGGTCCCCTCCTAATATGGGTTTTGAGGCAGACCCTCACTTCTCAATCTGATCTGCTGAGTAGTGGGGCTGGTGGCGGTTTAAGGTGGCTCTCACTGGTGGCTCCTGCACCTAAGTGGGGGATGAAGTGGGTCCCCTCCTGTTTGTAAAACCCTTTTGGGATCCTTTGAGAGAAAGTTTAAATTTATAATCTCCTTGCCTATGCAGTGACCACCTAAGATTGACCAGGGGGAGGTTGTATGTTGTGATTTATTATCTGTGTTAAATGTTGTGGAGATTTTCCAGTTTAAACAAGCTCTTGGTCTGTGGTTTTTCTCCTCCCTGTTTCTAGAGTAACTTAATTGTCAATTAATGAATGTGGAATGCAAAAAAAAAAGGTCAGTCTGGTGATTTTTCCAGGCAGTAAGCCAGGGGACTGCATGTCTGCTGGGCATTAATTACTGTGATAGTGATGGTTTGCAGTTCCTATAGAACATCGATCAGGTCTGGGACTTCACAGAACGGTTATAAAGGCATGTACTTAGCCTTTTCTGTCTGGCACCAGAAGAACCGTCTGCTGAGTTTGTTCAATAAGTGTACATTATCATATTCATTTATTCATTTGACATTTCTATACCCGTTGCTAGTACACTAATGCATTTGTGACTTGAAATCAGGAATAGATAGCCACCAGTGGAGATTGCGATCACTAACCCTTTTTCTCGAAGGTCAGCTTAGGTGTGTGACTATTACATGAGAGGATGCTTTCAGCTATATCTGATTTTTGTTTGTTTTATGGTCCAATTTTCTATTGAGTGGGTTTAAAAGGCTTCTTTTACTGTAGGGGAATGAGATACCTCATTCAAGGTATTTAATGTACTGTGTAGTTTGAGGCAGGTTCACAGCCCTGCTCCTGGAGGCTCTCGTAGCTGCTGTTTGCTCAGTTACAGAGCTGAACCCTTAATTAACCTATTAATAGGACCGATGTGTGTTCTGTAGTTTTCCCAACTCTTAAGTATTTTGGCAGTTGACCTAACTTTCAACCACTGTTTCTTTAAGTTAACTTAAAATCTCCCAACTTTCAAATATATTTCTTTAGAGTTGAGTGTTGGTTTTTGTTCCAGCTGACCCAGCAGGTCATGTGGGGCCGCAGACCCCAGGAAATATCACAAGCATGTGTTTTTCTGTTTCTAGGTTGCAGTACGGAGACCAAATATTTTTCGGCGGTGCCTCTGGAGGAAGGAAGCTACGTGTACTCGGACAGCGAGAGCGACTGAGGGCCTGGGAGCTGCTCTGCCGTCTCGGGTCTGAGGGCGAGCTGCTCCCCCAGTCCACTCTTCACTTCTCTTCCTGTTCTTGGACTACTTCCTGGATGGAGTTTCCTTGTTCTCCGTTTTTCTTAGGGTCTCCAGTTTCTCGCTCCCACCCGCAGGCATGGTGGCCAAGGAGTCGCTGGCTGTCCTGAATCGTTCCTCTCGGTTGGTCTTCTAGGGGCTGGCGTCTTGTCCAGATGGAGTGCGGTCGTGTGCTTCCAGACTGGCCTGGGTGTTGGGGTTGGTGCAGAGTAACCAAGTTAAAGTTACTAAATTGAGTCTCTCCTAACTGTTGGATATGGTTGGGGTAACCATGTGGCTCAGAGCAGGCTGGGGTTGCGGGCTGAGGTCCTATGGCCAGACTTGACATGGGTTCGAACAAGTGGTGTCGCAGCTCAAGGATTCCTGAGGTGGCAGTGGCCCAGTGGGCCAGCCCTGTCCTGGAGGCTCTTAGCCAAAGGTAGTAGACCAACGTGCTCATGCCGCCATGGCAACTCCTGCACCTTCCCTCTCGTCGCCGACTCGTGCAGCGATGTCACTCGGTCACGCTGCTCCACTCGTCAGTGCTAGCTTTCCTGCCGGGTGCTGTGCAGCTTGCGGTGTATCAGATGGCCAGCAGGAGGACGTTTATTAAATTATTAGTACAAACACGTTGGCTGAAATCAAGATTTGATGGTGGCAGCTTCAGAAAATGAGATGGGCTGAAGCCCACTGTTCGACCATTGAACTTAACGTGCAGGAAAAAGATGAGATGCTGCTGATACTGTGCTATAGGTGCCGTCGGAGCATGATGTTCTGGTGGTGGTAGGCTTGAAAGCAAGCAGAATGATGGTAGTACCTACAGTATGGTTGCGGTCTGCACAGGCGAATCTCAAGGAGGTGCTAGAAGAAAATGATTTCACTGATTTTTGAAGTCTTCTGCACAAGGCAAGATGCATACTGGATGGGACCCCAGTCCATCACAGGACCGACACAGACAAAAACATGCACACTCGCACCAGGGCCAGTTTTCCCAGAAGCCAGTTTAACCCACCAGCATGTCTTTGGACTGTGGGAGGAAACTGGAGCACCTGGAGGAGACCCATGTGAATGAAGGAGGGGGGGGGGGGGGGAGGAGAACATATAAACTCCACACAGACAACACCCGAGAACCTAGGGGCCATCTGCATGTCAAGGCTGCAGTGCTCACCACTGTGGAACCATGCTGCCTTGACATGGAGTACAAGAGCATGTTTCATATCAGGGGTGATTATTCAGACCTCAGCATTATGGGTGGCATAAAATAGGTGAACCTGATGGGCTTGTCCAAAAGGGGAGGGCTGACTGGCAAACTCCATTTGAATGATCGTTGGGAACATGTCTGATAAACCAGTTGCCTCTTGCTGTAAGAAGAGGCTTCTTTCTTGCAGCACAGCCACAGCTGGCAGATGTGTGTGCAGTATGTGGTGTTGAAGGGCGACTTTCACTACTGTGTATTATGAAGAAGCTAGTTTGTTTTGCAGATGTGTTTGCTTCTATACCAGCAGCATTAAAATTTCTCAGTAAGAGATGTCACGGGGGAAGTTAGAAGGGCTTTTGGTGGTCTGTCGATCCTGGCCACACTGTCCTTGCAGTCACTGTTCATCTGTGGTATTATTCATCACAAGCCAATTGCCTGTCCTTTTCAAAACCGTTTTCAACATTAATACGCATTTTTCCCCAGCATGCAGTTCCTGCCGTACCACGGGCCATTCTTCTCAGCCACATGGCCTGATGCCTTTCGCACCACGAGAGACCTGCGCGCTCTTTGCAGCTCTGTGCGGCTCCACACAAGAGCAGGTCTCGCTTCTGCGGCTTACTGCAGACCTGAGCAGTCAGTAACACTGGTCCTGCTGACTGAATCTGCCTTTTTGTGTGTGTAGTGGTGATGGCTGCTGTTGTCTTGCATTGTGGACCTGCATATTATATAGCGTGAGGAAGGTATGCAGTGCTTCTGCCATTAACATATTTTCTGTGATTAAAGTTACCTATCCCGTGCGTAATCAGCCTTTTGCATCACTGGTTGGAGTAATAGATCTTTCACTGTGCGGTGATCACCTTTTTTGCTTGTTTAATGCTGCTGTGTTCCTGCTGTCAGTATAAACATTATATGACCATAAATCAAATAGGGCTTGTGTTAGACTACACATAATGTGAATATAGAAGAAGTAGCCGAAGCTTATGTCCATATCTGTTAGTGGGTTTTGAAGTTCTTGGCCATCCAGTTTATATTACTCTTTTGAACATTAAACATTTTATTTATTTCTTACATCTGTGAATTAGTTAGTTGGAAGATAAAATACAGCCTGTCCTGTGAAAAGTATTAATATTGGAATTAAACTCAGATGTTCACAGTTGCAGTTGTTGGCAACATTCTAGAGGTTAAATGTTTTGATTTTGTTCTGCCTTTTTTATGGTACATTTTTTTTCAACCTTTTTTCAGTTCTCATATTTCGAAAGTTTTGTTATAGAAAATTGTTTACTGGAAATATTGCTAAAAATGACATTAAGTGATGCTTTTGGAAACGTTTGGTGTTTGATCTTGAACCATTTCCTATAACTGAAAGAACATCTCTTGGTTAAAGGAGGACCTGAGAAAAAACATGAGTCGTTGTTTTCTTTAACCCATTGTTTCTGATGAAGATGACACCAACAGATTTATTCAAGATGGTACCGAAGAAAACTCCGTCTTTACGCGGGGTAGGAGATTGTCAAACAGAGCTTTTATTCAGTCAGCTGAAGGGGAGCATACCACAGAGAAAGGGTTTCCCCTAGCAATCAGGGCACGTGCTTGTTCGGCTGAACTTACTTTCCCTTTTATACATTAACTGTAGGGAGACGTTAACATATCAAAGGAACACACAAGACGGGACACTCGCAGAAGTCTTTCAAATACAGTGTCTGAAAAACAAAATGGGATGGAATATTCCTGTTTGGCATCTTGCAATGTCTGGTTTCACGGGTGTGAAAAATTCCAGGCTCTAGCTGCAGAAAGACAGTGTTGGGTGCAAGCAGAAAACTTCGCGTGCACAGTCTCGAACCTTCTCAAGAGCTCATCTCACTCAATCATCCACATTGCGCCACTCCCTGTCTGCATCTTCTCAATAGTCACTTGTTTTCATTCAGTTTCGTCAACATTTGACCCAGCGTTCTCACATGTCTGGCTGTTACTGCATTTACGTTGTTCAATTAACTTTACACCCGACTAAATGGGTTATTAAATATTTCTTCACCAGTAGAGGGTGTGAAAGCACAGTAGAATAGAAGCATCTTGCTTCAATATATACTGTGAAGTGTTTTTAATAAACTCAGCTGCATGAATGTGCTTTTAGAATCAATTTGAACTGTTTTATCCTCTGGACGTTTGTCAAGTTTATACTTTTGTAATATGGACACTTCACTGCTGCTTTTCTGCTAATGGTGTTTAAAGTTCCTGCCAAACGTTTCTTTCAGACGTGTGAAGACTGAAGTGTGAGTTTAAGGGGAGTCGGCAAGTCTACAGCTGTACATGAATCCTGCAACCCACGCAGGTTATATATATATAGTGGTTTAAAAGGTATGATACTGGACTTGCAGAATCTGATGGTTTTTGTTGCTGATCTGTGATCTGTCCCATCCTGCGCCACTCTTGGCACAGCTGGGCTGCTCAGCTGCCTGCTGGGAAGGGTCACCTTCTGTCACAAGGAGGTATGACGGCATCATGGACAGACAGTCTGTCAGGGCCAGTGGGTGTAACCGTGGCAACGAGGCTGAAGCCACGCTGCGCAGCCTGTCCAGTTTCGTTGGTCCTCCTCTCTGGTAAAGAGTGCGCCAGTGCTGTACGTGTTTTGCATCATACTTTAAAGATGCCCTTCTCCACTGGATACCAAAAAATTAGACCTGCTCATTTTTGTTTCGTTATTTCATTTCCTGATGAAGCAGAGTGTGTGTTTAAAGGCTTCTCTCCAGGGCTGTTTGATTTTGAGTCACTTACAAGCAGTCATGAAGTGGGCACAGATGAGTTCAGCGGCTCTCGAAAGACTCGAGGATGGGTCCCTCGAATGCGAGGTGACCTTGGAGCATGAAGCAGGATGAGTCCGAGTTTAAAGGCTGTGTGCTTGTGTGGGATTACAAGGGGACGTGGCCTCGCTTCTGGGAGCAGAGGGTTCTAATGGAATATATTGATTTGGGATAAGCGCAGCTCTCCGTTCCCAAAAAGCATGAGGTGGATGGGTGCCAGGTTTTGAAGGCGAAAATGAGCAGCAACGTCTGATTATGTAGTGAGGGTACAAGTAAATTCTTTACATCTTGTAGGACTGTAAGTGGAGAAGGTGTCATTTTCAATTGGTTAAAAAAAAGTCTGACCCCAGAAATGAAATGAGTAATACTGTATGAAAAGGCTGAAGTATGAGCGATTTTGAATTCGCTCATGCTGGGGACTTTGGGTTTTGGAGTCTTTTACATTTACAGTCCTGCCAAGCTTTTTAAGACTTTTTTTTTAAATTCTGTAGTTGTAGTGAATACATTTTGGGCTTTTGCAAAAGCAATTTCTTGAACAGAGTGGCTTTCCAAATCAAAGTTCTTTTGAAACAGTTTTTCTCCTTGTAATGGTGTGTATTAATCAGGCTCTCACAGTTTGTGAAAAAGATGATTTAAGGGATGTCTGAACAATACATTATATTCACTGCAACAGGGCAGGACGATAAAAGGCTCATGATCACCTAATACCAATACACTGCTGTGCAAAAGTTAGGACATTTTGTGGACTCATCACAGTTTTTCCTTCTTTATGCAGAAACAGTTCTATCTTAACTGCTATTGGCCATTTTGCTTTAAGATAACCGTTAATCCTAATGGATTTTGTAGTACAGGAGGTAGCCTTTTTGTTCAATGCAAATTCAGAGATACAAGTGATGGTAATGATGAGGAACAGCTGACAATGTGTCAGATAGATTTTACTGGTGAATGTGATGGGTTAGCTAGTACAACACTTGATATTGACTGCTCTTCTATATAGAACTATATACATCCGTTTTCCCTGGGCTGTTGTGATCTAGCATTTGAAGTTTCTTCTCTGTGAATTAAAGAATGCTAAATGACAAGATTGGTTTTCTTTTGGCCCAATCTAAACTGTACTTACAAAGTGCAAAGTAGTATGCTGTAATAGTAGAAAGCACTATCTGGGACTTGTTGATGCTTGTAGCATCATTTATATTTATTTAGTGTTACTCCTCATTTGTCTGAGAACTTAGTAATACTTATAAAGTGTCTTTATATTTAGGTTTATTCTGTCTGAACTGTTTTTAAAAACTAAAGCTCTGATCCAATCTCACCTCTCATTTTACTGCCCTAGTAGTATTAGTGTTAGTAGTATTGTTCCAGGAAGAGCAAACAATCATTTGGAAATTATGATGTGTGAAGGCTTTGCACAGGCAATGTGGTGGTGCTTTTGGGAGTGATCTCTCCAGACTTGTGTAGAGATTGCAATATCGAGCCTTAATACTTTGAAAAGAGCAAGGATGGAATTATTAGGAGATAGTGTCTAGTTGTAAGATAAAAGAATGCCATGGATCGATTTCCTGATTAAAAGAGCTAGACGAGTCTTCACATTTACATAGGTTGTGGTCATGTAACCTTGAAAATGTTTTTACATGTAGTTATGAATGGATTAGTGTTTGTATTAGTATTTCTGTATTTTAGAGAAAAATATACTAAAGTTACAGAGATTCTCCGGTGACAAACATTTTGTGAAACTGCAAATCTTGTAGGATCTTCGCTAATCATTAACAGCCGTGCTGACAGAATCTCGCGAGCCACCAACAGAGGAACCATGTGGGATGAGAAGCTCAGACCACAGAGTGCTTCCAGGCCTGTGGTTTACAGAGTCAGAGCTGTCTACAGCTTTGATGTGTGATCCCGAGTTTTGAATCCACCACAGGCAGCCGGCGGTGACCCTGATGCATGAAGTCACTGCATTGCACAGCGCATCTTTCACTGCCAGTGTGGTTTTGTGGACAGTCCAGACTTGACACCTTGTAACATTAGCTTTATTCCTGAGAATGCTCCTTGCAGTATCACTCTCTCTGAGGTCAAGAGGTCAAAACAGCACTGCTTCCACAGCTCCATCCTTTTGTTTAGTTCTAACTTGTTTTAAGGTCTTACACGGGACAAACACAAGACTTGTTGGTCTGTAATTACCTGCTTCAGTTTGGCCATCTTTTTATGGATGGGAGCTGCAGTGGTAATTTGCATGTCAGTGGGCATCACCTCTGTAGCGTGACTGAAGGAAGGCTTTGCTAATGGCCTGCAGATAGCATCTCTCATTTCCTTTAGCACAGAACTCTGTCAGAATCCTATCTGCCTCTGGATATTCGCTTATCGTAAGTGCTTCTGTTGCCTGTGACACTTCTGCCCCTTCTCCAATAGTCTTGTATCCTTCCGAATTTTATTTATTTTGTTTAATTTTGTCCATGGTAGACATCTTTAAATTTCCACATAGTTCATAGTTGTATACCTTTTCATTGTCTGAGAACTTTATTTCTAAGACTTTTCACCCTTTCCTAGTCTTGTTGATGTAATATATGACTAAAAAAACAATTCATTGCGGTATTCTTTATCATGGAAATTCTACAATCCTTTTTCATGTGTGCTCGCTGTTCATAGTAGTCCTTTTCTTTAACTGAATCCTGGGCTTTTAATTGTTTTAGAAAGTGACTTTTCTTATTTCTTGTTTTTTGGGTTTGGGCCACTGCTCTCTAGTCCTTGATTTACTTTTGGGATGAGTCATTTGTATCCACTGAAAGTTCATATCTGTCCTCATAAGGGAGGCTGTTCATGCAGATCCAGACGCTGTGTGGGTGTTCTTGCTATGTGGTGATGGAGAGGGACGCCTGTATCTCTTTGCAGCACTATAAAATATTGTCACGAAACCCAGTAGGTGGTGTGAAGATCTGTCTGAGCTTCTCTGACAGGCAGCGATTGCTGCTTGTTTCTAGCAAATGCTTTCGAACAACACAAATTAGGAAAGATTGGTTAGACGATAAACATTACATTGACTTTTAAACCCTGTAAACGGAATGGCAATGTGGCTGTAGAGCAGTGGGCAGGAATCTTGTTGATCTAAAACATTAATCATGCTCACCTGTGTTTGACACAGTAAATGGCACATAGTGTACACAGGTGTTGAAACATTTCTTATTAATTTGGCCAACACTTTTATCCCACAAAGCAAAGCACAATTGTACCCATTTATGGGAGCATATGAGTGAAGTAGCTTGCTCAAGGATGTAACTATAGCAGTGTCCGACCTGGCCATTGAACCCACAGCGTTCTAAAGATTTTTCAGGGGGATCATTTCCAGGTTCCTCTTGGTGGTGTGAACATTTTATTTGGGATTTGCTGGCTTAAGGAAGTTAAATTTGCTTCCTCTCCAAACAGTTGCTGTGAATTAGTTCCATTTAAAGGTCCCCAGCTCTGGTGTCAGGAAGAGGAAGTTTGGAAATGCTGAAGGACACAGATCTTTGAAAGGGAGAAGCATTTTGTCTGTGATCTTAACTTGCTTTCCAATTTCTGAGTTAGAGCTGGATTTTCTGTTAATGGCAGATGCCTTTTCCTGTAAATTTTTAATTTGTTCTCATTTATAAGTTACACTTGCATCTATTTTTAGGTCAAAAGAACTTATTTCAGTGCGTTGAGCACAGGCACACTGAAGTCGGTAAAATTCTCAGTTGGAGGGTAGGTTTCTTTGAGATAAATCTAATTCACTCAAGAAAAGCAAAACAATGATGCTTGTCTGGTCTAAAAACAGTTTGTTTTTTTAACAATTTTTAATTACTTCAAAATGAGCAGTATAACCAAACATACTCCTCGATACTTTGTGGTTCTCTACAGTCTCTCCTGGATTGCTGGTGGACCTTTTCAAGTTTTAATTGAGAAACAAAAGTGGCAACAGCAGGAACAGCCTGAGCTCCAGCAGGAGTACTGAAGCTAGACCCTTTCCCCTTAACTAGGGCATTGCATTAAACGGGGTTAGCCTGCTGCTTTGTCCATTACCTTTCAACTCGAGCAGCACTTAGACGACAACTATGGGGAAGTTTCATTTTCACGTTTTACAGAGCTGACCGTTTATGAATTGATCCGCTTGAGCGGGTGAGGTAATGGGAAGACGTTTAGTCTAGTCCGTCTGCCCAGCACTCTACTCCAGCACAGCTCTTGTGGTGACCTGTTAATCTACCTCTGAGCCTTTTATCATTCCCTGAACTCCTTTCTGCTCATGTCATTACTTTCACACTATTGATCGCTCTGCATCTGCTCAACCCACCCCCAGCAAAAAAATCCCAAACTCTGTAGCATTTAAAGCCAAGCAGCATTTTAGACCAGCCCATAATCATGTTGGGAGACAAATCGTGGAGAGGCTTCTAAATCCCGAATGAATTTTGATCATGCTTTTTATGTAATGAGTATCTTTGAGGGATTAGGAGGACTTAACATGCTTTTGCCTTTGCCTTATAAAAAAAATAAATACGGGACAGGCGTGGACCTGTGCAGCTCCATGCAGGCGGGTCTGGGTGATGCAGAAGTGGCATGACCCCTGCCCCCTGGCCCATGCCTGGTGCCTCAGGATCAATGCGGACCGGCGCAAGGCAGCTGCTGTGTGGAGGGATGGAAGCAGTACGTCTTCAACAGCCCTGGGGAACAGACGCCGCACCCCCTGGCTGTCGTGTCCGTCATCCTCCCTGGCGTTTGTTTTACTGACGCAGGAAGAAAGCTCTGCATCTCTAACACCAGCAAGGGAAGCTGTATCTTTTGCTTTGTCTTAATCTACCTTTCACTCTCGCCCCCCATCTTTGAACAAGCCTCTGGATTCTAGAACAGAACTATATTTTATGTAACTTCTGTAGTGTTCTATTCAGGTGTAGAGTTCTGGAACCAATTCACTTGTTTTTATCTCGGTTGAAGTCAATATAGTTCTCAGGACGGAAGAACCATTTGCATTTGGTGGCTTCTGAAGACCAAACACTTCTCCATCTTTGAGTAAAGTAATCCGAGAGGGACAGAAAGGAATTTACAGCCGGCTGCTGTGCCAACCCTCGTTCTTGTGTGCCATGCAACTGCCTTTCTTGAGTCTTGCGTGACCTCTGTTAAATTCAGAACAAAAAGACCACTGTGAGAAAGCTAGGGTTAAATTTTGTTTTGAAATATCTTGGCTGCTGTTATTGCAAAGCTGGAAAGTATAGCTTTAAGGTACAAGATCGGTTCTGGGGTTTCAACCAGTACAGCTTGAATCTTGTGGGGGCCATGAAAAGAGTATTTTTTCCATCATCCCCACTTCATCCTTAATTATAATGGACTGGGATTCCCATTGCAGCAGGATATTATGCAAAACCCCAGCTTTTTAACTGCCTAAATGTCAAAATAACTATGGTACCAATGTCTCCTTTATTCTACAGTTTAATATTGTCAACATGCGCTAGGCTTTATCAAGGGTATGTATGGTTAGTGTTTATAAACAAGATTCATATCCAGGTCATTTTAACGTCACAAACTACTTAATTACACTTATAGGATGGGTTTAAATGGAGACGAACGATACATAATCAATGGGTTGTGATATTCAATATTGTTTATTATAAATATACTTCGTTGTATGTACAGTGTTTAATACAGGAATATATTATGTACAAATTCTGTATACAAGTCTTGTAGTTATGAACAGTTAAGTGTGATCACACCTGTGCCTTCACAATATGAAAAGGTACAGTATACAGTGTTGAAAACAGAAACTGTGAATTATACTTAGGAATACTGAAAAAGTAAAAAATAACGAATATCTTATTCTTGGCATGGAAATGAAGTACAGGAATGGGAATTCGCGCAGTTACGATGTTTGGATTTTAGTTATGCAACAAAGACGCCAAATTATTATCCATTCTGTGTACAACCCGTCACTATAGGTGAACTAGCAGTTTCCACAGCCTATATACAAGTTTGCTCACACCTGAAGAAGGCTCCACGGCCGAAACGTGTTTTCTTTCTTTTTTTCAGCATGGAATAAACCTATTGTTCCTACAGTATATATGTTAGAGGCTTTATGCAGAAACAGACATTTATTTATAGATAGGCTTAGGCTAATCCTACCGGCTAATACTCCGATAATTTCCACGTTATAAAACGTTAAGATCGGCTACTGCCAGCGTTTGTTTTTTTCCCTCAGGAACGATTTAATTCGCTTGGAAGCTGCACGTATACAGTACATGCTACAATTCTTTACTCGCCACCAGACCTTGCTTTCTTTGAAACATGATATTATCAGAAAACACTATTTTAACATTCATTTCAGTATCACTCGCATTCCACGACTATCAAAGAATCATAGAGACCCTGAAATGTATGAACATATCCAAATTATTATTGGCGATACATCCGTTGGTTCTTTGGAAAGCTTCTGAAGTTCTGTTTTTACATTCAGAACCAGTCGTCTTTAAGCTCGCAGAAGCTCATTCCTTGGCCTGACGACATGCAGATTTCGCATAAAGCAACTGTCATCGAAGTGCGCCCTCCTTACCTACACCAGTATGGTTTTCAAGCCCCCTGTGATGGACAAGCAAAAGCCTTTTTATGAGAGTTTAATGACACAAAGCGCCAAAACAATTGCAACGAACAAGACAGCGGTGAATACCACCCCTGCCAGAATTTTGGTGGGGTCGCACGGGGACTTGTTTTCCTCATTGACCGAAATCACCCCGATGGACGACGCCCCGACGCTGATCGTGGACTTCAGCTCGGCCCCGGGGTCCTGCTTCGCTTCCACCATCCAGTGGGCAACGTTGACCTTCATCTCCATCTCCTCCATCATCTCGCCCACCTGGCTGATCTCAGTCTCCAGCTCTTTCAAGTCCACTACGTCGATATTGCTGTCCGCTTCGTACTTCATGTTCTGCGTGCTCATGGCGCGGGCAGCGACGGCGGACGTACTGCCACACATCCCCGTCTGGATGAGGTGTCTCTTGGGGACGTTGAGCGGGAACTCCTGCCCGATTTCCAGCGCCTTCTTCATGTCGACCTCCAGCAGCTCCATGCTTGTTGAAAATATCACCCACAGGCGCTCGTACTCGGCGCGGTCCTCCTTGTTGATCGTCTTATCCTTGAGCAAAGCGGTCAGTTTGTTCCTGTTGGCCACGGCGAGGTCCTGCGCTTTCTTCCGGGTCCTCTTCAGCTCTTCCCGCAGGTTCTGGGAGTCCGAGGTGCCCCCGACAGCGACCACCAGGTGTCTGTAACAGGCGGTCACTTTGTTCAGCGCATCCAATAGCGTTTTGCATTCCTCTTTTCCCATGTTTGTGTGTGCGAGGAACCGTTCCTTCGCCGCAGCGGGTTATGGAAGATTTACGAATGAAGGAAAAGCCGAAAAGGAGATGATTTGCGGGGAGGAGGGGCTGGCGTGCAGTCTCGATTCCCTGTGTTCAGATTCCAGCGCAGATGCGCAGCCATTCACATTCACACAGCGATCTCTCCGCTGCAGATTCCTCTCCATCCATGGCAGCGAGTCCTGTGGTCTGCAGGATGACACGCTTGGCAACAAATGACCCCGCTCTCGCTCCTAAATCCAATCCTGCTGGAAACGAATTGAGCGAGAAGTGGGAAGCACCCCCGCCGCTCTGTTATTTACTGAAAACGTCGTTTGCCGTCGTATTCGCAGCTTTGCAAAACAATGCAACATGACCAAAGAAGCATGTTCCGCTACAGGCGCTTCACCAGCGAGATCCGAACTCCTTTAAAACGCGAGAAGCGCGCTCATATTAACGACAAAAACGCAGAAAATGGTACAAAAAATGGCCAAATGAAGTAACAAAATAGGATGCGTTAAATCCAGTTTAATACAAGACAGAAGTGGGAAAAATAAACGCAGTACAAACCGATTACTAGGTTAAAGAAAGAAAATCGTCAGGTAATGCCATAGAAAGCTGCCTACAAGCAGCCCGTCGTTAACACATTGCTAGCTTGGGAGCTGTCCACTACAGCGGCAGAGCAGCCGAGCTTTAAATACAGCCGAGCGCCCAGTCCAGTCACATGGCGCACACAACAGGAAGCAACCACTCAGGGGCAGGCAGTAGCTTCAGCGCTCACGTCTCGAGTCCGACACAGCCCTCTGCTGATTGGTTGGCTTCTAGCTTTCGGGCCGGAGAGCGGCACACGATTGGCCGGGTTCTGCCCTCACTCAAGATGGAGTCCACTCCCTGTGCCACAACAGACCGGTAGTGCTGACGGTGGACTCGGAATGGTGTTTGTCTGAGTTTTCGTTGAGAAGTTGAGATTTGCAATGTCAGCCTGGCGTGTGTAAATTGGTAAGTCACGTCCATTTCTTAATATTCAGAGGAATCCGGGGTGGTCGCCGTCTTTTTTTCGGGGAAGGTGACTGTCACTTTGCTATAAACCGGTGTTAGGAAACGGATTTGTGCTCCAGGTGTCCTTTAATAAATAACACGCAAGGGGATCGTTAAAATTGTTCTTATTTATTGTATTGTTCACGTATTTGCAGGTCACTGATTTTATCCCGTCCCTGAGTCGGTTGCTGTTTTAAATTGTCATTAGGCGAAGCGACATCACATAAAGTGGAATTAACCGGGTCATCTTTTCTGTTAAAGTGCCGTGTCTTCTGTTATCACGAGTTATCCTTTGGTGGTGGTGGTGGTGGTGGTGAAGGGTTGGTAGCGAATTTCAGAATAAAAGTTTCAATAAAACCTGACCCAGTGACCCCTCCACGTTTACTGGCTTGGGGAACTGGTAAAATAACGGTGCATAACACAAACCTACAAGATGGGGTATGAGTTTGCGGTTTCTGCAGCAGAGGGATCGGAAATGTTTCCGTCGCAGTAAGTGTTGTACATACGGAAATGGTTCTTGAGAACAGTTCTTCTAAAAACTCTGCCTTACCCGGCGACGCACGACCAGACACTGATAAGAATAAATGGTACAGCGGGGACATGCCCTCTGCTGTACCGTACCTCTGACACACATACAGAGCCTGCGCTTTGGACAGGCAGATGTAACCCGCAGACGTTTTAAATTCGTACCAGGATGAATGCGGGTGTTAAAACTATCTAGGGCACGACAGTAAAATAATCCATGGGTTTTGTCTGACTGGGAAACCACATAGGCCTGTGTGATTGTGTTGAGATGTAGGCTGTTTTGTGATAACACGATTCCAAATTTTAGGTTAATGGAAAAGTCTAGTATTGGTAGCAGATTTTGTTTGGTCAGTGTAAATTTTCTTATTTGGAAGGGACCTGGATTTATTCCCAAAAGTAATGAAACAAGCCTTGTATGGAATAAAAAAAGGAGATGATTGAAACACTTCATGTATTATACAACAGTCATTACATTTTGGACACGATGTTCTAAAGCAGCTTTAAGGTGTAAAGCTTCTCTGGAGCTGCCCTTTTAAATTAAAATTAAAATAAAATCAGCCTATGCCATCCTATTACATTTGCTTCTGATCTGTGTATCAAAATAAGTGAGAAAAAAGTTGCTCCTGTGAGATGAAAAGAGAAGTTGAGCTTCCAGTATGAACTGATCTTGCCTCAAAAAACAAAGATGGTTTGATTGAATCCATAGCTGGGTTTTTGGAAGTGAAAGCTCTGTTTAGCTGCCAACAGACAGGTTATGCATCTTCAGGGCAGTGGAAATGTACAGTCAATACTGAGTTACAGTGGCCTGTTCTTTCCACAGGGTAAACAGCTGAAGTATAAAGCATTCCCATGACATATCAAGACTGGAGGCACCTCCACTGCTGACTGCTGTGCTGAGCTCTGGGTTTTATCAGGGTTTGCTTTGCCTTAGAGTCACGTTAGTCTCCAGCTACTGAGCAGTTTCTAACCACTGCAGTTGGGGTTTAAGTACTCCGACTTCTCCTGTTGTGGGCTACAGAACTGAAACTGGCTTGATCCTGGCGTCAGGCTTTTCGATTCTGCGCAAACCAGGTGTATCTGGAGCACAGTGCCTGTTTCCAGGCTTAGCTGTGAGCATGGCTGTGTGGGTACCTCCCGAGGAGCAGATTTCAGCCCCGGAAGAGGCATCAGATGAAGGCAAGGAGGACCTTGCAGCAGTGTAAAACTCCATCGGAGAGCCCTTCAATTAAGTGACAGAAATGTGTGAAGATCATTTACAGTCAGCAGACAGCGCTGGATACGAGCTCTTGATCGCTTAATCAGTCAGTTAGCTGCAGCTTTAAGGAAAGGTGTACAAGGCATGAAAGAGGAAATAAAATGTTCCATTAATGCATTCTTAATTGTCCCTTCAAGAAATGGTGCTGAAGCAGTTGTTGCAGAGGTACTATAGTGTGGTGTGTGGAGGGCAGCACACTGGTAGGTTCACCTCTTCAATACGAGGAATCCTACCCGTTTATTTCTAGATGTAGAGCCGCCTCCCCACCTGTTACACAGCTCTTAACAGGAAGTAGTAGCCATGGCTGATCAGCCTTTGTCTGCTGTGGAAGATCCACATGGTGAATGAAAAATGAGTTTGTATCTAGAGCCTCATTGCACACTGCCCAGCAGAAAGTTTTTTTGAGAGAGACTGAGGTTTCCCTGGTGTATCAGTGCACACGGTGGCTGACTGGCAGTGTCGCCTTACGCCCTCTCCTCTGCATCAGAGAAAGATGAAGGACGGCCTTCGAAGTGGTAACAGCAGCATGGCGGAGCGGGGCTTGTACCAGGGCCAGGGGCTACACAGAGGCCTGTGACTCGCAGACTGAGATCACTGAGGCAGAACGGATCTCCACGGCGCTTGGTTGCAGAGCAGGCTGCAGAGGAAACCGAGAGCCATGCTTCAGGGCTCAGACACCACCTGTGTTCGGTGCTGGTTGAGGTACTGGGAGAGTGTGCCAGTGGGGTAGAAACTGCTCGTTTTCTCACTCGGGCTGAGCCAGTCGTCTGGCCTGCTGCGACTGACAGTTGAGAGCATGCCTGAGTCTGTATTTCACAAACTGCTTTCAAAGCAAAAATGTTCTCATTTAGCCCTCCTTTCAGTATTTGTTTCAAAAGTAAAAGCTGATATGTGGATTCTACAGTACAGCAAGGTAGCGCTGGAGCAGGACAACTGCAAAACACCTACAGGATTATTGGGGTTCTGAGGATGGTTTTCTTGAAGAACCTGAAAAAATAATCATAGGAACTTTGGAAATTCAGAACAGCTTACAAATTATAATTCTTATTTCATCAGCACAGACGTTATGGACAAAACGCAGCTGGTTTTGTCGTTAACCAATTTATTTTCCCAAGATGTATTTTATGGTTTGAAGGCAGCAGGCTACAGTTCTCACTACTGCATTCATGCTTGGCGATAAAATCTCAGTTGACAGTGGCATCACACTGAAGAGGAGAGAGGTGGATCTTGGTCAACACAATTGTGGATTGAAATGCACTGTATGGTTGTGCATTTGATAAATACATTTTGATTGATTGATTGAAAATACAAGCACGCTGCCGCTGTGCTAAAGCACGTGAGGGGATGCATGGTGTCTCAGTGCAGGAACTATGAAAAGGCTGTTTTTGACATTTTTCAAACCTCATCCTTTTTTTCAGACCTTGCTGAAAGCCTTTTCTCTTGCACTGATGTCAAGCCAAGTTTGCAGCACTTTGTGTAGCGGCTGTTCTCTGTCAGTTGGAGTTTCGGGACCTGGTTCCTGGCGTTTGTCGTGTTTGTGAGAAGTGAGAGTTTACCCTGTGTGGCACGTGAAACTCAAGATAGTCTGTGAAACTTTACTGCTATGCTTGTTTATGCTATCTTCTGTTGTCAGCTGTTCCTCAGGAGTTTCGATTGCAAGTACTGCTTTCATATCAGCCTTTATCTATTCTACCATTCTCTGTGTCTTAAAGGATTAAATTAGCCTAAGTGATACTCAGTTATTTTGTCCTTTGTTCAAAGAGTAAAGTTCTTGCAGCTCCTTTTCCTGCCTCTGTGACTACTGCTGACACACACAAGACACTCCACAGCTGACACACACACAAGTCACCTTGAGTTTTTATGTTTTAGGTGGTGTCTCATTATTCCCCTCTCAGGGAAGACAATCTTCTTCCTTCCAGGCTGGTCTTCACTTTTAAGTAGGTCTACTCACTGACCTTCCTCTAGGTCTTCATTAGTCACCAGGCTCTGGAGTACTTAACGAGATGAACTCTGTGTCACCCACACTTAATGGTCACTAAAATAATCACTCCAGCTCAAGCCTTTCCTCTTGCTCTTGCGCTTCACCGAGCACTAGGTCTTCATTAACAGCCACTAGCTGTCCGGATTGTTACTGACTCTCCCTGTCTTACCCTGTTTGGCCAGGAATGCATCTCTGTTATCAACATGTATGTCCCAGACACAGACGCAGCTGGTTTTGTCGTTCTCTCTCGCTCTCTGAGCTCTCCTAAGAGCTCATTACTTGCACCCGGGCCCAAGTATGGGTTGAGCAGGCCCTGCCCATCATCCTGGTTCAGCTGGCCAACCCTGCTCCTCGACACTGCATTTCAGTCCCCTTGAGCCTGGCAGTGTGCTCTCAGTCATCTTGTCTATCCAGCGCCTGTGAGGCCCCTCAGTACAGCCTGAGTCCCACAGCTCCCCACTTTCCCTCCTTCCAGGCTGGAGTCTGGACGCAGCCTGAAAACCCTTTCCTCCTAGCTGTCCTTCTAAGCCTCTTAATTTGCCCGAAGAAGGGGGTTGATTCCTCACAACGTCGTTAATTCCTTCCTCACGAAGCCACCTTTCACTACTCATCCTGTACTTCCTGTGTCCTGCAAAGCCTTTTGGAGCAAAAGCAGGTGTTGACCCGGAGGCCCTGCTCACAGTCCCTCAGTGGGATAAGCTGGGAAGGTGCTATTTCGAGCAGCATTCGAAGAAAAAAAAACAGTGAGTTCAGCCTTGGCCTCAGCTTCTGATGGCATTCTGCTCATTGTAGTATTAAAATGAGCAAAGTTTCAGGTTTAGGCAGGCTCAGTAACAGGTCTCTCCTGTCAGCCTTGCAAATGGAAGTTCTCTCGCTGTGATGCACCTCTGCTGGACCCAGTGCACAAGAACAGGGCCTGCACTGGCTGAGGCTGCACAGAGATCAGTGACTCACCTGGAAGACACGCAAGCTGAGATCAGTGAGACTGAACAGACCTCAACGGCGCTTCTTTACTCCCTCATACTTTTTATTCACGTGTAAATCTGTATTCGTACCTTTTATATTATATTCCAGATGATGCTAAGAAACGACACTGTTTCTCCAACTTTTCTTGAAGTTGACAAGTAATGACGTGCAACACACATTTGCTTCCCCATGTGTGCCTTTCTAATGCATTCCCAAAGCCTCGATGCAGCAGTATAAAAATCAGACACATGTCAGAACTATCAATAGCACCAGCACTCAGTGCTTGTGTAGCAGGTGTAGCAAATACCAGCCTTTTGCCATTTGACGAATCCTTGTGGTGTTTCACTGATATTCTTCCCCATTCCATTTCCTGTCAGTGTGTCTTGAGAACTCGGTTATGCTTTGTAGGCAGTTAGCCTGGGAACATACTGTCTACTAGAAGAGACAGTGTCATTTATGGGGATGCGTAACAAATACCAGCACTACACCTGTGACCACAATCCAAACTCCTTAATGCCCTAAAGGAGAGTGTGCCATTAAGACATGATGTACCGCGGTAGCCACAAAGAGCCAGAAGAGGAGGAAAGAGTTTCGAATACACAAAATCACTGAACTCTAAACACCGGAGTCTATTATTCCTGATGGGAAGGGACATCCAGCACAGCAGCCCTTGTTAATAATTGAAGGCGGACTGTAGATTGCTTGTGGATCATTGCCTCTGGCTCATCAGCCGCTGGATGGGCCGGATGTTCTTGGAGCAGCTGGAAATGTTCTAACTGACGATACACCGCAGTCGTGAGTGCAGTGGTGAGACACAGGCACTGCTCAGCGGTTACGGCGATATGGCACTTTGCCCAGGGGCTGAGGGAAAGCACATGTGTGATGTGTGGCCTTGATCATGTGGAGCCGTGTCTAAACTGATTTATGATTTTTCCCTTTTACTTCTTTTTTTCCCCTCCCAAAATGTTTCACATTTCAAAAGAGCAGCACTAATCTACTTGGAATTTTTTCAAGATGTCCTCCCCTCAGGCTAGATAACAGCTTGAGTTTATGTGCATCCCTGCCTTTTCACTTCAAGTCCAGTAACTTGAGACTTCTGTGCACTGCCCAGATCTCTTTGGAGCAGCACCAGCAAGTGAGTAAAAATCTTACATGTTCGTATCATTCCTCCTGGCGTCTTGCTATGTACTGTATCTGTGTCCCTGTTGTTGAAACCTCGGCACTAACGCACATTCAGGCATGGACTGAACAGCTGATGGACTCTGCTTTCTTTTTAAAAGACATTGGTCCCTTTCTTTTTGAAAAAAAAAACTGGAGCGTGACTAGTTCCTGTTTTTTGCACTATTATGTTTGGTAACAGTAGTGTCATCGTTTTCACAAGTTCAGAGTTTTGCTTTCTTTGTAAGGGTCATTGCAAAGAATAGGTCTTTTGACTTGAATAATGCATAGCATGCCCAACCGTCCTGAGTTTAAGAGGTTTTAGCTTCTATTCTAAAATTATGCAGTGCTAGCACAAAAGCAAAACCGTTCAGAGGTGGTATTAAATGTCATTATTTCCTGTAGCACGGAATTATTGATTCACAGCTGTTGGCTTTTCAAAAGTTCTACATCAGCATTTCATACAGGGGTAATTAAACACTGCCAAGAACTGCACTTAGTGTTGCTTTTAATATGAAGAAGCACTGAGCTTGAAGGCGAGAAGTGCTGGTCATTTTTAAGAATCTTACGTAAAAGGTAAAAATTAAGTAAACATTTTGTATCGCTTGCTGCACAATCGCTTGCTTGTGTCCTGTCCAGGTGTAGCTCACCTTCACCCACAGCTTGCTGGGATAGACTTCGGCTTTGCTGCGACCTTGAGTTGGACAGATTAGAAATTGGGTGAGAAAATGGATGGGTGGTTAAGGAAGCAGGACTGGTCCTGCAGGCAGTGAGTGGAAGCCGGCTGTGTACACCTGTCTAATAGGCTTTTCTCTGAGGACTTTCTTTAAGGTCGGGGTCACTGCTGAGGGACCTAGCACTGAAAAGCCCGCAGTGGTGGCGTCACATCTCGCTGGGGTTGTTTTTTCTTTGCCAGGTCAGGGTTCTGCACCTAGCACCCTTCTGCATCAGAAGAATTAGCCTTGGTTTTTTGTGCGTTCTTTCAAGAGGTATTAATTCAATCCGATGTAGAGACTGCGAGACGTTGTTTTAAACGTGCCACCCCAAACACCCCCGTACGAGGACCGGTCGGAGTCTCCTGGCGCACAGGGCTGAGAGAGAGAGCTCCGTTGCCAGTCTCGCCTTTCTACTGCACTTCATTACGAGAAGAGGAGCCACAACTTTTAACACAGAAGGTCCTGCAGCTGACCTTTTGACCTTTCATCACATGGGCACCCTGTTTTGAAATGATCTGACCCCACTAAGGCACATTGGTAATGATGTCAACGCTTGTCTGAGAAATCCCAGGGGTACAATTCTCATTTAGTGTTTGGGCTGTATCTAGTGATTTTTCTCTCTCATGCAAGTTTGAACTTTGGAGTATTTTGCCAAAATCCGAGTTGGCATGAAATCTGTTATTTAGTACAAACCAGGCGTGATCAATGCATTTCGCGTAGACAGGATATTGCCCCTGCTTGATCCAGTGGAGGCAGTGGAGCCCAAGGCCTGTTGCTGAGTGTTTCTTTATCTCCCTTTGCTCCAGAAGGATGCTCTCTATTGCTTGGCTGAACATCGGTTCTTACATACTCATTTGAAAATGTAGGAGTTGGCAGGCTAACCTGTCAGATGGCTGCATAAAGTTGACCACTATATTATCTGGAAAGAGAGAGAACGCAGCCAGTTCCAGTAAGGTAAAGCTTAGAACAGTTGAACTTTCTTCCTTGCAGCAGGAATGATGCAGCTCGGGGTGCCAGTCAGGTTATTGTTACAGGAATGCCTCATGCACGGGAGGTATGTAAGTCTGTGACCCTCTGACATCTGTTAGATGAATTTCAGAATATAGAGATGATTGTATCCGGGCTGAAAATTCCATACTGTCAAACTAACTAAAGTACCAAATGAGCATAATGCAAATACAAATTTCCTGATGGAAACCTTGAATAATATAGGAAAAGCATGGTCACATTGAGCAATTGGCAGGGACCAACCATTGATAGCTTCTCTGGATACTGACAGTAGCCAGTCCTGGAAAAGGAACATGTAACTGCATTGGTTGGGAACACAAGCTGCGTGTTGCACATGTGGGATCTGACAGTCTCCCTCCAGAAGAATAGTATTATGGATAGACTAGACAATATACGTAGAGACTTCAGTTATTAGGTCAGTACATGTCAAATCTTCTAAAATGTCTGACGACAATAAAGATAATTGGAGAGATGGCCACAACCCGTTGCAGAAAACCTGTCTTTTGAAGAACATATTGGATAGTGGGAAACAGGAAGCAAGGAGCATAATGTTTCCTGGTCTGTGGAGAGGAATCTTTTCTCATAATCCTTGAGGGGATGTACAGATAGGATATTTTGTATACTTTAGAATGTTGCACAAGCATTGCACTAAGGTTGTACAATTTAGTCACTCTTTGCACAAAAACAATGTATGGTTTTGTAAGAAGACCAGAAGTTTAAATAACTCTTCACGTAGAAGCAATGTGAGGCTACTCTTCCTCAGCTGTGAATGATCTGTTCCTCGTAATTCCCTGTTTTCCAGTTAATGTGCTCAGCTGAGAGGCAGCTGGCTACAGCACCGAGTAGCATAAATACATGAACAAAACACACTTTTGTTTTGCTGGGTTTTGGATCGGAGACGTTGACATGAAGAAGTAGCTAAATCCACACAATCCAAGACTGTTTTCTAAATCCATGTGCCAGGGTCTGTCCTCCAGTTCAACACAAGGCTTAACTGCAGAACATGCCTCCGTGTCGACTTTGTATTTTAAATAGTCAGAGAATAGTAGTATTTTTTAAAATACCTGTGGTTGTGAAGATTTGCTTCTGTTTTAATCCTTATTTTACATTATAGAATGATCCGTTTTTTCAGTTATGTAGCCACCTGTTAGGAATCTCCAGTTTTGTTTTTTTGTGGCCTCAAACCTGCAACCGCACACAGGAGAGAATGAGCAAGTGCAGACATGCTCCTCCAACCCGCCCTCCTTCAAGCCCCTTGTAATTGAACATGTCACTTCCTCCACCTCAGGCCTGCAGGTGAAAGGTCACAAGCCCACTGTGCTGCAGAGACATTGGACCTTGTGTCAGCTGGGCACAAGACCCGGGTTCAAATGCACTCTTGAGTCTTAGACCGCAACCTGTGTTTAAGTGAGCTCCTTTACCAGTTGACCCCTTCTTCAACAGTTCTTTCACACAGCATGTGAAGTGTTCGGAAACGGTTTCAAGCACGAATCTGGAGAGTGAGTTTCCCAGTGGCACGTCTCACGACTGAGCCCCGAACGTTTCTGACACGCAGTTAAATGCTGTCAGTTAAATGACAGAAATGTTGCAGAACTCCATTCCTGTCTGATGAAAAGATCCCGTCGTTTCCTTTTCATCTGAGCTATTGTATTCTCCTTTGAGCTAATCAGTGGCTTAATGACACCCATGTGATGAATTGCAGCCAGTCGGGGGTAACATGTGCCTTTAGCCAGTTAGAGTAACTGCATGCTCATAGGTAACGGTTTATCCACTTCTGTTACTCAAATTCAGACGTGCAAAATTCTCTCTCTCGGACATCTGTCTTACAGGATGATTGTTAAAGACCTACAGAGACATTAACAGTGTCAGGAGGGAAGGGTGAAGGTCTTTGCTGCAGACGTGAACGGGTGCTATTGTTGAAGTTCTTTTGTCTCTTTACCTGCACAGGTGCGCCCGTCGGAGTTCCATATGGCTGTGTATGATGAGGACATCCTGAAGAACCCTTTTTACCTGGCACTGGAAAAGCAGCGCCCAGAGCTGTGCAGCAGAGTCGCGGAAGCCCATGGTGTTGTAAGTGTCGTTTTACACTGGTCTCTCCTGCAAGAACCTGCTACTCTGCACCTCACTTGCTGGTTGACTGGCAAACAGAAACAGAAACGGGTACATCCGCCTCTAAAGCATGTCTGACGTCCCGCAGATGGCAACAGCCCTCCCTAAGGAGTTCCGCTTTATCACACACAGGTTTTCGTACCCACTGTGCACCTGGAGCTGTGAGGGAGCAGTGCTAAGCACTGTGCCATAAAGTACAATACAAAATCATTTTTACGTAACACCCTTCGTGTTAAGGCTGCACAGCATTAAAAACACAGTTACCTGCAGGTTAAGTTAGTAAAACTACAACATGCATAAATAGAGATTTCCTGTTTCGACTTGAAGGCATGTAGTGCTGTTTTCCCCGAAACTGTTAGAAAAGTCCACAGTAGAGAAGCACAGCAGCGGTTGTACACTACGTCAGTGCCTTGGAGCAACCAAGAAGCATGGATCGTGTGATGTCAGGGAGGGACTGCAGTGTCTGGAATAAGTAGCCGGAGGGAAAGATAAGCCTCAGGCCATGTAGGAAAAATAGTGGCTCCTTCTAACACCAGAGAAAGAAGTAACAATAAGGCAACCTGCCTGAGATGTGTTGCTTGAGGGCTGATTAATGAGCTCTTAACTCGTCATTAAACCCACAGGTGACAATCATGGCGCTCGGCAGGGTGCTCGGCCCAAGCAAACCTAACCTTTATCAAAACAACATGCTCTTACAGCACAGACTGCTCGCCTAATTAACGTGCAGCAGGCTGAAAGGGCTCCCGATGGCGAATTGATTGAGATTTTCTTTTTTTAGGTTCCATTTCTGTCTCGTGCGCACTTGAAAACCGCGTCATTTGCTGTTCACTTGCATTAGAGCCCTCACCTGCTTTAACTGCGGCACCCTTGTGTCGTTATAAAGCAAGCATTGTGCAGGTGGCTCCGTGGACAGAAACTCATTCTGGTTGTGAATGAGCATTATGAAAAGCACGTCCATTTTCCAAGTGCGAAAGAGTTCAAGAACACATTCTACCTTTTCAAGCCTCAGCCTTTTGTTTCTGGAGTGCCTGAAATTTTGCAGCTCTGCTTACATTTTTAAAACCTGTTAGAGCACTAAAGCTGTACTTTGCTTGTTTCAATGTAGTACTAAGCTTTCTCAAAGTCTGCCTTAGGGTTACTGTATGAATTAAAGAGTGTACTGGGATTACTGGGGCTGGGTCATTTGGTGGTGAAATGGCCGAGGTGCTGGACATTGGCGTGGAATGTCTAGATTTCAGTTCTCTCCCCCTTCTCAGAAACTGCGGGATTTGGTCCCTGCTGGAGCTGCGTTAAAAACAATTTCTCCATTATGTTCCTTATTTCTGAAAATGTTTCCTGGACAGGAGTGGCATGATGAGCGATTAAAATGGATGTTTCTGTATTCAGTCATCAGAACCTGAGAAGAAATGAAGGGAACCGCTTCACCTGTAAAGGGACTTAACGGTAGAGTTCTTTTGAAGGCCCCGATGGGCACGTGTATTTTGTAAATGTATACCTACGCGGTCTGGAATAGCCAGACTTGCTTTTAAGACTCAGCTCTTGAAGATCCCAAGTGGCTTGACTGGAATGGGTGTGTGACATCAAGCCTGGGTCATGTTGCTTGCCCTGGGTAACTGGGTCCCCAGCTGGGGCAGTTGCAGTAGGGATGGGATTAGTCAGCCTGGGTTCTCCCTGTGAAACAGTGATGCCTGTGACTCTGTGGGTTCGTGCCGGCTTGTCTCACAGCGACATCTGTGAGAGAAGCATCACTCATCCAGTCATGCCCTCTCCTCTCGTAACGCACTGTTTCTTTTAATCATTTGATTTAGGAAATTTCGAATTTTAGCAAGACCAACAAAGGCTAAGAAACAATAACACAAAATACATGAAAACACATTTAAAAAAAGAACAGCCACCCAAATGTACAAAAAACTGAAACTTGCTTATTTCCTTGGTTTTAGACTAATGGAGTCAAAGTGTGACCTTGTATAGTATGATCTGGTGTCTAACATTAATAGAGTGCCAGTGAATATTGCTCAAACCCGAACCTCAGCAGGAATTTCAATATTGAGGTCTTTCCACCCAGCATCTTTCAGGTGAGACACTGCTGAGCTGGAATGTGCAAAAGTACAGGATCCCTGATGAATGGGGCCGGGGGAGCTGGGGAAGCAGCATGTCTGTTCCTGCCATCGCTGCAGACCTGCAGGGCACCTGGAAAATCTTAGGAGTCGCTATGGTGATGGCAGTGGAAAAGCCCCCAGCCAGCTAATCCCACCCTACGCAGGGGCTCGCTGCCAGCTGTGCACCCCCGTCTGGGTAATGGTGACCGAGAGATGATCCGGGCTTGACCGGTGACATCTCTTCTAAATACGTTTTCCTTCCTGTAGGAATGTGATGGCAATGCTATGAGATGAGTGTACCGGAAGCCACAGAAAGATGTAAAACAAAGCCTCCGGAACTGTGTGGGTTTTGGGAGAGGATCTCAGAACCCAGCTGCCTCCAGAAATCTAGGACAAGCATCCAGTTCCAGTGCTGTAATCCAGCTAGAATTTTAGTTGGTGGCTTTTTATCCTTTGTTGTAATTCTTAGTTCTAGCAAGAGGCCGTTTTGATTTAGCAGGTTGCTTGACCTTCTTGATGTTAATCTGCCTGACTCAAAAAAAAAAGAAGAAAAAACCAGCGTACATGTCCAAAGAATAACAAGAAGCTTTGTTTCAGTATATTATAATGGAAGCGGAATTATGAACGAGTGCATTCTGTCGTTTAAAATGTCCCTAATCTGCTGTTTCCTCCGTTTCCCTCTTTTGTCTTTTAATGCAAGTGGTTGAAAGAGAAGAGAAACCGCGCTCCTCATCTCAGATCAGTGGTCTGACTTCTCTCTGTGGTATTCCCCTGCTCTGAATAGCTCCTCTGTTTGCCACATGCTGTAGTGTAGTGTGAAGATGTATAATCACAGCTGGAGAGCCTTGGGGATTTCAGAGGTGAATCCCCATTTGACCCCACCGGTATCGCCAGGAGGTGACGTCAGTGTGATCTGCGTGGGTTAGAGCAATACTCCATGGGGCTCATAATAATAATAAAAATAATTGCTTACACTTATATGGCGCTTTTCTGGACACTCCACTCAAAGCGCTTTACAGGTAATGGGGACCCCCCTCCACCACCACCAGTGTGCAGCCCCACCTGGATGATGGAACCGCAGCCATAGTGCGCCAGTCTGCTCCCCACACACCAGCTCTCAGTGGGGAGGAGAGCAGAGTAATGAAGCCAATTTATAGAAGGGGATTATTAGGAGGCCATGATTGGTAAGGGCCAATGGAAAATTTGGCCAGGACGCAGGGGTCACACCCCTACTCTTTTCGAGAGACGCCCTGGGATTTTTAATGACCACAGAGAGTCAGGACCTCAGTTTTACATCTCATCCAAAGGACGGTGCCCGTTTACTGTATAATGTCCCCATCACTATACTGGGGCATTAGGACCCACATGGACCGCAGGGTGAGCGCCCCCTGCTGGCCCCACTAACACCTCTTCCAGCAGCAACCTTAGTTTTTCCCAGGAGTCTCTCATCCAGGTACTGGCCAGGCTCACACCTGCTGAGCTCCGGTGGGCTGCCAGCTGTGAGTTGCAGGGTGATATGGCTGCTGGCTATGGGAAACTTGCAGGGCCTGTGGGAAGTTGTCCTCATGTATGGTGGGCTGAAGGATATTGTGCGGGGAGGCTGGAGACTGGGGAGCAGATCTCTCCTTCAAAGGGGAGCGCTGCTTTAATCTCCACCCGCTGGCTTGACCTCCGCCTCCATGTGATCGCTCTCCTCTGTGCACTGCGCTGAAACTGGCTTTGTCCTCTGCTGAGGGGCTAATTGCCTCGGTACACAGTTTAGTTATGGCTGGTTTGTGTCCAGATTTAGTTTTGTTGATTCCTTAGCTAGTTTCCATAGTGCCACAATCTGTTTATTCCATCTGAAATTGACTCTGATTGGGCCTAATTCAATTTTGCTTCATCCCTGTCGGCTGAGGCACAAGAATCCAGTCACTGTGCCTGACTGGGGCTTCCTCAGCCTTCAGCCTCTTTCCGTGAGAGGCTCAGTCTCTAAAACTGGCCCTCAGGTCCTCCAAGTTACTTCATTAAAGCACATACGGTTGGCCGGACCCAACGTAAAATCCTTAACGCTTACCTGGGCCTCCACCAGTTACTTCGGAGTGCAGATCGGAACCTTCTGGTGTTTAGAATACCCTTCTTTTTTTTTTTTTAAAGAGCCAAGGTGCTGAGCTAGAGACTCGCAGACCCCATTTGCTTTTCTGTTTTGACGAGTCGGAGTCTGGATCGTCCTGTGCTTGCTTTGGGGGTGAAGGGGGCTCCGTGTCCTGTAGCGCTCGGTGGGCTGTGTGCTGTGCGGCACCTGAAGCCAGCAAATGCAGCCAGTCTCCTAGCTCTGCACTGGCACTGGGAGCTCGAACCCTCTACTCCTGGTCCTGTGCTGCCTCAGTCTTCTCTGCTTCCCATCCCTGCTCAGTTCTCCATTACAGAGCTGCAGGCAGTGGCAGTGAGACAGGGGAATTTCCCAGGAGTGACACAGGAGCTGATCGGGGACCCCTGAATCAGCAGACGGCACACTGACCCCTGGGCTCCCCCTCACCCTGTCTGCCTGTGCTTCCCGCTAGGTCCTGGTGCCGTGCTGCGGAAGTCTGCCTGCCAGAAGCTATGACCCGGCCCTGTTTGAGAGCTACATCCTGCTGCCTGTGGAGGGAGGCTACCGGACTCTCAGCGGAAAGGTACCGTGAGCCAGTGGGGTCAGAAGTGCTCTCTGTGTGACTGATCTGCGTTTTTCCTGCAATAGTTTGAAAAACTCTGCCACAGATGACCATAATGCAGGTTTTTCTCCATGTCATAGCAGTGAAAAATACAGAAACAGGATGCGGCTTATTTAACTGGAAAGCAATCCTGTTTGCATTTGATCCATCCAGCTCCTAATCTTTTATTTAAAAGCCTTTCCCTGCTGTGTACTGTCTGAAATGGTTTCCCAGTTCCTGTCCCTGGTGGCCATATACTGTACGGTCATAGTTTTGCATTTAACCAGAACGCCTAAAATGGACAAGTGCATTAATTTTACATGCATGCACATGACACAATTTCAAGGGGATAAACATCTGCTATAAACAAAGACCTGTAATGGTGTCTGAGATTTGAGTTTGCAGTGGCAATAATATGTTGTGTATCATCATTCTCTGAAAAAAGGATAACTGTTTTTTTTCAAAGACCATACAGTAACTTGTAAAAAGTAAACATGATATGTTGTAAATTCCCAGGACTGGCTGGGAAAATCCTAAGAAAATTTACCAATTTGAAACATTTTTTTAAAAGAAGAGATGATTATTCAACTTAAACTTAAAACGGAATGTTTGTCTTTACTTTGCAGTACTTCTTTTGTTCTTTAACTCCACTTGTTCTGCAGAGATGATGTTTTAAATATTTTATTACTGCTGGATGATTTACTTTGGCGTGTACAGTACACGCTTATCTCTCAACCTTCCACTTTAAATAATGGCTTTTCGTTAGTGTTTAATGAAGTAATTACTTGAAAGTGCCCATTACCTTCACTGTAAAGTCTTTGTGGTGTGCTTTTTTAATTTTCAACATTTCTATGGTGTCTTATCAGTGCATCACTTATTATTGCACGTCAGTTTATTTTGGTTGCCTCAAATTGTACACACTGGTCAAATTGTTAGGAGGTTCCAGTCAAATGTCCAGACTCTTTCAGCTGTACATGTACTTGACATGAAGAGCCAGCTCAAGGCAGGCCTGCTTTCCTGGATGGGATTTGCATATGAATTTTTCAAAACCTTATGGAATACTGTACATGGCAAAGTCTGGTCGAGCTGTTGGTGCAGCTCTCTCGTATCATTTGCTATGGGCTCCTAATATTTGACCAATAAGTGTAGAACTTCTGCAGTTTACAGGATACCCTACACCTTTGGTTGGTAAAGTATGGAATGGTGAGCGTTATTATTTTAAGTATCCACTTGCTTTGACTTATTTTTGCCTTTAATTCATAAAAAAAATAAAAACATTGCAAATAGATATTTTTGTGGATTCTTGCAGAATTCAAAAATACTTTTCTAGCACATTTTTGTCTCTATTTTGAAAAAGGGAAATACGTGCATATATAAGACACAGAAAAAAGGGTACTAAACTATTTAAAGATTCTGAAATTACCACTTAATCTGTCTTCCTTTATTCAATATGGTGCCCTTTGCAACTACTTACTACACAGACCTTTACATAGCAGAGTAGAACAGGTTTATAAAAGGGTATAAAATAAAAGAGCCAGGAAAATCAATTATGATATAAAAAAGAAAGAATTGAAGTAAGATTCAATATATACTTTAAATTATACACAACATACTCACAGAGCAGTGTGGCCTAGATTAAGTTTTCCAGCCCCTTACGGCCTAACTGGTGAATCTGATGGTGGGGTTTTTGTTGTGTTTGTTGGTAGCCTGCCAATTATGATTGTCAGGAGGGTACCGGTTTTGTTTGTGATCAACTTTTTTTTTAAATATTAAAAAAAATGGAACATTTACAAGTCTTAGGAGTCTTGTGAAACCAGATCAGCAGCTGGGCTCAGGAAGGCAGAGGGACCAGCAATGTCCTAAAGTCTCCGAGATGTTTCCCGGAGAAGGTGTTTGAGTTGATCTCATCCGAACAGGCCCCTGGAACATCGCGCTGTTGGATGATGTCATAGGTGTGCTGGCGGGGCACTGCTGTAGACTCATGAGTGGCCGCGATCGCTTGCCTTTCAGGAGGTGGTCATTCAGGACAGCCTGATCCAGCTGGGAGCTGGCTTCAACACACTGTCCACTGTTCCTGTTCTGTTCGAGGAGACCTTCTACAATGAAAAAGAGCAGAGCTACAGCATCCTGTGCATTGCTCGCCCTGTAGAAACCGCCCATAGCCCAGGTACTCCTCCGAGTCTAAAGAGCGCTGTGTCTTGTGTGTGACTGTGTTATTTAGCATGATTCAGGCCTGCTGAAATACTTCGCTTACTGTAAGGGGGAAATACAGTTTCATGCAGCCCTGCCTATAGGGATGTCTTTATGTCTAGACTGGCTATCCCATTCTTGCTGTATTATAAAATATGTACTGGTTCTTTTCAGAATGCCTTGCCATCGCTGGGGTTCAGTTCCAGGCCCAGGGTGCATGTGCATGGAGTTTGTGTGTTCTCCCCTTGTCTTTTAGAAATCATTGGTTCAATCAATCTGATTATTCTTTTCCTTATTGTTTCTGCGTCCCTCTCGCTCGCTCTCTCCCCCAGTGCAAATAGTCGCTCCGACAGCTCCGTACTGTTTGAAAAACGTGGAGGACGTCAAGGAGTTCTTGGGTCGGGATGCAGAAAAGCTGGACAAGTTCGTCGCCGCTTTTCGGAATACTTTCAAGGAGCACGAAAGGAAAGGGCTTCGCCACCAAATAGTAAGTTTTAATCGAAAAGATCAACCTCGCGTGCGCAGGTAAAAGGCTTCTAGAATGATGGATGTTTCTAAAAATCTAGAGCTGAGAGCCCGGTGAATTGTGAAGCTCTTCTTGGGAGCAGTCTATCTTTATTCTAAAAGGACCCTTTCTGAAAGGACACCTGCCAACCTGCTGTTAACATGATTATTTCAATAATAAAAAAACAGCTCATCAAAACACCTCTTAGCTTTCAATTGAAAGCGTCTGTCATTCAGAGCTGTGGTGAATAATCATGTTCCTGTTGTCCTGCTCACCCCTGCTCCTGCTGGGGTGCTGTGAAGCAAGCTAGCATTGACATGGCAGCCTGCCACGCCCCTTCTTTCCTGCACAGTGGTGCCGGTTGTCATGGAGATGTAATCAGACGGGAAGTTTGATTCACCTGTGTGCTGTGACTATCTGGCTGTGTCAGTCAGGTGAATCAGGCTATTTAAGGGCAGGTCTGACAGCACTGTAATATATTGTGTAGTGATTATGAAAGAGTTATCGTGGTATTTCTTAGCCTCATTCAAATCAAATGTTGCCCAAATTTGATTCTTATTTATACAGTTTTGTTTCGTATGGATGAGAAGAAACCAAGCTTGACATTTTGCAGTCTTTAATTCAGATTGATCAGATTCTTCAATAACTTGCAACTCGATGCAAGCCCATACTGTACATGACTAGGTATGGCGGCTCATTTTGGTGTCTAATCCATTGTATTTGCCAACCAAATTTAAATTAGCTTATTGTCAGGTGTTTCTCATCATTAATATAATTTGTTCCTCTCTAATCATCTGTGAAGCTAAAAGGCTAATTTTTATATTCTCAAAGGTTTTTCAGATTTGTAAGTATGTTTGTATATAAGGAAACTGCTCTCCTCCTCCGCTGCAGAGCCAGAGAGAAAGTGACAGTATAGACCAGTCAGTCACATACAGTATGTTTTTGGGAGGAAGGAGGAAACCTGAGTGCGCAGAAAACACCCAAGCAGATGCTTGATGAATGTGCAGCTTTCACTCAGACGCTTGAAGCTGAAATCAAACCCAGCATCCTGGAGCTGTGAGGCAGGTGCTAGGCTGTGCAGCAAAGTGTTCCCTAGAAATGAAAGACCTGGGAACAGAACAGGCAGCTGCACGTAGACACGGATATCCTTGAGGCCTGGAGTTTGGTTTATGTTAGTACCTTTCCTTCATTTGTCCCACACTGATGTCCTCAGATTACCCAGATCTACAGGCGCACAGTTCAGGTGCGTGAGGGCCTCTGTCTAGCAGGTTGGACGTGTCTCTCTAAATCACCAAAAGCTTAGGCTCTGGAAAAAGTGTTGAAGTGGTCCAATTAAGCTTCTATCCAATTAGATGATTAAAAATTAAAAGCTTAGGCCTGTGGGAGATTCAACTACTGGTATAACCTGATGTGTCTACACTCTCGCCAAAACTCTTCATCTGCAGCAGAAGGGAAAGGCTTTATCCCAGCAGAGTCGCATGTCCTTCTGCTGTGTGGAGGAAAACTGAGTTTCACACCTCTGGTGTGAAGGACTTAATTGATGTTATGTTGTTTGTTTTTTAGCCTAAACAATTGTTCACATTAAAGTGATTGCATTAAGCTAATTACAGGAGCTGCCTTTTATCAATTAAAACATTTTGCACTCTTCGCTTTCAAGTCGCAACTGAAGAAGCCGTGCCAATTGAACATGAATAATTGCTCCTAGCACATGTCTGGCTGAGGGCCCGGCGCTGTGCCAGGAGAGGACAGATTAACTGTCGTTGGTGTGGAAAACATACCATGAGGAGCCCCCTGATTTTCTTTAAAAAAAAGGAAGATTATTATATTTTTTCACAGAACAGGACCCTCTGTTTCAACATTTGCATGACCCCTCAGAGCACCTCAGAACTCTCAGAATCCAGCTGCTCTGATTTTAGCCTAAACTGAAATGTGTGAGTATTTCTGAAGACACTGCTGCTGACCCTTAAGGGTCTGAGCACTTTGCTCCTGACCTGTTGCCCCAGACGCACCCACACGTCGTTTTGAGCTGTTCGGACTCTGGTCGTCTTTCACTTCCCAGCGTGAGGCTCTGTTTCTGTTCTGTTGCTCCAAGACGGTGTAATAACTCCCATATCAGATCATACAACTCGGCACTTTCCAGATCTTATCTTAAAACTCTGTCTTATATTCTAGCTTTTAAGTTGTTTGCCGTTTTAATTTGTGTCTCTTTTTGTATGCTTGCGTTATTGTCAGATTGTCAAATAAATGATTCATTAGTTGTTATTATACATCCTTAATTGTCCCAATTATCCCCTTATTGGGACTAATTGAACAGTCTCTTCCCTTGGTTTTAAGCACTTCATGATTTATAGATGGCTACGAAATTATCTCAGCCTCAGCCTGGAATGTTGCCTTACTACTGCAAGGTATGAAAATATCACATTTGCCCCCATGAACACATCGTTAGAGCCGTTAAATCATGGAGAACTCAGGAAACAAGGCAGAAGAAGCCTGCAGCTTCTTGGAGCTGGTGCTTAACAGCCCTGCTCTAATTACCGAGCAGTACAGTATATCTGGTTCTCCTGATCCCTGTGCATGAGGGCTCTGTGCTTTGAGGGGAATCCGCTTAGTAAGTGAAATAATTATTTGCCTAATTAAAAAAAAACTAACCGTCGTTAAGCAGTTGGTAATTTAAAGGTCCTTAAGGATATGGAAAACTTTAGAGGGGGGTTAAGTGATGCCTTTACCCTGTTTTACTTACTCTTTTTACAGTTTTTAAAAAATCTGTAGAACTTTGACTTGGTCTTTCTATAGTTTCCAGGCTAGGAGAACCCTGCTTTTATCGCAGGTTCAGTTCAGTGAGCAGTTCTTGAAAAATGGTTCTTCAGTGTTTTTGATGCAAACTGAGGTGTAATTTGTGCGCCTGCTTTCTTAAAATTCAGGATTCTGTGAACGCACTTTACACAAGATGTCTTCAATGCTTGCTCAGAGACTCACGACTAGTAAGTCCCTTTCAAAAAAATTTTTTTTAATCCTGCATCGTTCTGTGTGCCGATTCGGGTTCTGCTGGGTTTCCCTGACTCCTGTCGTGTGTTTTTGCATGTGCAGAAGGTACTGTCCAAGCAGGAGCTCCAGATGACTCTTCTCAAGCAAGCAGTGGAGGTGAGGCCGGGAAGAGAGTGTGTGAAGTTCTCAGGCGTGTCGCCTTGCGGATGTCTGAGTGGCAGTGATGAGTACAGCCTCCTTGCCTAAACTGTTCCCGGGTCAGTGGAGGGAAAGAAATGTAGAGGAGAAGGTTTGAGGAGAACCCTCCCTCGGTAGAAATTAACAATGTGACCACCCTCCCCACCACATACCCCCGAAAAGTAAAAAAAAGTAAACAAGTCTATATGGGGAATATTGGCATCACCACTGGTTGATGGAACCTGGGTTTTGCTGTGTGGGGAATTTGTGAGTCACAGGCTGGTTAGATATGTGGCCACTATTGCAAGTTATAGATGCCGTCTTGTGGAATTCTGTCCCATTCCTATCTTTGAGCCTGAAGAAGTCCTGTATATGCCTTTTTACTGGTCTCTGATCCCTGGATGCCACTTGTTGTCCCAGCTCATCCCCCATTGGGTCAGTGGGGCTCCGGTCTGCAGGGTAGAGCCTCCACAGTATAGAGTAGCTGTCACACTCTCATCTGAGAGCCCTTCTCGCATAAGGACATTGCGTTGTCCTCCTGGAACATTGTCACATCAGGATGAGCCTGCAGGGAGGACAGGAGCTGACGTTCATGATTTCATCAATGTAGTGTCATGCAGTCAGATTGACATCAATCACAAGCAGCTATAAAGACACTTGGCCTGTCTCATCAATCCAGTCAGCATCGTTTTGTATGACTGCATCATTGTTGCTGATGTCCATCAAGGTGGTTAGCAGAAAACCTTGATTCATCACATACGAGGACTTGACTCCACTGCTTCCAGGACCACCTGAAGTGTGTCTTCAACATGCTTCTGGCATAAAGGCATTGCTCTGTCAATAACCAGGGCAACTTGGTTCCTTCCTGTATCTTTTTCTTGATTTTCACCAGGCTTGGCTTTCAATAGGTTAAATCACCTCATGGAATTTTTTGCACAAGCAACTCTATCACTAATGACGTGGTTTTGTGCTGATGGGACAGTCAGACTTACTACTGTACTGTGGTCAGTCATGACTGATCAGTTTATCAAGATGATGGCAGAAACATTAAAGCAACATCCAAATGATGAACATGAATTGACAATTAGAGTGTTGTTTGTTGCTCAGTATAGCTTTATTGAATGTTTCCAATGTTTTGTTTTTAATTCTTAGTACATGGAAGTGTTTCTGTGCTGCTTTATTTTATATTTCAAACACTCTTCAAAGGGAGTAAAGAGCCATTACTTCTTCTGTCCAAGGCAGGTTATTATTTAGTGTTCTGTATTTACTCATTCATCACTCCCAGGATAGAATGAAAGTTTCTTATTGAAAGGGCCAAGTAAGGACCAGTTTCCTCTAACATTGTAGGGGTCGAGAGAGTCTAACATGAATAGTATAGTGCTGTCAGGACATGCAAATGACTGTGTATTTTGTGCTTATCAGGGATTCTGTAATGCAAAGTAAATTTGTCCGAGGGTTAATACTGTATAATTCAAGTTCAAATTAATTTGAACTTTTGAATCTGAATGTGTTTAAGCACTAAAATATCCATACTTGGTGTTGAATCAGCATTTTCTCTCCCCAGATGTATATACACCATGGTATCCATGATTTAATCTTTAAGTATGTGGGGACCATTGAAGCCTTCCAGGTATGACACAGGACCTTTCTTCCTGCATCTTTCATTTGAAACTAGAGGCTTACTTGAAATGTCACAGCACGCTTGTTTTTTTGTAAGACCTTAGTCAAATAAAGATTAGTCAGTGTTTTGCTACTGCGCTGTATATCCCTCCCTTAAGGATGTCAAGACGTCAGAGAGGGCAGGAGGTTCAGACAAGATGGAGACTTTTCTGAACCCACTGCCCCACTGCTGTTTTTGAAACATTTGTTTCAGGATGCTGCATTTAACAAGACTACCAGACGTCTACAGGACCTTCAGCAAAAAGACTTGGGAGTTAAATCGGAATTTAGGTGAGCCCAGCTGTATTGAGAGGAATAGGGAGAAGGGCAACACATCTGTCATACTGTTTGTTTAATATATGAGTAGATTATAGCGAAGTTATGTCAGATGTTAATTTTTGCATCGTCTCTATTCTGCATGTCATGATGCTAAAACATTGCAGCCAACAAAATGCATCTTTTGCTAAAGCTTGGGGGTCTGGAAGGGGAGGGCTGGAGAAGTGACAGAGCCGAGTCTGGGTCTCACACGTGACTGTGCAGCATGCCCGATGCACACGCCTGTGACAGCACAGCAGCCTGCACTGCTGGGGAGCGTGGAGGAAAACACATTCATGACGCCTTTCATGCAACATGAACATTAACGCCAGAAATTAACAGATTATTCACATTGGGAACAGTTGTTTTAATATTAGAAGTTACGGATCTTTTTCTTAAATTTTCATTTGAATTCCTTTGTTCTCTTGCGTGAGATACGTTTAAAGTGTTATTATTCGTTTCTTTGGGGTCTGAGGTCTTGTGGGCTGTGTGGAATAGTGCTTAGGGCTTAGGTCTGCATGGCCACTCCCGTGCCTCTTCGAGCAGTTTTACTCCAGTGGCTTCACTCCAGGTTGGTGAGGTGGCGCAGGGGTTAATACTGCCTTGCAGTGCTGGGGCCCCGTGTTCAGTTCCTGGGGTGCTACTCTTGAGTGGGTGAGTATTCTCTCCCCATGTTCCCATGGGTCTCCTCCAGGTGCTCCAGTTTCCTCCCACAGTCTAAAGACATGCTGGCAGGTTGATTGGCTTTCGGGTGAATTGGTCCTGATGAGAGTGTGTGTGTGTGTGTGTGTGTGTGTGTGTGTGTGTGTGTGTGCGCGCGCGCGCCCTGTAATGGACTGGCGCCCGTGTGACCGTGAACTGGAAGAAGCAGCAGGAAATGGATGGAGAGATGGCTTCAGTGAACCAGTGAGCATTAATCTAGAGCTGCATAATCTAGATCACAATCTGTTATTGACTTGCATCCCCACAAGGGCGGCGGTCTTGTATAGTCTCCGTAATGTTGCCATGAGCGGGATAATCTCTGAAAACTGTGGGCTGCTGGCCTTGTGGTAGGACTTTGATCAGTTAATCTAGGATTACATATAGGATTTTCTTTCGAAATTTAGCCAGGGACTCTTGATTCATGTCACAAAACACCAGGCCTGTTCAATACTGCATACATCGAGCCTTCTTTCCTGATGTGCGAGAAGTGGAATTAAATGTGCCGTGAACTCCCCAAGCAGGGGCATGTGCTGTGTGCGTGTGTGTCCGTGCACACCGCGCTGCATGGTCCCCAGACCCCAGAGCACACACACCACAGACCCGCACTTCCTGTCTTCCTCCTTTCCAGCATCAACGTGCCGCGGGCCAAGCGGGAGCTGGGCCAGCTGAACCGCTGCACCTCTCCCCTGCAGAAGCTGCTGTGCCTCCGCAAGGTGGCCCTGGCCATCGTGCAGCCCCCCAGCCGCAGAGGTGCGTACCCCCGCCCGCCAGCCCGCCGCCGCCGCAGGAGTGCGGGGGCTGTTGAGTGAAGACTGCCGAGAGGAGACGTCAGCCGCCCTGCTCTCGCTACTGCAAAGCGACTCGGTGTTGCAGACAAAATAACCCCTTCTATCACAGCGTCTTATCTTTAACTGAAACAAGTGAAGATGTGCAGATGGGTGTTAACAGTGCTGCGCCGCTCCATAAAGACCAGCTTTACATACAGTATGTTCGTAGACAATATTAAAGGTACTCGAACATCCCATGTAATGTGTGTTAATGGTGTCATGGACTCCCAGATTAGCACTGGGATTTAATGTTCTTTACAGGGAATAAATTGTTGCCACCCTGTAAATAAAGAATATTGAGAGGAGAGAAAGTTTAACTTTCCTTGTCCCTCTTTATTGAATTTAAGAGCACGACTTAGTTTCTGGTCTGTGGCTGCTCTGTAGCGAATGGAAGAGCTGGAAGAGCTGGACACATCCAGCATTGCCACACCGTGAATCGGACGGTATTTACCTTCCCCTCACACCTGCGAGGCTTCTGTCTCCTTCATCAAGGCCACTTGGTGCAAAGATCCGAGCCGTCGTTAAAGAGGAACAGCAGTCCCAATTTCTGAGACCGGTTATTAGAACTCGGTAACCAAATAAATTCATGGACGGCATAGAATATTTTTACAAATTTCACTTTAAGCTCAAAATCGTGAACATTGTTGATTGTCGTCGTTGTTGCAAAGGCCTGCTCTCCCCAGGAGCGAGAGTTTGCGAGATGCGGCCCTTCCTGCTCACGAGACACTGCAGGAATGATCTAACGTGATTTGCATGCAGACTTAACAAGTAGTATTTGGCGGCACTCTCAAAGCCGAGAACAATATTTCTGTTGGATTGAAAGAGATGTCTTTACAATGCTTGTTTACAATGTCATAGTGCCTTTCCATGTCACTGGATGTTCTGATTCACAGAACATGGCACTGAGCACACCAGTGGAAACTCCATCTGTTTTGTGGTGTAAATTGGAGGTTTTACAAGTTACCGTGTACATTTTACTCTCATTGCAGTTTGAAATTCACTCATCAATGCCGATTCTTTCTAGCACTGCAGTTCCCCTTTAATGACAATAACCCACCTGCTGAAACATGCTGGCCTTGTTTCTTTTTTTGCTTCATCTTCTCTCTCTCCTGGGACGGCAGCGTGCTCAGTGGGCTAGTGCTCCAGTCTGGACATGTTCAGGATTCATGATCGCTAACGCGGTGGCTGACATGCCCTTCAGCCAAGTGTTTAAAGTAGATTAGTCCAGCTAGCGCAGCTGAGTGAATGGTTACCAGACACTTGAGTCAAAGCAAAAACAGGTTGTTGGAGCCCTTGGAAGTCATTTTGGGGAAAAATTATTAGGCAAATACTTTCATCATAATTCTTCGTCGCAATAACAGTGTTCTGTAGCTATCCACATAACTACAAGAGAGTTTTATTAGTTTTGCGTTTTTCCCCATGCCATTAGTGTTCAGGTGTGAAAGATAATATATACAGTATAAATGGCAACAGCATGAGGTTTTCAGTAGTTTGTTTCCATCATTCACACGGAGTCTTTGATTTCCAGTTACTCCTGCCTGGACTGTAGATATCTGCTCTGTGAGATTGAATTTCAACACTCTTGCTTTCCTCATTAAGTGAGACGTGCTCTGCACTCTAGTGTCAGGACACCCGTCTGCCGCTCGTCAGTAAATCAGAACTGAGAATGAGTAGAAGGAAAAACATTGCTTCACTTGAAAGTGCCCTGTTTGTTTTGAGCACAGGAACACCAGGCTGGCAATCTTCGGTGATTACAGAAGGCAGGTTTTACAATTGGAGGAAAACACTGCGCTGGAGTTCAGTCAGCCATCGCCACCAGTGATTTAGAAACAGGGCAATTTGTTTTGGAATTTGGTAGTTGACAGAATGATAATGTGTTCTGCCTTCCATCTAAAACTGGGATCAATTAGTTGTTTGCGAATTAGAAAAAAGGATTAAAACTATTTTCTTCTATTTTGCATGTGAGGTGAAATTTTACCTTGATTTTATTATTTCAATGTGGTGTTTTATTTAAGAAGGCGAAAGGGAGGATGCCTCAGAGTGCTTAAAAAAGCAATCTACGTACATTACTGAGGTTTAATTTTTAATTCATTTTATCGTTGGGAATATTCTTTAACAACAGGAAATTAATAGTTGATCATGTTTGCTTTCTCAGTGTTAATGGTAATAAATTACTCTGGTAATGGTAATGATTTGTGATTACCTTCTCTTTTTAAGATAAAGCAATTTACTCTTTTATTTTTTTGGCAGTGAACATAGAGGCCATGTGTGCCGATGACCTCCTGTCTGTGCTGTTGTATTTATTGGTGAAAACAGAAGTACCCAACTGGTAGGTAGATACCCCTATAATCTTTTGGGTTTTTTGTTTATTCTAAAATTGACAAAGCAAATGTAAATGTACAGGCGGCAGCTCTTCTCATTGAGCTTTCTGCAGGAGCTTACCACGAGGCCAGGCCGCAGGCGCTTTGCTTAATCCCTCAAGTAGGAAGACCAGAATCTTCCCGAACATTGTTCTCAGAACTTTAGGAAGTTCTTTACGTCAACAAAATGGACTGCGTGCTTGTGGCTTGACCAGGGAAGCAGAGAAGGGCTCTGCACGTGCGTGCTGAGGAAGGATTGTCGTAATTGGGCCGTGCCTTCCGGTCGGACGGAGATCGAACGGCTTGGCCCCCAGCCTGCTCTCGCTCCCAGCGGGATCGCGCAGAGGAGCGGCGGCGGCGGTCTTGGCTGTGTGCTAGTGGGTCGTACCTGTGTGTTTTTCAGGATGGCCAACCTCAGCTACATCAAGAACTTCCGGTTCTGCCACTCTTCAAAGGACGAGCTGAGCTACTGCCTGACGTCGTTCGAGGCCGCGGTGGAGTACATCAGCCAGGGCAACCTCACCCTGGGGCAGACGGTAACGGGCCGCCCACGCTGACGCCCGCGGCGACGGGCCGCCCACACAAATCCATCCTGAGGATTCGCATCTTGTGCTCTGAGGGGAATCTTTTAACACCCCACAGAGACCTACACTTATACTCTAAAGGCGTAAACCAGCCACCATCCAAACTATCATCATGACAGCAGCATCAGATGGGATTTCTGTATTGATTTCCTATGAAGAGCTGCTGTCTCTCCCCGCAGCATGACGTGACAGATAAATTAAAGCATTCAACATCCCGTTTGTTTACTGGCAGCGGTGAAGTAGGACCTCCTCATAATGTTTCATTTGCTCTAGCATTAAGAGCTTGTTTGGTAGCCTCCTGTAGAAGCTTAGTTTTTATTGACTTAAAATTATAGAGGCATCTACCCAGTCTCATCTTTTCCTGATAAGTCCATATTTGCAACCACTCTTCTGACCTTGTGACCATGAATTACTTGTGCACAGATATTGTGTCCTAGAGTGACCTCACACTGTGTTCTTCAGCTTGTTGTGCCTGTTACTTTTCAGAGTAATATGATGTTTCCATGTGTTTTTGAGAAAGACCCTTTTCCCTGACCTGAAATGAGCCCTCTTACCTCTGTAGTTTGGAAAACAGTTGGGAACAAAATTAGGAAATGCGACCTCAAATTAGCTCCAGTAGAGGGGGGTTGATAAGCTCTTGTGCTTACAAGGCTCTTTGAGCCTTATGGACTGGATGGCTTGTTGAACCTCCGACACTGATCGGTCTTTATGACTTTGGACAAGACTTGCCTCCACCCAGTCACGCTCTCACTCTCAGCAGCTGAAAACTCGGATCTCATTAGCCCGCAGTCCAAAGTATGCAACTTGCTGCCGTCTCTAAATGTTTCATGTAACATCGTCGCATGAATTATTGAGGGCGCCTCTTTGCCTCCCTGCTGCTGGCGCTCATGCAGGCAGTGCGCTGGAAGCATCCTGCCCAGAGCCCATAGTCACAGCCGCTCCCCCATCTGGTAGACTGCACCCCGTCTGCCAAGGAGGCTGGGCGTCTGGAGGCGACATCGGTACATTGTCTCAGTTACTGGTTCTCCACTTGCCTTCCACTCAGTACATCGTGTTTCTAGACTGATCTTGCCTTCACTTTTCCAGGGGGTCCCCGAGATACGCCGAGCTGTAAATACAGTGCAGGCTGTGGCTCTGCCGAGCTCTAGGAGCTTAGTTTTCAGCCTTTCAGTTCGGTTCAGCTGTTTGTTTATCTGCTTTGAGAAAAAGGTTCCAGAAGGACTGTTAAGCAGATTCACGCACAGAAAGCATCGAAACTCAGGCCAGGATTGCAGGATTGTCTGGTAGGATCACACCAGAAGCACGGTGGGGATTTCAGCGTTGCAGTGTAACACAGTAATCGACAAACAAGGACATGATAAAGTTGAGAGGGCTCCGCGTTTACCCTGTAGTCCAGGCTTCTTCGGTATTAAACTGATCGAGTCACCCAGCTCCTCTTCGCCTCTTAATCCAGCTGACTTCACCTCACTAGGGTGATTTCTATGACCAGTGCAGTCTGTGTCAGGAAGCCACGTGGGTCACATTTTCACTCTGACAGGGGTGTGTGAATGAGGATTTTTTCTTCCCCAAAAGGTCACCTAAGGAGAACCTTTGTGGGTTGAATATCATGTAGCTTACCACTTAGTGCTGGCATTTCCAAGGTGAGTTAATCACAGAAAAGAACCAGCTGATGGATTCTGTGGAAAGCACAATGTTTTTAATGGAGAGCCAGTGAGAGAGGACTTGGGGTCTGTTGAGGACAGCACTCTCAGTAATGCCCAGAGATGAGGAACTGGTAGTACTTTTACCTAGTATTTACTCTTCCCTTCCTACATATACTGTATTGTAGGAGCTCAAACATCTTTCTCACTTTCACCATGTATGCATTTGTATTATTAATAAGACATCATGCCCTTATGACTAATAATTGTATTATAAGTAATGCCATAATTATTATGACATTATAATTAATGAAGCAAGCTCTTAAGCCATTTGTAGTAAGTAGACCAGCTCTAGGCACCATTGTCCTTATCATAACCTAATCATAAGTGCTCTATTAATTTAAGATTAAGCTTTTTTGTTACAGAGATTCCATTTTTTCCTACAAAAAAAGGTTTTTAATTTCCATAAAAGGGAAATTTGTGGACCTGACCATCATGCCATAACTTGAATATGAGACTTGCAATCCTTGAGGCTCTTCAAACAGCCCTCTACTGGAGTGGTTGTTTAGAGGCTACATTTCCTAATATTCTTCCTCCACTAGTTTACTACCTGCAGAGAGGTGAGAGGACTCAGTTCAGGTCAGGCAAAAGGGCTGATATGAATTATGCTCTCTGTGATGGGTGTTGTTAATGAACTCTCCTCTGTGACCAGGTTGAGCTTCTTGTTTCCCTGAAGAAACTGATGTGGTCTGTTGATTACTACAGATAGATAGGTACACACAGAATGAGAAAAATGTGTGAGTACAAGAATTTAAAGAGAGAGACTGACTACTGGGTAAAAGGATTTTGTAGCAATCAGTGGACCTGGTGCCAAGTTAAGTGCCAAGGTGACAGTCAAGTTAAGGCATGACTTTGGTGACACGTGTTTGAAAGCCTTCAGCTCCCAAATTGACCTGGGGGAAGTTTATTCAGAAAGGTTAAGTGTGTGAAAGAGGAGGACACACCTTATCTGTTTGTAACATCTTCATTCCTCTATATTCTTAGGGGTCTGGCGAACTGAACGACAAGCTGTTCTTCAGACAGAAAATGAACCTGCTCTCCCAGAATTCAGCTACCCCGACAGACTGTCTGTTTGAGGTAAGCCTGTGCATTTTACCTACAGATGCTTTATTTTTAGTTTTATCATTAAATTTATGAGAAGAGCCTGATGGGGGGGAGGAAGAATGAGCAACATGAAGAATGCAAGGCTGGGGGGACTGGAGAATGTCATGTGTCTGTGTGTCTCCTTCAGCACATCGCCAACGGGAACGAGGCAGAGGTGAGGCGCCTGCTGAGCGAGGGCGAGAGTGAAGAGGAAGGCGTGGAGATGTGCCATCCCCTGTGCTCCTGTGAGAGCTGTGAGAGGCAGGCGTCAGGGTGAGGACAGTGTCACTCCTGTGAGCGCTGCGAGGGGCAGGCGTCAGGGTGAGGACAGTGTCACTCCTGTGAGCGCCGCGAGGGGCAGGCGTCAGGGTGAGGACAGTGTCACTCCTGTGAGCGCCGTGAGGGGCAGGCGTCGGGGTGAGGACAGTGTTACTCCTGTGAGCGCCGCAAGGGGCAGGCGTCAGGGTGAGGACAGTGTCACTCCTGTGAGCGCCGCGAGGGGCAGGCGTCAGGGTGAGGACAGTGTCAGTCGTGAGGTGAGGTGCTGAGTGGGTTCCGGTTGCTGTGGACACCACTGGTGAAATGAAAGGGGCAGTTCTGCAGTCACTGATGTTACATTCTGTAGTTCAAGGACAGTAAATGCCAGGCAGCTGTGAGGCGCTGACTTCTGATGTTTCAACAACTTGCCATCCAGACCTTTTTATTCTGTCTTATTTAGTCTGCCTGGACTCTCTGTAGGGCAGGTAGCAGTGGTGGGGTTTATCTTTAAAGGCTGTGGGGGCATTTTGCTTTCCAGCCTGAAACAATACTTGGACTTGAACCAGAGTGCTCTCATCCTGTGAGGGTAAACAGCAGATCGGTTTCAGACTCCATTACCTCGGGCTGTTTCATAAAGGCCTAGGATTCTCATGCTCTTTTAAATGCTAATGAACTGCTTTGCAAACAGCAGGAGCATTTGCTTGAAAATACAAAGATGCTTGTACTGTGTGTGAAGTGGGTTGAATTGCTAGGAGCAATCTGATAGCGTTACAAGTGGCTTCTTCACTAAGCCTGAAGCTATACGCCTTCTTTCAGAAAGCTGGAATTCTCTGCAGCTCCACAAATGTAATAAGGCAACATAAAACAGATTTGGCCTGCTCCACCATTGTCTTTGTTTTTCTTAGGCAAGTCCTGCAAAAATGAAAAGAAAGCTTTCAGTTGAGGAGGAGTGATAAAGATTTTAGAATGAGGCTAGGACTGGGACTAAATTTGTGCCAAACCAAAACTTGAAACTACTGAGCTTTGCTGATAAAATACCCTTAATAAGCACGACATAAAACATCCGCTCCTGATCTGCGCTGTGAGTGTTTTACTGTACATTTTTCTCTCACCATGCATTTGCAAAGTGCATTAGTCCTCTTTGGAAATTTCTTGTGTTTTATTAAACATTGCTTAGTGGTTTGCCAACACTTCAGTAGTGTTCTGAAAATACTGTATAATAAAATATGTTCACATGTAGCCACAACTGCTTATTAACCTGTTGTTCATTTTCTTTTTGTTGCATTCTTTTCCAAACCTTTGAAGACATCAGATCGTATTACGTTTTAAGACTGGTTTTGAATCCTGTTGCTATGGAAAGCACCACAGCAGAAAAGAACTCGCAGCGTCTCTTAGCCTTGTTACCTGCGAACATGGAGATGATTGCACCGAAATCAATTGGCAAGGAAGCATTGTTTAGCTGCTCGCACTTTAGAAATCACTGAGAAGAAATGTCTAGCCTTCCTGTTTTGAGTTCTTTTGCCTTGAGTTCTTTTTTTTCCCTTTCAGCAATCTCATTAGAGTGAGTTTCTCTCTGTAGGAGGCTGAATGACCCATCCATTGTCACTCCTTTCTCCCGCGATGACAGGGGCTACACGCCACTCCACATTGCTGCTATTTGTGGTGAGCGGATTTCTTTGTACTGCGGAACAATAAGCCTGCACTTGCCTGGGTGTTTGCTTGTGGTTTTTTCCTGCCTCGTGCTCTTCAGTAGTCTGTGAAGAACCTTCTTCCGGGCGACGGAGGTGCTGAGCGCCAGAAACACGCGGTCTCCTCCCGGACCCTGCTAACTCCTTCCCCTCCCTGTCTCCTCAAAGGTCAGACGTTGCTGATCGACCTGCTGGTGTCCAAGGGGGCAGTGGTCAACGCCACAGATTACCACGCCCTCACGCCCCTTCACCTGTCCTGTCAGAAGGGCTACCAGGGCGTGACGGTAAGACAGCAACGCCACATGCCTTTATATACAGTATAATGACATACATTCAACACATCAGTAAACATTGCAAACCCTGGCTGCAGTGCGGCTCTACTTTATTCCAATAGTGGTTTTAAGAATGTTCAGTTTAGAGATCCTTGATATGTTTGTAAGGATAAATTGTACCATTAACAAATTATATTTTCATGTCTTCTCTGACATAGTGAAAACGGGAAACGTATTCGAAAATCCTTCGCTATTTCAAATAGTATTCGTTTACTGGTATCGATAAAGCCTTTGAGGTTAATTCTCGAGATTTTCATCCTTGCTAGTTTGTTCTTCCTGCCTTCAGAAGGCCATAGCTGCATTTGGAAACTAAATGAGATCTAGAAATGGTGGCTGCAGCTCCTTTTAAATGCTCTCTCTTTGGATTACAATGGGCACTCAACCCAGAAAACAGAGAGAGTATGGAAGGTGAGGTCACACGTTCATAATCATTGCTGATATAGTGTCGGTCAGTTCTGACGATGGGATATTTTTCTCCTACTTTCAGAAAGCGAAGCATCAGTTTCCAGCCTGCACAATTTATTTAACCATCCTGACTTGTGTTCTGGTGTTGATAAGCAGAGTCTGTGTCTCTCTTCTTCCCCAGTTGCTGCTCCTGCACTACAAAGCCAGGACGTCCGTACAGGACAACAACGGGAACACCCCCCTCCATCTGGCCTGCATGTATGGACACGAAGACGTAAGGCCCTGCCAGCCCCCCCTTTGAGCTCTCCGTGTTTGCACTTAGCTTCTGGTTTGCACTGTGTTAACCATCGCCAGCCTCACACCCTTCGAAGGCACCTAAGGCTCTTGAGTCCTGGGTTCGATTCCCAGTATTCATACGTTATGAAGGACAGGCGTCCCATCCAGGGGGTATCCTGCCCTGAGCCCATTGTCTGCTGGGTTAGTCTCCAGCTCACTGCAGCCCTGTATCGGAATAAGCAGTTATCGAACTTTAATGGGAACCATCTCGCAAGAAGCACTTCAGAAAGCAATGTGGGATTGTGGTGATAGTGTTCATGTGGGTGTGCTCTTTGCTAGCTCTGATTTGCCCTCTGTTCTCAGTTACAACCTCATTCAGTAACGTGCTGGAAGAAAATCTGTCTGTGGCTCTGAGCTGAACTTGTGATCATGCCCTCTTGCTTACAGACGCAAATGCTCCAGAAAAGCCTTTGCCCTTTCAACAACGGTGTGTGTTTCTGATATCCCTACTCGGATAACCCTAATGCACACGCCTCTTTCGTTTCATATCCCCGCCTGCCCGTTAAAACGCTGGTGCCCTGCGGTCCAGTGCGTGAAGGCGCTCGTGTACTACGACGTCCTCTCCTGCCAGCTGGACATCCAGAACGACAAGGGAGACACCCCCTTGCACATCGCCGCACGCTGGGGCTACGAGGGCATCATCGAGGTGCTGCTGGAGAACGGCGCGAGCACCTCCCTGGAGAACAAAGCCAAGGAGACGCCTTTCCAGTGTGCGCTCAACACGCGGGTACGCTGGCCGGCTCGTGCGTCAACACTGTCCCCTGTAGCCCCTCAGATTAAAGATAACTGCTTACACTTATAGAGCGCTTTTCTGGACACTCCACTCAAAGCGCTTTACAGGTAATGGGGATCCCCTCCTCCACCACCAGTGTGCAGCCCCACCTGGATGATGTGCTGGTAATCTCCCCACACACCAGCTCTCAGTGGGGAGGAGAGCAGAGTGATGGAGCCAGTTCAGAGACGGGGGTCATTAGGAGGCCATGACTGGTAAAAGCCAGGGGGAAATGTGGCCAGGACCCCTGTAAACACCCCTGCTCTTCTGCAGTAGCAATAGCTCATAAATCCTCAGATTCCTGTGCAGTGGTCGTCTGATTTCCACCTCTTCTCTCACGCCCCCTGCCTCTCTCCTCCAGCAGGAGTCAGGTGACTGTGTAATGATTTTACATGAGCATTTTAAGAGGGGCAAATGCCACAAGACTCAGGTTCCTGTAAGGACATCTGTCGGTTCATAGATGGTTTGCTGTCCTTTGAGGTACCTATTCCTTCTTTCTTTCTCTTTTCTTTCTTTTTTGAAAAACAGCGATAAGAGGAAAATGAAGGAAGGGATCTGATATCCCTTCATACATCACTGCTCTGGCAAATGTTATTCTTAAATGCCCTTTTTTCCTCTAAGTCAAGGTGTCTCTAAAAAAATCTGACTTTTATGTTTTGTCGTGTTGCAGATCTTGTCCCTCCTGGAGCTGACAAACAATGGGTTTGAGGGAAGGCAGAGTGCTGGTGAGGTAGGACTGTTCCCTGATTTCATTCCTTCACTGTGATGTCTTGATGTCTTGAGGCCCAGTACAAGGGATTTGACTGATGATAATTCTCCAGTTTGTTTCTGCACAGACCTTTTCACTGAAACACACAGCAGTCTCACACAGTAGAGTGGGACTGTTGTTACTAAACTCTCAGTCTCAAGGCTTTAGATGTATTGGCTCATCTTCTCAAGCAGTTTGTGTACTTTGTGGCATTTCTGCATTTTTAAGTGAGAGTGCTCATACGTTACTAGCAGTATCTGTATTATCAACAGGCTCTCCATAGCAATGTTAAACTATTTTCCTGTGCCAATTCTGGACATTAAAACTTCCAGAACACTTTTCACTTAGAAGACATGTTTTGTGGGACAGCATATAGTAATGTACTGTACCTACTGGGGCTCACGGGTTCAAGTTCCAGATGCTGTGACAGCTGTAATATCCTCATGGAAGAGACACGAGGTGCTTTGCTGGGTAGTAAACCTCAAATGAACTAGCGCCCCCTCCAGGGCCAGTTTTGTATTGTCTGCTTATAGCTCAGTCTAAGATCTGGCGTCCCTGGAGGTTCATGGCTGCCCTGTTGCACCAGAGAGCGGGGTCGAGGCGCAGTTGGCACAGGGGTGGCTGTGGGGCGCTGTGTCAGTGTAAGGCTGTCCTATTCTCCCCGCAGTCTCCCAGGAGGTCCCCCCAGCCCTCCGCAGAGCCCGCCAGCCCCCACTCCTCGATCTCCAGCGCCTCTTCCCTCAGCACGGACATCAAGCCCGACGGCGACAGGGGGGCGCTCAAAGAGGTGAGCCGGCCTCCGCCCTCGCAGCGGCCGCGCTGGCCCAAGGTGGTGGTCAGTCTTTAACCGCTTCGCTGCTTAAATCGCACTCTGTGCTGGGAAACGTTCCTTCAAATAATTAATCCATTACCTGCAGCCATTTTACGAGCAGCTTCATCCAATCAGTTGTGGGGAAACCGGAGTCACACCCTGGACAGGACACCAGTCCATCTCACTTACAGGGACAGTTTGTCTAGAAGCCCGTTAACCTACCAATATGTGTTTGGACTGTGGGAGGAAAGTAGAGCACCCGCAGGAAATCTACACGAACACGGGGAGAACACGCAGACTCCACAGAGACGGCTCCCCTGGTCTGGAATCGAAGCCAGGGCCCCAGCACTGCGAGGCAGCAATGCAGACCACTGCACCAGCCCTGGGAACTTATGCAGTACTAAATAGCGATATAGAAAATATCTTGTGGTTATATGGGAATCTCCAGGGCTTGTTCCTGTGGGGTCAGTCGAACAGGACTGGTGCTGAGCTCGACAGGATCTGTTGGCGATGGAGAACGGAGATGCTTTCATGTCGGCATCTCCGGAGTCCGAGCGGGAGCTCGGGGGAGGCTGGCCAGCTGGTCGGAAGCGGAGTCCGCTGCCCTGTGCGTGCTGAAGGAGGTCTGGCTTCCGGACCACGCTGGCAGCACAGACACGTAGAGCAGTTCAAATATTAATGAAACATCTGCTGGGTGTGAGGGGCCTGCTTGGTGTTTGCACACGAAGCAGCAGCCTGCGAGACCTTCTCTGCGCCGCGGGACCAGCGCAGCCTGGCTGGCCGGGGGGTCTCGCCTTCTGGCCCCTCTGGAACCGGGGAGCAGCGTCTTGCCAGGCCGATCAGGGCCTCGGGACCAGCACAGTAACGGAAGCCGTCATGCCTTGTCTTTTCCTCCTCCTCAGGTGGAGAAGCTGCTGCGCGCGGTGGCGGATGGCGATGTGGAGATGGTAAGCCTTCCGAACGTGTGGGAGCTGTGCCTTGTGCTCTGTTTCGGATCAGTCTGGAACTCTGCTTGTCACTTGGCAGAGAGGTCGCGTGACTACCATTTGGTGTTGCCCAAACACTGTTAAGTGGTGCCCTAAAGTTTTTGAAAGCATAACAGATGTAGCCAGCAGCCATATCACCCTGCAGCTCACCGGGGCTCAGCAGGTGTGAGCCTGGTCAGTACCTGAATGGGAGACTCCTGGGAGAGCTAGGGTTTCTGCTGGAAGAGGTATTAGTGGCCCAGTAAGTGCCATGAAGTTTCTTGAAACTGTCTGCTCATACACTGCCCACCAAAACATGACGCATCACAATGCCAGACGTCTATCGGTTGTGTGCGATTGGAGAAATAGTGCAAGGTTGGAATGTTTCCCCAGCCCAGGTTGCGGCGATCGCTGCCCCGTGCTCTGAAAGAGATCAGTCATCAGTCTGAGCCCCGGGAAAAGCTGCTTATGAGAGACGCAAGGCAGGCCCTCCCATCCACAGTTCCCTGCAGAGATCCAGAGCTGCACCGCCTGCAGAGCAGGGCAGGGCCCCGTTTACATCACTGGTGCCCATCCCGGCCAAATTTAAAATAAGCCTCTTCTGCTGTGTTATGAGCTTTCCAGGCTAAACTAAGATAATCTAAATGGAGCCAGGGCATCTGGTTTCACCAGGCTTAGCCCTAATCCCATCACCCCTGAGCCACTGTGAGAGATGGGAAGTGGGAAAATGCCTCACAGCCTCCACTTGCAGGCCGTGTGCATGTGGGCCTGGCAGATGCCCACAGTCACGTTGTTCTGAGACTAGTCTCTCTACACATTTCACAGCTGTTTTATTCAGATTCCCCAAATGTGGTAAGTGATAAGCTTGCCTAATGCTGCCTAAAGTTGATGTGGCTGTGGAGGGCAGGGAGTTAGAACACAAGACTCTTCTTCGATCAATGGTGCTTTATTGAACAAAGGATCCAGGGATAAGCGATAAGCGATCGGTGCTTTCAGAACAGGTTGGGAGGGAGTGTGGGCATGCTTCAGTAGGAAGGTGGCGCTCCTCACACCACAGAGGACTTCTGCTCTCCCCGCTGACTCTGAGAGGAAGGGAGAGCAACACAGGAAACAAATATAACAAGCTTTTTGTTTACTCTGGAGTTAAAGATGTCATTTTGTAAACCACTTCATCCATGATGTCTGAACTGTATTTTACTCGGAGTGAACATTCTACAGACGTAGTCCATTGTAAATAACTCCGAGGAAGCCATTGGGATTTCTGTGAGAACTGCCTGTGTGTATATAGGCAGATCTGGGACACATTCTTCCTGGCAGTGGGGGATTGTGGAGCTGAACTCGAGCGAGGATGAGTTACCCCTCTGTCACTGGCTTCAAACCAACGCCAGGACAGAAGGAGTGGGGATGTTGGAGGAGGGCTTCTCTGACCTTTCCTCATGCCATTACCTGTCTACAAAGCCGGCGTCGCTGCCTTCAGGAGATCTCGGAAAATCCCCTTTAATGGGCTTGAGCTTGGATTTGGAGAGGGAGGGAGAAGCGAGCCGAGATTAGGCAGCGGGAAGTCGTTTATAATTTACAGCATTGTCATTCACTGTCCTGGCTCCGCTGGGCTTCCAACAGCAGGCTCCCAGCTTTAATTAGGCTGCGGCGGGTGGCACAGGCGGCCGGAGGGGCCGCTGTCACGCGGCTCTGCCAGGGATGCCCAGCTCGGGGCCCCTCTGCTGTGGACCAGGCCGCTTTCTCTGCCTGCCCCCGCCTTCTGAGATACACCCCACCTAGGCTCTTGGATGTTGTCTTAAACTCTCACTCCATAGCCGTTTGTGCCGTACCATGTTTTGCAAGTTACAGGCTTATACCCCCCAGGCAGCACTGGGCTTGTAATGTTCTTAGAAGAAAATCTACAAAGCCAGTCGTGGATAAAATGCATGCAGTCCTGCTTCATAAGATGAGTAAATTAGCTGAGGTTTATAGAACCTGCAGTGCAGTGGGAGTAACACTTTCCCCCATCGTTTGTTTTTCTTGCGGGGTGCTGTGTCGTTGTTGTTGTTGTGTACAGTAGGGATGGGGTGGGGAGCTCTTCCAGCTCAGGCGTGCGCTGTCCCGTAGGTGCGATACCTGCTGGAATGGCTGGATGAGGAGCCCGACGATGAGGAGGAAGGGCCGAGACCGCTGCTGGAGTCCGAGTTCTGCCACCCGCTCTGCCAGTGCACCAAGTGTGCGCCCACACAGAAGGTCAGTCCTGTACAGGCCTGAGCTCGGTACAGCAGCACAGCTGCTTACCCGTGGTGTGTGCCAAGTGCGTCCAGGCAGACTTCCTCATTTATCTCCCCTTCTGCAAGTGTGCTTTACCTTCCGTGCGTGCATGCGTGCGTGCGTGCGTGCGTGTGTGCGTGCCCTGACCACGCGTCTCCTCTTGTTGTGTGCACAGAAGCTGTCCTGCCTGCAGGTGAGCGGCCTGGGCGTGAACAGCAGTAACCAGGACGGCTTTACTCCGCTGCACGTGGCCGCTCTGCACGGGCACGCCCCTCTGGTGTCCCTGCTCACGCGCCGCGGCGCCAACATCAACGCCAGGAATGGGCAGAGTGCCACCCCGTTGCACCTCGCCTGCCAGAACAGCCACCTACAGGTGCCCATGCCCGTGCCCGTCTCTCCTACTGCCCTGGGGGAACAGGGCGCGCTGACACTCCTTCACTGCATCCCGAGAGGCTGGAGAGAAGCTCGGCGGCCCAGCTAGCGCTAAGAATTTGCTGTTCAGATTTCTCTTTTCTGCAGTGATAACTATAGTTTAATAAACCTTTGCGCTGCGTTTGGACAGTCTGATCTCATGGTCAGTAATGAGAGAGTGTAGTTAGTGGCGTTAAACTTAAAAACCGAGGTTTAAACACTTTGCTCACACTGTTGTGATGTGGTCTGAAGGGGTAGTGCTCGGAGCTACACTGAAGGTTTTTTTCTGAGTCGTCTATGTAATGCTGTACAGTGACTCAGGTTGCGTCCGTGACAGGTGGTGACAGTTCTGCTCGAGTGCAATGCCAAAGTGAACAGGAAAGACCATTTTGGAAATACCCCACTGATCCACGCCTGCCTGCGAGGACACCTGGACACGGCCACAACCTTACTGCAGGTGCTTAACCCCTGAACTGGCGGTTTCATCATTGACAGTGTACTCCCGGGGGAAAAGGGACGTGCGTGTATGTGTATCTGTCATTCCTACTGTACATTTATATACTGTATCCATCCATTTTTAAACCGCTTCTTCCAGTCCAGAGTTATGGGAGAGCTGGTGCAAGCAATGGGTGGGAGGCAGGATACACCCTGGACAGGACACCAGTTCATCAGATGACTGAGACACACAAACACGCTCACACTTACACACCAGTGCCAGTTTTTCCAGAAGCCAATAAAACCCACCAGCATGTCTTTAGACTAGACTGTGGGAGGGAACCAGAGCACCTGGAGGAAACCCACACAAACACACTAAAATCACCCGAGGAACTGAGAGACAGTAATGCTAACCACTGCACCACAGTGCCATCCACATGTATATGTACATGTACATAGAAACATAAACATGTACAGCGGTTATGAAAGGTACAAAAGGAAAAGGCTTTAAAAAATTAGAATGAGGAAGAGTCCTAATAATGTAAAAGTGGTACTTACACTAAAGTATGTCACCGAAGTGTTTGCAGTGTGCACAGTGGCACCAGTGCACGTCTCTGCAGCTGTGCCACGAGAGATTGGAGCACCAGTCTGACTGCTCTGTGCCCTGCAGAGTGGGGCCTCCGTGAACCTGGCCAATAACCAAGGCAACACAGCCCTGCACGAAGCAGTGAGAGGGGGACACCAGGCCCTGGTGGAGCTGCTGCTCCAGTATGGGGCGTCCGTCCATCTGAGGAACAAGCGTCAGAGGACGCCCCTCGACTGTACCCTGGACGCGGGGGGCAAGGTAGGTACCCCAGGAGCTCACTCTGTTTCTCTCAGCGGTCTGGAAATTTTTACTAATGCCGAACAATGTCTGTCTTCTCTGATTCAGGTTCCTTCCTGTGAAAAGCAGGCCTATATCTCCCATAGTCCAGTGAACCGTGGGAAGCATAGTCTTCCTGTGTAGATCTTTCCGTAATTCAGGGAATACTCTTTCTGAAACTGTACGGCAAATATTCTTTCTGCAAATGAACAACAGGCTGAAATGTCTTGTCCTGGAGAGTTCTTCAGGGATCCAGTGCCTAATACCCAGTTTGTCTGCCTCTCTTTCTCGCAGGCCCCCTTCTTAGTCTCCATGCTTAGCAGGAGAGCAGTGGAGGTAAACCCCAGCTCAACACGCAGTGATCTCGTGTTGGTGCATGTTAGAATCTTCTCTTGCCACTCTCTGAACTGTTTGGGTTGTTAACAATACTGTCACGCTTATTTACGATTCTGAATGCAGTGTTGAGTTGCAGGATGTTGAGATGCAGGGCTCAGTAAGTGCGGTGATTGCATTTGCCATTAATCAGAAGAGGTGTGTTTTCAAGACTGTAGTGCTCGCTGTCCGTTTCATTTCCAATTAGCAAAGCAACGTGCACTTCAAATTGTTACCTTGGTGTTTACTCTTGATTTTCATTTATGCTGTGGTGCTATATTGGAGGCAATCAAGTAGCTTTGAAATGAATGTTGTTAGAATGTTAACTTTTACATTTGTAGGATTCACCTTTTTGATCTAGCAACCTTTGCCCTGAAGATCCACAATTTTTCTGGAATAACCATTCCCCGTTTTTTTAATGAGCCTGTCGGATCAGAACTGCAGCACTTGCCCCATGTTCGAGCCTCACTGATACTCTTTGTGATTATTGCTGATATCTTTGGGGTTTCCTGCAAAACAAGTCTTGCAGTAAGATATGTCATCTTTGCTTTAATCCCACACTGGTGACCTGTAACCATTGCCACTAAATGATCAAATTTATGATGCAGTTTTAAATGTAGCCCTGAGAGAAAGCTTTGTCGTTGTGTAATTGCACAAAAATATTTTTTCCCTTATGAAATTAGTATATAGAAAAAAGCAGTGTTCCATTTTAAGGTGATTAAATGATCATTATGTAAAATTGCATTCCAGGCTGTTTGGGAATTGCTTTTTTCATACCCATTTCACTGACTGCTTAGAAGCCACCTGCGTCTTTGTTTTAATTAAGAATGTCACCAAGGAAAAGCGAATCCCAAGCCTTTCCACTCAGCCCTTACTCGTCTTTCTGGATTGCTGCAGACGTTTTTCCAGCGGACACTTTAAATCAGACGCGAATCTGCCCGGGGTCTGTCTGCAGGCTGGATGTAGCAGGAGCACCTGTGAGAGCAGATACAGTACTTCAGAAGCACCATTAGTCTCGGCAGGCTGAGAGGGGAGAGAAGACAAGGCCCCACACCTCCATCAGGCCCCTCTTTTTCTCTTTTCTGTCCATTTCGTCATCTCCTCTCCTTCTTCCTGCCATCTGTGGGCTCAGGCTTGCTAGGCTAAACTCTGAGGAAGTGCCGTCTCACTTTAAAACTCTCGAGTGTCTTTGTCGCAGAACTCCGAGATTGCGAAGATCCTTCAGAAAGCGTCTGGTCATTCCCCAGAAGAGACTGCTGCAACCCTGCCAGTCCTTCCCAGAGCCCACCTGGGCAAGAGTGAGTGAACTGTTGTCTTTTTTCTAAGGAAACTCTTGCACCCTCTCTGCAAAGCCCAGTCTGGTCCAGGGGGCGTCAGCTGCCCGTGCTGAGCTGCACTGTCCCCTGGAGGCCAGTGGCCACTGCAGGGAAACACAGCTCTGTAGCCCTTGTGTCTCACACTCTCTTGTGTTGCAGCGGTGTCGTTAGTGAAGCAGCTCAGAGCCCTGGACGAGCCCCATAGCGGAGAGCTGGAAGTGGTTCAGTTGCTGCACAGGTACTTGTGGGTGGGGGGGCAGGGAGGGGCGGTGTGGGCACAGGCACTGGGTGGGTAGATGTAGCAGTCATGGGCAAGTACCTGGCTAGAGAGGGATATGAGAAGTAAAAATCCACATCTAGCCAAAATTATATTTTTATCGTTTTTGGGGGAAGGATTTTTTTTCTCAAGCTTGCTCGTGTTGTTAAAAAGAACTCACCTGCAGAGGATACAAATCTAGAGAGAATGGAAACGTGATAGCACCAACATACACAACATAACGTCAGAGCCTGAGGGTTTCTCCAGGGCTGCTTTTTGTTTCCTTTTCTCAAATGGCTTGAATTTCAGAGTTTTAAAGGGTTCAATAATCTGTTTACATCCATCCATTACATCCGCACAGTCACAATACATTTTCTCCACATACTGAAGGTTCTGTGAGGCTCATAAGTGCCCCCCTGTGGTGGTGACAGACAACACAGCACTGCGACACACCAGTCAAGTTCTTTTGATGCACAATTTAGTGTATCCCTGTGAGGGTCAGGACGAAGACAGACCAGCTTCATATAAAAACACACTCTCAAAAAAAAAAGCATAATTTTTTCGCTCCTCTGCTTACCCAGAGGATGTAAATTTAAAGGCACGTCGAACACCAGAAGTACTCTTGTTATTGGATTATTTTAGAACGGCTATCAATTTCATGATGGGTTTCAAGATTGAACTTTGGAACAATTCAGACTCTGATTAATCCCTGTAAAGCATGTCCTGAAAAATGCTCATTGAACCTTAATATGAGCTGTGCACCAGTGACAGGAGAGCACTGGTTTAGATGATGACGTCCAGCAGTACGGTCTTGTCTGTGTCTTGACAGGAACCCTACAGCACAGCGTAAGATGCCTCCGTCTCTAAATGTTTGATTGAATAAATACAGGAATTCACTTAAGTGATTTTAGACGAGTTGATAAGGAAAGTAATGATCCTTGGTTATAAAACAATCTCGGATTTCTGGTTTGCACAGGATGGGTTTACACCTTTATTTCCGTAATGAAGCATGTATGAAAGAGATTTGCTCATTTAAGGATTTTAATTATTTGCTGAACTGGGACATGGGTTATTGTAGACTTCAATTTGACAATTGAAGAGGCACCCCTGATTTCTGATTCCACGCCTTTCAGACATTAAACACAAGAAGAAGAAGATGGTAGTTTCTGTCTCTAGGCTGTTTAAGCAGCTGAGAGCTGGGGTGTCTCCAGTGTGAACAGCGGACTGTCCAGTCCTGGTCCTGGGACCTCCGCGCCATAGCTCTTCATGGCTTTACTGAGGAGGAAATTGGAGTCCTCAGAGATAATTACAGGCACTGGGGTCCTCCTTTCATCCTGAGATGCTTCCCGTGTAGCTGGGGAACCACTCCATCCACCCCTGGGGGGTCATCATGCCTTTTCACGATGTGATGCCAAGGTGCTGATGAGGTATTTTGTTTCAGACACCTGCAGTTGCGGAAGTCCGTGCCTCGGGACACGAGTGTGCCATCGTTTGACTCCAGCCAGTGTCAGGTACTGTGGGTAAACTTCTGCTGAACAGAGTTGGAGCGTGGAAATTGTTCTGCTGTCTGGTGCCCGCACACTTTCCTTTCAGTCCTTTTCAAATTCACATTCAACACTTCCAAATCGGCGCAGTACAGAATTGCACTTGGGGGAATTTGCCGGGGGTTTTAAAACTGTACAATCATCCGTTCTCTAACCATTTTAACCAGTAGTGTCGTGGGGGAGCAGGAGCTTATCCAGACAAGCAACAGGCACAAGGCAGGGTACACCCTGGACAGGACGCCAGTCCATTGCAGAGCACAGACAGACACAAACACTCACTCACACCAGGGCCAGGTTTCCCAGAAGCCTCTTAACATACCAGTGTGTTTTTGGACTGTAGGAGGAAACCGGAGCACCAGTAGGAATCCCAGTGAGCACGGGGAGAGCATACAGTCTCCAGACAGACAGGACCCAAGAACTAAACACAGGGCCCAGTGTTTCGGGGCAGCAGTGCTCACCACTGTGTCACCTGTCTCCAGCAAAACCAAACTAAAGCAAAACAGTTTTTGACCGTAAATGTTTTTAATTGAACAAAGGCGGTAGTGCAAGTTTTTACTTCTCTTTTCATCTGATCCAGGTATGTGTATTGTATAAAACGTTCATGTAAGTGCAGTGTATATTTCAGAGCGGGTGTGTGTGCTGGTGCCGTGAGCGCTGTGCGAACGGCCTGGCGCACTCGGCTGTGTGCGCGCGCTCAGCAGGCTGCCCTGCCTTGCAGGTGCCTGTCCAGAGGGCCGAGAGAGGCCGGCTGAAGCGTGCGGAGACCCTTTGCCCGAGTGGCTCCCTGACGCCGCCCCCTGACCAGACGGACCGTTCCCCAACAGCGCCGGACGTAACTCGCGCCAAGAGCCTGGGTCGGCGACACACAGTCGACATGGACCACGAGCGCAGCGCAGAGCGACCGCGGCCCGGCCTGCACGCTGACCTCTGTGACTCGGCCTCTGAGGTGAACGGCGACGCCGCAGCGGAGAGCGGGCAGGGAGCCCCCCCACAGCCCAGCGCCAGGCCCAGGAGTCAGCCGGCTAGAGCTGAGCCCCGAGAAATGGAGGAGCTGTCCTCAAAAGCACTATAAACCTGCCCCGCGCGGGCCGAGAGGCTGCGTTTCGCTCGCTGGCCGCTGCGGGTGGGAGGTCTCCAGGGCTCCAGCCCTGCGGCGAGGGCAGCGAGTGCGAGTTCAGCTGAAGAGTCCGGCTGCCGAGTTTTTCAGGACTGTTTGCAAAAAAAAAAGATGGACCCGCAAAAGACCTCTTGGGGAGACACCGACACACTTTAGCCGAGTTGTGGCAATAGTTGTTTTATTGACTTCTTTTAAAAAAGAGAAATCGTCTCATTTGAAGCACTTTTTTCTTCATCCTCTCAAGCCTCCATATAAAGGGAAGTGCACGTCTGACAGACTCAACCTGTTTGGTTGCTGTTTAGAATTATCTTCCACACGGTAGGAGCACCTGAGGGTCTGATGTCTGTGGTAGCTTAGGTCCACTGATCCATTTCAGAAACAAAGGCCGGAGTCTAGAGTCCCGATAGACTGACAGGAGTAATTACTGGTCCCTCCAACATCAGCTTTGGAATTGTAGACGAGGTGGGTTTTGATGAGGGTTTGCAGTACCTGTAGGCTCTGAAAAGACCCGACAACAAGGAATGATGTAACAAATCTGATCATCTTGGTTACTATGTAATGCAAATTATTATTTTACTATTTTTGTAAACTATTTTGTTTCCTTGAATGTGTAATAGAGCAAAAATGGACAGTTCAGAACAGTTGTCATCCTAATTTTGTGGTTCCGTGTTTCACTAATTGTTGGGTATTTTTTAAGGTTTCGGAGGAGAAGATGCAATAATAGAGGTGACGCTTTCTTTCGCTGTTTATGTGACGCCAAAGGAATTGAAAGCCAGGCGGGTGCTGTGAGTAACTGGCCTTGTGTTGGCGCACCCTGGGGAGATGGGGGTGTGACACTCGAAAACCAGGATCCGTTCTTCCTGTCCAGCTCGGCCCGTGTCCAGATCCAGCTCACACACCAGACAGGCAGCCCTGTCCAGTTCCCCAGCGGGGACGAGCAGCTGGCTCGGGCTAGGAGTGGTGGAGACAGGACATTAGAGCAGCACACCTTCTCTGAACGACCCCTTTTCTGTTCATCTCGCTGCTTGAGAACTGCGCGGCGAAGCACTTTTTCAAACAAGGTTTCACCACGACGTGTGTGTGCAGAGATTGATTGTTCTAAAATTAGGGTTTCACCGCGTGTGATGTAGGATTTTATCACGACTACCACTTCTTCAGTAGACCTCATTTTTAACAAGGGCAGCACGAGAAAGACCTGGGTGGTTTTGTTAGTTTCAGCTGTTGTTAAAAAGGAAGGAGCTATAGCCTTGATTTCACACGAGCGGTTTTATGGTGGTTCACGAATATACAGTAGTTTTGATCACCATGTTCTTGTGGTGTAACTGAAGGTATTCTTTCCAAATCTAAATCAGGATGGAGTTGTTTTTCTACAGTGTACTTTTGTTGTTGCTGTGTTTTGCTTTTGCAAACCTAATTTTCTAACGCGGTGAACGTGCCTTATTTAATTTGTGCCAAAATGTAATACACACAATAAAGTGATGAAGGAGTGTAACTGTAATCAGATACTGTACCAGTTTCTTCATACTTGAACTTAACTCACAAGCAGTTTAGTGGTAGGTGAACCTGGGCTCTTGTCTGCTTTCACATTATGACTGATTATCATCAGTCTCATAGAAGATCTTTACCTCTCTTACCTGCAGAAGGCTGTGTGTATTAGTCTTGTCAGACTCAGGCTGGAAGCTTTCTTGCACATTCTTTGTGCTCTGCTTCCTTCTTGTCCCGATAGAAATCGATTAAATGTGTTTAACTTTTGAAAAGATTGATTGGTAAATGCTGTGTGCACATTAATGCCATGTAAATGAGTAAAAAAGGTGAACCTGACTGGAAAGGCCATTATCTGCTCTCTGGTGTGGTGCTGGATCACCCCAGTCCAGACTGCCTGTATGGTAATCCTCCACATCAATGAGCCATCAAGGCTGTTGGTGCATAACATCTATACCAGGGCCAGACTTCCAGAGGGCCAGGTGTCTTCTTGCTTATTTCCCACCTGATTTGTCAATCAGTTAGCCCTAATTATCTTCTTACTTCCTAGACAACTATGGGAGGTTTCTTGTGGTCTTTTACTGTTGAAAAATCAATACATTTGCTTCACTCTGAAAGTGGTGGTTCAATTCCCTACCCCAGGGTCACAGTTACCTGCAAAACAGTTTGGAGTTACGGTAAATATTACGGTTAAAGCAGTTAATTAGAGCCACTATGTAGCCGAGAGGTCAGGTGTAACCAAACACCAGCAGACACTTGGCTCTCCGGGAGCTGTACGTGACACCTCTGCTCTGTGTCCTACAGCACATACCTAACAGACACACTGTGCCTTTGTCTCTTTACTGGGGCACAAGTAAGGACTGTGACAGGCAAGCAGAAGATCAAAACTGGAAAGAAAGTGGCTACAATTCCAGCATCCATCAAAGTATTTATTTAAATATACTGCTCTATAAGCAATTAACTGGCATCTGTGTTACACCTCTACAGACTGCTAATTACTAATTGTTCATTCAGTGCAGGATTACAGCTCCATTAGGTGAAATAGTGAAATAGTAGTGGATGGTCAGTTGGATGAGGTGGTTATTTTTATAACATTGAAAAGGGCACTGTGCTGTAATTAACGGGAAATGTCAAGGAATGCAGAGAGGTGTGACCGATCTACACAAGCTGCCCTCAAATAATTTGCCCTGTGTGGAATACTTTTTCAGCGGGTCAGGCCCATTAACCTATGTAAATAGACTTGCAATGGGTCAGCCCCAGAGCTGTAGCAGAGCTGAAGGACCATGAACACTGTATCGTGTCCCATTTATCCACGAGTTTAACAGTCCTCTGTATTGGGAAGCACATTAGGGGCAGGACCCTCAATTAACACTTCATCCTCTCTCCCCAAGATAAAGAACAGCCTCACACTCTAAAGTAACGAACTTAATTCTACAGGTCTCTTATGTAGATATGCTGGGTGTAGAAAGAAATTTAACACGCTATGCATGTATGTTTTAAGATCTGTCTAAAATGTTGGATGATGTGGAGTAACTGGTTTTGAGGCTATTTAGATGAACAGAATATGCATGACTCCCTGCAGTGCACTCAAGGTGGTGGTTTTGCATAAGCACTACAGGTGAAAGGACCCACCATCAGGTAAAGCCAAGCTTGTGAACCGGCCATCGCCTTCATAGCAAGGGTCTGTGGAACCAGCAGCTCTGCAGGACTTGCCAGCAGGCACAAGAAGTGATCTGTATGAGTGAAGCACAGTTTTCTACAGACCACACCGATGAACATCACTGGCACAGATATGTATCGTATTGTAATTGTAAAGTACTATATAGAACGTATAATATTACATTTTCTAACCATTTTATTCAATTCGGTGTCGGGGGCAGCCAGAGCCTATACTAGCAATGAACTGGCCTAAGGTAGGGTACACCCTGGGCAGGACGCCAGTCCGTTGCAGAGCACAAACACACACACCCACCAGGGCCAATTGTCCCAGAAGTCAATACCAGTGTGTCCTTGGACTGTAGGAGGAAACTGGGGACTTGGAGGACACCCATGTGAATGGGGGAAGAACATACAAACTCCACACAGATAGCACCACAGGTCTGGAATTGAACCCAGCTCGCCAGTGCTACAAGGCAGCAATGCAAACCACTGCACAGCTTTCTATAATACTTAATATAATTATAATTGATTTCAATATTGTGGCACAGAAGAATACATTAACTGTTCCCTATCACTAACCAGTTGATGGGGTGGTTGAAGTATAACGTTCAGAAGCATCTAGATATTACCATGAGGTCAATCTGAATCTGTACAGAGAGAGTTCATAGCAGATCCTGTTGGAGACGAATGGGAGTTAGTATAATACATTTACCTGTGTCACGGCTGTGCAATAAGAGGTCATTGCGCCTGCTATCAGGAAAAATGAAACTGGCTTTGTTCTGATGTTTAAATCTTGTTTCTTTAGATAGTCAGTATATAATTTAGATTCACATAATTTCTGACAATACAATAACTATCTTCTGTTAGCCATAAGTCCCTGACAGCGCGAGAGCTTGTCGAGCAGTCGAGTGGAAGAGCACCGCCAGACAGTGAATCAGCTCGAATGTGCTTTTCTGAGGCAGTCCGGGGTGGCATTGTGGTTGGGAGGAGGGAAGCCCAAGGTGGGGACTGTGAGCACAGATTTCTACAGGAGAGGATAGAGCAAAGGGGAGCTGCCATTGTCAACCCCTTGCAAGTTTAAGATGTTTTCATCGGTTTGCCTTTCTATCACAACATGCATGGATCCGACGTCCTTACCCTGCTGTATGAACCTCTTCATGACTACTCCTGTGACCACCTTCTGGTCTTAAACGAGTTGAAGTGACTACAACTGAACAGCTTCCACACGCTTTGAACACTGTATTAGTTTCAACTAGCAATACTCACGCCTTAGCCAAACTCATATTCAAGTTAGTAATAATCGTACCAGGCAGCTGTAATTGAGGAAAGGCTGTGAGAGAACAGGACTAAGGGTGGCAGTGAAATACTTTAGGATCAGGCCCTCAGGGGACTTAATACAATCTAAAAATCCAAGTAATTTTTTCCCCCATCTGTATGCTAGCCAGTTTATTTGAGATCAACTATTGATAGACGCAATGCTTTTCTGAACAAAAATATTTTTAAGGTGTGTTACTTACATATATATATATATGCATACCCCACTCATCTTGTTGTAGCAGGGGTAAGGACAAATCAATGTGCATTTCCATTCAATATTAAGATGCAATGGCAGCATTTGTCTATAGAGGTTAACTTCAGTGCTGTTCTAACGTAACCAAAAAAAACAACTGATGGGCCACACTCTGAAACCAAAATATGTATCATGCTTTTCATGTCTCCAAAACAATGCATTTTAAAATTAAAACTATGGGATGCATGGTGACACAGTGGTTAACACTGCTGCCTCACAGAGCTGGGGCCCTGGGTTCAATTCCAGACCTGGGGTGCTTTTTTTTTTTCTATATTCTTCCCATTTGTGAGGTTTCCTCTCACAGTCCAAGGACATACTGGTAGGGTAACTGGCCCTCGTGGGTGCCCAGTGATGGACTGGCCTGCTGGCCAGGGTGGATCCTGCCTTGCACCCACTGCTTGCCCGCTCCCCAGCAACCTCTGAACCGGCAGAAGCAGTTAGAAAATGAATGCTCTTGTACTGTTTTAAAATTAATTTGTTGGTGCTTAATTCTAAAAAAAGGACATCAGTTCATTTCCAGAAAGAAAAGGGTCCTGCAGCAATCAAGAGCCCTGTGACACAGGTCAGGACCGCAGCCTGGACAGGCCCCCTGTCCACTGCTGCACACTCTCTCACACGGGGGCACATTAGTGGCGCCCATGAGCCAAGCCCACACGTCCTGGTAAAAGGGAGAGGAAACCTGGAGATAACATGCCCGTACAGATGCAGACATTCATCTACTGGGACGTCAGAGCTTTCAGCATGCACTGCTGGATAAAAGCTGCAAAACCAAGCAATATGTTGAAAAATGATTGCAGATCCCTTGTATATTGTATAGCACTTCAGGTAGCTCATTATCTAATGAATTAGAACATCAAACAAGTACCAGGATTACTATTTAATTTTATTGCTTCCTTAAGCTGTAAAATGTAATGTGTTGCCATAAATTCTTCCTGAAATACGTTTATTTTAAATGGCCTAGCAGCTGATGAACCTCATAAATGGATAGCAGAAAATAATGCATTGGCACACAGTTTGAGAGAGATATGGTCATTGCATTTTGGATTGGTAGGTCAGGTTGCCAGCTCTCAAAACTTTAAGGCATTTTATTATGTCCACTGATATATTGCAGGTACAACTTATTTAATAAAGAATATAAAATCAAACGAACAGCTTTGGAGAAAAGATGAATAAGGGCCTATTGTGACTGTATACTCACTCAAATAAATAGTAGTATTGACTCTTTACAGTGTCTATAAAAACACATTTCTGCAGAACAAATTGATCCTGCATTTAATTCACAGCAAATCATTCAACCACTGTGAAGAAAGCAAAAAAAAAGTTTAATTGGGAACAAGTTTCCAAATCCCACTCAACAGAGCAGAGTGCCCTCTTCCAGTATGTGCTGTGTTAGCAGGGAACCTGCCTCAGCCTGCAGCCAGAGAGGTGCGTCAGCTAACCGTGTGTCTCCTGGCCTCAGTGCCACTCTTCACTCGTCGTCCTCCTCGTCTGAGTCCATCACCCTCCTCCTGTTGAACTGAAACAGAGGAGGAAGCCCATCAACACAAAGCAGTGCTCTCCGCGGAGGTCAAGGCCAAGTCTCGCACTCACCGCGATCAAACTGCACATACATCAGGATCCCACTCCTGACCACGAACAGCTGATTATGCAATTAAGGATCAGCTTAGAAAACAATGAATTGGAAGGCTCGACGTCCTGCAATGGCACAGACTGGACATTCAAAGGCTGACCACCCCTGACCTAGGGCATCAGATTGCAGGTCACTCAAGACCATGTACAAATGGCTGCAAACCTAGTCACTGCTACTGTACCACAAGCAAGACTTTCCCACATGAGCACATAATGGCCAGCAGTCCTTACCTTGACAGTGGTCTTCTTCTCTGTCTGCTGACTGACCTTCTCGAGGATCTCAATCAATCCTGTCTCTGAAATCTGACAACACACATGCAAAAGGTCACAACAGCCACCCACCATGGGTAAACGGTGAGTGTGGAAACTCAGCACCCCTGTAAAATGGGACTGACACTTGTACAGCATACAAGAAGCTGCACAGTGGCACCTGGCCCTGCGTTCAACTCCAAACCTGGAGAGCGGTCTGTGTGGAGTTTGTATGCTCTCCCCAGGTTTGTGTGGTGCGCTAGACCATCGCGGGTCCAACAGTGTGAATGGTTTTGAAGTTGTGGAGATTGTCATCCCCTCTTACCTTTCCCCCGAGCTGTCCGAATCGAGCCATCTGAATGAGGTAATTCTCCACAGCCTTGGCTTTCTCTGGCTTGACCAGGGCCAGGTTACTCACTGCAGGAACAGAGCCGAGACTGTTCAGTTTCCTTTTTTTATGGCTTGACTCCACAGCCTTGACAAGAACCAAGAAGGCTCTTCACATTAAACACCCCATTAAACATGCCTTTCACGTGCAGCCTCTATGGCACTGAGCCATGCATACAGACCGTGTAAGTCCCTACGTCACTCCTACTGTGTGAAGCCCATTCCCAATCTACGCTTCTGGGTCTTGCTGTCACTTCCTTCCCAGTGCTTCTGTTGGCCACTCCCCTATTCCCATAGCATCTGCAGATATAACTAGCTTGCTGACCATACAAGAGACTTAATCACTGATATAAATCAAGAAGAACAACAGGCATAAAAAGGATCCGTGCACACCACTGCTTACATCTGTCCAGACAGACATTTAGATAGATAGATACTTTATTGATCCCGTGAGGGAAATTGCAGAAAGCCATCATCTCCGATCACAAATTACTTTAGAATCCTGATTGGTCAAATTTAAAGCTATGGGTTTCTCTAGGGATCTCATCAGAGGTTTCTTAAAATTCCAAATGATCTCATTAACTATCCATACTGCTTGTTCTAGGAAGTCAGGTAAGTTGAAGGACTTCCCATTTTGGCAATCTCTTCAAACTCTTTGGAATCTTTCTTCTAATTCAGCACCTCGCTAGTAATAGAAGAATAGTCGTTCTACAGTTTTCTACAGCCCAACTCAGTTTGGTCAGTACTGTCTACATTTTTATGAATTGGTTTTACATCTGCAATTCTCTGATCTGTAAGTATAGCTGCAATCGTTGGTGAATCTTATTTAATGGCCTATGAATAACCTGATATCCGTTTTCAATGAGGATGGGAAAAACCCCACCTGGTCCCAGCAAAAGAACAGTTTTCAGATAATAAGGCCCTGTAAACCCTCCATGACAGTTACTCTAAAATGATTTAATGTCTTACAGTATTTCCACCATTATTTTCTTGGATGCAAGATTTTATTTCAAGACATTGTAGTAATCTCTAGTAAAAGGCAAATATCCAAAAACAAAGCCAATGAAATCTGGCATTACAGGACAAGAAAAGGTAAAAAAAGAAAAAGTTTGCAAGTTTTCATCAGAACAAAGCACTGGCAATGAAAATGAATATCTTAAATTAAACATTACATTTTCATGTAAAATTAACCCTAAAGTTCAAAACCAAATTTGGGTCACTAATCCCACACAGTCACAGTTGGCTAGTGACATGTTTAAGTCTCAAACCCGTGACACCTGGATCAGTGCTCAAACGTACACCAGCACCTTACTTCTGAAAGGTTTTACCAGTTGAGACACCTGGGAGCCCTACTGTGTTAGTTTACAATAGACGAAAGGAGCATGATGAAGAAAAGCCATTACAGCTCATTTTCTCTGCCCTATAGTTCAGTAGCAGGTATCAGTGCCGACTGATAATCTTATAATATTCCTGAAAGTCACCACTTTTAAACTGCAGCATTTTCACATCTATCCATACGAACTTATGAACAGATTTTTCCCAATTTATTTTTTTCCAGCCATAACATTTCCAGTGTCAGAAGGATGAAAAAATACTGTTGCAAAAAATCTCACATTTCTACTTACATCTGGCCCGGGCAGACTGATCCAATACTTGAGCAAGAATGGAGTTTCTCATGTCAGCCTCTCTGTGGGGAAAAAATGAATAAATGAAAGAGTACACTTATTCTGCACTAAATACTATATCATACATCGTTTCTTGAAGGCAAATTAGAAAATGCTCTGCAATTGCTTTATACATAATGTCCTTTTTAAAAAATTAACAGCCAGTGCAAACAAATGCAGTCTGAAATAACACCCAGAAGAACAAACCAGCACTCCGACCCAGAACACAGTTCTTCCAATGAACTGTTGTAAAAACGTCTGAAAGGTTTTAAAGTGTCTGACCGAGACAGTTGGGACTGTTCTGAAAACAGTTACATCATATAAAATCTCAAGCGGGCCACTCATGCTAATGGATGGATAAGGCAGTACCAGAAATCTGACCAGAACACTGACCACTGTTTCATGACAGAAATAAAACTAAAAGAAAAAACAGGACACCAAAAAGACAGTATACAAGCCCAAGAGGTTCTTTAAATTATTTGAGTTGACAAAGGTTCCATTCTAAGTAGTCTGAAAATGTAATCATGCTTCCGTCTTTTCCTGAATTTAAAAATAAGCACTATGAAAAATAACAGGGATTCTATACCATCTATACCTTTATAATTGCCTTCCCTGTTCAACAACTGAACAACCCTACATACTCTACTTTTTTAGGATAGTTAAGAATGCCATCAGCTCTTTTCCAGTTTCCCATCTTACTCTGCTCCGTATGAAGGGAAGATGGAAAGTTCATGGTGCTGACTCTGGCTTGGAAACAAATAGAATAGATACAGTTCTGGCATTTTCAACACCGATCGCTAGCCACACTGAATCCCCATCACTTCCCTGTACCAGGAGCTTGAGATGCAAAGTGCTAGTGAGAATCAATGAAACAAGGTCATGCCAGCTGAACATGTATTTATTTGTGCAAAACCAGGTTCTGTATGGTGGGGTGAGAAGCTTTTTTTACCTCTGCTTAGCTTCCTGTTGGTTCTGCTGATTGCCGGATGAATCCTGGGAAACAAAGAAGGGATTCTGGGCTTAACACAGTTCACTTAATGAAAAAATAGTGTTTCCTGTGTGAGGCCATACAGCACCTTACACAGCCAAGATCAGCCAACATGTACAAGCAGTGAAGTTGTGGTTAAGGCTGCAGGTTCAAATCCTTTGGTGGGGGGGACACAGCAGTTGTCAAGCTAGCTGCTTCACTCAAGTGGCTCCAATACAATGCCCAGTGGTATAAATCAATACAAATGTAAATGCCCGCTAAATAAAGGTACAATAATTTGCATTAAAGAAGTCATTTTAAATGAGCTGGAGTCCTTTATTCTAACACTGCCACACTTTCAGATGCACAAACTCCCTGCTTCATAGCAATATGAGCTCTTGCAATACAAGGTAATCTGCGTATACAGTGGCTTTATGATGGAATGCAAGTATGATTGGGCTAGGCAACAATCTTACTGACAATCCATTTTAATACACCTGGTTATGAGTGGGTGATGCATCAAAACAATATTCAGCATCTTCAGAGCTCAGCTGTGGTTGGCCGCTGCATCATAATGAAGAGTAACAGATGAAACTCTGGGGATCAGACAAGCTCCTATCATATAAACTCATTTAATTCTCATTAAAATACTGGCAGGCAGATCCTCACTGATATAGATCGCTGCCCGAAGCCTAGCCTTTGGATATTCTTCCATAATCCTTTCCTTCTACACAGCATGGGAATCTACAATGGAGGACTGCCGGCAATTTTATTCCCAAGTGCCCTTCAAAAGGGGAAACCAGCGAGGTTCTGTGAAATCCACAGAAGTCCAGTAACCCAAGCCCTGGACGAGGTCAGACAGACAGCCGATTTCCATGCTCCAGCCCCAGCCACACTGAACACGCTGCTCCTCCCCTGCAGGCCCAACCCCACTCGTGTGTTAAGGAGCTCTGGTGATGAACAGCAGGCGAACACTACTGTCCTAAGCCCACTGAGGCAGCCTAGCTGTGCTCGGGGTTCTCAGTGACCCTGTGACTTCCTTCTTACCATATCCACTGGGCACGGGACCTGACAGGGGGCAGTTCGCTGACTGAACGCACCAGGGAAGCCGGAATCACATCTCATTCGCTTCTTGATATGTCAGCCACCTGTCCCAACGCGTATGCTCAGAACACGGCTCAGCGCAAACTGCCCGTTCAAGTACACTAGCTGAAATTCTACACGTCTGCTGTTATTAACCTTACTAGCCTATATCTGAAACACAGACTCCTTTGCACGGATAAAATGACACATTTCACTTCACTGTCCCAGTGCTTTTTACCGTAGGCATATAAAAAAAACTGGTCAGGGGCTCCAGCTCGTCCACAGACCTAAGCGCGGCGTGTGACGATTCCGAGCACACACCCACTTGCTACTCAACTGACCAAACTTATTTCCAAACATTTTTTCTAAATGTGTTCATTTCTTTTTCGAAAATGACACACGATAAAATAGATGGGGAAAAAATAAAAGCGATGGTGCTTTCTAACCATGACGTTTCCAACATCTAAAAGCCTGACACTAGATATTCTTTGTTGCGGCTCTGTATCCCTTTTCTGCAGATAAACCTGTTTCTTCGGGGCAGTTACGGCATTAGGATTACAGTCTATCTGTTCAGCCCGTAGCATGCAGTGCAGCCGCATTCAAAAACTGACAGTTTTTTAAATTATTTTGCACGGAATACTCAACCCGGTGCTCATTCTGCTTAGGCCTGCGCGTTAAGCATGCCTGCAAAAGGGTATGAATGAGCTGCCTCTTCCCAGATAAGGAGACATTTACACGCCTCTCATTTTCGTCTTACCCCTTGTCTGGCTTGCAGTTCAGCCATCCTTTGCTGCCTGATAGCTTCCAATTCCTCGTCTGCCATAGTGTCTGTCCCAACACTACCAACAACCCAAACTTGTACCGCTAATGTGCGATGCCAGAGAGCACAGCAAGAGAGGCCCACTCCAGGCGCACTACATCTAATTCAGAACTATCGATGGCGCACAGCCAGACCAAAGCAATCGAATATTACCAACATCGTTCTTTCCAGGCAGCAAGCAAATGCTGTATTTACAGAAATCCAACGACTACGCCTTCTTTTTACAATTTTGTAACCTCTGTTCTTCATGCGAGATCTGTAAGGAGGACAAATTGTAATCGTTTCATAGCAACAAGACCAAGAGTTGTTTTTTCATTGATTTATTACGAGTTACGTCACTCACACAGTATAAGAAAACACATTTTCTTAATGAATAAACATGTCGTGGTAGTCGGAACCACGTAAGATAGTTCTTACAATCTGTAGCTTGTACATGGAATAATACCGTTTAAATGTTGCGTGGTGATGGTAACCACAAACCAAGTGAAATATATTTGGAGAAACACAGCTGGGCTTATTCACAGCCAGAATTAAGAACTCTTAACTGGGAGAGCAAAAAGCTCATCGATATATTATAGAAACATGAAATACATGTTTAAAGAGATCACTTTATTGGCCATATACAATTTCTTGTATTAGGAATTTGTCTTTTCGCAGACCCCAACTTGCTCTCCATGAGACACACACGTTACTATAATATTTCCTTAAAAACATCTTTTAAGCTTCAGTGTCAAATAAACAGTACAGTGTCAGAAAAACAGTGCTACTGCAACCTGATCTGTGGCCAAATGCAGCAAAATGCCAAAGAAGCAGAGCTAAGGTGGCTAAAGTAAAGAATATTCACCTCCTGGACCTTTTCACATTTTATTCTGTTACACTATAGAATCATAACATATTTAACTGGGATTGTTTGCCAATGATCGACACAAAACACTATCGATGGCAAACAATCCCAATTAAATACATTGGGACTATACATTGTAACACAATAAAATGTGGAACAAGTCCAAGGGGGTGAATACTTTTGACAGACACTGTACATTTTCTCATTGTTTAATATGATTCACAGAAAGTATTAAGCCGGACTACAGTCAAGCCAAGTGACAATAATAGGAAAAACTTTCTTCTTCACAGATTTCCTATTCTTTGCAGGGGTTCTGAAGGCTCTTGCGCGTGTGGAGAGATGGGGTGGTCCCGTCAGCTCCCTCGGTACGTGCTGTACGAGAATGGGCTGAGGAGCAGGGGCACGTGGTACTTCTGAGACGGGTCTGTGATACTGAAGACAACCTGCAGTGGAAAAAAAAACAGCGCAACCTGAGGAAATTTAAATCAGACTCTAGCTCCCTCTCAAAGAGTGCGGCTCTGTAATAAGTAATAAGTGGGCGATTCATCTTTCCATTGCTAATTACCTGTTTTTTTAAAGTTTTGTGCTGCAACCTATATCATTCACCTTCACGTTCAATAACCGCTTATCCAGTTCAAAAAGCATTAGGTGCAAAGGCAGGGCACATCCTGGACAGGACACCAGTCCACTGCCGGGCAGACACACAGACACACACACCCCAGACAGGACACCAGTCCACTGCCGGGCAGACACACAGACACACACACCCTGGACAGGACACCAGTCCACTGCCGGGCAGACACACAGACACACACACCCTGGACAGGACACCAGTCCACTGCCTTACAGACACACAGACACACACACCCTGGACAGGACACTAGTCCACTGCCGGGCAGACACACAGACACACACACCCTGGACAGGACACCAGTCCACTGCCGGGCAGACACACAGACACACACACCCTGGACAGGACACCAGTCCACTGCCGGGCAGACACACAGACACACCATTCACAGAAGCCAACTGACCTACCAGTACGTCAGTAATCTGACAGTCTCTTCCCACAGCCCAAAGATACACTGTCACATTAAGAGCCGTCTCTCAGCTGCATGTAGTGGTCTGGCCTTGTGCGTTGTACTTGTCAATTCATCACGTGCTCACAAACATGCCCCCACACACACACTCTTGTGAGGATGAGGATTAAATTACTACAACACTGAAAAAAATGAGCAAAGCAAATCTGCCTGCTTCTTTTGAGGGGAAGTGACAACTTCTTTTTCTTTTATTCCTATTAGTTCTGCTTTACCACTTAATTCACACCTCCACCATTAGCAATGATGAATTGGCTGTGATCATTTATTCCCTGCGAATGCAGTGGACTGACACAAAGGAGCTACATAAATCAGAAGTGGCTGTCGAAACATCTTGGAATAAAGGGCTTCTAATCGTGAGCACTGCCTGTCTCATGTCAAGAAATTCATTTGGTCCGCATCAAAAGGTTACTCGACTTGGACTACAGTGATGAAAAATCACCACACAGTGGACTTTGGTTCATTTTGTGAATTCCATTTCCATCCAAAAATTGAGAAGCACTTAATGCATAATTGTGCCTTGTAAAAAACCTTCCATTTTACATTTTAATGCAACCAATTTTTCACTAAAGGTTTTTTAATTAGAAAACGTGTTCTGCAAGATTAAAACTGAACTTCCTCCAGTATATAAAATAGAAATCTAGCTCACTGAACAGGTGGTCTGGATTAAAGTTAGTTCACCTCCATGAACAGCATCTAATAACCTAATCTGAATTAACTGATTTCTTAACATGCATGGACTAGAAAATGGGAATTTCTTAACTGTTTCCAAGCGACTCTTTGTTTCAGACAGATGACATTAATGAAATTCACACGAGAGGGCTGCTCTGTACCTCTGTAACTTCAGGAAAACCTTGACAAGAAACATAACATTTCATTATGTCATTTGTGCGTCAGACATTTCTCAATGAGAGTCTAATTTCCAGTAGTGATGCCAGATTCCAGGAGGGAATTGTCTAACATGACTTACCTCCACATATGGATAAAAACCAGTCTCTCCTAGACCTGCCCAGTACTGCCCGGTTTCAAAACGCATCTTGTACATCCCAGACAGGAAAGCATCCCTCGTTATCAGGCCTGGACATCGTCCATCGTCATTGGTGGCTCTGAAACAACAAGCCACTTTCACCCAGGAGTTCTTCAATTTCTTAAGACACTGGCCTTGTATTCTGAACTTCAGGCCACTCAACATCCACACCTGGTGGAGGTTTTGAGCTGTGAATCGTGCCTCAGAAAACAACTATAACAATTAAACACGTAGCAGGATTTGAGAGCCACAGGATTCCTGGTTACAGTGAAAAGTCCCATTTCCCACTGCGGAAGCAGTTCTGCACAGCTCAGGAGCATCCAAGATGATCACTTTTATCAATTTTATCAGCTTTAACAAGTAACTGGTTTTTATATTTTAATTTAGTCATGTATGTATCTATAGGTATCTATTTTCACTCGCTGACAACAAAGTTTTTTTCTGTCTTTTGATCTTTGAGGATTATTTAAAGCTTTGTGTATTAAAGCCCATCACAGCAAGCAACAGGCACAAAGCAGGGTACACCTTGGACTTGAATCTAGTCCACCACAAGGCACACAGACACACACACCAGGGCCAATTTTCCCAGAAGCCAATTAACCCACCCATATGTGATTAAGAAATTAATTATGTGAGAGATCCGGGGAGACTATGGCAGGAGGAAGATCTGTGAAAAATGGAGACCAAAAGGTCACATTTCAAAACTATTAAACTAATAGAGAATTTATGTAAGAAAAAAATATTCGTTTATAAAAAAACAGTAATCTTGTATTTAAAGAAGCAATCTTGTATTTATTTATATGATTCAGAAAATTATTGATTTTCTTCCTGACCTGAGCAAAATATTGTTTTTGTATTATTCTCTTAATGTGTGCGTACTATATATATTTATATTGTTTTAGGTACATATAATATTGTACAGTTTCTGTGTTTAATCTGTATTTATTTGCGACACTAAAAATAAATTTCTTAAAAACTGAAGTCAAACATGCCTTTGGACGGTGGGAGGAAAACCGGAGCACCTGGAGGAAACACAAACACGGGGAGAACATGCAAACTCCACACAGACAGCACCCCAGGTCTGAAAATTAGCCCAGGGTCTCAGCGCTGGGAAGTGCCACTGTGCCGCCCTTGTTAACGGATTCATGCTGCGCCAAGTGCATTCTGAACCGTGTTTGTCTTAGCCTGCCTGCAAAGCACATTTCCTGTCAGGGGCAGTCAAGGAGGTACAGTAGGCACGCCCGGGGGCAGGCCTTACCCAGAGGTCACCAGGGTCCACCCCGCCGCTCTGGAGTCCAGTCTGTACAGGCCGAGGGGCAGGCGGGCAGCAGGAACTCCTCGGGCGGTGTCCAGCACGTGTGTGGTCAGAGGGCTCCCCGGAGGCCTGTCCATCCCCACGAGCTGCCGAGGTGGGGGGGTTAGAGAACCACAGGGGCCCGGTGTCAGCGGGTCTGTGCTGCGAACAGCCAGGCCGGCCCACTCGGACACGGACAGGACCGGACAGGACCGGACAGGACCGGGAGGAACCAGCCCAGTAAACCAACCAGAGGCTCTCAGTCGGCAAAATCAGGCTTGTTGCAGGTATCTGACAAGCATCTACCATCACCAGAGCCCAGGGCCCAGGGCCCAGACAGAACCCAGGGCCCAGAGCCCAGAGCCCAGAGCCCAGAGCCCAGAGCCCATTCAACCGATACAAAAGTTTTCAAGAGTGAACCGCAAACAGCACCTCTGATGTGCAGTATATCATGTCAATATTTCTCTGCTGGTAGTGTAGTCATACCATGTTTTTGATTAACAATAGCTATTGCGTTGAATTTCATTCACAGGTACGTATTATAAGTAAAGATCCATGTTCTAATGCAAGCTATACCATATTGATACAAATTAGTAAAATTTTGATTCTAATGTAAGCTACAGTATACAATACAGCACCAAGCTAAACAGGCGCCTAACACAAACACTAATATTACAAGTTGTTTTGGGGTAAAAGGTAACATGCAAATCTTTATCTGTAACACGAATGTTAGCCGATCTACTTCAAGTGGGTAAACATGTATTTGTAGAATAAAGAAAGTGTATTTTCTAGAAGAAGAAAAAACAAAGACTGTAAAATAAGAAAAAGCAAAAGTTTTAGGAATGGAAAATATACTTTGCTTTATATGAAGCTAAAAATAGAGCTGTTCTTTATCAAATTTCCGAAGATATCAGCTTTTCTGATAAAAGCTTCGACGTAGGAAAAGGTTAATTGGTCTTAATTAACTATTAGCAACAAAGCAAATGATACAATCATTTTCAGTGGGTTTGCCAAATGCGTTCCAGTTCCAACACTAAACCCAACACTAACATGAGCGACGGTCCCCGCCTCCATAGTTTTAAAACCCCAGGGAGACGCTCGTCTTACCTGTGGTTCCGTCTGCAGGTGATCCCCAATGTGGCGCAGACGCGTCGCCCTCTTGTGCGCCTCCCGGGTCACACCGGTGCGCTCGGCCTCGGGGTACCCCGCCCTGAATGACACCTCCAGTCTGCGGCGGTGCCCCCTGTTGCGATTTTTAACAACTTTCTTTTCTTTGTCACAGAGACATTCGATGTAAACGAGACCTTTACGACCTAAAACGGTACACGCGGCACACGCGCAGAGAATACAAAGCCAACAGCAAAAAACACATGTTGCTCAGTTCAATAAAATCGCTCATCGTTTTTAAAAACAGAGTTATGAATGGAAGATTTCTGGATCTTTTATCAAGGAAAATCACCTTTTCCTGTGCAGTTCTTTTAAAGCTGACTATTATGATAACAGAGTTTTGACCAGCAGCTCTTCGGGCTCGGTTGTTATTGGAGAGGCGTTGTAAACCACAAATGCTCCGCACTCCCTAGAAACTGACACCCGCGGTGTTTTTCGAACCGACAATATTTGCATTGTGGTTCAGTTTTAAAACCTGCTTCAAGGCGTGTCCATGAAGTATGTCTGAACGCCTGCCCAGCGCGGCCGGTTCAGTATCGAGCACATTTTTCCCGGAATTTCTCTCCAAGCCGGACTTGCGCCCGGGCAGGTACACTGTGAGAGGTCAACAGCCGCTGTGTCTCTCCCCCCTCCGGCGAAAGAGCTGCCCTCTGTCCAGAACACCACTCTGATGCCGGGTATTGATTTTTCGCTTGTGTGCTTGACTCTTAATCGCCGGTCGCTGTGTCACACAGTACGGCAAGAAAGTAGCTGCAGCTATAGTCTTGTCACAAGAGTTGCATTTATGTGTATATTTAACATTTGTATGAAACGAAATAAAATACTGTGCACGGCATACGCCTATGTCCGATGTCATTTTTACATTATGTTAACTATTGCAGGGTGAGGAAGCTAATTTAAACTTTAAATGCCAAAACTGTAGTCTACTACGTCATCTACTTGAAAGACATCGCCGGTCTGAGAATTTGTACACAACTCAGACTAGAGGCATGTATTACCATACAAGAAGTACGACTGGATTTACAAGAACAGCCTAACGACAGGAAATACGAGTCAGCTGTACAAAGCTAATCTAGTCAGTATAATATGTCCATCCGCAATCCACGCAGTCAAGCACCAAAATGTATCCATACCTGTTCGTGTGCGTCAAAGGCAGCTCTGGCAGACACGGCCTTTCGCATCACAGCAAAGGCTTTACCGCCACCCAGTGGTCATTTCGGACAATAGCAATGACACACAGAAAAGAGAAACGTCTACCTTTGTTTTAAGAGATGAAGTTATATTACTGTTGACACTGAGCATGTAAAACTCAGGGCTTTAGCTTATTCGTAACACCAGCACTGGGAGAGCTAGGTCACCTTCCTTAGGAGCTGGGTGTGTTTGGGTTGTGTGTGACAGAGGCTTTCGGTCTCCGTCCGCTGATCGTACAGGGCTCCCTGCTGCGTTTTCTTAACTTCGTTTCCGTCAGCCTCTGTTCAAGCGTAAAACCGCTTCTAGTCTGATTTGTGATTACGCGCATGCAAAACACTTAACAGCTGATAATAACTAGTGCTACTTGATTTAATAAAGAAGTACAGGATCTCGTTTAATGAACGTGTGTGATCTGGAGTCTGAAAAGCACAGGCACATGAAAGTGACTCTTTGTCCCATGTCTGGCCAGCAGAGTATGGCCATTCTATCTTCATGGGAAACATTCGCCTTCACTGCAAGTACAACTCTGTGCATCTCAACAGTGATGCGTTTTAGTTCAAGCAGGGAGCTGCGTCAGCATGCGTAGGCTGCAAAGGAACAAATACAGGTTTATTCCTGCCAAAAAGAGAAGAAAGAAAACACAACATTTGGGCTGTGGAGCCTTCTTCGGGTGTGACACCCAAAACGTGTTTCTTTTCTTCTCTTTCGTGATGCATTTTGCTCAGAAGATCTTCTGGGTCACCCTGCGACTGAACGCATGGTGCTCTAACGGTGTGGTGTGTCTCCTCAACAGAGCCCTGCTCCTGTGTCTCTCTGAACCAGGGCTGTCCAGTCCTCATCCCGGGAAGCGGCTGTTTCTGCTGGTTTTCCCATCTCTTTACCCCAGAAGAACCTAATGGTGGAGGATGTTTAAATGTGTGCAGTCAAGCCAACGATGGTCATTAAAAGGCGAGTTGGAATGAAACCCCCAGACACATCGGCCCTCCTCAGTCCGCAGCCTCACTGGTCCATGTTTTCTGCCCCAGAAGTCCACCTTCTCAGTAGTCTTCTATTTGTCCTTTCCCTTGAGCTCTTAATTGCTTAATTGGGGGAATTGTTTTCTCATTTGGATCAATTGTTAATTTGTTCATTAGCTGATTTGTTCAATTTTACTGTTCATGACTTGCTGGTAAATGGCTGTACCATAGACCAGCATGTCAAGGGACTGTAAAAGGCAAGGTGGAAGAAGCCCAGTTAAATCTGTCCTCCGGGAGCCTTGATCTGTGATGCTGACAGCAAGGTCATGAGTCCTGCACCCTCATCTAAATAAGGACAGGTGGGTTCTAACGCTACCCCAGGGGTGCCTGACCAACCGTCATGTGTTTGTTACTGTACAGAGCTTCCTTCCTGCTCCAGGTCCCATACTGTTGCTCTAAATATGGAATTCTTAACGTGTCATTTAATGCCTTAAGCAGGACGAGATCTGCAGTGTAAAGGTGCAGAGATCCTGCAGTTCTGTAGGTTGTCTTTAGTGTGGGTAGGAGGGCTGTGAGGGTCAGATGAGGGTCAGCGGGCCAGGGCCAGGGCAGAGGTCTGGGAGCTACAGAGAGTGCACTCCCCAGACTCAGCCTCCCTTCACTCCTGACAGAAACCAAGAGTGGCCTGGCTCAGAAGCAGTGTGGCTACTGTCACAGTTTAGAGAGCTTGGAAACAAGCTATAGAGCAGGGCTGTCAGACCTGTACCCGGAAGGCCTAGTGTAATCTGGCTTTTGTTCCAACCTGACCTCTCCTGAACTCAACCTGGACAATGGATCTGATTATTTAATCACCTGCAAACATGTAATACTTGTAACATGAGTTGTTTTAGCAATAACCATACCTTATTATAATGAGTCTTTTAATAAACATTAGTAACATTCCTTAAAGTAACACCCTTTGCACTGTATATCTGCCTAAGAAAATAACTAGGTTAATTGTTTAACTGACTACTCAAGTTGGAAGGAAAACAAGCAAACTTGAGACCCCCCCCCAGGAAGCGAGGAGCCCTGCTTTAGACCGAGCTGTACCGGGACACCCTTTAAGAATCCCCCATATTCTACCATATTTGAGAGCCTAAAATGATGGGAACCGACAGCTTTGATTTTGATGCAAAATTAAGAATTTTCAGGGGATGATCTGTGATCCCTGAATACCTTTGAACTTCCTGTGCAGAATATTGTGAAGTTGTGGGGCTGTCAGGCTACGGCTTATGCTGGCTGAGCTTGTTGCAGAAAAACTACATAATGAATCTGTATTATTTTAACAACTGCAGGAGTCTGTAAAACCGCACTTAACACCCAACAGTATGTTCAGAATTCAGCAGCCGCGAGAATCCTGACTAGATCAAATAGAAGTGATCACATCACCCCTGTCCTGGAGTCCTGGCACTGGCTTCCTGCTAAGTTTCAGGTTAATTTTAAAATGCTGCTGCTACAGCTCAAGGCTCTACATGGTATGTTTCCTGTATGGGTTCACATGGGTTTCATCTGGGAGCTCCACAGTCCAAAGACAAACTGGTAGGTTGATTGGCTTCTGGTAAAACCGGCCCTGGTTGAGTGTGTGTCTGTGTGTGTCCTGCAGTGGACTAGTGATCCTGTCCAGGGGGTACCCCACCTTGCAACTCCTGCTTGCTGGGATCGGCTCTGGCTTCCCAGCGACCCTGTATTTGTATTTGGTGAAAGCAGTTAGAGAACAGACAGTGCAATGTTTACTCCACTCTTTCACAAAACCCACTGTGGTTTCTGATGGGTTTCCCTCTGTTGTTTGCACTTCATCGGCTCTTGTTGCTGTGCCCTAAATCTCTGCAACGCCACCCCCAAAAGAAATCACAGACTCAACCACCTAGTCTAATATCCTACCTAAGCTTTTTTGTAATTGTTTTACCATCTGTATCTTCTTTGTTGTCTTGGCTTTGTAATTTTCTTTAAATTTAAGTTAGTGTGCCTTTTATTAACAGTAAACTAATTTAGGGTGATTGGTATTCATCCAGCCATTTTCTAACCACTTTCCAATTCAGGGGCACAGAGGACCCCAGGGCCTAAGCTGGCAAGCAATGTGTGCAAGGAGGGGTACACCTTGGATGGGACAGGAGTCCATCACAGGGCACACCTAGACACAGACACACAGACACTCACACCAGGGCCAATTTTTCACAGAAGCCAATTAACCTACCAGTATATGTTTAGACTGTGGAATGAAACCAGAGCATGCAAACAGGATGGGGAGAACATGCAAACTCCACGCAGACAGCACCCCAAGAATTGAGTCCGGGGTCCCAGAGCTGCGAGGCGTCAATGCTAATCACTATACCACTGTGCTATCCAACATCAAAATCAAGAGTAAAGAAATCATTACTGAGTTCAGTTCAAGTATCCAAAGTAGCCTCCAGATTCTGCAAGACATGTTGTGGAATCAATGAAGGATTTTGTGTGTAATTTTATGACTGGTATCTTAGTTTTGTTTCTCCTTTGTTTGACACACAATATAGATGCTCATTACCCAAGTGCAAGATGTGCAGAGTGTGCAAGAGAGTGCAAAAAGTGACATTTTTCTTGAAGCTATCAAAGTAACGCACTCCAAGACCTTTGTAATCAATAAGAAAATAACTTTACTACTGTTAACTAAGCACTTCTGTTTTCACTCCACCATTTTATGACGTAAGAAAACCAAAAGAGAGAAATCTAACAACAGCACTGGAATCAAAGTATAACAAAAATTTTCCAAATAAAAAAAACCCAAAACAAATGCAAGATAAAATCAGATCGCGTTGACAAAGTACAAGAAAGTTTACAATATTACACAATATTACACTTTAGCCCAGCCAGTACAGTCAATCCAGAAACTCTTATACATGGAGGTGAATTAATTATTAAGATATCACAGACTATTATATTGGTCGCTCTGGCAGAGATGGGTGTGTACTGAACTCTTTATCTGAATGCATGAAGGATCCATTCAGATATTAAGTTGAATTGATGTCCTGTCAGGTTTTTCAAGCAAGGAATGGGCAGATCCTGCAGTAGTGTGACTGTACATCTCTGTTCTAAAGGCATACAGTATGTGCATGTACTGCAGAAACGCCTCCCACCATGGGACAGACAGCCTGTCTGGTGTGACCACACTTTGTAAACAGATCCATGCTTTCATCATCAGATGTACTCCAAACTGACAAAAAACACTCGTCTCTCCAAGATCTTGTAGACTCCTATTTAGTCTACAAGTGCAATGCACCAGACTCTGAACAGCCCTCTCACTGATACTTCTGCATGTACAATATATACTGGATCTGCTGTGGCAGGGCTGGCTCTCTTTTGTTTTAGGAAAGGTGGGGTTTCATTTTACATCTTTAGAAGGCAACTGACAACAACATGTTAAAAGCCATTGCACCTACTGTCTGCATCCTCTTGAGCAAGCATCACTTTGTGGTACAGCAGCCTGTTTCACAGAATGGCTAAGAGGAACAACTGATCACAGGAGTCCTCAGTTGTATTTTCCAGGAGAGAATGGTCTCTCTGGTCACGACTCAAGATGCTGTAGCACAGCCCTGATGCCATCAGGTATCAAGTTGAAATCAAACGTGAGTGGAATATCAGCCGTCGTAAGCTTGTCAGCATGTGAAAAGCAGCCCAATACACCTGCTTGATGCCAGATATCTACAGGAAATTACCATTCTGAACATGAGCACAGCTGGTTCTTGTTCTAAGAGGAACTCGTACCAGTTCGGAAAGCCTGCAGCTAGGCTGTTTCTTAATCATAACTCTTATTATGAAGTACTGTTACAAGACGTTCAGAGATCTGTCAAATATGTACATATTTAAGAAGAACAGAATGAGTAGAAGCTTTGAGTATTTAGAAAAGAAAACAACAGTCCTACTGGGTAACACTGACAGACATCCCAGACTTAAAATAAAATCTTAATAACACACTGAGAATTGCGCAGTTCCCTGTTTGAAAAGGATCTCATTAAGATCATTAAAAGCCTGGAATGACTCTCAGCCTTGATGCTCTTATTGCTATACCTTGTATTCATTCAGCCTGAACAAATGAACAGTGACAAACATACTCACCTCTATGTAATGTATGCTGTCACCTGAGTTTTCATCAAATCTAAGCCTGGTTTGGGTTTCATGGTGCTAATTCAGGTGCTTAATACACGTTGCAGTGTAATCTACTGGAACAGCCCAGTCATTAACAAAAGGTATCTTCATATCTGAGCTCCACAAAATTAATGTGAACAATAAAGCACATAGCGGCAAGGTGCTGTATTTCTATACTAAATAACGGGAAACTTTGTTGATCCCAGCAGGCATGCATTCAGAAGCAATCTGATTACCAGCTTCACGACAGCGACGTGTCGACAGCTGTTGTCACACTGTCAAGGTCTTCTCTGACGACACTAATGTGGGTGGATGGAGCTGATAAAAGCAGCACAGGGAAACACTGCTGGTGCATCTAAATTGTTCCAGCTACATCAGAGCACAAAGGGTGAAGTGCTGCATTAGGCAATCGGATTTCTGAACGTCATTTGAAAAAAAAACAATTGGAATTTTTAATTCAGACCAGGCTGACAGATTACACACTTGATTTGGAGAAAGGGCAAGTTTTGTCTGCAGGTAAAAAAGCAAGTATTGCTAAATGTCATTTTGCTTTTTCATTTAAAGGTGCTAATGGTTTTTCTGACTAATTTATCGTTAGAATGTGATTTTCTGCATACTCTAATCATAGGACAGAATATGTGAACCACGCACAGGGTGCTAAGAGCGTTTTGAAGCAAAGCAAAATTTGTATAGGTGGTCAGTTTTATTAGGGGACTGACACAACAGGGGGCCTACAACCCTGGTCCTGAAGAGTAACTACGATCTTATTTTTGAGGTTTATTTTTTCTACTGTTCTCCGTTATTTTCCTGCACCAGTTATGCTTATGCTTCTCCTGGTCCTGGCTGAAATCGGAACTGAGGACCACAGCTCTAGAACTGCACTGCCAAGACTCTGTAAATAGAGCAGTGACAGAAAGAAAACCTGGCCTGCGTGCTGTGCTCATGAAGCTGGGACCTGCTGCCCCCGGGCGAGGCTACACAAACCGATAGCAGAATGCGAGGAAACCGAAAGACTGCGGACACTGTTTCAGAGGCGACACTGTGAGCAGGTCCAAGGCTGTCCACAGTGGAGGAGCTGACACTGGGGGGGGGGAGAGGCGGGTCCTCTGGCGCAGGGCTGCTGGGCTGGTGGTATGGGAGGGAGGGGAGGGGTCACCCCCACGTATAGTGCTCTCTCCCTCTGCACTGGAGCTGGACTCCTGTCTCACCTGCAAAAAAAGCTGCGTCAACACCTGCCCGCAGACTGATTTCCACTGCATACAGCTGTGCATTTGCTGTTGGACAGCAATTACAATGAGAATTTTCTTGTCCTCGCTCCAATGCTCACAGTCCTATGAAGATACACGAAATCAATACGAAGTTCATCGGTGAGTTCATGCATACTCTGTTTTTACATCAGCTCAGAACTCTGTTTTTTGAAGTCAATCCAGGTCTTCATGTACTGTAGCTAGCCCCTCTAACTCTTTACAGCAAGGTCCTTCCAAATGGATCAGTAAGTGACTAGTGTCTTTTAAACTGCAGTATTCTATCTCCAGTAAGTCCATTGTGTTAAGGTCAGGTGATTAAGTTCACTCTTCCCAGAGGCCTGCTCAGTGTGCTCTATGGTTTGTCCATACTTTTGAAGATGAAGACACACTCTCCAAAACATTTGACTGTCTGCATCTTTTCACACTGTGCCAACAGCAGAGCTAAAGCATCAGACGGAGGACTGATCCAAAGGCCACTTACTGTTGGTGAGGGCTGGAGCAGCTCAGAGGCTTTCCTAGAAGCACAGGTTGCCAAGTGGGACTACACCCTGGATGGGACACCAGTCCATCACAGATCTCATTAATAACACAGCAAGCTCACAGTGCATGGCAAACTATTTTGACCACTGTTCCTGAACCATTCAAAACTACTCTGGCCAGATTCAAAACTTCTCAACCTTGAAATTACCCAGTTACTCCTTAACCTAGTCTAGGCCCAGAACTCTGAAGCCCTGCTCATCCTGGACTCTTAGGCTAGACCAGGCCTGACCAGTTTCAGCAAGATCGCAATAGGCAACTGTGCAGTTTCTGAGAGGTGTGCAGGCTGTGTTGTTAGTGGGACGCTCTGTGCTGTACCTGCTCTCAGTCTCCTCACATGTCGTCCTCCAGGTCAGAGCTGTGATTGTTAATCTGTGTGAAGAACAAACACATTGCAGTCAGCCCTGCCTGGACCTCTCCGCAAACAGACAGCACACTTGGTTTCGTTCATATACTGCACAGGACATTTTTGAAAATATCCATTGTCCTGCCAGAACATCATGAATTAGTGTACCGTAAATAGTCTAGCATCCCATATTCACGATGAGCCAATGAAATGCTCATTTTAAATACCATTGATTGCAAATTTCTCCATATGTATACATTACCAAATTATCAGTGAAAATCACTTAATTCACTTACCTTGAAAAACAAGTAATTAACTAAATCCATTCAGCTTGTGCTAGGTAACCAGAAGCATATGACAAAAAAATAATGGGCGATCCTAAAATCAAGAAATGACGCATATTCCACTATTTCCCCAGACATATACAGTATATTTACTAATTTTAAGTAAAAATGATTTGAAAATGAAATCTTACAATCATGCGCAGACATGCAGGTGTGTGTGTGATTGTGGCAGTGTCCACGTCACTGCACCCGTGAGCATGGGTTCGAAAAGCTGGGGGACACATGACTGGCACAAGGCAGGAGGAAAGAGGCTAGTGGGATAATGAGGGCAGGAGTGTCAGTGTGCGTTCGGACAGGTTCATCTCCAGACTGACAGCAGGGAGACAGCCACCTCCCCTGTGCATGATGAGCATTTGATTGAGGCATCTCCAGGATTGACATTGTCCTGCATCCCAAACTGCTGCAGAGAGACCTGGACATCACCAGGGCCAGATCTGATCTTGTACAGTAAGATGGCAGCTCCAGGACGAAGGCATTAGAGCCTACTAGGCTGTTGACATGGTTCTAAACAGCATAGAGCAGCGTGTCGTTCCTGGGCATGAAGCTATCCAAACAGAAACTGGCCAAACCCAAACTGTTGGGATGCACTGATTCAGCCTCTGTGTTGATTCAAAGCCACACACACCTGCCTTGGTGCAATGTTGTGCTTGATGAGCCACAGTTCAATCTGTTGCAGCATGACTGTGGGTGCAGAGAGAGAGTGTTCGTGTCGTGTTGCACAAGGGGACCGGTTCAGAGGTGGAGGTGCAATGGTATGGGTTGCAGTACAGTATGAATGGAGATCATGGCATGTGCTGATGGCTCCATGACTGTGCAGCACTAATAGAGACAATGTTCTCGCGCCACTCGTGATATCTTACTCATGCATGACAACACGCAGTCTTGTGGAAGCGCAGAGGTCAAATTGGATTTCCCGTAGTTCCAGATGCAATTCTCCAGTCTCCCAGAATGACTGGGGTCTAGTGCACTATTGGAGGAGCTTCATAAAGGGATGAGCATTCTCTATGATCATTTTCAACACAAGAAAAAGGAACCTGGATCCGAGCAGGAGAAAAAGGGATGGTAGACTTGTTACTGTTTTGACTCATTCCTGTAGAGCACTTTCTCCTTGCTCAGTATAAATCCACTGGCATCCTTCAGTTAAACAATAGGCCCCCATATTAGTGAGAGCTGACTGGGAACCCCAATTCAGGTAGCACACAGCAGTTCAGCAGGGTAATTGATGCCTTGCTTTGTTCGGAGAGATAGTTGTAATGGAAGGTACTTAATGTGTCACCCAGGTAGGCACACACTTGAAAGTAATTACAGATAATTACCCTCCTGTTTCAGGGAATAATAACACTCTATATATAACCCCCCCCCCCACCCCCCTTCTCTCTCTCACCCCCAGCCTGACAAGAAAAATGCTTGCTTTTGTTGTTTATTCCTTTTATTTTCTTCTTTTCTCTCTCAGTGTCTCACAAGACAGTTCTCACTTCGCTGGTCTGGAACAAGGCTAGATTAGATACTGTTACTCTAGGACAACCCCAGAGAAAAACTCCATCTCATTACTAGCGTGTGTGTGAGTCAGAGAGAGAACAAGAACAACGCACAGACACATACACAGTTCGTGAGTGTGTCTGGTATGAGTGAATATGGGTGTTTGTGCATGTGTGCGCGCTCATGTTGTTGCACCCAGGGGAGCACTGTGTTGTGTTTTGCATTTATACCAGGAACATGCAGTGTGTGTCTGTATAGTATGCACATGTATTTCTCTGTGCCTAATGAAGTGTCTAAGTAAAGGGAAAAAAAACAGCTTCTTTGAAAAAAGTAATGCCTGTTCAGCAACACTGGAACTTGATATACAAGTTTTTCAGTGTAATTTACCAAACTGCTGTGTCTCTTTATTAAGCTTATCTCTGCTTTAGCACACATCTGGGGAGAATGTTCAAACCCATTTACCTCCGCAGCTTAGCCACATTTGTTTTATGTCTAAACAGGGAAGAAAATAACAGATTTAAGTTAGAAATGTCAAGGCCCTGCAGTGTGGGTGAAGCTGTTTCTGAAACTTTATTGAACCTTTACTGTGGTATACTTTGTTAAAAGCCCAGCTAAGTGTAATAAAGAACAGCTGGTCTCTGGCCTGCTGTGACCGGGAGATAGCATACCACAAGAAGTCCGGTTGACGATCTGGGACCAGAGAATTAGCCCTGGAGGGGCTGGACACAGCATAAACAGCCAATCAAAACATAACCTGCATGTCTCTGGGAGGTGGGATGATGTGGCGATCGCAGCGACAACATGCAAACTCCACACAGAGAGAACAGAGTTCAGAATCCAACCCGGGAATCAAGACCTGTGAGTCAGCAGCGTTAACAGCTACACTCCCCCATCCCCTTCACATGAGGTGCAGCGAAGGCATGAGGAAGCTCACAGAGACCTGCTAATTCCAGGGAAAAGCAGCTTACATTCATCGGACAAGCCGGAGAAAAGCCAAACAGAAATGTGGCAACCTCTCACGAGGAGCGGCGTCAGGACAACGTGAAAAGAAGTTTTTTTATGAAAGCGGGGGTGGAGGATGTGAAAATAAAGCGACAGGAATTCCGACGTGCGCACTCAAGAGGCGGACTTGCTCCTCCAAGTCTGGCTCTTTGGGAAGCTGTGTTTTATGGCGCCGATGTGACAGCGCATGAGAACGACAGTATCTCAGCCTGACGCTGAGGCAGGAGGCCCCTGGGCAGGGGCCCCGTTGCTATGGTTACCGTGTGCCGGTCGTCCTCGCTGGCCTCTCCCAGCTCTGGGCTCTCGTCCCCCTCTCTCTCCCTCCGGGCCCGGCGGCGTGGGCTGTGGCTGCTCTGAGAGCCCTCTGGGCTGCTGGCTGAGAGGCGGCAGGGGGAGCCCCCAGTGCTGCTGTCCCTGACAGGGGGGGATCCTGGCAGGAGAGAGGCCGGCCGTTAGAGAGAGGGGTTCCCTGGGCAGCGCGACCGTGCAAGACGCCAAGAACAATACCGCACGTGACTCTATTAATACACCGGTTCAGAGCCGGAGAAGCTAAGCTACAGGTTGTAGCCGCAGTCCAAACAGCGGCCATGCTGAAAGGTATATGCAGGGCACATACAGTATTAGAAACAAGTATGGAAACAGAGGAAATTGTGAGTATAAAATTTTTATTTCCTTGCCTCAGCAAAGGCTTCTGGGTAGCGACACAGTCAGGGAGACCGTTGTGTGCTCTCTAGTGTTCTTCAGGAAACCTCAGGACCCTTCCTTATACCAGGGACGCTGGCAAACACGCACTGCTCACAGATTACCGCCCTGTGTCATCAGGAGAACTGACCCTTCACTTCACTTCTGGAGACTTTGGACTTTTTTCCTTGACCGCTTACAGTAAGTTGTCCGCTGGCCCAGTTTCAGGAGTTTTCTCTCCGAGAAACGTGAACCTGAGGTGGAACCTGCCAGTGGATAAAGCCTTCATTCTCTACAGCTGCCTTTGTCCTTGTCATAAGATTCCTTCCCAGAAAGCACAGAGCTCACCATAAAGTTAAAATGCTCCAGGGCTGTCACTGCCTCTGCTTACACAGGCCTGGAGGCAATGTCCCTGATGGCCAACTGACAGCCAGTGACACTGCAGAAAGTCAGAATGGTCATGTACAGTACTAGCTAAACTGGATTTTTCCATAAATAATGTCAAATGTGCATTCGGTACTCATTTTTAAAATTTTGTTTATATAAATATTTCCAGTACTATTTAGAAATGTTTTGATGCACATTGCACAACAATGCCTACACCCTTTGACAAAATCAAAGAAAAATGAATATATGTGGCAAATAACATGATCCACAAAAACAATCGATTTCAGCTAGACTCTGCAGTGCAATTATAATCAGCACAAGGTTTACAGTATGTGTACTAATCCACCAGTCCTCATTTCACACAGTGTTTCAACAGTAATGCATTTGCAAAAACAAAGATCCATTTTTAATTTATTAATTAAATTATTGTTTTATTGTTAAAATGTTTAATTTATTTATGAAGGCAGCTAATCCACCACACCAGTACCTTAGGCAGACTCCTCTGACCCCCCCACCTTCAAGCCACTCACATTTTGACCAGAGGAGAGAGACATGCCCTTCACAGACATCACTGCCCTGTATGTGGTTTCTGACACAACACAGGCTCGAATCCACAATCATAGAGCTCTAACTGCTATACTAGCTTGCTAGAGTTTTACCCGTTGAACCACTTAGGATGTTAATACTTAACACATTTCAAAGCATTCTGTTTCCAAAAGATTTTGGATTGTTCTTCTAAATTCAGCCCCAGTGATGGCAATACTAGTAGGTTCCAGTCCTTTGTCTGTCTAGACTCACATTTGTTTCTTTGGGTCATTAAAATATAAGCTGGCAATCTGATTCACAACATTGATCGTCCATCAATGGTGGTATCACAGAGGATCGATTGCTTGGGTATTGAAAGGCGGGTGTAATTAAGGAGAGCTGCAGAGGAAGTAAATGAATGTGGAAATTCGAAAAGAAGATGCATGACAATAACAACAAAGAAATGGAAAGTTCCCAGGCGCGGGGATGAGCAAAACAAGACAGAGGCACTTCAGATCGAAGCCACAGGTCAGCACAGATGCTGACGTTATAACTGTCTCGCCACAGTGCAGGTGCACGGCAACCAATCCAGCAATCCAGACTCCAGCAGGCTTTCTGTGTGTCTTGAAATCAGCAACAGCTGAGGTCTTTTGCAAATTGCTAAATTGGGCCACTCAAAGTAATGATCAGCACAATGAGGTCATCAGACACAGAGATGGAATGAAAACTCATAAACGCTGCAGCCCTCCCCTGTGGCCAAGCCTCCCTTCAGACACGAATGCTGTTGGTCTGAGGCACACAGGTCACCCATGACAGTTTACACACTAGGACCTCAATTGAGTCACAAGTTCTGCCTTAAGCACTGTTGGCCTTGCCAAACCCAGGAACTTCCTGACAGTGGCTTGTCGTCTGTCTGATGCTTCCTGCTCCCACCAGCTGCAAGGCTGCCATCAGGACGGCACCTGGGCTGCAGTTTGCGGGTCAATACTTTTCGTTTATTCTGGCGAGGGGCATGAAACCAAAGGCCCCACCTGTGCGATCGCCCCTCTGCCTGTCCATCCTGTCCAGGCTCTCCAGCAGGCCGTCGATCTGCACTTTGATCAAGGTCAGCTCTCGCTTTATCGTCCGCAGCTCCTCAGCCTTCACTGCTTTGCAAGAGAGAGAGAAAGAGAGAGGTTCGGCCATGGAACTGAGGGCTAAGGGCTCCCATCCTTTCCCAGTTCTGCCCCTTTCCTTTCCTAACGAGCGCTCAGGAGCTTCCATTATCAGCTCTTCTGCAGCTCCACTCAAAGGTTCTGCCTTAACTCACCCCCTCCTCATCTGTGCAGGACTGTCACCTTAACCTTACAGCTGCCACTCAGGGAAACAGAAACCACAGACTCAGAAGAGTACTACAGGCTCCGGCTGCCGACAAAAAAATAACAATTCCATCACTTCAAAATAATGACACCCTTCGGCAAGAGCTTCTCTACCGCCCAGACAGACAACGGGTTCCTAACAGCCCATTCTCAGCTCCTCAGAACTGCCTCCTGAACACACAATAGAGCACAGGGTATTCACAGCTCAGCCAACCTGCATTTAATTCTGCATTCAGCTTGCCTGCCCTGTCACGTTTACTGAAGAGAAAGAGACAGAAAAAAATCCATAAAATGTGATTGGAAGCTTTTGACCTCTGAGCAACAAAAGGCAAACTAATTCGGCTCCCATGTGCTGGCAGTAAAAACTATTAAGGTTCATAATAAACCCGTATAAACAATTCTTATTTGTTATGCACTATTAATTTGGTATAATTGCATGCCCTGATAGGCTCTGCACGATTGGAAAAAAAACGGCCTGCAGTAGAGAAGCTTTTAATGAAGGTACCATCTGGTGCCTCTCGCTGTGCCCTGAAGCTGTTACTACAGTGCTCCCAGAGAAGCGCCCCATTACCGAGGGAGGGAGAAAGGCACGACACACACAGACATCAGGCAATCAAATCTCTGGAACTCCACAGCAAGCCAACTTTCTGCAGTCTAAGTGATTACAACTCCCTCAATATCCCTGGCACCTACGGCATCAGACACAAGAGCTCTCTGCTTCTTATTGCACTCTCTGCTCCACCAATACATTAGCGCTCTTGTCACTTCACACCGAGGAGACAGGTGACAGGTGATGAGAGCCCTTGTAATACTGTGCAGAGCTTCCAGTCACGTGAGGCTCATCACTCAGCTCGATCACCCTCGCGCAGATGAGAGCGGGCACAGTGCAGTGCCCGGGCACGGAGATGGGAGCCCAGCAGTCAGGGCCAGCAGACAGACCTCCTGGCAGAACACAGCACTAACCTCATCTACCCCTCACATCACCTACAACTACAGTCTCATGATTTCACTGGAATCTGCGGCACCATTGTCATTTTGCTGTGTCCCCAACCAAAAGGTGAACCAGTGTCCCTACTCTGTACAACAAAGAAGACAAACTAGTCACAGAAAGCCAGCATTGACACCCCACGCTCACGGTCTCACTGGAGCCAGTGAGAAGATAGCTGTGATGGTGTGTGTGTAACTGTGCGTTTAATTGTGCGTATAACAGCCCTCAAATATAATCCTTTTACCTAAGTGAACCCTCAACACCTGTGGTTCTTTTTGTGTAGTCTTGTCAATTAGGTGTAGACAGCTCAAATACGTCTCTGCCCATGCTTTGTTAGCAGTAAAAGTGTTAATAAACTGACCGGACTGTCAGCACCTTGCACTTGCAGAATGCTTGCCAAGCACTCTAAACATGTCTTACAGCTGTCAAGGGCAATTCTAATTTTGCAAGTGTCTGACATTGGAGTTCTGCCATTGTGGTGCCATTTCGTACCTGCTTTCCATGAGCTGGCCTACTGTAGCTACACACACAGCTCACAGTGAGACTGACCCCCCCCCGCCTGCTCCCCCCAGTCCCCCTCACACTTGGCTCTGGCCGCGTTGCCGGAGGAGCTGCTGGGCCGGCTGCCGCTCCTGGGCGCCAGGCTGTCCCTGCTCCTCCGCAGGCTGGACGAGCACTGGCGCGAGCGCTTGGGCAGGCTGGGGCCGCGGGGGGCCGGGGGGAGGGATGCCGGGACGCGCTGGTAGTCGTACACCCTGCGGGAGAAAATCAAGAGTCAGTTTCCGCCTGGCTCCTCGGCCCCACCGGGGGGCACAGCGATGCCAACCGGCCCTCTCCCAAGCCTCTGTTTCGCTGCAGAGCAGGATGTGCCCCACTTTTCCCATCCTCCAAAACAATCCTTGCACAAAAATAAAAGCCCTTGCTGTTTTGTTTCCTAGTCCTGCTCCGGCTCTGACCCACCTCCAGTCCTTCAGTCTTTTAATTGAGCTCTTAGTTGAGGTAATTACAGTACATAAAGGTGACTCTGATCAAGTCACTAACTGCTCAGCTGGATCACAATCCAGAAAGCCATCAGGTCATGATCATGCAGCAGAGAAGTACAGAAACTCTAAATTAACCTTTAGACTGTCACCAGTTGAAGCAAGAGAGACAGAGCTCTTAAAGCAACCATCTCTGCAGAGACTAGGATATCAACACAGCTCGGCCAGACATTCAGGTTACAGAAATTAATGCTGCACTCTGACAAACATCGTTCAGCCCCTTATCTGAGCAGGAAAACAATCTGGAATAATCTTCACGCAGCACCGTGGAACATGAGTGTCAGAATAAATCAGAGATGCCTGTCTCTCTATCTGAAATTTCACTGGCAGTGTACTCTCTAATGATGGCGTTATTTTCATAGTATATTGCTGGCTTGAGTAAAAGTATAAAGGGAAATCCAGTAACATTAAGTTCAACTTAGATGAACTTGTTGTACCTTTATAGTACATGTATTGTATGTGAATTGCAAAGTGCGCTAATTTCCATACATAAGGAATTTGGAGAAATACCATAATATTTGTAGAGTGTATCCTATATGCTGTGTAGTTGTGCTGATTGGTCCAAAGCAATATGTGATTTTATAAACCAGTTAAGAGGAAATGTTAGAGGACCAGTTAGAGGAATTGTGTGAAAACAGCCAAAAACTAATTTTCAAATGCCAAGAATCAGAAAGCAAAACAGATTTTTGTTTCTGGAGGAAATTCCCTGCAAAGCTAATCAATAAGTAAACAGGATCTGGAAAAGCTGGGTGATTTTCTGATTATGTTGCTTTTAAGAAGTGGTAGCCTTAGGATTAGTCCCAAATCTCGATGCCTTGTGTCAATATCCAATGCCGGCGGAGTCAAAGAATCTGATTTTGGCTTGGCCCTGTGGCGTCTTTGCTGTGCCAGCATGTCCATCACAGCTTAGAGCCGCAGTGCTGGGGAGACAGTGTGTCCTGTGTTACAAGTGAGGACACTGCAAGGAGTACATCTGTGAGACCCACTCACAGAGAAACACATCTCTTACGTCACTGGAGACCATACACACGACATACAAGAACATATGACAGGTGACGAATGAGACAGGACAGGCGTGTGGCCAACCCAGCCCGTTCACTAGCTAGCAGTCGATTGATCTCATCCAGCCGCTTCTTGAAAGAAGCAGAAGTATCGGCAGCAACGACAAGACTGCACAGCTTGTTCCAGACCCCCACAACTGTTTCTGTAAAGGGTTTTGATTAAATGTAACTTCACATACTAATTCTATTGTTTCTGTACACTTCCAAATACTAAAATCACAAAAGTAATACCGCTATATACAGACGGTTCATTATACTGTATACAAACCATTATACTTTAAAACTGCTGGAGACATGTTTCGAAACCTCCTGTGCAATGCAGCATATAGAAATATGTGTCACAATACCTCTATTCTCAGGTTCTCCTTAGTTATTTGGACATACTGTATTAGTAGACTTGAGTTTGATCTGTTAAGAAATATCTTTTTTTAACATATTTGCATTATTTCTTTAATAACTGATGCAAAATACATACTAATAAGATTCGTATTTGACCAAGGATGGAATTAAAAGATGTAAATGCTCTGTATTTTTTATTGTAAATAATGAGAGTTGTGTGTGAGAGTTTATTTTTAAGAGATACAGGAATTTGCTGAGACTGGGTGATTTCTTAAGCATGATTAATAAAACTGTGAAACAATCTAAACATTGCACAGCAGGAAAAGACTGGTGCACAAGAACAACATCAGATCTTTATCTTTGTTTTATAACTGTGTTCCTGACTGAAAACAGCCTCTTGCTCATCTCTGCTTGCTCTTGAGAATGATCCAAGCAGGACAGCTTCTCCCTGTCTGTAATTCAAACAGATGGTGTCAGAGAGAATCAAAAGTTTTTTCATAACACTCCTGGACTCAGAGGGACTTCAAGTCTGCATCTCATTGTTTCTAATGGCAGCTGGGGATCCAGTCTTTCAGACTCTCCCGACGTGCTGGATAGACTCAGTGCAATTGAGAGACGCATTTCCAAACAGATGGACAGGGGCCCGACAGTTCCATTCTTCTGTTCTGACCACCGAAAGGGTGAATTAAGTCGTCTTAATTAAAAGTGGCATTGATCACTTTCACAGAGCCAAGATAAACAAAGAGGCAATCAATCAGATCGAGGGCTGGGACAGGACAGCTGTAGAGAAAAAAAAATACAGTACCTTCCGCGTGTGAGTGCGACAGCCACCACCACCAGCGCACAGACAGGGACAAAGCCAGCAGGACTGACAGTGAGGAGGGCTGGTGATCCTGAATCAGGAGCCACTGGATTCATTCTCCTGAGGAATTGTCTCTGTGGCTCTGAGCTGGGCTCCCCTGAGGCGCGTTTTGAAGTCGCGCCAAGAAGGAGCCAAATGCAAGTGTCAGAGAATCAGAAACAAGACATCAAGGAGAGATTTTTGGGGGGAGAACAATAAAAAAAAGGAGCTGGGAAGACTACCCCTTTGAAATAAATGCCGGTTAGCCTCGAGTGTTTCGGCTCAATTTGGCATTTATCTCGTGGGTAGCCAGGCCTCCTGCTGCGCCCAGTTGCCACAGAAGCAGCGTGCGTCCAGCGGGCTCAAGAATCAAAGGAAAGAACAAATACCGCAGAAAAGCTGCCGGTGAGGTCTGTTTTCACCAGCTTACAACTGTGAAAGGAACTTTCCACAGAGATGTCATTCAGCCTTTCTAGACACAACGCCTCACTCAGCTTTAAACGTGCACCTGTGTTGCACATGCAGTACATCCACCCAGACCCCGCCTGCAAGAGTTTCTCCTGGATGGAAGAGCCAGAGTGTACTGATGATTACAAAGGAAGAGTCCTTGAGCTTTTAATCCTCACTTAAGTACATGAATGAGGGTAAACAATTATACTTTGGTTCCACTCTGGTAGCTGGAAATAAGATACACGTTTACTAAAATAATTTAGAAATCAGCACAGCAGTGCAGGGGTCAGCATGGCTGTCTCGAAGTGCTACGGTGCTGTGTTCAGCTCCAGGCCTGGGGTGCTGTCTGTGTGGAGTTAGTATGTTCTCTCCTTCGTCATGTGGGTTTCCTCCCGATTTCCTCCCACAGTTCCAAGACATCCTGGTGGGTTAATTGGCTTATGGGCAAAACGGGCCCTGGTATGAGTGTGTGCGTGTCTGTGTTTGTGTGTGCCCATCCGGGGTGTATCCAGCCTTGCGCCCATTGCTTGCTGGGATACTATAATAATAATCATACCCGTCACTATAGTGTACCAGTGCATTAGGACCCACACAGACTGCAGGGTGAGCGCCCCCTACTGGTTCCACTAACACCTCTTCCAGCAGCAACCTTAGCTTTCCCAGGAGGAGAGGTTCCAGCTCCTCCGCGACCCTGTACTGAATAAAGCAGTTAGAAATTTAACAATGCCCCAGTTTCCAGCCATGAGAAGACAAGAAAGGTAAGAAACAACAGGAGGCCCATTTTGCTCATTTGGTAGTTACTAGCTAATTGTTCAAGGGGTTCCATCCAGCCTTCTTGAAAGAAGCCAGGGTTTCAACAACGAGTAGCTGAGTAGCTTGTTCCATACTCCTACACCCCTTTGTATAAAGAAGCGCCTTCTATTGTCAGATTTAAATACGCTTCCTCTTGTTTTCCAGCTGTGACCTCTGGTTCATGCTTCATGATGGGTTTTGAAGAAGTCAAACACAAGAGTGTCAAGTGTCAAGAAGTCGACACTGCTGGTGCCTTTGAGGATTGTGAACACACTGGGATCAAGTCCCTTCACAGGTCTTGAACAGCCACTGGCTTTTTAACATTGTTTTAAAATTAGATTCGCTTTACTGCAGCTCCACAAATGATTGGAACACCTATGTCAACTCTAAAACACAAATATTAAAGTAATCTAAGTACCCTTAGACCCAAGTAAACAGACCCTTGTCAAGAAAATGGAAGCACAGAGTCTCTTCTTCATGGGGACAAAGATGCTGGCCAAATCCCCACAAAATAACAAAATTAAACACTTCCAGGAGGTTCATGGCATTGTAAGACCAAGTTAAATCAGGTGGACATGAGTGAGAGAGCTGTCTTAACACTTAACACAAAAAGAGAATTATTACACTTGGAGGCCTTGTTTGAGGAAACCGCTTTATTGTAACGCACACGCACCCACGTTCACACAGAGCTTGAGCAGGAGAATGTGGTCAAGCGTGGCAGGGGTGTGTGTTGTAGGCAAGGCAAATTGAAAATGATTGTAAATGCTCTCTGTGTGTGTGTAGCAAAGCATAGAGAGATTACAGTGCAAATTCACCCCAGCGCACTGGTAGGCAAAGAAGAAAAAGTGAAGAGGCAGGCAGCGAACTGCTTATCGCTGATCAGTTTGGAGCAGCTGAATTAGCTCCTCATGGTGATTGAGGGTGAGAACTGAAAGGCTCGTTTTTCATGCTGTCAGCCATTTCCTCTCTAACGTGCTCTCTCCTGCCCCCCTCCCAGCCCAACCTGGTTCTGTGGGAGCTGGCTGGGAGAAGCTTGTTTCTCTTCCTCTGTGTGTGATGCACAGCCTCGGCCCTCAGCTGTGTGAAGCGGTGCTCAGCAGTTTCGGAGTGACCCGAGGCTGAACTAATCGGGACCCTTGCGCGTGTGCTCTTGGGGGGCAGCAGCAGCTGGCAGGGAGGAGGGGAGGCCAGTTGAGGCCAGGTCTGCGGGCAGCTGCAGCGATGGAGGGAGAGCAGATTGGGGTGAAGGCCCAGGATTCGGGGTGACTGGCAGGGTCAGCTCCCCCAGTGTCTGGACCCCAGAGGCCGACAGTCACACACACAGCCACAACCCCCCCCCCCACCCCGCATGAAGGTATTAGCCGCCACGCTTCATTACTGCTAGGAGAGAGCAAGCCCTGCTGCAGTAATAGCTGCAAATAAAAGAGCTGAAAGTGCTTGTTGTGGTTCAGGGTGACAGCGCTGGCTTCCTTCCCACTTCCTCCCCGTGAAGCAGAAGCAGTGTCTTTGGGATACTGTTTTTCCAAAGCTGGAGGATGGAGAACATGAGTGTGGAGAAAGCCACCTCAATGGAGGACAGGCGTTTGGAAAAGAAGAAAATGTGAGGTCTGGAGCACCAGGACCTCAAGGAACGCCCGAGAGAGACGACTGTATTTCATAAAGGATTATATCTTTTGAGAACAGTGCCTTTTCACATATCACTGTTAAAGCGCGGGAAGTTATGTAAGATTGCTATAGGGCTCCAGTCTTTCACCGGTTAGTCTGAGGAAGTGCTTAGCTAGCAAAGTTCAGCCAACTGGAGATCTAGTGAACACATCTCTTTGCCAGCCCACGTTAGCAGGTGAAGGTGTGTTTTCGACTCAGTGCCATGGGAGGATACACCCTGTAGGGGGCGCCAGTCCATCACAGGGCACACACAGACACAAACACAAGCACACACACCATAGCCAACTGTCCCAGAAACCAATTCATCTACCAGCATGTCTTTGGACTGAGGGAGGAAACCAGAGCTCCTGGAGGAAGCCCATGCACATACAGGCAAATACAAACGTGCCTTCTTCCATGGTCCAGGAGCAATTTCATGGTAGAGAAATAAATGGGGTAATACTTTAAAAGACCATTAATGAAACCAGAAAGACACAAACTGGTATTTTAAAGACTATGTAACTGCAGTGTGATTGAGTTCCAGAGCACAAAACACCACATTCGGCCCTCTCCACTCAACAAGCCACTCCCACTGACAGGCCCTAAAGCACCCAGGTGCCACACAGATCTTTTTCTGGTAAAAGGCGACAGTTTTCATAGAAATAATAATTCCCCTCTGTACAAACTGCCCCTGACAGCATTCAAACATGGTCCCTTGTGGGCTCAGAGCAGAGACAGCATCACTCCCCAGACAGCAACAGACCCCGCTGAGCCTATAGACAGGGTCTTCTGCAGGCTTACAGGCTAACAGGCTTCTACACTGTCTAGGCTTCAACAGAGTGATGACACTTCTGTAACGTGATTGGTGTACTGAGCCCTGTTACACAAGCATAAACAATAGTGGTAAATTTTGACTCAATTTGAAAGGAAAATTAAATATTCCTACAAATACAGAAGAATACAGCTCCTTAACGTAAAGATGTGCTCTTTCAATGCCCAATACCTGGTTCATCAATGAGGACTCCAAGTGTGTGTAAATGTTTATCTGCAAAGCAAGGAACTTAATCTCTTACTTTTCTACTTCTTCTCTGCTGTTATATCCTTTATTCACTTTTTGTGGCCTTATCATTTACAGTACTGTTGGTCACACGAATTGGGTTGCTCAGCTCTGAGACATGCCAGTCTCAAAGGTTGTGGCGCCACCTGGTCTCCACATAGTTGGAACTGTCTAGTCAGATAGCCCTTAAGTGGTGAACACTTAGATAATTAGACATATTAGCTGTGCTCGAACAAATATTCTCCCTAGTAAATCTGATTACACAATGCCAGAGTAGCTGAAGGCCCCTAATCAATACAGACAGTATACAGATACACAGGATACAGAGACACACATTAGTGTTGTATTGTATCGAAAGCTGGAACTCTTGGAAATTGTCATTTCTACTGCTGGTTGTTTGCTTAACTATCTATAAAGAAAACTATATATACTGAGCTTAAAAAAAACATCACTCCATGCATGTACTGCATCTTTTTAGAAGAATAAATTAAAGCAATACAAATTTGATCTTTATTACATGTTTCTGATGTCATTTTAATTAATCGATCATTCATGGCTGACTGTGATACAGAAGTGACTTTGCTGTATAATCACCTCATTAGTGAGAAAGGTGATTGAGCACAGGTGTTGGAGTGATTTAACTTATTGAATTTCAAGCCTGGTGAAAATCAGGACAAAAACACAGAGAGGAACAAATATTCTCTGTTTATAAAGAGAATAGTGCCTTTGTGTCATTGGTATGTTGAAAGATGGACTACGTCAGTGCACTATCACTTGGTATCTGAGGTGTTCACAGCCAGCCAGACCCCAGCTATCAATGACCACAATCCAGGAGACAACAACACTTCTCCAGCATCAATCGGGGAGTCCGAGTGTTTTGAGACCGATGTCTCAACATCTCAACAACTCTCTGCCATTCTAGTGAAAGAGGGTCAATAATAATTATACAAAAGTACAATAAAAAGTTCAAGAAAAATAAACAACAGCGTACATGTTTATACAGACAGGCAAACAGGCATAGATCTGGGTAAAGAGGAAAGGAAGTCACGGACACTGATAGTCCAAGATTTGGGTACAGCGAGCCGAGGACCAGCCTCAGCTGAGCGGAGCCTACAGGAGGGAGTGTGAACATGGAGGAGCTCAGAGATGTGTGATGGAGCCAGATTGTTTAGAGCCTTGAAAGTCAGTAACAAAGATCTTATATTGAATATGTGACTTTGTAGGCAACAAGTATGCAGACTTGTGTGAGTAACTGGTCCAGCTGCAGAGTTTTGGACATACTGCAGCTCGTTGAGAAAAGTGTTAGGGAGATCAAGAGTTGGAGAATTCAAGCCATTGTAAGTCAATTAATTACAAGGTTGTTTTATGACGCGAAAACACACTTCAAACTAAATCTCCAAGACCAATTAACAGGCACATGGTTTTCCATGTTTTTCCAGGCTCTACAAGAGGAATTACAGAAAATCCTGCAGGACAGGGATGGATGGTGCAAAGCCTGTGTCTCTGATGTGCAGCTTGTACTGCTCCTGCTTCCAGCTGTGCCCACACATGCTGCTAGCCTGTGACCTTCACACAGACCCCTGCCGATCAACCCTAGCCATGATGAATATTCATCAGCATAATGAATTCACCTGCCTTATGTCTTGTTCAATAAAATAGCAGTGCATCTGCTACAAAACAGCCATATTCCTCATAATAATGTGACACGTTTGTTGCAGTCACAAGGCCAAGGGGTGTGTTTCTTTTTGATGCTCAATATATAATAGATCATCATCATTCTAATTCTTAATTCTGGACATACGTCAAAGTCTATAAAGCCTGCTATCAAAAGGTAGAGAACAAATAACCCAATCACTTCAAACGTGTTTAGCTTTCAAGTTAAGTTCCAAAATGCAATTTTTTCAGGCCATGAACACTTCACTGGGTCATTTCAGTATCACTCAGACGTTTTCACTGACAAGTGACAATTTGACTTGTTTTTCTCCTCCTGACAGGCACTTGTCAAAGCAAATTGCTGCTTGAGAGGCCCCTGCCTACTCCTAATGAAGATCTCAGGCCCTGCACAGCTCAGGCCGAGAGGCACACAGGGGCACACAGAGCTCCAGCCAGCAGATCAGAGGACCGTCTTCCCTTTTCATCTCTGAGCCAAATGCTGATCAGGGTGACACGGCTGTCTTCTCTGGCCTCTGCTGATTTTTCTGTATACCCAATTCTTCGCCTTATTAACCGATGTGATTTGCCGTGTATTATAAAAGTGCCCAGTTAATGCTAAAGTGATGCCATTGACCTTTTTAAGTGCACTAAATGTCCCTTGGATGCCTGAGAAAGACGCCAATAGTGCATTCTTTCACCAATTCCCATTGAGCCCCAGGCTTATAAATAGGCCTTGTCACCTTCAATCTGTTTCATACCCACAATCCCCTTCCCAAGTAATTATTAGCATTACGAGACAGGTGATAAGGTCTTTTGTGCTGGAAAACAGAGAGAGGGAGCCGGCTCATATTGTCTAAATACACCATGTCCCTCCCAGTCCTTCGGCGCTCACAAGTACAAACCCCCTCTTTCCTCACTCCCTGCCAAGTTACTTGCAGGGTAGCTTTCCCAAACTTACTGCCTCGAAGGGAAAAAAATAAATGTGTCCTCTGTGTTTTTTTGGAAAGCGACTCTAAGAAAAGCTCGAGCTGAGCGGGAGACAAAGGTGAGTCCCGAAAGAAAGAAAATAACAGAGTGGAATCTTAAGGCTTGCCTTTGACGTTGAAAATGTGGAATAGATTTTGTCTTTATGTTGGTAAAAATACTGTTTTAAAAGCTGTCATGCTATAAATGTCTTATCTAAATGTTTGCACTCGCCTGCTCCCTCGCCCCAAGTATCGAACCGCCTCTCTCCCCTCCAGTCTCTACACAAGACCCAGTGGCCTATTCATCCTCCCACTCCAGCAATCAGCACCGTCCATTAGTCTACACTCCCTTGGAGCTCAGCTGCAAACACAAGTCCCCAAGCCTCCTCCCCTGACCTTCAGTGCTTTTAAAAACTCACACTGCTCACCTCCCAGTCCCTTTTAATCAATCCTAATCAATGTGCTATTAGCCTGCCTCTGTGCCTCTTTGTGTGTGGAAAATGAATCCCCTTATGTGAGCGAGTGATTTCAGAAAATCAGATGTCCGCGCTTTGAAGCTTTTTGTAGCCCATCTAAAAGCATTTGAAATCCTGTCTTACAATTGTATCAAGCAGCCTGACACAGCAGTTATAGGGCTGAATTGCCCAAAAATGCAGGAAAGGTGCCATAAGGAGGCTCTGGCAAGCTTTTGAAGAGACGTGCAATTAGAGGTGAACAGAGAAATTCAATGAATCACATTAGCTCTTAAATGCAACTAACATCCTCCTTCAGCACAATCACACAATTAGAAGATGTGAGCTCTGCACACAGCCGCCTTCCTGATTTGCCAAGCTGTTTGACCTTCAGATATTCCAACGAAGCCAAGGAGCCAGCAAAGTCGTCTTTGAAAAGAATTCCGCTGCAGAGATTATACTGACAGTTTCTTAAAGGAAATTCATTCTTCGGCACTTCGGGCAATCACACAAAAGAATTTAAATCTGTTGAACTGACAGAGCAATTTTACAGTCTTTCATTCCTTCCTCCGTGTTACATGCCGAAATGATCTTTGACCATTGTTTTTTATGGTTGGCATAACAGTTGAAAATCAGGACTTGACACCACTGTAAAGAGAATCAGTAATACCTGTATATTTTTAAATATTACCAAGAAAACAGAGGTGTTCGTAGATATGAATGCCTGTGGGATTCTTCTGTGATTATTTTACCTTAGGATATTGACACGTTTCACAATGTTGCACCTTGAATTTGTGGTTTATACACTTAACCATGGGAATATCATGGCAAATCTGTGTGCTAAGCCAATGTAGACACAGGGAGATCATGTAAACTCCACACAAAAGATCCACCAGCCCAGGCTAGAACTCAGTTGGCAGTGCTAATTACCACAGCACAATGGCGTCCTAAAAGACAAGCAGATGATGATTGAAAGTACTGCTTTTTCTCTTGACATTTTAACCCCCCTCCATTTCTGAAAGGCTTTGCTAAGAGAAAATATTTGGTGTGTAAAGTGATAGACAGTACCTGTCATAGAAGTCATCGTGGTAGCAGTCGTAGTCCAGATCAAAGTCAGATCTGTGGGGAAAAGAACAGGATCACTGTCAGCAGAGGAAGAGAAAGGGCTGGGCAGAGAGATGACAGGTGTCAGTGTGGGACCGAGAGAAAGGAATTCTCCCTTTTGCATTTAAACCCTGCCTGCCAAAACCATCGCTGATCACACGCACATACTGACATCACTTATCTATTCACGTGGCTGTACACACACATCCAGCCAGATGCGGACGGAACAGATTCTTCAATCCAAAATGCCTCTGTAGAATGTTACCTTGCTGTAGCCCCAGGGTACATGCTGACAGCTCCTGGTGGGGTGTTTATTAAAAAGCACTTGGGAATAATCTGGATCGCTGGGCCACCAGGGCTCAAACCACATGTTTTTAGCATTACTGTGTCAGAGCTGGATGCAGTGTTTTGGAACTGCTGATCTGGCATGAATAAGGCCAACTGGTAGATAAGTAGAAGAGATTGCAGATTTAAAGCAGTTAACATATAGTTTCCTGTTATTTTATTGCTAATTTATTGTGCATGCCGATTAACACAGTGTGCATTGCTGTGCTATGTTGTTCCTGCTCACAGACTGATAACTGCCGTGTAAGCAACCTAGTGGAGAGCTCTATCTGAGCTGAAAGACAGGGAGACATTGTAATTATGCACAGGCCTAGGAATGTAGGTGCGAAAACACGCACACATTTTCTTTTAAGGAGCCTGCCAGGTTGTGAGTGAAACAAGTCTTAGAAGGCAGCTAAAAGAGCTTCTAATGTCCCTCATGTCTCTAACAGTGTGCCCCTGCTCTGAGGTGTGCCTGCAGTGTGCACCTTTCTGCCACAAATTAGCCACCACATGAGAAGAGGCTGTTCTCCATGGTGATGAAATTGCACACTTTCTATCAGAGCGATGGGGTTCTGACGTCGAAGTGTGTTTTGAAGGGAGCATTTTTTTTTCCCACTGAGCGCATTCTTCAGTTAAAATTGTGCAGTCATGTGGCTTTTTGGGATGGCTGTCAGGTGCAGTAAGGAGACAAGACTGAAGTACAAAGAAGTTAAGTGCTATCATTATTTAAGGCTTCAGGTGCAAGGAGGAGGAATAAATACATAGTAAGTTCCTGACACATAGTAAAGTCCCACAACAATAAAATGTACCATTGTCTTTGCTACATAGTGCCATGTGGTTTGGATTTTTAGAGATACAGTCTAATATTTTAAAAGCTTCTGGAGTGCATTCTACCACACTAAAACAAGGAATGACAACAACACTCCTGAAACCTCTTGCTGACAGAAGGTTGCTGGAGAGGAGTCCCTCTCACACTTACAGACTGCAGACTTGGGCCGTTTTCATTTCCTTTCCTCCCCCCCAAAACTACCAAAACCAACCTGCAGAGGTCTTCTCAAAACACGAACATCTTGTCATTTTCGCAGCTGGACTAACTCTCAGAAAAATCAATGAAACCAGAAAACATGGCACAGATGGTGAAATGAGCCACACGTACGTAAGACAATCTCGCAAGATGCTCGCCATTGGAAGAAATCGTTTAATTTGCAATTTCAAGCGGGCTGTAAAAGATCCTGACAAAGAGACCCCTCCTTGCGTAGCATCTAATTTGGGGTTTTCACAGCTCGGAGCGCTAAGCAATCCATCACTTTGCCTCTCACTGTGCAGACCTCGCCACTTCTTTCCTCTCTGTTTCATTAACGGCTTGTTTCCCTCAAGTAGGAGTCAAGTGCGGCCGAGAGCCACGTCCTTTCCAGTGACTCCCCAGCAGGAAGAGAGTGGAGCTCTGCACCGGCAGCATTTGTCTCCTCCACCTGTAACACCTCCCTGTACACAGTACTGAGCTCAGACAGGATCAGGGAGGGTTTAGGGTGACTGTCCACCTGCCACGTGGACTTTGCTGCAGTGCTGGGACGTTTCTAATACATTGGTATATATACAGTGGACAGTAGCAGGGGCAGTATGGTGGTGCAGTGGTTAGCAGTGCTGTGGCCCTATGTAGGGTGCTGTCTGTTTGGAGTTTGTATGGTTCTCCCCAGGTTTGCGTGCGTTTCCTCCAGGTTCCCTGATTTGCTCCCATAATCCAAAAACATACTGGTATGTGAACTGGCTTATGGGAAAATTGTCCCTAGATGCGAGTGCATGCATGTCTGTGTACAGTATGTTGTTGTGTCTGTCTTCCCTGTGATGGACTAAAATGTTCAAGTTATGCTGAAGACTCTCAATAGGAATCACGTCAGGACTTTGTTACAAACTCCATGTGGTGTTTCAGGTGGGTTTGCCACTCTACCATGAAGACCAGCTTTGTTGAGTGACTGGGAAGTAGAAGACTCATACACTCAAGGGAGTGTAGACTCATGAATCATCTCAGCATTAAAGTCAATACCTGCAGGGAGGCCTGATCTAGGCAGATTCTGGGCGATATGATACACCTACCACTTGTTAAAAATGTACATCACCATGCTTAAAGGGATATTCACAGACTTTTAAGTTTTTAATGCCCTGTTCCTGATCTATGAGTTTCTACAGCTTTATCCCTAAGTTGTCTTGAATGCCCCTTCATGGTTGAATCTTTGCTTGAAATTCACTGAGGGACCTTTCAAAGACAGGTGTATTTATTCTGAAATCACATGAAGCACCATTATTGCACACAGCCAGAGGCCATTTGACTGATGGTGAGACTTGTCAAAGTAATTTTATTCACTTGAACTAATCTAGGTTTGCCATAGCACAGGGGGGTGAATACATAGGCAATCAGCATATTTTAGTTTTTGATTCTTTCCGTAGTTTTTGCCGACATTTAACTTCTTTCACCCATAAAGAAGTTCAGTTTGAACATTCAAGTTTTGATAAAAATATTCACTTTAACAAAACGTGCATACATTAGTTGCAGTTCAGCAAAATGGGGCATCACTGAAAGGGGGTGAATACTTTAGGTAGGTTTCTGTATTTGAATATTACAAGAGCAGCGTGAACCTTTAAACTCCCTTCCGGCTAAGAACAATGACAATTTATAAAGGACAGGGAGACATTCAACTAAGCAGCAGATGCAGGTCTCCACCCATTTATACAGTGCCTCCTGTAATGCAGCAACTTTCCACAGCTAAACAGATCCACAGTTTACCAGTTTGCAGCACCTTGACGCTAATTTGTCTTTGCAGCTTGCCTGCTCCCAGGTACAGGATTAGAATCAGGCCAGTGGGCAGCCATGCAGAGCAGGACCCTTCAAACTAATCTGCCCTTGGCATTCAGTCCTTCTGCACCTCTCTGTGGCCCTGCCATCAGAAGAATCGAATGTGGCAGCGGGACAGCGGGACAGCGGATTCCTGTCGTCAGGGTGCTGAGCATGGAGGGGAAGTGTGAAGGCTTGCTAATGAAGAAAAGTCGCCAGACTGGAATACAGCAAGCTGAGAGGGTCTGGGAAGGAGCTGTGAGGATGTTCAAGCCTTGCTCCTACTAACGGAAAAAATAATCAGGCAAAACACAAGTGTGTAAATGAGGTATGTCGATATGGTGCTTTTGCATTCACTATGCACCAAGCTTCTACACTGTGCTATTACTACTATGCTATTCACAGTATTAATAGCAAAATATATAGAAATGTGTTTATGCATCTGCTTGAAACATGCATTCGAAATGCTACCGATCACATGCTGCAAACCTGGGAACAGTAGGGGCCAAATGAACTGTTTAGGCCACTGATACACATTGTTCAGGTCAAAGCACTGTCACCTACAATGGACACGCCAGTAGGAACGGTTTTCACAGCTCAGATCACAGCTCCTGCAACTGGCAAGTGATTATGCCGGACATGTGCAATCAAGTCGCACAGGTAGGATGAATTGCCTTGACCCGTCCAATTGAACTTGATCCTAGTGGGAAATTTTAAGAGGAAAATGAAGAACAAGTAAATAAAATCCATTTCGTGAAATTATAAAAAGCAGTTTGGCTCTTGTCCCTCTTTGGTTGTCTAGTTAGTTGTTTAATAAGGAATCCCAAAAATAACCATTTGATCTGAAGAAGCCTCTTGTTCTGTTGAGTTGGGGTCCCTAAGAGTGAGGTCATAGTAGGCTCAGACTGCGGTACCCAGAATGACAAACAGGGCACAATGCTTCATGTTCGAAGCTTCTCACTCAGATCTGCTGGGTAGTGCCAGGTTATGGTTGGCATTCACAGTGGGACTGCTGCTGGGGGTGTGGATGGCTCCGGTACAGCTAGAATAACTCAAATATCTGTGTCCTGAATTAGAAACTCAACATAATAGATGGGCACCAGAGAGGCTATAAAGGGCAGCCTGACATCGGCTGTTAACATGCGGGCTGCAAAGCTGTGTGAGCCCCAGACCCCCACCCCTGCACAGCTCAATCGCGTTGTATTCCCACAGTGTCGGCACCCCCATCCTGACGGAGCCCCAAGAGCAGCACACGCTGTGCCCCACGTGTTGTCTGGGACTTCTGGGAATGTTGCGTCGAGCTCCACAGCGCAGCCATCCCACTGTGCCTTTCACCAGCAGTCAGAGAAAGCTCACTGCAAACTTCATGTATTGCAAATATGGGCTATTTTTTTCTCAGTGCGACTATGAGAAATGTTAAAGTGAGATTAAATAATAAAAGGTCCATACATTTATATGCCAGTCACGCTCTTCATCCCAATGGAACTCCAAGATGTTTCACAAACTCACTGTATCCAGCCCTGAAGTACTAGCCGATCTGGGTGACATGCACCAGCAGCCCCACTGCACACCAGTGCAGGCAGAGAAAAGAGACAGTGCTTTTTGTTTTTACACAACGGTAGGTTTCTTCTTTGTGTTAAAATCACACAAGACAGCGAAGCACAGCAACTGGCGTGGAATATTGCTAAAAACATGGGGGTCATAAGCGCAATTTGCAGAGCAGTGGATGAAAATTCCCATCATTGCAACAGATGCATAAATTGACGCCTGTCAGTGCATTTTACTGTTTTGACTACTTGAAACCCATCAAATACAATTCCTGTTGTATAAAATAAAATGGAGGTGGTACTCCCACCGTGGAAGGAAAGATTTACCCTGTTTTTTGTGCAGAAAAAACGAAAACCTACCAAGTGACAGTAAAAACAGGGGTGGAATGTCAGGCCTGTGGAAGATTTCCTCGGTCCTTGTGGTGGCTGGAGAATTCAAACAAGCCGGCGCCTTACAAACCCTCGCAGTGTCATCTGAAGAGAGACTGAGGGGACCGATCGCCCAGTTTCACCCTACCGCCTCTGGGATGGCTACATGTTCTGTAAACATGTCATGATAAGTCACTGAGGCAGATTAGCTCTTGAATAATGGTTTTATTTGCTCAGGGAGATGAAACATGCAATCTTGGTTTTGAAGAAATAAAATTCATTTAATGGCAAGCGTTTCATAAACCGGACCAGTGTGTGAGTGGGGGCTGGAGCAGGTTTGCAGCAGGAAAGACAGAACAAAAATCTATTTTCTTTTACTGCCTAGAGCACATCCATCCTTTGTCTGAGTTGCTCTGTCTTTAAAAGCAAAGCTTAGCTTGCAGGCTTAAAGAAGCACAGCTTGGGATGAGCAGAAACCAAAATATCTGGTCACACCTTCAATTCTTCCATGCAAATCAATTCTGCTTTCTTCTCTTGCTCTTTGCATCAAAGGTGCCAGTTAAATTCAGCCTTTTATGTTGCTGCCATTTTTTAGCAATTATTTTGACTTCTAAAATACAGCAAAGAACCACAAGAAAGTTACTTCATAAGAATGCAAACGGAAAAACTAGTGTAGAACTGTAGAGATAAACTTCCTAAAAACCCTTTGTTTGTTTCCTTCCTTAGTTTCCTAAAACATGTCCAGCTGTGAAAAGCACTGTAACAGTAACGGCACAAAGTGCAGTAATTATACAGCAGTAAAATCACCACACTTGCTAGTAATCAAACCCCATCTTTTGAGAAACGCTGCGGACAGACCATTATAACACTTTCCAATCCGTTCTTCTTTTATGATTGTGACTGCAGTTTGAGCTTTACAATTTTTACAACTGCACACAGCACCTGATTGCTGACCTTGTCCTCATGAAGTGCTCTTGCTCACCCAACGTTCTTCTCAGCGAGGCGCTTTGAGATGCGTTCTGTGTTTGTGAGCGCACACCTATCCATTAGCTTGGTTCGGACTGAACCCAACAAGCAGCAGAAGCCTCTCCAGTCCGCTCTGCAAATAGCTGGTTTAGTATTCCCACAAGAGTCTTTAGCCAAAATGAAAGAAAATAATAATACTTTGCGATGCTCTCAGGAAAGAGCAGCAAAGTGATATTTTGCATACACTTAGGAGGTAGAGGTCGCGTGGATAACGTGCATTACTGGTGACAGAGCTGGAAAGGAACGGTGCTGGTGGTGACAGGTCTGATGGAGGCAGAAATGTGCCATTAAGTCTGAAATGGAGAATGGCTGCGGAGAATGTCTGATACCAGCAACCAGGTAGAGACCGTTTTCCTCATAAACATCTTCAAATGAAGGATGCCGCTCCTCTCCAGCTCCTAGACAGGCGTCAGTTCCTTGCTCTGGTACCCAGCAGCCCGGGCCATCGGCTTTCGGACTCCACAGCTACTCCCCTGCAGACGTGCAGACGGAGCAGGTGATGAAGGACGGTTTCATGGCCCATGCTGACTGCACCTAGAAGCATCCCCGAGCCTCTCTAATGGGAATGTCAGGGTTTTGCTATAACAACTGCTGCTGATTTAAATTCTAATTACCTCCATGACATGCTGGCGGGTGTCAGTGGGGGGCTGGGGGGCCGGGGAGCTGTCGCCCCAACATGACTGCCCCCCCCCCCCCCACACACACACACACACACACTACCCCTGCCCCTCCCCACCTCCCGGGGAGAGATGTGGCGATAGTGCAGGATCCACACGCGGCCTGCATTGGACAGCGGGGTCGCTAAAGGCTAATTAAATTTTTTTCATAATTCCGCTTGTGCGAGGGCAATCCATTAGACACGGCTCATTATAAATCACTTCATTCCCGCAGGTCTCGGAGGGGGCTGGCGGAGGGGTGCAGCCAGGCTCTCGGCTGTGCTGCCGCTGCAGGCAGGGAGGCAGGCAGGCAGGACAGAGCAGCTGACCGGGCTGTTCCGCCCAGCCCCGACCCCCGACCCCTCTCTGGCGGTCTACAGAGCACGCTCACAAGGCCAGAGCCGCACTCCGTCGGTGGACACTCGGAAGACGAAAATGCGTTTAGAATGGTTTGTTTCAGCGCTGCGTTATCCAGCCAGTCAAACAGATCAAAACATTTCCCTTCCAATCAATCAATAAAGAATGGAAGGTCACTGGACTCAGCAGTTCCAAACTGTTTCCTCAGATGCCGAAATTCTAAACCCAGCAGTTCCACTTTGTAATTATATCAGTGTTAAATGAAGGGACGATCAAATGAAGGGACGATCTATCTTTGGAGAAAGAACCATGTCATGAATATATAAACGTGGCTTAAGAGCACATTTTATGTGCTAAAAGCGCAATAGATCTGTTTTACAAGCCAGTGCAAGCAGTAAACTACCCAGTGCCACTTAAGGCTGCCCAGCACTACATCAGTAGAAGAGCAATTTAAAAGCATATTGTATAACTTAAACAGAAAAATACTTAAAATTAATAATATGAATCAAAACTAAAACAGCCCTTGACTTTAACTTCACAGGCACTCTCTAACTAAAACAGGGTATAATCCATTTTTAAGTACTAGCAGTCAGATTTGCTGGAATCCATCCATCCACTTTCTAACCACTTCATCCAGTTCATGGTCACATGGGAGCTGGAGCCTGTACCGGCAAGCAGTGGGTGCCAGACAGGGTTTATCCTGGACGGGACGCCGGTCCATCGCAGGGCACACACAGACACCGACACACACACCAGAGCCAATTTTCCCAGAAGCCAATTAACCCACCAGCATGTCTTTGGACTGTGGGAGGAAACCAGAGCTCCTGTAGTAAACCCACAGGAACATGAGCAGAAGATGCAAACTCCACACAGACAGCACCCCAGGTCTGTAACAGAACCCAGGGCTGCAGAACTGCAAGGTGGCAATGCTGACCACTGCACCACCATACCACCCAGTTACTGGAACCCCCTTACCATACATAATTATGAAATACATATCACTTCACAGAAAGAATTTGTGATGCACAAGTGCATGGGGAGCTGTCCGGAACCCTGGATGTAAAATCTGCAACGTGCATTTATCTTCATCAGTGTAATGATGCTCGTTAAGCATTATTATTGATCTTCGTGTGACGAAGCCTTCAAAGGAATGGATGTCTTATAGCTACGCAGTGCCGTTGATTACCAATTAAACTCCAAACAAAAACAGAAATCATTTTTTATTTCTTTTCAGACATCATATGCTGCTTAAATAACATCGCCATCGCAATCAGGATTGTGCCTTCCTTCTAAAACATCTGCATTTTGGAGCGGTCAATTTATTTTAGCTTTAAAACCCTTTGAAAGAGGCTCTTTATCATTCATGGAACGATTATATCCTGAATCCTCAGAATGCTTTAAGATCACGTCAGAATCGAAGTCTGTAACTTAACCAACAGCTGCAATGAGGGCAGTTTCATTCTGCTCCAGTTTCACTGCACTGGTCAGCCCATAAAGGGAAACAAAATGAACAACACAATGTATCAAAAATATAGCGCACCTTTGTAAAAAAAAAGCTATTACTTATAATGTGCAATGCCTTTCCAGATATATATATATATTTTTTGCCAGGCTAGTATATTTTTCATCTGGCTGAGCAGAGGCCTCGAAGGTGAAATGGCGCAGTTATTTCCAAAACCATTACACAGAGCCTCCGAGCCCTCCCTCTGCACGGCCGCGCTCTCTCTCTGGAAAGCGAAGGTCGGCAGCTCGGAGGGCCGTCCGCTCGTTTCCCAGCTGACCCCTGCTCCCTGCCCCTCATTCGCGGCAGGGTCAGTCTTTCTCCGCCTCACGAACAAACAGACGCCGTCTCTCCGCACGCACGCACGCCCCCCCCCCGCCACCCCACCCCCACCCTTTCCCTGCTACAGATTGATTTATTCTGAGATAATGTTCACACTCAAAAATGCGCTGCAATGTAATAAATCAGGCTCGCCGCACCGTGACGGGGGTTAATGGGCTGGAAATTTGATTTCCTGCCACTTCAGCTGTTCTCAAATCGAAGGGAGTGAGATTAATGCTGAATTACAACCGCTGACAGTCACACAGACACACACACGCACACAATAAGATGCATACATATTCACAGCCACGGGCACACTTCAGCCCCTGCCCTGTGCATACACTCCCACCCTTCAGACACACTGCCACGCCCCGACACCACCACGGGCGTACAGGCCAGGGGGCAGTGGCCTCAGACTCCACAACCAAAGGCTGCCCAGAGACACAACCATATACTGTACCAGCACACTCCCGACGGGTCTCGTACATTGTCTTTTCAAATACTTCAAATTACTGGGACCATTTTCAAGCGATTCAAACTAGTCCAGTCAAATCAATGCCTGTGGACAAGCACACATGTCTCTGCTCATCGTTCAAACAAAAAGGAGTGGGGCTGGTGACACACACACACACACACAGGAGTGGGTGTTGAGACACACATACAGGAGTGGGGCTGGTGACACACTCACACACACACACACACACACACACACACACACACACACAGGAGTGTGGAGTGGGTGTAGGAGACACACACACAGGAGTGGGGCTGGTGACACACACAGAAGGGGTGTAGAAGACACACACACACACACACACACACACACACACACACGAGTGGGGAGTGGGTGTAGAAGACACATATACAGGAGTGGGGCTGGTGACACACACACACACACACACACACACAGGAGTGTGGAGTGGGTGTAGGAGACACACACACAGGAGTGGGGCTGGTGACACACACAGAAGGGGTGTAGAAGACACACACACAGGAGTGGGTGTAGGAGACACACATACAGGAGTGGGGCTGGTGACACACACACACACACACACACACACACACACACACACACACACACATAGGAGTGTGGAGTGGGTGTAGGAGACACACACACAGGAGTGGGGCTGGTGACACACACAGAAGGGGTGTAGAAGACACACACACACACACACACACACACACACACACACACACACACACAGGAGTGTGGAGTGGGTGTAGGAGACACACATACAGGAGTGGGGCTGGTGACACACTCACACACACACACACACACACAGGAGTGTGGAGTGGGTGTAGGAGACACACACACAGGAGTGGGGCTGGTGACACACACACACACAGGAGTGGGTGTAGAAGACACATATACAGGAGTGGGGCTGGTGACACACACACACACACACACAGGAGTGTGGAGTGGGTGTAGGAGACACACACACAGGAGTGGGGCTGGTGACACACACAGAAGGGGTGTAGAAGACACACACACACACACACACACACACACACACAGGAGTGGGTGTAGGAGACACACATACAGGAGTGGGGCTGGTGACACACATACAGGAGTGGGGCTGGTGACACACACACACACACACACACACACACATAGGAGTGTGGAGTGAGTGTAGGAGACACACACACAGGAGTGGGGCTGGTGACACACACAGAAGGGGTGTAGAAGACACACACACACACACACACACACACACACACACACACACACACACAGGAGTGGGTGTAGGAGACACACATACAGGAGTGGGGCTGGTGACACACATACAGGAGTGGGGCTGGTGACACACATACAGGAGTGGGGCTGGTGACACACATACAGGAGTGGGGCTGGTGACACACATACAGGAGTGGGGCTGGTGACACACACACACACACACACACATAGGAGTGTGGAGTGAGTGTAGGAGACACACACACAGGAGTGGGGCTGGTGACACACACAGAAGGGGTGTAGAAGACACACACACACACACACACACAGGAATGGGGTGTGGAAGACAAAAACACATGAGTCCCTGTCACTCCTGTGAGAAACACTGGGCCATTAGCAGAACACACTGCTGTAATTCCTAACAGAGCAGAGCTGTTGGAGCAGAAGGGAATATGGCACCAAAGAGTCAGTCAATTCACCCCAATGCAGCGATAAAACAAAAAGAGCAAGAATATGAAAAAATAACAGAAAAAGAAACACTATAAAATAAAAACACCATTTAAATACTGAGATGTTTACATGCTTCATAAACTTCAATTTTAAATTTCCATGCTTTTCAGTGGGATTACCTGAAATGAAACAAGTGCTCCTAGGAATTCTGTTACTGAGCAATTCTCATATAACATGATGTCTCAAGGCCACTAAAATATTCCATCTGACTGCAGTCGACACTGTCATCTCCCATGAGGGTTATCTCTTTTAATTTCTAAATCCCTCACTGTCTCGCGTAGCCTGGTGTGCTTTTAAAAACACAAGAAACATAAGAAAGGTTACAAATGGGATCTTACTTGTTTGGTGGCTGTTAGCTAAGTGATCAGCTATAAACCTCTGTGTAAAGAAATGCTTTTCTCAGTCCTGAATGACTTTCTGCTTTGTCCCCAGTCATGTCCTTTAGCTCATGTTTAACTGACTCTGGAGTTGACTTTTCTGTACTTTTGAGGATTTTGAATACCCATGACCTTTTATGTTCAAGACTAAGCAACACTGACTCTTCCAACACTGTAGTCCTCGCATTGCAGTGAACAACTAGAGAATGAAACCACCAGTTTATATGAAACACGACATAATCCAAAGGCCTGCTTTTGACTGACTGAAGACAAGGCAGGAAAACTTCACATACTGTAGGCAATTTTATTCTCCACAGCCTTGTCCTAGACTACCTCTATGTCTTCCAGTTTTCATTGTATTAGAGCTCTTAATCAATTAGGCTCATTTATTTCTAGCGGATTAAGACTATTACAAGCTCTTTAGAATCTGGAACTAATTTCTGCACATCACATCGTTCTTTCAGGTGCAAGGAATATAAGTGATTGTACCGCTATTTAGTTGGGATGTCTGATATCGTATCATTCCCAGCTCTACTTAGATGCCAGCGCAGCAGCAGCAGCAGCAGCAGCAGCACAGTCTTTTTGAAACACAGCCCCGAGTGCAGAAAGAGGTCAGAAAGGTTTGATCAAGTAGGAAGTTCAATTACAGGGATCAGTTAGACTCAATGATTCAGAACATTGAGCTCAGAACAAAAAACAGAAGACACCAGGACAGGGATGAGAAATATTTTCAGGGCCATGCTTCCGTTCTCCTCCATGAAGAACAAAGAGCAGCAATCAGCACTAAAATTAATACTGCGCTGCTCAGCTGTGTCCAGGGTCTATTGATACAGTTTACTATGATGAAGGGAGCCTTTTTGTGCTGGTGTTTTGCACAACCAGACTATGATTACGATATTAAATTAGATGCTACCCTGCCTACAGCATTGATCAAGAGGCTGGTCCACATCAATTTAAATAGGAAGCACATTCCATTAAAACAACTGCCACTGCCTGCAGCAACACAGAGGTTTAATAGTTTTCCTTTTTTTTTCTAAAGGGCCACTTCAAAAATATCACATGGCTGTTTTTTCTGGTTTTTGCTGAATCTTCTGATTTTTGAAAATGCATGTCTCAGAGGAGCCCGCTGGTTGTGTTGTGCTGTTATTGCACAGAGGCACAGAGCAGGTGGGCCAGCGGCCGTCCAGCCCAGCTCAAACACACAGGACAGGGACAGGGACAGTGTGAAGCGCCTGGCAAGCATTTCCACAGCTCACATCCCCACCCTGAAGACAGGAGAACCAGCCCCACACCAGTGAGATTCAGCACAAGCACCTTTAGCAAGACAGCAAAGCAATTTCATATAGAAAGCTGCTGTTTCACCTCAGTATGGAAACAGATCCATAGGTGACTAATATTCATTCATTTATCAATGGCATTAACATATGCTAGCATAATACGAACATCTCAAATTTAATGTCGTTCCTAATCTCTCGCAGGGTTGTTATTTCCTTTTGGAGAAAATATTTTATTTTACTTTATCTACCCTTTTTCTTGAGTACCTCAGTGAAAGATCTCCTTGATCTAACTAAGGGTGGTGTGGAATATATCACTTCAAATATTTAACTTTCAAAATATCGAGACTGGATTCAAGTCAGGTGCTGCTGATGCTTTTATTTGGTACTAATTTATTTGGCTCACACTCTGATCAAAAGCAGATGATCTGGACCCATTTGCACAGCTGGGTATTTTACTCTCACCTGAGATCTGAACCCTCAGCCTTCCAGAAACAAGTCAAGAGCCCTCACCACTGCTCCACACTCTAACACCAACACCCTACCTTTTATATTGGAGGACACATACACTACAAATAAAAAGGCATTTGCCACAAAAGAGAAGAAGAAAGAATATATTTCTTTGTTTGTAGTTGCAAAATAATGGCAATTTGGCTATTCAAGAAGATGTTGGATCCTGTATATTGAAGATGAAAGTCAGTAACAGGTGCCCTGTGACTTGTGCTGTGGGAATAATGTGGATGAAAACTGGCAGACTGTCTGCAACCACCTGTCAAGGTGAAAGAGAGCCATGCATCCTAATCTCACTCATAGTCAGAAGTAAAAAATAAGGGCCTGATTTTCGACTGTGGGCAAATTGCCCATTTAATTCATTGACAGCAGAATGGGCAGTTGGCCAACAGTTTAAAATAGAGACTTAAGTCTTCATAACACAAAAACTGTATCCAGGCCAGGTCCCAAGACAAGCTTGTCTAGTATTCCAAGCTGGGATTCTCATGGAATAATGCAAAGAATCCTTTCTGTATAAAACTGGGAGCAAAGTGGTTTCATTTTGGCAATCAGTAATTTGCCATTCTCATCCATCACAGTGCAAGTCTTTGAGTGAGGCTGGTAAAAAAACAACCTATTCATCTTCTTCCTTGACATGCAGAAAACATAGAGAAGCTGGGTTCTCACTAAGATTTCAAAGTCTCCGTTCTTTTGTAAAATGAGACAGAAGTCAGAACCTTCCTTCAGTGCCAGTTCATTTCTGGTCAGTTGCAAACCCTATTCTTATTTCTCTGGATTTTGAGCTATGAATGAGCAGGGTTTTTATTTCATGATGAGTCAAAAGCTTTTCTTTTTTGAGAATAAGCCCAGGGTTGAGCATGAAGGACAAAGCACTGGAAGATCATTGGGGAGTGTAACCAACAAGATGACTAAGCCCTTGAAAAATCCTGAACTCTTTTCCCTAAGCCTTGGATTTATTCCTGGGTGCATTAAAAAGCATTTACACTTGTGCATGCCTTTCAAGATGCTACAGACATCAATTACTTCTCCATCTTACCCATGAGAGCCACAAGCTGTACATATGCAGTAGTTCATTCATGTAGATTTTAACTATTTGGCTGACAATATTCAACTTGCATTTGCTGCCACTTATAAAATACTGGGCATTTTACTGGAGCAACTTGAGTACAGAATCGTGTGTAAAGATACAACAGCACAGAATCCCTCTGGGACTTAAACCCACAACTTTCTGGTCACGAGCCCACAGTCCGGATCACTGCTCCGAACGTACAACCCGGATCAGTGAGGTTCAGAGATCAGTTCAATTCACTCTCTCGAAAACCTCTGCATCCAATTTTTTTCAAAGACAAACTGAAAGCAGCAAAGTCATTACACTGTAGAATACAGGATAACCAAATGAAGGAGCTGCTTCCTTTGCTGACCACTGCCTGGTCAACAGAGCCTTTCCCAGCAGATAGCAGGCACAAGGCAGGGTACACCCTGGATGCCAGTCCATCACAGGGCATGCAAACACGCTCACACCAGGGTCAATTTTCTCAGAAGCCAATTAACCATCCAGCATGTCTTTGGACTGTGGAAGGAAACCGGAGCACCCAGAAAAAAAACCCACACAAACACAAAAAGAACATACAAACTCCACACAGACAACACCCCAGGTCTGGATTGAACCCAGGTCCCTAGCACTGCGAGGCAGCAATGTTGACCACTGCACCACTGTGCCACCTTGATATACCGTATATTTTCAAAAATATATATGATATTTATAGTGAAAAGAGCTCTGCGTCTGACTGTGATTAAGTCACAGGCAGCACAAGCAGCTGATGAACTAGAGCTGTGTGATACTTTAAATCCAGGGCAGGGCGCACATTGTTTATAGCGAAGCAGGGAGCTGGCAGGGACCAAGGAAGAACAGGGGAAGAGTTCCTGAGTGAATCCTGGCCTGCTCCCGGGTGGAAGGACCGGAGCAGAACGGCGTGGGACTGACAGAGCTGTACTGTTTCCACCCCCTGCCCCCCTGCAGAGGGGAGTCGCATCCACTGTGGCCTCTTCTTCAGCTCCCTCGGGAGCCTCGTGAGCCGGCTTGAGCTTGCCTGCTACTGAAATCTGCCCCTTCCTGGCCCTCTTCCACACAGAGCCTGGGGATGAGAGAACAAGGAGGCCAGGGACAAGGAGCAGCAAGAATCACAGCTCCCCAGGCGCCTCAAAACAGTCCAGACTAAAAACTACTCTCTCCGATGTCCTCTCCCATCCTGGCGGATATTCAGACGGAATAGGACTGAACACAAGTGTCCCGGTCTGCCTGACTCACACTAACCAGGGAGCGAAGTACGCATAAGAAACTGCCTCCGCAGCGCCTCTTTCGGTGCAGACGGAGTCTTGGATGTAAGAAGAGCAGGGCGGGATGAAACCGAGCCAAAGGTCGTTAACAGCAACTTTCGAATCAGTGGCGCCACAGACTCGGATGGTGAGACGAATCCAGCGAGTGAGTGAGCCTCTCCCTGCCCGCTGCCCAGCTACCCTCCGCCCAGCCCCCGCAGCTCAGCGTGGGCTTGTTTCACTGCTGCAACGAACACTCCAGGTTCTGTGTCAGCAGAGTGGGGAATGACAGGCTGGAGACGACTGTACGGGCTCTCTGGCAGTTTTAAGGGTTATTTTAGCTGATTACTATTAGTTTGTGCTAACTGTTGTTCAGTTGTTCAGAGATGAATGTCATTATAATGGACTTGAAGCCAATGCATTAGTACTTTAATTATCTCATAAGGAAGGTTTACTTGTGCCTGTTAACCAAACAGACTACATGCTGCAGTACATCGTGTGGTGGTATAGGGCTTTAGATGCGAATTTGACTATTCTCGATGGTTCTGTGTACTGAACCCTCCCGTATTGACCCGAAGGACAGAGGAAGAGGTTTAATTAACTTGTTCTAGGCATCAAATTAGAAATCAAGAGCTGGGCTCAGGCTTCAGCCTGATAGCAAACCGCTTCCTTCAACCTCTGGATCGCCTGACTTCCTTAAACAACAGCCTTCACTAATATTAAATGACGCTGCTTGGAATGAAGCATGGGTTAAGAAATCCTAAATTTCATCGTAGATCAGCTACAATTCACGTGCTCAGAAACAGGAAATCAATGGCTTACAGCACTGGGATTTGAGCATTACAAACGCCTGAGAAAACACGAGCAGTACACTACAGCCGAAAGAAAAGTCTCTTTTCTTTAGTCACGTCAAAGGGGCTTATAATATACCAAACCTATCCAAACGTTTACCAGAAACATTCAGCTTGATCCACTGCTATTCCACATCAGGCCCGAGTCTGGTAGGCAGGCTCATTTCGGAGAGAGGGAGATTAGAGCTCAAAATAAATGAGAAAAGTCAATGGACACATCCAGCCCTTTCCGCTCACGCACGCAGTGCTGAGCCAGCACACATCCCTGGAAATCCATTATCACCCTGAGCTGCGGAGAGAAGCGGCTAGCGCTTCGCTCACATCAGTTAAGGGCACCGGGGTTCACCTGCGGAGATCGTCCTTCGGGACAGGAACACGAGTCTGACCCCAGCGACGACACAGCCCGCGTGATGTCCGTTTCCCCTCCCGCCTCTTTTTCATTGATCTCCGCTGCCGGTCTGAGAGACGTGACGATTGATTGTGTTTTATAGACTGAGAGATGCGTCGATCGTGTTGCACAGACAGACCCATAATACCAAACAGTTTACCCAAGTTCACTGGCCACAGTCTCATTGACTGGAACACCAGGGGACATAAACGCTGCCATATTTCAAAGTGGGAGATGTATTTAATCCTTCATAAGGTTATTTACTTACTTGGTCTTGTAGGGATCTTTACTGCTGTAAGAGAAAACAGCATTTAGAGTTGTACAAACCACACGGACTAGCCTTAACTTACCAAGCAGGAATTTGTAGAAAGTTAGGTGCTGCGTTTGCTTAAGATAACTGTGCTTTTGTTCTGCATTAATTCTGGTTTTCCCATGAAGGACTGGGGCCCGAGGCCTGACAATGGAGGAGCGAAAGACAGCCTGACTTGGGAAAAAACTGACAAGAGGAGCTTCCCTTGGCTTGAAATCTTGAAATCTATTTAACCACAAGCAGATAGAATTGCAGTCATTAAGATGAATATAAAATTCATTACATTTTATGTGAACATAAGTCAGTAGACGTTAAGTTTCACCTACACCAACACACGCAAAGACACTCCCCACTGCACTTCACTGTCACACCAATCCTGCCCCACAAACTCATTTTAACCCTGACCCTAGATCTAAAACACTGCTGGTGTGCTGTATAGAGTGCGTGAACCTGGAGACCTTGTGTGTGCCTTTCAGAGGCCTGGAGACCTCTCTGTGGTGTAGTCCTGCCTTGCACCCTGTAATTCTGGTTTAGACTCCAGGATGACACAACCCCAACCAAATAAGCAGCTTTTTAATAAATGACGGAAAGGAAGTTATATCACCCGAGCCCAACTCACCCACCTTGTGTCTGGGAAAAAGATAATGACAGAATTTGCTGCTTTGGTGATTCATATCATTTTATCATGTGGAAGCAAAGGCATGCATACTATCGGGCCTTTAAAAGACAGGCAATTAAATGCATTAAACTTCAAAGTGTCTTCTGCCCTCGGAATGTGTATCAGCCTCTGAAGAAAGCCAACAATGACGAAAGCAAGCAGAGCAAGCCAGAGCTCACAGACAATAAGAGCATTGTTCACGTGCTGGGGAGCATCTCCAAAACACATAAGTTGTATATCACTTTGATAGCTTTTAAGAGTTTTTACATTTTGGTCTTCAAAACAAGCCTTTAATAAAAATTGTAACCACCGTTAAATGGCATTTCCATTTTTTATTTCTCCATGCTGAAACTATAAAGGAACAACAGTTATTATCAGCATTCAGAAAAACAGATGTGTTTTTCTGTAGATACAGCAGAGTCTTCAAATATGCAACATCTGATTCTGACGTGTGAAAAAATTTAATTTAACACCTTTATTTTATTAAGTTGAGGTATCTTCACTGAAAAACAGGACAAGGTGAGAAAGGAAAGAAGATTCTAACAAGAATAACTCGTATTCCATCTCATAACTTCAAGTTGGTATATTTAATACTACAGTTCTTACTGTAATTGAAACTGGAGGTGTTGAGGCTAATATTCATTCCCATCCACACATCTCTAAAGGGTATTATCAGCATGAACTGAAGCATTCTGCACATTCAGCTGAATTTCATGAAACGAAAAATAAAATACAAAATGCAGGAATAAAGTCACATAAAACTAAGACCCTGGTAAATTAAAATGCTCAGTAGATGGTTTTAGCAAGATGCCTGCTGAGTTTCTCCTTCACAGGCTAATCAGGACAGACTGTCAAGTTAGAGATCTGTGCAAGAGGACACGTTTTTGAATTATTACTCAGTCATTTCTTTTGCAACACTCAAATTCCTATTTTTAAAATTGCTATTTTCCTATAGAGACGTTATTTCCTGTACAATCCCATAGGTGCACTGTATCACATTCAAGTGATCAATGCACCGAACTAACGACATTAGAAATTCAAGTAAGAAGGCAGAAAAGAGGTCTGCTTACAGATGTTGCAAATTTGAATATCTGGGTAAATTCGGCCAGGTGATGTGCCCTATGAAATTTTTGCAAGAAAGAAAAGTTACCATTTTTTATCCAGCACCGAAAGCACAGATGTCTATAAAGAAAACACTGTAAAATATTGTCTCAGTCGAGATTGAAAACCAACGTGAAGAGATTAACAGCTGAGCTATTTTATTCCTAAGGCTAATACTGGACTACACAGAAGGGCTGTAAGAACACCTGAAAAACTGGCGAGCACGGGTAGGTCAGTGCCGGGGGTGCCTCCCTCTAGGAGTTGCTACAGACAGTTGAGGTTGTGAGGTTATCTGTACAAGCACGGACCTGCAGTGAGGAGCGTCCGGAGACTTGGGTCCTGACTGACGGTCATCAGTGCTCGGCCGGACAGCAGGCTCTGCTGCTCAGCTCTTCGGTATTAGAGGTGTTGCACCGAAAGACAATAGTCTGGCGTCTCATATCAAACGCAGTACATCACTTGAGGCCACTGCTCACCCCTGTCCATATGTCAATGACATACAGCCACTGTCTTTCTCCGCAGGCTACCGGGGAATTGTCACTCGTCGTTTTAAAACGTCTCCTCTCTAGAGGCGCTCGAAGCGAACTGCGTCTGCACGCCCAGGCTGCAGAAGAAGAGGAAACGCAAAGTTTCGGTCGTTGAGCCGCCTGAAGAAGGCTGCTGAGCCGAAACGTTGCGTTTGTGTCCTTTACTATTCATGTCGACTGAACCTTCAGCTGTTCCTTGTTCTGTGGATGCGGTATATACACAGCCCGGCCGAAGCATAGCGGACGGAAATGTAAATGCAAAATGCGAGTAGATCACAAAAAGGGGAAATTTAAAGCTGGGAAAATCACGATCAAATAGGTCCGGGGAAAAACTCAAAACCCTTAACACGGGATAAGCCAGGCTCCCAGACCCCAGAGTATTTTGGAAACGCAATTTAGGCTGAAATACCAAATAGGAGACGGCCTAGTTCAACAGCAGCAACGTGGCAGCTCCTGCACCAAGCGTCCTCTCCAACAGGCGCCTGACCTTCTGAAGCAGCGATTTGAAACAATAAACGCCGGGGAGGAGATGACAGGTATTTAGTGGCTGCCTCCGCAGGTGGCCTGCCTCTGATTTGATTAATAAAAGCGAAAGCTCCTTGGAAAAGGGCCGGCTGGTTAGCCTCCTAGCATACGGCAGGGAGCGGGAGGAGGACCTGAATTTCCTCCAGCCTCCGCCGTATCTGGGGGCATCGGGAGGGGGGCGAGACAGAGGCACAACTTACTGGACAGAAATTTAAAAAAGAAACAAAAGGAAATTAAATGTAAAAAAGAAAAGTCCGCGCAAAGCCGAAATGTCTACCTCACAGCTTTCGAAATCCATTTCTTTAAGGATAATTTTAGCAGGCTTGGTCTCGGAACTTCAGCTCCACCAAATGTCAGTGCTGAAGGAGACTGGATTGGAGCACTGGAGTACATTATCCCTGCTGAGAGGATAAATTGGATAAGAGCTCTCTGGCGTTTTCTGAGTCTAGGCTTCCCATAGACAGCAGCATAATTACTGGGTTTACAGCGATATAGCACACAGTAAACATAAACTCTAAACGTCCGCACACCTTGAGCAGACGTTTCTCGGGAGGAACAATTTCACACAGTCTTGCCCCCACTTCTCTTACAGGATCCAAACCTCACTGTTACCTTCTGGTGCTCAGCGAGGTCGGCTGAAATTCTCAGAGAAAAAAAAAAGTAGCTCCATTTTAAATTAATGATACTTATTACAATGCATGAAGTAGCATCCCCCCTACATTGAATTTCATACTGAACTGGTATGAAATATGCATCAGCTTGCAGTAGTACACTCCACACCAGCTCGTAATTGTGAGACTTTATGAGGAACCCAATGCATTTTATTGGAGATTCAGGTGACATTATACAGTAAATCACAGCCAATGCAGGGGAAGCAAACTGTGAGTCTTTTCTATACCCTAAGATAGAGTGTTTTTAAACAGCTGTGAATTTGTCTCATATTAATTTCTCTCCATTCTGAAACCTAACCTTTTTTGTATGTGCAATTTCATGGACTTATTCAAGGTTTTGAAACATTTACTATTTTCAGTCTTCTTCAGCAATGAAAATACTCCATGCTCAACCATTTGTGTCTGAATTCAAGACTGTATTGATTAAATGTGTAGTTCATTCTTTGAGTCAGGGGACAGATACGATTTATTGGTCCTTAAGGACATTTGAAGACTTTTTGTGTGTTGAAGCGGAAAAAGAGCTCTGTGAAGTACAAGTTCAGGTGTACGAGAGATAACTGCCAGACGAGTGGTTGCCAATGTGAGAATGCACGGATTATGTACAGATATATATGGTATGTGCAGAAGGTTGCATAACAGTTTGAGCAGAAGAGGTGGCACAGTGGTTAGCATTGGTGCCTCGCAGTCCTGGGGTCCTGGGGTTTGCATGCTCTCACAGAGTTTGAGTGGGTTTTCTCTGGATGTTCCATTTTCTTCCCACAGTCCAAAGTCATACTGAGAAAACTGGCCCTGGTGGGTGAGTGGGTGCCCTGTGATGGGGCACCAGTCCATGAACGGTGTACCCCACCTTGCACCTATTGCTTGCTGGGATGAGCTCTGGCTCCCTGCGACCCAGAATTGGATCAAGTGGTTAAAAAATGGATGAATAGACTTAAGTCAGATTTTTCTACTCCAGTAAGTCAAATTGCTGCACCATACTGGATAATGAATACTAATCTTCCCCCCAATTTCCATCTCTCTTTATGTTCTGTTATGCTTCTGCAAAATGTTGTGCACTGTTTTGCCATTTGTAAAGGGATTTCCAAACATGCCAATTCGCTTGTCTTGAGATCTACAGTCATGCATGTCGCTGCGGAGAAAAGTCCTGTGAATGTAGAGGACCTCACTGCTGCTCTGGCCCGAGCTGTTGCAGAGTACAGTATGTCGTTAGTGAAGCACTGCAAAGGCATTTACTCGCTGATAGAACAGGCCGGAGCAGAAGTGACTCCATCCGAGTCCTAACACTGTCTTTCTATTCCGAGATGATCGCCATTTGCACTTCAGTACCCTACATATTCAAATTCCATTACAGCTGAGAGGATCTCACGATCTGCTGCAGGGAAGAAGTGCTATAAGACCACACGTAGAAACTGACTCGTATCGATATTCTTACCTTTTTCATAGGGAATCGTTTGACCTTAAAAAAGTACAGTTTTTTTAATCCAGACCATACATGCACTCTGCATTGAATTGTCTGCTGACAATTAAAAACTATTAATGAAATACTGGGCTCCCCAGCATCAAGCATCCTATGCAATTAATATGAGATATTGAAACCTGTTATTGACAGTGTGTGTCTGTAATATGAGCAGTGTTCCTCATGCAGGACCCCAAAAAATGAATACCATATACTTAATAAAAACAGGGATCCTGCAAATAGGAACCTCTTGCTGAAAAATAATCTTTAATCTACCTCTCACCAGGTCTATTTTTAATTAAAAGTTTGAAAAGGCAGGTGGCCTTAGAAAGGGACAAAGGCAAAAACAGGGTTGCATATTCTCAGGTTACTAATCATTTTCATAAACCGAAGATTCCTGTGACAGCTGTTAACAATGCACCTTTAATCCCTTCCCCTCAGTATTTGTCAGAAGCCTGCGACAGAAGTCCTAAAAAGCTGGGATTAAAAACTAATACCGTCACAGATATCTGCTCCTGAAATTCAGAGTAAGCCTCTGCTACAGTGCTTTTATGAGAACATGGTAAACTGTTCAATCTTGATAGAAATAATAGATCTAAAACAAATTTTACAAACCTGCTTTGGCCAAACTAATATTTAACCAAGTGTAAATATTTTCTGATATATTTAATACTAGATGAATATGGACCACAGACTGAGGAGACATTTTCGATAAGAGTTCGTAATAAAGCAGGGTTTAATTTTGAACCGTGCGTGAGTGAATAATTAACTGTGAATATCAGTGACATTCACTACGGAGTTTATGGACCCTACCTGAATTTCCCATAATTATGTTATAAGTAGTTCTTTATACACTCTATATATAAATATATCCTGGCTGAAAGTGTTTAAACTGGCTCTGAATTTCAATGAATTCTATCCTTTGTGTTTTCCGTAGCTAATAAAGCAATGATTTTTAACGATTTTTCTATGTCACACTGTAATAAAACACTAGATTTGGAGCTGGGCTGTGGTACACAATACACATTGTGGATTCTCTCCTCGCTAAAAGAAAACGCACAGTTCACCTTTATCCTTAGCCGTTGTCCAGTCTCTTTCACCTGCTGATCCTCCCCTTTCATATCAAGAGAAAGAAGGGGAAAAACCCAGTGCTGCAGAGGAAGAGCCGTGTGTGGCTCAGGGCAGTCTCTGGAGGGGGAGCTGGGGTGTGTCTGTGATTGACAGGCCTGATATTTGCTCAGCCGCTTCATGAGCCGGCCTGTGGCCTCCACAGGGAGAGTTCAATAAAGGCCTGGACCCCCCCTCCCCCCCTCAGCTCTGGAAGTCACACAGCACAATGTGATCCATACCACTGCCCTCATCCACCACCCTCCTCTCGCACCCCTCCCCCGTGAGCACGTGGCACGGCTCGGGCAGCAGGGACGCCACTCTCCCCGCTAGGGCGCTCGCACAGACAGGTCTGCAGCGCGATCCGGCCCTCCAGCGCCCCAGCGACCGGAGACACAGAGCGCAAGAGGAAAGCAGTCTCCAAGCTATGATGCTCATAATGGAACTGGCAAAGGCATTGTGAAACAGAGGCGAGGGTCAGAATCAGATCAGAGTCAAGACCAAGTGGATGCTTTGCAAAACTATTGGGAAGTGCACCTCGCCCATGGGAAAATTTACAAGGGAAGGGAGCTTCTCCGTTTTAAAGGAGAAACTCCTCGAGCGGTGCATTTCAAAATTCAAGAGAAACATCCCGATTGCATGGAAAAAAAGAGCAGCATCTTTCATTCTGAACTGGAATCCAGAGAGGAGACCCCTGACTCACTGGCTCGGAGATCAGAACAAGACCGAAGAAATGATGCCAATGAAGAGAGGAAGCCCCCTTTTTCTGGAAAAGTAACCATGGGAAAAAAAAAACATTTCAGTTCAACATTGCAGTTAAGAGAAACACACAGTCCATGCAGGAAACTACATGTTTCATGTGGGGGGAAAAAAAAGGAGTGAGCTGAGATAGGTGATGGGATTTCAGCTAGTGCTTCCTTATGCAAGTCTATCGTGTTCCATGTGCGTGATTCCTCATGGCTTCAAGTTTGTCAGCACGTCTCTCTGCTACACCACGATTACCCTGTTTACCCTGAGCTGCTCCAGCACTGCTCTCCTTTTACTGCTGCAGAGCACCTTACCCTCTTCTTCTTGTTTTGGACAAGCACATACTGTACTGTTGCAGGTACTGTGCCTCCCGAGAGCAGTGTGTGAGCGAGGCCGGCTCGTGTTTGTTAGCAGGCAGCTCAGGTCTTCAAGGTAGTAAATGGGGTTTAATGGAGTGAGGAGGTAAGCCACAGCCCTGGGAGGGAGGCACAGTCAGGCAGAGTGGAAGGGTGCTTTATGAGGTGTGAGAGGAAGGGAAACGGTGGGGAGGAAGAGAGGGCCAGGATCAATAAGGGCCGAGTGAAAGTTAATCACACCTTGTATTTTAATGGCATAGCCCAGCTGTCAGGCTCGATACGCGGGCCGACACTCAGAAAAGGTCAGTCCCCTCGTTCCCTGACCTTTCGAGAACAACCGCGGAAAATGTATGCAGATTAAGGAAATCTGAAAACAGGTGGGACTCTGCGCCGAGCTGGAGCTCATTCCGACTGCAGATTTCCATTCAGCTGCTCCCTATGCCAGCAAAATCCAGAAACAGGCTCCTGACCAGCCCTCACTCGGGGAAAGCAGGCATGCAAGCGCCAGGGCACTGATGAGTGGAGTTCGATTTGCACCAAACTGTGGAGTAGAGCTTACGGCTCTGGACTCCTGAGTCACGCAGAGTCACAAGCGAGCTACTTCCCACAAACTCAACAATATTCACCGGTACCAAAAATGAAATTCATACAACACGTACAAAAACTGCTCAACAATAAACCTCTATATGTCACTTTGATAAAAGCATCAGCCAAATAATAAAAATAAATAGAGCAAATAAATCAGCAGCAATTGCACTCTGGTTTGAGATTATATCAACCGTGTGAGTACCTAGTGAAGCCAATGTATTTATACAGCGTGTTTCTGTCTTTGGAACCAGGACATTTTTCTACACCTTTAGCATTTTTTATGGCTTGGAAGGAGATTTTGAGGCCATTTACCTTTCTCTAGAAAAATTATTTTGCCAGATAAATTTTTTTGCCAGAATATTATATTATTATAATTCCCCTACATACTATAACAATAATCTTCATAGTGATTAATCAATGATGCTTTATCCTAAATAACACAGAGATTATGAAGTGATCAATGGGCTACCTAGTCATGATTTTAGCTTTACATCTCATCTGCACTCTTAACCTCTTTTAAAAAAGAAAAACTCTTCCAACAAAGGCCAGCAAAGCTTCTTCTATATCATTTATATCACTGTGCTAATGCAACAGAGAACTATAGCAGCAGCACCACGTACTGTACTTTCAGTGTGTGACCGTCGCGGTGCCGCGCGGGCTCGTGTCCTCCGGCGCTCCACCCCGCCGGTTCGTCCCGCAGCACCTGGGTGCAAACCCGGGTCTCCGGCGCAACGCAACAGGGAACCAGCCGGGTAAGCTAAAGGAGACCTCCCCCAGCCCAGGCGGCCGAGGTCCCTGCTACGCGCAGGGAGGGCGATAACGTCACCGTGCCCAGACCAGCTCCGCTACAAGTGCAAATCTCCATTACTGTCACAGGTCAGTAAGAAATGCTCTGGAGAGTCTTGGTCATGGCTATTCCCAAACAAGCTAATGATGAAGACTGTGTTGCATGCTGGAATTGTGGTCATCTCAGATCCCCATAAAAAGTCTGCATACCTCAGTTTGACTCTTTATAGTAATCTTGCTGATTTCACAGCTTTACAAAAGCAACCCATAGCAGTCTCCTGTCCACTGAATGCTGATGCACAGAAACTGCATTCGCACTTCACTGAACTCTGGATTACGTGCAGCTATGCACTGGATAGGAAAGGAGAAGCTGAATCTATGGTACATATGTCCTGAAGATACTTAGCACAGCTCAGCACCCTGTCCTACTGCATTGAGTCTTCAGCCTCCTGTACAGTGCAGCCAGTCCCTCTGAACAAGCACAGGAACTCTTCCTGTCTGGCACAGCTTGTACAGTAGGTCCTCCTGTTCATGTTCACACCTAGCACTGCTAGGTTTTGCAATGGTGAGTATTCAACATTACAGTATTTGTTTTTTTAATAAAACAATGCCATGCATTTTGTGATATTATACATGCATTACACATGATGCAATGTTTTTATGCTTCATTGGAGTAAGTTTATTTAGATCAGCCATTTCTAATTATGGGCAATTATCTTTGTGTGATTGTTGAACTTCATGCTTTGACATCCTAATGAATATCTGAAAATAAACAAAACATTGGTCTCTTTCTTTGTTAAGATAGAAGATATACTGAAAATTAAATAAATGTATACCCCTATGTATAGTTTTAGAAAAATAATGCATGCAGATTTTGAAATTTTATGGTGCTATTTGGAGCAACTGATCATTCCTGAGTGAGTGTGATGCACAGAATGACTTTGACTGCTGCTTAAGCCCTAAATCAGCTCATTAGGCAGAGAGCTGGCAGAGAGTTGATTGGGCTCAGGTGTTGTGATTTAACATGTTGGATGTCAAGCCTAGTGAAAAAGAAGGAAAAGCACAGAAGTGAACCAATATTCCACGCTTATCAAGAGAACAAGGCCTTTGTGCCATTTCTGAGTTGGAACAGCAGCTCAGAAGGACTCAACAGCAGTGGAGCCATTAGAGATGAGTTATGTTTTTTGTCAGCCATCCTGATGGATGTCAGCAAGTGTTGCAGGAGTGCAGAATGATACACTGGTTCTTGTGCATCAAAGAAAAATTCCCGTGTATCAAAGAAAAACCACTCCATGGAGAGGTCCAAGTCTACTGTTCTAGGCAGGAGTGATTAGTTGCTACAGAACTCAGTCTTTACCCACTGATTGCAACCTAACTGCATGGCCCCACATTAGTCAGGTCCTGGGACCTGACCTGGCACTCGTTCCTGTAAGTTCATCCTGACGTGACAATGTCGTCGTGCGAGTATATATATTTATTTTTCAATACATGTGGGTTTTTTTTTCTTTCTAGCTATTGCTATAAAGCTATAGCTGTGCTAAGCAATAGCTTTAACTCCAGGCTTTTCTATAACAAGCCCTGAAGTCATAATAGTTTATAGAATGGATGAAAAGCATCTGTAAGGCCCACAAGGCACAGCACACTTCTGCCTTCTTCAAGCAGAGAGGTATACCAACACTGGCCTTTCAACTGCCGAGTGCTCCTTCCTTCCTCTCTCACAGGCGCCACTTTAACAAGGCTTCCTGGGCGAGTCTGCAGAAAGCAGTTACAGTAATAAGGCTCCTGAGAACGAACGTTAGGATCTTGAAAGAGTCTGTTTGCGTTTCCAGACCGGAGCCCCTCCATGGCAGCAAGGCAAGTCAAGACAGATGTGGCCTGGCTGTGGGACCGGGGCTGCAGATCGCAGCAGAGCACAGGCCCTGCTGCCCCGCCCAGGGCACCCACACCGATTTCAACAGTGCCTCTTTGATAAGTTTCCCTGTCACATTCGCCGAATGCTGCAATATTTTTTGATAAGGTCCGCTGCTAGTTTTCCCCGACCCCTGGCAGGGAGATCAATTTGAGATTGATTTTTAATGCCTGGAAGGAGGGAGTTGTTAGATCAATTTGAGATGGATTGCTCGTGCCTGTGGCGAGCTGCACCCTGCACTGCTCTTTTCCTGATAGCATCGCAAAATAAGAAAAGGGGGGAGGAATGACTCCATTAGCACAGGCATCAGCGTCTACATACAGATAAGATAAAAGCAGGGAAAGGTAAATGTCCCAGTTAGTATTATGTACACAGGGGATAAAATACACTCTTCACACACCCTCTCTAGTTAACAATTCTCAGTCATCTTGTTTCATAAATATTTAACTTAGATTTAAGTCTTCATGGTTGTAATGGTCGGTCTCGCTGTGATGAGGCGGGATGTTCATATCTATTTGACAAGACCATCAGAATTAACTTGTAACCTCATCACAAGTACAGTTTACTGTACTTCACCACCCCCACCCCCCTCCTTAATTTTACCGTTTCAAAGTAACTACTTAATCCGGAAATGTGTTTAAATATCAAAAGCCTGATAGCACGAGCACCAGGGCGTTTGACACAGAACACAATAGCTGTAATTACATTGCCTTGCACAAAAGCACACAAAATACACCAATACAGCTTACAAGCATTCTCAAAAGAGCTGACGTCTGTAAATTTGATCCGAGAACTTGTTTTGAGATTGATGCGTTTTAATGGAAAAAAGATGTGACTGAAATTCGTATCCCTAACTTGTGAGATTTCAATATGCAGTATATATAGAAATGTAAGTGTATAAAATTTAAGGGATGCTAGTTTTATTACGTCTTCTATTTGAGTTATTTTAAGATTAGCGGCTTTAAATATTTTCAAGAAATTGTACTTTTAACGAATTACATATATCCAAGTAACCTTACAATACTTTTACTCAAATCAGTACTTTTCACACTACATCAACTAGATATCTCGATCTGCTTTGATTCTCCTTATACAGGACACGAGGGGCTATAAACTGCTGAGGTTTGACAGCCAAGAGGCACAAGCCAGGACATCTGCCAAAAGACAAATACCTAATTGGACCCTTTATGCAGTTAGATATAACAACTGAGGACAAACGCTTTTCCAACGATGACCGGGAGTGTTATTTGTCTATAGTGAGGAGCTATTTCCTGGAGCAACCTGAGTGGGGTGCTTTAATCAGTGTCCTGCCAGGGATTAGAACCCCAACCCTCCGATCCGACTTGATCCAGAGCCTGAAATACCTCTGTACACTAGTGTGGTATGGACTTTTCTCATTCCGGACTCTGGGATGTCTGACTCTGAATTAGTAAGGATTCCCTTGGGAACGGATCTTGTTCTCTTATTAACATCCACCAGTGCTTGCAGACAGTCTGCCTTAATAACGGGATCATCCTGCCATGCAATCGCAAAAAACAGCCCGTGCCTGGGGAAGCATAATATACTATAAAAAACGATTGTTTTAGCAGGCCTTGTACTGCAACAGCGCCCTGCAGAGCAAGGCAGATAAGCCCACACCAATATCTTCAAGGGAAGGTAATGGAAGGTACTGTATTACAATTACTGAAAATAACGGATTTACTTGTGCAAGGATCACATCAGAACCTCCATCCCATTTTCCAGCTGCAAATTAAAAGCTCAGCACTGGATGGCACATTTTTGCTTGCCTAGTGGGGTCTTACTCCTACCACACATCGAACATTGAACACCAGGTTTGTAATTTGCATTTTATGGACAAGTCCTTGCATTTTGATTGAATCCAGGCCTAGGCTGGGATTCACACCAAGACACAAACTGAATGTTGCGAGAAATCTAAATTACCAGAAAACGTCCCCGTGTGTGAGCTCTCTTCCAAAATGTGGCAGCCCATGATTATGCTAGGAAATCTCCTTTCATTTCCATTTTCATTTCCTGTTTAATTACTTACTGCTGTTCATAGCTTTTGGGGGCAACCTCTATATTCTGTCTTTTAATTACGGATTTAATGCATCTTCATTTAACCCAGAAACTGGCAAATTACACCACGCATCTAAAGGCTGTGTAGTGTAGATTGAGGTGTTTCATTTTTCCCCCATCAAAGTGTAAATAAAAGAAAGAGACCATGAGGTGCATTCAACCTTTCATCACAGTGTTCAGATATCGCTTACATCACATAGCCACTGGCCTTTGATCTACATTCAGTAGTACTTCGGTTTACGGGTTAACTGAATATTAAAGCCTGATTTAACACTCAGTGTAACAGCATAATACCACCAAATGCTTTGACCTAACAAAAGTGGAACCTTAAACGATTAAATGCTTGATCATTACTACGTCAGTCAGACAAGTCTTACGTGCTTCAGAGTTCAATCTATTTAAAACTAACAGTGATCTATGCAGAGTGCCACTTCATTTAATCGAGGGGAGCTGGTTTGAAAGCGATGCTCTCTGCTCACCAACCCGCTGGGCTACTTCAGAGTTAAGAGTCGCCTCTCCAGGTCCTCTTAGGTGCTGCCTCACCTCTGGGCTCCAGAGCTGCATGGCTGTTTGTGTCCGAGACGCTGCAGATGAGAACTCTCCCACTCCAGAAGCCTGGCCACGTTCAGGCACTCCAGATGGGCCTTTGCTATTATTCCAGCCCTGGAACTTTACTGCCCTACCACAGTAATACAGCAGATGACAGAATAGCACAATCATGGAGCACACATAGAGAAAAAAAATGATCGTAAATGTGCTGGAGGAAAAGATGTTTGACAGCTTCAGCACAGAGTAATATAATGTCCAATGGCCCTAGTGCCCTGGCTTTCTCCCAAAGACTGCGAGCTGTTACCACTCAAATGTGGTTGTAAAATAAATTGCAAGTGGGAGAAAACTTATACAACCATCTTTCACATGTATAATTTGCAGCTTATATCAGTCAGAGAATTCCACTCTGCCCAATGGCCAGACAGAAAGCAGAAACCTCAGGGCTTTCCACAGGGAAGCAGGTGTGCTCATCAGCCCACTGCAGCCACAACTGTCTCTTCAGAACCCAAACAGCTGGAACACAGTCGAGCCAAACTGTTAGGCACAGCAGATATTCATGGACACAAACAACGTTCCCGCTTATGTGCTCAGCAGATGCTCTTCACCCTTCACTGTTTTATTCCATAATGATTTGCAATATAAACATTTCCCCCTATTTTATTTCAGCTTCTTACATGTTATACCTCCCAGGAAGCACAGTGCCACGACTAACACACCGGTGCTCTGGTCCAGCGCTCCCTGCCTGACTCCGGCCTCCGTCTGCACCGATGGCAGCAGTAGGACACCACAGCGGAGAGCTGCAGGAACGCTAGACTTCGCTTTTTCACAAGCTAGAGGCTTGCTCAGCTTTGTTTTCTTTCACTTCTGAGTGGGGAACCTTTTATATACTCAAATGAAAAATGAAATGTTTTCTCACTTTAAAGTCTTTTACTAAAAGCTGTCTTTGTCTCCAACAGTGATGATTCAGTCTTCAGCATCTCATTACACCTGAGACCTTATTTAAAAGGAGCATCTTCACCATTGTGCTGGACTGTGGGATCCGAGACCCTATGTCTGGCACGTGGTTTCATTTTTTAAAAACAGTTGTAGCCTTGTCACCGCAGAAGTTTTGTGATTTCAGAACAAACAGTATGGGGTAACCTTTCATTTTTCAACTACGCAGCCCCAACCCTTCCCTGCTTTGCTCTGTACTGAACACAGCAGATCACATCATTACTGGCATTGGATAGCGAAGAGGGTGATTGAAATGTACTTGCCCAGTATGACAGTTTACACAAGTTAAATGGTTTGTACAAAGCGTGCAGGAAGAGGAGGCTTTCTGTCTTCTCACCTGGCCTTTCATCACTCATCCAAACTCCCATACAGAGGGGGAAGAGACCTTGGCCCTGGCATTTTTGCTGTTTCCCCATAAATCAGCAGTGATCCTTGTGCTGTGACTTCGAATGCCGTGCTGTAATCCCCAGCTGGGACAGACAGCCCCAGCTCCTGGAAGGCATCCAGGATATGCAAACCAAGCGATTGTCACCTCAACCGTCACAACAGCTGAGCCCCTGTGATTACCACGGTAAAGAATTTGTGCTGGCATGGTGCTCTGACGGCTTTGCACAGCACATTAAACAAAGGAATTCTTATACAGTTAGGTATAGCCAGGACGAAACTAGGTCTTAGGTGCATAGGAAAACGTTTCCTGGCAAGATACCACAAAAGTTTAGAATATACTTGTAAATCCCATAGTGCACTTGTCTGCTTTGTTCCTACTGACTATTGTGTTGATCTGCACATACTGTTGTCCTATTTTACTCTACTTGCAAATGAGATATTTTTTGCCTTTTGTGTATATTACCTCTTCTACATTGCATCTTCTAATCTCTTGCATTTTCCAGGCACGTTACATTTCTGTGACTGCACAGTTCTAGTTTAAACTAAAGAGCTGATTCTGTTTTAGGATGGTAGCATAAAATGCTTTAGGTGAAAGCATCTGTAAATAATAACCAAACTGAATAGATAATACAAAAAAACAGGACATCCCAAGGAAAAAAGGTCTTCCTCCACATTTCCTGTCCTAACAGGACAGACTGATGGCCCATTTCCTGTTCTATAAAGGTGAGGGACAGCCCAGTCCAGCACTTTTGCCACTACAGTGTCGTCTCAGATACTCCACGGCCAGCTCTCCAGCTGCACGTATAAGACACTCTCTGCTCAAGGTCAAGAGGTGTCAGAGGGGAGATGAGGTACAAAACATCACACGGATAAGAAACGTGTGCCAAGTCTTTATCTTGTTAGCTGGGAAGTCTCATAGTGAGCACTGCTAATTAACATACAGGCAGTAAGGCCAGCACAATTCCTCCATTCCTTCCACTGTGGGTGCTTGCTGCCTGTGTGGTTCAGGTCGTGCAGTCTACCTGCAGCACATACTGTAACAAGAGGAAGGAAAGAAATCTTGATTCATCTTGAATATCATACAGCCATAGAGGCATTGAATAGCCTTTTGTGTTTGTTTGCTTTTGAAGTGGCTTTACAAACATCCATTAGCCCACAACAAAAGCTTCATTTTGGTGCAAAGACCATACTAAAAGGTCATGCACTGCACGATGAAGTCTAAAAGTACAGATACGAAGTATTAAAACTACAAACATAAGCTCTTAAATAATAAAAAATGAGTTAAATAGTTATTGGAAGCACTCTAAATATGTGGAGCAATCTGATTCATCGTGCTGTTTTTAGAATAAACACATGGTGAGGAGAGGTCATCCTGTGGCTATTTCTGGTCCTCTGATACCAAGATCAAATCAGAGTTATTTCGGGTGAGTTCTGTAATACTTGTGCCGTCTTCATCCGTGTTTTGAAAACACATCTTCCGAATTCTGGAAAACGGAGCCTGCCGAGGAGCCGTGCCCAGTTCTCCCTGTCTGAACGCGAGCTCGGGATACTATAATTAGCCTTGACTCCTCCAGCTCTCACCTCCCCTGAGCTCTGACCTTCTGCAAATGTTAAATGGCTGCTGAGCTTCAGCACAGCCGCCCTTAGCTGTCGTATGACCTCAGCGTCTTGCATACAATCAAACGCAGAGACAAGCAGCCACACACGAGCGCCCATCGCCGGCATGCTGCACACCTCGGACTGAGGCAGCGCCCTCAGAGCCCCGGGTCAGAGGCTCTGAAGAGGGGAGACGCGATGGCCTCTACCCATAGAGAGGAGGAGGCCAGCGGCTCTGCCAGTCAGAGCCGAGGCAGGAACAGCGGACGAGAGGAAACATTTAAACCCTTTCTGAGCCCATGGATAAAACAGTGTGCCTGCATTTATTCTGAGGGGCTGTGTGGGAGGAACTGTGCACTTGGTGATCCTGGGGGAAGCACAGCAGAGACGTTAGGAGTAAATATATGATTTAGAGAGTCGTTTCACCCAGCCGGGCTGAGAGGCTGGGAGGCTGCTCCAGTGGTCAGAAATGAACGACTCAAAAGCAGGAGGAGAAGGAGAAGAGTGACTGAAGACAGCTGACAGTTCAGCACTGTGAACCTTTCATGTTTCCCTCAGAGACCAAACAAGAGAAAGGTGGCCGAGGGAATATGGTGATCTGTGGTGTCTTGCGAGGTATCTACTACCATTACCCCCCCCGAGCCAACAAAACAGGTCCTGTACTCACCCGTACACTGTACGGCCCGGCCTCTTCGGCCCCGCCCTGGAACGGCTAGACTTCAGCTCCCCGGCCATGCTTATATCTGGAGAAGAAAGAAGTCAGTGCAGCACTGGGAAGGCCGGTCTCTTCTCTGTAGTGAACAGTAGCTATGGTACCAAGTACAAGCCAACACGAATTTGGGTCCCCAGTTTCAAATATTAAATTCACAATCCCCCCAGAATGAAACTTTTTGTCCCGTCTTACCTTTGGTAACCTGATGGGTAAGTATACTTTCTAAAATGATTAAGAAATATAGTGAAATCGTCCACTTTAAAGTTATATAGTTAATATGTCCCCATTTTCAGAAATGAACGAATTACTCCAAACAGCTGCCAATACCTTAGATACAGTGTCTTTCAAAAGAATGGACATTCTGGTGTGCAAAGTCGGTAGAAACGTCTGGAAACAGACTCAGATTAATTACTGCCAGAAGTGCTCAGGAGGATGAATGCCTTTCCCATCAATATATTTTCGCCTTTGGGTTTTCATTGCAGTTCTTGCTGACGTAACTCCTTTCAACCATAAAGGTGTCCGGTTTGAGATCAATCAAGCAACACTTTAAAAATGCGTAGACACTTGTACCTCAGCAAGGTGGACAAAGTGTTTAAAAGGGAGAGAATACATCTGCTCTGCCAGCTCCATCACAACAGAGACAGAAACTAAACCACATCACAGATAGGCTCTGGAGTCCATTAATCAAGCTCACATCTACGTCAGTTTGAGGTGGCCAAAAACATTTTGATCCCCTTCGGGGCTGGTGGGGGCATCTCTTAAATCTACAACCCCCAATTCTTCTGCACAATGATGGCAAACTGCCCTGCTGTCTCACGGACCTCAGGAGGCCCTGGAGCCGATGACTGGAACAGAGGCAATTATACCACAGGGTGGTTTTGGCCTCACCAGTCTACCCTCCAGTTCCAGGCCCACTACAACGGTCTCCTCAGAAATTGTGAATGTGAAGATTGAGCGCATCGTTAAAGCCCCTTTTGTGTGGTGACTGAAGCTGGTCCTGCCCTACGTGTCGATTTCGCAAGAGGAAGCCCTTTCCCCCGCTTTCACGCTGCACATTTTTCTGACTGCACGAAGCTGTGCTCTCTGTCGGAGCCTCCTTCACTTCACCTGAGGGCCAGACTGCCCCCCAGCCTGGAGAGAGGAGACAGACAGGTGCCCCCGCCTGCCAGAGACAGCTTGACCCTTCTCTGAGCCGCTGAGATGCTGAGGGACAAAAGGGACAGATAAACGAAGTGCTTTCCTATCTAATTGCCCTCCATCTGCCAGCAGGAAATTAATTGCTTTCCACTCCCATTTATCAGTTCTGCACAACCCTTGAAAAGCCCAACATCTCCTTCTCCCTCCCCCTCCTCTTCACCCCACACCTTTCTGCTTCTCCGTTCCCTAACGAGACTCCTCACGCACACACCTGCTGTCCGCTCCAGCCTGACCCTCGCCCATCTCTCTGGAGCACCAGCTGGGGCTGGGCTTCCATATCAAATCCTGCCTCGCATCCAGCGCCAAAGACTGACTTGCAGTCTTGGCCCATGTTTCTCTCCTTCTCAAATTTGTGGATTTTCATTAACCGCAGCATCTGCCCGACAACCGCTCTGCGCCTTGGAAATTCATTATGATGCTGGAGCACCACTGCGCCGCACAGTCAAAGAAGAGATGAGGTCAACAGGGGAGCTTTGTCTAACTACAGAACAGCAGAAATACAGATCGGCTGGAGACAGAAATAGACATTTTTCACCCCTGCTAGTTCACTTCTGGCCAATAGACCACAAGCCCTCACTGCCCATCTCCAGGGGTCTGGGCTCTGACCACAAGCCCTCACTGCCCATCTCCAGGGGTCTGGGCTCTGACCACAAGCCCACGGTGAGCTCAGATCGCTCAGACCGCAGTGCCTCTTCGCTCCCCTTCTGTTATCTCCAGCCACGAAGCTGTTCACCTCCCTTTCAGTGACTGAGACTCTAAACTAAAGGCCTGCTTTTCGCATGCGAATGAGCTTCTCGACTGGATCCCCCGCCGCATTCTCCGAACGAGATGTAATTATGATGCTCAGAAGTTGCTAGTCACCTGAGCAGCAGCCGCACAGCCAGGGAGACGGGAGATTTGCAGGACTTCCTCACGACAGCGGCGGCTGCCTTCAGGGCGAGAGGAGCCACTGACAACCCCCCCCCCCCAGAGGAAGAGAGCCGTCGAGCCCCCCTGACAGATGCAGCGGAAGAGCTATTGATTTCTGGGAAAGCGTGTGACAGACAGATTGATCCGTCAGCCCTGTCAAGCTAAGAAAAACTCTATCAGAGGCAGCAACCTCTGCATATAAACGCAACCCTGTTGGACACTGCTACATGAAGTCAACAGATCACGTTCTTCCAACTAGAATCAATATCTGATGATGTGCTGGTATCATAAACTAAGTATTTCCTAAATAGAGTGCTCAGTGGCAGGACAGATACAGAGCCAGGAACTGAAGACAAGGGAAAGCACTAGACATGCCAAAGATCCTTGGACATCAGTGTTGCTGCCCAGCAGGAACTTATTTTTCCATGACAGGAAAACTGTGTCTAAGGCACATAATTCAGACAAAAGCTTCTGAAATGGGCTCTCGTCTGCAGGTCCCCAGTAACCTTGCTCGCACCTCAGACCCAAGTCCGTCTCAAAGTCTCAAACCTTTTGGGTGACTGGTCCTGTCATATCGAGCACACAAGGTCCGCTTTATACTTTTGCAATCCTGCATTAAGTGAAGAGAGTTTCTCATCAAGAAAGAATTAGAATTAGAAGATCCAGTTTCTTGACTGCAGGAAGCAGCTCTTTGTGTGATAAAGGTAGGGCAATTTAAGAGAAGAAACATCTCGTACATTGTAAGTGGGGTAAGGAGCTAATCTTTTGCCCTGCGTTGAGTGTCAGTGTGTCCCACACCACAGAAGAGGTTTGAACTTTCCTCCACTTTGAGGAAAATATGAAGCTATTCGAAAGTCAGAATCTGCAGTTAATCTGACTGAGTAAGGTACGGGAAGGAACAGCCCAGTTGTGATGTCTCATCTGGAAGCACGCCACTGTGTTCCTGGGACTGCTGTTACGTCTCTAGTTGATCTGGACATGCCAATGAGCTAATTTAGAGGTTGACTCATTCAGTAGGAAGAACTTGAGTCTTTCATTTAACGGGGAAATGCAGAACTGTAAGCTTCCATCTGGAGGAAGCTCTAATGAAAAGTCTCCAACAGATTCCACACACAATTAGGACTCGTCTGAAACGTGTAATTGGCTGCGAGCAGACAGGTCCTAATTGCTGGGGGTCATTGTGTCGTGCTTGCAGGCAGATTCTCTCATCAGAGGGTCCAGAGCAGAGTTCAGGATAATGTCCATTACAAAAAGAAACAAGGCCTTGGGCAAATTAGTTACTATAATGCCGGGGACAGACGTGAAGCCTAATCAGCAAGATCGAGGGAATTCTGATAAACGACCTGACTCCATAGCAGTGCCAATAAAACAATCTGCAACTTAAGCTGCTGTTTTTAATCACCTAAATGACACTTAGTGGTGTCAGGCTGAACAAGCCTGGCAGTTGACCTGAGCTTTTCAAGACTATTGCTGCTTTCGCACATCATCTTAACAAGACCCAGGGGCCTGCTGTTTTCTCCCGCTATTTGTTTATGCTCCTCGCTGGCTGCTACCTGACATTTAGATAATGGTGGTGTGGAGCAGATTACCCGATGTAGGCCGATTCCAGTTAGGATGTTTTTGCAAAGAAGTATGATATCTGACTAATCTTAAACAGCTAGTCAAACTACCCGCAAAAGGAACAAAGGGGCATTTGACATCTCACTGAATTGTTGCGAAACCAGTAATAATTGATTTCTGCCATGCACAACCTTGTCATTAACGCAAGAATCACAGCAGTGCGACACTTCTGTTAAACCCTATTGTCGATGCTTTTTTCTACTGAAATATCCACATAACACACAGTTCTATCAAAAAGGAGAAAAACGTGCTGCATTATAAAAATCAAGCTGTTTAAGACATGTTGTCTGGTTTTCAACAATGGAAGAGAAACACTAGAAAACACACCCCAATCTCTTTTTTAATGCGACTCAAATTTAAAGGGGAACTGCAGTCCCAATTTTGGTTAATAAATCCCGGTAACAAAATAAATTAATTGACATGATAGGAAGAAAAACACAAATTCTAAATTAAGCACCAAGTTGTGAACTTCAATGTTTTAAGACATTTCTCATCTGCGCAAAGCAAAGGGCTTTGACCTCTGTTCCACAGCACTGTGTTTCTGAACATGAAGCAATGCACAATACGCGAGCAGACCGGCTCAGTGGAGAGGCAGTGATGTATGGCTCTGTAGTTCCTCCTTGTGCCAAAAAGGCGCAGAAGTAAATTGTTTAGTACATTACCTAAAGTTTTCCTGGGACATAACTGATGTTGATTATTAGTTAAATATCTGACAACATCTGATACCATTTTGTATTATATCCGTCTGTAAAAAGGTTAGAAGAATGCCGGTAATGTAAAACTTTGAAGACCAAAGCCTTGCTAGATTTGAATGGTTCATTTTCCACAAAGCTGCCAGGTGGACCTCCAAACAGGGCTGTGTCAATACTGCACTGCAAGCAGGGACTGTACAGCCAAACCACTCTGGAGTCCCACTGTGGCGATGGAGCGGGTTGCTTCTCTGTGAAAGCAAGCTGCTGTCAGAATGCTCGTTGTCCTTTCAGTAGGGGGTTTTATGAATAACAACCATCTGTTTGCAGCACGGAGGTTTCCAATTCTCCATCGACTGAGATCAATATCGTTGTCAGGCCACAAGCATGAGCGGAGCTTGCTCACAGAATAAACTATGCATCACTTGATGAGTAGTACAGCCCGTTCACCTCCAATTGTCAGCAGTGAAACTGCCTTTTAATACCTAGATGACTATGGACATTAAGATGGGGAGGTGTGGTTGCTCTTCCCTTAACCAAGAGTTCTTAGCGATGACAAGTATATAAAAAAATACCTTTCATGGAAGTAATAAAGGCTAATCTCGGAATCTTACTTTGGCCAGAATAATTCCAGTGAAATTCCAAACAGTCTTTCCCCATGCAGCATGCTGTTCTCCCATTCCTTGGACAGACAAAGCCGGTCTGCTGTGATTCCCACTGAAATCCTTTGGCAGGGATTTTGGTCAGTGCACAGACTTTGTCAGTGCTTCTATCTCGTATGGAGATGAGTTACTAGCTGTGTGACATTCTTTTCTGCCAACTGGAAAATGCCGTGTAGCACATAACATTTGCAGTCTCCAACAGCATAGCAAGACATTTAAAAAATGGGGCTGTTCCAAGCCTGTTTCCCAGCAGTACAGGTTGTAGAGGGAGGGAAACTGCATTCACTGAGTGGCAACAATAATAGCCGAGAAAAATTAAAGGTAATTTCAACGGGAATATTCTTACAGAGAATGGACTGCCTCAGTTCTTATGTAGCACAGGACTATTACCGAGAGAACAACTTGGGATTTCATAAGGCTTCACTAAGCACCACTCAGACTGACAGTGAATACACGAGTGTCAATCACCTCCACTGCACAGCCTGCCCATTTCAGATTATCAACAGCCCAGGTTAGTAGCTTAATTCCATCGCCTTTCATCTTTGAATGGCCAGATGAGGATCAGACTTGCTTTGTCAGGGAAATGAGCACCGCAGCTCCCACCAACACCCACTGGCAATTTACTGTTCATCACGAAACTACAGTGCAGTTCGCTAGTGTTGACTGGAAGAGGCTTGAGACTGAGCAGGAGAGAAGAGTGTAGGGCGGAACGTGTATCCGCATTCAGCTGGATCCACAAATGATGAAAGTTTCTCGCCTTCCCTGGAATTCTTCATACAAGTTACAATGTTATTATTTCTTATTAATATTATTTATTATTTTGGTTCATACGATAAACCTTACTTGGATTCTTTTCAGGTCCCCCAGGTTCTTAAAATACTCAGTAAAAACATTTCTAATCCCAAAGAATGCTCCAAGCCTCGTGATCACAATATTCACCCTATTGTTCACCTCAAACTACGACAACGTTTCTCAACAGAAATGAAAGACCTTGAAAAATCCAAATTGGCAAAAGAAATTTGCGAACGCAGTTTAATTTTCAAAACCCCGCTAAGCAGTCGGTATTAAAGCGATTGTTTAACTCTTTTATAGTCTTTCTCCCATTGTAAAGACAGTAAAACTATCCAGCAATCCTCAGTTGCTGAGAAGATAGTTAAAGTATTCTCTTCATGTAAAATTTCTTGTGATGCTGACCATATGTCTGAAATTAGGCATGTGAAAAGAGGAAAAACTAATAGGTAAAGTGAGAAAACATCTCCCTTGTGTTACGGATTCAAATCATTCACCTGCAAAACCCCATATGTTTGTACAAGTGACCAGCACAGGTGAGTCACATTTTACACAGAGTATAGTGCTGTATTTGAAAAGGTGGAAGACAGCAAATCACAGCCTCTGCCTTCTTAGGGGACTGTGAGCTGTCACACTGCCTGGCACACTGAGAAAGCACACTGCTGGGATCACAGGCAGGTAACTCAGCTGCTACAAACCTGACAGGAAAGACTTGTCTTCTTTTATTAAGGGATCAAGGTGCATTCCTCTGTCTGTCTGCACAGCTGAAGAGAACGGGGAAAAAAGCTTCTCCAGCACCAGCTGCTCAGAAGAGTTTTGCCCTGTCTCAGGCAACAGGCAGAGAATGACAGCTGAAATGCTACAGCATTTGGTAATTGGGCGAGTACCAGTTTCCACTTAATGCAAAATCCAGGACCATCTTACGCCACTACACGGCCAACTCCATCAGGTCTAAAACTACCTTCTCCCCAGCGCCTGGGCTGTGTGGGTCTGACCTCGCTCCAGAGAGCTGCACTCTTCCTGCACAGCTCCCTGCCCTCTGTGTCAGATGCACAGTTATTCAGCCAGACAATGACAGATTCCCGCGACTGAGAAAGCGATCGGACACTTAAGAGCTCTGAATCCTCCCCATGCAACCCCTGATCCCTCCCACCCTGCCTACACGACCACAGCCGACTGTCTGCTTCCCAAAAGCACGCTGCACGAGCGCAAGATGAGTAAACAGCAGAGGAGCTGTCATCCCTTCTCTGAATGCTGAACTCTTCCAGCCTGCTGCGCTGCCACCGGTCAGGCACTGCTTTCCCGGGGGTGCCTGCTGCCATGCTGCTTTGATCCACTGAGACAATGACAGGAGACAGAGAGAGAGGCAGAGACCATGATATACTCACATCTCAGGCTGCGATGTTCACTCTTGAACAGGGTCATAGCAGGGACAGAAGCACTAGAGACAGCTGGAGACACCTCGAGCTAGAGACAGGAGGCAACTGGAGTCTCACTCCTGCTTTCTCTCTCTCTCTCCTTTCTCTTCCGCTATCACACACACACACGGAGACAACTACCCCAGAGAGCACACTGCTCTATTACTACTGAATCAATGACAGTGCTCTGAAGACTGTACCAGCAGGGCGTACCATCTCTCAGCTGCAGAGGGGGGGAACAGGGCCCTCCCATTGTACGAAATGCAAGCAGGGAGGGAGTCACTGAAGCAAGAGAAGGGGGGTGAGGAAGGGGAACCGTGCTGCTGGATTTGCTTCAGAACTGAGCGTCTTGCCGCGTCTCGCAGCTGAAGGAATCCAGCCCTGAGCGTCACAGAAATCCAATCCAGTCTGTGCTGAGGGCTCTCCCAGCCAGAACAGGAAGAGGAGCATCTCGAGAGGAAACTGCAGGCCAGGCAGAGGCAGAGCAGCTCAGTGATGGGATCTGAGGACCTGGATTTCACTGCAAGCCAGCAGGGGCCTGCAGAAGGACTGGGCACTACTGGGGACGGTTTGCTTAGAAAGCAGTGCAACAATGCTCTAATAACCCAAGTCAGATGAGCAATTCATTGCAAATTAAAAGAAATCTATAAGCAATGAGAAGAAACAGGGAGGAGCACTTTAACGGCCTTCACTTGCTCTTAGTAAACAAAGGACCCCCTCTATAATAAAATCTGTTTTTTTTTCGTATTGCAAAATTCCAAACCTTGCATGAAAATAGTAAAAGTAAGAAGGTAGAGTATGAAATTAATCTGCCTCCTTATTGACTGCAGGATGAATTTCACAGACATGACGCATTGTTGAGTCACACTGATGAAAACGGGTTAAAGGTTCATAGTTTTCCCTACTTGAATTTCTCACTGCGCCCTCAAAAACAAACTTTTTCGGAGTGTTGAGGAATCACAAATCGGAGTAAACAACAGGAACGCTGTCCCAGCCCCACACCGAGTCACGTGACACTGGGTGGCCAGTCATTTTAGAAGAAAAGCTTTTCTTCTGTGAAAGTATTGCACGATGCAGTTTTTCAGTATCTCGTGAATTTAATAACTTTGTAGCACATTTTCTGCGAAAAAACATACAAAATAAATCCCAATTCTTAGTAAAATAACACGGTATCCTACAGTACTGCATTCCACAAAACTAGAAAAATAGTCTGCTCATCGAAAAATATGCTGCATAGGTGTTAAACGCAGACTGTTTTTTTATTTGTCAAAAAGCATGTTTCATTTCCTGCTGAACACCCAAGATAAGATACTGGGGGAAAAAACTACTTTGTGTAATATTTTAGCAGAAGTAACATTATTTTCGATTCGAACAATTAACGGATAAGCAGGGGAAAATGTAAAAACAAAACCAAACTGCGTGATTCAGATGACCAAACAAAAGCGATCTTTCGACTTCCATTAGCAGAGACTCGAAGACGCTCAACAAGGGGTGGGACAGCAGTCCACAACTCGGAGCACAGGCACGGCACACCGCTGGCAGTGCGGCCGGGCTCAGCGTACTGAGACCAGACCTCCTCTTACAGCTTTTAAAATACTTCTCCTTGCTCTGCTTCCATTAGTACAATGGACTGTTATTCAGGAATGCTTATCAAAGTCTGCTGTGGAAAAAGGCGCATACATAACACGGAAGTCCACATCATTAAATTAACAAGTCGTAAAATCTTAAAGAGTTTCCTTACGTTTTACAGTGTTCTGCAGTTCCAGAGATCTTACACTCGTGAAACGCGGACCACGCTGGCGTGGAGCAGTACCTGGCGTTTCAAACGCGCTGCGGGAGTGCGACTGCGTGCAGAGGGCTCCTCTCGGCAGCCGTGGGTGACACGCGCGAGTGGTCCATTAAAGATTTTACGTGAAAAATTAATTTTCATACAAGTGCCCGTACATTTGGTTGGGACAGGTTTTTTTACCGCCTTGGTGTCCTTGGGGAGCGGGCAATGCAGATTATGGACAAGTTTGTGGCGGATCGGATGGTTCAAACGAGAGGCGTGCGCATCTTCACGCTATAGCCGCCCACAAATACGCTTTTATATCCTTTTCGCCATCTTTTTCAATTAGGTGGATTCCGAGCCCCCGGGAGACCGCCCAGATACGGCCACACTAATAACGGTTAGCAGAGGACCTGTTAGGTGGCATTCTGCTTTGTTTCGGTGAAGCTCTTGGAAAGTGAGTAACGTGGCTCTAAAATCAAAGAAAATCAATTAAGAAAGTATTATTAATAAACCCCATCTCATCTTCTGAAAGAGCCATAATAGTCCCTGTAATTACCCTGACTGTTTGAAGCGACACTCTAAAAATAGACCGCGGAGACAAACACCGCTAATCACTAATCACCTGGCGGCGCAGCGACAGGACTGCTAAAACACGAATTAAGCCGGTTTGTTAGTTCACAGGTGAGCAACCAAAAACAAACGAAAATTAGAGCTATTGAAAAACCGTGCACACAAAACCAGCAGGAAGAATACGGCCTCGTTTTCTTTCTTCATTAAAAATAAACAGATCCCCTCGATCGCGTCTCTCCGCCGCAGCGCACAATTAAAGTTTTCGCCAATTCGACACAGGGCCTCCAGGATTTCAAAAGAAGACGAAAATCAAAACGTTTAGTTCAACCCGCAAAGGAGGGAGAAATCGAAACAGAACGACTCGCATTTTCTTTGTAGCAAAATGTGTTCACTTTCTCTTTCTCCAAATAAAGCACAGCTAAAATGTCAGAACCAGGCACAGGTGAAGGAAAAGCGATCTAAAAATCCTGTGAATGACCTATGTAAGTGTTCAGGTGACCCCTTTATCTTTTGACATCATTGTAAACAGCAGTCAATCCATCCCAAATGATCTTCCACCAATAATTCTAAAACAATACACTGTAGCATTAAGAACAGCTGGCATCTGAAACCTGAATTCTTTATTGACGGTGCTTCAATCATCCAAATCAATCCAAGCACCATGTTAATGATTCAGTGGCTTGCCATTTTGCAGCGCAGTGTTGCAGTGCTCAGCATTGCTGCCTTGTAGCACTGGTGCCCTGGGTTTGATTCCAGACCCGGGGTGCTGTCTGTGTGGAGTTCGAATGTTCTCCCTGCGTTTTTATAGGTTTCCTGCCACAGTCCAAAGAGATAGTGGTAGGTTAATTGGCTTCTGGGACAACTGGCCCTGGTGTGAGTGTGTCTGCCCTGCGGTGGACTGGCATCCCATCCAGTCTGTAGCTTACCTTGTGCCCTAGCTCTCTTGCAACCCTGAAATGGGTGAAGAAAATGGATGGATTTCTTGCTGAAGTGGTATTATAGTAGTATAATAAGCAGTATTATAGTATTATCTACAGTAAATGCAATTTGTTATTGTTATAACACCCAGGCGATCATCACAGGAATAACATGTACTGTTTATTCATCCTGAAGTTAATCACACTAATCGAGCCCAACTCTAGTCCTGCCTTAGCTATTACAATAAACCTAGTCCATGTCAAGCCTTACACGCACTCTGAGGCAGAACTCCAGACAGCGCCTAAGACATTCAGGTGCCACTGGTGCACTGCTGGGAATGAATCTGTGGCCGTTATTTCAGCAAGTAATCTCCAGGGGAAATCTGTCTGGGGAAACCGAACGGATTTCGTGGGAAGGCCAGTCGAAGAGCGAGGGCGCGGAGCGGAGTGGAGCAGGGAGGGGACACTGGGTGCAAACGGAATATCACCCTCCTGCTCGGGAGACATCCATCCTCATCAGCAGGGAAATCAGTTCCAATGGCAGGGGCTGTCAGCAGGCAGCCAGCCAGCCCGTCTCCCTGCCGACGGCCCCAGCTCCATGCCAGCAGAGCCGCAGACACACCGGCACATGTCCACAGAGGTATTACTCCAGCCTGACATATTAATCTTCACTTTAACTGCACTGCTGCACATCACAATTGCACATGCTTCACAGGAAACTCAAAGCTCATACATTATCATAGCCACTTTCTTTTTTTTTTGCATACACATTGTGTGAAGGGGTCCAATTATCTCCAAACGCAGCATCCAAATTCAGCTGCACAACGTAGCTTTAGATGCTGGGCTCAGGCTGCTATTGCCATATGTGGTATCAACTCTGCCACAAGTGAATTCAGACTGAGGAAAAGCTGGCTGACAGAGGCCGAGACCTTTCCAGAACCAGAGTATTAACTAACCAGCAGGCAGCGGAGTCCATGATCAGATCAAACAAGAATTGTGGGGACTGATACACTAGTCATACCTTTTTATCTGAGTGACCATTTCCATTAGACGTTGTTGCTGCTTATCTTTTGTTTGCCATAAATTGTAATACCTTGAGTACTCTCTACTGTGTGCAGGGAGATGCAATTTAATATTCAATATAGCAAAGGGATAACTCAGCTTTGTGTACAATTCACTATTTATTCATTATTAGTGATGCCTCCTTAAGTTACATAACTCTCCTATTCCTATGCCTCTAATCAATGCCAGCTTATCTGCTCTTTGTTTTTATAATAACCTCATCAGAGTCCCTGAAATCTGGTCTCATTGTCTTAAAATTCCCTTCTTAAGGGCGGCTGCTATCACTGCTGTGTGAAGAATACCAAGTCTAGACCCCCAAGTACTTGACAACTAGTGTCCTATTTCCAATTTCCCTTTCCTCACTGAAAGTCTGGAACAGGCAGTGGCAGCTCAATTACAATCTCATCTTGCACCTAATGAGCTCTTTGAACTGACTCGGTTGGTGCTTACAGAGAGACACAGTGCTGAACAGCCCTTGTTAAAGTAGTTAATGATGACTTCTCACTCTGGGCACCTGGATATTCTTCTTCTTTTGGAAGAAGTGCAGCTTCTGATAATGTCAATCACAGCATCCTACTGGGTTATATAGGACATTACCCAGAGATCACTGGTACCTGTCTTTCTTGCTTGCTTAGGCTACTAGGAGCCAATTTATAAATCTTCACAGTTTTAAATCTGTTGCCGTCCCACATACTCGGGGTGTTCCACAGAGGTCTCTGCTGGGACCTCCTGCAATTGGTCATATGCTGTACAATGCCTCTTGGGAAGATTAATTACCCTAACAGACTTGGGTTTTACTGCTGTGCTGATGATACTTATTTACACCAGATCAGCGACTACTGCTACAGTCTGCGCTATACAGACACCTGTCCGATATTGAGACTCAGGTACACAGATTTTGGTAGCCAAGAGATGAGGTGAGGTTACACTCGCAGGCTCCCAACACTAGTTTCACAAATGTGGCAACCTGAGTGTTGCTGAGCGTGATGAGCCCAGCCCTTGAGGCAGTCAAAGACCTTGGAGTTACCTACCTGAAATTTGAAACACCTGCTAGAGAACATCACAGAGGTACCTTTCTTCCTGCTATGGAACACGGTTCAGGTGAGCCGCAGATGTAAGTGGGCAAGAGAGCCTTCTTCTTCGGGAATGTTGACATCTTTTAAATCTTTCTTTCCTCAAAGCTTTTAAAGTAAAAATAATGTTTCTCTCTTTGTACTTCTGGGTTGGCTGTTTCATGAGTTCTGTTGTGCAGCACTTCAGGTTTAATTGAAAATCACTACTACTACTGATGATAATAATAATAATAATAATAATACATTTCCTCCACCCACTTTCTGAACTGCTTTATCCAGCACACGCTGGTGGGAGTCGGAGCCTATCTGGGGGTCTCCTGACACCACAGCGAAGATACAGTGAGGCTCCGGGCATCTTCCTCAGTTCCAAGGATCCTGGACAATGTGTCCCTGTTGTTATCCTGTTTGTCTCCGAGTCCAGTTTTGGGTAGGAGGGAGAGAAAGACGCTGCTGGGGTCTTCCTCCTCTGCTCTCTGTAGAGTCCCTGGTGTCCAAGTCTAGTCCTCCTGGGTCCAGCTGCTGCCATTGTCCTTCTCCCACAGCTCCACACTTCTCTTTCTGAAGCGCTCCGACCCAGGACTCCTGCCTGGTCCCCCCAGGGGGTGGAGGCTAGGGCAGAGCTGACTGCTCAGGGCCTGTGAGAAGCAGAAGGCCAGGTGTCCATTCACACCCTGTTCTTAGGTCCACCCTCTGGGCACAGGCTCAGTCGAGCCAGTTTGCAGCCCTACATGTCACCTCTGAATCGTGTGGAAATTGCCGTCCGTGAACCGATAGTCGTCTGTGCAAATAGGCCCTTTGATCAGGGCAGGAAACAAATAAGGTGCAAACAGTACCAACACTGGAGCAACTCTGGCCCATCAATGTAACTTGACATCCATACAGCCCTGGACACCTGGGGCCCCCACCCATTCTCTTCACTCTGTGACATTAGCTCCAGGGTGAACTGGAACTGGGGAGAGACCTGAAATAAAAAATAGCATTTAACTGCGTTAAGCTATAGCCAAGCAATCACAATATTCAGGATACAGAATAAATACAGAATAAGTACCTACATTCATGTAGCAATATCTCTGTAGATGAACTATCTGTGTAGTTAATGTTTTTTTTTTAATTATGAAATTGAAACAGAGGTAACAGTGAAGCAGGGGCTTGGCCTTAAAAAACAAAATAGGTTTAATTCTCAGTCGTGCCTTAATTATCTGATCCTGCATTCAGATTTTCCCTCAGAAGGACACTGCCGCTATCTCATTAGAGGACAGACCCTCAGCCCTCTAATATAATCAGCGGGAAAATTGTTTTCCAAAGTGGGTGGAAAAAAACTTGGCTCCTTATCAGTCCAATTTGCTGCTGCCATTAAAAAGTAATTATCTTCTCCTGAGATGTAAAAAAATCATTTCTTTCTGTTCCACCAAAGGTTTCACTCTCTTTAGAAAAGGCACACACAAAAGTTGAATCTGAATATAAAACACATAGTAAGAAATGATGTTTCTATTCAAATACCTTTATGTCCTGTATAGTGCCCAGGATGTAGACCTAAAAATACATTTCTGTAGATACACAAGGAAAATATTCTCTTTTGACATCCTTGTAAAAATATTGTTTACAGACTGGCAGAGGTACGAGTTAATGATTGTGCTTGTTGCTGTGACAACATCATTTTAATTGATTGATCAAGCAATATCCTGTGTTGCGTTTTTCCATTTCCCTCATGGTCTAGAAGAGCTTATGCCTCTGTTGTATGAGTGTCCACAAATAATGAACTCTTTCGTAATTGAAATCACTGCCTACTCCAGGTCTGCATATCCTCTTTATTGGACCACAGCTGGGTGGCACAGTGGCGCATTGCTGCCTTGCAGTTCTGGGGCCCTGGGTTCAATTCTGGTCCTGGGGTGCTGTCTGTGTGGAGTTTGCATGTTCTGCCCGTGTTCCTGGGGGTTTACTCCAGGTGCTCTGGTTTCCTCCTGCAGTTCTAAGACACACTCCATGTGCTGTAGTGTGTGTCCCATTGCTTTGATCCCTGTGACCCTGCATTGGATAAAGCAGTAAGAAAATGGATGGATGTACAGTTTTAAACAGGGAGGCGACATTTAAATAGGTCAGATACAGAGTGGACACAGCTGCCTGTCTGATGATCAGTATTTGAAATGAGCAGCACACCCCTTAGATTTTCAGCATTGTCTCGTGTGTTATATCCAAATTGAAGGGAGTATCACTTCAATAAAACAAAGGGCTCTTTAATCTGCCACAGATCACATCCTAATAATCGTGCTTGCGGCCAATTGATTCTGGCTTGGTGCTGGAAAAAGAAGCTGACAGCCGCACTTTCCGGGTTTGTGTGCTGCTGAGGTGGACATGGTGCAGGAGTCCTGCCCTTACAGTCTCAGAGTTTATTCTGTCTTTAACATTCGCAGAAAAGAAACAGCAATATTCTCCAGCAGCAACACCAAAACAAACTCCACGTAATTTGACAAGGCACCTGGTCCGAAACAAAGAACAGAATATAGCTTTTATTTCTACTCCTTCCCTGTGACCTTCATTGTGCACTCAACGTTTTGGAATGCCTTTCGGAAACCTTACCTCTGGAGCAAAAAATTGAAATTTGAAAAATCTCCCATGTAAATTTCAGCATCATATAATTAGGAAAGATCAACGAGAGTATACAGACTTTTTACAGACCAAGGTCTTCTCAGCTGAAGAGGACTCACTTAAAACTAATGACTAACCAAGTCAAGCATTGTAATACCTTCCTCCTGGGATCCACAGAGAAGAAAAGAAGAGCCAGCTTTCTTCTGGGGTGCTTCTTGCACTGACAATGCATGTGTGCTTCGCCCCGAGGCCTGATTGTGGGTGACTTCAGAGCCAGAGCAGGTCTTTGAAAGACACCACCTGTGGTGCAGGCTGTCTGGACCAGCCAGAGCCAACCTGCAGCTCTTCTGTTCATCCTAGTGCTGCCCCCTGCTGGGAGATGACAGAACTGCCCCGGGCCCCTCCAGGCTCCCCTTAACCCCACAGAGGATTTTCAGCCCCCGCCCAGTTGTATCCCCCCCCTTAACACAAAGCAGTGCAATCATCCATCCCTGCAGGACAGAGCTCTTATTATTCCAGACTGCAGCTCATCTGTGGCCTGACATTTCTGTCAATACAGGCTACCACAATAAACATGCAGTCTGGAATAATTTCTTTCGAATTGCACAGGTTACGCCCAGCGTAATTCAGATTTTAGGATGACTTTTTATTATTATTTTGTGAGTGAACCATCCATACATCCGTTTCCTAACCACTTCATCCACTTCCAGGTCGCGGATGAGCCAGAGCCGATCCCAGCAAGCAAGGGGCACGAGGTGGGGCACAGCCTGGACAGGACTCCAGTCCATCACAGACCAGGCAGACACACACGCTCACACACATCTCAGAGGCTAATTACTCGAACCCACCAGTATGTCTTAGAACTGCAGGAGGAAACCTGGAGTAAACCCACAGGAACACAGGTAGAACATGCAAACTCCACACAGACAGCACCCCAGGACCAGAAATGAACCCAGGACCCCAGTTCAGAGGGGCAGCAATGCTAAACAAGGTGCCACCCTGCTGCCTTATCTCAGTGATACTGATGTAACTCTTATATTATCTGAAATATTAAAGATATTTTAAAGCCTTTGTACGTTTTTGGAAAAAAAACAAACACGGTAAATGTCACATCGCACCAAACACTGACAAACCTTGGATATCAAATCTAGCTATCCTGCCGTTAGATGACAGGGCTGTATCAAGGATACGGAGATGCTAGAGTAGACTGTAGCTGCTCAGGCCTAGACTGCACACAGTTACATTAGACCCCTCTGTGAGTAAGAGGTGTGCGATGTGGGGAGACCCGTGTGAAAGATGAAAACTGTGAACCGATAGGTGGCGTGAATGACTGCCGCACAAAAATATCGATAGACCTTCATCCATCTCTCTTTCGTGCCTGGAGAGTCATAGTGGGGATGATCTTACACAGGCTCGAATGCTGCATCGACACGTGTTGGCTGCAAACGAGCGAGCGAGGGCTAATTCCACACTGGAAACACAGAGCGGAGTGAGGCAACCCCTGAAGGAGACTCAACAGCAGAAACGTTGTGTTTCTTCTCCTGACGTTTCAGCATGGAATTAAGCTTCATTCATCGGGCCACATGTCCAGCGCTGTTCCTCAAGAAACAGATATTTTTAGATCTGCAGAGGCCAAATTTCAGTTTAGGAAAGGAGGCTGTGTTGGTATACTGTGGAAACGTTTCTGTCCTTTCTGTGATGTTCACCATTCCCTTGTTGTATCATCTTGTGTTTCTTTGGTGTAGGGAGAAGTTCCCTTCAGTTTAGAGAGCAGATTTGTCCCAAGTGGAGACTTTTATTGTATAAGATTGGCTCCAGCTGTCTGGTACTGGATTTGTTCCTCATTCAGACACACTTGGGATCTGTTTGTCATGGACCAGCAGCAGCTGCACAGTGCTCATGTCCCCATCACTATAGTGGGGTATTAGGACCCACACAGACTGCAGGGTGAGCACCCCCTACTAGCCCCACTAACACCTCTTCCAGCAGCAACCTTAGCTTTCCCAAGAGTCTCCCATCCAGGTACTGGCCAGGCTCACACCTGCTGAGCTTCAGTGGGCTGACAGTTGTGAGTTGCAGGGTGATATGGCTGCTGTCCATATCAGATACTTTTCTGCACTGGAGCATCTCATCTTGGTTTTCTGTGCATTTGTTTTTAAACTGTAACCACCCCTTGACTCACAGTAAGGTTGTTCAATCACAGACTATTTTATGCTATTTTAAGTCTTGTTTCATTACCATGGTAAACGAAGTCATAAAGTTTCAGATGCTGTTTCCTGTGTTGCTGTGGCAGAATAAAAGACTCACTATTGCCACCGCCACTGAGGGAGAAGGAAGGTACAACCCGGTTTCTCACAGCCCAACTCTACTGCGCTGCTGGGAAGCTGAGCTCCGGCTGATAAAACCCTCACTCTCCTCCTCCGCGGTTCTGCTCAGAGAATTCCTCAGCTATTATCCTTCCTGATAAAACCAGCAGCCGAGCTGCTGCACTCTTTGAAGTTAATGAGACAAACTATCAGCTGCCTCCGTTTTAATTAGAAAACGAATAAAATGATTACATTTTAATTAAAGCTGTCATTTTTAATTAAGATATGACGTCCTTGAGAGGCTCGTTTATTTATTTATTTCTACACCCTTATTTCCCCGTTCCCCTACACACACACATGCTCGTACAAATGTTCCCTCCGACCCTCTCTTAAAATCAAATTCAAAACATTTAACAGAACTGCACTTTGCAGAGAGGAAACGGGGCGTCCTGACTGTCTCGTCGCGATGCCAGGGTTACTGGGCTTGCTGTGCAATTCCCTCCGTTCAAGAGTCCCACACGCGAGGAGCGCCAGTCTCGACTCCCCCCCGCTCAAAACAGCATCGCTGTGAGGCAATCTTCTTAATTAGGTTAAATACAACAATTACACAAAGTTGTTTAGCGTGAAATACTTTTTTTTGGTAGAATAAAAGTGAAAGAATAAATGAGTACTGTATATCGCTATTTCAGATTCAGCGTCTTCGTCTTTTTCAGACCGGGAACGCAGCAGTTTCGATGTGAGACCATCCCTGTCAGACTGGCCTGGGGTCACCTGCTCAGAGCCGATCCAGAGACGGCGCCAGAACCCGGGGCCAGCACAGCTACCGTCACTGAAGCCGGTAGTGAATCTGTACAATCTCGTCCACTCTTGCGTGGCTGATGACCTCTTGCTTGCGCACACCAGGAGCTAATGAATGGTGAGATAGCAGACTGAGTCCCCAGACTTCTGACTTTTGAACGGATCTCGGCTCGAGCTCATAGACTGACCTGTTATTTAAGATAGCTGTAAAGATTTGCCGTAGAAAAAAAATGCAGGTGTGCAAGATGCAAGATGTGTCCGCTAAACTCGCCTTCTTTTTAAAGAAGAAGAACCTAGAGTCGATAGGCAGCCGGGACAAGCCTGTCTCTCATTGTACCGTTTTTCATTAAGTGTTATCAGATTCAATCTTGCAAACTGATGCAACAACTAGCTACTTATAATGGAAGCAGCTAAAAATTAGAATACATCATAGAGTGAAAAAAGAGGAGAAGAATTCATGTGCTGGGGAGCAATCTATCAGATCCAGAAGAGAAGTAAACCGTTTCACGCGTACAAGCAGATGCAATTAACCGGACACCTGAGTGTACCGCAGCGCAAACGTCTAGGAGTTGTAATTAGCTTTTTAAATGTATATTTAATATATACACGATATACTGCAGTCTTGTACAGGGTGCACCTCGCCTTGCGCCGGGTGCTTGCTGGGATAGGCTCGCTTTTCAGCAGCCCTGGGCAGGATACAGCGGTTAGAGAATGACTGGATGGATATTTAATATATTTAATTTTGTTTTAAACGTTGACAGGTGCATTTGTACCCTTCCATTCCAAGTGTATGCCTGCACAGGATGCTGCTGAAGTTGGACGCCTGTTCAAAGAGCTGTATTATGACAGCATGGTGGAGAAGTGAATTCTGTAATGGCTTCCATCTCTGATGTAAACTACATCGCTACGTCATAAGCCTGAAGACGACTCAACTCCACAGCCCAAACAGCCGTTTTCTTTTCAATTTCCCAGCATGGAATGAACCTTTCCTAGTTCCTTTGCAGCCAACACACACTGTCACAGCTCCCCACTTGAACGCAGTACATGTGTATTCAAGCAGTAGCCTCAATGACAAGTCCTCAAAGTATTTGCATTTTAACAACCAGCAGTTAATTCACATTTGATGTATTTAGCTAGTTAATAAAAGCATTATGCAGTATATTGCAGTAGAGATATATTAAGAAGGGTAGCTCAAAGCTAGAGGGTCTTCTCGTTTTAATTATAACTCCAATCCTAATTTCTTAATTAACTACTTATTTAGATAACTTGTACCATGAAATGTTTTTTTTTCTTGGTCTGAAGCAGCTGCTGTACAACCAGAACAGACCTTGAAGACCAGTATTGCCTCTGTCTAATACATACTGTGTGCATTCAGAAACTTTGTCTCATACTTTTGTTTTTTTTTCTAATCCTTCTGCTGCTTCACAGCAGGTGCTGCACGGTACATTTCTGCTGTGTGAGGGCTCTCAGCCCTGCAGTGCTGTGGGTGACAGTAAGGTGGCTTTTTTGGAAATAACATATTGCACATGTTCACAAAGATGGGCTCCTTTGCCTGAAAATGGACAGGAAGTTAAGGTAAACACTTCTATCAATACAGCATTTTCTTAGTACCTTTCTTTATATGACGTTATTTGGGTCTAGTTATTTCACATTTTTTTAGCATGTTTGTCAATAAGGAAAAAGCAGCCCGCGCTGTGCCCAGTGTGAGCAGGCATCCGAGGCAGGAGATGGCGGAGTGCAGTGTCCCCCATGATCTTGTCGTGCAGCAGGAGAAGCTCCACGACCTCGGTGCCTGGGAGCTTTGTGGCACTGGGGGGGCTTTCACGACCCTGCAATAACGCGAGGAGTAAAGTCGCAGGCCGATCAACATCAACATGCTGAATACCGAGAGATTCAAAGCTCTTTTGGCTTCTGTGCTCCAGGAGAAGGAGAGAAGGTGCCCACCTCTTATCTCTCTGATATTTTTGTCTTCATTTTTGACTAAATCTCACTCTCCATCCCCACAAGGGGAGCTCAAGTCAGTATTAAACTATTCAGAAGTATAACACACTGATTGTTTGCTGATGGCACTTATGATGTGGGTTGTGATCTGGAGATTTTCAATTTGAATAAAGGTGGCATAGAAGCTGTTCATAACAGCTCACCTTAACTCTACCCCTGAGCCTATTCAGAGCAGCTGTGGGGTAAGGAATCAAGTTTTTCCAAACCAAAACAGATGATTATTCTTTTCAATTGAATTTAATTATCTTACTTGTAATCTTTATTTATCTTAAATAGCCTCATTTCACTGGGATTTCAGAAAAGTTACAAACAAGAGTTGGCCATCTGGTCCATCAAGCCCATTTGCTTGTAGCTCATTCAGGAATTTCTTATAAGAATCCGGGGTATCTGCATCAACAACACAGGCAGGCAGCGTGTGCTCTACTTCCACCTCCAAGAAAAGCCTCCTGTTCTCAGTTTCAAATGCATTTCTACATAGTCCCTGCCTCTGTCCTCTGGTTTATGTGTCGTTGTGTGTTCCGAAGGAGTCCTCTGGGTTGTCGTTGCCGGTGCTTGTGAGAATCTTGAACATTTGTATCAGGTCTCCGTGTAGTCTTTTCTGTTCAAGATTAAAAAGGTTGTTATTTTTAGCCTATCAATGTAGGACACTTCTTTTGTAGGATCCTGTTTTTACTGCTTCCCCACAATGTCTGTGATATGTAAATGACAAGTCGTGACAAATACCCATGGCTTTTTCACAAGTAGATTCTTCAACCTCAGTGTTTCCACTTTATATCTGTAGTATACTTTTTTGCTTTAAAAACCCTGTACTTGTCTACATTTAATTTCATCGACCAGACATTTGTCCAGTCTTAAATTTAATCTAAATAGTTAGGATTCTTTTGCTACAGCTACCCTAATTTCCTGTAGACGTTTTTACAAACTGCTGTAGTTCAAAGGTTCCCTGTCCTCGCTACAGTCATTTAATCCAGGGGCTCTTGACCTGTACTGCAGCTGCGCCACTGTGTTTCACAGAACACGTTCTCACACCCCTGATCAAAAATCATTAAAGAAACTTGTGTTTTCCTTCTAAAAATGTCAAGTCTATGGGTACTACCCCTGTCTTCAGCAACAGTTGGATGTGTTTTGTTAATGACCTGTGAATATACAGTATTTCTTGTTCCTTTAAGTATAATTAGTAGATTGCCTTAAAATGGTGGAGATTGGTTTATGTCAAGGTCTTACTTGTAACACTTCTGCCATTTCTATGATATATTATCCAATATAGGGCGTTGTCAGAGGCTTGACGCCGATTTCTTCCTTGCCAGACACCTGGGTGGCTCGAGTTCAGCTTTCTTGGTTGGATCTTTAATAGTCCTGTTCTGTGGTCAAGGGAGACTGGAAGCAGTGAGATGCCCAATGGGGAACACTGCCTTCCCACAATCCCCTTTCCCAGAGTTCACCTCTTGGGTGACCTTGCATGACCTACCCGAGACGTGGCCTCATGACATGCCAGTCCTGCCCCACCTTCTCTTTGTGGTGAGAGTGAGCGGCAGTTGTGTGCAAATCTGCGTATCGATGATGTACGGGGGGGAGAGATGATCTGAAGTTCTTCTTAGCACACAACAGACAATTCCTGCCAGGGGCTGAGAGAAGTTTGTGTTGAGTCTGCTATAATCAAATGAAGACCTGAAGAAAAAGACCATAATCTGGCAGAGTGGCATTCAAGGTGAATGAGGAGGCACTGAATGTGTGACTGTATGAATGTGGCACAGGTTAAATACAACATGAGGTTTTTAAATAACAGGACTCTGCTTTTCCTAAGAGCACCACATCTATGCACAAATTAATTGGTTCACGGCCCCCTCTCCTTGTGCGAATGGAAAGCCATTTAGAGACACGCGTTTTCAAAGAGGTTTCTAATTGTCATCCCCCTTACAATCACGAGGAGCCAAGAAATTGCATTCCCCTTTGCCGCACAATACGGTGCCCGTGTCTGACGAAAGTGAAAAATATCGCTGCCATTAGCATGACAATAGCAGCTAATTCTGCTCCTTCCCTCCCCTCCCCCCCGGCTCTAATCCTCGGTTTACAAGGTCTTATCAGGAGGAAGCTATGGAAGAGGCAGGCCGTCGCTGAGACTTCGCCCGTGCCGGAGGCAGCAGCAGCTCCCCTCCCCTCGCCGGTTGTCTGGTAGAGAGCCTCACAGCCCCGCGGCCCGGTGCTAGAAAATCAGTCCGTTCCTGGAGCGCGCACAGTTCAACACGTCAGCGGCGTTTCAGGACCTCTTTTCCCCAGCAGCCCCAGACAGTGCTGCCCGGTCCGGGTCCTGGAGCCCTGAGGCCACTGCGCTCTACAGCGAGACTTGGAAGGCAGGCCAGGTACGGAGAGAAGCGGTTCGGCCCGCTCCTGGTACAATATCATGGAGCCCTTCAGACGCTGTCTAAGAGATGTGCTCCAGCTCACAGCGCCCGGCCACGCTTTCTTCCTGGATTTCGAGCAAAGAACGCAAATGAATTCATCTCTGTTTCTGTCGGATTGTGAAACAGACATGAGTTTGCTGTAATATGTGTTGGGTGGAGCGGTGGCATTGCCGCCTCACAGGACTGGGTTCAAATCTGGACCTGGGGGTGCTGTCTGTGTGGAGTTTGCATGGTCTCTCCGTGTTTACGTGGGTTTCCTCCCACAGTGTGAAGACATACCGGTAGCTTAATTGGCTTCTGAGAAAATCGGCCCTGGTGTGTCTGTGTGCCCTGTGAGGGACTGGCGTCTCATCGAGGTTGTACCCTGCATTATGCCCCTTGCTTGCTGGAATAGGCTCCAGCTCCCCGACAACCCTGAAATAGATAAAGTGGTTACAAGAGTATTAAGGAACATAAAAGCGTATAAGAACAGTAGGCAATTGACCCCAATATCTCATCCAGACAACCCTAGGGTATTGGCTTCAATGATGTGGCCAGACAGTAATAATGTACAGTAAATAGTGGCGGCTTGTTCCACACTCTCACTGCTCTTTGGGTAAAGAAATTCCTCTTTTAACTGCATTTCCACCCCGTTCCCACTGGTTTCCTCTGGTTTGTGTTTCACTGTTCCTTCTGCAGAAATTCTCTGTGTTGACTGTATCAATGCCCCTGTAATCTATGGGAATACAGGACAATGACTACATTACAGCTACTGAAACTAACATTGAAAGACAAGATAAAAAATGAATGTACAGTACAAAAGATGAATATTCCAGCCCTTCCAGTCAAAAACCAAAGGGCACCATGTTTTCCCATTTCATGAGTTAATGTACTGTACTCTGTCATTAATGGCCCAACAACCAACAGAGTCTCATGCATTTAGCATGATGAGGGCGGGTGAAAGTGTTCAGTCAGTAAAAGCCTTTATTGTCTCATTTCTATAGGTGTGCAGATGACAGAGTCTTGCAACACCGGTCTGACTGTCAAGGCAGAGCAGGTGCCGCACAAGTCATTGAGCACAACGCCAGACATTTACTCACACGGAGCAACTCGACGGGTCATTCTGACGCGCTGTCTACAGCACATTCAAAAGCTCTCCTCTCTTCAGCCACAGTTGTTTAAAAGATGCTCTGACTTTCAAATATGAGGAAGGGTGTTTCGTTTTTTAGAGGGAAAAAATGAATTAAATAAAAGAGACTCCAGCACAGCAGCCGGAGATGACAGCGATCTGGCCGAGCGGGTATGAGCATGAAGGATGTTCAGATTGAATGAAGTGTCAAGATACATCAGGGTGGATTAGCAGACACCCCCTCCTCCCCCCCAGCTCCTGAGGAGAGATATTAGATTGAACTAGTCAGGCTGAAGCTCGAGAATGATAATTGAATCTGTTAATATAAATCAAAATCAAGAAGAGGCTGGTTTGGAGGCGCAGGCAGGACGCGTATAGAGGGATATTGCTTATGCCTACAAGTGGATTCAAATTAAAAAAAAAACAGCATTCAAGACACTACCAAGACCAAAATATTTCGTGTGGCAATGCAGACTTATTAATCAATTTACTGTGCAATTTACAACGATCATATTGACTTAAAATGTAAACACTAGCAAACACACCATCTTCGCCCGCTCAAGTTAGTTATTTTTAGTTTTTAGTGGCATTAAACAAATTCGTGCAAACAAATTAAACGCGTCTAACGATGGAGGTGTTCAAAAAGAGGTCATCGACGATTATTGTATGTTATGAAAAAAGTGTTTGGTTACGCATTCCAACCTCGGCCGAGATGAATCGCACAGCAGCCCCCCCGCTCCCTCCTCCTCCTCGGCCCGATTTCGGCCGCCTGTTCGGCAGGGTGTCGGGAGGGGCTGCACCAGCGCCGCCACTTCTCCGGCACTGAGCGGCCAGCCGGCGGCACAATGGAAGCGCTGATTGCGGTAATCTAGCGGGCCGGGCTGTTCGCTGCGCTCCCCGGCTCGCCTGATAAGAAAGCTCCGCGCTGCGGATTACACAGTGTTACGGGGGAGAGGTGACAGTTGCATTAGCCGCCTTTGTCATGGAAATGGGCCGTGGGTCCCTGTGAACCGGGGGGATTTGTCAGCAGGCCGCCCCGCAACCCCCCCTCCCCACGGCCGCCCCGGCTCCAGCCTGCAGACCGCCGGGACTTCACCCAGCTCGGCGGGACACTCTGCTCCGCACTGCCCCCTGTCTCACTCGGTAGCTGCATATTCAGATGAGTATCTGTGCGAAACGAGCGTTTCTAAAATAAAAACCCAGCAATCGGAAACTTACTTTAAAGCCATGCCACCCCCCCCCCCCCCCCAACACACACACACACACTTTTTTTTTTGCCAATTTTGCAAAGTATAAAAAATGTAAAACTCCGGGTCGGCGTAATGCTCTTCATCATGAATTGTTGCAAATGCACAAGAAATCCAATAATATTGCTCAAAGGAAGATCATCAATCATTTTTTTTGTTAATTTATCGATACCATTTACATGTAAACTATTTATAAAGCCAGAAAACTCATCTTTTTATCTTACATAGATAGCGCAATCAAATCCATTTACTCCTTAATGCAGTGTGAACTGGTGCTGTAGCAACCGCAGCTGAAATTAATGAAATCTTAGAGCATAATGGAGAGAAGCAGTGATTGTATGGGAAGATGAGAGAAACTCTGCACACTGTACTCAGAGTTAAGCCCTGCCAAATAGTACCTCAGACAATGCAGGCAACAGCCCAATGCAAAGCAGTGTAGTCTGAGTATTATCTGCAGTAATTTGTTATTTTCTATCTGGAAAACTGGCACAGTGAGTGAGATAAGGATTTATCAGGGGGGAAAAACAAGACTCCTGGAGTAAGGAGTATAATTGATTTGGGAAAATAATCTATATGGTACTGTTTTTTTATTATCTACAGTTTACAGCAATGCAGAGACAACAAGGAGATTTCCTCTGGTTTTTGTTAACCCCATTTCTTTAGAAGAATTTTGAAGTCTCAAGTCTGAATGCTACCCCAGCACCTGAACTTTTCGGAGAACAGGAAAGAGGCTGGTGTCCTCATCAGTCCCCTTGCAAGAAGGATTCTGCTCCTGCTTTTCATCTCAGGAGCAACAGGAATTATTTATTGTTCCGCTTGCAAAAGAATCTGCAAGCCAGGAGTCACAGTTTCTAGGGTTCTGAAACAGAATTCAGCCCTGCGCTGAAGAACCCACCTCGTGTGTTGTGTTATAATGACAGTGTTCAAGGCGGAATCTGTCGGTCGTATGCAAATATTTTCAACGCCATATCCTTAATGAACTTGAATTCATTAGCAGTCTGTTTCGGTTTTGTAGCCTTAGACCCTAACAGAGCTTCTCTTCAAGACGGCTCGTCTTCCTTTGATCAATCTACAGCCACAGACTCCCCCGGAGACAGCACGTCCATCAGCTGTCTCTCAGTTACTGTGCAGGCGCAGAGAAGGTGTCTGAGCAAGAAAACCCCCCAAAGAAGCGATATATGGAATTAGATTTATTAAACAACATCTACAGAAGGTATAATACAACAGTGGTCATTAAACACAACCATTGCCTGGGTGGGGCATTAAAAAATACAAATATTAAAAACTAAATCCCAGTGAACCCCTGATATCTGTCTCTCAAGATTACAACTTCCCTAGCCTTTCAGGCTCACTCGGTAACTTTTAACAACGACTATTTTTGGCAGTACATCACAGATTCATTACACCACAGCACTTTCTGGACTGTCTGTTGCTTGTGAACGAAATTAATATTTTGTATCTTGATTACTTGTCTTATACACAAAAACAATCAGAACATTGAGCGTAGAAAAAATCGACAAATACAAAAAAATGCACATTCTAACACCCCTGTTTGTCTAGGAAGGAGATTTCTACTGGGAGGTCTTCGGTTTCAAAGGCACAGGGAACGCTCAGTTTCACTTGGAGGGAACGTGTGTCAGAGATGGAAAACCGAGTTGCTGCCGCAGTGAGATCCTTCCTGTCCATCACAGCCCATAGCCCAGCAGTGTGGTTCCTGAGGTTTACTGTGTCTTCCGTCCCTCCCCTACGAGTGAGGCAGCTCAGGTCAGCACCTCTGGATGGGTGCAGCCACACCACAGCCATGTTTGTATCTGGCTGCTTGAATATAGCGGTTTCGTGCTGACTACTGAACGTGAGCCTCTTGGAGACCTGGAAATGTCAGCAAGATGCAGAGGCACTGTGCAGGGAAGGCCAGGGTAGTGGTTTTGTGTGGGTTTGGCTAGTTTGACGACGCCTGCCCGAGAGAAGGGTGGTGTTCTGATCGTGTGGCAGAGAGGGCCAGTGATCACCATCAGGCTAAGCGCCCTGGAGAAGAGAGAGCCGATGGGCAGGTGAATGTGCCTGCTGTCCTGCTTCTGTACTTCGCCTATGAATGAGGTCTCTGGATGTCTCTGGACCTCTCCCTTCCTAACGCAGTCTGTGCTCCGAGTGACAGCCACGGGAACAGGGTAAACATGAAGCACTTTTCACACAAGACAATACAAACAGCACACCAGCAGCTGCCCTCAGCCATGTTACTGTGGCAGAGGGCCCTGGCTCTACAGGGAACACTACAAGAACACATTTTAGATGATTGCAGGGTGGCTCAGGCACCGTGGCAGAGAACTGCAGGTACTGCCCTCAGTGTGCCCAGTGGTGGGTCAGCAGGGTGTGTCTCCACATCGCCCCCTAGGGACTCAGATCTTCATCCGCAGGCTGCAGCCCCTCACTGGCCAACCTCCCAGAGGGCTATGTGCTCTGGAGCTGTGGACACACACACAGGTGAGTGACACCTGCCTGTCTCTACACTCGCACCCAGGCTGAGAGACCACGCTGGCTGCTTGTGTAAAACTCACACACAATGATAAGTGATGGAAGTGAAAACACTGTCTTTGTTTGAAAACAAAAAGTGACTTTCTTACGAAGTTTTATGGCGTACAACTAACATGGCCTGAACACAAAACACAAAACTCTTGTTCCTAAATTGTATCTGCACTAGTTATAGTTAGATTTTTGGACTGATTGGAAAAACAAACTTAATACATACAGCTACTAAGAATCTTTGATTATCAAACAGAGCTGCAGAGGAATAAATTGGTTGTTTTTCCTTTTGACAAAATCCAGTGTGATATTCATCCTGACACACAGGTGTGTACAACCCATGTAGACATTTGTACAGCCAGACTCTCACAGTCAGACTCTGCTGGTTTTATTTCTGATGCCCCAGATACTTAACTGAAACTTTAACTGGTCGAAATATTTCATTTATTTACATTTCACATCAGTTTTAGATATTAAACTGTTAGAGGCTCCATATTAACTGTTAAATGTAACTGTAAAGTTACTAGAAATAATTATGAAAAGGGTTTGTAAGCAATTCAGTAGTTCGGTTACAACCTCAGGTAAGAAACTGATATCTCAGCTGGATAGATGGGGCTAGGATTAATAAGCCCTGTCCTGTAGCTACCATGCCTCTGTCTGCACAATCTACTTGCTGCTGTATACTCCAGGAGGAATGGCTCAACCGGATTAAACTGCATTTTCTGACTTCATCAGCCATGTCTGGCTTGACAGTCAGTGGAGGCCAGGCTCACCGAACTGGCAGATATATCTGTTACGAGTTTTACAGCGCTGGTCATTCCAGTTGAAGGCACTGGCTGCCTGAAGCTCCACACAGTTCCCGAAGCTGCAGGGGAGAAATGGACATCTAGTGGTAAGATAGGAGAACTCCACACTGAATAATTTTATTAACAAAGAACAGAGTGTAGTTAAGAAGGCTCCACAGCCGAAACGTTGTGTTTCCTTTCTTTTCTTTTCAGCATGGAATAAACCCGTTACCTGTTATATTACTATATCTATGAAGCCTTAATAGTTTGGCTTTCTTCCCTAATCCCTAAACCGTAATAAACTATAAGATCTTTTTCTAATGAGCTGAAAAAGCTTTTTTAAAAATTCAAATAAGGGATAACTGCCCTTCCTCAAGCACCCATTACTCCTCTTCTGGCCCATATCGCTCTTTCCCAGGCCTCCTCACTCACCCCTGGTTGTCTGGCTGCCCAAAAGCAAAGCTGGTGAAGCCGGGGGACTCTCCAGTGTCCCAGCGAAAGGAGTCCTTGGACATCTTATAGGTCAGGCCTGGCAGGAGAGAAACGACAGCTGACACATCTCCTCTGCCCTTGTTAGTGCAGACTTGCAACAGAACAGCTCAGCTCACTGTAGGTCACAGCGCGACTGAGGAACACAGCCTACAACCAAGACAAAGAAAGGCTTACGTCTGCCCTTCACACTGCAGCTTCAGGCTTCCCTTTGTCCGGTAGAATCACGACTATCAATCACTTTTATTCTCAAGAATAATAACGCGCCTGTCGACACAGAGCATCCTTACGGCACTTCAATTACACAAGAAAAACAGTACAGTGTACAGGACATAAGCTATAAGTGAGAAATTAAAATAAAGAAATTTATATTTTAAGGCGTGATTTAAAAACATCAACAGAGGCTGCGTTTTTGATACGATCAGGAAGCGAATTCCAAAGACAGGGAGGCTAACACTGGAAGTACTTGAACTGCCTAGAGCCAGCGGGCTGCAGTGAGCGTACTGCAGTGTCGGGGAACGGTACACAGGACACAGGCCACGCAGAGGTCAGTCCTGCAGGAGACGGGTAGCTAGTGCACGTTTGTCAGCACAGGAGAAAAACGTTCAGATATTGCATGTTAGTCATCAAAGCTGCGCATGCCGATGCCGAGCAGATACTACCCACAGGCCACAAGAGAAACAGTGAGACAGAGAGCAGAGAGATGCACCACCTATCCAGAAGTTCCGGGTTTCAAAGTCAGGGTCTGTGACCTCATTGGTGGTCTCCAGCTGGCTGAGATAGAAGGCCAGGATGTCCTGAACCTTCTGGTTGTGAATGTGAGCCAGGATCCCTCCTTTTTCCTGAGGAACAGCAATAAAAAGCAGAGAGGACAGAGGGCTCTCTCTGTCGCTGCAGTATGCTCACAGTGAGAGCGTCTACATTCCGACATTATCAGGGAAAAGTAAATAAACCGCTCATTATTAAGCTCCACAAAATAACCTTATCAAGGGAATAAAGCAATTGCTTTAAATGTGCTGATTTTAAATCTAGCATTCTCTTTCTTTATTGCATGCAGTAAACCAACCAACTGGCAAAGAAGCGTGTTCAATACTATTTTATCTCTGTATCAGCTGTTTCAGTTGACAAATAATAATAAAAATTTATCTTCTGGGAAAATGACCCGGACTCGTTACTTGCTAGTCCAGCTGGGATTGTAGCGCTGCAGCGCTCCCTATCTCTGACTACTTGTTGAAGAAGCGGAAGAATTCAGCCCCACAGTACCACACCTGACACCTGAGTTTGGCTCCATAGTAGGTATCAGCCTCTGGAGACACCATGAAACACTCGCCGTCGATGCGCACGTCACAGCTGTGGAACGGGAACTGCAGCTTCTCTGGACACAGCAAACACGAGTTACTGAATTGTTCTCCATGAACGTGAGAAGAAATGCCGTTTCAGTGCTTGTACTTTTTTATATACTTTTTTGTTCTTAAATGAACACAGCAGAGTAAAGAGATCGTTTTTAAGGGGAAAAAAAACATTAAAAGCATTTCAATGACCGAAACATACAGAAAGCAAGGTACTTGGTAACACGTCGGTAGCGCAATGGCTCCCACTAGTGGACACTTTGCAAACTGCAACTCAAAAGCCAGCAAGATGGAGAGAAACGCTACTCGGCCCCTGCTGCTAATACGGGGAGAGGGGGAGGAAACTCAGTAGAACTCCTGCCAGCTATCAGATCTCCTGTCACAGCCTGAGGAACAGACAGCGAGCCTGTTCCACAAGCTTCTTTGTGATGTCTCTAAATGTCCAGTAACACGTTTTTACTGTAAATATCTAGGGTGGCCCAGTGGCGCAGTGTTAGCCAGGCTGCCTTACTGCACTGGGGCCCTGGGGTCAATTGCAAACCTGGGGTGCTGTCTGTGTAGAGCTTGCATGTTCTCCCCATGTGGCCTTTGCCAGGTGCTCTGGTTTCCTCCCACAGTCCAAAAATATACTGGGAGGTTGATCTGGCTTCTGGGAAATCTGGCCCTGGTTTGGGTTTGTGTGCCCTGGGATGGCCCAGGCTGCACCCTGCCTTGTGCCCGCTGTTTGCTGGGACAGGCTCCAGCTCTCCTGCGACTCTGAATGGAACAGGGCAGTTGGATAAATGGAAGTAAATGTCTAGACATGTTCTGCGAGTTGCTCCTGAATTGGTAACACTGTAATTCATTGGTCCTGCCAGTCAAGCCCTTCGAATCTGAACGAGTCATGCAGCCCAACAGTGTCGCCGTCCAGCTGCCCACCCACACATCCAGGCCCACCCAGTTCTCTTACCTGCGCACTCGGCTCCCCCATATCCCACGTCGCACACACAGGAGCACTCCTCCTCCCTGTAGCGCCCGTGGACACACTGCACGCTGCACCTCACTGCGACACACAAACAAGCCAGCCCTGTCAGCCTCAGGGGCACACCCCACACCCCACACCCCACACCGTCACACAGACAGAGGCTGCCGCTGCTCAGCCCACAGTGCAATGCATGCCACTTTGACAATCCTTCTTAAAGTGCCTTTCAGTGCCAGCGCCACTGCATTTGAATGCCTGGAGAAGCCGGCTGCCGGCTGGCTCTCACCCTGGCAGAAGCGGCCGGTGAAGCCGGGAGCACACTGGCACTGGCAGGAGGAGACGTTCAGGCGCCCGTGCAGCCCACAGCTCATCCGGCAAGGGTTCCGGGGGGTCTCTGCAGTGGGGGAAAGATTCGGTTTAGGAAAGCATCGCTTCAGGAAGATGTTTGCTTGCAGCGGGAGTCGAGTTCGCTGCTTTGGGCATCCCGGGTTCAGGCCTGGGGCATGTCGCTAGCTGACTGTGACTGGGATTCCTCCAGCAGCAGAGTGCAATTACTAAGAGTCGCCAAGGCTGAGGAGAGATTAGCCACCCGAGGTTAGCCGTCCTCAACTGCTGAAGGCCCTCACCGCGTGCAGGCTCAACTGCACAGTCACAGGTTCGAGCCTGGTTCATGGCACTAGCTGACTGTGACTGGGATTCCCCTGGCTCCTGTGCACAGCTTGCTGTCAGGTGAGGGAGGGGATCCATCGGCTCTCCTGGCCTTGCGACAAATGTGGGACTTGCTGAGCACCTGCAAGCCTGGAGCCACGTCAGTGAGGAAGGTGACCATGTCCCTCCTGAGATGCAGAACGGGTGTCAAGTGATGAATGACCCCTCAGGACCACATCTGTGTATCTCATCCTCACCTCTGCTCAGGCGCAGGGATTGGTGTTTCCAAATCCAGCAGGTGTTTGAGAAACAAAATGTGAATCCGTATCGGAATATATGGTATTGGGGTACCCCAGGATTAAGGGGAGGCTCTCACCACACAGTCCGCCCAGGTGGCTCCACAGCCGGAAGCAGCCGGACATGGCAGATGTGCAGAGGGTGCAGTACGCCCCCGTCTTGTAGGGCACCACCAGCCTGCCATTCACTTTCCAGTTCCCCCTGGACAGAAAAAAACAAAAAAAAATGTTACAGATGGGTACACCTGCTTCTTTTTTAAATCTTTTTTTCTATTTATTACTCAACCAATCTGGAATCACCAGTTGTTTGTGTCACAGTTCTCAGCAATGACAGCTGTAACCCATATGAGGAGAGCAAGAAAGATAAGATAGGCTCCTTCACATGTTACAAGCTCAGCAGCAATGGACAGGCAGAGAAACATGTTCTGCAATGACACTGTGAGCCTGCAGGTACCCAACATGTTGCAGGCAGACAAGAGGAGATCTAACTAATTGATCGCAGCCCTGCTCCTGGAGGCACTGATCAAAATGTTTGCTGCCACTTGGAGAATCCCAGTCACAGTAGGCTAGTACATGACCCAGCCTCAAACCAGGGAGACCTGGATCATATGGCACAACCCACACTTGGAGCACCTTATTGCACGAGCCACGCAGAGCTGCTTGCTGCTTTTTGACATAAAACTATTTAAATGAAATATCACTTTGCTTTGGCCAAATTTTGAAGTCATGATAAAGCTTAACTATTTCACGTGGCTTTTTTAATATTAAATCCGTCTCTATAATTTGTTAAATGCTCAGTGGAACAGGTATTTGTAGACCTGTAGACCTTATGACATTGTACTGTATAAACCTGGCTGTATAAAGCAGAAAAAGTCAAGGTCAATTAAAGTTGACCAAAGCTGAAAAATGGCACACTAGAGTAAACCAGCAAGTTGGATCCAACAGCATTTGTCATACCCTTAATGCCATAATGCAAATGTGAAAAATAACCTGAGTAATTGAAACTTTTTATCCCTTATGGTGCTGATAATGAGAACACTGGAGACATACTGGATATGCTCAGGCAAATGCAAAGACATGGACCAATTTAGATACTGTACATATACAGAAATACAGGAGAACAATAAATCATGGCTCATAGTAGTCATTCACAGCAATCAGTGGAGTTTGGAGTTCAGATGAACTGCACATTCTCTGTACAGAGTCGCCGGAACAAAACCCACTGAAAGGGTTCCTTCAGACCACGTAAATCTTATTCCCAGGCCCTCCGAGACATCTGTAATCTGTAAAGCTAATGAGCACTTCATCGCTTGCCCATCAGTGTAGATTGAACCATGTGTGTCAGGCTGTATTTGTGCATGCTCCAGACCAGAGGGAGAGAGTGCTGACACTGCGTGCTGCAGCAGGCTCACCCAGGTGAATAGGCACAAACGAACAGCTCTCTCTGTGACCCAGCTCTCTGACAGACATGCTGCGCACACCCCACTCGGCTGGAGGTGGCCCACACCATCTACAACACAGAGAGTAGGGGGGGACAGACAGATTATAACATTTTACTGAAGACTAATACCACAGAGACATGTGAAATAGTGCAACTAAGCACGAGCTAACTTTTTTTCCTTTACATCTAAAAACATTTCATTTTTGCAATGCTTTATTCCAGTAATGCAAAACCTCCTTTTCCAAAACCTGCAACTTCAAGGTTAATTTTCAAGTTTATGTTTTTAATTCTCGCCAATTTGATCTTTAAAATATCGTGCTTTTTCAATGCTATATTTGCAAAATTACTTAATGCAAGAAAATTTGATTATGTGTGGCCACTGTGATCACAAAACTAAATCATGGATATAGCACAGGCTTTATTGCTGGAACTGTATATGATATTTGCCCAGATAGGTACTCCAATTAGTACAAGCTCAAAAGCTGTAATAAATACAGGATGACTTTAAAAAATTTAGAGCCTGAAAAAGGATAATACATATTGTATGTCAGGCAACACAGAAGGCTATGACAGAAATCCATATTCAGTTCTGGAGGTTTTGAAGTTCAGTAAGATGATGGCAATCACATCTGGCATGCTCACCTGTGTGTAGTGGTGACACGTTCTGTTCTCTCCACATTGGCCACTCAGGTAGTTGTAGTCCTGTCCCTCCTGGAACCAGAGGTCAATGACCTCAGGAAAGGAGGTGGAGCCGGAGGCGGAGTCATGGATACTCCAGCCCATGTGGTCAGAGTGTTCCCCCTCCAGGGCAGAGTCCTCGGGGCAGGAGGCAGCCCTGTCCTGCGCTAAGACTGCCAGCTTCCCGCTCCACTCCTGGGAAACAAACAGTACAGACCAACTTACCGCTCAGATACTTTTTATACCTCTTGAAAATGGAAAGGGGAACACTGTCTTTTAACGTTTCAGTATCGGCGTTTGGCGTTGCCAAACTAGTTTCCTAATCCATCAGCTTTCCAACAGAGAATGTTGGAGTAATGTAAACAGCTTCAGCCCCTAGGCCTTTTGACCATGTGTTAATTAAACCAGATCAAATAGGTTGTAAATAAAACTCCAGCGAACAGCCTGTCTTAGATTACAGAATACCTGGCTGATGAGGTAACAAAGCCCCGCGAAGCTCCCAGGGGAATGGAGCTCCGATTCGACCCCCTGAAGGAGATCTGATCTGGGAATTTGAATACCTCCATGTGTTTTACCGTCTTCCAAGGTAATGAGGAGGAGCGTAAGCCAAGTGTGTATTTCCCAGCCTTTCAACATCTCGTTAACTTCAGTCCCTAACTTGGAGGTGAGGAAAGAGGGGTTAGCAAGCCGATAGGCTGCAGGGTCAGCTGTTAGCAGCTTGGAGTGCTGGGAATCCACAGTCTTTGCCAAGTGGGAGATTCTCAGGCCTCAGCAGCTGCTCACTGGGAACACAGTCAGACACAGCGCACTGCAAGTCTGGCTCTCGGGAGAACCTAGCAAGACTGCAGCGTCAATCTGCAGAACAGACCTTCAATTAACACCCAGTCTGACCAGAACTGCGAGATTCTGAAGGAGGCGCATCAGAAAACACGAAGATGCAGACTTCTCCCACACTGGACCCCTTCATGACCACTGCACTACATGGCAGCTGCTGCAATGTGATGTTTTGTAAATTAAGATGAATGATAAATTGCCAACATTATTATCTGTGTCGATCAACTGCTGAGGAAGCCTCTTTGACAAAACCTGATGGCTGTCTCTTTCTCCTTTTTTTAGCAAAATGCAGTCTTTTTGCTAATGAAGTGATGAAATGTAATTTATGCTTTGGAGCCTAGGCTTATTGAAGTGCAAGTTGCATCAATTGCATAAGTAGCATAAATGAAAATTCATTTCTCATGCAATTTTAAATGATCTGAAGATGCAGATCTTGGTAACCTGTACATTTTTTAGATACGGCTGATTGTCCTTTCCTGACTAAGATGAAGGAGGCTTTGTTTTTTGCTCTTTCGATGTGATAATGAGGACACGCAGGCAGGAATGCATAAACAGCTGAGAGAAATTCCCTCTCCTAAACTGTTTCAAGGTCACAACACAAAACCCATCTGTTTTCAAAACAACTGTAGAGAAGCACAGAGGAAAGTGCTTTTAAATCGGGTCAGCCAAGGGGTGAAATAGCCCACCATCAAGCTGTGCCAGGGCGAGCTTTTACAGTATCAACAGCCCAGGCTGCAAGCTGCTAGATCTGGGAACTCAATTATACTCCAGGTCCTGGGCAGAACCTTCTTAAACACCAGCCGTGCACAGATGACAATCTTGGCTGTGCAGACAAGGAATACCTCGGACAATATAATGACTGCACTGGAAAAGTGCCTCAGTATCACAGTGTCAGGAAAAACTGTTTTTCTGCATTATATGGTAAGTGTGCATCTGCTCCAGTGTGAAAAAATATCAAGAGAGCATTTATTCTCAAAATGACGGAAGAAGGCTTCAGTTTGTCAGAACTGCTCACCAGAGCTACGTCAGTGTGCCGATGGCCAAGTTAAATGACAAACTGCCGAAGTGTTTCAGCCATGTGTCTTAGACTCAGTGTGAGGTGGCGCTCTGTGTATTAACTCATGCCACTGGGTCTCAGGTCAACATGAAGAGCTTTGCAGCAGATATAGTTTCCTGAAAGGTTTCCCATTTTATAAGCCAGGAGTCGACAGACAGCTGGAGGGGCAAAGGACTCCGCCAGAGAGCAGGGACAGTCATGCACATAATCTGACTCCCACACGCAGAAACCAGAACTATGGGTATGCTGTCATCATCTCCTTCCCAGAGGACAGCAACCACATGCTTAGGACCTCTGACATTTTTCAGGAATCCTTTCTCAGCTCTTAAGTGCCTCAAAGAAGCATCTTCTATCAACAACGTTTTTTAATCACATGAAAGTATCCTATTACACCTTGTTCAGCACAGTTATCCCTCTGCATTTCTGTTTAGATTGTCTACTCCTCTGACTATCTGAGTTCAAAATGTACAAATATCAATGCAACACAGGTCGTTGGACATATAGTGCCCTCCTTGAGTATTAGAACGCAAAGTCAAAATGTACTACTTTTACAGGCAGACAATTCTTATTTATGATCATGGGATTAATATATCGTGTTTTATTTTAGGGGAATTCCAAGCATAAATTTGATCATATCAGGCTTAATTGTGAGGTTTAGAGGACCATCCATCCATCCATCAATTTTTAACTGCTATATCTAATTCAGAGTCGCGGAGGAGCCAGAGTCTATCCTGGCAAGCAGCAGGCACAAGGCAGGGCACACCCTGGGCTGGACGCCAGTCACACAGACACAGACACGCACACACTCACACCAGGGCCAATTTTCCCAGAATCCGATTTACCTACCAGTATGACTTTAGACTGTGGGAGGAAACCGGAGCACCTGGAGTAAACCCACAGGAACAAAGGGAGAACAGACAGACTCCACACAGACAGCACTTCAGGAATCTAACTCGGGGCCCCAGCGCTGTGAGCAGCAATGCTCACCACCACACTGCTGAGAGGAACTTCCATACCGATTGAGAGGTGCTTTACCATACAGTGTGACAGCAAGGAGAAAAGAGTGGAAAACCCCAGGCTGGCCAAGTCAATCTCCAGATGTAAATCCAGTAATACATGTATAGAACAAGTCAGAACACCCCAGGAACGGGCAAGAAGCGAAGTGGCTGCAGCAGAGTATCCAAAATGATCACACAAAATGCTTGTTGAGCTCAGCGAGTCATGGCTCACATGCAGGTATTGCCTCAAAAGAATATCCAAGCAAATACAGACTGTACTTCAATGTACTTGAAAAACTAATGTATCACAATATTTATGGTCACTTGAAAACACTGTGTAGAGCACAAAGTATGGTTTTGCTCTATTATGATCAAATATATGCATGACATTACAAAACAATAAAACATATATCATATTGTCCTTATATGAAGGCCCTTCTTAGTCAGACCACTGTAAGCTGCTCCTTAAGTAAGCCTTAAAATGTGTTTGGAATTAAGCACTTCTTGTGATGTGTTTTATCACAGAGAGCAAAACCAAACATACACTGTGGCTCTGAAGAAATGTGATCTGATAAACATTATCCAAAACTAACTTTATAGTCTTACTTAAGAATTTCCTAGAGTGCTTTCTCCTGATTCCCTCACTCACTATGTTTTGGATTCCAATAAAAGGACTTGGTCTTTAAGCGGTTAATTACTGTGCAGGAAAAGAGAAACCTTGCTCATATAAAAGCACCTTTAGTCGGTAGAGGCCCATTAACTTGTTAATCATTCCTAACAGAAGCAGACACACTCAGCTGGGCCTGTATGTCTGGAGGGCTCTGATAAATGGCACTGTCTATAAGGAAGCACAGGAAAGTCTGGAATAAAATATTAACCCAGCCTTGTGTGGAACTCCTTTGTGTGACAAGGAAAATGAACATGATTTTTATATGGATGCACATATTTTTTATTTTACACTAGAAATGCTGAATGCAAGATGTTTTCCCTTCCAAACCCATATTAGGAGGAGTAATAGCAGTTGTTCTGTACTATCTAAATATATATTTTCTTATCATTTCAAGTTCAGATGTCAGAATATCACATTTCAAATATGATTCTTCCATACACTTTAAAATACATGCAGTGTTGCAAAGTTTGATTTAATTGATAACATGCAACCAAACTTTATTAAATAAAAATCACTGTGCACAAATCAACAGTTCTTCCATTCAAGTATTTATGGTTCCATTTTGCTTAGGTAAAAGACATCAGGTAAGGTTGTGCTGAATGTTGCATGAGTCATATATACCTCAGTTTTCAAAACAGAGCTTTGATTGCATAGTTTTAGTGTTGAATGTTTTACAGCCAGCAGTAAAACTATGAAAGTTTTACTCACTACGAAGAAAGCAGGGTCTAAATCCTGTATAGATGTTAAACATTCAAGATCTAAAATATTAAAGTCATTAAGAAAAGACCCTCCTGTCTCCATCCACTCAGTATATTCTGTTAGAGTTGGGTGTTGTGTGGGTCAAAGTCTTGATGAATCATTCTGAGCACAGATAGATTTTAGACCTCCCACTGCTGCCACATTCCCATTATAGTTTAATTCCCAAGAAGTCCTAAATTAAAAATAGAAATTGTAAAGTAAATACTACTATATAGAAAACCTGTAGTGGATTTTCAGCTGTTAAAGTTCTTGAACTCAGAGGTACGTCATGCAGCAACAGTTTAATGAAGCATGAACATTTCTATGGAGCATGACAGGTTAGCAAAAAGACTTTCTAAAAGGGTGTGAAAAAGACAAAGCAACTGACAGGACATCAGTGCTTTTCCATAGATCCCCCATCACACCCGCATGCCTTCCGTGCTGCGATCCGTGGGAAACCCAGTGTGGGCAGCAGGAGAGCCCTCGTCCACACACACTCCAGGCTGGAGAGAGGCACTTTCTTAAACTGTCCCGCTACACCCCACACAATCAAAACACGGCAAGAATGTTCCTGCTTAGATGATGTTTCATTTAAAAGCTCTTTCTTTCAGTCTTTAAGTCAGAAATGTACAGGATTTGTTTCCCTTTCCAGTGTTTTTTTCTGAAGAAGATACTGGAAAAAGAAGCAAAGATGTCAGAAGTAAAGAACTTCTAAAGAAATGGGGGGAAAGACATCTAAAATGTGTTTAACATAGTAATCCCTGTACTACAGGCACAGACGACGATACGGTTTTTAAATGGATTTCTTCTCACTCGTTCCACTAGATTCTGACAAAGCAGTAAAAGCCCTCAGCAGTGTGAACAGTGAAGCACAAGTCAGAGAACACAAATTGAAACTATGTGGAAGTGAATTTACACTAAAACGCTGAACAGAAGACACGTCTTTACCCAAAGAGTTGTGGGAGTATGAAACAAGGTACCCAGCCATGTTGTTTTGGCTTCACTCAAAAAAAAAGCTGAAGAAGATCCTTGGATCAATTAACTATTAACTATTAACGACCCAATTGGCAAGATGGGCCTCTCTCTTACTTATATTCTTAGCAGCAATTTTAGAACTGATCCCAGTACTTTAAAATCCACTTAAGCTGCTCTGAATTCCACAGGGAAAGGTTTTCAAGAATAACCTGATGAATTCTGATCTTAAGCACCTTGACTGCTTTTAAAAATCTGTGCATAACAATAAATATTTAGGAATACAACGTGCAATTCTACGAATGGAGACAGATATTATCTAACATTCTATGTTCTATATTGGAATAAAAACAATGAAACAATAGGAAGATGAAAGTGAAATGGAGTACGTTTTCTATATATGAAGTAACCAGTAAGAAATGTAATGATGGGTCAGATATTTTATTTAAATAGGCTGTGGTTTTTGCAGTGTGAAATGTAGCATATTAAAATGGCATACAAAAAAATGTTTTATGGTTGCAACAGTATAGCAGTGAATTCCACTGTTCAGGTCACGGTATCTGTGTTATGTAGTTTTCCTGGATCACTATAACATGTGGCAGAACTGTGCCCAAAATAGTCTTGATATTACACTACACCATATGTTCTGAACAGTCTTGTAAATCAAAAGTGTTTACAGAACAGGACAGATTTATCACAAGTATGTAACACTATTAACTGAATTATAATGTAACACATGGGAACAGAAACCTTCTGAGTACTCATGTTGCTGTACGGTTTGCAAACATCATTTTACTTTCCTATTAAAATCTAAAAAGGGATTTTTTTTTATTCTTCCAAAATAAATAATTCAAAATATATCCACATTTACGGCATGATCATTCTTGCCTTTCATTTAACGCACTGAAGGGCATTCTGTCCACGGTGGGAATTTTCACCTGCATGCCTAGTCCGTTTCTATTGATCTCACCCTGAGCTCTCGGGCAGCTCTGTTGAAGCAGCTGTGTTTTCAGTGTGAACAAGCCCTTCACATGCTTAAGATACTCTCCCTTTCTTCCGAGCTACCACCCTTTCAAGAGCGGAACACTGAAATACAATATTTTGAGTAGGCTTTTTTCCACACAGGGTGGCACAGTGGGGCGGTACTTAGGATTGCTGAGAACCAGGGTTCAAATCCTGTGTGGAGCCCATGTGCTCTCCTCGAGTTCACATGGGTTTTTTCCGTCTGCTCCGGTTTCCTCCCACAATTCAAAGACCTACTGGTAGGTTAATTGGCTTCTGGGAAAAAAACTGCAACTGGTGTGAGAGTGTGTTTGTGCCCTGTGATGGACTGGCGTCCCACCCAGGGTGCGCCCTGCCTGGCACCCACTGCTTGTTGGGATAGGCGCTGGCTCACCTGCAACCCCAAACTGGGAGAAGTGGATCAAACAGGATGAATGGCTGGACATTTCCACACAATAGGGCTGTGATTGCAGAGTCAAATTACATAGCAATGTCACAGCCACCCTTAACATAAAGCAACTGGTAAGTTTTTAGTCACTTACCTCCTTGTTCCCTCATTTATTTTCCTGTCCTGAGTCACCTGTGGGTTATATCTGGTTCTGGCACTCATTTCACAGGGTTTTAGAAATATGCAAATATGTCTGTCTGAAGGGCAACATGCAGCATGTCAGTTCAGCCTGCTTCTCTCAGGACGGGTGGAAATGCATCCTGAGCTTTTATACCAAAGTTAGCACCTGAAAGCAAAGCGGTACCGTGGAAAAACACGGGCGGTTTTTGTGCTGTGCTTCACGCACCTGCTAGCTCTCCCACACACACATATCCTTCCAGCAGCTAATGGAAGTTGTGGAGGCAGACGGAAGTCTTTGCTTTCATGCTCTCTATCAGCACAGCAGCATAGGGGAAAAAATTCGCTTAGGCAGTGTCTTATATCAAAGGATCAAACTCTGCATTCATCATCCAACTTTATATTCCCATCTCAGAGCCTCAAGCGAATAGTTTGTTTTAGTCACATGTTAACAATCCAGAACAAATCTGAATTCTCGACCGGAATGACTTTCATCCTTGGCGTTTGAGTTTCATTGGTGACTGTTCCACAGATATGGGTACCTCTTTCCTGCAACCCACGATCTTTCACTCAGTGGCTCTCTGGCTACACCAGATCACTACAGGGATCATGCAGTCTATCCGTGAAAGACGATCTCGTCACACCTGACAAAACGCTGACAAGCATGACAGTCTTTTACAGGTTTAGTCTGCTTGTATCAGGCTCTGCCAGCACAGCCAGTATGCTCTGATCTGGGAGTTTCTCTGAAATGTAGCACCTCCAAAACTCAGCTACTACAGGGTTAAAGCAGAGAACCCAAATGGTTTCTAAAATACCTTTTGAAGAGCTACTCTCCATAAAATGTGTTAACTGGTTTATATCCATATGCCTCTCTTACATACAGCTTAGCTGTGCTCATTAAACCGTAATTTGAAATTGGACAACACAAGCAAACTGGTCATAGAACTGTACACCTGAACGTCTTCGCACATGCCGATGGTAATTTCAAAGCTCAGTGGCACCAAAAGCTTTCAGCTAACCCCTTTCATCTCTTCGCTGATACGTGCACATTGATGTGCCAAGTGCGCGTCAGTCCTCAAACACCAAAAGCAGCTGAAACGTACTAACAAAACAGGTAAATAAATAACAAAAGGCGACGCACGCACCATTTTCTGCATGTTTGCTGCCGTTGGGGTGACTCGGCTTCTCAGCCAGTTGTGCAGTGAAACGATACGAAAGTGCTCCTTAACTCCGAGCTCTGGCAAGAAGGAAAGCGCAGAGTTACAACAGCGCGGAGGGTCCGAGGTCTTCCTACAGATCTCCATGGAAACGGAATGCAGGGGATTAAAAGGACAAAAAAAGATACCGTAGCAAAAGCCTGACTTGTTTTTGTGGGCACAAAGGACTTCCATTACGGCGTATATCGTTTAAGTCCTGTAAAAAGTTTTCATTTGTTTCTGAAATCAGTAACTAAATGTAGCAAGATGTAGCAGCCGTGAAGCTACTTTTTTGTTGAAAACAATTCACGTCTCGGCTGAATGCTGTAGGGTAGATTATTTTTCTTTTGTTACAGACCTTTTCTACAACAATTCACCGAAAGGGTTAAGAGTCCGACAAGGTTAGAGTCTGTGTTTTATTCGCCTCAAAGGGCAGAATTGCCATTAGCACTTTGCCAGGATTGAATTCACGAATCTATAAATTAGTGCTTAAAACCTTAAAACCTAATGGGTCAACGAAAATCTACAACCGTATAGACATATAATATGCAATGCAGTTTAAATAGCCCACGAATCAGAGCTTTTCAAGTTTAGATAATAGAAATGAGTTGAGAGTCTATTATTAGAGCACTATCCCGTCACTGGAGCCCCGTGTTTAACAAGCAGACGAAGTTTACAACTTTCTCAGTTAGTGAGCCGCAGCCCTATCACTCCTCGCTTCGCGCTTCCCCGCTGTTTAAAGTGAAGTGGTGCTGGAAATAAAACAAAAACAGCTATTTTTCCGCCTTACCCCTAACAGGTGGGCTTGCGCTGTCTCCTTTCGCCTCTGATGCCGAGCTCCAGAGATACAGAGAGACTGTGGGAAGAAGGAACATCCACCATAAGCAGTGAGTCTTGATGTCGCCCATGATTTACACCGTAAAACCGGCGACTTGCGCCAGGCGCCTGTTCTCAGACTTTGGATGTGCGACACTGTCTTCTCCCCCCTCCGGCCGCTCTCTGCCCCCTCTGCTCGCTCCCGCACTCGCGTCGGGTCCCTCCCCGCCGCAGCGTCCAAACGCCCCCAGAGAGGTGAAACACTAGCCGCACACCCAGCAGCAGCGGGCAGTCTGGCCGTGAGTTATCACCCATCAGCGCTGCTCGGTGGCGCAATGCGCGGTTCGGATGCTCCGATAGCGAAAGAGGCTCCCAGGACAAACGAGGCTTTGTGTGAATGTCGGTCGCTCCTTTCCGATGGAGGCACTAAACACAGAAGCTAGGCCTGTCAACTGCTTGATGCCAAGAGAGGGGAGTATTTTTATCGATCTCCTCACTTTTCCACCCGGCTACTCAAGCCGACATTTTTGCTTGTAACAGTAATAAAGACTGCTTTTTATTATTTCCTCCCACATGTTCACAAAAATGTTAGTATCACCCGTGTAGGGCTGTCGAAACCGTTGCAATGTTAAAGTCATCTGTCTTTATTTTCTTTTTAATGTAGGCAACTCTGATGTGACAAAAATGTATGGCACATACAGTATATCGTCTGCTACTATTGGCACGGTAACTAAAAACAACAAAGATGTTTAAAATACGCTGAGTAGAAATCTTTTTTTCTACTTATTTGGAGTTCCTCTTCTGAATTTTCTCCCTACATTTATGAATAAACTGCAAAGTTTATTCATCCGCTAAAGATAAAACTAAAGCCACTACAATATGAAACTGCAAACTTTTAAAGCACACATTAATTAAACAGGTTTCATTTTGAATGAAGAGGAAGAAGATTCAGAGCCTACGCTGGCGTTTTTTCCTGAAAAGACTTTTATGTGTTCATAGAAAAGGCTGGTCAGGTGTGCTAGGCCGATCACATGACCAGCAGAGCGCTTGTGCACAGGAGTGAGCTGTCCCGGGACACTGACATCTTCACCTGCACACATTGCAAACGGCATGCAGCTCGCGTGATTCCCGGAGGTCACCTGGACACAGGGGTGGGAAAGGCTGCCCTCAGCGGAGCTGAGAAGGCACTAGGTCAGGGCTGTTCAGTCCTAGTCCCATCTCAGCCCTAAATGAGATAAACCACTTGATTCTGTTCTAACTGAACCAGTGCAGCATCTTTCCCCAGCTTATCAGGTGCTGCTGTTTTACAGAGCCCTAAGCTGCCCACAGACAACACAAGTCCTCCTGGAGCAGGACTGGACAGCCCCACTCTCAGCAACACAAGATGAAAGAGGCAGGATGGCACCCAATGCTCTGGGTTTTATTCTTGAATTCCTTGTGGAACAAGAAAGGAATAAAGTCAGATCTCCCTTTTCTTCCTGTTTGAACTGCAGCATATGGCAGTGAGGCACAATGTGCGTGCCTACCCTCCAGAAAGGACTCGGACACTCCAGGACAATATACAGTAGTTAATCTTGTTCCACCTCTCCCTCTCTGCAAGTCAGATGCATCAGTGTACACATCACTTGGAACAAAACAGGTATGAGCATGACAGGCGAATGTGAAATTTTACCCATCATACTGTGATGGAAGTTTGAGGAATACAACAACCTCCCACACCTCAACTCCTTAAATCTGCAGACATTACTGTGGGTCAGGCTGTACGGAGACTCACTGACAATGGACGATGCAGTCTCCTGGTTATAGCTTTGCTTCTGGACACTGGTCCTGGATCACTTACTGTATGTTACGTCCTGTTCTTAGTTGAATGTGATGAGACTGCAAATAGTAATTCAGCCTCCTAAATCAAAAAAAAATATTCATTAATAATTTTAAAAATATTCAGAGCATTTTCTTCAGATCCACTCAGTTTGGAATAGCCGATGGCATGTTTTTCACTCACAGCTATGAACCCCGGGTGACGGGAGAGAATGAGGAAGTTCACGCAGTCCTCTGACCAGCCTCCTTGGAGCTACGTCGTTTAAGACGACGCAGCCCACTGGAAAGCCTCAGGAGGGCGCTGTATTGCTGACAGTTCTGGCCACTCGTGTGGCCCAAATTATATTTGCTCCTAAAATACTCTAGCTAAGTGCTAATTCCCGCATCCGTGACAAATTCCCTAACAGTTTGATTGCCTATTTGATACTTGTAGTGTTAAGGCGAAAATAATGAAGCAAAGAGACCGAAAACTTACCGGAATGGGAGCATGATTATTTTTTTGGATTTTCGCATTCAAATCTGCAATGCTAGCGTCTACGCGAAAAAGGGAAATAGAGCACAATAGTTCAAAACTGCACACACAACGTATGACGTGGACTTTCGCGATAAAAGTAAATTACGGAAAAGAAAAGTGGACAAATTAAAATCTGAGCTAGCAGCAGTCGGTTTTCACGAGGCCTAATACAAGAGGGAAAGCGGCAATCATCGCACCGCTCCGTGTGAACCACGTCCTGGCGCAACACAAGTCATTCAGGGATCGAGAAGTCATAAAAAAGCGTTTGTTGAGGCTGCTGACTTGCTGTTTGGAGATTTCAAAATCAAACATTTTTGGCGAGGTTCAAACACCTGTTGCCTGAAATTAAAGAGTTTCTCAAGGCGTCTAAACACGGTGAATATGCCCAATTAGCGGACGACCAGTGGCTTCTGGATTTAGCATTGTTCACATACTTGACTGAACTGCTGAATAAGCTGAGAGTCAATGCTCACATTAAGGTAGGATATTCTTTTTTCTAAAATGGGGAACATTACTGGTTCACTGTAGCCTGAGTCACTTGCTTTTATTTGGTGTCGTTTTAGTGATGGGTGTTGTTATTGTACTGATGGGCCCACAGTCTGTTTTCCCTATATCAGAGCTTCAAATTCACGCTGGTAGATCGCGCTGGACAGGCAAATTAAAAAGTAGATCTTGCATCAAAAAAGGTTGGGCTCCCCTGCTTTTACTATTGCATAAACACTGAATCATCTCGTCAGTGCGAGCTAATGGTAACAGGTGATGAGTTTTGTTACAGAAAAGAGCCAAAATGTCTTGCTAACGCCTTTGGGCCTCTAGTATGATGGAGGCCACATGGACTGTAGTTGCTTGGTGTTCACAGTCTGCAGTTTCTAACCTGGCAAGATATTACAGCCACACAGGATTCGTCAGTGATTGACAGGCCACGATCTGCAAGAGCAGGAATCATGACATCCTGCCGAGATCGGCAGAGAGGCCCGAGTACAATCGCAGAGGCAGGAGTGTCTGGTCGCGACAGAGCTTCTCCAGCCTGACCGCAGGGCGCTGTATACTGTAGATCCTGGAACGTCACTTACTGTCTTTCCTGTGGGCTCGTCTACAGTAGAAGTGACGACATTCCAGACGGACAATAGACAGCTCATGTAACAACAACTTTTTACGACAAGAATTCATCTCAGTCTGTTTTGCTGTGGAAACCCTACATGCCAGAAATGAGCTGCATTGAATGTATGAGGGATGGCTCTCGCACCTGGGGCACAGAGGCCAGTGGAATGTGATAGCTCCCAACAAGACAGCACCTGCAACCTGGAGCAAAGCATGCATCGCAGATGTGCAGCTGTCATTGCGCTCCCAGTGGCCTCTTTACTAGACCGCCTGCTTCGCAGGAGATCCCTACAGACCAGCCCTTATGAAGATGATCATGTCAAGCAGTGTAATGAATTTACCACTGTCATGCCTGTTCAATTAAATGTCAGTGCAGGTATTACAAAACAGATTTTGTCATCTTCCTCCTAGATTGGTGAATTTGTTCTGCAATAGGTGTTGGGTTTCTTTAGATGCTCTGGTTTCATTTCCATAATAGGACCTACTACTGCAGATGGAATTGCTTTCAGGACAAGACTGTTGTCTTATAAGATCTGATACATTTGCCATTTTTAGTGTACTGTGTCATGTGGTCTGTGTATATAGGGGTGACATTAGGAATGTCAATACTTCTTCAAAGGAGATGTTTAATAAAACAGCCCTGGTAAGGAAAAAGGTTTTTGTCTTTTAAACACAGTTCACTGAAATACCCAACAATGAAGTGGAAAGCTTTCTCCTGTAATAAAAGCCTCTTGAGCTGAGAAGACATCTGCTTGGCATCCATCCTGGTAAGTTATTTTTAGAGACCTGTTAGGAGATACAGTATCATGCATTTTGAAAGAGTTTTGTTCATGGACTAATAGGTACGCCTTCAGAACTACTGGGATCATACTTATTGTAACTTATTGTCTATAAAAATCCAAAGACTGTGCCTCAACTCACATGGATCTTTCCTCTTTGGCTTCAAAGGAAAACCTTGATTTTAACATTCAGTCACGGGCAACTTTGTTGTCAGAAATGTCTTCTACAGCTTTTCATTGGGCAGCTCAGAACCTCCTGGAATGATGACAACTCTGCTTGTTTCAAACATAGGAACATTATGTTGTTAATTATGGAGAAATGAGTCCCACTCGTTTTAACAGCTATTCTGTAGTCTTGTCTTTTAACCATGGGGTCTCGTAGGCTTACAGGTAAAATGTCTTATGAGAAAATCTATGCACTGCTGGAGAGAGACAAGTTATATAGAACATGTCAGGTTCCAGAATGTGAAGATACATGAACAGTTCAAACAGGATAATTTCCATTGTAATTAACATTAGTAATGATATGTAGGGATTCCTAGAAAGAACTACATCTTTGAGACCCTTTAAATACTTAAAACCAAGCATTTAGCAAACTATAAGACATGGAGATATTCGATGACTGGGGACTAAATTGCCTTTCAGATGTTGTCCTAAAGGGCACCATGCTGGTCCAGTGGTCAGCATTGCCGTCTTGCAGCACTGGGGCCCTGGGCTCAAATTCAGACCTGGGGTGCTGTCTGTGTGGCGTTTGAATGTGCTCTCACAGGCTGAAAACATAGTGGCAAGTTAATTGACTTCTGGGGAAATTGGGCCTGGTGTGTGTGTGGTCTTTGTGTGCCCAGTGATGGGCTGCTGTACCCTGTCTTGCTCCCCCATGACCACAAACTGGATGAAAATGGATGGATCTTGTCAAACAAAAATTGTTTGGCTGCTTAATTGCTGAGTGGAGAGCTCTAGTCCTGGTTATCCCTGCACAGGTGTTCTGCTTTATGAGGTCAGTTAATACACATGGCATTTCTTGCAAGCAGCAGCACAGCTTTCCAGTGTTTAGGTTTTCCAGTTAGCAACTAGTGGCTGAAAACTTCAGAATGACAGCTCCTGGCAAGGCTTTTAAGAAACAAGTTCATTCTTCAGTTTGCTTTTCTTTTGAAAGTAATATCTGGGCACTTCATATTTTAAACATGAGAACAGCTCTCTGTGGTGTCCTAGGGACAGATGACTAGATTATAACACTGCATGGGTTTTTTTTAACTACAGCTGCAATTTTCTGTTTCCAATTATGGTGGAAAATAGGTTCTTTAAGGTACAATCTCGTATGACTAATCCTAGAATAGCTGAAAACTAATAAACATTCACAAATATATTTAAAATCACTCAATGATTCAAGAGAGAAGGGTAAAAGGTATGAAATAATATAAATACATGAGAAATTATATTTAAATTGAGCCCATATGGAAGCCAGTCTAGCAGATTAGCTATAATGAATATCAGTTAATGCATAATTTTTTTTTATCTGCAGACTTGGAAATTTGGAAGAGAAACATTATCATTTACTTGTTTCTTCCTTGTAAAAGAAGAAAGACAGGCTTAGCAAAGCTGAATTATTCTGGTGCAGAGCAGCGATGCAGAGAGTTTTTGGCCTCAAATGAGGCCAGTCAAACTCCAACAACAGAAACCAGCAGTTTCAGGTCTTCTCTAAAGGCCTAAGGTTGTGTAAAGGAAAAATGCCTTAAAACTAAGAAAAAGGAGGGCAGGTCAAGCTGACCCAGGAGGAACATGAACCATCATTTATCAGCCATATACCAATTCAGTCCAGCTATAACCATTTCAAAGTTAGTCCATCTCTCTGGTTTCTAACCGCTTCTTCCAATTCAGGGTCGCAGGGGAGCTGGAGCCTATCCCTGCAAGCAGTGGGTGCAAGGCAGGGTACACCATGGACAGGACACCAGTCCATCGCAGGGGACACAGACACAGACACCCTGGACAGGACACCAGTCCATCGCAGGGCACACACAGACACAGACACCCTGGACAGGACACCAGTCCATCGCAGGGCACACACAGACACAGACACCCTGGACAGGACACCAGTCCATCGCAGGGGACACAGACACAGACACCCTGGACAGGACCCCAGTCCATCGCAGGGCACACACAGACACAGACACCCTGGACAGGACCCCAGTCCATCGCAGGGCACACACAGACACAGACACAGACACAGACACAGACACAGACACAGACACACACACACACACACACACACACACACACACACACCTGGAAGCTAATTTACCCCATCAGTATGACTTTGGTCTATGGGAAGAAACCGGGGCACCTAGCAAAACTCCCTATAAACACAGGGAGAACATAAAAACTCCACACAGACAGCACCCCAGCTCCAGAATTGAGCCCAGGGCCCCAGCACTGCGAGGCACCAGTGCTAACCACTGCGCCACCCATGCATAGCTATGATTGTTATTATTACTAGCATCCTAATTGGCTCATCAGTTCTCTATTTTCTCTCACATTTCTTTTGAAGCCTATTGCTCTACTCAATTTCTGGCATATGTGTATCCAAAGATATTTGTTTGCAATAAATCAAAATAACTCAATATTTATGAAGAACGCAGAGCTGGGATTGCCCTGCAGAGGGCAGAGTCCTTCCGTGTACAGCGATTGTACTGTGAAATGAGAGCCTTGGATGTTCCCACTGGGGAACACAGCACACAGCAATAACCAGCGTTGTTGATTCTGCACACAAATGTGTTTATTTCATAAGAGCAGATTGAGTTTACCACAAGCAAATACATTTGGAATTTAAAAGGCATCTTTTAAAAACAAGTACAGATTATGGTGTTTTACCAAACAGGCAGGACTGGGCCTGCAGATTGCTATTTGAGAAGAAGGCAAGCTTTTCTCGGACAGACTGTTTTATATGGACGTTTGTTTTACATACATTTTACAACAAAATGTCCACTGCTGAGGGAGAAGCCGATGTTGCAGATGATGATGAAGGATGATCGCTGGGAAGTATGTGTTTGTGGGATGTTTCACTACTGCTACTGCCAGCCCTCAAAAAAGCCCATGACAGACAGCAGTGTTACCTGAGAAACACAACTCAGTCCTGCTCTTGGCTACACAATATGCTTCCTCACACTGTGAACAGCTATTATCACACAGTGCCATTCACTGACCTATCCACCCATCCAATTTCCAGCCGCTTCTTCCAAATCAGAGTCATGGAGGAGTTGAAGTCTCTCCCAGCGAGCACCAGGAACAAGGCAGGGTACACCCCGGAGAGGATGCCTGTCCATCACAGGGCACACACAGACACACATACCCTGGACAGGACGCCAGTCCATCACAGGGCACACACAGACACACACACCCCGGACATGACGCCAGTCCATTACAGGGCACACAGACACACACAAGCACTCATGCCAGGGCCAGTTTTCCCAGAAGCCAATTAGCCTGCCAGTATGTCTTTGGACTGTGGGAGGAAACTGGAGCACCCGGAGGAGACCCACACACATATACGAACTCCACGCAGACAGCACCTCGGGGCCCAGTGCTGAAAGGCAGCAATGCTGACCACTGTGTCACCCTGCTGCCCTCATTCATCCGCCCATCATCAGACATGCACCTGCTCCTTGTAGGGATTGCAGCTTTCCAAAGCCTGTTCCAGAAGCACAAGCCTGCCAGGAGGACCACATGTGCGCAGAAACAGAGATTTTGGTCCGCATGTCTTCGACAGACGGGGGCGACCAGAGCCATCAGACTTCAGTATCTCGGAGGTTTTTGCAATTTACATACGAAAATACAGCGAAATGAAACCGAGGGAGATGCCAACATACAGTACATTACACCCAGGAGCTCCCTGCGCTGCCGAAAGACGGTTTGCGTGCACGCTGGAGGATGAATGAATTATTTCAGGATCTCCGGAGTGACGGCTGCGTGCGTGTGCTGTCACGTCTCGGTGGACGGCTGCTTAAGCAGGGCTTGAAATGAGTGGGTCCCCAGCCCACAAGCACCCACGCCCAGCTTATGCGGGGCCGCACTCTGTCATTTCAGCGAGCGTCGAAATAAATCAAGAACACTGACACTATAAATTGAGTGCCCAGCAATCTCCAAAACAGAGATGTCCTGGAGCTAAAAAATCTCGGGCCAAACATTTTTTCACAATCCCATCTTTAATTTATACTAAATTTCCCGTGGTAGATGTAGGAAAATATGACCCTTGTATTGGTTTTAAATGCCACATCCCTATAATGCGTTTGCCGTCTTGCCCTGATTCCTTCTGGTTTCGAGTTTGCAGGGCTCCCTTTACCGAGCGATACGCAAGCTTTTAATTAAATAAATCACCGTTGCAATCAAAGACACGCAGCATTAACCCATATTTTGGAATCACTGTGTCTCTTCGGGATAGAAAAGTAAATAGTTACCTTGTTTAAATGCAGTTAATGAAAGCCTTCCTGCCTTTGATCGCGCGCTTCGCCCCCAGTCACAAAAAACGTTGTTTTTTTTTACAGGTTAGCTAATTTAATCATCGAGTACTGATCTGGGCTGTATGAATGAGAAGATTTGAAACTAGATTTTTTTTTAAAGTCTTAACTTTCGCCGATATGACTAATGCTGCCACATAGAATTCGCGTTTATACGGGAATTATGAAGGATTCAGAATGGTCAGTGTGGAAAGTTAAAACTTTGTCTGGAAAGAGATGAAGAATCGCAGACCGTCCCGCCACTGTTCTGCATGAAGTTAGGAAGTAAGCTGATCCGCTAGCGAGTGGTGGATTGTGTTTTTCCTCTAAGTTTAAAAATACCACAACGGGGCGGCTTTTATGAGGAGAGAAATTTTGCATGTGCTTTCCAAACGAGCAAGGGAAAAAATATTAACCGCGATAGCTCGACTGGAAGATGTTTTAAGTTATTTTAGTCTTGCTTCTGAGCTCTGTCTTGCGCTTTCTAAGGTGAACGAGAGTTTAAGTTCAGGCAATTGAAATGTATGAATTATTCAGAAAGCATTTATCATCTCTGTTTTGTAAAGAAGACTTTTATGTTTCATGTTCGTCGAATTTACAGGATTATTAACTGGAAGGGAAGAAAAGCGATCAGCCGGGAGCAGCTCTCCGGGGAGAGAAGACCGGGTATTGGTCGTGTGTAGTCCTGTGAAGATGATGTGGAGGCACGTTGTTGTGGTGAGCCTGAGCCTGTCTCTCTGTCAGATCCACTCTTACCCGCAGGTGAGTGTCCTCTCGTACGGCTTTAACTGCAGTGCACAGTTCAGCACGTTTAAAGGCGTTGATACACCGCGATGATCGCATGTGCTTTAAAAAAAAAAACTTCATTCTTGTACTGCAAAGACCCGTTTTGCATGTTCCGTGCCTACTATATAAGAAATGAGGAGAAAATCTCAATACAGTGTTTGAAATTATACTCCATGGAAGGGCTGAGCTAGGTATATCCATTGCAAACATTACACAGAAGGCGTTTTCTATTTGACTTGTGTCTGCACTCAGCAGTAACACTGCAAGTCTGGCTCAAGCGATCAATAGAGACAACACAAAACAATTTGGGTCTTTCTGTCCAGAGGACAGCTGCTGTATGGTCACTCATAGATTCATTGCAGGAGCACAAAATACTGTCCAGGCACATCTGCTATAGGGGCTAAATATTGATTTTAATTCAAATGTAGTAAACACACATAAGCAAAACAATGCAAAACATCATTCTATTTTATTGTGTTGTTACAAGTGTTCTATGTTTCTGGGTTTAATATACAATTGTAACAACAGATGTTTTAGATCAGAAATGAATGCAGAATATGCACTATTTCTTCAAAATCGCTTGCAAGATACTGTACTGTATGTAGAGATTCCTTTAAGTGTTTTTTTCTTATGCACAATGCACTTAAAGAATGTTTGCTTTGTTTTATAGATGATGCATATTAATGGAGTGTTAGAGCCTGCTAGATATTAATTATACTGCTGAATTAAGATCTCGTGCTGGTACACATTGCTGTCTGCAAAACAATACATTGCATCTCACAAAGTTATCTCATTTGAATACGAATAAATTAATACAGACACAGATCTGGTTCAAGCAGCTCAAACTGAAATCTCAGCTCAAAACCTGACAAAACCCCCTGCTGGTTCCTGGCACTGGTCTGAGTGAGCACTTGACTCTGATAAGCGTTAAAAGTTTTTGGAAGCATTAAAAAGACTCTGGTGTTTCAGGAGGAGATTAGGAGAGATTTGCAGCTGAAAAGAGGCCTGTGAAAATCAGTATTGAATGTCAGGCTTTACAAGGTGCTGTCTGCAGGGCATTTACTGTGAGCTGGGAGCGCTGGTGCCCAGGCATCTCCATCACAGACGCCCTCATGAAAACATCTCCTCTGTACCTCCTGCAGACTGACGAGAGAGCGACATTTTAACAAGTGAACATCAAAATCTCACACGCAAGCCTGACACTGCCAAGACCCTGAACTATTTATAGACCCAGAGCTCTGGCTCTCCTTGTGCAAGGGGTGAGGGCGGGCCTGGGTGATCGCACTACCTCTGTGCCCCTCAATCGCTGCAGGCAGGATCGAGAGCAATAGGAATGAAGGCAACACTCACTGATTCTCACATCACACATCAAACACATACTTCTCACAATTAAACAATAACAGAATTTTGCGCCCCTCACCTCCAGATCTTTTGACCAGCGAGAGAGCCGTCTCAGTCTGAAACTGGGCAGATTGCTTCACTAGTCTGGAGCTCAATAAATAGAGCAGAAGCCTGGGGGGAGCTAGATTCATTAAGCGCTGGAGACAGCAGTGATGGTAGTAAAATCTCTGGAAAAAATTAGACTTAGTTTGTGTCATGTAGTTCAGAGGACCCATTAAACTTTTGATGAAGATCGTGAAATTTGTGCATTTAAGTGAGGATCATAGCCCACAGTCGGAGTCGGAGGGTTTGAGTATTAGATGCAAACCTGCGCCCGCAGTGAGTACACAGAGGGAGAATGAGAGTACAGAGAGGCTGTTCCAGTCTGTCCACCTAATCAGACACATTCCAAGCTCCTCAGCAACATGGAGGAGTGCACCAAGGCCACCATGTCTCTGCAAGGGCGTAGTTCCCCTGGACGCCACAGGGGTCACTGTTTCACTGGGAGCCTACAGAGCCCTGGAGGACTCTCTGCTGCCGACAGCGCTGAGCCAGTGTGGAACAGCTTGTGGCATGACCCAGGCACCCCCTCACAGGGTCTTGGCCACAGAATCCAGCCTGCACTCAGAGAAACAGATCTTTCTGACCAGTTAAATCTTTCGGTTGGTTCTGTCTGAATTGGGCAGCTTCAGTGAGCATGGAGAGTCTGAGTACTCCTTGTGTTGCTGGCTCTGGTGATGGGAGGGCTTGTGTCGTCTTACAAATCTCCTTCTCTCCAGGGCGGCACTCACACACACACGTTAGAGGTTTCACAGTAGCAGGGCTCCACATCAGAACGTAAACCCCACTAACACAGCAGCTCAGCCTATCACTCAGTCTTCTTCAGTTTGTGAACCTAAAAATCTGTTTGGTGTAGTAATAATAATAATAATTTCTAAAGTGCTTTATCCCCTACAGGGTCACACACACAGGCATGCTCACACCAGGGACGATTTTCCCAGAAGCCAGTTAACCTGCCTGTATGTATATGGGAGTGAGTGGGACTGTGGGAGGAAACCAGAGCACCTGGAGGACACAGGGAGAACACACTCCACACAGATAGCTCTCCAGGTACAAGACTGAGCCCAGCACTGCAATGCAGCAATGCACCCCACCGTGCCTGCCTACCATGCCTGTGCAATAAGAATCAATTTTACTTCTTAAAATATGGAAGAGCTATCTCTGACAAGTCAATATTTTATATCTTAGTAACCTCGTTTCAGATAAAGAACGGCAGTCGTTGTGCATCTGTATGTATGCAGCTTTTATGTGCCTTGGGAATAGTCCTGGAAGGGCTCAGCCCCTGACCCGCACCTGTCAGACAGCCCAGGTGTCTTCCTCAGAGCCTGCTGATCTCATCCACCATTCTGGTTGCTCACCGCCTTTGAAGAGCCGTGAGTGGCAAACAGTTTCCCTGCTCACTGCGCTACGGCGAGGCATGAACGTGAGAAGAATTGTAACAGCCTGTATAATCCGGGACAACTTTCAGCATACCCTCGGCACTGTTTGGGCTGGCGTACTGTCATGTCCACAGACTTTTCAGAAGTAGAAAAAAACAGAGAAGACCGACATCCGTATTTATTTTGGGGTCTTTTTGATCCTGAGTTCTTTTGCAGTGCGAGCTCAGTTGAAAGTTTGTTTTTCAGGGGAGCGTCACGGATGGAACAGCCTGGCGTCTCTGAGCCTCCTGTTTTTTTTTCAGCGCGATGAACAGAGAAACTCCACTGCCCCCTCTTCACTCCGCCTTTAGCAGCTCCCTGCTCAGGTCCTGGTGCCCCTTGGCGCTGGTTTGCACAGACTGGCCATTCTGCTCAGAGACAGACCCTGTTTTCAAACCGGCCCAGAAGGCACCTGAGCCCACTTCCTTCTGACACCTCCCCCGCCGCCACTCAGACACACACACACACAGGGCTGTTTCATTGTCCTCCCACTCAGCACCATGATCAATGGCTTCTTTCTTCCTTGCCCTCTCCTGCACACCCAAAGACTTCCTAAATACAAGAGCTTACGGAAAGCTGGGTTTTGTTTAAACAGAATTAATCGGCATGTCTTGTGGGAATCCAGTGCTGGAAAATAGGCTACTCTAAACGCGCTTCACATTACAGCGATGTAAATGTGCAGTAAAATGCATCTGAATGACAGAGGTGTTTTCAAGGGTCACTTCATTCCGACTGACTGTAAATTTGAAGAACCCACAGGATAGAGTTAGGATCAGTCAGCTCTCCCAGTTTGCAGCCAAACGCACAGCTGCACAGATTCCAGGCTGCCTGCTGACTGGTGGTGACATCAGTAACGGACAGGCGTCTCCTCCAATCAGTGCTGAGCCCCTGCATGTCGCTGCAGAGCTCGCAGTGGGTCTGCAGACGAAGGGCTCAATGGTGGGCGAGCAGCAGGCTGTGTGAGTACAGGGGGCTTTGCTGTGAGTCCTTGTGGAAAGACCAAAATGACAATTCCAGCTGGGGTGGATCCTTAGAAAATATCCTGAAAATGTTTTAAATCACACATTTTCATGGAAAGAATCATCAAAGGGTGGCATGGCGGCACAGAGGTCAGCATTGCTGCCTCATGGCATTGTGGTCCTGGGCTCAGTTTCCTGGGGTGCTATCTGGTGGAGTTTGTATGTTCGCCCTGTGTCCATGTGGGCCTCCTCTGGGTGCTCCAGTTTCCTCCCACAGTCCCAAGACATGCTGGTAAGTTAATTGGCTTCTGTAAAACTGGCCCTGGTGTGAGTGTGCCTCTGTTTGTGTCTGTGTGCCCTGTGATGGACTGGTGTCCCATCCGGGCTGTATCCTGCTCTGTGCTGTTGCTTGCTGGGATAGGCTTTGGCTCCCCAGTGACCCTGTACTGGATAAGGTGGTTAGAAATTGGATGGATAATAATGTGAACCTGTAACAATCTGTGGCTAAGGGAAAAAAATAATCATGTGAAAAAATGATCAGTTATAGAATTGCTATGTCCATCTTTATGAAAGAACTATTCACCAACTGCCAGGGGACAGCCATTATAATGCACACCCCTGAAGAAAAAACACATACTGTACAGGGTAAGACAGGAGTAACTGTCCCGTGGGGTACAGACCTTTGCTTGATGTGAGGAGGAAGATGGAGGTAGCCACAGGCCAGGGCTTGTGAGTCCTTCCCACACTACCACCAGGCTAACTTTCCCTTCTTCCACGAAGAACAGTAGTACAGTACGTAGCCCGCCACAAAACTGCTGGCCATCCCTGAGCCTCCTGAAGCAGTCCCGTGCCCAGGCTGTGTTTGTGCTCCTCCTGCAGGACTGTCCCAGCAGGCAGGACCTGATGAGCTCCCTGCGGCAGGCTCACAAGCTGCTGTCTGCCCATGAGGCTTCCTATCTGCAGAGCCTGCGCACGCTGAGGAAGAAACTCAGCCTCCTGCAGGGCGCGGCACTCAGGCTGGCCAGCAGGAGCAACGGTAAGTCCCCAGTGCTGTCTGAGAGTGGGGCAGGGCAGAGTAATGAGAGGCTGCCTTGTGTTTAACTGCATCTCAGCTGGAACTGGGGATACAAACACAACTATTACACAAAACTTGTTTTCTCTCTCCATCCAAATTGTCCTAGAAGACACAAAAGCCCTTCTAGATTGAACTCAGACAGGGTCTGTTTTAATTGCCAACCCATTATTGTATTGTAATCTGCTGCTAGCTTCTCTCTTTTTAGAAGGAAACGGTAACATTAGCTCTGGAGGAAATGTCATCTTACACTAAAGTTCTAACAGTTGCATGAAGACGGCCACCATCAATCACGATAATTAACAACGAGAGAGGGGAGTTCACAGGAAGAGTCTTTTCTGTCACTATCAGATTGGGTCATGAATGAATGCACTTGGGAGCAAAAGATAGGATGCCCTTTTTAAAGCATTTTATAAAAGTATTTAAGTTCTCAAATTTGATGTAAAACATTTTCTAGGTTTAGTTTTTGATTTCTTGAAGACCAGCACTGGCCAGTGTGGTGACAGCTGGGTGTGTTTTGAGCATTTGCGCTGTGTGTAGATGCAGTATATACTGGGCTGGTGGTGCTCCTTCACTCAGTGCTATGAGCTATTCATGACGCCTGCTGTGGGTGTAGCCAGCTGTCCTGGGACCCGTGTCTTTCCCCCGCAGGGACCTGTCCCACACTGGAGACACCCGCCAACGGCAGGAAACTGGGGAAGGTGATGGCCGTGGGGCACGAGGTGCACTTCCTGTGCGAGCCGGGGTTCGAGCTGGTGGGCTCGGAGACCAGGGTGTGCCAGGAGTCCCTGAGCTGGAGTGGCCAGCAGCCCTCCTGCACAAGTGAGTCCCAGGACTGTCCCCTCCGCGCCGCAGCCATCGTCTCCTTTGCGTTGATCCTGTTAAACGTCACAGTGTCGCCCGTTTCATTCCACTCTCTTTTCCAGCTGGGCTTTGTGTTAAAGGTTTAGGTTCTATGTCAAACCCTCAACCTAACTGCCCCTGAAACTCTTTACTTTTCTCACTTTAAACGTCTTCCGACCTAAGAGCCATGAAAATGCTGGAAGTGCTGTATAATCTCATAAGACCCATTCCCCAAGTAAGCTTGTCTAGACTGTGATTACCATATATGGAACCAAAACAAAAGAGAAAGGAAGTCATTAGGCAGAGGACAAAACCCTCCTGAGCATGTAAGCATTTTTCTCAGTGTGATGTCGATATTCTGTCTTATTCTTAATGTTACTTTAGACCATTAGATGGCTGACAGTCTATAAACTTATCAAGGTCACTGAAATCACCAACGCGCAAATCCCTTTGTCCTCCGGTCTCAATGGGAGCTCAAAACCCTTTTGTTCTGTTTAGATATAAATGAATGTGCTCAAACTCCCTGTCTGAATGGAGGAACCTGTGTGGACGAGGTCAACCAGTACATCTGCATGTGTCCCAAAGGCTGGACTGGCGCCAACTGCCAGACCCCATCACTGACCTGTAAGTACAGCAGGACACCAGAGGTCAGTGAGCAGACAGACAGGTGGCCAGCACGTATGCAATTAGCACACGCTCCGGCCTGCGCCATTAAAATGTCTGTTTGCTGAAGACAGCTCCTGGAAAAACCTGAACGATTTATTGTGTAATTTTTTTAATAGACAAACTAGAATGTTTTTTTAGTGGCGCAGTGGCGCAGTGGCTAGCGTTGCAGTGCTGGGGCCCTGAGCTCTTCTGCCATGTGATCTTTAGTGACCCAGCAATCACCACCTCTGTTTAAATCTGATCTGAAGCACTTCACCCCCTCCTGCAGTGTCCCTGGACAGAACACGGGGGCACTGGTTTGGAACCCTTGTGCTGGGGGAGGAGCACCACCTACTGGTCCTCCAACCAGCAACATGTGCTTTCCTGAAGCGCTCTTTCACCAAGTACTGTCCAGGCCCTGTCCTGCTTAGCTTCTGAGACCCAGCAAGAGCAGGCTACAAGTCTACCACACTGAAATCAAGCAACAGAAGGTTATATTCATCTGCAGTAGTAACTGTTAAGAGAAAGGGTACATGAACCTGACAAACAGGTGCCACGTTTTAGCAGTAAGCTTAGGATGCACAATGTAACAATGTTAGTAAAATAACCCAAAGTGATCAGAAAGCATTGAAATCTCTTCTTCCTCTGAACCCATGTGCACCGATATTACTGCATGAGCACGGAGAAGTTGCCTGTGGCGCTGCTGGCCATGTCTTCTCTCCCCGCAGACTGGAGCGTCCTGACCAACTCCTCCTCGGCCTCCAGCCGGCCGTCCCGCTGCACCCAGCTCCAGGGCTCCACGCACTGCACCTGTGAGGCCGGCTTCACCCTCTCCGGCCGCGACAGCAGCCTCTGCACGGGTGAGCAAGAGCTCAGCCTCAACCGGACCGACCTCTGCACACACACAGCACCTTAATGCTGACTGGTATCCTCGCTCTTTGCAGGTAGGGTTGGCAATATGTCTCCCAGCACCCAGTGGCTGAGTCAGGTCCAGGTTTATTGGCTGTTGCATAAAAGTCACTTTTGCCTAAGCATGGTGCACCCTGAATTAGTATTGTGCTTGCAAACAAAACCTGCAGCTGGCGAAGTCAGAAAGACATCCTGCTCGTACGCAGGGGGAATCACATTCATGCCCCTGGACTCACTTCATCCACCACTGTAGTGCCCATTCCCAGGACAGCGCAGCGGAGCCATTGCAGTTTCTCTACATGGCTGAAAGTGCAGGGAAGTGCAGAATCGCCGTCTCATGTGAAGCTCAGGGAGGCCCGTGTGAAACCCTGGCCAGAGAGACAGTGGGCCTGGCGCTGGAGGCGCCGTGGCTCGGGGTGGCCGCGCGAGTGTCAGTGTGTGTGTTTCAGACATCGACGAGTGCGAGCTGTTCCGCTCTGGGAGGTCGGGGCGGCTCTGTGTGCACGCCTGCGTCAACACCGCCGGCTCCTACCGCTGCGCCTGTCCCGCCGGCTACACCCTCGCCCCCGACCAGCGCCGCTGCAAAGGTCAGCAGGACACGCCGCGCACGAAACGCACGCCCGCCCCGCCCCGCCCCGCGGCCTGTCCTTTCTAACCGCGGCTGTCTCCCCCGCTGCCTGCGCACGTGTGCAGATGTGGACGAGTGTGCCAGCCGCCAGCACAACTGCACCCGCGAGGACGTGTGTGTCAACACATACGGGGGCTTCCAGTGTGTGCGCCCCGAGTGCCCCCGCATGAGGAACAACGCCACCTACGTCAAGACGTCCCCCCTGTGAGTGCCCGTCCCGCCGCCACTCTCCCCGAGCAGCAGCAGCAGCACCGGCAGCGCACCGAGCGTCTGGGGCTGCCAGTCCATCCCTCTTCTGACCACGGTGTCCACATCAGGGGCGCGGGGGAGCCGCAGTGGGCACGCAGTGGGGTACACCCTGGACGGGTTGCCCTCAGACACCAGCACACACACTCGCATCAGGGCCAGTGGTCCCAGAAGCCACTTAACCCGCCAGCATGTCTGTGGACTGTGGGAGGAAACATACAAACTCCACACAGATCGAACCCAGGGCCAGTGCTGAGCACTGCGCTGCTCTCAACAATATAAAAAATACACAAAACACACAAAAAAGAGTTGACACGCCTGTGACACGCTGAGCTGATGTCGGAGGGCGCCCAGGCGGTGCTGTCATGAGGTGGCAGCTCTGTGATCAACTTCCCCCCCGGTCCGCTGTGTCCCCCCAGGCGCTGTGAGCGCAGCCCCTGCCCTGTGGACCAGCAGGCCTGCGCGCAGGCCCCCAGCTCTGTGTCCTTCCACTACCTGCCGCTGGTGTCCAACCTGTCGGCGCCGCGCGTGCTGTTCCGGCTGTCGGCGGCGCGGGTGCTGGGGGACAGCCTGCGCTTCGGGCTGCTGGGAGGCAGGGGGCGCCGGCACTTCACCGTCCAGCGCTCCGACCGGCGCACGGGCCAGCTGCTCCTGGTCAGCCCGGTGAAGGGCCCTGCCACCCTGGACGCGGAGATGGAGATGACCGAGCTGGAGAGGGGGACCGTGCTCGGCCGCTACATCACCAAGGTCACCCTTCTGGTGTCGCCCTACGACTTCTAGCGCCGGAGGACGGACAGACACACAGACAGAGGAGCCCAGCTCATGGCAGAAACCTCCCCCCGTGAGAAGTACTGGGCATCTTTCTGTTCGTAACGTTCAGGATGCAAGCTTTCTTTTCCAAAGGAAGAACTTATTGCCAAAGTTCTACTACAGACTACAGCTCTTATTTAATCTAACCAGATCTAATCCTTTGAGGCGATAGCTAAGTACTCTCCAGCACACAGTCCGTGGGCACTGCTGTAAAAATTACATCTCCAGGTGACCACAAACTCAAAGCTGATTGCGATTATTTTTATTAGTATGAAACTCTGAAAGGTGTATTGGGTTTTGTAAGTGATTGCTGCAGTGAATGTGTTTGTTTAGAGAAGATGAATTCTGTCTGTGAAGGCAACATTGTTGATAGTGGGATCTCCAAACCACAGAAGCCCCTGATGTGGATCTTGTCAATAGCCAAGCTGGGAGGTTAATGTAGCCATCAGGGTGCAACTTAAAAATAAAAATCAAGCAACTTGGGGTCAGTGGGATGCAGAGTCACTGGAGATATTGGGTTGTTGACTCTAGCGGTCATTTTCTTTGCAGACAGGCTTTTTTCTAACTCTCCCACAGTTCCTGGTCACCATTCACCAGATGTCGTTTTTTTTTATTTGTTTTTTTGCATTTGTAATTATAACTACGACAACACCAGCAGAAGACGACTGATGCTTCCCAGCAATACTGCAGGAACTCCAGTTCCGCATTTTAATGAATAAAGCTTATTTTATAGTTCATGCGTTCTTAGTTCTGTTTTCATTTGGCAGGGTGTGACTCATGTGATTAAGGTGTGCTATCAACATTAACAGTCCAAAACATGAATACAACCCTTTTTTTGAGAGGTGCAAAATAGTGAATAGCACATCAATCTGATTTCCAGCAAGTGTTCTGAAACTTAATTAGCGTTATGATCACAGATTTTCTAAACCTCAACAAAAAAACCAATTAGATACTGTGATTAAGGTCAACTAACACTTATGAATAAAATGAATTAGAAAGAACTTTCTGAGCCATGGTCTAGGGCCAGGATGCAGGGACACTGTGCTGCTGGAGGTGTGGTCTTCCAGCTGAGATGCCTACACGTTCAGTAAAGATCACACGGTGCTGTTTGTAAAAGAGGGAGTGTTTACCCCAGTCTCCCGAGTAAAGTCCATTCTGGGCCTGCTCAACCTGGTCTCCATAACTACACCCTTTAAATCAACTGACCGCCTTTCCACCTGCTCCGCTGTACAGTGGGGTGTCGGGGTGTCGGGGAACAGCGATTGCAGGGGATCACCCAGCCAGGGCTGCACTTCAGTAGCGGATCATTGGAGGGGCTTTGAGGCAAAAAGCATGATGTACAAGAAAGGAATTCTTATTCATTGTGTCGCCTCTCCCCCCTCCCCCCCAGTTTCAAGCCAGATGAAGATGAAGCCTCTCTGTTTTGCTGCCAGTAGTCGGGAGTGTATCAGCCCACTCTCTCTGCGCGGGGCACAGCGAAGAGGTGGCTTTTGAGAGGACACAGCTGAAATGTTGCACGTCAGTGTCAGACAGCACAGCTCTCCTCTCACAGAGAGCCCAACAGACGAGCAGAACTAAAAAGAAGTTGCGTGGGCGTAACTCCGAAACACAGAGAAGTGCTGAAGACCTTTTTCCCCAAGAGAACGACTTGTTCATTTGAGGAGCTGGAGGACAGAGAATGGACATGTCAAGCCAGTGGCGTAATAGCTGTGGAATTAGGGGGTAGGAAGGGAGGCAGGGCTCAGAAATGCTGTCAGAGCAGAATGACACTGAGGAGGGCATCACAGTCCAATAGCTGAAGACCCCTAGAAGTGTCCTGGCGTTCATGTGTGCGCTGCCAGTGGCTCAGAGCCTGAACTCCCATCGAGCCACGCGAGCAAGTGAACAGCTACACAGTCACTGTTTCAGGCTATAAACAACATAGCTCTGTCCAAGGACAAGAGAGGTAAGTAGAAAAAGAACAGAGATGGGCACAGAGAGTAGAGAACTCAATCAGCTTTAGGGAAGATGGAAGACAGAATGTGCATTATTTCTCTTTCAGTTTTTTACAGTTCTGCTGTCACTACTTAAGCACACCCCCTCTCACTTATACTCCCCCTTTCAGCGGCTCCAGACAAAAGCATTCCAAGTGTCTACAGAGCGTCTGTCACACGGCTAGCAGGATAAAGGACACTGTTGAGATGAGTCATTCCTGAGAGGCTCTGGCTGCAGCCCATAGCACTTCACCCACAGTCCCCTCCCACCGCACCTCTCGGCCTCCACTGCTGCTCTAGTGACTGGCACACGGCCGGGGCTGGGAACCCTGAAGAAGTGCCATCATCTCTCTTGTTCCACACGACCTTATTTGACCACCAGAACCAACCCCTAATCAGAACCAGACTGACTGTACGCTGTGACCACACCATGTTTCATTCTATTGCTGATGATCCTGGCTACAGGCCTCTACATTTGTCTTCAATTAAGCAGTCTGCTCTTGTTGTTTAAAGCTAATTACAATTAGTACAATATATAGGACAAAATCAATACGGCAGCATCAGCACCCAATCAGCATGACTCCTAGATGAAATTCCATCTCTTAGAAAACTAGACCTTTAACACGTTGTGCATCCTTAAATAAATGAATGTTTGAGAAGAGGGAATCCTGTACCCTTTGAAAGATAAGGTTTCAGCCCAGGGCCTGCTGCTATTTGAGCCTGATCTCAGTGACTCGCTAGCTAGCACACCTCAATGGGACCAAAACAAACAGGTGGGATTTCAGGATGTTTGCATCAGACTCAATGGCCCGTTTCAGACGACCATCAAAGCACACCCTGATGTTTTTGACTTGCACTGCCATTTCCACCCAAGCCCTGGTGCCCTGGTGTGTGAGATCTCAAGCCCTGTGAGCGTGCGAGTGTTTGCGTTTCCTGCGGGGAGTCAGGAAGAGCTGGCACTGGCCCAGAGCGGCAGGAAGGGCCGGGGGGGGAGGGGGGGGCTGTGGACCGGGACGCTGCCACAAAGAGGGCCTTGTGAGAGGCAGGCCGCCTCGACAATGGCCCCGCTGTGGCCGCCCTGGCCTGGGAGCCGGTGACGCCAGCCAGGCGCGGCGCAGGGGAGGCGAAAGGTGGGGCAGGGGTCTGAGCTGCGCACCCCTGTCTTCCCATCCCAGCGTCAGGGACGGAGGCCCATAGAGCAGCGAGGGAGGGAGATAATCTGACAGCCTTCATGCTGCAGGACAATGGCTGACAGCAGGAGTGCCAGAGAGAGAATCCCACACCCCCTGTCTCACCCCAAGGCTCTCCGCCGCATTTACACTTAAATACACTGCCAGGGTGCAAAACACAAAATGCTGGTGGGAACGCAGGTTTTAAAGAACTGTGATGACTAATACTTTCACTCACTGGGCATCAGGCTTAGATCTCAGTACCATGCTGTGGAGTTCGAAGGGACCTAACCACTTTTAAGATGGAGTTAAACTTAAAGAAACTTACACAAGTCTCTTTTCATAGCTCAGAAAGGTTTTCATCATACTACAGCTCTGCCCAGAAAACAACAAAATCACCGACCGGAGCTCTGCCGACAGGGAAACTGCAGATGCACAGCTGGGAATCACAGAGCGTCACTGCCACCTAGTGCTCTCTCCAGGAAAGGAGCTCATGGGAGACTGGACTGTGCAATTAAATCAGGTTTGAATGGAAGCACAAACTTATTTCGGCCATTTAATTGGAAAAAAGACTTTTCCAAAATAAACTGACAGGTTGTTCCAATCTTAAAGTATTTCAGAGGTATTAATTTGAGAAATTTTGATTGAACTATACATCAGTTTTTTTCATCCCACCCATCCATTTTCTAACCACTGTATTCAATATCTAGAGCCCCTCCTGCCAAACAGGTACAAGGCATGATACACCCTGGACAGGACACCAGTCCATCACAGGACACACACACACACACACCCTGGACAGGACACCAGTCCATCACAGGACACACACACTCACACACTCACACACCCTGGACAGGACACCAGTCCATCACAGGACACACACACACTCACACACCCTGGACAGGACACCAGTCCATCACAGGACACACACACTCACACACCCTGGACAGGACACCAGTCCATCACAGGACACACACACTCACACACCCTGGACAGGACACCAGTCCATCACAGGGCACACACACTCACACACACACACCCTGGACAGGACACCAGTCCATCACAGGACACACACACTCACACACCCTGGACAGGACACCAGTCTATCACAGGACACACACACTCACACACCCTGGACAGGACACCAGTCCATCACAGGACACACACACACACACACACACACACCCTGGACAGGACACCAGTCCATCACAGGACACACACACTCACACACCCTGGACAGGACACCAGTCCATCACAGGACACACACACTCACACACCCTGGACAGGACACCAGTCCATCACAGGACACACACACACACACACACACACACACACACACACACACACACACACACACACACACACACACCCTGGACAGGACACCAGTCCATCACAGGGCGCACACACACACACACCCTGGACAGGACACCAGTCCATCACAGGACACACACACACACACTCACACACCCTGGACAGGAAACCAGTCCATCACAGGACACACACACTCACACACCCTGGACAGGAAACCAGTCCATCACAGGACACACACACTCACACACCCTGGACAGGACACCAGTCCATCACAGGACACACACACTCACACACCCTGGACAGGACACCAGTCCATCACAGGACACACACACTCACACACCCTGGACAGGACACCAGTCCATCACAGGACACACACACACACACACACACACACACACACACACACACCTGGACAGGACACCAGTCCATCACAGGACACACACACTCACACACCCTGGACAGGACACCAGTCCATCACAGGACACACACACTCACACACCCTGGACAGGACACCAGTCTATCACAGGACACACACACACACACACACACACACACCCTGGACAGGACACCAGTCCATCACAGGACACACACACACACACACACACACACACACACACACCTGGACAGGACACCAGTCCATCACAGGACACACACACTCACACACCCTGGACAGGACACCAGTCCATCACAGGACACACACACTCACACACCCTGGACAGGACACCAGTCCATCACAGGACACACACACACACACACACACACACACACACACACACACACACACCCTGGACAGGACACCAGTCCATCACAGGGCACACACACACACACACACCCTGGACAGGACACCAGTCCATCACAGGACACACACACACACACTCACACACCCTGGACAGGAAACCAGTCCATCACAGGACACACACACTCACACACCCTGGACAGGAAACCAGTCCATCACAGGACACACACACTCACACACCCTGGACAGGACACCAGTCCATCACAGGACACACACACACACACACACACACACACACACCCTGGACAGGACACCAGTCCATCACAGGGCACACACACTCACACACCCTGGACAGGACACCAGTCCATCACAGGACACACACACTCACACACACTCACACACCCTGGACAGGACACCAGTCCATCACAGGACACACACACACACACTCACACACCCTGGACAGGACACCAGTCCATCACAGGACACACACACTCACACACCCTGGACAGGACACCAGTCCATCACAGGACACACACACACACACACACACACACACACACACACACACACACACACACACCTGGACAGGACACCAGTCCATCACAGGACACACACACACACACACACTCACACACCCTGGACAGGACACCAGTCCATCACAGGACACACACACACACACACTCACACACCCTGGACAGGACACCAGTCCATCACAGGACACACACACTCACACACACACCCTGGACAGGACACCAGTCCATCACAGGACACACACACTCACACACACACCCTGGACAGGACACCAGTCCATCACAGGGCACACACACTCACACACACACCCTGGACAGGACACCAGTCCATCACAGGGCACACACACTCACACACACACCCTGGACAGGACACCAGTCCATCACAGGGCACACACACACACTCACACACCCTGGACAGGACACCAGTCCATCACAGGACACACACACACTCACACACCCTGGACAGGACACCAGTCCATCACAGGACATACAGACACACTCACACACCCTGGACAGGACACCAGTCCATCACAGGACACACACACTCACACACCCTGGACAGGACACCAGTCCATCACAGGACACACACACACACACCCTGGACAGGACACCAGTCCATCACAGGGCACACACACACACCCTGGACAGGACACCAGTCCATCACAGGACACACACACACTCACACACCCTGGACAGGACACCAGTCCATCACAGGACACACACACACACACACACACTGGACAGGACACCAGTCCATCACAGGGCACACACACACACACTCATACACCCTGGACAGGACACCAGTCCATCACAGGACACACACACACTCACACACCCTGGACAGGACACCAGTCCATCACAGGACGGACACACACACCCTGGACAGGACACCAGTCCATCACAGGACGGGGACACACACACCCTGGACAGGACACCAGTCCATCACAGGACGGGGACACACACACACACACACACACACACACACACACACACACACACACACACTAGGGCCAGTTTTCCCAAAAGTCAATGATCCTGCCAGTATGCCTCTGGACTGTGGGAGGAATCTGGAGCACCCGAAAGGAGACCCACACCAACACATGGAGAACAGAAACTGCAAGGCAGCAACGTCAACCACCGCACCACCACGCTGCCCTTCTTTCATTCCTTAACGGCAAAAACTCACTTTATAAACGCGCTCCACTTATTCTGCATCCCAACAAGAACCCATCTATTGAGGCTTCTGAGGTGTCACTGTAACCAGAATCGCTTCAGAATAAGGGCCTATACTGCTCTCTTCACTAGGTACCACTGGAGTTGAGTTTGGGATTTTTGTACCAGGGCATTCTTGATTTTTAAATACTCATAATGCTTAAAGTAGCCAGTTAAAAACAAAAACACCACACTTCGCAGAATAAAGCTAGAGATGGTTCATTTATTATCATCCGTGTTCAAAGTAATTTAAAATGCTCTGCTGTATTTTTCTTCCATCTCAAACTTAAGTTAAAAAAAAACCACATCTGGTGATCGTGGGCTGTAGCAAACACTTGGCAAGACCAAGATGCATCACCCCCAACACCTGAGGCCACACCAAGACAGCTGCACTGGGGAACCGGGCAGTCAAAACAGGAGGCAGGGATGCGTTTTGTACTTGAAAATTTTATTTAAAATAAAGTTTAAAAAGCCAACGGGTACAGTTCACCATATAAATACAGAGCACACAATGAGAGGGCAGGCATCGGTTTTTGGGTGGGGAGATGAGTGCTTAACCTAACAAGGTAAATGGGCCAGATGGCCTCTTCTCATCTGAAGCCTCCTACTCCGTCACAACCCCCCTGCCTGTGGCCACCGGCGCCAGTGAGCACAGAGACACACTCTCCACAGTCCCCGACGACACAGTCGCTGAAACCCACCACTGGCTGCACAGGGTTCTGCTGACGTTTGAGCACAGTCGCTTCTGAAACCCTGAAATTATTCTGCGGCGCTAGACAGACTGGTGTCAGGTTAGTAAGCGTAAGGGCATTCAGAAACTAAGCCACTGTCGCTCCTGGAGGCTAAAGTATTGCCTGTGTTGTGTTAGTCAGTCCGACTCAACCTGCTCAATCACTGCTGTACATCAGTCTGCAATATAGAAAGGGGTATGTAGCCAATGTGCAATAGAAAACCATCTTTAGTCTTTTGTTTTTTTGCTTAATACCCAAACACTTCTGCCCCATAAGCACTGGCTCATAAGGTACAATTATGTGCATTTTCTCAAGGAAACCCAAAGTGCAAAGCCAGATCGTGCTGCTTTCTTCAGTTCTCCCGTAGAAGACAGCAAACATCACACCACATAAAACACAGTTCAAAGGTTTTCCATTTTATGCTCAAATGGAGTATACAGGCATACTATATCTCGCTGTCATTAAACCATTAAAACTATAAATTTAATAAAAATGGGAACAACAGGATTAAAAACACATATACAAGAAGGATAAAATTAAAGCTCCACAAAGATAGACAGTTTGAATGCTGTACTGGTAGTGTTTGGAGAACGGAGGGACATTTGGCCTGTGGGCAGATGTTTAGGAAGTGCAGGGGTGGGTATCAGGCCAATAGTCACACCTACCTCTCATTCACTCTTTCATAACCAGACTGGCCAGTCCTGGAGCTGAGAAGCCACAGGACCTGTTCTTTTTATTGAATCTGAGCCAATAAGGTGGCAACCTGTTTAATAATTTGGTTCAACATTCACGAACCAAAACGACAGTACCATTTGCTCCAGGATATGATATTGGGAGTTAAATAAAAGCCCTTCAAAATTCATTCCAGGATTTATGTTTAACCAGCTTACCGTTTGGAGCCACACACAAACAAAAATAAGTTACATAAGTAAACAGCAGGTTGTGCAGAAGACTTGGTTCCTAATCCATTTGAGCACATCTGCCTACTCCTGATCTAGATGTTCCTGTGAATCCTGCAGGAGTGGGTCTCTCCGGGATTTCCACACACCATATAGATGGTGTGCTCTGGAGAGACAAAGACTCTCATCGCACACCTGGCCATGACGATAGACCTCATACACACAGGCACGTAGCACAACATACAAAACCTTCTAAGAAACACAACAGGGGCTACAGCATGGTCTCATGCTTGTGCCTTCGGTTGACTTCTATATAAGAGTGCATTTTCTACACAATCCACGGCAGAATAAAGAGATCTATAATAAAGGTAAAGTACAAAGCATACAGATCTGCATATACCAATACCAACACCTGCACGATCTCTCTGATCTGCACACGCGTCCGCCAGCTTGACAGTGCAAGCAGAGCTCTCGTTTAGAATTACATGCAAGCAGCACCAGCTCCAAGATTAACACCAATCTTTCACTTTATGCAGACGATAGCAGTGTGCTAACTTGCTTCTTATTAAAAAATTCACACCTTACATGTCTGCATGGTAGTGCATTACCATAAATCTGTGTTATTACCAACGTTTAGACAAAGGAAAGAATCCTGCCTCTTATGTACATGTCCCTTGAAAAGGTTATTATGCACATGAAGTTCTAAGAAAATTATATTAATTCCCCAAAGTCACGACAGGGATTTGAATTTCTTCATAATTTCATGTAGCGTAATTAGATGTACCTATAATAAAAAAAATGTCCTGCTACACTAAACATCTTGTCAGCTATTCATTATTTAGCCAAAACTTAAAAAACATGCTTAGGGGATGCGAAACCAACAGTAATGCACTAACTAAAAGCACAGGTCCCCTGTAGAATGGCCCTCACCTCCCAGCAAGTACCTGGGCGCTGCTCTCAGGTCAAGAACAGTACATCTTCCTAGAGCTCTGCCAGCGCAACAGCTGGACAAACACAGACTGCGGGGCACAGCAGCAGCCACACACTCAGAACAGACAGCTTTAACTTGGAAGATGATTCATTTACAACAACCTACAACAGGACCTAGGATCTGTCAGTGTCCAGGAGGACATAAAACCAAGTTTCAAAAACAAAGCAGCCTTTATTCGCGTTACGTTCTGTTCTGGTCATGGAAAGTATATCACTATGTCTTTTGATTTTTTTTAATGACTCAATGTCCCACAAAACTAAAGTGGAGTGGCACTCAGAGCAAGTCTTTGAGGAAACCTCATTATTAACCTGATAGGAAGATACAGCTGTTTAACAGATCACCAGAGACATGCAAACACACCACAAATGGACAGAAGTTGAAAGCAACTTTGGCAATGAAAGGAGAAGATAAGGAGTATTTGATGCCTTTATATCCCGAACAGATCTGTGCCTGCGAATTTCACTGTTCAACACCAGCAATTCTCAATATTGGTCCTGGGACCCCCGTTTCTGTTGGTTTTTATATCAGCTGGGCCCTGAATCACCACAGCTAACTGGTGACTAATTATCTGCTTGCTTGTTTAGATGTTGTCTGCATTCTGTCTTTGGCTTCTAAAATACCCTAGCCAAGGTACATTGCCAGCAACATCAGTACACAGACCTTTACAGAACCACTCCTCAACATACTAATTTAGAGTTTTTTGGAACTTCTGATGGAAAAGGCTATCAATGGAAGATTCGTTTATGATGAAGAGACACGGGTGGGAATGACAATGGATCAGATGCCCACAACAAACATTCGTTTTCTCCACCTGCTTAAGTCCAAGCTGTCACATTTCAGCTAACAGAGCAGAGCAGGTCTGAATCTAATGAGAGCACTAACTAGTGAGATCTGAAACTCACCCATTAGCTAGCAATAACACATCCTGTTCAGCATCTGAAGAGCTGAAAGCAAATTTAAAAACAGGGCTAAAGCAGAAAATGGAAATTAATCAGCCTGGTATTAAGAACTTGGGGAAAACTGTCAGGCTGGATCCAAAAGCAGAGATAACAGCGGTTCCCCAGAACCAGGACTGAGAACCATGGTTCCACACACTGTTTAAATCACCATTACTGTACATCAAGCACACCACCCCATATACACAGGGGAATAAAACGTTACCAAATCTATAAACACAGAAAACAGGATGCTCTTTTGGCATTTCATAAGCTTTGTCTAGAAAAAAAACCAGCATCTTAATTATCTTGCATGTATACATAAATGAGAACTATCACTACTTTGACTTACTAAACTGTGCCTCAGTCACAGAGCAGGACTCGTGTGACTCGAGACGGGGCAGAGAGAGAGTCAGAGGTGGTGCTGCAGCTCCTGTGATTCAAGGTGGGGGGGTGATGAAGAGTTGAAGAGTGAAGTGTGCTAAGGTCTCTGACCCCTTCGCAGCTTCTCCGTGCCTCTCCTGGAGTGTAAGCTGACAGCTCTTCACTGCGAGATGGGCGATGGCTTTCTGCTGGGCCATTAACAAACTTTATGTTTTAAACTTTGAGGAAGATTACACCATGGAGTCACTTCATATCGACCAGGTCTTTACAGACAAAGATGCTGTGATAGAATAATGACATCAAGTTAAAATCTTCAACCTGAGCTTCTATCGGGTGATTAAAGCCAATTTATACAGCTGCTGGAGTTCCCGGCAGTGCTGCGACAGAAGAAGTTGACCTGAAGGATCCACAGACCTAGACAAAGGGCCCTTACTCACAGTGTCACGATCAGATTCTTCCAAGCTCCGAAGGTAGTAGTGACAACGGCCTGAAGATAGAAGAGCAAAAGCCTCACTTGGAGTGGCCATTGTAAACAAGCGAGGGGATGAAACGACGCCCCCCTTGTCATTGGCGAACAAAGTAAATGTTCAGAGCTCGGAGTAGGATTCCTTCAGATCTGGAGAGCTGCCCAGTGCTTCTGATCTCATTACAGCATTATAACAGTCTGCAGGATCTGTGGAACAGCTTGCACATCGTTCGCAGAGATTGCTCTGGCTTCTTATTCACCAGGCTCCCTTCCTCTGAAGATGGAAACCGCTTTGAAACCCGGGAAGGCTGCATCGACACTGGAGCAAGAGAAGCCCAGATCGACACAGGTATGTTTCAGCAACATCCCCCACCATCAGACCCTGCGCTCCACGAATACAGGACACGTCGGAGACTTTTCTGGGATATTGGCAACAGTTGTGGAAAGCGAGCCGATACAAACATCAATGAGCCGATTACAAACCCAAATCAATTTCTCAGGCCTGCTCTTCAACAGCCAGGTTTGGGACAGGTCAACCAGACGCAGCCGGAGCTCTGGCCCAGACCGTCTCCGGGGTTAATGGTGGTTTATTCAATGCCCAACATTTTTATGTTCCGCCAGCAAACCACCGTGTGGAAGATAAACTTCAGATTTTACAAAAAGCGACGTTAAAAACTCCCCCAGCTTAGACAAGCTGACATTTGCCACGCAGGAGAGAGTCCCCAAGAACTCAGGCATTACAGTCCTTATGTTAAAAAAAGTGACAATGCAGAATGCAACTCCTCTGCACAAACAGGTTTAAAAACAGGACATTTCTTGTCACAACACAGGCATTCAAAGTCAATGCACTCTGACCTGACGCCACGCCTTATTCCATCTGGGGACGGACAGTTCAGGCGTCATCACCACCACCAGCCGACTGGTCTTAGATTGTCGAGAGATTGTTGGACAGACGTGACCAAGGAGTTTGAACACTCAGGGGCAAGGACGGCTTCTCTGGTTTAAAATGACGCGTTCTTCTCTCGGGCTGGTTACGAACCCTAAACCGACAGGGTCATTAACAGCTGAAACGCAGCAGAGGTGTGGTGTTGCGGAGGCTGCACTTTGTACAGTGCTAGAAGGTGTGGGGGAGACCGAGTGCTGGCAGCTCCAGCGTGAGAGAGAGACGGGAGCCTGGAGCCTGGAGCCTGGAGGAGCGATGGGGATGAGGGCTCAGCCGCTGCCCCCGCCTGCTCTTACTTGCCCTGGAAGCTGCTGAGCTCCATGTCGTCCTTGCGGCGGCGCTGCTGGGCAAACAGGGAGCTGAAGGGGTACAGCTTGGCCTTGGCGGGGTACCGCTGCCCGCCGATGTCGACCTCGTAGTCGCCGCGGTTGATGAAGTCGGGCGTGACGACGGCGGGCGGCCGCGGCGAGACGAAGCCCAGGCAGACGTGGCGCTCCAGGGTGTAGCTGTAGGCGCTGCTGCTGGTCACGCCCACCAGCTGCCCGCTGCGGTAGATGGGCTCCCCCCACCACGGCCACAGGTCTAGCTCGGCGTCGTGGTCCTCCAGCACCAGCATGATGAAGCGCCGCGCCACGCCCTCCTGCCGCTGCTTCATCAGGGCCTCGCGGCCCAGGAAATCGGTGCCCTGCGCGGGCACAGGGCCAGAGTGAGCGAGAGTGAGCGCCGGAGTGCGTTACACACGGGCACAGGGCCAGAGTGAGCGAGAGTGAGCGCCGGAGTGCGTTACACACGGGCACAGGGCCAGAGTGAGCGAGAGTGAGCGAGAGTGAGCGAGAGTGAGCGAGAGTGAGCGAGAGTGAGCGAGAGTGAGCACTGGAGTGAGCACTGGAGTGAGCACTGGAGTGAGCACTGGAGTGAGCACTGGAGTGTTGGGATGCTTCCCAACCCGAAGGTGGAAATAGACAGAAACACAGCCCCCAGATTAAACTGAGAGGAGGAGGTGAAAGTACTTCAGCAAGTCCGACGGCTCTGCGCCGAGCGTCTCACCTTGTCGAATTTGACCCTGAACTCGCGGCCACACTCCAGAGGGGTGGTGAAGGTGTCCAGGTCCTGACCCCAGAAGGCAAAGAACTTCTCGATGCGCAGGCTGCGCAGGGCGTAGTACCCCGAGTTCCGGATCCCATACTTCTGCCCTACAGACATCACCTCGTTGTACACGTGCAGCGCATACTAAGAGGGGGGAGGAGGAGGAGGGTGAATTCACACAGTCTGCTAGAAAGGCATCCCTAACTCCAACAGCCTACCCAGAAACACCGGGGAATGCCCCAGTCGAAATAAGGACATCAAACATGAGCATGAGACCACATTAACAATATTCATGCAAGCAAATCTATGAAGCAGCACTGTATGGTGGCACAGCGGTCAGCATTGCTGCCTCACAGCCTTGGGGCCCCGACTTCAATTCCAGACCTGGGGTGCCGTCTGTGTGGAGTTTGCATGTTCTGTTTGTGATCCAGTGGGTTTACTCTGGGTGCTCTTGTTCCTCCCAAAAATACACCGGAAACACGGGTATAGGAAAGACACCAAGTTAAAAATCTCTGTGATCGCTTGTTAATTCTTCTTGAGTGACTGTGCAGGCATAAAGACTCCCCAGCTGTGTTAAGAAATTTAAATGCAGCTCACATTTGCTCTTGATTTGCAAAACTGTAGCAGGGTGACTAGCTTCTGATAAGTTTAAAGGGATGCCAGGACACTGAGACCAATAGCAAAAAAACAAACAAAGATGATTAAGTATGGAGTGTGAATCTTAGACTTTCCCGGGATAGCCCCGTCTTGAGACGTCTGGATGCTACACTAAAAGAAATCCCAAACAGTCTGGGCTTGCTGGTATCTGGCATCGCACCAATGACACTTTTCACTGTCGCTGGCAAGCTCATCCTAGTCTGCCTACGCAACCCGGGAGGGCGACGCACTCACACAGAGGACCAGCTCGCCTTTCTACGCCCTCAGTGCGCTACGTGCAGGGAGACAGAGGGCACAGCTGGCATGAGGAGGAAGAGGGAAGGCAGCCTTACCTCAATGGGGATGTAGAGCATGAATCCGGGCTCCCCCGTGTGCGTCATGCTCATCACGCGGATGCCATTGGCGTAGCCCACACTCATTTCCTGCCAAGACAGCACACTCAGAAACACGCCCCCTAATGGCCAATAACTCACCACCACGCCCAGCCAGCAGAAGAAGAACCTGTGCAGAGAGGACCTAAAGAACACAATGCAAAGCCAGGACAAGCTGAATAACCTGGAAGGAGACGATGAATAGACGTGGGCCCGGGTGATGTAACGTATGTTGTAGCCAATAAAGAGCAGCACTCTTTTACCAAGTTACCCTGCAGCCACAAATTCTTAGTTTAAGGCAGGAGTCTTTCTCCTGGGGTCTGGAGGGGCTGGTGGGGTGGTTTGGTGTCCAGTCTGCAGCAGCCAGGAGGCGGCGGAGGAATTCCACACAGAACCGCCACGCTACACGGCGTCAGGACCGGCGCGCCGCAGGAGGGAGGGAAGCCCACCTTACAGAAGAGCGAGGGGAAGTGGTCAGGAGTCATGGGGACGTAGGACAGCTCCGAGAGAACGTCCATTGCGCGCGGTCCGATCAGGTTCAGAGCTGGAAAGACCGGAGGACAGAGGTCAGGAAGAACCTGCCACAGGACACTGGACAGCCACACCGACTTCTGAGCCGCACCTCGAGGGCACGGAACAAGAGGCGATTATATTAATTAGCAATTAAATCTAATCTAGAACCTTTTAATTTTTCTAAATGCAGGCAATCCAGCTATTCTGACTGTTCCCTTTAAAACTTATGTCAGATGTTTTTACTTGAATTATGACATCTGGTTCTGGTAATCGAAGTGAGCTCAAATTTCTAGTACCGTTTTAGCTTGTGACTTTTGGGAATACACACATCTATTTGTTTTTCCACAGTAAAGGAGTGTAAACACGTAAATGTAAAACTATTTGGAAGGATTGAGTTTATCCCAAGGATGAGCTCTTCAAAATGAGTCCGTGTGAGACTAAAGCAAAACATTTGAAAAGTTAGTGAGGTTTTCTTCCACGTGTGTTGCATCATAGTCTGTGGACATAACACTCGAGGAAAGGAAAGAGTCAGACGTTAAAACACCTGCCAAAGCCCTTAGCAGAACCCATGACGGGAGCCAGGTGCGAGCACACCCCTCCGCAGTGACAGGGCAGGGCAGGGCAGGGCAGGGCTCTCACCTGTGTACTTCCAGGTCACGTCCTCCAGGTGCAGCTGGGGGTCACTGCGCATGTGCTTCCTGATCCAGGCCCAGCAGTGCACCTGCTGGTCAGTGGGGGAGATGATGAAGAAGCTGGGGGAGAGAAGAGCTGGGATGAGCTGCTTTTTTCCAGCACACACACACATCAGCAAGTCGCTTCAGGATCGCCTATCCGGGCACAAGACAGGATACACCTGGACATCACACACGCTCACACCAGGGCCAGTTTCCCCAGAAGCCAATTAGCTCACCAGCATGTCTTTGGACTGTGGCTGGAAACAGAGCAGCCGGAGGAAACCCATGTGAATGCAGGGAGAACACACAAACTCCACACAGACAGCACCCCAGGTGTGGAACTGAACCCAGGGCCCCAGCGCTGTGAGGCAGCAGTGTTAATCACTGCGCCACCGTGCCACAATAAACTGTACATTCTTTTGTCTTGTTAATGCTTACATGCACTGTCTAGAACATGCAAACGGTCAACATAGTCTTCTCCATCGTGAGCTTCTTCTTTCTGGTTTGATGTCAATCGCCCGGGAAGAAGCACACGTCATTTCCCCTCCAGGCCCTCACGCTCTGAGCACCAGTCCACGCAGCCTGTCAGTCTCCCGCTGAACCCCAGGGCCCCGTGCCCACCCTTCACCCCCCACCCTCCGGACCTGTTCTTGCTGAGCCGCACCACGCTGCAGTCGTTCTCGTAGCCACCCCGCTCGTTCAGCATGCCCGTGTGGACGATGTGCCCGACGGGCACGTCCAGGTCATTGGCGCAGAGGTGCTGGAGCAGCTCCAGGGCCTGGTCCCCAGTAGACTGGCAGGGGAGAGAGTCGGAGATTAAGAGAGTGGTTAGCAGGAGATTTTTCCCCCCTCTCAAACAACCACAGATTGAGCCCGGAAACTGGGCTCAATCTAGAGCCTTCTTATTAAATTCCAAAGGATTCCCATTTTCACAGAACAGATGCTCAGTACAAACCAACTGCTTTTATCAATTGTGTTAGTAGTGTGTTACTAGTGACAGCAGTACTGTGCACATAAGTCACGATGGTAATGCACTATCTAAACATGTTTTCATGGTGATTATTTGCTTTCCTCTGCTCTCCGGAAGCCAGGCTGAAAGGCGTGACTCACGCTGAGCTCGAACTTGGTGAAGGAGGACATGTCGATGACGCACACAGCCCCCTTACAGCACTTCACCTCCGCGCCCACGATGTCAAACCAGTCGGGCTTGTAAAAGGTCTTGCTCTGATCCAGGGCCAGGAGGTCTGTGGACAGTGCATAGACAGGAGCACACATCACGCCTTCCAGGAGTAAAAGCATGTCACGTGGCCTAGAGGCACCCATGAGCAGGAGTCTCTCTAATCTAATCTTGCAATCTCACAGTTATTATTCAAATAAATTCTTTACTGTTGCATTTTCCCATGTGAAAGGTAAGGTGGCAAAGTCTGTATCATCTTAAGCCTCAAGAGTCAATGAGCCAAAGTGCTGAAACCGAACATGCTCCTGAGTGCAGAGCGCAGGAGGCTGATGGGTGGGGGGGCGTCTTACCTTTCCCAGATGGGACGAAGTACTTGGCCCTCTCGAACCCGTGCTTCTCCATCCAGCGGGCTCCCTGCGCGTCGAGCCGGTCGTACAGAGGAGAGGTGCGCAGCTGTCGCCCGGTCTGGAAGTCCCAGCGTGGCACCTTCAGTTCATAGATCAGGGCTGCAGGCACACAACGTGTCCCGAGCTGCATCAGGCCTCCCAGCGACACCTGGAGCCCAGACCCCTGACCACTGCCCCTACAGCACACTGGCACTGAACACCACTATCCCTCCTTCACAAGGCAACCAAGTACTGGCAAACTGATGGGTGTTCCAGCAGACACCGTTTATCTGCACTCCATTAACTCCTGGTGGCCCAGGGCATCATGAAATGGCCTTTAAAAACACAGCACAGATTGGAAGTAGGTCCCCTCCTTAGACTTTATTCCAGGCTTTGACGATGAATTCTAACTAAAAAAATTTCTCAATTTAACACGAGAGCTAAACGATATTTGTGTCTTCTTGCCACTTACACAATTCTGTGTTCAGCTGAAACATGATATACATGCTCCCAGTCATGTATATAATGTTCATGTTATTTCACTGGGTCATTGTCTCCAATAATAAATAAATCCAGGTGTGACAGACTATTGATGGCTATATGCTGTATGTAAGCTGCAGTAATTAAGTGACTAATTGCGATGACCGTTTAATAAGTGGCTTTAAAAGAAGCTTTATAGACCTCCGTGCTGCATGTCTGAAACGTAGGTTTCGAGCTACTGTAGCTGGGCTGCTGCCCCCCGTCGCCCCCCCACCCCCCCAGGACCCCACCGGCCCCGCGGGCTGTACTCACGCATCACCTCCATGACGCGGTGCCGCAGGAAGGTGCGACTGCTCTGCAGGTTTCCGAAGCGCTTGATGTCCAGGGGCCACACGTTGTCCGAGGGATACCCGTACGTCATCCACTCCGCCAGGTACCTGCGGGCGACGCCAGAGGGGCGGCACTCAGAACGCGCTGGGGGCGTGTGTGCTGCCCTGCGGAAACCTCTCCAGGACGCGCGGGCGTACTCACTTCCCGGCTCCTCCGGCCAGCGACAGCCCCGACGAGTTCATGCCTCCCAGCACAAAGTACCCGCTCACAGAGGGCGTCTCCCCCATGAGGCAGCGCATGTCCGGGGTGAAGGATTCTGGGCAGTTGACCAGCTGGTGGATTTCACAAGAATCCAGGCTGGGCATGCGGCGCAGGAGGGCGCTCAGCATGGGCTCTGCGGGCACAGCAGGGCAAAGACACGGGTTTGAACGGGGAAAGCAGCACGTACAAGGCCGACACTGGCGAAGAATTCAAGGCTTAAAAGCAGACGTGGATCACAGCTCTTTAGAGTCTTTATAATGGTTCATAAAAGCACTTGAAATGAGAAAAACTAAATTTCAATGACTGTAGTTTTTAAACAGATAACCTTACCTACTGCAAGCACCCCGGAAGAAACATTCTGCCAGGTCACTACGCTAACTGTGTGTTTAAGGCGTTTTAAGCAATGTACATAAACATTTTAAACTGAAAACACAAGGCACTTCTGTACACAAAGGGTTGTGAGAGTATAAAACAAGCCACCAAACCATGTTGACGAAGCCAAGACCCTGGACAAGATTCTTGGACCAACCTACCACTATAAAACGAGGTCAATATACCAAAAACATCAATAACAACCATCTGTATCAACACACGTGGCCTTGTTTCAGGCCTGTGACTCAATGAAGTCATTCAAAAAGCAAGGTCACAGTTAATGCAAATTAATTCAAATAGTTCAAAAAGTGCAGCCTAGTATAATTTAATGACATTTAAATTAACACATTGGCTCTCTGAACCAAGCTCAGTTCTGATGTGTTTGACAGTGCCAACTTTTATTTTTCACACAATCAGCTGGAGTGATTGCTGGGATAACACTGTTCGTTACTCATTGCATATCCTGTCCTGCTAATTAAGAATTCTTCAATGCCCCCCCGGAATTCCCCCTCCTCCTGGTTCTGCACTCGACATGACGAGCCAGCTCCCCCGGTACACACCGAAGTGATCCCAGTCCTCCTGCAGGCCCTGGATCTCCAGCTGGTTCCTGCCCTCGGTGAAGATGGGCTTGGGGTTCTTCTCGAAGCCCCCTGACAACACCCCCCCCTGCCAGGCCCGCACGTAGATCCGCCCATCCAGGTCCATGACCACTGTGGGCACAGAGAGAGGCGGGCGCGTCAGCCAGGGGACAGCGACGTCAACACAGAGGAGTCAAACAAGGACGTCTTCCTTTCCAGCACAGACACTGAAACCTACCGACTTCAGACGAAACACGCAGGAAGCATTAAACGATAACACTCTACGACCTGCAGCAGGGTGGACTTCATGAGAATTTAACACCCGTCAATTCGCTTATTCATGATTCTGTCTGGCCAGCTGGGTTAAGTTCAACTTTAAAGGAGCTTCGCAGCAAATTAGTGAGCAAGTGAGTCTTTCTGACAGTTTTACTGCCATTTCATTATGAGACGGCATGATTATCATGGAGGCAGAGAGGGAAAGTGCAGGCTGATGCTTGTTTTAGCTGATCACTGATCAGGCAAAACAGACAACAAGCTCATTTAAATTAATTTAAAGCCAATGCACTGGTACTTCAATTATCGAGAGGGTTATTATGTTTTTTAACCATACAGACTATATACTGCAGTGCACTATACGACAGTATAGGGGTGGGCTTGGCTAGATGTGAATTTGGCCAATAGAGATGATTCTGTGCACTGAACCCTCACGAATGTCGAGACCCTTCTGTGCTTCATCTCCTGATATTGCACTTCCAGCAGCAGCACTGCCAGGACTCGGACTGCAGCCCGTCACAGGTGGTCCCCCCCACCCTCCTGTCCTGGCCGGGCGCCGGGGGGGGCTGTCTTACCTGGAGTGTGCGGGGGCAGGGGCCGGGGCAGGGGCTTGGTCAGGAGGTAGAAGTGCTCACAGGCGTGCAGGGGCACCGACACGCTCTCCTCGCTGGCCTGGCCCAGCTCGTACGCCCACTGCCAACACAACACAGTCACAAGAGAGGCTGGCACAGGAAACCCCCACAGCTCTCGCCCACCGCCACAACACGCACACACCTTCTGAACGCACGCAAATGAATGACCTGCTTAAATAGCAGCATTTACAAATGGTTTAAGGATTTTAGCCCAGCATGACTCTGAGACCCATTGATTTTTCCCCAAACATTTAACGGTGCCTAAATATTTCTAGAAAATGTTTTTCCTCAGTTAACCTTCCTCAATAAAATGTCAAAAACTCATTTATACAAGCAAATACTACAGTACTTAGTGTTTTACATCATAAAAGTGGCACAAACTACCAGATTAAAGTTTCTTCTGCAGTGGAGAAGCAAGTCTTGTTCCTTGCTTGTGAAACTACTGTAATTTGTGTTGGGGTAATTACTGCAATTTCCTTGCTCGAATACCCCAGCGGTTCGCTCCCGAGCTCGTGGAGAACATGCCGTAGTGCCCACGCATGCTGCCCTGTGATCGCCGGTGCCCACCTGCCCCGCGCAGTTCACGAAGTAATCGCACTCGATGGGCCCGCGGTCGGTCTCCACGCCGTGCACGTGGCCCTTCCGGACCAGCACGTGGTTCACACTGGTGCGCTCGTGGATCTGCACGCCTGCAAGACAGCGCAGGGAGGGGCAGGAGAGAGGTCAGAGTGCAGCATCACAGGGGGGTCCAGTCTGCACAGAAGCACACAGGTGCTCCCGTGGGTTTTTTTTTACTCTACACTGTGGCTCTGGTGGCGTCACTAGGGAAATAAGCCTATGCAAAGAGAAAAGATTACCCCAGAAATCAAAAACAAATGATCAAATTTAAACACTAAGGAACTCCCATGTGTCGGTGGCACAGTGGTGCAGTGGTTAATATTGCTGCCTCGCAGTGCTGGGGTCCTGGCTTCAACTCCAGACCTGGGGTGCTGTCTATATGGAGTTTGTATGTTCTCCCCACATTTGTGTGGGTTTACTCCAGGTAATACAGTTTCCTCCCACAGTCCGAAGACATTTTGGAAGGTTAAGTGCCTTCTGGGACAACTGACCCTGGTGCGAGTGACCTGTGACCCCGAATTGGACAAAGCAGTTTGGAAAACAGATGGATGGAACTCCCATTTACTTAACAGTTCAGGTGAAGAGTCCCTTCCCATTCAAACTCACCGTGCTGGGCAGAAGCCACTGCCAGGGCGTGGTTCACATCAGGCGGCGAGACTACAGCGTCCCCGGGCACATGGACAGCCCCCACCAGGTCATGAATATTTACCAAGGGGTGGAGCGCCGACACCTGTTTGGGGGTGATGACATCACACTGGATCCCTATCACCCTGACAACAGGAAGAGGACACAGGTCTACAGATCCACTGAGACACAGAGCAGCAGCTTTCCTCTGACCTACACGGGTGTACAGAGTATCGCCCCCCCCCCGGATCTCTTCCACACTTTGCTGGGTTGCAACTTTAAATTGCAACTCATTTGAACTGGATTTTTTTTGCAAAATTAGCAAAATATATTTAACATTTTGATGGGGCATAATCATTTTTATTGTAAAATAGTTTAAGGCAAAATAGAAACTGAAATATCCAGCTTGGAAAAGTATTCACCGCCCTGAGACCTTGACCATTCGATTTTGAGTTGCTCCCCCTTTTGCAGTAATTACAGCCTCCAGTCCTCTGCAGTACATTGTAACCAGCTTTTCACATCTTGCAGGTTTGATTTTTCACCCACTCTTCCAGAGGAAATTCGCTCCAGCTGCTGCAGGTTACTGCGGGAGCACTGGTGTACAGACGTCTTCAGTTCCTGCCACAGATTTTCTATGGGATTGAAGTCTAGACCTTGACTGGGTCACTCAAAGACTCCCACCTACTTCTCTTCAAGCCAGTAAGGGGTTGCTTTGTGTTTGTCCTGCTGAAACACGAATCTCCTGATGAGCAACCCACGCCATTAGTCTGCAAACACCATGCTTTAATGTGCAGATGGTGATTTGTGAGTGAGGAGCAGTTCTCTTCTTTCTCCAGGCCAACTAACTCAATTTTTCATCTCATTTTTTGCCACATCAATGCCGGAAAAAAGCCGACGGGCACGCCAGGAGTACTCACTTGAGGCGGGAGGCCAGGCGTTTCAGCGAGATGAGGCGGTCCTGATTCTGGGCCAGGCAGAGAGATCCTGTCCTCACATACCCTGGAGAGGACAAAGGGACGTCATTCCTCCAGCCCAGCAGAGCTGCAAGCCTCAAGTGGCACAGAGGAACTCCGCCAGTCACTGGGTTAGGTTATTCCACAAACACCAAGTGAGAAAACTCGGGCTACATGAAATAATGCATGGCTCTTACTCAAACAGTCCAGACCACTGGTCTTCAATGCCAAATTAGGGCTTTAAAGCTAAAAGTACTTAAAATCCATGTTGTAACGAAAGGTCTCAAGAAGGTTAAAATCAATTCATTTTTTCTGCTTCTCAAAGAGGATATTTCCGAGAAGCCATATGGATCTGGACACCTCCCCCCTACCCAATTATAAGCTGATGATGGGTTATGGACTACTGTGCTCAAAACGAGCACTGTCACATTAAGAACTCCTGCTGACGGACAGAGTCGTGTCTGTGCCGAGACCGGACTCGGCAGCACCTACCAGTCTTCACCCCAGTCTCCGCCTCCAGCTGCTGGTAGAGCCTGTTGGAATAGTCTGCCATCCTGCTCTCGACGAACATGTGCTTGACTGTGCTGACGATGCCCGCACACAGCCGAGTGGTGCCCGCGCCCAGCCTGGCACGCATAAGACGGATAAGATCATGTTATTGGCCATATACAATTTTCTTGTATTAGGAATCTGTCTTTTCACAGACCCCAGCTTGCTCTCCATGAGACACACAGACAGGGAGAGAAGCTGGGGGTCAGAGCGCAGGCTCAGCCATTTATACGGCGCCCCTGGAGCAGTTGGGGTTAAGGGCCTTGCTCAGGGGCCCAACAGAGTAGGATTCCTCTACCGGTTGCGGGATCCGAACCGGCAACCTTCCAGCCACAGGCACAGATCCTGAACCACAGAGCCACCGCTCCACCAGAGGAGGATACACAGACAAGAGGTTACTCGTACCAGCCTGAACCCCACTGTGGAGCTGAGGGTTAGAGGTCTGCTCTGCCTGTGTAGTGCACACACAAGAGTAAAGTCCTCGGCCCTTTTCCTGGTGCATTTGTAGTGCATCTGTAGTCTTCAAAACTCAAGGTGCTCACTTTTGTTGCAATGTGAGCTCTGGATTCTGCAACCGCACAATTTACAGTGAACAACAAGCCCTTTACCATAGCAAGAGAGAGGCAGACTTCCACTGCAGAGCAGAGAGATCCAATTCAGATTTTAAAGATGCAAATTCCTCCTTATCTGCAGATAACGGGTGTTGGATACATTAACTAATTTTTCATGCTTGGAAATAGGATATTTAAATAGGTTTGCTTTTCATCTGTGAAACTTCTACATCTCCACGTGGTCCCATTCACATGGACAGGAGGAAATTTTTGATAAAGGCTGTTTCACTTGTGTCTCTGTAAACATGCAATGACACATTATGGAATTATGGAATAAGATTACAGGTATTCGGGGAGAACACAGAGACCTCAGAAGTATTTACACCTACACAAATAAATCCTGTGAATTTAGCATTTTCATCCCAAAGCACAGGACAGAGCCCACTTCATCCACTGTGTCTCCCATCAGGAGTGTTACCTCACTAACTGAATTAAAGGAGAAACAGACTGTGTAATCCCAAACCTGATTTTCAAGCTGAAGTCCAGTTACTGTCCTTACTCTCACCAACAGTGCCAGGGAATCTTTAATGGCCAAGTAGCAGCAATGTACTGTGCCTCCAAACACACATCGCCTCTCCCCCATCTCCATACTGGGGCACCGGTCTGGAAACTCGGGGTTCACAGGATGGAACACCACCTACAGATCCCATTACGGCACTAGCCCGGCCCGTCCTGGCCCAGATGATCTGGCTGCAGAGGGGCACCTGCGGTTCGGTCGAGGTCTCCCCGCAAGCAGGTCAAAGGTGGCGGCGGAGCTTACCTGCCCTGCTCCAGCAGCACCACGTCCTTCCAGCCAAGCTTGGCCAGGTGATAGGCCACCGACATGCCCACGATGCCCCCTCCGCAAATGACCACGCGGGCCTGGGAGGGCAGGGGGGCGGGGTGCGACTCCCCCGCGGAGGCCAGGCTCCTAGGAGACCCCCATCGGGGCCGCACGCCGAGCAGCAGCCGGGGGAACAGGGCGGAGGACAGCAGGGCCCCCGAGCTGCGCGCACCGCCGCGCATGGCGCCGCCACCTGCAGGGGCAGACACACGCAGTCAGCCTCCGCGCAGCAGGCACGGGAACACGAAACCTGCACCTCCGAGATCCGCTCTCGGAGATCAGGCCTTCTGTGCCTTTGCAGGTGGTTAGGCTCTTGCAAAACAAACTGCGTGCCGTGCGGTCCTTCACGGCTCACCAGCCTGTAATTAAATCCCCAGCACCGACCTCCGCTTGGAGGCAGAAGGAAAAACAAAACTGCACGACAGGGTCGCGTTCCCCTTTGCGAGTGAAGCCTCCCGAGAGCTGAGTAGTATCCCCAGACCTACTACAATGACAAGCGGGGCAGCAGGGGGGCGGGCCGCCCGGCTGTCGGGGCTACCGCGGGCGGCGACCCTGTGCTACACGGGCGGCACGTAGCGCAGGCAGCCCGGCCGGAGCCCGCCCCGCCCGGCTCACACACTTCCCTGGCCATAGGCGTCTTCTGGGCAGCTGGAGGCATCACTTACCAGCTTAGAGAGCCGAGGTGCGCCGCTATCGGAGCCAGGGTGAATCCCCTCTTTGTCCCCCGACGAAACTCCAGAGAACCCCCCCGCTCGCTGATCCGTTCAACCCGAGCTCCGTGCCTTGTACCGGCGCTCAACTCGCACCTGTTGGCAATCTCCGAGGCAGCCCCAGCCGCCGGCCTTTCCTGCTCTCTTCTTTCCCAGACAGCTTCCGCGCTGCTTCCTGCCTGTCCCGCACGTCCTTACGAAAGCACTGCGACCTGCCGCGTCCCCCAGGGCAGCCAGGCGGCACTCGAAATAACCCGTCTTCCCTCTACGTCGGGCCTAAATCCGGGAGTTAAATCCCCGGACCCCGCTTCTAATCCCGGAGCTGAAGAGCATTTGCAGGATCAACGCGGTCAAACGAAGCTCTACTGCGGAGTGACCTGGGGGGAGGACCCGTGCGCTGCGCGTCACGCCTCTGCGTGGACTACAACTCTGCGCCGTGACGTCACGACGAGCGTGGCCAATGAGAGGGCAGAACGGTGCCACACCCTCCTCTACGCCCCAGGTCCTCCACTCACGTCGAGGTCTGGTCTGCTACCGCCGTCGACGCATGATATTGTTTTCAAAACATCACCCAGGCAGCAGTAACTTTTGTTATCGAGGTGAAAGGGTATACTATACCGTTCCTCTTGCCTGACCAGAGGCGCGCAATAACATTTTCCGGCTATTTAGGTCTAAATTAATTTCCCTTTTAAATAATGTTCACCATTCGGGCAGCGTGAGTACATGACCGGAGACAGTAATTTGTTAAAAGTTTTAATTTGTGAAGTGCACTGAGCGCTGCCCGTTTCTGTAAAATGAATAAATAAAATAAAACATCTCACCAGCTCGAAACTTTGGAGGTTTTGCGGGGGGGGGGGGTCGGGTGTATCTGAAGAACGCCGTGGTGTGTCGTTGAGGTTTCTGCAGCACTCCTTTGCTGTATGTTGTTGCTTTGCTCTTGGTGTCCCTTCCTAGGCGATGTGTCCTTGGTGGCGCTGTGCTGTAGAAGGTCATCTGATCGCAGCAGGCGCTAGTGCGTACTGACCGTCCTCCCTCTCCAAATAAAGGTCTTTAATCTCAAAAACAACGAAAAAGTTGTCGACCACTAAAGGCGGAGGTCTTTGTTTTTGAATAAAGTCCAAAGGCAAGGGGTGGTTTTATCAATTACACTGGCCTTGGGGTTTTTTTTTTTCATTCTTTGGTGTAGAAAAGCCCGTCATTAAAGAACTGTCCCGACCCGAACTCACTTCAAATGGTCTCCAAAACAAATTCGGGCAAAGCTTAATTTAAACACGTGTGCGTGTGTGTGGTGATTAAACTATAGATAATTCTCCTTGTTATTGGCGGACTCTTCAGATACCGCGCGATTTGGACTGACGCCCTTAAAAGTCCAGAGCTTCGCGGCAACCTTCCAGCCCCAGGCGCAGATCCTTTGCCACAGAGCCACCGCACCACCAGCATGACGAGCACTCAAACCAGGGCCAACTTTCCCAGAAGCCAAATAATGTACCAGTATGTCTTTGGACTCTGGGAGGAAACTCCTGGGAACAGAGAGACCATACCAACTCCACACAGATCAAACCCCACTGCGCCTCAAGTTCATAAATATCACCGTGACTCAGAATCCTAGAGGCTGTTCTAGAAGGGCCGCTTATTCTCCAGCATGATTTCAGGTTGCGAATAGGGGAACAAACTATTGAAGAAGGAAAAACTTATGGATTTTCCTTCCACTTGTTCCAGTTCAGGGTTGCAGGAGAGCTGCAGCCTATATGGAAATGCAATGGGCACAACATGAAGCCTCATCCCGTGGTTTTCCAGAGGAACCTGTTGGTTTGGCTCCAACAGCACGACTTGACAGCGTGTTGCAGACACCTCACTGTCATCTCCTCCCCATTCATATGTTCTGCAATAACAATAGCTTGAAAACCATTGAACGGACATGCTCATTTTGCAGTTGTGAAAGTTGTGCTCCCGCCCACACACACTTATAACAGTCCAAAGTCACATGAGCTTCATGTTAAAACTAAACAGGTGTTCAACACTGATCAGCTGTACAAAGTGCCCGATTTGCAAAGACCCATGCAAGCATGTCACAGTGTGTGATCAGCTCAATTACAAATTGGTGTTTGTGGATTTCTAGAACATTAAAGCCTGTTAAGTCAGCCAGCTGTAGATGCTGGAGTGTCCAAGAGTTTTCCCCCAAAGCACAGTTCCTGCCACAGTCCACTGGATTCCACTCAACCATCTGGTCAGAGAGAATCACGTTACATCTCGGAGGCATGTTGTGCCATTGGTCAAAATGAACAAAGCCACCCAGAGCCAAGATGTAAAAACCTGCAGACCATTTTATTAATAAATTGTCCCATTTCATCTGTACAGAACCAAATAAAGAAATAAAAACATTTTAAAAATGCACATGATGTTATTAGTCTGTCACATCTCAATATTACATGGCATAATCAGAAAAAACAATGAACAGCACATCCATGACTATACACAGAAAAATAATTACAAAACTGCTTTATTTTAATTTTAGCAAATTTCACTTCAAACGGACAATAGACTAACTACTGATCTGTTAAATGACAGATGGTATTCAACGCCGCCTGTACAGGAGGGGAAAGGAAGGCTGTGTGAAGCAGTGCTGCTTGTCTCTTTGGACAAGAAGTTCCTGGGTTCCAAGTCATTTCCTTTAACACTTCCTACCCACAATTCCCACTCTGCTGCCCCTCAGTCCCTTCCAGCCCCACCGCCCCCACCACCGAAACAGCTGGACCCTACTAGAAAACTGGAGGAATTCTGGGGCAGGATTGTTTCTCAGTGTCTGGTCACAGATCTTGGGCAGCAGATGGAAAAGACCAGAATCTTGGGTGATTTCCGGTCCAGAGAGGAAGAAGTACAGAGGTCAGGGAGAGGGAAGGACAAGAGTGTGCTGGCTAGTCAGCTGAGAAAAAAATCTCAATCCCACTGAAAAAAATTGAAAGCAAATCTCAAAAGGCCCCAAAGTTTGCTACTTTAATACACTTGTAACAAGAGAAATGACCAAAAGTCAAAAGGGTTAGTCTTTAAACACAACTCCCTTAAGAAACAGTGTACAAAGTCATTACCAAACCTTCCTCCACCACCTTCAAAGTCAACGTGACCTTCACATTCGTTTGTGTTCCAGCCTGACCCCCCGTGAGCCAGCAGCTAGAAACCTCCAGCCAAGTGTACACCTTTCCCCTCAGTGCAAACCAGGCTCTGGCAACTCCTCTAGGTTGAGCTCAGATGTGAAGAGGTCCCCGAAGTTGTCCACTGCAAAGGTAACGCATCCACTACAGAGCAACTGGACACCAGTGAAAGGCCGATACCATACAACTGCAAGATCAGCTCAATGAGGGCTCACAGTCTAATGGTAGTAAAGAAGAAATATTATAGGTCAACAATTGTTTTATTCTTCAGCTCTCAAAGTGACCCACTGAGGAGAAGTAAAACAAAACCCCCTTCCTTCTCCAGACAGTTCAGTTTACAGGACCATACAGAGACATTACTACAGGAGCTCTGCACCTGCTGCAGCAGTCCTGTATCCTGTGGAAAACCACCCAGACCCCATGGTTTTTATATGGGCGAGCAGTCAGCCACAGCAAACACTTTAGAAGTTATGAAAAACTGCACGGTTTGGAATGCAGAGCATTCACTTTTACTTGGCAAATATTGGCTGTTGAGTGAAATTAGTAACATACTCCTTCTGTAGGAGCAGCCAGGAGTTTCAGTCCCCAGCAGGCCTGTGCCATAAGTGTACCATGGTGGACCAGGTTTAAACTTGCAGCCTAGTTTAAAAAAAGAGTGGGGAAACAGTTGTTCTAATGGGTCCATTTTTAGGTTATCAGAATGAAAACATTAACAGTCTTGCCATGTGCAGGTACTTCAATGTCTAACCATTCCCAGACAACTGGACAATTGAGACAGGAATCCTCCAGAAGACTGGGACACAGGCCAAACAGATCATAACGCCAACAGTTACAGTTCTTCTGCTCCTATTAGCTCCTCCCCAGGAACACTTACACTTTACATGAGGAGACTGTTATGCTGAGTTAACAAGGATAAGATTAAAAAAAAAAGTCAACACTGATGTGCCATCCAAATCAAAGCTGCAAGGAATTTAGAACTCCGAGGAGCTTAACATGTAAAAGGAATTCTTGTTTAAAAACGTGGAGCGCTGCCTAAGTACCAACTAAGCGTTACAGCATACTTTCAGCACTCTTGGGTTTCAATGGCCATATTCAGACCTCATTTCCCAACTTCATCAATGAGGGAGAGAGGAACAGTACATGCAGGAATCAAGCCTCCTCTTCCCAATACTGATAACTAGAAGGGGGAGAGAACCCGAGACCGATTACCATGGAAACTTAAGCAGCATAATAGTAACCATGGAGACCGTCTCTCTCTCATGCGAGTCAACACTACAAAGACTGTTCTCCACTAATCCAGTCACAAAGGAAGGGGCCTGCAGGAGAGGAGTACCAACCCAGGAACAAAAATACTGACCCTAAGACAGTGACAAGCGCACACCGAGAAAAAGTAGGTTTGGGCTCTGGCAACGCCTGGCTTTATCCCCTAACCAGCACACCCCTGGGACATCAGGCACCCTCCCTGGGTTATTTCTAAAAAAAACAGTCACCTCTCCTGCCCGGCCACCTCGCACCCGTCTCCGAACCGGAGGGGCAGAGCTTGGCGCCGCAGAGAGAAAGAAAAGGCAACTAGAGAACAAGCAAAAAAGAAAACCAAATCAATAGCAAAACAATAAATAAGGCTATGACCGAACAAAATATTAAAAATGTGCAATGATTCCATTAGCATCCACAAAATGCTTGGATTTTAAATGTACACTTTCCCCACACAGCTGCTTCTTGTTCATTTTTCTTGAGATACTGGGCATCTTTCCTAAAAAGGTATTTCTGCAGTTGAAATAAAGTTAGCCACGTATCCTTGTGAAATGGGGTAGGGGTAAAAAAAAAAAGTTTTGAGAGGGTGGGGTGCTTTCTATTGCGTGCAGGAACTACCCCCACATGAAGACTGGAAGATTGCATCTCCACAAGAGGTGGCAATACATTGCAGGGATATAAAACCGCTGTTGACAGCGATATTACTTCCAAGCTTTAGCTCCTCTGCAAGCTCTGTGATAATTCTGCTTGTGCAGCAGCCCCTGGGATGTCCCTGATCAGGCAGGGAATCCGTCACCCAGCCCGCCACAGGAAATGCATAACTGATACCGCAGTAATGCCAAATCCCTCAGCACACCAAGGGTGCAACCCTTCTGCACATTCTTCCAGATAAAGAAAGAAAATGAAGCACATACAGAAAAGTTTTCAAACCAGTTGGGTCACCTTCCACTGTGCAAAAAAAAAGTCCAGCTCTCCACTACAAAGTCAAGTCTGGCACAAGTGTCAGGGTGATCACACTGGAAACGCCAGCCTTCGCTTGAAAACCAGAGTAGCTCCACTCTCGCGCTGCTTTGGAGTCAAAAAGTTCCTTTTGGGAACAACGTTGACCTTTTTTACCCGGGGCCACAAAGGTGCACCAGTAGAGCCCTTTCGTCTTTCCCCAGACAGGAGGAAGTTCCCTCAGAAGTTAAGGGGGCAACCAACCATTCCAACCCCCCCCCCACTCCTGAATAAGAGCTCTTACCCACTTTGTGGCTACCAAGAAACGAGAAAGAGGCAACCAAACAGGACTGGGCTATCAGATGTGTTTTGTTTTTATTAGAACAGCCGGTCTGCAGGACCTTTGGCCAACCCTGGTTTCCAAAACAGAAATCCACCCGCAGACCACCACAGGCTCAGATGAGCGCAGTCGCACTCCCAACAACAACGAAAACACAACAGTCCCTGGCAAGCAACTGGGAGAGGAGCCGGGGGGCGGGGGGGGACACAATATCAGTGACAGATTAAATCAAATCTAGACTTCTTTTTAAAGTCATACCCTTAAGCCAGATAGCAGAAAAGCTATGCCTTTTCTTCCCAATGAAGTCAACAAAAAAAGTCTCAACCTTCCCAAAAAATCTGAAGCCCTTGTTTTGGCCCAGGGCGTCACACCACTGAGAAGGGGGGGGTGATTGTGCACAATAGTTGCACCAAAGCTGCTGTGTGAGAGTCCCCTGGCCCCTGCCCCCCCCCCTCCAAAAAATGAAGAAAATTTGGCATGGGAAGACAAAAAAAAATACAAATCAAAACAGTCTACATGCAAACTGATGCTTAAAAAAAGTCTCATCTGTCATGAACTGAACATGAACTGCTTGAGTCTGTGGAGACCGGAGGGCAGGAGCGACTCAGATATATGCAATACAGGAGGAAGATGGGGCTACAGGTCACTACAGAAGCCTCCTAAGAGGCCAGACAGGAAGCAGCCTGCCCCTGGGGTAAGGTGGGGGGGGGGGGGGGGGGGGGGGTGTGGTGGCCCGGCTTCGCTGTCAGAGAAGGGGGGACGGGAACTGGAGGCCCCAGCCTGGCCATCAGAGGGCGCTGCTGGGCTTTAGCTTGCATGGTGGTCTTCCAGGCTGGGACGGGCAGAGGTGAGGGAGGGTGGGATGGAGAAGAGAACGGCCACTGGGAGCCCCCCCGACTCCCTCTACCTGTCCTTGAGTTCCCGCGTCACGCGCTTGGTGATGCGGCCACACAGCAAGCCCACCAGGAAGAGAACGCACACCCCCAGCGCGATCATGAACAGGATGTAGTTCTTGGAGGGCGAGATCATCACCTGCATGGCCAAGTCTGAGAAGCCCTCTGCTGGAGCCACCTAGGAAACACATCCCAAGGAACAGATGACGCCACCAAGCAAACTTGACAAGCAGCTTCTCAAATTTCTGCACCGACAAATCCAGTTGATCAAAATGATCGGACAGTGCCCATATTTTTTATAGCATTTGCTGTCTGCGTTCACGAAGACAATTAATACAGTGGTTCATGGGGTGTTTTATTTTAACTTTGCAAACAGCACTCATCTGTATCAACTCCTGTCATTGCCAAGAACACTCCCTGCAACCTGAAGTTCCCAAACTCCCGCCTCCGACAGCAATGGAAGCTGTTCGATGAGGAATAATGGGAAATGACCCCTGCCTGCCCAGGACTGCAGGTGCCAGGAACAACAGGAAAAATAAAGGACGGCAGCAGTAAAAAGGAGAGCAGGTCAGGAGGAGGGCGAAACCGTTTGTAAAGCGGCGGTCCACGCTCGAGACTTGCAGCACCCACCTTAGCAGCGTAACTCCACATCTCGATCCGGTCCTGCAGTCTCTTCTTGCACTCCGGCTGCAGGCGCACCCGCTTGTCATTCAGGGCTTCCATCAGACACGACATCTCTGAGAGACACCGAGAGACGGGCTGAGGCGAGCATCCTGCTGTAGGTCCCCTGCACAGCCCGAGCTGTACCTTTCCAACACTCTCATTTCAACGTTTCCCCTTCACAGCACCCAAATACCACTGCAGGTCAGGCAGACCTTGCTTCCCAATTATGGGCTTTATAGGAGTTTTTGGAGAAACTCGGCATCCATCATTTGCCTGCACGATGTGTAACCATACCTCAGCCAAGCCAATTCAACTATCCCTTAGGTCAGGATTAGGTAACGCTGTGCTTCAAAGCTGTGGGCTTTCTGGAACCAATTTGGTAAAGAAGCCACGTTACCTATTTTTTTATGCCTAAGTGTATAAATCGTAAACCGAGCCCTGGCGTGACGTGCTGAACCCGACGCCAGAGGGCAGGAGCGGCAGCGGCACTCACGGCGGCCTCGGCCAGGGGGGATGGCAGCGCAGTGATGCTTGATGTCCAGGGCGCAGGCCGTGTGCAGGACGGGGTCCACGAAGATGTCCGCCTTGCTCTCCTTCAACATGTTCAAGACCTCCTGCAGAGAGGGGGCAGCCGTCAGAGGGGTGATCTTTCACTGGTGTGGCAACAATCAATCTTTGCCAACAGGACAATGCCTTCTGCCTGCAAACTTTAGTCTAGGTACTGGAGAAGGGCAGAAGAGCACTGGTCCCCCACCTCTGTCCCTCGTCCAACCACCGCACACTGGGCTTCGGTACCAAGCCGGTGAATGGCAATGCTCAGGCAACCTGCAGCATGCACTTCGATGTCAAGTGTAGCGAAGGGGGGGCTGTTATCAAGGACACAACGGGGCAACAGAATGACGCAGAACAGTCACAAGTACATTGAAAAGCGGGATGGGGGACCAGCAGTGTCTCACCTTCTTGCAGGGCTCATACTTGATCTTGAGCAGGTTGATCTTGAGACACTCCTCCACCTGGCCAGTCTGCTCCTGAGCTGCTGCCTCCTCCGAGCACAGCCGGGAGATCTGAGGACACAGAAACCAGAACCGTCGTCACCCTCCCCTGAGCCAGCCCCCTTCTCTCACCTGTATTAACTGCAGCAGTACATGCGAGCAAAAAACTATACTAAAAACTACTTCCCAAGCCTGGGTAAAATCAGGGATTGATTTAGTGTCATTAATTTGATGAGAATCCTCATTGAAACAGATACTCAGGCGAACTGTAAGTAACAGAGCCTCCTCATGTTTGTAACCTTAATGATCTCAAATGCTCAGAGAACTCCGGATATTCACTTCACAGAAATGCTTCTGTTGTGTTGGCATTCTTCCAACATGTAACCTAGTCCATACTTCGATCAAACCATCCAAAACCCATTTATGTATTAAGAGTCACCTAAGGACAGGGACCCCAACTGTATCTGATTAGATATAGGGAGCCGCAGCAGCTTGTGTTATGACCTTAGATGACCTTTCCTAATATAAATGAAACGGTCACTCTCCTGAGAGAAGCTAGCAGGGCTCCGACACCAGACTTTTCTGTGCAAACACACAGGGGCCATCTTCATAAGGTCTGTGTAGCAGCTACAGGTGAGCTTGTATACCTTCAGGCAACGTGGACAAGACGCTACTTCCCTGCTGCAGCTCTAGGTTAAACTGCTGCCCGACCACAGTCGTCATGGCGAGACGGACCTGGCGGTCAGCGGGCGGTCCAGAGCGCCCAGCCTCACCTCGTCAGTGCAGTGCACCTGCAGCTGGGGGTCCAGCCTGTAGTCCAGCGCCGACTCCTGCAGGATGACCCTGATCTGGTCCTCGCAGTCCGGGGAGAGGCGCTGCCGGGGGCAAAAGACACATCCAGCCGTCACAAAGGGCACAGCCGGCCCTCAAGAGCACAAAGCCCTGCAGACACTGCTTCCCTTGGGAAGTATGGCAAACGCTGTACACTGGAGGGTGAGGGGACAGCAGCAGATCAAAAAGACAAATCTGCAAACCCGGCAATCTGAAACCATTTCGCCATTGTTCACGTCAGAGGCCCACACACAGCCCTCGGTGCGTTTTAAGCTGCAGCCCAGCTCTGGACGCAGAGCTGGAGGATGAGCCGGACGCGGGAGGATGGCTCCTAACGGGGACTCTCTATGAGTGGGAAGAGAAGCGATGCTGGCCAGCTGGGCCAGGCCCCTCACCTGGTCAGCGTACTTGAGCTTGAGACAGGAGATGACCTGGCCCTCCAGCTCGCTGTCATCGTGGGCTTTGGTCAGGATGCTCTGGCAGAACTTGGGGATGTCGGCCTTGCAGGCCTTCCGCAGCACAGGATTCAGGCGGTAATCTGGGGGAAGCGAGAGACACGGGCGGCTGAAGCGTCTCGCTGTAAAACGAGCGGCTCCTAACGGCGGGGGGGGGGGAGCGTGGCAGCGGCTGCCCGCGGAGGGGCGGTACCCGTGTTCTGGGTGATCTGCCGCTTGGTGATCATCTGCTTGCACTTGGGGTCCATCAGCTCGCTGTTCTTGTTCTGCTTCAGGCACTGCAGCACGTTCTTCGTGTCGGCCTCAGTGCAGAAGCGCTGGACGGCGAAAGAGAAACCCACCAGCACAGTGAGAGGGAGCCCCCTGGAACCTCTTGTAGAACGAGAGGACGAAGTGATGAAAGGACACCACGGCACGTGAAGAGTTGAGCCTGGCTCACCTTGATCATCTGCTTGCACACCCGCATGAGAGTGTAGTCAAGCTCAGGGTCCATCATCTCCACCTCCTGCAACCTGAACACCTTCTGGTGGCAGCGAGACGTCAGCTGCTTCTTGTTCTCTTTCAGGCACTCGATCACCTGGGGGACGGAAGAGCCAGAGAACAGTCTTTCCAGCGTTCTACCAACCAGGCCGCGTGCCTGCTCTCCCTTGACCAAGCAGCGCTTTGCCACTGCCTCTAAATAACTGGCATGTGCAGAGCTACACAACGTGGGTCACCTGCATCCGTGCCAAACCATAGCTGGATATTGACTAGAGTTCCCTTCATTTAATTGAACCCCTTCTGAAGAAAATCCTACACGTTGTAAAGGATAAGTTTAAACATACAAGGGAATGGAAGCTACAAAAGCACAGATCACCAATAAAAGCAGGGTACATTGAGACTACGAAACTTGTCATTTGAGAATTATCAGACTATCTTAATTCCAGTCCACACTGCATCAGAAACCATCATGAAGGAAATGTTATGCAAGTCAGTCTTGTCCTACCTGGGCATTGCCAAAGGCCACATTTTGGCAGTACTTCCCAATGTCCTGCTTGCAGGATTCATACAATTCAGGCTCCAGGCGAATATCTTCCGTCTGCAGAGAACAAGCAAATTCTTTAAAAATACTAAATCAACCAACTGAGACTAAAACCAAACCATCTACTGGTCCTTTGGAAACCATTGCAAAGCTGGGCTGCTGACCAATGACAAAACATTTTGTCAGCATGCAGAAATCCGTAGCTCTCAGAAGCAGACATTCATCACGAAAAAGGAGGGCAGGTTTCTAATCAAGTTAGATGACTGGTAAAACATTGACAGTGGAAAAAAAATGCATACAATATGTGCGAACCAAATATCTACTCATAAGCCTGTGACTTTGTGGGAAACTGAATTGCCCAGAACCGTTAATTAGACGCTGCAGGTCACTGCCATGTCATCTCAGAAGAGCGTGCAGACACTAATGGACCACCAACAAACCATTAATAACCAATAACATGTTTAATTTAAGGGTGGCCTAATTTTGTACGAGGTGCATAGAATTTAAGGGCTTGACTTAAATGAGCGATGCACGATAATTTCCGTCAGTCTATGTACTAGGAAACACGCAGAACTCTCTGGGATATTGCTCAAGGATGGCCTTTTCCCTTCTCTCCCATTAGAAAAGCCGGAATTGCTGCGGCGTGCCTGGCTATGCTCCACCAGCCCAAGCCCCCCCCCAGCACCTCACCATCTCCAGCTCCTCCACGCGCAGCTGCTTGCGGCACTTGAGGGAGACGCGCTGCTCCTTGACGTCCTGCAGGGTGTCGTTCCGCACGGTGGTGCTCAGGCAGATCACCACGTCCACTCTGCACGGAGAGAGAGCGTGCACACCCGCGTCAGACACGCCACCCACACCCCATCACACCGCATCAGACCCAGCTCCACTCCTGGGGAGTCACTGCCACTGCAGGGCTGGCAATCACAAAGTAACCAGTGATAATCTTACAACATTCGCTGCTTGGGCGTGCATTTAAAGCACTCCTGGGGTCCGGAAACCGACTTTGAATAACATCTGGCATTATAACATCATGTCACGTTAATCCATTTAGTTTTGTCCTCCCCTATAACCGCTGTGCCGAACTGGACTAACCCTGGGAAACGCGGAATAAGACATCACACACAAGTGAACTGCTTTCCCATTAAGAGGAAAAAAAGGTCTACAGCAACTCACCCTTCACCGACCACAGCTATGATGCATGACTAGAGCGGTAAACATGCCACACCTACAGCAGGCTAGACAAGCCCAGCAGCCCACTTACTTCTTTTTTATGTTGGGACACAGTTTGAGTACATCTTCCTTACACGCCATCTTGAACTTGTAGGAGAAACGGAAATCCTTCATCTGAATCTGCACAGGGAAGAGAAACAGAAGGGCAGTAGGGTCAACAGCGCAGCACTATTGTGTGGCGAGACTACAACCGCAGGAACAAAGGAGGTCCAACGAACATGACTATACAACCTGGAGACCCTCATCTGGATATAGCCGATAGCTGATAATCACTATATCCTTTGTTTTCAAAGGACAGAGCTTTATTTCCCAACAACCACCTCAAATTGCAGCACAGTACGATCACTTTAGACCAATAAGCCCATTTCAAAGAAGGGCTCACAATGTGAATTCTGCATAAGCGTACACCAGCGGGTTACGACAACCAAATGAAGTCACTAAAGTCATGTGAAAACTCCCGATCCTTACAATACAGGTAGCTTATCAACGCATGTCTTACAATACTACTGCGAGACACCTGCTTCCTCAAGACACTGCACATACACAAAGGGAAACTGACAAATCTATCTGCTTCCACTCATGTTTCTGATGAGACTTGGACAGATGCATGCTGGCGTTACCAGACCCGTATACGCCGGCTCACGTCACCCCACAGACCCGCTCAGCCTTACCAGCTGGAAGTGGGTGACTCCCACAATGCACTTCTCATTCATCTCCTTCTGGTGCTTGTTCTGCACCAGGCACTCCATCAGGTCGCCTGTGTCGATCTGATTATCAGCCACCTCCTGGGAGACACAAGCAGAAGAATGGGACAGTCTTTGCAGAGTCAGCAGACAGTGCCCAGGCGCCCAAGTGGCAACTGGGTGGAGGTTGTTGTAATGGGAGGAGGGGCACACTCACATGGCAGTAGGTCTGGATGACCGGTTCACAGGCTCTGATCAGCAGGGCCTCGATCTGGATGTCCTGTTGGCAGCAAGAGGTGTCACTACCAGAACGCAGCAAGGTAATAAGTGCAGTGGCATTTTAACTCTGCTCTTAATACATCTTTCCTGAAATTTTTAATGAGGGGTCAGACATTCCTATCACAAAACTCCCAGGAATGAGAAAGTTAAAGCATAATTAAAAGTTGTATTTTGTGCTGCAATACTAAAAGAAGTGGACATGTAAGGTATACTAAGCTCTGAGAATTACTGGACAGAAAGTTTCTCCATCATGCAAGATGGCCTTCACAGTCACCCATTATAAAGGCCCCTGACAGCAGATCTACAGTGTCCTCCTGCAGCCCCACCTCGGACTCCAGCTCAGTGAGGTTGCCCACCACATCCCGGCACTCAGCCATCAGGTCCTCCAGGTGGTCCTGCAGACACTCCAGCTCCTGGGGCAGACAGGACACGAGTCATCCACCTGCACACTCATTCTGCTCCAGGAAAACTGGCTTCACCAGGGCAGGGTGATCTCTAGATCCTGCACCCCCGTGCCCCTATACTCACGTACCTGTCCGATAGCAGCCTGCACCACACACACCCCCCTCCACGCCCCTATACTCTGGTACCTGACCAACAGTGGCCTGCACCCCCCTGCAACCCTGTACTCTGGTACCACGCCCCCCTCCCCCCGCGCCCCTGTACCCCAGTACCTGGCCCGTCTCCGTCTTCTCGCTGCACCACTTGCCCAGGTCCGTCATGCAGCGCTCCTGCAGCGCGGGGTCCAGCTTGACGTCCAGGGCGCGCTGGTGCAGGATCCGCTGGACCTCGGCCTTGCAGTCGCGGGACAGCTGGCAGCAACAAGGGGGACAGCAGTCAGCACGGGGCCCAGACAGAGCAGGCACGCAGTGAAGCCATCCTGCTGGCCGGCTCCAATCAGGAGCGAAGCTGAGGGACAGGTCTGCGCTTCCTAATTCTTATGTATACAGGGAGGGCATCAAAGAACTGGGCCTTAAACAAACCATTCCTGGTGCCAACAGACTGACTTGACATGACCTCCTCTGAGCCTAATCCAAATGTGCATTTCACCCCCACTCGGCTCCGCTCTGGTCCCCTCAGCCCCGTGAAGCCAAGTGCCAACAGACAAAAACACAAAGCCACATGTGCACACGGAGAGCCACGCACATGCGCAGAAACGCAGGAAAGGTGGACAGAAGCCACTTTAAACCCAAAGCCCAGCCCTGGAAGAAAAACAGATACATTTTCACCAAAAGGACTGGACCGCAGTGGCTCTCTCATTCTGCACGCACACGTGCGACTTATGATTGATATTTTTCTCTAGGATGGGTACGGGGACGAGCCAGAGGGATGCGCGGGGCCTGCTGAACACGCTACAGCTCCGGGCGCCGTACCCGTCTGCCCTGCTCCTCCGTGCGGTAGGCATGGCGGTAGAGGCAGGAGAAGATGGCGCCGGGTGGCATCATCTCGTTGGTCTCGTTCCAGCCGTGGGTGTGGCACAGGCGGGCGGCGTCGCCTTGACACTTCTTGTAAAGGATGGGGTCCAGCCTAGTGCAGACAGGGAAGTTAAATGTGCAGATTGGCCACACAGTACACCCCAGCGTACCACCTGCACCACCAGCACACTGGAGAATACACAGCGCTGCAAAGCATCGTGGGCAGCCTGGACTAGGTGGAGACTAACAGGCCTTAAAAACGTGGCTTTTAGCCCGACATGGAAATCTCAACACAAGCCCTGTAGAAACTGCTGAGAGCAAGCTATCAAAGGACATTGGCTTTACAAGTCATGTTTAGAGCAACTTCACACCATGGGCTTTTTTTTTTAAAACGAGACAAGAATTTAGTTTTACATACAAAACTAGAGACAGCAAGACTGCAAATCACAATCAGAGGTCACTGTGTGGGTAGTCACCAGCCTATCGAAATTAGCCTGGCTAGAGAGAAGGAAACAAATCTATTGCTTTCATATTCATCACCAACCCAAGGATTAAGAAAATCGTTTGCAAGAGGAGCCCGCTCCACCAACCACAAATTTTCTAGTTCTTCACAGAGCAAGTAGAAGGAGGCACTATTTGAGTGAGTGACGAGAATCTGAAGCAATCCACGTCCCGAGAGCAGCTGTGCAAGACGGCCAGTCCCCTTGCTGTCAGTGAGCCCGGGGAAGCACAGGGCAGAGCAGGGAGGAGGAGACACTCACTTCCAGTCCCGCGAGATGAAGTACTGGAGCTCCAGCAGGCGGTGCTCACAGTCCTCCACCATCTTCTCCGTGTAGAGATGCTCCATCAGACAGGACAGGATCCTGTGGGCCAGAGATTCGAGCGGTCAGCAGACAAAGCAGGGCCAACTCTCCCTCGGACTGCTGGCTCCAGCTGGAGAGAGCCGTAGATTCAGGCAGCACGTAGGGTAACCCAAGATCTTCGACACGACACCCATACAAAGTCACCCAAAATAAGACTGAAGTCTCCTCTCACCGTGCATATCTTGTGTATTTTTTTATGTCATTCTGCACAGCACTTTGAGAAGCCACCTTTAAAAAGGTGCTATATAATAATGTTTTTTTATTATTTTGGAACAACTGATGAATCACACTTGGGAAGACTGATTAAAACCTCAGGGCTCTTTTACAGAGTTCTAAAATGTGCCGCTAGCAGTTCTAATTAGCAGTCAGCAGCAGCAGCAAACAGACGGTGGTGTGAAGATGAGATGCTCTTCTGAAGTGAGCATGAAGCTCACATCCAGAAGAGAGCTGCTCTCTCATTATTCCCCATCTGCAGGCATGAGGTTCGACTGTGTTCAAAAAGCATCGAGAGTCCTTGTCTTTAATGAGGGTGGCTATCTGACCCATCTGGGTTCACAGGGCAAAAAAAAAACTCCACTAGAATCCTGCAAGGTAAACCCTAGAATTGATCTAAAAATCCAGTGACTGGGCAGACACGTACTTGATTCATTGGCCAATAATACGATTTGTAGCTTCAAGCAAAGTGCATTAGAACCCAACTTCTGGTCAAACCAGCTCTGCAGGCCTATTCTGTAACCTGGATTAGGCCTTCTGTAGTTTGACCTGGTTGTCCTCTTACACTTATGGATTTTAACTAATTCAGAAGTAAGCACTATACTTCCAGTGGTGAATGTGTGCAGGAGTAATTCACTAGGGAAACTCTAAACTGGAACAACTACAGGCACTGGAGGCCTAGAAAGAAGGTGGCAGGTACTGACATGGGGTCACCATTGCGGATGTGCTTGCAGGCAGTCTGGATGACCGACTCGCAGGCCTCGTTCAGTGCCCGGTCGATCCGGTAGTCCGCGCCAGGGTCCGTTTCCTGGATCAGATTCTGCAGCTGCAGGGACACAGAGGGCTCCTTCAGTGGCATAGGCCACATGCAACAGCACAAGACGTGGGCAGGATGGAGTTAAGGAAGGAAAAGGTGCAGGATTTCTGCCTTTGTATATCTACTTAAACGTTACCTGCACGAGGCAAAATTACCAAGCTGAAAGCACCTCTTGCACAGATGTCACTTCATAAGCATTTAGGAGACCTACGTACTATACGTGTATAAATCACTATCCGCCTTGAAGAGGTGCTACTGTGTGAACAGTCAGTCACAAGTGTATATGAAATACAGTACACAACGCACCCCGGAGCGCCGACAGGCTCATGGCTACAGCCAGCCCAACCTTCCACTCTGATCTCTCGGAGGAACCCCAACCTTTTGACTTCCGCCCCACCTGAGCTTTCACCATGCGACGCGAAACCATGCAAAGCTGGCTGTTTTACTGGGCCTCAGCAGACAAACGAGCGATAAAGTGTGTGAAGTAAACAGCTCGGCTAGAACAAGACCCAGGAGACGCTCGAGTCCTTGAGGAACCCCCTGAAGAACCCCAGGCCCGCGCCAGGCGGCAGTCCGTCTCACCGACTGCTGGCAGAGCGGCTCCAGGCTCCCCTTGTCGCCGCGGCCCACGCGCATGAGGCAGTGCAGCGTGCGCCCCTTGCGGTGCAGGCCGGAGCAGTGCGCCTCGATCTCCCCGCGGCAGTGCAGCACGATCTCCGGGCTCAGCGAGAAGTCCTCCATCAGCATGCGGCGGTAGTCCAGCATCTCGCCCTGGCACTCCCCGCTCACCGTGCGGCCTGCCACACATGAAGGGCAGAGGCACACCCGCAGTGAGAAGCCAGCCAGCCCCACGGGCGCCTACTGGGTCTCAGAGGGTAAAGCAGGGCGATTCAGTGAAAGGATCTGGGGCTGGAAGCCGGAAGCTCCAAGATTATATTTAATAATCTTGCTTAATAATCAAGCTGGGGTCTGCGAAAAGAAATTCCTGATGCAAGAAATGAGGGCCAATACAGTGATCTTATCTTCAAGAGCTTTGAGTGGAGTGTCCAGAAAAGCGCTATATAAAAGAGTAAGCAATTATGAATTACCTCTGTGCACAGCCGACTCCAGGCACAGCAGCAGGTAGGAAAGCCGGGCCTCTCTTGCCCGGGGCAAGTTGTTGTCCACGCTGCAGCGGTATTTGCGCAGGTCCACCTTGCAGGCCTTGGCCAGCGAGTAGCTGACCTTGTAGTCCTGCGCGATCAGCTTCTGCCGTGTGGTCAGGGCATCCCGGCACTGTACAGAAAGGCAGCTCTCGTCAGAACCGCTGGCAACCAGCCCGCTGCTCGGGCCCTGGTGCTGCCCCCACGTGGCCACCGGCGTGCTTCACATACCTTTTCAGACATGGCCTCCTCAAACTTGTGGTTAAAGAGACACTTGTAGACTCTGCCCTCGCCAGCCTGGGTCTACACACAACAGAGACAAACGGATCACACACACCACACAAAAGGAAGCAAGGAGGTTTGTAAAATGTGGTAAAAACGGTACAGCATAGCATGGTTAGGAGCAGGACATTCCACCTCATCCAACTGACTCAGCTGTTCCCATTTAAAGAGCACAAAAAGGAAGCTCTACAGAACTTGCAGCCTGTTTGGTAACTGGCCCAAGGATCTCAGCATGGTGTCCAGCTCTTACACCAGCGGTAACCCCTGATCTCTGGAAAGCAGTGTGCAGGGGAGAAGAGAAAGAACTGTCGTGTTAAGTGCCCAAGATGCTTCAACGCTTAACGTTAGGATGTCTACATCCCAGTACCTCACGTTTGCACTCATTTGCCTGTTTTTAGGTGGCAAAAACCAGTGAGCACATTAAGCACCCCAGCACCCTGCAACTGGACTGGAATTTCAGTGTCGGAGGTGAGGCAGAAGGTTTTTTTTACTCAGTAGAATTCACTTAAGGAAAACTGAAACTTCCTTTCTGGAATCCCATTCAAACCTCTCCCTTCAGAGGTGCTGTATTCACCAGGAAAGAGAAGGGCAACCCAGTTTCGCAGAAGCAGGTGGGATGCGATGCTGCACCGGGCTACGCCTGCCTGCTGGAAGCAGACTGATCAAAAGGGCTCTGGGGCCTTACGTTCTCGCAGAAGCGCTCCCGGTCGTCGCGGCAGGAGAAGAACAGGTAGCGGTCGAGGTGGAAGTCATCGGAGGAGAGCTCGGCCACGCGCAGGATGGCCTTCTTGCACTCCTCCTTGATGCTGTGCCGCCCCTCCTGCTGCTCGGCCTCGCTGACCAGCCCCTTCTCCAGGCATGCGATCACCTCGCCCTGGGAGTGGACGTCCTGTGCGGAGAGGGAGGGGAGAGGGCCTCGGATCAGCTCTGTGACACGCGGACACGGCCCGTCCTCAGGCCTGGTCTCGCCACTCATCTCAAAATCAGCATCACGAGTCTCAAACACTACGCACCAGACTGAAAAGTTGAGACATGAATATTTCATGTGATGTTCAAAATGGTGAAAAAAAGAATGGGTTCTGAGCAGATTAGGCGTTCGATATGGGTTTTACCCCACAGATGGGTTCAGGCTGTGCGATACCAGAGAATACTGGGGTTTGTAATATCCGAGTCAGAAAAGACTGGGGGGGAGGGGGGGAGGCCACAGGTACAGAGGTCTAGGCACCCTCAGCTTTCCCGGTGCCTATAATTCTTTTGCTGCAAAGTACCTTATATTTCAGAGGCTGTTTAAAAAGACAAGAGCAGGTTAGGTCTGCCACACTGCATATTTCATTATACTTGGCTCTACCAATAAAACAGCCCATTAAAATCCATCTACATTTTATTAGATTGGTCTCGGCAGTCCATCCATCATGACACACACCCTGACCGCGAGCAGCCTATTAAAAACCCATGTCTTCTCGCCATTTCAGTGTATTTTAATGTCTCAAAGTGCATCATTATTTCAGGTAAGCTACAATAGGCCATGGACAAAGACTTCAGTCAAAAGCACCGTCTCTGAAAGGAATTGTGTAACCCAAGTCCTTGAAAATAATGCTTTTCACACAGACGGTTCTTCAGTGGTGATGGACTTGGAGTACATGCAAAATGCACTTTTACAAAGGATTGCATTTTACTAAGGCGGTACAGTGGTGTAGTAGTTAGCTTTGCTGCCTTGGAGTGCCAAGTTCCTGGGCTGAATTCCCGGGGTGCAGTCTGTTTATATATTCTCCTTGTGTTTGCATGGGTTTCCTCCAATCGGTTATTGGGAGTGATGTGATGCATCACACTGTCGATATGGATACGGAAGAGCACAGCAAGAGGTTTTTTTCCCCCGATTCGAGGTTTTCAAAGGACAATGTTATCATCACTTAATGATGGGAGTCATTTGGATTGTGCATTTTTATTTTTGCCATTCGGTTTTTCAGACATCCACCACGAGCCCAGAGGCTCCTTTCAAGATCATCAAGAAATCACCAAACCATTAATTAACCATTAAAGGAAATTATCCATGACCTCCTCCGCGATGGGTCCAAATGTGCCCATTTCTCAAGATGAAGAAATCCGCGGCTGCAGCAACCACTGGAGCACGGTCTTCCTTGCCATCGGGGCGTCTGCGCGCAGCGCGGCACGGGGTCGCTCTTACCTTCTCTCCAGGGTTAATGCTGCCACAGCGGAGGGTGTTGATGTCCTCTCGGCACTTGTCCATGAAGCCGCAGATGAGCCGGTAGTCGCTGAAGATGATGGTGGTCATCTTGGTGATGTACTGGTGGCACTGGTACTCGGTGATGTTCCCCCGGTGGTCCACCAGACAGGACACCAGGTAGCCCTTCCCTCGCTCCTCCTCAGCACACTCCTTGATCTGCCCGGCACACAGCCAGCAAAACAACCATCTTAACACGAACAAGACCCCTGGCGAGAGCACCGCAGGCGCCCCTTCCTGCTCACTGCTAAAATTGCTCGCTCACCTCCGAGATGGTGCTCTTGCACACTTCCACAGCAACGGACTCAAACTTGGGATCCGTCGTCAAGTTGTACTTGTAGTTCCACAGCAGCTGTTGGAAAGGTCAGAGGTCACTGTCAAAGCTCAGAGGGAACCAGGCACATGATGGCTTTAAAAGTAAAGACAAGACACCGCCTGCAGACTATTAATAGGTTAATGGCTTCACAGACTCCCTTATTTAGAGGGACCGCATCTACAGAGTAATTAACACACTGGGCAGTAGTACTCACATGGTTTTTATCTACAGATGAAAGTTAAGGAGAAAGTCACATGAAACATTCATGTGGTACTTTAAAAAGATGAAATTTGCATTTCACATACCACAAGGAGCAAAGTGCAACATCTGCAACTAGGAGAGACTCAAAATGACATCACTGTGTAGCCTGATTAAGATGGAAGTGAGCTTGTTAAATTTCACATGGGGACAATTCAACTGACACCTTCAGCTCCGTCAGGTCATGGAGTTATCAAAACTGGCTGGCATTTTACAAGCCTGATACATTTACAAGCATCCTACAGGCAGTCTGCAGGAAGCCTAAGGCCAGATAAATCGGAGTTTTACCACTGATAAGCAAACATTCAAAGAAAGCTTCCTAATAAACCTGCAAGACACTGCTGGTAATTTCAGACCCATTCGCCCACACTGTGCTCCCAAAGGTTAAAAAGCAATAAAACTTAAACACCTCACCTACCCTATTTTTTCCAACAACCGACTATTTTAAAATGTACACTACACTGAAATCCAAAACTGATCTTGCATTTTAGAATAATCAAAAGGCATGGCTGGGGTATTACTGCTTCTTATTCAGAATACAGATATTAAATTGTCAAGAAGGGAAGGCACTAATATTTCATTTCAATGAAATATTCATATTAAAATGCTTAGTCTTACTCCCATTGTTATAACCTAATGATTTAAAGGCATATTAGACTCCAAGGCCTATTAGGTGGGGGATTACAGACCCAAAACAGCTTGAGAAGGAAAACAATTTATGCAGATGAAGCATTTGATTCATTTAAAAGTACCGTGCTCAGGAGAAACGGGACAGGCAGCAGACTTTGACCTTACTGCACTCTGAAAGGTCTCTGCTCAACCCCCGCTTGAGACAAGGGGCTCCGACGCCCCAGAGCAGAACAAGACCCCGAGCACGCGGGAGCCGAAGACACCGCCTCTCTGCCGGACAATCGGGGTCCAGAGGAGAGAGAGATGAAGGGGAGAAGCACTACTTACATGGTTGCAGTCTGCAGCAATCTCCGAATCCTGTCAGGGGAGAAAAGAAAAAAAATCAGTCAGTTCAAGTAGAAAAACACCAGGTGAGCTTCTCTTAACAGTTTTCAACTGAGGGGGTAATTAGGGTTCTCTAAAACAAGAGGGGCGACATTTCTTTATTCCTACACGCGCAGGTTTAATAACCATTGTGTGCAAAGCTTTTCCCGCTGCTACAGGCACCTGCGTTACACAAACCCATCCTGCTCGGAGCCGGACAGCCTCAGCACACGTCTACACCCCGGCCAGGGAGGGGGGGGGGGGGGCACATCTCCAAACCAGCAGGGAGCCCAGGGCGAGTGCCCCGGCAGGCACGCTCCTCCTGAAGGGAATCGCCATACTGAAGGGCTGAACACAGGGGCGGGACTCAGCTAGCACCCATTAACTGGACAGGCAAACAAATTCCTACCATCCTTTCACAGAAACCCCCACCCCCCCCAGCAGAGCCACTGGCAGAGTCAATCCCTTCGGCCTTGTTTGACACAACCGGGCCCACAGCGCCTCAGCTCTGACTGGCGCCACAGTCCAGGCAGGTTTCTGAACAGCCAATCCGCTCATTCCAGAGGGGCTTACCACCGACCTTCGTCTGCAACAACCAGCTGATCACAGCAGGCCTTCGGCAACCACGGCTTGGCACAAAAGGAAGAAAGCTCACATCCGCCATGTCCTGCAGGAGCACGCGCAGAACGAACAGACGCAAAAACGAGACCTCAGAAAACAAGGGCTGGCGACTTCCAGGACCCCTGAATCAACCTCATTGGTGCAGCCCAGTCTCGTGTGGAACTGAAGCACTTCTCTTTAAGGCAAGGGTGGCACAGCACAGGGTCTGCAGGCATACCGATCACACCTGGATTAACAGTGCTGTCATGAGGTAACTCAAAACTCCACCTGGCATTAAAAAAAAACTGCAATCACGGTCACACTCACAAAGTCATGGGGATTTGAGAAAGGGAGGGCACCCCAGGAAGCCTAAAGGACGGGGGGTGTGATGCAGGCTCAGGGACACTGTCTGAATCACTGAACTAATACCAATCAAGCACACATGCCGGGAAACTCGAAGGGCGAACACAAAATTGATTCATGCAAATCGCATCATTGCCATAATCCCCTCTCACGATCAATAACCCAGCTCTGGGCTGCCTTGTCCTCTGCTCAGCTCTAACGCACCCTGTACAGCCTCGACCCGCAAACCCGAGGTAGGGATTAAAAATCCTTCAATCTCACCCCCTTTTCCACTCTTATTTTAGAGACTAGGGCTCCAGTCCAAGCCAAAGAGGTGTGCTTGGTCTCACCCTGAGCCATCTGCCATCTCTTGCTTCTTTGAACTGTGTGGTCACTACAAACTGCATTTTCCATTACCTCCCTCCCCGTTGGGGTGGTCTTGGGACGAGCAGAGAGGAATGACTTTCCGAGAACGAGGCAGTACAGACTTCCTTCAAGAACTGGAAAAAAAAATGATCTGGGATTTGATTAGAGTCACAACAGCAAGATGTCTGATCAGGACAAAAAAAAGGGCAGGAAGTCTGGGCACAGGCACACTTCTGGACCCACCACAGCCAAAGGTGCTCTTTCAGGTTTTCTGCATGAGCAACGCCTCATCCTCAAAGGCTCTAAAGAGAAGAGAGAGTTGCTGGGGAGTTCAACCTCCTCAAGTGGCTTGTCACCAACAAGGACTTCTCCTACTGGGACAAGAAACAGGAGACCAGTACAGTAAAAAGTACAGACAGATCCCTCCTCCTGAAAGCCTGGCAGGTACCTGGCCCTGATGACATACAGGCGTTCAGTCAGAAAAAAAAGCGCGGTAATGTAGATACCGCATCAGCTGGAGCCGATATGCAGCTTTACTCTCAGAAGCAGGTTAGCAAAAACTGACATGCTGACATTTGCAGAAAACTTGCAGAACCCTGGTAAATGTGGATTATTGGTCTCCATATTGGAGTTGATGACCAATTGTCCGCAGAACAGCTGGCAGAAGCTTCTGCACACCAGCCACTCTCAATTTCAGCAGCCATCAAAGCCTGAGGGGACTGTGCTACAACTGATACACTTAAAACTTAGGGCAGAAAACGATTTGACAATCCGGACATGCTGCAGCTCTTCTGTCCAGTAATAACAGACATCTACATGATACTGAGGCCAGCCCATCACCGCAGGTCTGCTGTGTTGATGTACTTGGACAGACAGAACTAATCATTACTTGGCTCCAGGCCCAGTCTGCTCCAGTCACTGCTGTAGTACATGGAGTCTCCTTCAGTGGCAGGAGCCCTGTATTAAACACCTGCACCACAAGGATTCAAAAAACAGATCGCCAGGATAGGGGAGGGAAAAGTGTTTTATCCCCCAACCGCTGTAAGCAGTAACAGAGAATGGCTTTACACCCATTACCAACAGTCACTTCCCTGGAAAGACACCAACCAAAGGGAACAACACAGCTCGACACCAAGTGCTTGGTAAAAGCCCCACCTTCCAGCTAATGGCTGTTAAAAACCACATAGCGACATTCATTGGTGCTCAAAGGTATTCTTAAAAAAAAATCCCTCCCATGCCCTACCACAGATAACTCATTGTTCTCTGTCCCCCAAATCAGCAGTGAAGTGAACTCCACAAACTAGACACTGCAGTCAATTGGTCTTAAAAGTCACAGGGGGAGGTTAATTCCACACCGAAAAGTGAAAAATGCAGTGGTATCGTTTTCAGTAGTTCAAGTAGGTAGCTGTGTCCGCATACATAAGGCTGCAAGGGAACAAGTCAAGCTGTATTCCCTGCTGACAAAAAGAGAGGAAACGAAACATTTCGGCTGTGGAGCCTTCTTGAAGTGTCAAGGCTCCACAGCCGAAACGTTGTTTCTTTTTTTCCCCCCCTTTTTTCAGCAGGGAATAAACCTTTACTTTTTTTTTCCAGTGCTGAATTAACCCCTCCGTGTTCCTTTGTAGCCCACACGCCATCACCACCCCCTTCAACAAAGACTCTCCACATGCAAGCACACCCACTGGTCTTCGTGGCTACAGCTTCCCGGACTCTGGAGCCCCACAGAAACGCACAGCTGGCTGGCAGGAGTACAAATCGGCACGCTCCCATCCACATCAGCTTCTCTGGGCATGTAAGACACGGAATGACAGGGAGAAATATGAACCCGCCTCATTTTAAGGCCTGGACTGACACCCTGCAGATACATCAAGTCTCGGGGAGTCTTGGCAACCTGCACACCTCAACAAGAGCAGAAAGCAGTCCTGCACTTCATACCATTGATCCTGGAATGCTTATTTCATGATGAGCAACAAAACAGAGTTATCACACCCAGAATCATTACAAACAAGTGCTATTGGTTCCAATACACTGCATTTTTAATGGATCTCAGTATTTCCAAAAGCGTGAAAGGTTGCAAGTCCTCCTTCACTTGACTCACATTAAGAGTGAAACAGAATACAGCAAGCACACCAGGGTTTTAAACCACCCGCTACCCGTTAAGAATCATTTTCAAATTTAGCGACAATCTCAGAATTAAGGGAGTGTAAAAAAAGCAGTGGCCAGCAATTCTAACATTTAAGAAAGACAAACCGAAGCTTTCAGGCTCTTTTCTTGTGTTCATGAGAAAATCAACCATTAATCAAAAATAAAACATTAATGAGAAAGTCAACCACAGTTCATTTATTTCAGATTTCCTCAACGGAGCTTCTCTGATCTTTAACAAGACACTAAGTTTGCCTCTTGCCTGTTAGTCTCATCTTTCCAGTCCAGAGAGCAAACAGCTCGTCCTGTGTTGATCTGTGGTCAAATGCCTTCAGATTTCACAGGAACAGTGACAGAGCTGGCTTTGCAGAAGGGAGCTTTCAGGCTGCCAAGAGCAAACACTGAGTCACATCAGGAAAACTGCAACGTCCTTGAGCCGATCTCCGGCCTTGCAAATAAGAGACGCAATGAACAAATGAAAAACATCCTGCTTGCTGTGCATGACTGGCGTGACACCGAGGTGGTCTCAGTTACCTCTCTATGGCCCAGGTAGCAGAGGAGGTCAGCCCCGTTTCCATGGTCATGCACAAGCAGGCTGAACTGCCTTTAAAGCCTCAATTATGACAGGACTCACCCTGCAGACAGCAGAAGCTTGGCTGCAAGGAGGCTTTGTCTATAGGAAATCGATGGTGATCTGCTTAAATCACAACACAAAAGGCTGCCCCCCTCTTCAGCAGCGTTAATCTAGTTCATTAATTAGAGTCCAGCCCTCTGAAAGATTTATAAAAGCCGTGCATCCTTAATGTGCAGACTAGTTCTACCTTGAGTCATTTTCTAAGAAAGGTATCCCCACCTTCATGCGAGGGAAAGGAAGGCTTCCTTTCAGAAAAATCGACAACTATCCAGATCCTGTTCATTTTGAGTCTTTAAACAGCTCGAGAACCAAGTATTCATACAGACATGAAAACTTAACCAGCTGTTAAAACAGAAGCGCGGATCTCCCACTGGTATAAATATCTTGAAATGGCACGGGCTGTAATGGTTCTGGCTAGGCAGATATACCAGAGGATCGGCTGAACCGGGCTTCAGTCCCGAATGACTGACAGGGGAGCGGCTGTGGCAGCAGGCCATGAGAATCGGAGGCGTGCTGCAGGTACGCTGGCAGGAAATCAAAGCTTCGTGCACACGGAGACAAAGCCCTGCATCAACCTCCCAGGAGGAACACAGTGCGCCTGGGGGGCAAGGTGTCAAGTGAACCTCGGAAAGCGAGAGGGAATCTGATCTCACACCAGGCTTTATAATTCCGGGCACTTCCTGCTCCTTAAGAACGACAAAAGGTTTCTAGCAGCAGGTATAGACAGCAGTTCAGAAGTGCCTTCTTCCTCTGCTCCCATCTGCCAGTGCATCCTTGTGCCAACTTAAGATACCAGCCTGTCACTGCCAGATCACAGTGCTGTGCCTCAAGTGCACGTTAGCAGGACCACAAAAGAATGCATCAGATCAAAGTTCAATGATCAATTAACCACAAAGTGCACACCACCTTTTACAGCTTTCTTATAACCACAATAGTTCTGAAATTAGGACATATAGCTCAAATCTGAAATAACTTTAATTAGATGAACTAAACAATGATTAATCCAACAACACTGCTAGATTCAGATGGCCTCAAGTGTCAAAGGACTCCAAGAGAATGAAGCTCAATGCATCAACACCTTACCTACCTCCAGTGGGGGCAGGAAATGGGCACCTTTGTTTTTAATAAAAAGAGCAGTGACTCAATGTGGAGAACCCACATAGGCAGAGGAAACGTTTTCACACAAATGCAGCAACATCACATCCTAAACTGAGATTCAGGCACTATATCCTGAAAACAAAGACAAGCGAATTCTAACCCGAGGTGCAGGAGTAATTCAAACCAAGTAAGCTGTAAACCCTTTTACTCTTTTCTTATACTACCGCTCCACAGGCATTTTAAAAAACGCTACGATGCTGGCGCTGTATACGACAGTGTAATCCTAACCCTTTCTCCCGGACTGCTTCATCCCGCACAGGGTCACGGTGAGCCCGCTCCAATCAGGTGGGACCCCTGCCAGGATGGGATGCCCAGCCTGCTTTCCCAGTTAACCCTGCCAGCATGTCCTCTCCCTCACTTCTGCTTACCGCGCTACACGGAACGTCACAAGTACGGATAGAATACCCGCGAATGTCCGCTGTGCAGACGGCTAGAAAGCAATGATCATGAAGAAGGCATGGCTCCCGGTGGAACAGTGGAAAGCGGACAGACCTCCTGCAGCTCCAGCTCTAGCCCCACTCCCGCGGGAGAGTCCGGCCGTGTCCCGGCACCGCCTGAGCCCAGAGAGACACTTTGCTGGCTCACGCCCGTACACACGGACTCCTGCCTGCCTGCAGAGGGGGCAGCCGTTTAAACCCCAGAGCGGACCCCAGACATGTGCGATGGTGGCCGAGGTGGGGAGAGAGAGGGGAACCCCAGCTCCCTCCCTCCTCCCCAAGACTAGAGAGATCAAGTCTAGCACGCACGCACAGGAGTTTTCTACCAGGCTATACATCTTTGCCTTCTCCCCAACTCTTTCACAACCAAAGAGTCTGTATCCAAACCTAAGGGTTACAGCCCTGCAAACACAAATGCTCACAGGCAAACTGAAAGCCTCCTGTGTGTACACGCCTAGGATGCTACATGTCCTTTCCCTGGTGCTGTGGAAGCAATCCAAGACAGACTTTGGTTCAGGGAATTAAATGCACCAAACCCGCAAAACTAGAGGAAACATGTTACCATAACAGGTTTGACTGCCCAGTGGAGTAAAAGCACCTCTACTTCGGTTTTCTAGCTCCAAAGCCATCTAAGCTCCAGCACTTTGTCATTCATCTATATAGTACCCATGTCCAGGTCCATTTTAATACACCTGCATATTACCACCTATGATACAGTGGTAAACTGCAACATTTAAAGTTAACGTTTAATCCACAGCCACTGGAATTCAGAGAGATCAGACTTATGAAAAGTTAATAAAAAACAGCACCATGGGGTATTTAATATTATTGAACAACCTTGAAACACCAACAACAGTCATGAAACAGTTCTTTCAAAGTTGTTGCATAATGAAGGGCCGATACAGCTTCAATGAAAAACACTTCCTTCTGACCCAGTAACACGGTAATATTCTACCTGAACTCGTTCTTCCCACCGACATTTTACAGCAAATAAAAATAACATGAAACTTACGTCCTGTTCTCCTTGTGGCAGACATTTAATCTCATATACGTAAAACTCCACCTCCAGGTGGTGGACTAAAAAGCACTGAGGTTACCTTCTTACATAAAAATGTAACTGCTATCTGATTCATCCTCTTCTGGCCTGAAAGAGACCCCATGTTGTCAACCTGTCAGTGTGATAAAGTCGCACGTCACACTAATAGGGAGGTATCAGCGTTAAGTAGACGTTTTGCAAAGAGACACTACAGTGATGTTACAACTCTCTTCCAAATGCACCCGACACTGCAGAAAGGCCTGGCTGGGATTCTCCTCTGACTCGCTCTGCCAGTACTACAGCTGGAAAGCAAGCACACTTCAGGAACGAGATGGGAGGAGAAAGAAAACCAACAGGGTGGAGTGAACCGGAAATTAAGCCAAGAAAACTTCTGGACGACTTGATGCCAAAACTTGTCTACCGAAGAGCCAAGATGCTACAGAATTTTCCACCCACGATTCTCCAGCCAGGACTTCTCGATCTCCAGAAATTACAACAGTCACAACAGCTTAGTGCACAGAGCAAGTGAACCTACAGAACTACAGCATGGGCCATGTTGCAGGTGTCAATCACCAACAGCCACAGTCTCCAGGCTGTCCTGAGAAACGGGAACTTCACAGGCACCTGCCTTCCTCTGCTTTCACCCTTCCCATTCCCAAAATTCCCATGTAACAGGGGGCACTGGGGAATCCATTGCAGACTGGCAGAAACCCAGTTTTAATTGCCGAGTAATCTGAGATGACAAATCAGTTGAATACCAGAAAAACAACAATTGGCCCAAAACAATGAGACTGGCAAATTTAGTCCTAATCCTATTATGCACCAGTCATCTGAACACGGCAATCCCCCAAACAGTTATGGGGCCACAATGAAATGAAGATGTTAAGCCCCTTTTGTGATAAAGCCTCCAATTAGTTAAGCCTGGCCTCCCCCATCAACCGGCTCTTGGCCAGCTCTCCTGAAGACTAGGCTCTGCCATGAGCCACTTCTCAAGGGGCAGAGGTGAAGGCCTGCATTTTCATTCAGCACAAGACCCAGCTAGCACAGCCAGCCAGATAGAGGTCACCATAAGAGACGTTCGACTGAGTCAGCTTTCTTCTCCTGTAATGAAAAGGTTTGAGAGTGGAAAAAATGACACCCTGAAGCCTGCTTTTGCTTAAGCTCAAGGTGGCTGGAGACCTCTTACTCTCCAAGAGGGACCTACCAACTCCTGTATTTATGACCTTATGAAGAGGGCAAAGGTAAAAGGGCAGGCATACACATAAGGAAAGGCAAGTGAGGCCAACATTAAAAGCAAAAACCAGGAACCCACATGACAGTGGGAATGTCCAAACTGCGACAGTGAAAGGGTTGAAAAACAATTGACCATCATGTTGCTTCATGCAATGATCACCTAACATGGGTTTTCTTACAGTTTTATTCAAAGGTTTACATTTCAGTATAATAATGCCACACTGCCAAGGAATACGCTTGAGCAGCCCAGTCAAAGTTATGACTTTAATCCCACATAAAAACCATGGTGGGACTTGACAATTACAGCCCATCTGTCCCTAATGAATTGGAGCAATTTTGCTGGGAAGAAAAGACAATTCTACCATTCCACCATGCAAAGCTGTTTAAAACAGGTTTAAGCCACTCCAGCCTAGTGTACTCTACAGTATAGAGAATGCAAAGAGGGCTTTTTCTCCTTGATTGGGCCACAAGGTGAAATTTAATCAGCCCTTTTAAGAACTGCCTGCTGATTATAAATGTGTCTGCATGATCATTCTCTCCTCATCACCAATAGGAAATTTTATAAGAATTCTGTACAATCCAGCAACACGGACTCGCACCGATGTCAACTTGAAGAGCACCCTCCACTTTTTATTCCCGCAATGAGAGGACGCCAGTCAGCAACTTTCAAACATACCCACATCAACTTAGAATCATTTAAATATTTAAACACTGATAAACACTTTTGGTAGGGGTTACGTGATATGAGTGTGATGTTCAGTAATTGCAAAGTTCACAAAGTCATGAGAGCAAGTACTGAAATTGTAAAAGATTAAGCACTAGAGCACTATAATGTTTGGAAAATATATAACTACATGTCTCAGTGCATCCAAACCAAGGGCACATACAAAAATACTGCTTTCAAGTGACTGCTGCAGCCTTGGCACAGTAACATGCAATAGCCAAAGCCCCTCTGCAGAACACACCAGACCAGCCTCTCCTGCTCCTTCTCAAGACCTCACACGCGCTGGACAGGTCTGCACAGTTACAGAAAGCTTAATTTACTGGTTTTGCAACTCAAGTTTGTCAGGTACAGTTCAAGTCTGATTTAAACCGCAACCCAAGGGCAGTCCAGCCCATTTTTGCACTTGGGACTTAGAACATGGTCACAGAAGACTCACGCCAGTTTTCTAAAAACAAAACTGAGTTGTGGGCATTTGTCATCACACATATGTGTAAGTGTAAAATGAACATTTCTCTTAGGTGATCCTTCAGCTTCAGAATTACACACAAGTAAGGACAGAGGTCAGGGGTAGTGAACGTGAACTTTGCCATTTCCACTCCAAGACTTTGTCCCAGTTAATCCTTAATACATTATCTTCAGAAACAATTTAATTTGCAGGCATAGAACAATTACTAACTACATTTGACTACCTGCGATTTAAACTGTGAAGCAGGTGCCCCCAATTCTGGTCCTGGAGAACCTGTAGAGACACTGATCTTCAGTGCAGATGGGCTGTTAATGACTTCAATCAGTTCATTAGTGACTTAACTGGTCCACTTGTCAAATTCTTCCAGTTGCTTTAGAGACCTGGAAAATTTGCATACAACAGGTCCTTCAGGAACAGGACTGGGACAGCTGTTGTGAAGATACACCACGACCAATGTGCTATTTTATTGCGTCTGAGAAATTTCCAGACAGTCCCCCACAGTCACAGGGCTCAACACATGGTGAATACACCCCATGTTTACAAAATTCTCTCAATACTTTTTCCAAAGTTCAGAATGTTTGAGGTCAACAGGTAGTTTAATTACATAAGAGGTCCTTATTTCAATTAGTCACCCCCCCCAACGATGAGAGCCGTCGTTACCCTCTTAAATACATCATATCGCTTTATCAAGTTTGATGGGTGATAAGAGTGGCGAATACAGCAACACTTACTACAATCCGATACACCTTATCTGAATTTTGAAATTGATAGAATTTGTATCCATGTGACTGTATGCAATCAGTAATAGTGAGGATTAAAAACCCTTACTAACAGACTGTTTAAATACAGAAAGACTTAAGATAACACTTATAGTATTAGGTTAAATATATATATATATTGCATAAAGCACAGCTCAAAAGTGAGCTACGTTGATTTCATTCATATTATAACAGTTTCTGGTGGTGGCATCTACCACTGAACATTTTATAAGGCTCACCGTTCAGAGTCAAACACTATAAAATGAAAAATTCTAAGCAACCACTGCCTTCCGGCCCACTTAACCTAACACATAAAACAGCAAATGCGTGTTGTTAGATGCAAGAAATCTCCATTTTATAGTGATTTGTGCAATTCCCTTCACACTGCACTACCAAGATCAAACAAAAGCACTCCCACATTTCCAGATCCACAGTCGAGAGGAAGTTTGCATGGAAATCATGAAAGCATACGGTTATTGCAGTGTTTTGTTGGTGGATGAGCATGTTAGGGCACAGTTTCACAGACAAACAGAATGGCGCCCATCTGTGAGGATTTGCCCATCCGAGAGTGTGCGCGAGACAGCCTTCCCAGCCCACGAGTGCAGAGCTGTGGGTCAGTGTTAGGAGTGGACTGGAACCTGCCCAGTGGGAGACTGGTGAGGACACCCCCTGGTCACCACACCTGTGCAGGACACGAGATGACTCCCGAACAGAGATCGGAGCACTGAGGGCTTGTGAGAGCACTGCCAAGCCCCGCTGCAGTCTGTATCAAACAGCAAACGGCAGTAAGCAAAAAAAATCAACACACGAGCAAGATACTGATGAGAACACTCCAACAAACCCGCATTTGAAGAAATGGACCTAAGGTTTCTCCTGTCTTCAGGAGGTGAGAGGAAATTGCCTTGGCCACAAATAAAACCATTTGATCAATTACCAGTTAAAACCAGCAGGACAATAGACAGGTGCAGTTAATCAGGCTTAAATAAATGAATAAATACACCGTTTGAGCCTGAAGATGAATTAGTTCCCCTTCAGTGGATCGATTAATTAAAATTATGCAAGAGACCACAAGGCAGGCAGAAGAGGATCACAGGACTGGCAGAGCAATCCGTTCAGACTTCACAGATGCCTGTGGATGAGATGAAGACTCGCTGCGAAAAGGCAGGACAAACAGGATTCCTATAAATCAATCTTTCTACCATATACCACACACTTTGAGAGCTGGCGTTTAGAAAGCATGCACTTAGATTCTGGAAAGCAATAAAAAACTAAAAGACCTTCCAGGAGTAGAGTAATAAAGGAGAGCTGCTGTAAAGTGCCAGATTATGCTCTAGAGTGTGCTCTTAAAACTCCAAAATTAAACATGTCAGAATGCTTGATGAGATGTTAAATCAAGTTTCTGGCTACATGGTTATTAAAAGATCACACAGTACTATGTGTTAGAGTAGGGGGTACGGACTGTGGTGTCACAACTACATTCCATACTATACACAAAACAATCTGTCCTGAAGTTCAGACGTAACCTCTCAGCACTCGACCTGATCTGCGGTGGAGTGGGGCTTTAGACACAGGAGAGCTGCCATGTGTCTCTCAGGTGGGAACGTTTTTTCTTTATACTTCGTGCGTTCAAGGAAACCTTTCCTCTGCATGTACCCCAAAAAGCCGATTCTTTCGGAACAGCATGAAGACCCATTCCTATGGGTCAGTACATGCCACTTCCCCAACTATACTGCCATGAGGACACTGGGGTGTCGACGCACAACGGTCACTCCTGACCAACGCCTTCAGCTCACTGCCAGCCAAACAACCCACAAGTATCCGTGACGATACAAAAACATAACTAACAGTAATGTTGCTACGAACAGGACCAAAACCAACCTTTATCTAAAATCTGCTCTGGCCAGGCCACTGAAATGTTTCTTCAGAATATCTTCTCATCAGTAAATTGTTTAAACATAAATAAAAGCCAGATCTGTGGATGGGTAACCATTCATCCTTACAGAAAGGACGCGAGAGGGTAACTTGGGAGGCACAGGGCAGGACTGCAGCCCAGTGGGTCACTGGCATACTGGGAGGAAACCAGTGTACCCAGAAAGAGGACACCCAAACAACATGCAAGCTCCACATAGAACGCACCCCTGCCTGCACGGACCCTTATTCTGGACCCTGCTGTGAGCCAGCAGCTGTAACCACCACACCACCGGGCAGACCGGGACAACATGTAGTGTTAAACCAAAATACATCTGAACTGGACTGGAGTCCAATGTAGGTCCAAGATAATGCCCATCATACACTCTTTTTAGCTTTGCCCAGAAATGCAGGAAGAAGTTACATAAAGGGCAAATTGAGTACCATGTTCATGAAACCTTTATAAATGTTTCCAGCTGTTTAGGTCATAAGACCAGAATTGCCTGAAGCCAGAAAGCAGCTTTTGTATCTTTTAGACTTTACTGCTGCAGTCCCGTAATGGGATTTCTTGAATTTTGCAGCATTGTAAGTTTGTTTTGATTGTTTTAAAAAGCGATTTAAGGAAGACCACAGGCCTAAAAACAGCCAGCCACTGCCAAATAGCCAGCAACCAAAAAAGGAACAGTGACCAGAGAGAAAAAGAGGGAAAAAAAAGACTTAGCCTGCCCACGCCAAGAGAATAATTAACTCTTCAAAGTGTTGCCCTGCAGCCTCAGGAAAAGGGCTCTTCAGTATCAGCACACAGCATGTCTGCCTTTTTACACAGCCATCAGCTGCTGGTGGAGAGAGGTGAAGCCCCTGTAATCAGCACCAAAGGAGAAAAAAAAAAACTCACTGGCCTTTACCGCTGAGTGCTCGCCCACTGATCATTCAGGACAAACATTTCATTTCGGTATGTAAAGACAGGCCTGGACAAAATGCAAGGGATATTTGTGCAGTATGTAATCCCTTTCACTCTGTCCCCCCAAATAAACTCATGGCTGAAATAAGTCCAACAGGCCACCTTTCAAGATGCAATTAGCACATGGACTGCAGCGCTGCCATTATCGAGGAAGCACTCTAAGGCGCTGAGGATCTCCTGCAAGACCTCACCACAAGCCGATCCTGCTGAGACCTAACAGCAGAAGCTGTTACCAAGTTCCTCTTAATATACTAGTGACCGAGACCTTGACTACAGAACCCAGAAGGACTCTGGTGAACAGTAACCAGACCAAAAGGCATGAATTCCTTACTGCTGACCTACGGAGAAATAAGGGTTTGCCAGGCAAGCACAAAGGGTGACCAGAACAACGGTTTCTTATTTTTACCATGAAAAATATTCTGATCCCATCTTCCAAGGTGACTTTCTAAAAACAGAAGTACAATTGTCTATGTAGACATTCGCACACTAAAAGAAAAGGCTATAACCCGTCATGTAACAAGTTATTAACTGTGACTGAGGATTCTACAGTACATCATTAGCAGGCCGTGGTTTATTTCTAGTTCCAATTATTGCCCTGACTCTGCACATAAGCTGTACCCCTCGAATTAATAATTTCATTCAAGTTATGGCAATAAAAACTACACACCCTGGGTGAGCCAGCTCACACGCTCTGTGAACTTCAGAGCTAGGTTAGTTTGGTCAGAGGCTGCTGCTTGTCCTGTCACGAGGTACAGAGAAAGACACCAGCCCCGGCCTGAACAGGCCAGCGATTCGGCATTTTAGCAGAGGCTGTGGATTTCAGGCAACACGGAGCCCTGCGGGGAACAGGCTGGAGTGTGGGACCAGGTCATCAAAGGCACGGGACAGTAGACGGTCTGAGGTTGCTGCACACCAGGATTTAGACGCGTCACTAACTACACAAGACTGGCACGGGTGTTGAGATTCTCCATTAAATAATAAGATAATTGCAGTCATACTCATGGCCCCATTTCCTAGAGGCTGGCATAGTAAGATTTTAGCCACAGCAAGGGGTGTTTTTGCACACTCGGATGACTAAGTCTGGTTTCCACCAAGGCATACTGATATCCATCAAGTGTGAAAACCACAAGTGTTTCAGAAGACATGAAAGGAGATTAGCCATTGCAGGTCATGTAAAAGCAGCACATTTCTGGGACAGGCGAATACTTATAAAGCTCTGCATAAGTGATATCGTTACAAAAGGCGTCCCTAATGCTGTGCTCTTCTCCTTGAAGGAAGAGTTCCAACCTGTTCTCTCCAGGTCAACAGCACGAGAACTGGAACAGCCCACGTCCCTCAGTTGAGAGCAGCCCTGCAGCAGCTGTTCAAGAACGGACAGCACAAACAGGCTGAACACCAAGTCTGTGTGAAGAGCTGAGCCAAAAAGCTCAGCTCGATGCGGAACTGGTACACCTCAATCAAAAAAAAGAAGAAGATGATTCTGAAAAAGATGTTTAATTTTAAACTAGAGCAGTTAAATTAGGCAGGTTCCAGCACCTACTGGGCCAGAAAGCTAAATCAAAACCACTCTCCACCCAGCAAACGAGGAAGCTACTGCACAGCACAAGCAGACTCCCAGAAGAACAGAGGCAGTTTTGACATGATCTAGTCAAATCATTTCACTCCATTTGCATACATTTAGACACTTTATGCTGAAAGCCCGCCTGTTTCAACAGAAGCGGCATTACTGTTTGGAAACGGTCTCGGATTACAGTTTAATAAATATGAAAAGCAATGGAGATGCAAATCTTAAACATTTTTAAGAGGTACACTTTAGACCCCAAAAAATTAAAACAAACAATCAATGATTGATAACAAAAGTTAGTTGGAAGCACCATAAAGTTTCTGCAAGTGAATTTCCGGTTTCGTTCTCTTTTTTTGTGAACAGTAGTGTTCACAACTGTACTTAAAACAGCTACCCAGCAACCCGACAACTTAATGGCAGGGTTAAGAGCAGGGTCCTCCATAGTAGTGGGAACATTCTGGTTAATGATATCAATTACCCTCAAATCGGTCCCATTTAATGTCACAGTGCTGGAGCGTAAACACAGCTGAGGGTTGGAAGTTAATCACAGCCTCCAAATGACTAAAGAAACCATCAGGCATCGTGAAAACGAACTCAAGACCCACTTCCACACTGACAGCGTCCATCAGGAGAAGACCTTTGTCTTTGCTGAATGTGCACCCCAATGCCGATAACCACTCACACACTCCTTGCAGTCTCCTTCTTGAAAGAGCCATTTTGTTCTACTGACAAAGGACAGGGTGGACAAGGAGGAAGAGGAGAGCGAGCCACTGTGACAGACCACCGTGTTATTTCTATGGAATATCTACCGCCCCTCTTCCCAATATCCCTCTAGAGTCGCCAGCTCCAGAAGAGTCCAAGAGGCCAACAACCCGGGCAGAATGGTACGAGGCACAGAATTTATTGGTTTCATTCACTTTCTAAGAACAGACCTCCGCCTTTCTGCTTGACACAGAACAAAAGAATAAGAAGACTGCATCCGACCGTTACAGACAACGGAGCAGAAACCTGCTTGTAACTTAAAACCATAACTTAAGGCTCTACCTTAAATTAATGAAAATGCAGAAGAATACGCTAATTTCCTAAGAATACACAGAGCCACCTCACAGCAAGCTCTGCTCTCCTGCAGCACGGTATACATCCCCGTTTTACAACAGCACCAGTCTGATCCTTCCATGTCAAAACAGAAATTAGCTTCAGAACCTAATCTTTGCCATTCCTTTGCAGCGCTTCAGGGCGAATGTTACAGGAGGCAGAACAGGGTTTAATCAGCACGCACCAGGCGTGTTGATGGTAATGTACGTGTAAAAACCCCAGAAAAGGCAGAATAATGTTGCAGCATTTCTGCTGATTGGTGCTGAACGGCTATAATACTCAATCACACTGCTTTACAAGTTTATAAAGCTTCCTGATTGTATCCTTAACACTGTCAGAATGAGAGTGCCAATCTTCCCTCCACATTTACTTTTAGAAGCAGATGGCGATATTGTAACCACTACGTAGCCAGTGTAGGGACAATGTATTTTATTTTTTAACAAGTCACTTCATCACACGTGTGACGGTCGAACGGTCTTTACAAAAAAAACAGTTGCATCTTCAGAGGGAGAGAGACAACGAGGAAGCATTTCTACGCCGCATACAACAAGCAACAACAAGGTTAGCAACTGGTCCCAAAACGCAACACACACCCTGGTTTAAAAACACCACGAGGGGAACCGTTTAAACTGCCTGCTCCACCGAAGTCGGCGATTTTGTTTTAAATAAAAGACGCAAAAGCTTTCAAGGCGACTTCTTGTGGGTTTTTTTTTTTTACTGCCCTGAACGCGTGACGCCTCGTACACGTCTCGCAGGGAAAAAAAAATAGCGGGGGCAAAATATTTCTTGGGACCGCTGCCTTGGTCTATTGCCAGCCTGTGTTTTTTTTTTAATATATAGATATAAATGGCATTTTCCGGCCCCTGTGCTGGCTGCTGCGCTGTCTCTGAAGCGGCAGTCAGCAGCCATTACCTTAGTAACCCGGAGGAAGGAGACGAAACAGGATTTCCTCTCTCCCTGTGGTTCACAACGAGGACTTGAGGTGAGAGGCAGGGTCCCCATGAGCCGAGGCGGCTCGTCGTGTCGTGCTTTGCCAACTGCGACCTTTTGTCGATTCGCCGGTGCACCAGCTGCACACCTCACCCTGAATTTACGGTCGTTGCAAGCTGCGTCAGTCGGCGAAACAACTCGGCCACCTTGCTAAGCTGTAAGGTTATTGACTGCAGAAGTTGGCCGTTGAAGGCCATTCGAGTTGCCAGATGTTAAAAAAAAAACAACCGACATCCTGTTCTCAAGCCCGTTGCTTGCTTGCTTTTCACGGTTTCCACCCCCCCCCAACTCCGTCCCTTAAACTCGAGTCTTTTCGCAAAGTGAACACGCTTGGGCCGTGGACAGTAAAAACCCCACCCGCGGCGCCGTGGGACGACAACTAAACGACACGTCATGCCCCACTCGCGAAATGTGGCACGCAACCTATGCATCTCTGTGGTCAATCCCCCCCCAAAAAACAGAAGCTCAACGCCGTGCCCTAGAAACGCCGCTGAAGCGCTTTCTTGCGAGGAAAACACCAAGCAAGTTTCATGAGTAAAAGTGAAAAAGGCTTTAATGTCAGTCTTTGTTTGCATACTCCTTTCCCTCTCAAAAAGGATTTCAAGCGCATAACAAACTTAGACGTTTGATGCCCCTCCTCCCCTTTAGTCTGAACTGTACACTTCTTATTGAAGTTATTATTTTTACTTTCTTCCAGCAGTAGCACCGTTCAACAGCGTGACGAAACACGGTCTCCAAACTTCACCCCCCCTCAGCTAGGTTACAGCACTGCAGAAAACCCAGGTGCTTCACGCCAGTTACAAGCACACAAATACACAAAAGGAGGCAAGAGACTCAGACCCGGCTCAGTTTATGTTCCTCTCTGGCAGGGAAATGCAACAACTCCTCTTAACAGGCGCTGTACAATCCTGCAAACCTTCGTCCAGGGAGGACACGTATACTATCGTGGACGAGCAATCTCTGAAACTCAGCCTCACTGTAACAGCACGCCTCGGTGCTGAGAAAGAAGCTCAGCAATGCCATTTAAACATGCAATTTAAAAGATTCACAAACTGGGCGGCACACGCAGACGTCTTGAACTGCTGGCCATTGAACTGCTCGTTCATTATGAACACGGCACCTTGCTGTCGGTGCAACTCGTGAGTATCAGTTGATACTGGCCACTGGTCGTGCAAGGACCCGTATCCGACGGTGACGGACCCACGGGTCTCCCCACACTGTCCACACCACCGTGACAAAGACACGCATGCAGCAGCCCCCTTAACACGCAGGACTGTGGCGTCTCTCTCCAGCGGGGGGCTCGTATCGCACGGCATGTCGCCGAGCCCGGCCGGCCCTGCAGTCCCCGGCGGGGGTGGTGTGCGTGTCCGTCTGCGAGTGCCGCCCCTGTCGCATCCACACCAGCCACCCAGTCCCCCCCATCTCCCTGCAGGCAACACCCTGCCTGCCGGCCCGCAGGTCCCCCCGCCTCCGCCGCCGCCGCCGCCGCCTCACCTCCTTGCGGTCCTGCAGGCACTCCAGCACGGCCAGGTTGTTGCTCCAGGTGTGCTTGGGGCAGAGCCGGGTCAGGTCCTCCCGGCAGGCCTCCTCCTCGGCCAGCTTCCAGCCGGTCGCCCGGCGGGGCTGCGCGGCCGGGGCTCCGAGGCCCACACCGCCCGGGTTCGGCAGCCCGCCGGGGTTCTGGCCGCCCAGGGGGACGCCGCCGGGGACGACCATCGGATTGCCCCCCTGCCGGGCGTCCCGGGAGGCGGACAGAGCCAGCAAGGCGGGCATCAGCAGTAGGAGCAGCTGAACACGTCTACACGCCGCCATCTTCGGGGAAATAGCTACAGCAGGACGGCGGTACGCCACTCCTGTTTAAAGCGTCGGCGTGCGCGGTGTGGGCCGGCCCACCCCGCTCCCTCCTCCCCGACCCCCGCACGGACGGGCCGGCACCGCGGGAGCCCGAAACCGACGGCTAATTGGGCTGCCAGCGGTCTCGGCTGTCAAAAACATTAAATTAGTTGTTATACTACGAGGGACGGGCCTAGTAGTAGTAGTCGTTCTTATTTTTTTTCTCCTTAAAATAAAAAAAAAAACCACAACACACGCAACGTCAGCTACTGACGTTACAGTTAACCGGTGACAGTAAACCCATAAACTTAAACGACCCCGGGAATAAGATATTTATCTGGTTTGGAGCCCGTTGTATTAGCTTTGAGATCAGTTCTGATGTTGTAGCAGAGAAAAATGTGTCTCAAGTGCATTGATAGTTGGGGAAATATAAGAATTTTGCCTTATTTCGAAGCCCTAGTAAATTCTATTTTACAATTTGTTCAAAGGGTTCTCTTTTTTTATATAGTGAACGTGCCTGAACAGCCAGTGCCATCGGCAATATTAAAAAAAAATAAAACTATTTTTTAAGTTTGTTTTCAATTTCTTTCGCACGATTGCATTGGCTATTCAGACACGTTCACCGTAAAAAAGGAGAGAACCCTTTGAACAAATTGTGAAATGCGGTAAAGATTTTGATTTCTAAATGCTCACCAAAAAAAAGTAACGGTCCATTTCTGCTACGCTGAACCTTTACCGATTAATTGTACTGAGAAGGATTATCAAACAGGCGAACTACGGCTGTTTTAATTTCGATCATTGTGGTTCTGACTAGACATCGAGAGAGGGGTTTGTTTCCTGTGTGGTGATGCCACATAACGCTGCTAAGAGGATTTTCCACTTTTACTCTGAGCTCCCGTCAAGGGTATATGGACCAAAGTCAATTGCTGGACAACGCGGGTCTGTTTCACCACATAAAAATTCATCAGGCGTGGAAGCGATCCAGGCAGGTGTAGGTCTTTTAGATTACCAGTCCCTCTGCAGCAGGTGGGTAGAAAGGTCTGCAGACCCGATACCTTATTACTGCAGCTCTCACTGAGAAACGCACGCCCTTCCCTCAACACACTGGAAATATACACACGCTGTCTTACTCCTGCATTCACAGTCGAGTGGCCTCTGACATACAGGACAAGACAGCAGTTACCCATTTATCCATTTCCTAACCATGTCTTCCAGCTGAGGTTGGCAGCAGAGCTGGAGCCTGTCCCTGCAAGTAACAGGCCCCAGGCATGGAGCAGCCCGGACAGGACGCCGGTCCATCACAGGCACGCACACACACAACCAGGGCCAGTCTTCCGCACCAGCATGTGTTGGACAATCAGCAGACACCTACAAGATACCCTTTCTTCGTTTATGTGCAGTAAGTGAGCCTGTTTGACCAATTTGGTTGACTACGTGTGACCTGTCAGACATCCACAAGACCTTCCTCTAGTACGGTGACTAGGACCTTCGGATTGTTATTGTTGCCTTCATCAAACAGCGCAACGAGCATTGTTAAATTTCCTTCTTGGGCTGCAGCCATTTGCGATGCTTTGAATATTCTAATGAAAATAAAGAAAAAGACAATACAAAAACAGGCCCACAGGAAGTCACAAAGTAGTGGGAGTTGCGCAGGTCGTACTTATATTTGTGGCTCTACCAGTGGTACAATATTGCTTTGAAATTTTATCAATCAATTATTCACCCTTGGGGTCCTGAGAGACTGTTCCCTGATGCAATCAGAGAATCATTCACATTAAACACTGGTAATGCAGAAACCAACACTCTCCTGCTGTTGTCAGGTTTTATTTTACTTACGGAGTAGCTTTGAGAAGCTTTAACATCTGTTTTTGGCATTTGTTTTTTTGCCAATAGCCAACATTTGCATTAGATAATGTGATTTGCTGCACATCTAGGTTTAAATTCAGGAGTTTGATTGGGCCTGCTGACTTAAATGATGAGGATCTGTCCCCAAAGCAGCACTGAGAAAGATTTACAGAAAACCTACACATTCGTTTCACTCACAGTGTAGTGAGCAGAAGCGGTTTAAAAATATTCAGAGTTTCTTTTAAAAATATTTAAAATTATAAAACAAAAAGATTTATATTTAGAGTAGCATTTTGGGCAACACGGTGGTGCAGTGGCGCTGGTGTGAGTGTGTGCGTGTTTGTGCCTGTGTGTGCGTTGTGATGGGCTGGCACTGGTGTGAGTGTGTGCGTGTGTGTGCGCTGTGATGGGCTGGCGCTGGTGTGAGTGTGTGCGTGTGTGTGCGCTGTGATGGGCTGGCGCTGGTGTGAGTGTGTGCATGTTTGTGCCTGTGTGTGCGTTGTGATGGGCTGGTGTGAGTGTGTGCATGTTTGTGCCTGTGTGTGCGTTGTGATGGGCTGGTGCTGGTGTGAGTGTGTGCGTGTGTGTGCGCTGTGATGGGCTGGCGCTCCTGTCCAGGGTGTGTCCAGTCTTGCACCTATTGCTCCTCCTGACCCTGAATAGGATGAAACAGTTAGAAAATAGACAAATGGATACTGTAGCATTTCGTCAAAACAGAATTATTTGTTATCGAGATAATCTAGCGCTCCTTTTGGCGAGACTGTGCCAAACAACTCCGTTAAAAAGTGCTTGAAAAAAGAGTTAAAAAATTGATGTCACAACATTTTGAAGTAACTCAATGTCCAGTGTAAATTCAATATACAGTATCTATTTCTTGTTGTTTGTTCCAAACTCCAATGTCTGCAAGAGGAGTGTACCTGCCACTCCTAGTCAGTGGCTTTTCAAAGGAGAATTCATCCTCTGCACCATGCCAAAAGAAAAAAATAGAAACAAGACCTTTGGAAGGAATAATGGTAAGAAACTGCAATCACTGGACTCCTACTTTTCCAAGACAATCCAAAAACAGGGACATTTCACAGAGGGTTACATTTTAACTACAGGTTGATGTTTAAAATACAGTGGGACACTCCTTAAGAAGCCAGCTTTTCTTGCCTGGTAAGACACGTTGCTTGTGCAAGGCCTGCTTTTGGAAACCTGGATGCCCGGCTCAGATTGAGTTACAAGGGCTGGATTTCCCTGTGGGCAAACCGTACTCCACTCTTTTACACCCGTGAGACCCGTGTGGGGTTTCTAGTCCCGATCCCTGTAGCCTCAGTGTCTGCATGTTCCTGTTTCAGCTCAGCTCTTATTCGTCTGACTTGACAGTAATCAGCAGTCAACGAGTCTTCACTGGCTCCCAGTGTAAAACTACTCATTGCCCCCCGAGTCCGAGAGTGTTTTATTGCTGTGAAGTGCAACAATTTTAAATCCTCTACCTGTGATTATCATAAGCCACACTAAATAAATCTAGATTTTAGTGAAAATATTTATCTATACCAGCACAGAACTTTCATTTAGCAAGACAGACCAAAGCATTCTGAAATAAATGTAAATACATAAAGCAAAGAGAAAAGGTAACCCCCACATTTGAATTCCTAGAAGTCTTTCAGTTTTCTCTTGTTTGGTGTGGTGGGGAGTTCCGACAATGTCAGTTTGAAACAAACAGCATCTGGAGGTCAGGAGGGATTGCCTTTACTTGTACAGGGTGGAGGGGGGTTGTATAGGACCTGCAAAAGACAAAACCCTTCTCTGGCTTGGAAAACCTTTACAATAAAGTTCAGCATTAAACACAATCCAGATCCAGTGTTGGACCAGCTGTTGTGCCTGGCTATGAATTGGAGGCTTATAAAATGAATGAAAGATTTTCCAACAGATCGCCTATAGCAAGTTCTTATGAACAATACATTTTAAAATTAAATTGCTTTAAATATTGGTGATCCCCAGGCAGTGCTTTAGAAGTGGTGTCAGTCAAGTTAAATACCTAGGAACAGTAACAGATGAACATTTAAACTTTGCAGAGAATACCAACTGCAGTTCTAAGAAGGCTAGTCTGATCAGGAAGTTGAAACGATTTAGAGTAAGTCAATATTTTAATGAGGGTTTGCAGGATGTTAGTAGGAAGCATCCTTACTTTTGGAATCATACTGTTTGTGTGGTAGCCCAAGCATTAAGGGGACCAAAGAAACACCTGAAAGAACTGTACTTTGTTGAAGTTTAAACGATAGCTCAGCTCATCATTGATGGCCCCTCCCACTCTCTACTTTCATTTTCAACTGCTAATGAAAGGGTTTTTTTAAAACTTTTTATTTAGCAATGAAAGGGTTTACAAACAACATAACCAAAACGACAGAATAAATATTTGCCTTCATCTTAACTGAAAAGGGTTTTAAAATGCCTATGGCCGAGAAAATTGTATATAAGAAATTTTCCTATGCAATCAGAATATTAAATGCAGATAAGCAACTGCTTCCTACTGTATATGAAGCTATTGGATTATGTGTAATGGTAGTGTAATATGGGCAGATAGAGATGTGTGTACATGTTTTACATGTCTAGGACTAGAGTCTGTTTTTAACCTGTATTTTACGTTGAGTGTTATTTACTGTATGTTTTGTATTATGACTCCAAAGGCAAATTTATACCCTTTTGGAACAAAAAAGTTATATAGATTAAAGAACTAGTCAAGATCATACGTGGGTAACCAAAATCCTGAAAAAAAACCAACAACCAGGAAAGGCAAATATGTTTTATTAAAAAATTAAATATCATATTTTCAGTTCTGAAATAAGGACATTATCTGAAAGCAATATACACATATAAAAACATCAGGTTTCCCACCCACACAAAACAAATAGACACACATATATACACACAATAGAACACAGTGGTTACCTGTCTCAGTTTAAACTTTCAAGTTGGACTTTGCCTGCTGACTCTTGCAGACTATGCGATTACTCGTCTGCTCAGACACACAGCTGGATTACGTTTTTATGTTGTCTTTGACAATGTTCATGCCCGCCTCTCCAAATCTCATTGCGTTGCGTCACATCCTGCAGTATTCTGTGATCAGCAGGATCTGAACAGCCTGTCCAAGCACCTTAGCTCTTATCAGACAGGAGGATACATCCAATCACTTGTGCAGACAAAAGAGCAGGTACTTTCAAAGTAAAGGGAGTCTCAGCATCACTATGGACATGATGTTTTTTAGGTAAAACTTGTAATTAAAACATTATGTTGGTTGGTGCATTTGACCAAAATAAACATTGAACTTTACCAATGCAAAACAGATTGCCTTTGGAATCTGCATGTTACATTAAGCTGACAGTAGTTATAACTTTGTGTATTATCCCCCTAACCACAATACATTGGAAGAATTAAAGCTATTAAAGACATTTTGAAACTTTGAATTGCATTACTTATAAAACACGATCTTGTAGATTGAAGGATTTTGTCCTTTGTTGTACTTTTCACATTTTGAAAACGGGATTCGGGTCATTACTAAATCAAGAAACACTCCATCTCGCACAGAGTGGATTAAAATGTGTGAATGATAAGAAGCAAGAATGTAATGCAAGGATTTTGTTTTCAGGATGAATGAAACCATTTAGCAGTTTTTGTTCATGATGGCAGAATGTTGTCCTGTTCTAATCTCATGGATTGCAAGGTGATTAAGGGTTGTGTCAGCTAATAGAGCAGAAATATCAGCAGTTATACATGTGTCCCTCATGAGAGAGAGAAAATACTTTTATAGATGTTTTTGCCTTTGAGGTCCCTTGTAAAACCGTTATTTCCATGATGCCGCCTTTCAAAATATAACTTTTAAATTCCAGAACCTTAAAACAAAATCACTGTAAATCATTACAAAGCACAAGTGGGTCCAATATGTAACTTGAGCCATTACTGTAAAACACAGAGATGCCCCCAGGAGAAAAAGCTGAAACCATCATCCTCAAGCCTTTGCTGGGATGCAGCTTTTAAAAGGACCACTGTGCAGAATGAGGATCGCGGACGCAGCCCAAGGATTTCCCCGGCTCAGTACTGCTTATCCGGATGTTTCACACCCACTGTCAAACCACAAGGAAAACTGCATGGGAGCAAGAGAGTGAACGCTGAGATCAACCCACAGGCTCCAATTCATCTGCGATGGCAATCGCATACAGAGCAACAGTGTGTGTAGGGGGCAGAGGGTAATCAGAACCGTAAATAAAATGAAAATCTTTCTTTTCCTAATTGGGTGTCAGAGTAGACGCTGTCTCCAACCCTCGTTCTCAGCACTCCTGAGAGCTCCTCCTGAGTGTCAGTTACTCAGTTTACATCCTTTTCAAAGCACTGCCTTGAAATAAACTGCCACCTATTAACTGTGTTAATTTTACAGCGGCAGCACAGAGCAGAAACCCTGATGTCCTGGGTGAACACCTGCTCTTCACCAGCCACTGTCTGAAACACTGGAATGATGCAGGACAGACAGAGCTGAGAGGCGGCAGGGTAGCAAGAGGCCGTTTGCTTTGCTTGACCTCTGAGCACGTGTCTCTCCTGATATTCATTCTCTTTCAACTAAGAACTACAGCAGATGACGATTAGATGAACAGTTTCCGGGAATACCATGATGTTTTCTTTAATAAGTCCTTAAAAACTATCCACATCATCTTCTGAAGCACAGCAAGTGCTGGTATTAAAGGCACCGGTGACTCATTCAAAGGTTTCTACGTCTGGATCTGGAGCAGAGGCTCGGCTCTGTGCCCACGCCCTGGGGTCTTTCACTGCCGGCTCACCCAGTCTCACTCCCACTTGTAGATCTTCACCATCTTCTCGGTCAGCGAGGCCAGGAAGCTGCTCTGGTTCACCTCGAAGGGGCAGACATCCAGCACGGGCTGATCAGCCTGTAGCTTCTGCAGCAGCGCCCCACTGCTAGCGTCCCAGAGCTGCAGAGAGAACAGGAAGCAGAAATCAGGACTCCTCACTCCCCATCACAGTGTGCAACAGGAACACATTCACTTATTACAAACGTGGAAGACTGCAGTCAACTCCCAAACCTACAATCCATAGAAAAAAAAAGTATGAAATCTTTTTCTCTTAATGCTGAAAATCTCTGCCACTGTTTCTGTAAACCCCACCCTGGTGGCCTCCCGTGTCCCAGGGTGTGGCGAGTGTGCCACACAGCGCCGCTCCAGGCCCCTGGCCTCTCACCATGGCGGAGCTGGAGGCTTCGTCCCCAGCGCACACCAGCACAGAACCGTCCCGCGCGGGGCTCTCCAACACAGCGTTCTTGGTGAGCAGCTTGCAGGAGGAGCCGGCGCTGAAGGTCTGGACCGGGTGGCAGGTGCAGGAGGGCTCCTGGGTGGAGTCCTGCTGGGGGGCCCTGCTCAGCTCCATCAGCACACAGCGCAGGGACGGGTTCACCTTGCCTGTGGAGGGAGGAAGGGACAGCTCAGCCAGGCTTCCACTCGCTGACTGCTAAATGACCCTTCGAACTGGAATGTTTCAAATGCTTTTACAATATGCTTTCGTCTAGCAGGGAAAATAGTTTATTACAGATTCTCATCTGTACCTTTAAACTGTAATGGATCTGTTAAACCTTCATATTTTAGCATTACTAGAAAGAAAAGAGTAAGGATACATTCAATTTTTAGATCACTCTTTCGGATGAAATGTTGCTTATAAGGCTGGCATTAATCTCTCAGCACGTCTTAGTGCTCTCCAGCCCAGGAGCCAAGAGAACAGATTCTGCAGAAATGCACAACGTCCCTGTTTGGTGTTTTCTTAACAAGACCCTGGAATACAATGAGAGGTCATATTCTCTTTCACAATTAACTCATATGCAAATGATCCTATAAAATAAATCCAACACATGAAAAAATCCAAACCGAAATGAAATCCAGTGCCTACGTAGGGCACGGAGCCCGAGCTCACCTGGCCTGTACGTCACCAGGCAGTGCCTGTTGCGGGGCTCCACCTGGATGTCAGTGCAGCCCCCCGTCTCCAGCGGCAGGACATGGGGTCGGTAGGACGTCCCCTCCAGGTGCTCCCAAAAGCAGCCTCCCTCCAAGGTCCCGGCGATCAGGCCGCCACAGGGGAAGGCAGCTGAGGCAGCTCGAGGAATGTAGGACAGGGAAGCCACCGGACACCTGGGGGAACAGGTCCCACCGCTCCTACTCTTCATACATTACAGTCGCAAGGGGAATGACCTCACCCAAACACCATTGGTAACACACTGGACTTTCTTCATCTGATGCATTTATAAAGACAATGGGTTTTACACTACAAACGGAATTAACTTTGATATTCTAATGCCAAAAACCCACCTCAGGGATACAGGTCTGTGCTTGCAAAATCTAAGCACACTACTAGCCTACTGAACAGCAGCTATACAAACTCCATCAAGTCTGCTTTCAACATGTAAGCACATTTGCCAGAGATGAACACAAGGAGCTGCCCAGCTATGGGAGTGCTGTAGAGTGAGATTGTTCCTTTAATGTACGATAAGATTATGACATAACCATTCATCTATTTTCTCAAGGTTTCATCCTATTCAGGGTCACAGGGCAGGCGGAGCCAATCTCGGCAAACAACGGGCTAAAGGCAGGGCACACTCTGGGTGGGACGCCTGCCCATCACAGGGCACAAACACACACACTCACACCAGAGCCAATTTTCCCAGAAGCCAGTGTGTCTTTGGACTATGGGAGGAAACTGGAGCACCCAGAGGAAAACCACACCAACACAGGGAGAGGAAACTCCACACAGATATCACCCCCAGGTCAGGAATTGAACCAAACCTTGCGTCACGATTCTGGTGAACTGACTGCTCCCTCACCTGGATCCCAGCGGGCTGAGCTCCTGGACGTGTGTGCTGGTGTCCCGGGTGTCGTACACCAAGACAGAGCCATTGCTCAGGCCGGCGTAGATGTAGTTCACATTGTCCAGGCACCAGCAGCAGCTCCACACAGGCCGGCCTGTGTTGTACGTCTGTACAACTGTGTTGGTCAACAGGCTGAGGGAGACAAAGTGAGATACGAATAAATGGGAACAGTTACAAAAGAGAGGAGGCCACATGGCCCGTCTAGCTCATTGGGTTTTTCAGAAGTAAGGTGATCCATGGATCCCATCCAGCCATCTCCTGAAGGAAGCCAGGTTATCAGATTCAACGACGTGGCCGGAGAGACTGAGCTTGTTCGAGTCAACCACAACCCGTCATGTGAAAGATGGTGTCTTCTATACTAAAAGCACTTGTGTCCTCAGACTTGTTTCACCGTTGACTCGGAAGATATCCACTGTTTTAGATCATAGGAAAATCAGTTTCACTTTACACTGTTGCATAATCAGCGTCTTTGCAGACAGTCACCAGTGTGGATTTTTACCTGATCTAAAATATTAGAAGTTATGTGTTTTTATGTGTGCCTTTTCTTTTTATTTGTAGAAGAGGAGTGAACAGCATCTGCAATCCACTCTTTTTGACAGTCATTTCTGCCAATTTCTCATGGCCCTGTTACCAAGGCTTTGGAAATGTGCTCTTGTTCACTTTCCCATTGTGTGAGGGAAACCTCGGTATTTGCCACAACGCTCCCAGTCACATCAGACTTCCTGTGCCTCGTTTTTCGGAAGCACAAACCAAAACGCTTTACGAGACATTCTCTGTGGAAGTTTTGGTCCAAGTTTTTTTTGCCTATAGATCCTAAAGGGTTTATGTTACTGATTCCCAGAACAACCTACCTTTAATTCCGATTCTCTTCATTTATGGTCTTTCCGTGAGTTTAGTTGTCTAGTAAGCGATCATTACTGATGTTTGCCTGACACTGAGCACTCAAAATCCGACTGATGTACATTTTAGAAAAAATCTCCTGAAGGGAGGCGAGTAAAGAATCAGCACCCAACAAGAGCACAAGAGGTAACTGTGGGATTTTTCTTCCATCAACGTATAGAATGATAATAGGTTGTCCATGTAACAGCCAAATAATGGGTGAGCAAAAAGTGAGTGCATTTCTAATTGGCCTTGCTGGCAGGACAGAAAATACTACGAGGCGCCAGGGCTGTGAACTGGCCTGGCTGAACCGAGAACCCAAGCTTATTTGCCAAACAGGGAAAAATTCAAAACGTTCAATGATAATTTATTTGAACAGTACTAACCTTTTTAAAGCTGAAAAGAAAAAAAAATAATAAAAAAAACACATTTTATTCCCCCAAAACTCCTTTAACTTTATTAAATTAAGATCAGTTCAGTGTGAAGTTCATTGTACATTTATGTTTTGCAGCTCTCAAAATGCTTTGGTCTGATGAAAATAGAAAGATTCTGGAGGGTTGCCAACCACTGTTCTAGGCACTGAAATAACTGTTCACAAAGAACCACAGAAATGTAGTGAACAGGACACGGACATCATGACCATCATGACTCCCTTCTTATCTTATGGGGGTGGCAGAGAAAACGCAGTCTGAGCTGTCTGCTAGGAATAATGTAATAGACCCTATCTGTCTATTATAACAGCTCTAATGCATTAAAAGGGATACTGCGTTTTTCTTTCTCCCCCAAAAAATGATGTGGACTTTACCAACTTTATTATTACTTCAAAAACGGCCCCTATGCATCTGCAAACATTTTTAGGATTTTAAATTATTTCTCCTCTAGCTTAAATAAAATTGCAAAGCACATTTCGGCTCTAAAACTCACACGCTGCCAAATTATCACGCAAACCGAGCCGGAGGCGACAGAAGAGGTTCCCCGGTAAGCGTACCTGGTGAGTTTGACGGTGTTGTCCAGGGCTGCGGAAAGCAGCAGGCTGTCGGCCTGTCTGCTGAAGGCCAGGCCGCGGATCTGCTTGGCGTGGATGGGGACATACTGACACGCCTTCATGGTGGCCGCACTGATCTTCTTAACCCCACAGCCTGGCAGGGAGACAGAGCAGGGTCACCAGAGCAAGGGACCACCGCGCACGGCAGGTGGGCTCATTCCACAACAAACATTGAAGCTTTAACGGGCTGGTAACTGAAGCTTACTGTTCGGCAGCACTGTTAAATCCTCATTAAAATGTAAAGAGAAAAAGGTGCACATCTAGAAGCAGAGTAAGAATTCTTCTGCCGGTAAACTGCACATCAAATTCAAGTACTACATGCAGAAGAAATGTAGCAAATTTTACATTTGAGATAAAGTTAACTTATGCCACACGGTGTGGGTGTACTTCCTGTACCAATAAATGTACCAGAGATCCCTTCACCCTTTAAGCAGAACATAAGATTTCCTTTGCAGATGCAGCCTAGAGAACATGTATTACGTTAGAAAACTCACAGAGTTTTGTGGCAGACTTTCGGGAGGTTCCCGTAGCGATTATTTCTCAACTACAATAAATGAACTGGCATTCTTTAAATAATTTTCTATACGTCTTGGATGGATCAGCTTCTCACTTATGTTTAATCACTTCAGAGGATGCAACATGGACCATGTTACCTTCCATATCTGAACTGGACTGCAAGACTAAAAAAAGATAAGAACACAGGCACGGTGCTGCTACGCCTAACCAACCCACCCACCAGCGGCTCACTCCACATCAACCCGTGCTCGGCCTTTCATGCGCTCATCTCTCGCCCTGGATGAGGGCATCTGCTCGCACAGCTACAACAATCACCTCCCGGAGGGCAGACAGGGAGCCGCTGACAAGAGCATGCAGAGCAGCAGAGACAGGCTCACCAGGAACAAGCGTGGCCTGGGGCGAGGGCTGGGAGGCCAGCAGGCAGCCGAGGGGCTCGCAGTAGGACAGCACCCGGCAGCCCCCCATCTGGGACACCAGCACTGCTCTGGCAAAGGCATAGCGCCCCCCCTGGCCCTGACTGGAAGCCTGAGAAGAGAGAGGGTGGCCCGTGCGCGAGCTGCCGGGGGTCTGGGAAGAGCTGCAGCCAGGCTGGGCCATCAGCGCCTTCATCTCCTGGGGCACACGGACACAGGGAGAGGCAAAGGGAGGGGAATGAGTGCGAGAGCTCGATTAGATTCACTACCGCTGGGGCAGCAGCATCAAGAACTAGCTCGTGTTTGTTACAACCCGAAGTTATATGCTCCGCCGCTAATGTGATGGACTCTAAAATGCACACAACTGAACCCAGGGATTTTGTTGATGAAGTAACACTGCCGGGTTTATGGAACTCAAATTTATTAGTATTGGGCTGGCTGTCGGTGAACTGCCGAGCGCGATCCTGTACCTGTATCTGCTTGCGCAGTCGCCCGCACTCATCCGTCAGCACCTGGAGCTGCAGCCTGCACTGCGCCGACTCCAGCTCCGCCTTCCTGCGCAGGGCCTGCTCCTGCTCCAGAGACCTGCCCAGGAAGAGCGGGCATCAGCACGGCAGGCTACACCGACCAAGCACTGGGCTCTACACACAGGCCACAGCAATCTGAAATCACCGTAGGCCCCAGCAGAGAGAGGGACAGCTGTGGATTTCCTGTTCCCTGATCTCTACACAGTCCCACATATTAATCGGCATGAAGAACATACTGTAAAACACTTTAGATATGTGGACAAGAACTACAAGAAAAAAAAAGAACACTAAAGCAAAGCTGGGAAATCAATATGAATTAATTCCAGGACGCTGGCATTGCTGCTTGGAGTTTGTGTTCTCCTGGTGATCGTGTGGGTTTCCTCTGGATGCTCCAGTTTCCTCCCACAGTCCAAAGGCATGCTGGTAGTTTAATTGGCTTCTGGGAAAACTGGCCCTGGGGTGTGTGTGGCTGTGTGTGGACTGGCATCACACCCAGACTGTATCCTGCCTTGCTTGCTGACTCTCGCATGACCTTGTACTGGATAAAGCGGTTGGAAAATGGATGGATGGATTCCAGGACATAAAAACAAGACACTGCAGCCGGTCTTCATGCTGATTTCTTTTGATAAATGGTAGGGATGATCTTTCATGTGTCACTGGGGGGGGTGAGGGGAGACGATAGGAAAGAGCTCAGCCTCGTACCTCTTCATCCTCTCCTGCTCGCTGTTGTCCAGAGCCCGGAGCTTGCGTGCGTAGAGCAGCACGATATCGGTGCGCTTGGCCTTCTTGTTGCACTGCGGGGCGACAGCAGGATGGTTACTGCACAGTACATAAACATGCGCATCAGACAACGTCTGGGATAAATCTTTTCATGTTGGGCTATTGAATTGTCTGCCTCCTGTCTGAGGTTCACTGACCAATGTTGCAAAATCTTGAATGAATAAGGATAATTACAGGGTACATCACATCTCTCATCTCAAGAGCGACATTCCTGAATGTAGCCAATCTTCTGGGCTCTGGTGAGGACAATGATGTACACTCAGCCAGTACCTTCTCAGTAATTTTCTAGGCATAGGAAAGCAAATGCAAATATCCTTACAGACCTACCACAACAGAAACCACATGGAAGTGCAGTTAAAACCAAGAACAAAAGGCACTTCTTTATGCAAAGGGTTGTGGGAGTCTGGAACAAGCTTCTTTCAAGTAACAGCTGGATGAGATCCTGGGATTAATTCATTACTAACGACCAAACAGGAAAGATGGGCCCAATGGCTTCCTCTTGTTTGTAAATTTTCTCGCTTTCTGGTTAGGCCAAGAAGAAGCTTGTCTTCTCCTCTCACGCAAAAGACACGCGTGGCTCGCCAAGGTCACGTTTGCACTGAGAAGTTACTCCAAGCCAATCTGGCCTGAAAACACCCAGAAAACTTTGATGATGAAACGGCTAAGCCCCTCCACCCGCTCCTGAGGAGACCCAGTCAGGCCAGAGCGCAGCCTGCTCTGCTGAACCGACGGTGCTCGGTGCTGCTGGGATGTGGGAGTGACCTGTGGGCACTTGGCACCCTGCCCACGGAGCCAGCGGTCGATACAGGTGAAGCCGAAGAGGTGCCCGCAGCGCAGGGCGGCCAGCCGGTGCTCCCCCGCCGAGGTCCAGGGCTCGAAACAGATGGAGCAGGTCTCGCCCTCGCCCTCCTCTCCGTCCTCCTCCTCCTCGGCCGGCGGCCCAGGGAGCGCTGGATCACTGGCCTCCTTCTTCAGCACGGGGGACCTGGGCTGGAGAAAGAGGGGGCAACACTTGCTCAGCAGGTTCCTAACTTGTCCAAGGTGCTGCTAACACATCCTTCCTGAGCGAAGCCTAGTGAGAGCAGCAGGATCTTCAGGTTCGGTGGTTAAAACAGGCCACAGTAAGATAAGGACACTTTATTGGCCATATACAATTTCTTGTATGAGAAATTTGTCTTTTCGCAGACCCCAACTTGCTCTCCATGAGACACACAGACAGGGAGAGAAACTTGGGGTCAGAGCGCAGGGTCAGCCATTTATACGGCGCCCCTGGAGCAGTTTGGGTTAAGGGCCTTGCTCAGGAGCCCAACAGAACAGGATTCCTCTGCTGGCCGAGGGACATGAACCGGCAACCTTCCAGCCACAGGCGCAGATCCTTAGCCACAGAGCCACTGCCCCAGTACTGTGGTGAAATTGTATTTTCACAAAACTGTAGATGAGCATCAGTTTAGTCCTAATTGTCTTTCCTAAGGCACACCTGCATTTTTTCTTGTTTTGCGAGCTTGCCTGAGGACAACCAACAATCAACTGGAATAGATTAAACTATCATGACAACATTCACTCCTACCTACCGAAAAAACACAGTACAGTAGCTTAGGCAAAAACCTTCATCTTAATCCGTACAAAAACTGAGAAGTCTCACAATTTAATGCGAGTTAAACTAAAAACTGAAAACATAGTTTTCAGTTAACAAAAGATAAGGCAAACTCATCCATACACACTAACAGAGAAACGGCTCTGAAAATAATCCAGAAGACTACATTAGATCAGCAGCTCTCTAAGTACTGAGTCCATCCTTCTAATAAGTGCAATAATACAGCTTAGAACAAAAAAAGATCACCTTTGCTCTTCTAAAATATGACTCATCAAAACCAATTTTATTAGCCAGCACTCAACAAAAACGTTTCAGAGCCAAAACAGCTATAAACAGCACGACACCTACTTGACCTCCATTATGAAGAACAAAATACCTTGTTCTATTCTTTATTCCAGACACTACTGATCTAGCTGCACACTGTCCCCAAGACTCTTGCTCTGCAGAGCTGCTGTGTCTGTAGAACGCGCTCCTGAAGACTGAAGCCTTATACCCAGTTTCGTCACAATCTGAATGGGCCCATGGAACAAGAAAGAAATGACTGAGCTATTTCTTGAATGGAACCCTTGAAGATCAGCCTAATTGTGGTGACCATTCCTTTACGTTACACATAACGTAAACACAGCTTCTTGGATTAATCCATAACCTTAACGGCACTCATCTTTGCATCCAATTGCACAATAAAATCTGAACTACAGGTACAGCTGCTTATTAGAAAAAGAACTAGAAAAACAACAATGATAAAACCAGGAAAGATTCTCTGGGAGCCTAGAGATGTGGGTTACTTCAAGCAGCTTACTGTCTGTGTTGAGCTATAGTCACTTACTTCAGTGGGCTGTGGAGTTTCTTCCACAGTCTCTGTACTCTGCAGTCTCTCCTCCACTGCAGCTGCTGGTCCTGCATGCAAACACGCAGATAACAGTCAAGCAAACCTGCCGCTGAAGCAGAGACAAGGCCCTCACACCCATTCACAAAAGCTTACACAAATCTGAGTTTTACACAAAACAAAGCTTGGTCAATGCCAGGAAAGGCCTGAAAAGCAGTCCAATTCCATAAGTGTTATTCAGAAGTTCAAATTATATCATCCAAAAATTGTGAAACATTTTCTAGGCATCAATTTGGTTACTTAAACCTTTTAATGATCTGAAATCATTTAATGGTCCAAAATTTGGAAATATGTTGATGAAGATACTTAATTTACTGCACACAGCTTTGTCCTGCAAGATTTTCAAAGGATATTTTTTTATGAGCCATTGTGGTTTTACTAGAAATTGGATTATAAAATTCACTGTCCCTTCAATTACTTATACACGCACCTACATACTGGGTAGAATGTGTACAATTCAGCAGAACTACCTCTAAATCATCTTCTCACAGCCTAGAAAAGCCTAAAAAGATAAATTATTGTTGCATTTTGTTTTACAAAGGAAAATCACTCTTCACCAGGAAAAGGAAGGACGAACCCAAGATCCAGATTGTTCCTGACTATCAAATCCATCTCAACTGACACTTCGCACCAAGAGTGGAAACACTGTGACTGAAGAAAAGAATCCCATGAAATTCTCAAAAACAACCAGTTAAACTTTATGCCAAAGAGGAGATTCCCCAAGGGCCACCGGTCTGATGCGTTGAGTTAACATGTGACAATTAAGACTCACAGGAGGACTTGAACATCTTCTCTACGGTGTAGAATTGTCTCCCAACTCGCAGCAAACTCAGTTTCAAGTTAGGAATCTTGGGAAGCCCTTCCCGATGCCGCTCCGGAGTTACCTGAAAAGGCGGGATCCTCCAGAGCCGGCAGCGCAGGGATCTCGGGCGCAGACTCCGGTGCCGGGCTGGGCGGGCTGGCGGGGTCTGCCCCCGGCTGGCTCTCCTCCGAGTCGCTCACCTCGATGCTGCCCGAGCCGGGTGCTGGCGCGCGGGCGGACGGCGAGCGCGTCAGATACTCCAGTATCCCGCTGGCCTGCGGCGTGCGCGTGGCGGGGGGGAGGCTGGACTGGACCGGACCCGGGAGCGCCAGAGCGGGCCTGCGCAGGGAAGCGCACACGCTACAGACACCACACGTACAGGCCAACACGGACACAACCCCTCGCCGCCCACCGGGCACCGCTGAACTCGTGACACGCTGATGCCGACACAGACTCCCCAGGCTCACAGGCTGCAGTCACCTTCTCAGAACTGATTTATTAGACCACGACACACTCGATTATAACACTGAGCCCACACACAGACATCGCATGCCCACTGCGTGCCTTTTACTACATATGCAAGCTAAAATTGTACGTTATTTAAAGGGGAACGCTATTTTTATATGCTGGCGTAAGAAAGAATCAGCATTAATGAGTGCATTTGAAACCACAATGAAGTAAAATGTATGCGGTAACTTGAAAAACCTTCAATTTACACCACAAAACAGACTAAATTTCCAGGTTTGTGCAGCACCGTAATCTCAGATTCAGAACCACTATGGTGACGCGATGCAGCCCTATGATATTGTAATGAAGCAGGCTTGTGAATACATCTCTTTTAATCCAACAGAAATATTGCTCTTGACTTCGGGATGGTAACAAATACAACTTACTTGTTATCTCTGCATGCAGATCACGCTGGAAACTCTCTGCGGTGAAATGTCCGCTGCACAACCTGTACTTACTTGCTCATGCTTTGCATTACATCAGTCATTACAGTCACTAGTGAGCAGGAAGGGCCACATCCTATCACAATTCGTGGGAACGTGAATACTAGTTTTTGACAACATGGCGACTTGCATTACTTTCACAAAGGTCACGGCTTTGTGCTTAATTCAAAATTTGTAACATTTTTCTATAATGTCAACATATCTGTGACCGAGATTTAATAACTGGTCTGAGAAACTGTGACTGCAGCTCCCCTTTAACCAAATACCCAAAGCCTTAATTTGGGTCCGACAGGCACACCAAGAGGTGACAGAGGTCAGAACTTCAACAGAACCGATCTGTTAATAAGACATACCTGGAGCTCCTGGAGTTTGCACCTCTCCTGGGCCTGGTAGTGGTGCGGCGGAGCAGGCTGTGTATCCGGGCAGCTCTCACCCTGCCAGGCACTGCCCTCTGATGCCCAGTGTGGTCCAGCAGGCCCACGAGGGCAGCCACCCCAGGCCGCGAGGGGCTAGGGGGCACCTGCTCATCCTCTTCATCGGTGCTGCCCCCCGAGTCAGGGATGAAGATGGGCAGCTGGTAACTGCCCCCCTCCTGCCCGGCCGCTGTGCCCTCGGCGCCCACCTGCAGATCCACTTCCATGGCCTCCATGGGCCCACCTGGGAAAGGAAGAGCTCAGGGACGTCAGGAGGAGAATCGGGAATCGGAGCTGCAAGCACAGATCTCCCTGGACCCATGGGAAACAGAGTCGGGGGGCGTGCAGCCATAAGGTGTGACAAAAATCACACGTATCATATTTCCATATTTCCTTTGACGTATTGTTTCCTAATAGCCATCAAAGCTGCAGGGGCAGGTGCTTCCACCACCGAAATGTTTCAAGGGCAATTATGCCATCATCACCAGGTACGCCTACCAAGGAACACAAGCTTGTGCCAGCACCGCACGGATCTGACACCGAAATTGTCATTGCTTTGCGACATTAGAAGGGGTTAACCTTATGTGGAAAGATGACAAAACTGTCTGTTATCTTAAAGCGTTTTATTTAACAACCATGCAGGAAAGTACAGCACATTAAGTTTCTTGGCGAGCATCGGAAGTTCTAAAGCTCAGGTTACGTTTGAGGTTCCATATCATAACAAAACACCGCACTTTACTTCTTCTAACCTAATTAACTGCCGAAAACACAGAGAGCATACAGCCATCCAGAAATGTCACCACCTTAAGAGCGAGTCATACAGGAGCTGTACTGCAGGGATGGCCGTACCAGTACGGATCACGATCAGCTCAGGGCTAACCGAAGATCAGTCTGGCTTTGCGTGAGTCCGTTACACTACACCACACTATAAACCAATAATAATGACCGATTTAATTTACTATTTTTAGCATGGCTAAGTGAATACGTTCACCGTTTTTAATTCGTCTTGAATAAAAACTGGTCAGACCGCTGGCAGAAGTCGCGGTGTCCGTCATGATCGTTTACATCAGTGTGATCATTTCGACAGACTTTACCAGTGGTGTAAAATACGGAAATTTGGAAATATGAAAAACGATCCCTCCGGGAGATTTAACAAGCGCTTGTCCCAGCACTACGGGTGGCGAGCGCTGTGCGGCTGTGCTGTGGAGAGAGCGGCAGGCAGCTCCGGCGGCACCTTGCTCGGCTGTCACCCCGGGTTGTAGGCCCCGAGCTCGGCAAGCGCACCAAATCGAGACCGAGGCTCCTCCGCCTCAGCCTGGGAAAGGATCTTCTGGAAAACGCTCGGGCTTTAATCGGTTGCAGGCCCACCCCCCCTCATCTAATTTTTCGAAACTTTTTTTTTCCCCGTTTACCTTACCTTATTTCGTCCCCTTACAACCGTCACCTGCAAGCCGTATACCGAAAGGGCGCAGTAAACAAACGCACGTCAACTTACCTTTCGTAACGTGCTTCGGGTCTCCAATACGACGTCTTTCCGGACGCCCCCCACCCCGCGGGTGGTGTCAAAACTATCTTTATTTTGTTTTTATTTCCCAGTATCGCTGCGACTGACTCTCTGTCCGGGACCGGGCCCTCGGCTGTGCGCTCTGCGGCCTCTCCGGGCTCATCCGAATCTCCCCGCCACTGCCCGGCGCCGCCCCCTGCGAGCCGCGCTTTCCTATTGGCCAGCGGGGTGCCCTGGGCCGCATCCGGTTTTTTTTTTAATTTTTATTAAACATATAGAATTTACAGATACAAATACAACAAGAGGATCAGAATCATGTACAATAGAAAAAAAAAACACAGCAGAAAAAAGCATTTAACTACCAGAGGTAATTATGTGGTCAAACTGTATATTTTACACGTATCATATTTTCCTTGCTTTAATATTTCTCAATTATTTATAAATGTAGTTTCAACATGCATGCGTTTCCTGTAAAAAATAAAACTCAGCACACAGTTTTTACAACATTTCGAGTACCTCTGGCATTCATGGAAAAAAGATATACACAAAAGCAAATAACTAACTCTAAGACTGTCTCAACTATTGAGTTTTTCGAAGAACCAGAACTATAACAGTCCTTAATACTTAACTACACCATTCCAAACTAACACTAAATAAAAACTAGTATATACTGCTATAACAAATAAAACCAAACATAATTATTAACTGAGCAGTCACCGGGAGCGAATCTCCTTCCCATCTCCCGCAGGGCCCGGCGGCCCGTGACGAACAGGTCGCCCTCACGGCTGGTGGGGCCGCTTGGTTCACTCTGCAAACTGCGTCTGACGCCGGGAGTAACGGGGAAAGCAGAGGCGTCTACGCCCCAATCAGCAGAGCCTGCGCAAGAGGAATTATAGGGTCTTGCTTGCATCATGGAGGGAGAGCAATCTCATCTGTGTTGGGTAGTTTTGTAAATTTTACATTCATTGTTTTTTAGTCCGCTGTAGTAGTGTATTTAAAGATCACTTGTCACCTGTCACCGAGATTTGACATCGCTGCAAGGAGTTAAGGAAACCGAAAAAAGAACGGTTGTGTTAATCTTATTTTTATGTCTCAGTCCACTAACAAATCTTTGCAAAATTTTCCTTTTCTTTATTTTCCATTCGTTAGATCCCTTCTGAATTTCTCAGTTTGTGCCCCTGAACGGTCCACAGATGACTAATGTCTCTACTATGCAGCTGAGTTAGGGTGATAATAAAGAAAGGGATTTATTTACAACGTTATCATTTCAAACCAGCGAATACGAACTTTTATGAAGGTGCGGTCAGTATATTTTACATTTTAATATCTTAAATGTGCATTTGGTATGCAATTACCCAAGGGAGGAATTGTCCAACATTCTGCGATTTAAACTCTGAATTGCTTTTCTTTTGAAAAGCCCATTGTGATCATGAGCTGAATTTGATGATGATCTGAACACATTGTACTCCTGTAGAACAGAATTTACTGATCTCAATCAAAAACAGCCTCAAGCTATCGCTAGAATAACAGACTCAACAGCACTGAACAAAAGGCACTTTAAGAACAGCATAAGGAAGATCGTAAATAGAGGTAATTCTCTTGCTTTTTGGTATCTACAGGTTAAGAGTTCCAAATATGTCATCAAGCTCCTTCTTGAAACAAACCAGACTATTAGCTTTGACATAGTTGGACAGCTTGTTCCAGACTCCCACCACCCTTAGTGTAAAAAGTGTTCGTGTCGCCCATTCTCCATTTAAAATGCACTTTTGTGTGGTTTCCTCTTGTTTGTGTTTCTCTTCTGATTCTGAAGAAGACCTTTGAACAGGTCAAGACGGTGATGATTTTGAATATTATATAATATTATATATAATATAAGGTACCTTTGTACTCTTCTTTTGTTAAAGACTAAAAAACAAACCTTTATTTTTTCAGCATTTTAGGAAAAACAATTCAACACACACACCATTTAACTGCATAAAGAAGGTTGATACCTTCCTGGGTCTTGACTGAAATGGTTCAACAATTACAATGAGCAGAAGAGGTCAGGATGGAAACATACGAGCGACTGCTGCTGAATCATGCACAACTTCGCATTTCTCAGGAAAGATTGTCTCTGCTTCTCACAGGTGTCGGCTCCTTACAAACCTCACCTCTCCACAGTCTTATCAAGTACAAAGGAATAGAGCTGCACTGGGAACAAACGACCGTTTATCGGTAAGAAGCAGGTGTTTATAAAATGAACCAGTCCTGGTTGTTCTCATTTGTCCAATACTTATCTAGATCTGTGGCTTATAATTTAATAGATATAAAAATTGCATCTTAATATAAATTCAGATAAAACAGTATTGAAAAACTGTTGTGTGCACAATTGCGGAGCAGTGATAAACTTGTAAATCTTTTGCATAATTAGTAAAAAGGAAGTTCACAGTTCCTGGGTTAATTAATGGAACAAAGTACCACCAGAAACAATTTAAAAGGAAAAATGGTTCCACTGTCATTTACACAAAGCTGAAATAGTCCTTGATGATTAATAATTAAAAAAAATAACTTCATCTGAGTTTTCTGCTCCAAACCAGGCTTTCATGAATACATCAACAGGAATTATTATCCGCAAAGTGTGTAATATAAATCCTTATGGCTCTCCGATACGATAACCTGTAAACACGCCTCACTCTCATGATGCCTGCTGTCGTGTCACACGCGAGAGGAAATCGGTCCAATCCATCTGCAGTCTACAAGGGGCATTCCAGCGGAGATTCAGGGTCTCCTCCAGTTTGCACCAGGACTCCAAAACGTCCAGATCTTTCGAAAATTCTAAGGTCAGTCTAGGAGTATAAAACTATGCCGTGCTGGTGTTACTGCTTCCCCAGACCCTGGTGTTTGTGTTTCTGGGGATGATAGTTTTCCCATGTCTGACAGCAGAGGTGCGTGTTTGAGAAAGCTGGTCTGTTGTCCGTGGGGTGGAGCTGGGGTGAACAGGCCGGCAGCTCTCCGGGAGCCTGTCTCTGCCCGGCCCCGAGGTTTCGCAGGACGTTCTTCCTCAGTCCTCCTCTGCCTCCCGCACTGCCCTCCGCAGCTTGTCCACCAGCACTGCAGCAGGAGGGGAGAGAGCAGAGACAGGCCGCGGGTTAGGATCAGAGCCCAGGGCTCGTGTCCACCGCGCGCCGGGGTGAAAACGTCACGGAGACAGGACCCTTCCACCTGGAACCTGCACAAAGCACTGCAGCCCTCTGTGCTCTGCTCTCACACCTGGACCCAAGAGCCACTCTCGTGAGCTCCTTGGGTAATTATTACCCATTCGTCTGTCTTCAGTACCGAGTCACGGGGGAGCCGGAGCCTATCCCAGCAAGCAGTGGGCAGACGGCAGGCTTCACCCCGGACAGGACGCCAGTCCTTCACAGGGCACACAGACAAACACACACTCACACCAGGGCCCATTTTCCCAGAAGCCAATTAATTAATTCTATATTCCACTCACAAGCGCTTTACAGGTAATGGGGACTCCCCTCCACCACCCCCAGTGTGCAGCCCCACCTGGATGATGTGATGGCAGCCGGAGTGCGCCAGTCTGCTCCCCACACACCAGCTCTCAGTGGGGAGGAGAGCAGAGTCATTAACCTACTAGTATGTGTTCGGACTGTGTTGGGGAAACCCATACTGGCAGGGGAGAACATACAAACTCCACACAGACAGAACCCCCGATCTGGAATTGAAACCAGGGCCCTAGCACCGCAAGGCAACAAAGTTAACCACTGCGCCCCCGTGCCTTCCCTAATGTTATATTACAAAGCAAAGTAGATTGCATGATATTTGCCCTCATCTTTTTAAACGTTTTTTGTCGTTGTTGTCCTGTACCTCCGGCGGTGGGCCTGTGGAAAGGATCGTACGATCGGCAGTCGTCGATCAGCTCAGCCAGGTGCTCCGGGCAGTCCGGGGGGAGGGGCTCCGCCTGCCGCTCCACACACACTTTCTGGTAGATCTGCGTGCGTGAGCAGCCTGGAGAAACAGCGCAGGTCTCAAAGCTAAGCGGTCTTACACAGTTCAGCCACTATGGGGAGATGGGCAAACACGCGTCGCCTACGAAGCAGTTCCACTTAAAAGGGTAAACGTGAATTATCTAGACTTGTCTCGGCTTGTCTTGGTCTCGGGAGTGAAAAGCTACAGCTGTGCACTGACTTTTTTAAGTTGAAATGATTTAATTAATTTATTAATCAATACTACGCTAACATAAGGGGATGCCAGATAGCCCTAAAACTCCACCCAGATTCCAAAAGGTGCGTCTTTCTTTTGCTAGCCACAACACTGCTCCACCGGCGTCTGCTGTTACTCTTCCAGAGACAAGCACTCACACCACTGTTCTGCCTGGAGCCGCTCATCCCCCTTTCAAACAATATAATTTAATGTCATTTCAGATGCTGAAGGGGATTTGTCCCTGTAGCTCGTAACGCCTTCCAGGAATATCCGTATTTATGAAGAAACGTCAGTGTTTTTGCCTCTCATGCCAGCGAGAGTGTGACGAACAGGAGTGTGTACTGCCTCTGCAGTCGCTGGCCCGGAGATGCAGGCCCAGGCTAGACTGAACAGCCATCACTTATCCCCCAGCGCGCACAGCAACATACCTTCAAAGGGCACGTTTCTTGTCACCACTTCCCACAGGACGATGCCGAAGCTACACACAGGGAAGACACATACCAAACAATTCAGAACGATTACAGTATTTACTGTATACTCTTACATTTCAAAAAGTCCACAGCTTATCGGGATGCACAGAAATCAGATAGGTTTCAGGGTGCAGTGCTGGTTTACATGAACTGCAGACTCTTAATAGTGTATCTTGTTGACAAATTGCAGACTTTCAATATTGGAAAAGTGCTGTGTGCTTCACAAAGGCTCAGAACTGGAATGGTCAATGGCTTTTAATTCATAATCTCTATTTTAATTTCACATTTATATGTGGCTTTATATTGTTTTCCGTTTACTGTATTTTTATAGGTATTTATAAGTATAATTTATGCAAATTGCCTTGAGCGTGCACTGGATTGAAAGTTGATTATAAGAATAAAATGGATTGATCGATTGATTGAAGTATCACTAAAGGACGAAGGTCCCTGATCAGGCTTTTGACTTCATAAAGCAGTAAGAGCCTCTCTCACACCTTCACACCGCAAGGATCATACAAGAGGACAGCTCTGCCCCCTCACATACAGCACGAGCGGGGGGCACGAGCGGGGGGCACGAGCGGGGCTGTGGCGCTGCAGTGTCCGCGGATGCAGAGACAGGGCTCACCTGTAGATCTCGCAGGGCCTGTCGTACTGGTGGTTGATGCTCTCCAGCTGCTGGGGTGAACTGTAGGCCAGGCAGGTTCTTGTTTGGTCTCTGTTCTTGCGCAGGGAGGTCTCTGTTTTAGCCAGTTCAAAGCCTCCTAGCTACAGTCACACAGACACAGACCCTCAGAGGTGAAGCATCAAAGGAGAAGGGCATTCTGCCTGCTGCAGTACTGTGCTTTCTGCAGTCATGGTTTCTGTGCCTTCCGTCTCTCGTCTGCTCAGCTCTCTGGCCTGAATTCGCTTCCCCATGAAGGGATTAGGAACAGATTTCTCAGGAAAGATTCCTGCGTTTTCAAAGGCTTGAAGGAACATCTGTCTTTACAGAAATTGAAGCCATTTAAAACTGAACAAATATTTTATGTACAGTAATATATGTGAATTAGAAAATCAGAATTAGAGTGATTGCATTCAGTCTTCTGCGTAATGTTATATTTATTTTTAATTTATTTGTACTGTTTATACAGTTCTAAAGACTCTGTATGTGTAAAACATAGCTGCTTTGAAGCAAAACAAATTTCTGAGAAATCAGCCAAGAAAGCATTATCGTAGCATCTCGTACCTTCACCCTGTATCCAGCGTCCACCAGGAACTTGCTGCTGTTGATGGAGCCGTGAACTTTAAACTTCTCCTCCGACTGGTGCAATCTGAAACACACCAGGCCAATGAAAACAGAGGCCGTCGCAGTGCACTGGGCCTGATTTCACTGGCAGGTCATCTTTTAATGGAAGTCAAGCTTTATTGCCTTTTATATTGCATTTATAATAGTAGTAGCATCATCCCCATGATTAGTACATGATCACTATAGTGACTCATGTTAGGTGGCTGCACTAACTGGTGTTAGTCGACCAGTAGGTGGCACTCTTCCCTCTTGAAAAGGGATTTCCAAACCAATGCCCCAGTATCCCAGTATGGAGACAGTGGACAGCACCAGACGAGGTGCTGTACTCTGGCCCGTGTTGACTGAGGTCCTCACTACTTGAACACTAAAGATGCCAAGGCTCCGTTTGAAAGACGAGGCGTATTAATGCTGCTGTCTACACATATATGAAATATTGCTTCAGGCTTGTGCCTTTGGTCTCCTTAACATTTTCCCTTAATTCAGTGGGTGAAGAAATATCTAATTTCTCTCAGAATTTTATGCCATTGTTATTTTAGTCGTATTATAATTGATGTACAGGTACCTGTAGAGACCCTGAGCAGCATCCAGGCACATCTGGGTTCTGATCTCCCAGGACAGCGGCTTCTTCTTGTCCAGCACCTGGCGCAGGCAGCCCTTCTCACAGTACTCCATCACGATGAGGTAGCCTGGGCTGGGCCCTGCCAAGAGACACCGGCCGCAAGGCTGCTGAGACCCCTACAGACCCACACAGCTTGCACGTATCTCAGCCCTTCTTATTTAATTGGCACGCTCTGGAGCTCTTGAAACAGAACTGTGCTCTTCTGTGAAAGTGCTTATCTGCCCCACTGTCCAGCAGACTGTAACGGGACGAGGGAGCAGAGGTCCAGGGCGTCGTGGCGAGCAGACTCACCGTCCTCGTTCAGCACGCAGATCCCAAACATGCGCAGGATGTTGGGAGACTCAAATCGCTTCATGGTTTCCACCTCCTTGTTGAAGATCTTCCTCAGCTGCCTGTGGAGACAAACAGGGTCCTGAGAAACATGCTGGTTTCTGCAGCGGCATCTGTCACTGACATCGATGTATTTAAACATGCAGGACACACTGATTTTACCATCACAGGAGGTGGCGCTAGTGACCTGAAAACTGAAGACATTCAGTGCACATTTCGAAGAAACTTCTAAAAATCTTTGTTGCTGTTGCTGCTTTTCTGGATTTCACATTACATGCTCTGGGTACTTCCAAATCCAAATCTTGTTTTTGGTTGATTTGCAAATCATACAAAATGTCCCTCTCTCTCCAAGAGCAGATCACATCACAGACCCTGGTCTCCAGCTCTCGGACTCTTACAGGTGACTATTGGGATTGATGCAGCCTGTCTCCCTGAGAGAGTCACAAAAGCCAGAATGCACTCCCAAGTGATATAATCTCGCTCATGCATAACTAGCTCCAGATTTATAAATTGCCCAAATGCAAGCTTCAGAAAGTAAACATGTACACAAGACTCTCAGCTCTGTTAGGTTGTTAACGCATCAGTCAGAACATCTGATGTGTTTTTGCAAGGTGACACGAATTGCCTCCTCTGCTTTGCAATCCTTCTGGGAAACAGGTGTGTTAGATCTTTGCACCTGCTGGCTACCAGCTTTCACTCAGGTGTGCAGGCTGCAGTGCAGAATTCACCATGGCTTACTGGGGGCTGGTGTTCAGCGGGTAGGTGTATCTCTTGATGGCCACGGTGAACTTGTTGTACTCCCCCTTGTACAGCTCCGAATTGCCGGTGGTCAAGATGGGCTTGCTGTCGTAGGTCAGCTCATCCACACGGATTTCCCTGATGTCCTGCAGGTGAAGGCTGGGCCTCATTACTGCTCACAGGCAATGAGAAGCACAGTGTCAATGACCCAACACACAACACTGGGCCTCAGGGCAGAGGAAAAAGTCACAGAACATGATTCTTGCATCACACACAATCACACCTAAAAACAGCCCTGCAAAAAAACCCTGGTATCTGCACTTGAAACCATTGTGCTTGAAAGTTCACAGTGTCAGATTGTTTGGGCTTTTGAAAGCAGTCATCAAGTTAACACTGTTAAAAAGTAAGGATGAGAATTTCATTCTGGTGCTGCGTGTTCTTGGAGAGCTCATCAGCATGGGTGCAAAGCAAAGGAGCGTGTTGACTCCCACAGCAGCACAGAGCCTCGTTAATGAGCCACTGGGAAGGAGCTCAGAAATGCTTTGCTCATGTGAAGAAAGACAAAGCACCTCTAGAGACTTTGAGAACCCAGCGGTGTGACTGGGTGTGTGCTGATGAGACACAGCATGAAGGCACGCTCACAGGACTCCAGCAGGCCCCGGATTTGCTCCACTTCTTTCTGGGTGGAATCCACCGTCTCTTCCACCGCCTTCACCCTGGAGTTCGTGTCCTCGCTCACGGACAGCACTGGGGGGTGGAGAAGAACACAGTGAGACAGCGAGCGCTCATCCCGCAAGGACACACAGCCGAGCTGATGCGTGTCAGGAGCACAGGCGGGTCCGGGCGGGTCATGACCACTGGGCAGAGGGCAGGGTGGGCACATGGAGGGCACGGGGACAGCTGGCGGCCTTACGTTTCTGCAGCTCCCTGTGGTCACTCTCCCTGTCCGCGCCGTCCTCCCTGCGGCGCGCGGACTCCCTGAACACGCTCTCCAGCCACGCCTTCTGGTCGGCCTGCAGGGCCAGCGAGAGCACCTGCGCCGCGTCGTTCAGCCGCTCGTTCAGGGTCTCGAACTCCTCCCCGAGGTCGCCCACCCGGACGATCCTCTTCAGGCATCCGGCCGAGGCGTACCGGCGGACCAGCTCCCGGCCCGACTCCAGCGTGCCCTTCAGCTCCCGCAGGGCGCGGCTCACAGCCTCGGGCTGCCCGCCCGGCCCCTGCACCTTGATCACCTGCACGGGCCGCATCAGCGCCTCCACCCGCCTCGCCAGCCGCTGGCAGCGCATCTTGTTGGCCTTCACCGCCACACACAGCGAGTACAGCTCCTGGGCCAGGCCCAGGACCGGCTCCACAAAGTCCATGGCTGGGCGGGGGGAGAGCGTCGTCAGGGTCAGTCTAGAAGTGAATAAATGCTGTGCATGAGCAGGGAAACAGACACTTGCGTTGTTGTATAATTACAGAAAAGACATGTGACATTTAAGCATTCCACTGTCCCATACGTGGAAATCTGTATGAAGGATCAAAAGGTTCATGCTAAATATAGTGGTCCTGAGACATACAGGCCGCTTGTGCCGATCTGCATATAGAGTAGATCAGGCAGGGAGGGCAATGTCTGTCTGTTCTCAGAAGAGCCCTTTTCACAACAGAGTGAGCCCTCACCAAGCTGCGCCGTGACTTCCTGCATCCGTACACAAATACCAACTCTGTCCACAACACAACAAACAGTATTTTAATACAGAAAGGCAGGCAATGAAGGACACAGGTATGTGAAACCCAATCATTCTAAAAAGCTTCGACAGTCATAAAGAGAGTCATGTCATATTACTTTCTGTGTTCACTGGACTCGATTCTCCCCCTTTCTGCCTATTTAATAAAGCATACTCACACACACAGAATTTCAACAAAACAGGTCAATATTTCCTGAGAAACGCAAAAACATCACATACAGTGTGTTCTCTGCAGCATAAACACCTCTTGTGTTGAGCCTCTGCTTCAGGCACTATCCTTCCTGAAAACCATGCAAAACAGCCTTCATTTGACTGCTGGGTGGGGCTGTTGAGCACATTGTAGTTTTTAATCAAGTTGTTTTCGACAAGAAAAGATCCCACCCTAACCTTACCTATCTCCAACGTGATGCATCTGTTGTTAAAGAGAACTTGAGCAAAAGAAACCGAGAGATTAAGAAGGGAAACAGAAATACTGTGCTTGTGTTGTAATACCTGGTTTCAGAGAAATGCCAAAATCTAGAAAAAGTGAAAAGAGGGGAAGGGGAAGTGAGAGAAGCCAAATGGATAAAAAAAAATAATTCATGCTTCCAAAACACAACACAAGGAAGGAGCGTGTTTTTAAGTGTCCTTTAAGTGTCCTCTTCTACTAAGGAAAAGAAGACAATGAAAAAAACCCGACAGATTCTGAATCTCTTTAACAAATCAGAAGCCTGGATATTTTTAACATAAAAAAAATCTAGTTTTTGTCTTGTGGTACTGTATGGCAATGTGTAAAAACAGATTTACCAAACATAAACATCAGAGATAGCCTCTTCTTACTCAAAATGCTGTTTTTTCCTCATCATACAAATTGTGTACTTTCCTCAAACTGAAGCTCCTCTACTACATCACATCAGAGGACATGAAGTTACTCAGGACTGCGACTGACACATCCTCACTGGTGCCTCCAGGCTGACAGCAGAGCCCTGGAACAGAACTGCTTTTCACAACACTGTGGGGACGACAGATCACACTGCTGCCCCCGGGCCCTCTGGAACTTCCAGGTCAGGTCAGGGCAAGAGCGAGTCAGCGAGTCAGCGATCAGGAATCCTTCTCCAGGGGATGGGGTTTTTGGGAATTGCCCAAGTGTGCTGCACACTGGAGGCAGGGCAGAGCAGGACAGAGCCTGAGGGCTGATGATTGTCATGATACTCTGCTTAAATCGGCTGTTAAATCCGATCCAGGAAACTACAGTACAGGAAACAACCACTCTTACTTCTGTTACTCATCAAGTTGTGGAAACGATAGAGCCAGCCTAGAACAGTGACAGAATAATGGTGTTTTAAGAGCCAACCAACACGGATTTAGAAAAGACAGATTTATCATAATAGTCTTTGAACACTTAATATGGACATTTGACTCATCTAAAGCACATGACATGACATATTTAGATTAAATTATAAATCTGTGCATCAAATTATTAATATATTAAAGTATGCACAGGATTAGCCTTTCTGGTACTCCTGTGTCTTACAGAGTTCCTGAAATGATTTGTAATGACTTGGTCAGTATAGACAGTAGAGGCCCGTTTCAGAACTTAAAGTGAAGCTAGCCGATAGGAAACAGCACATCATCTCAAGGCGAGGACCTGGCAGAAGTAAGCAGTCGTGTACTCAGGGATCGGTCTGAGGTCTGTTGTTCTTCCTGATTCAGATCAATGACTTAATTCAGGTGTAGGCAGCCAGTTAGTTAAATTCGAAGATGATACACAAAAGGAAGGACTGGCAAACAAAAAAGCAGTAGCAGGTGACTCAGACAAAACCGAGGATTGGGCTGACATGGAAAGGGATGTTTAATGCTGGCAGACGCAAGGTGAAGCACGCTGTCAGTAGTCACACACACTAGACATGCTTGTGGGTGATTCTGAGCTGCAGGACGTTACGCACGAATGGGATCTTGGTGTTTATTCAGATTCCTCTATATCCTCACTACACATCCTGAAGGTGAAGCACGTAAATTGGTGGCCATGCATTTCTGTTTGAGTCAGGACTTTTTTAAGGAAGTTGTTTCATTAGTTTCCCTTCTCCAAGTGAAAATGTCAACAGTTTGTGCAGATTCTGTAACCCAGCCAAAACAAATGTTTTTAAAATAAACGCAGAATAGCTGTGAAATATCCATCCACTTTCTAACCACGTCTTCCAATAAAGAGTCGCGAGGAGTGGGAGCCTATCCCAGCAAGCCACCGGCAAGTAACACAGATACACACACCAGGGCCAGCTTCCCCAAAGCTAATTATGCTACCAGTGTGTCTTAGGACTGTGGGAGAAGACCGGAGCACCTGGAGGAAGAACATACAAGCTCCACATAGACAGTACCCCAGGAATTGAACCCAGGGCCCCAACACAGCTTCACTCACACCCTTTTAGCATAATTAGGTGCCTGTGCGTTGTGCTCTTGTGAAATAGAGCAATATGAGGCAATCCACTGTCACAGGGCAAACACAGCTGTGACAGACTTCCGTCAAAGAAGAGTGTGAGGTTTCGGGTAAATCCTGACCCGAACTCCGCAGCGCTGAGCCTATTTCATAGTTTCCCTCAATTTTCTGAACGGCTCCGCATTTTAGTCTTGTGAAAAACACAAGTGCAGAAGCTGTAGCTTCATTCCCATACTGCTTATCTTAACCCCCCCCCACCACCAGCTCGTTCAGGCCCCGTTTTACCGATACAAGCATGTGGATCTTGGTTTGGATTTGAGATGAAGTCTCATACCGGCCGCCAAAGCAGAAAAAAGATCAGGATTTCAATCCTCCTCTCAGTGTTCACAGGACAGCAGCTGTATATATCATGGAGTCACAGATACTTTGTACAAAAAAAAAACTCCCTTAGTGTTTTTCCGAATCAAACCACAACCCTCACCATCTAAAAGGTGATCAGATGTTTTTTTAAGAGTCAAAGTTTGTTCATCCGGGTCTGTAATGCATAATTACCTTGAGTGACCAGGGAGATCTTGTCTGTGCTCCGCGGTGAACTGGGGTCTTTTCTGTTACTCTGCTTCAGCTGGAAATGAAACCTTTTCAGCCTCTTACCGTTTGAACAGCAGGGCTGCTCCTCCCCCGGGCCCAAGTGCCTGCCCACACTCCAGGGTGAGCGCACACGTCATGCCGGCTTCGCAGTAGCGGAATGTCCGGACGTGAAATAATCACTCTAGAATTTCCACTTCTTATCAGACCTGCGGCTGTGAAGATAACATAGTGGGCCCAACCGCAGCTCTGTAAGCCTCTCTAGACCAGACGCACACACAAATAAAAAAGGCTCTTTAGGAGCCGGCAGCTCAGGAACTCAAATCTTGGCAAGACGAATCGAGACTGTCAAAATAAACAGTAAGAAAACTACATGATAAATCACCGAGGCAGTTCACAGAAGTCAACACCATTAAGTGCCCCACTGCTTTGGCAGATCAATGGAATGAAATTCTAATAAGACATGTGCTTAATTCATGTGATTTTTATTTTCTAGTTCATTGTAAAATTTATAATATCCACAAAAAAGGTATAAGAAAATAATTATTGCAAGATGTCTTAACATCAGTAAATAATCCTTAGTTCTCAAGGTAACAAAATACATCAAGATAGTGTCATAACATAACACTGCATCGTTTTTCAAGACAACTCTGAGAGTTCAAGCTATAATCTCAGTTTCTGACATCTGAACAGCTCTCTTCAATTTACCAGTCACTGTTGAGGACTGAATCGCAGGAATTGTTACAGACAATTTTAGATCTGACATTCTTCAGTGTAAAACTCAAAACATTAGTTACCAAATAAACTTCACTTACTTGAACACATATTGCCCTCTTTCTCACAGATTAAATACAAAGCATTTATTGACCAAGCACTTAGCGTAGCGTCATCTTGACTGCCAGTAGCACTTGTAATGATATTTTCTAGCACTGCAGAGGTGCAGGCCCTCGCACTGACAGCTGAGGCGTGGTCATTTAACTCAACGAGCTTCAAGTCCTTGGAGAGGCTGGCTGGCTGTTTTCCCCAAGTCAATGACTCTGTAGGCCCCTCATGCTCCACTGAAAAGAAACTTAATGCCTGAACAACTTTACACTTTAGAAAAATAAACATTTTTCATCTTTTTAAATACATATATTTGTACACGTAAGAAAGGCGAGTGCAGTGTGAACCGTGCTCCCGGCGCCTTCAGACGAGGTTCTTCAGCAGGTCCAGGTCAATCAGTCAGTGCTGGCGAAAGAAGTTGAGAAAATCCATCAGATGTGTTTTGTTATTCAGGGGTTTTCAGAGTTTAAACACACAATTTGTTTCTAACATTGACAACTGACAGTTTTCCTTTTCCTGACAGCCCCACCTGTTTTTGCACTCTTTATCTGAGGTTTGGAATATACATCACTTTCTAAAAGCACCTGGCTGACCCAGGTGACCGAGTCTGCTCCAGGGGGTCTGTGCACCTGGAGAGCGCACTGTCTGGCCACCTCATACCTTCGCCTTGTTCTGCACTGGGAGATAGAGCTTGAACTCCGCTGGAAGCTCGTCTTCAGAGTACAGTCTGTCAGAGAAATAAACTCTCCGGGTCCGACAGTTGGCGTGAATCTAAAAGGTTAAAGAAAAGCCGACAGGTATGAAGCAGCACCATGGAAGAGACATGGAGAGGGAAAGAGAGGAAAGTGCCTGGACAAGGCCTTACAGACAAGACTGGGAGAAGCATGGACAGGATTAGAATAGGAGGGAGGTGAAAAAGGACAAAGTTAGGAGCGAGAACTGACAGTGATGTACCCTAGGCTTGAGCTTGATGAACTAAAGAGCTTTTTAGTCTGCTGGTTCGAGATTGAGATCTAGGAAGGGAACACTGTGGCTGAGTCACTGGGGAGACGGGGAAGCAGCATGCTGGAGGTAAGAGCCTAAAGGACTGATCTCCTAGCTCAGGGCTGGAGGGAACAGCAGTAGGGCGCCCAGAGTTCCTCTGGCCTGGGGGAGCACAGGGCTTACCTGCACGCGCAGGGTCTCAATGTAGTTGGTGCCGTAGGCGCGGCGGGTGAAATCTGACAGGTTGAACTGAACCTGGTTCCAGCCGTCGTCCAGCCGCATGGGCATAGTGCAGATGAAGGGCTTGACTCGCGTGGTGCTCTGGTAGTTACTGGCACGGAAACGCCGCCGCACGTTCTTGTCATCCAGAACCTACACAGACAGACACAGCACTCACCCACGGGATTCGCTCAGCCGCGCTGTGGGAGGGGCAGGATGAGGAAGTGATGTCATGAGACGGACAGGAAGGAGGAGTGGCCCCACCTGGACCTCAAAAGTGAAGTACTTCTTTAAGTTCTTTATGATCATCACCAGGAAGGGCAGCTTGATGCCCAGCGTCTTCTTGGGATCTGCCGGGCAGGTGATGTACGTCGTACTGACCAGAGAAGAGGGGAAACAGAAAAGGACGCAGAATGATTCTCACATGAAACAATATGTTGTTCCGTGAGAAGATTAAAAGAGATCCACACACCTTGTTATTCGGTTCAGTCAATTTAGATGAACAGCTGCTATGTACATGCTCTGGAGAGCATTGGAGACATATAGTACTAAGATCAAAAGACATGCATCACTCTTGTCAGTAGCTTTGTTGGAAGAAGCGATTGTGACCATCATGCTTTGGACGCCCTGCTTGCTAGACGTGAGCCCCACTGAACATCTGTGGGAAGAGCTGGGACAGCTGGGAACAGGCACATGCTTGTCCAGGCTCTCCAAGAGGACCGGACGCCTGGCGAACAGCAGGGTCACAGATGTGCAGCTTCATTGCTCCTAGTGAGAGCCACACACTACTAGCCTGTGACTTTAACAGCGGAACGCTCTGTTGTTGAGAAATGTTAGCCGGCATACAGAATTTACCCGTGTCACGTCTGTTCATGGGCGGCACGGTGGTGTAGTCGCTAGCATTACTGCCTCACCACACTAGGGCCCTGGGTTCAATTCCCGGGGGTAGCTGTCTGTGTGGAGTCTGTATGTTCTACCCACATTTGCCTGGGGTCCCTCCAGGTGCTCCGGTTTCCTCCCACAGTCCAAAGACACACTGGTGGGTTAACTGGCTTCTAGGAAAACTGGCCCTGGTGTGAGTGTGTGTGCACAAATATCAGTGCAGGTGCAGAAAAAAGAGGTTGTTGCAGTTGTTGTTTTTCTAATAACCTTGAGAATTTGTTGTAGTAAAGCGATATGCTTATTCAGTGTAAATGTCAGCTCTCACTGATCTTGACCCCTGGTGACAGACAGTGTTGCAGAGGCAGCACTAGGTGAATGGGTAGTGTACAGCCATACCTGACATTGGTCCCCTCAATCTCCAGGACTAACGACTGGATATCGTTGTCTGTGATTCTCTTTATGTGGCCATTTCGGACCTAAAACACAGACCCACCAGATACAGATGAAGTCCGGACACGACACACACCTGCGTACAGACCTCGGAAGGAAACGGCTCGTTATAGGGAATGCAACTATGAGAAATTGATCCAGCTAGAAACACTTCAAAAATCAATGGAGCAAGATCAAACTAACAAGTTCAACCGCTAAAGATAACAAAAATCAATATATCTGATAGGGCGGCATCCGATTATTTGATGCAATGTGGAAAAGTGATACTTATTTTAGTGCATTCGGCGAGATACGCGCTATTGCAGGAAAACACTGGCTCAATATAAATGCCCAATCAGAGCACAACATAATGACGTACAAGAAATAAGGCATAATGAACTATGAGAGAACATGGCCTGCGTGTCCTACGTATCTGACAAAGAAAAAAAATTCAATTTAAAGTACATATTATGCTGAAACAATAACCAGAATGAACCAGATGTCCTACCTTCTTGTCCCATATCTGCAAAGGCTTGCTACCCACGCTGTACAGTATCGACAGGAAACCGCTCTGAAACGTGTTTTTAAACATGGTCCAGTCCCAGAGCGGCAACGGCTTTGCTGCACAGGCAGTCCGAGAAATGAAAGGAATTAACGCTGCAGCTGATCGGGGATTACCAGCCTGCAGACTGACCGGCGAAACCCTGCTGCTGGACCCCGACTTTCTCAGACGACCAGGTTGGAGGGTACCGTTCCTCTCGATTCGTGCAGCGGGTTGGGGGAAAAAAAGCCCGAACGCAAGAAATGTGTTAATAACTTGGGTTCAACACTGAATCCTTAGTATTATTACTGATGATAGGAATAAACGCCGCTACACGTGTACGCAACAGGCTCCAATGTTGCTGTTCACCCAGATCATAATCAGGGAACTTCACTTGAAGATTCATCCGCCACGGCAAGGCGAGAAAACAACAACGAGCTTATGAAAAACACACAGCCATCGTCTTATTATTCTTCTTTAACCTTGTTATATATTCAGTATATGCGATAGTAAACCAGTGTGCCCATGTTCGTAGGCGAGGTGCACGGTTACTATGGAACTACTTTGTATATGTTGACGCTATGCGGACGGATTCAGTCGAATGCGGACGTATAACGCCTACCACGCCGCCGGGCATTGTTGGCAACGTGACGAGTTGCCGTAGCAACGGCAGACGCCGCCAACACCGCGATGGCGCTTCCCTGACCTCACCTGGAGAGGCACTCCACGTGATTTACTTGTCAGCAGGAGTATCGCAAGAAAAGTCAAGTTTTAATATCTAGAATAGCCTACAATAATAATAATAATTGCTTACACTTATATAGCGCTGTTCTGGACACTCCACTCAAAGCGCTTTACAGGTAATGGGGATCCCCTCCACAATCACCAGTGTGCAGCCCCACCTGGATGACATTATTAATCTCCACTCCCCCCCCACACACACTTATTTCAACGTGAAATGGGAGCTAGTTTCATTGGACACATGTCTTCGATATTTAAGGGCCGGAAAGACACTGCTCTCCTCCCCACTGACAGCTGATGTGTGGTGAGCATTCTGGCGCACTATGGCTGCTGTCGCATCATCCAGGTGGGGCTGCACTTTGGCAGTAGTGGAGGGGATCCCCATTACCTGTAAAGCGCTTTAAGTGGAGTGTCCAGAAAAGCGCTATATAAGTGTAAGCAATTATTATTATTATACACAATGATTTGCTCACCTGATACCCATTTATTAGATGTGATTAGATTAGAGATATCATCATCCAGGTGGGGCTGAACATTGGTTGTGGTGGGGTGGGGGGTCCCATTACCTGTAAAGCACTTTGAGTGGAATGTCCAGAAAAGAGCTATGTTATGAAAGTGCAATTATTACTAAAACCAACATAATGGAGTTTAAAAAAATGTAAATGTGCAAAAGTTTACACAAGACAAGAATGACAAAAAAGGATTTAATCAAAAAGGTTTATTTCTTTACACATCTTGGTATATATACATTTTTGTGTCTGTACAAGCTGGGTTGGGTTTACAAAAAAAACAAAAGTTCACCTGTACAAGGGTGACCCTGTAAATATTTCCTTCCCTTTTATCACAATCAGATCCTGTTTAAAGCCTCTTAACTGAAACTGTCTGCTCCCTAAACAAAACAGTTCATTCGCTGTGAGTTCATTCACAGCATTTAGAACCTCAAGCAAACTCATCACACAGTGCAGTCTTAACTGCGTTATATCCTGCTCTCCTATAATCGCCCTCCCAACAGCCCGCAAATCCCACAGCAAAAAAGCTGGTCCTTATCCTGTCTTTCAGACAGATGAATGTCTACATTTAATATTCCAGTCTGCTCTGTTAGAGCACAACGATCTCCAACTGTTGTGCAAAGTTTTTGATCCATACAGTACTGGCAAAAATGGTTCATATCAAAGCTGTTAAAGAAGAAAACTTGTAACAGGGCAGTGACCCAAAATACTGTTTTTCTAATCATACGCTGATCATACTCAGTGGTCAAACCCACAGGTCAACAGCAGAGTTAGACAGCAGCAGCTGCCGGAATACCTGACCAGAGCCTGGAAAGCACTATACTCGAAGCACCTTTGGAAATGTGCCAGAAAGCCTGACAAACCCACTAGGAAAAAAAAGTGTTAGTCTGGAATCTTCGATTATTTTCTATTTCTAATCATTTTCCTACGTCTACTTCGCCCATCCCTTGTGAATTGGCTTTATGCTACAATCTTTCCAAGATCTGAGCACAATGACCACTCAGGACACTGTGGCTCTGACACTGCACGCTCCCTGAGCCTCACAGGAGCTCTAGTGCTGGAGGCCCCACTGATGTCACGGTGCCTCTGCAGGTGCCTGGCTGGTCTGCTGCTGCACCGACCCCTGGGAGTGGGATGAAATCCCAGGACGTCCCAGAGGAGCTGAGCCAGTTATCCATGTGCATCCTGGGAGTCCTGGTCACAGCTGAGCCAGCTGAAACCAGAAACATCTGGGCCATCAAGCCCTTTTGTGATGAAAAAATTTGGAAACAAAAAAGCTTTAATTCTCTCTACTGTCTTAAAAGTAATTTGGAATATCCAAACCAATGCACTTCATTACTTTAATTCATAAATGATGGCCATGCCTTATGCCCCTTGCATCAGCTTGAGCTCTCGCGGTACAGCTCTCAGTGGCAAACTGCAGATCATGATCAGGCAATTTCTGGGTAATCTTGCAATGAGCTTAATATTACGGGTAAAAAAATAAATAAATCACATTGCACATTCTCAAGAAAGGTACAGAAAATACTCCTGTCATTCAAAATTTGATCCTTTTTTTCCCCGCGAGTAGCGAAATATTTGTAGAACCAAAGACAAAATCCGTCTCCAAGCAGCCCGTCACGCTTGAAGCGAACTCTTTTTTTCAAGTTACATGCCGGCGACTCCCTGATCAAATATAATCAACGAGCCAAAAAGGACACAGCCTTACACAGCCCGGAAAAACCCCCAACAAGACTTCTGCCGGTAAGCCTGCCGCCAGGAGTGAAAGAAACCAGCCGGTTGATCGCGGCGATGAGGCTGGGGGGCGAGGGGAGCCCTCTCCGGGCTCAGAAGGTGCTCTGCAGGAGGCAGTGGCAGCCGCAGCCCGTCGGGCACACCTCCTGGGTGCGGAACCACTCCATCATGTGGCTGGTGTGCCCGCCGTGGCCGCAGCTCAGGCAGAAGTTGGAGGAGCCGCGGACAGCCACGTGGCAGATGGCGCACTGGAAGGTGAGGCGCTTGCACACGGCGCACTGCGTCCCCCTCACCTCGCTGCGGCAGTGGCAGCAGTACACCCCGAACTCTGGGGGCACAGAGACAGACAGACAGAGTCACACCTGACCGAGCCGCTCACACACCCCAGCGCCGGGGTGAGCGCCAGGACGCAGACACCCGAACAGGCGGGCAGGTTCCAGCCCCGCGCCGGCCTTCCTACACACCTCCAACAGCCATTCTCATGTGAGCAAGGAGGCCCCTGTGAATTCACTGCCTGGGGAGCTCCTGCGCACAGCTCGCCTGTTCTGCCCTTCATGGAATCTCAGTGCTACAGTTTCTGAACGTGTTATTTACATTCTTTCACCATCACAGTTTGAAAATATACACCTGTCAGGGAACAGTCCTATTTCTCCTCCCATCCCAATCTACGCCAGGGTATATAAAGCAATGCAGTCCTCAGCCCTGGGCAGCACCAGTGCAGAGTGGTTAGTCACTCAGCCTCCCAACTCCCCACTCTACCCCCCTCTGCTCTTTCAAAGTAACTGAGAGGGTAAACAGGAGGCACTGCTTCACCCAGAGGCAGTACTAAACAAGCTACCAAGCCGTGTTGTTGATGGCAACATGTTGGCTTCTTTTAAGAAACGGCTATAAGACACCCTTGGGTCGAGAGCAGTTGGGCCAATAGCTACCCAACGGGCTAGATGGACCACAAGTCCCCCTCTGGGTTAACTCAGCTCTCATGTTCTGAAGTGACAGCAGATCAGTGGCTCACCAATCCCCTTGTGTGGCTCTGGGGGACAGGAGGTGAACTTGAGGACCTCTGCGCGCTTCTCCCGGAGACCCCAGCGGTACAAGATCTCCCCGTAGCACTTCTTAAAGTCATCAAACTGCAGGACGTTGGCTGGGTCCAGGAGCCTGGAAGCAGAGGGACAGACAGAGCGGCTCCAGACCGATACGGGCAAAGCGAAGCGCGGAACGGGATTCTACAGACGCCTCTGCGCGACCCGCTCCGCTGTCAGTCAGAACAAGAAGCCCCAGCTCCCCTCAAGTCCGGACACCAATCACTCAGGTTTCAGTACCACACATGCGCTCAGTTACCGTTTGTTCTTGTCATGTTGGTCCCTCTCCCGTTCTCGGGGATCTGTGTACCCCTGGTTTCCATAGCGAAAGTCATCAGGGGAGGACTCCCCCCAGGGGGCGGTATGCTCGGAGTCTCTGCCTACTGCAAGACAGACCAGCAGGAGAAGGTCAGACAAGGAGCCCAGCACTCAAAGCTGTTCTGCAAGCTGACAATCTCCTCAAGCTCCATGGCCTGCAGCAGCTGATAATCACTATATATTACAGATAATGACCAATCAATGGCACATCTGTTCATGCAAATGTAAAACAGCCCTTTTGTACTTAACGAAGAGAAAAAGGAAGTGACGCTAAACAGCACAAAAATACAATCCACATCTCCTGCAGATTTTTTCCCCACTTTCTTTTAAAAAATAGTTCCATTAACCAAAGAAGCCAATTGTTAATGATCACCTGACTGACTGCGACATGCAGTCGGAGATGTAGAGTCGCCTTGTAACTAGCACTTACCACAGACCACAACACTCAGAATGTAAAAAAGATGCACATAATACAATATAAGCTGCTTTGGACAAAAGCATCCAGCAATCATTCTTACTGATTATTAATAAAATGCTGCCACTTTCACAATTGCTTTTGTTTAAATCCAACCAATAGGATCCAAAGACAATTAAGTCCACATACAACAGAGAGCTCAGAGGAATCATCATGTGGCCATGAGAGTGATGCCGGTTCAAGTGACCTTTACTGCTGCAGTGTTTCCTGTATTCACAGGCCTTTCAGACCAGGATGGGAGCTGTGAATCTCTCTGGAAGTGGTTGGGCTCACTCATGCCAGCATGACTGTGGCTCATACTTTCATGAGTCAACAGTGAACACTTACTGGAAGATATCATTTGCATAACAGATTTTAGCCACCCCTCAGATTAGTTTAGCACTGCTGCTGGGACCAGCAGCATGGAGCCCGGCTGTGGTTTCGAGAGGCCCCTGTCTTACCGATGTTGATGCCAGAGTCTGAGGTGCTGGAGCAGGAGCCAGAGGAGGTGTAGCTGGGCTGATGGGAGAGGTGGAAGACAGTGACATCGTTAAGGCAGCAGTGTGAGACAACATGAACAAATGCTAACGATTCCCACTTGAGAAAGTTAGCATGAGGACATGCATGACTGCAAAGGGAAGGGGAACAAGTAGGAGAAACAATCAGGTAATATGCAATGTCCCACTCCTCCCAGATTCCTTGTTGGTTAAAGTGTTGTAGCAGTTTATGGTGTGAGGACACACACGGGGCTGAGCTATGGTTTGGGAAGTTAAGTTTACTGAAGATAAACTGGCCAGCTAATTTACTTGCTATCGACTGGGCAGTTAGTCCACAGGATTTTAGTACCTCACATGACCACGTTCAGATTGTAATGGTGAAAATGAAGTGTCTCTTGTCACATTGAGGTGCAGGATGAGGGAGATCGGGGTGTCTCTTGTGTAGGATGAGGGAGATCGGGGTGTCTCTTGTCACATTGAGGTGCAGGATGAGGGAGATCGGGGTGTCTCTTGTCACATTGAGGTGCAGGATGAGGGAGATCGGGCTGTCTCTTGTCACATTGAGGATCAGGATGAGGGAGATCGGGGTGTCTCTTGTCACATTGAGGAGCAGGATGAGGGAGATCGGGGTGTCTCTTGTGACACTGAGGAGCAGGACGAGGGAGATCGGGGTGTCTCTTGTCACATTGAGGATCAGGATGAGGTAGATCGGGGAGTCTCTTGTCACATTGAGGAGCAGGATGAGGGAGATCGGGGTGTCTCTTGTGACACTGAGGAGCAGGACGAGGGAGATCGGGGTGTCTCTTGTGTAGGACGAGGGAGATCGGGGTGTCTCTCGTGACACTGAGGAGCAGGACGAGGGAGATCGGGGTGTCTCTTGTGCAGGATGAAGGAGATCGGGGCGAAGGAGTGGGAGGAGGGAGAAACTGGCCGTGGGTAAAGCCAGGTGTGTACAGCACACTTACAAAGCGGGAGTGATGGGGCGTGAAGATGAAGGAGCGGTAAGGCAGGTGTCCAAAGAGAGTGTAGTAGTCCTGAGGGCTGCACTGCGCCTCAAACACACTGCACAGCATGGCTAGCGTCTGGATATCGTGCATCTTACTGTAGTGAGCCAGCCTGGGGACAAACACATTTTTACCATCAGAAAAATACAGTGCCCAAGAAGTTCACAAGTGGAAATGACAGCCGAACACCTGCACAGAGCTGGTGCATAATTTTTATATACTATAATATATATAATTCTATAACATACAGTATATACATTTTGTCACTATAGATTTGCTAATGTTTTTAAAGAACAAAGAATTTCCATTACTTATCCAAATCCTGAAGGAAAAGCACCTTGAACATACTAGTCTGATACTAGTTTTCATGCAAATTAAAACCAGAGAATTTAATAAACTCTCCCAATCCTATTCACCAGGGAGCATGGTCCTGCAAAGCTCCAGTTCAGTTGGAGCCCTACTGTCACCAATTTGTACAGTAATTTTTGTTTTTTAAGGAGACACTGTCCCTGTGCTGTGAAAACGTCTGTTCCACGTTCTCTAGAATGCTTGAGAAAGCGATGATTTACTGGTTTTCCTATAAAACCCCATGGGTGGAGGCTCCCCAGTACCAGGAGTGGAGATCCCCAATATTCCCTCATACACACTCACAGTGTCTCCAGCAGGTGGCGCCCAAAGGGGTGTCGAGCCCAGGGAGTGCCCGCATCCGGGTCCGCGTTGGGACTGAGCTCGCAGCCAGTGGCCGCTGCAGCCAGGGCCCACACCTGCAGAGGGCGGACGAACCACAGGCAGGGTGAGAGTGCGATGGCGCCACTGCCCCAGGAACACACGCTGCAATTATAATTCCTTACACCTATACAGCGCTTTACAGGTCATGGGCAATCCCACTACCACCACCAGTGTGCAGCCCCACCTGGATGATGCGATGGCGCCAGAGTGATGGAGTCAGTTCAGAGATGGGGATTATTAGGAGGCCATGATGGGTAAAGGCCAGGGGGAAATTTGGCCAGGACACCGGAGTAACATCCCTACACTTTTCAAGACTGGATATTTAATGACCACAGAGAGTCAGGACCTCAGTTTTACGTCTCATCCGAAGTCCTTTTTACAGTATAGTGTCCCCCTCACTATACTTGTGCATTAGGACCCACTCAGACCGCAGGGAGAGCGCCCCCTGCTGGCCCCACTAACACCTCTTCCAGCAGCAACCTTAGCTTTCCCAGGAGTCTCCCATCCAGGTACTGGCCAGGCTCACCCCTGCTGAGCTCAGGTGGGCTGCCAGCTGTGAGCTGCAGGGTGATATGGCTGCCGTCGGGCTGAGAGACTACCGGCTGCACCGAAGGCACGGGGAATCTGCCCACCTTGGCCAGGTCCCGTCGGCCCACGACCAGAGCGGCTGCTGCGTTCCTCTGACACGTCTCTTGGATGTCGTTCACGTTCAGGCTGAAAGGACAGTCACACCCATTAGAACTGCAGGGCGACAAGGGCGAGGAGAGGAGGGGGGCTGGCAAGGAGACGGTGTGAGACCCTGGGGTGCACCAGCTGTCAGGGGCGACACAGGGTTAAGCACGCGATCAAGATGTGGGAGTTTACAAGTCGGAGAAAGGAGCAATTCGCGGCTTGGTGGACGGCGAAAACTAAGGAAAACCGAAGCAGAGATCTAGGAGACAGAACAGAGAGGCTTGGGGACTGGACTTCCACCTAGAACTGTGGGTCTCGACGACAGTGGAGCAGAGACGCGCGATATAAAGGAAGGGAGCGCGTCCTCACATGTACATCTCTCCCAGGGCCTTGTGCACGGGCAGCAGGCACGAGATCTCCTGGATGATGACTTTGCCTGCCAGCTTGATCTGGCGGTTCGCGGTGTCCGTTCCCTCACGTTTCCCCTTCCAGCGCCGGGATTTCTAACACACACACAGAGGAGACAGACAGAGAAGGAAAAATCAGCCTTTTCAATGTGTCTGGTGTCAGCGCTGCCCTTCTCTGGACACATGTCCTGCACAGATGCAATCAGAATTAAGAGGAAAACAAGAAACACAGGAGCTGGAATCAGAAATATAGTCCATCCCAAGTACAAACTGGATAATTTCATTCAGAAATTATTTTTTTCTATTAGAAACAGCAATCCTGCCCTGAGAACAGATTAGCTCAGTTTCTATAATTATAGAGACAGTTTGCCTTCATAAGTAAAATACAACTAAGTTATTTGGAACTAAAATTACTTATGCAAGCTCAATGTCAAATTCACATAAATTGTATCTACACGAAACTTCAATAGACAATTTTTTCTGTAAGAGGTCTTGATCTGGAAGATCTTCTCCAATAAGAGCTACTCTAAATGCAGTGCTGCAAAGCACAGGTAGGAATTAAGACAGACAGACAGGGACATGGGAGTTAGCAACACAAAGAAGGTAAAGCACAAAACCCTAGTTATTGACATCTTGTGTGACAACTTTCTTGTACAAAATCTGATCTACACGTCACAGTAGTGAAGCCATGTTTTTTCCTATGTTACAGTATGTAACAGTGTAGCAAGGAAACAGAGGATCAAATTAGCTGAAGACACTGTTCAAGTGTATTTCTCACCGTTGTGTTGTGCAAAAGGGAAAAATGCACTGTTATGATTTCTTTGATGCAGGACAGCACAACACTATTTGTCGTATGGAATGCTCTTGCAGAATGCTACCCTTTCTTTTCAAAATACAGCAGCAAAAAGCATTTGTCAGGAAATTATGGGATTACGCAGAATGTAAAAGCACAACAGCAGTGACCAAACAAAGAGACCTCACAAACAGCAATTCCAGAGCACCTGTGATAGGTGTTATCTTACAAAGCCAGGCGAGGCCCTGTGCGCGGCGGTCTGGGGTGCAGGGGAGAAATGAGGGAGAACAGAATCAGTACCGGGCAGTCGAGAATGAACTGAATGGACCAGCGGCGAGAGCCAGAGTATGGAGGCTTCTGAATGGGGACAGACCACAGCAACGTACAGGCAGGCCAAATCACCAGAAACACAAATAAAAAAAGCCATTAACAACACAAGCATATGATGACAGCACAGAAGCAAAGCAAGCCTTACAAAGCAAGAACCCCTGTCAGGTCACTAGATTCCAACAGGAAACGTCTCCCATTTTTCCACAGTTCCCAGACATGAGGAATTCACATTCAATCAGACCACGTCTCTCAGGTTAATTCTTCTTGGAACGAACACTCATGGGTAAAGACAGCAAACTCTTTAGAGCCCCTGCCACCAGAACCCAGTTTCTAAACCGCGACAGCTCTTTGCAGAAGCAATGCAAGGTTCCTGACCGTCGGCACACCCCAGTAAGACCCCTGTCCGGCCCCCTCCAGCCACGGGCGCCCGTCCTACCCGCTCCTTGTAGTAGAAGGAGCTGATGGAGACTTGCTCCTTCTCGCTGCGCGTGGGGCTGCCGCTGTACAGGCGCAGAGCACTCTGGGTCTCGCTGCGCATCTTCATGGGGGTCACCACCCCGCTGTGATAGGCTGAGAGCGCCGACAGGGACCTGGGGGAGAAAGAGATCCCTCATGTACAGCCCCCTCACAAGCTTGCATGTACACACAGCCTGCCATGCACTCCGCGTTCCTATCCTGAAGCAACCGATTTAGTTTTTAAAATGGTGGAATTAAGACCGTTGTTCACCTTATGCAGTCACGCATCTACACCGCAGGTAGTAGGTAGTTTGGTGCAAATTAACAAGGATAATGAGATCTGGATCAATACAGATGCCAAGTGGAAAATATCAATCTCTCAGAAGATTTACAAAAGTTCTCTCTCGAGGTCCTTATAAATCTGAGTTAAAAGAGATTACAACCGAGACTAAGCTCTCCGACAGCCTGTTCTTCGTCAGTTCTAGGGCATGCTTAAATTGCACGAGACTCTGCAATCTGCTGCAATGCAAATCCATTTTTAATTATGCTGCACAGAACAGCGACGGTTAAGGCCCTTTCCACTACCAAAAAAGATTCTGGATCACAAAGCCAGGTGACATAGTTCTGGATGCCACGTTCCCGAACACAGCAGCAGAGGGGAATCACTGTCTCCAACCCTAGCACAGCTCACCTGGGTGTGGGTTCAGTGGGCGACACAGAGGAGTGCATGGTAATGGGCCTTGTGAAATACACCAGGCAACCTGCGCAGAATAAAAAAGTGTGGTCAAGGTTTTTAACAGGCTCTTTTCTAACTGAACCAAAAGGGCGCCTACATTCGACTGCTGCACCCTAGATTTATTACAAACCGCTTCACTCAGCAGTTCCAATAGCTTCTAAGCCAAGGTAGCCAGCAGCAGGTCCAGACGATCACACTCAGGATCGTGCAGTTGAAAAACCGCTCTGCGCAAGAGAACAGAGCAGGACTAACAGTTCAGTAAAAGAAGCCCGTTTAAGGAAAGCTCTCTGCTCACCTGCCCCACAGAACCGCGCCCCAGAGGTGCGTGGGAAGGGAATGTTGGCGTCCTGGTAAGAGCCGTAGGTGTTGGTAACGCGGGGGAAAGTGGGAAGGGTGGGATTCACGGAGTTAGACAGGACATAGTGATTCCCGGAGCTGCTCTCCTCTTGAGTCTAGATACCAGGGAAAAAAAGGCAGAGAAACAAATGGAGGATAAAACGTTCAGGTCTAATCAAAGTTTTCTTCAGACGTATGTAAAAATCATCTCATCTCAAAACTGAGCTAATTATGTATACACCAGTACAGCTTCTAAAGTGAGGAGTCCAAATGAGGTCAGAGGAACACTTAACCACCCAACCTTCCTGTTTGAGAAAACAGAGGCCTCTGAGGGGTGCACAGGTCCAAATGTAGAACTTCAAAACTATAACAATAAGCAGCAGAAGCAAAATGTTTCAGGCAACTGTTACAAGCTTAACTGGCGTAAATAAACTACACAATATGTAAATAAAAGATTTAACTACAGAAACACATTGCTGCCATCAACAAATTTTAACCTATTATGTTGTAATTAATTAAGAAAATAATCTTGTAATTATGACATAGCAAATTCTCTCTGAATTATAAGATACTTTATTATTTTTTTTCCCCAACATGCTCTTCCACGTTTAACAAACACAGCAACTAAGAAAAAAACACTTTCCTTTTCTTGAGGGAGCCTAGACAAACTCTGGAGAAAATATCTTTGCAGCTTAACAGCGTTCATTCTTTGTGCACTACTGAGAGGAAGGGTCGACGCTCACTGCGCTAGAGGAATGATTCTGAGTGGCCTGGGGAAATGCCCATGAGAGGGCCTCACCACGCAAGACTCCAAGCAGGACACCAGCTGCCTGACGCACGGCTCCAGGCAGTTCTGATTCCTCTTCACCTTCTGCAGGGAAGTGTCTGTCAGGATCTGAAATGGCAGCAGGCGCGTGCAGATAAGAGCTCACAGCCGTCTCGGATTAGACTAGAGGCATGACCTGGCTGCCGAGAGCAGAATGGGCTGGGTACAAATAAAGTGATCAAGACAAGAAAATGAGTTTCATTTACATTTCATAGCCAGCAGTGATTGAATCAGGCCTTTTTCACTATACCAACACTTCAAGGAATGATGTTAACAGACAGCACATGTTTTTCCCCCCCATTTGCTATTGGTACCGCAATATTTCTCCATTTCTCCTGTATTGTGTGCCTTGTCACAGGAAGCACTAGCACAAGCTGTTCACCCTGGGCACTGTTTCTACCCCTCCTGCCGTTAACGGCGCTGAATACCATATACTGCTCTGTGCTTCTGATATACAGTGTCTTCCAGCTCCCCAAGAAAGAAAAGACCAAAAAACATGACGTAACAGAAAGATTCGTGCATTCAAGAGCGAGTTGTTTTACAGCTGCCCGACACTGAGGACAGAGAACGAGCCGTCTCAGTGGCGGTATGGGCTCCTAACAAGCCTGGCTGTACCTCCCTGCAGCAGGGGGGCGAGGAACGGCTTACCTTCTGGATTCTGGTCTTCATGGAGGACGGGATGGTGGTGGGGCTGACGAACTGAAACGAGGGGGCGGCGTTGTTGGGGTACTGCGCCGGGAACTTCACCACCACACGCACCTGGTGGCTGCCGCAGTGAGCCGACACGCAGCAGCTCCGGTTCACGGCGTCCATCTGCACAGGCAGCCCCCCCCCCCAACACACTGCATTAACACTGCGAGCCCCAGCCCTCCTGCACGCTGCAGACATTTTTCTTTCAGCCACAATGCTTAAAGGGCACAGAATGAAACTCCTGAAACACTATAAAGTACTGGAAGCAAAACCGGCACGAAAGCCCAGTGACAACCAGTCATCGTGCCGTGCAGGGAGGGGGGGGGGGCTGGTGTGGCACACAGAGCAGCGCAAACATGCGAATATCCAGCCTTTCAGGTACTGGCCTGTGGCCGACCTTCTCAGTCACACATCATGAAATCAACAGTAGGAAAGAAGCTTTACGGACACTCAAGGTGCTTAAATAAAAAGCAAACAAACCGCCTGTGTAAATGAGGCCCTCGGCTCTCACTCACCTCCACGTTGACGTTGCGGATCTGCAGGTTGACCAGCGAGAACTCCTGCTGCAGCGTCTGGGGCAGGCCCAGCTGGTCCTGCTTACCAGCACCGGCAGGTGTGACACTGGACTGGAGGCCGTCCGGCTGGTCTGGGAACACAGTGTAAGAACCCAGAACCCAGGAGGCTGTCTACATGTCTTTAAGCTTAAGGCTGTGCACAAGGGACACACTTGTTCAGTTAAACCTTAACTGGACAAATTAATCTATTCTTCCACACTTGGAGTTCTTGTATATTAAGGAGTATCATAAAATCTGGTGGAAATGGACGCAGAGAACCAGAGTTGGGAACCCCTGGTGTCAAACATCACTGCCTCAAGTCTACAGGAGCTGTGTGAATTATTCACAGTAATATAATATAAACCTGACACTTAAGTAGCTGTTTCTGCACTAATTGCATCTATGACATAAAAACCTGGATGACTCAAAATTTCCTTGTGAACTGTGACAAGATTGAAGCCATGATTCTCTGCATCTCCCATTAACTACAGTATGTAAAGCCAATGCAGTAACTATCTCTGGATGGCACTGTGCTTGAATATCAGTCTAAATTGAAGAATCTGGAGAGGATGTTTGATCCAGGCGTGATGTTCGACCACACGTCCAAAATACTGTGAAACATCATTCAGCCATCTCAGAAATATTGCCAGACTATGTCCTATGTTGTCTCTAAAAAAGTGGTAAACTAATTATTTTCTCTAGAAGATTATTAGATTACTGCAACTCCCTACTTGATGGGGTATCTAAATCCGCACTGAACAAATTTCAGGATGTCCAGAATTTGGCAGCCAGAATCCTGACCAGGTCATGTAGAAGCAATCAATCATATTACTCCTGTCCTAGAGGCCTTGCACTGACTGAGGCTGTGCTTCCTCACCTTCCTCATCTTCAGTGGTGTGGCCGGAGGTGTGCTGGGGCTCAGAGTCTTGTGGGTGAAGGGCCTTGTCCGATTCTGGAAGCAGCGTCATGCCCTCCATCAGCTCCTCCACCCCCTCCGTGATGTCATTTACACAGAGCTGCAGGACACACAGATTGACGCCCAACCGGGGTAAAAAGCCAACCCTAATATCACACGTTAAAGAAAACCTGGCTTGTTGTCCTTCAGGAGAAACCGATTCGAAAATCAGTCATCCTTCATAAAGAAGGCAGGAATATTAAAAATGTAGTATTAAAAAACATATTTAAGAAATATTTGACTTTAGACATAGTTGTAATTATTCTCATATCCAGATGTATGGCATTTATTTGAGGCATTGCAATACTTTCTATACTAAAAGATTGTTAAAACTAAAAATTATCATAAGTTAGCTCTTTGCTATGTATATGTACAAATCAAATAAGGCCTAATTCAGAAAGAATTGCTAAACATCTAAAGAGAAGTAGTATCCTGTCAGGAGCATGAACTAACCATTAGTAAGCTTGCATTCACCAGAATGAGTGCCCACGGTACACGTGTCATTAGCACGGCTACAAGCAAATAAATAAAAAAAACATGTAACTTAAGAACATGTCTATACCAGAAACTGTGTGCACTTACACTTCAGCTTTTCAGACACTTATTTTTTGTGGTTTGTGAATAGGGGATTTTGTTATGCACCCAATCTGTGGCGTGCACACTTCTAACAGCATTTTGTAATCAGGCCATAAATTATATTTATTCTGTCAATACTGAACTTGACATCTACAGATTGCAGAAGCACAGAGTTGCTATTAATACCATTTTAAAAACTGAAAGACTTGGCTAAGTCATTCCAAGATATTACCCTCTGAAGCTGTGGATCTACACGCCATATTCTCAGAGTCTGATCCCTGGACCAGGTCACGAGCTGATAGTCCTTGGAGCCTGGAGAACAGACAGGAGCAGCAGTTAACACCTCCACAAGGCCAGTACCTCCAGTGAGAGGGTCCTCCTCCTGTGATGCTTTCACCCTTGCACTTCCATCATGACAGCATGACCTTGCACCAGCCTCTGGTCTACTCCAGCTGATAACAGGGGCCGCAGACTTGGAAAATCGTACTAATATTTACAACATGTTTTTCTCAAAGTAACACTTGACAAACCAACTCCTGAAGTGTAGTCAGTTTCTGAGTGGGTTTCAGAGCCACTGTGTTGCAGAAATATAGCCCTGCTGTAACAAACCCACAACTGCACCTCAAGATACTAAATAACAATTATTCAAATACAGTTTATAAGTAACAATCAATACCAACCCTTATATTATTGCCTGTCTGCTATTCTGTTCTTTTTAAGAAAACCTTGGCTACACACAGGTTCTCACATATTAAGGTGTTATTCTCGGTTAGGATTTAACAGCGATACGCTATGATTTTTGGTAAATCCTGTATTGATTGTCATAATGTCTCTACCGCTGCAGTATTAAAAAAAATAAGTTGTTAGAACGGGTCCCATGTTTAGTGAATGACCCCAGCTAGTACCCTCAAGAAATAATGTAAAGAAATGGAGACTGAGTCCAAAACATGAGATACTTGTTTTGGATTAAATAAAAAAGTGACGTTTAAGATCTGGTGCTGAGCAGAGCTGGAGGTCATGCCAGTATGTACTTCAAACTGCTGTAACTCATATTGTCAGCCAGAAATGAGCAGATCAAGACACTTTAATGTCGGCCACTGTGGCGACAGCAAGAAGGCCCTGGGGCCAGGCCTGCGCCGCGGGACCCACCCTCCTTCTGCCGGCGCCACTGGAACTCCAGGACGACGTCGTCGTGGCCCACGAAGGCGTGCACGGGGGCGTTGAGGTCCAGGGCGCTCCAGAGCAGCAGGCTGTTCTCCCGGCGCAGCTGCGGCACCATCACCGTCACCAGCCCGCTGGAGAAGGGCTGGGGAGAGAGCGAGAGGGACGCCGCGCTCAGACCGCCGCCCACAGCGGCTGCTCCGGGACGCAGAGCTCGACAGACAGCGGCTCTCGAACCCTCTTTCATCACACACACACGCACCATGAATCATAATTCCTTCAGTATGTTTTCAGTCCTGTCCTAAAACAGATGTTGGCTTTTCTTCCCACAGATCTTACAAAGACCTCCTGATCCGTTCCCTTTCGCTGCTCTCATCAGCATCTTCCGAGACAACAGCCAGCCGCGGTTGGCTGTGCTGCCTTACTGGAGACAGGCTCCACACGTCTGACATGGGAGACAGATGCCACACCTACACACTGTGCTTCCTGAGGCGTCACGCCATGTTACCTTTATCAGCAGAAAAAGAACGACACTGCAAGAGGTCCTGCGTTGTACAGCTGGTTCTGGACGTGACAAGAACGCTTCATACGTTTCCACGTCAGCTCAGTTGCACTAAATACACGGTCAACATCCTCAGCATTTACAAGAGCAAATTCAAATAGACAGTTAGAAGAATTAAATATAAATATTCTACAAATAAAAGAGCACAGCAGGAGGAAAGACAGTACCAAGCAGGTGAAAACAGTTCAGGCGAAGAGGGCTCTTGCTCACTCACCGTGTACCTGGCCTTCCACACTGGCACCTGGCAGGACAGGATGTTGAGGTATTTGCGAGGCTGTCTGTAATCCCAGAACTGCAATACCAGACAGAGGGGCAGAGAAGCCACTTTGAGGGCACAAACACACTGTGCAATCAATAAGCAAGTGTTGCGAAATGTAAAAGGCCTACAATCAAGAGTAACAAACAATGAGTCGACACCAGACACCAGTGTTGGATTCTTTAGCTCTGGAAAACGAGCTTCCAGCACTTACTGCTACCATGTAAATTCCACGCCATGTAAAAAAAACTAATATTCATGATGCCATATATTAGATGCATCTAATTTAGACTTGTGAGGAGGTTCTACGGACATTGCTGAATCAAACCTATGCCTGAGCGTGCTCACCCGCACGGAATTGTCCTGGCTGGACGTGGCCAGAATGAACTCGTTGTCAGGATGCCAGTCCAGGCCATGTATCTTCGACAGGTGGGCAGCCACGTACTCCACTGCTGTGCTGGGTTTCTGAGCACAAAGGGAGAGATCCGGAGGCAAAGCCACCGTTTATGAGCAGTTATTGGGGAGACCAGTGGAATGGGTGGATATCGCTCTTCCTTCCTCGTGTGACACTGGAAGCTCACAAGAGTTCAGGGATTCAGTTCTACTAATGCACACATTTGAAGGAAGTGATAGCAAATATGTTCACATGAAATGTGCAAGCAGACGAAGCTAGAACCTTTGCACGGCACTTGCATTATTTTTGGGTGAATGATAAGTTAGCTTTTGAATCAATCATACTCTTGCACCAGTTCCCCGACCCTGATGCGTTTCGAGGTGTAAGTGACTCCAGTGCAGTCTCCTTGGCAGGACTGCGCTGGTCCCCCTACAGTTCACGCCAGATCAGATCAAGCTGGGTCAGCTCACCCTCTTGTCCCAGATGCGGACGTCTCCATCATGACTGGAGGCCAGGAGGTACTGGTTCCGCTTGTTCCACTTCACCTGGGACGCCCCCGCTGGACAGAGAGGGAAGACAGCCACAGAGCCACATGAGAGAGGGACACGGGGGTGGCGGAGACAGCAAGGGTAGGGAAAGCAACAAGAGAGACATAAAGAGTGTGAGACCCTTGGAGAGGTGAAATTACATCACAGTCAGATCTACGAAAACAAATACATACCGACAGCAGAAAGGGCCACTGTTGGTTTTCGAGTGTCTCTGAAAAACATGAAGTAAAGGCATCTTAGGACGCATTTTAATATTTTAAAACCTATCAACATATAGAAGAACACAGAAGGAAGGATATCTGCAAAATTTGATTACTTGCAACTCTAAAACAGATATGTAACTATAAACCGAGACAAATGTCACATATCCACATCTGAAGCAGTTTGCATTATAACCCTTACAACTAAAATAAAAAACAGATCTTTTCGCAAATGTTACTTCACAGCAAAAAGATCACCTCTCACCTGGTGTCCCAGATGTAAATGTAGGTGTCCACAGAGCTGGTCACGAGGAGCTCAGGATCAAACCACGACCAGTCCAGGTCACTGCAAGGCACAAACAACAAGTCGGTCAGACCATTCACCTGGAAAGCAGGAAGAGATAGAGGACTGGGCTTCTGCTGTATTAATACACACCACACTAGCAGATACTAGTGCATTACTCCTGCATGTCCTGCATATTCCACTAGAATCCTTTGAATTATACTTGCCCATGTAACATTGTGAAGTACAAAAGCAGCACAAGACTAAGTTATGATTTCATTATCAATAGTGCAATGAAAAAGCAAATAAGTGGGTCGAATTGGCCACAAAATATAACACATACTCTACTATGTGATGTTCACTGTGAAGAAAGACACAAGATGTGAAGAAGGGGTTAACTGATTCCTTTTTGCATGAGGAAGGGACTTCTAAGCAACAGGCTAGAGCTATGGCAGGAAAGGGGGATAACCTGTAGCCATATCAATACTCACCACGTGATGTTTTATGAAAATATGTATGTATATTGTTGTTCCTGACTTTTTTTTCTTCTGTCTGTACACCAATACTAATAATAAAGACTCTCTCTGTTGATTTCAGCACTGTACCCCAAACCGCCCGCCTGTCACCTGATGACGCGCGTGTGTCCCTGCAGCGAGGTGTGGATCTCCCCAGCGCCGTCGCGCCACTTGTACAGGTCCACCCGCTGGTTACTCTGCAAGTACAAGAAGGCCTCTGGGTCAGACTGGCACTGAACCACTGCAGGGAAACCTGGGCTGTGTTTCTCAGCACTGTCACAGTGAAAATCAACCAGCCCTGTGTTTACTTCCAACACATCGACAGAAGGTAGATCACTGAAAACACAAATTAAGCACAGGCACATAGGCACAACTACTTTGTTCCATCAAACCTTGGCATTTTAAGATAAACTTAAAAGGGTGTTGAATTCTTCCATTATATTCTTAACGTTATTTTAAAATAATTATATAGTTCTATCTCTTTCATTATATAGTTACTATATACCACAGGTTTTAAAACCCGAACTGCTTCAGTGATTTTGATCTGGGGAGCTAGAACATGTTTGGGGAACCAAGGGGGTGCAGATGCAGTAAAGGTTAGAGGCAAACGATCTTGTCTGTCAGAGTTCTCGTCACCACGGGGTTGGCCCCCCCACTCACGACAGTCTCACCGAGGCGGCGAAGAAGTAGGCCCCCGACTCGTGGGGGTTCCACTGCACCGTCCCCACGTCCCACTTGCTCTGGCGCCCAATCTTGCGCGGGGCCTCGGAGGGGGTGTCCAGGTTCACGATGTACAGGAACCGCCGCCTGGAGCACACAGACGGGACACGGTTTACACCTGGAACAGCACACCGAGCAGGAGACGGCTCGGGCACCCGGAGCAGACACACCACTACCTTTTTTATAAAAGGTCTAGATAGCATTTTTCACTTTTCCTTAAATAAAACAGATTACTGAGAAGCTTTAAAACAGTGTCACACCACTCTGAATCTTCAGTGGCCACAGTATCTAGATTTTGTTTCACCTCAGCTCTTACTTGAATAATTGAACTCATGAGGTGTTCAATTTAACCCTTTTCCCAGGGCTTAATTGTTGGTAATGTACAACACACTAAAATGCACCCCTCCACACTATGAAAGGTATACTGCTGAACTGCAAAGCGGAGTCCTGCTGTAATAAAACGCTGCCCACAGGGGCAGTGTGGCTCTCATGGTGCATCATCACTGGCTGCCACTGCTGGAGGTTGATGAGAGAGCTCACCCAGACAGCACAGCATGGCGGCCAAGGCAGTCCACTGACATCGCCGTGGCCTGCAGAGACAGGACGTAAAAGATGTCAAACAATCCATAAGCATCATGTTTTCCTTGTTTTTAAGTAAATTGATAAGCAGCTGGATTTAATGTTCCCACCATTACGATCAGCAAAAGGTTCCAAATTATTGTCATACAATTAACAGAAAATAGGCAAAATGGCGGTAAATTGAGCGATCTGTATTTAATGAATTAATTTAATTAAAGCACTGATTACTTTTTCATTCCATATTCATTCACTCCATGTTTGAGAGGTATTAAAGGTTCATTCCATGTGAAATCAACCTGTTTTGGGTACAACAATCTAAGATTTTCTTGATATTCTACAAATACATTTATGTTGTGGAGTACTGATGTAAGGCACAACTCCCCACTAACACCTCAAAAGTAAAATAGTAAGTTGCTTTGAATAAACTGAATCTTTTAGGTTCAATCTGAGAAACTGGAATGCTATTTTAACACCTATGTCTCGGATACTCTTCGAAATCACAAACTTAACATTCAGCGTTGACTGCAATGTTAACGCAACCATAACTTTACAGTTTTTCACCACCTGTAGATAATTGCTATTAAACATACTTGTACTACAGTACTTTATACGCAAGACAAGAGTATATTTCCTAATGCAACCTTAACGGAGCAGGGATGTGGGAGGTCAGCTAGCCAGCATCGAACTGGGGGTCAAACTGGAGAACAGAGGCAGATCTCACATCTGATCTGCTGACTCAGCGGGGGGAGGGGGGTTGGAATAAAACACACCAAAATGACCACAATTAGCCAACAGTAAGCCACAATTTCCAACTGTCATTCAGTAAAGGGTTCTACAAAAAACACATTATATCATGTTTACTTCAGAGCAAGGATCCTCTATTCCGACTATCGACGTCCGGAATCCATTAGATTTTATGTCCCCTAAAAAGTGAACGCCTCCTAACACAGAGGGAAAAGTTCAGCTTTAAAAACATCGATGTCTTCCGTCTTTGCAGAGTTAAACAACTGACTAAAGAGATAAAGCAAAACTCCTGGTTTCTGCACTGACTGCATACTGACTGAGTGACAACCCTAAGTTACAGAAAACCCTCATTCCTGCGAACGCTCTCGACATGGTCAGTTGTGTCGGGAGTCTAAATCTCCACGACCACGACCAGCGGATCTATCGCTTTCCCGTGATCGAGACCCACAGTACCTGTGAATCTCTAAACTCCACCACCACATTCTCGCTGCTCCAGCGCGCCGCCATCTTGCCTCCCTTCCAGCACCATAACAACAACACCGTGACGTCACACGGCTGCCGGCGCTCCCGGGGGCGTTCCTATATCCCAGAGTTCGCTGCGCTCGATGAACATGAGGTCTTGACTTCCGGGTCAATACTGATCACATGGCGCTGTTCTTAAAATAACTCATCCTCGGTGTCCTCCTGAAATCAGCTATGTGCTGTATTTTACTCAATGGTGGGTGAAGTTCCTTTCCACCCCCAAAAGTGTAATTACATTTTGTCCATCCTCCTCGTTCACTACAGATAATGTATACAAATATGTATTATTGATGAACCTAGAAATGTATGAGAATTGACACAGGTCGGCAGCTATAGGTAGGTTATAAGAAATGCCATTAACACAGGGTGCTATTATTAATAGGTAAATCATATTTGTATAGCATCATAACCAATAATATCGCATCATAGCAAACAGTATTTAGATACCTCTTTATTGGTAGATTATAATAAAAAATGCAAAGAGTATTTTATTCCATTACAATTGACCCAAGTAAACAGACTCGCGATCATTTTCGGTAGTGCAAAACACCACCGACAGGGGGCAAACTCCTTTGTTATTCTGTGAAATCCTCTGACCTGCGCAAATTTAGCAATTTTCTGATTGGTTGTGCAACTCTTTCAAGATGTCTTCTGCCGTGGTGGAGCATGTTGTCGCGGATGCTGGAGCTTTTTTGAAGAAGGCGCCGTTGCAGGTGAGAAAGAGAGTCGGCGGAGCGCACTGGGATGCGGTGTCTGTATTAGCCGTGTACAGACAGAACCAAAGAGCTCACAATCAGGGGTGTTAGTGCCGTGCTGGGACAGCGGAGTTGTGAGTGCGTTGGTGCGCTGCTATCGCACTGGGCGAAGTGGTTCAGGGGTACAGCCTGGTAGTGTTTATTCTTTCATATTGTAGATATTAAAATTCGAATGGATTTTACTAGTAGCCATTTTCTCTTAAGCATCTTCAGTTGTTCCTAAGGTGTTGAGATTTAGGTGTCGAACTAATCACATTTGAGGTGCGTAGCTGCGTCAGCATGCGTAGGCTGCAAAGAAACACGTAATAGGTTTATTTTCTTTCTTCTCCTTTCAGCATGGAATAAACCTACTACTTGTTCCTAATCAAAATTAAGATTCGTCTGATATCCAGATTGTACTTTAAATATACTCTTTACACATGTGACACGTCTTGCCGCCCCTATTTTAGGATTTTGGGAAGAATATCTACACAGTGAAAGAGGTGGTGAATGAAATCCGGGACAAACAGACCAGGAACAGTTTGGCGTTCCTGCCGTATCAACTGCAGTTTAAGGAGCCCCTTCCCGAATTCATTCAAATTGGTGAGTTAATGTTTCGACCTTTTGGTGATATTGACAATAACTCTACGTTCTGCATGTCGGAGTGTTATCTATGCCGAAGTTCATGAATGGATGAGCAAAATTGGACCTGTTTTGGCTTGGGCCAGTTGCCTAAAATACCGGTTATAGCCAATGCCATAAAAATGGTACAAATGTTTGGACACTGTTACACTTTTTGCTTCTCTCATTGGGAGGATGTACAGTAGATCAGAACTGTGAAGTATCAGCATTGTCCAAGAACCTTAGTTATAATAAATGCCACTTTGGGCTTCCACAGGCAGTGCAGGAATAAGTTTCTCCAACTGGGATTCTTTCACCTGGTTCGTGCTTTTTTAATTCCAGTGACTGAATTCTCCAAAAAGACCGGAGACTACCCAAGCCTCTCGGCGACGGACATTAAGGTGCTGGCTCTGACCTACCAGCTGGAGTCGGAGGTCCTCGGCGTCGCCCACCTCAAGACAGAACCAGAAGTGAAAGTAAGAAGAAAACGGCGGACGTTCGGTTTTATAATAGTGCTCATAAGTTTCATTCGCAAGAGCACCTCGTGTGTAAATGTGTCTCGGAGTGCTGTGCAACGTGCAGAGAAAGAGAAAAATGTGCATGGCAGGACGCACAGCAGTGTATCCTGCGGGCACAGTTCCTCAAGTGTCCAGGCGGAGTGCTCTACAGCCCGGGAACTCATGGGTTGAATTCCCACACCAGTCACTGCTGTTGTAACCCTGAGCAAGGCACTGCTCTCAGACCTCTCCAGGAGACGCTTCGGGCTGTATACATGAGACTGGCGCTGGGAGTAGTGCCTGCAGTGAACCGCTCGGCCAGGTCAGGAGGAGGTGGATTTCCACACGCACACAGGCGGCTCTGTCAGCGAGTAAAGGCTTGGGACCAGTGGGAACAGAATCCAGTCACGCGAACAGTTGATTCAGAGTCAGGAGGGGAATAAGAACTATAAAATGACCAGAACCAAATGTCAGTGGCTAAAAGCGAGCAGAATTTTGAATTTTACTCTAAATTTAACAGGCAGTGAGAGCACAGATGCTAAATTGGGTTTGATGGATTCATCTGATTTCAAGACCCAAAGCAGATGGGTCCTGCGCAGACTGCAGTTTGACAACTTTCCTATTGGCAACCAACGAATAAAACATTAAAACCTATATTTTTTTGTTTCAGGTCGAAGTGTGCAGCACCTGGAGACACCCAGAGGCACCCGTCAACATTGCTGGATTCCACATCCCGTCTAAGGTCAGAGGCCGAGGACACTATGAACAGAATCTTGCTGGGACCTATTGAGACTGGTCTTCACAAACAAGTTTAAGGCAGACGTGGCCAACTGCTCAGTGTTCTCCTTCAAGCTGTAGGGTTAATTCTGTTTTCCAGTTTAAGTGTCTCAAGATATGATGAGGTGAGGTAACACTCTGTGTAAGCAAATTCATTTTTGCAGGTTTGTTTTTAGTAGCTGCATTTAGCTTGATTGTCAATCCTGGAAATAGTAGTAACAGTGCGAAACAGTGGTTAGAGACCTGGATTTATAGCTGGAAGATTGTGGGACTGCAGACTGCAGTTGACTAGGACTGCTCCTATAAAACTCTCACTTGTACAAATCAATATTGCTGCTGATAAAGGTGTCACAAAAATTAGTTAACAGCAAAGGACACCAACTTTTATTCTGCTCCAGTTTCCTGAAGGACACAGCAGGCCAAGAGTTCTCAATTCTAGTCCTGGAGGTCTAGAATAAACCTTGAGTTCTGAGTTACACAATCGAACCCTTAATTGACTTAATAACTGGATTCATGTGATTTATTTTAAACATCAGCTTTTAAAAAATGGAGATTGCCTTTTAACTGTCACATTTTGTAAGAAGCTTGTGTCAGAATTTTGAGTAGGAAAATATTGCAACATTTCCAATCAAGCAAGTCATTAGTTCAATTAAGGCTTCAATTAAGTAATTAAGCTCCGCTGGAAGGAAATCCAGCAAATACAAGGATATCCAGGACCAGGACGGGGAAGTCCTGCTTGTAGGTTATATAGTGGATTTAATATTTGATTTAAGAATGTTTTTTTCTTTTGTTGTTGTTGCAGAAAAGTACTTCAGACAAGACTGTAGGAGTCAGACCAAATTGCTCCAAGTCACAGAATTCCAGCTCCCCAGACGATGCCCAGTTCAACTCCTTCCAGTTCTGGAGAAGCCCCTTGCCCAGCATTGAAGCTGACTTGCTGGAGTTACTGGTGAGGACTGGACAGAGCTGGAGTGGATGCCTGTTCTCCATTTCCAGCAGCAGTCCAAGTGTTACCTCTAATGCCTTCTCTACCATTTTAATGTTTTCTTAAGGCAGGGGGCACAGTGGCGCAGTGGTTAGCATTGCTACCTCTGGGCACTGGGGCCCTGTGTTCGGTTCCTGGGGTGCTGTCTGTGTCTGTGTGTGCCCTGCGATGGACTGGCGTCCTGTCCTGGGTGTATCCTGCCTTGCACCCATAGCTTCCTGGGATAGGCTCCAGCTCCAGCTCCCCTGGCTACCTTGTATTTGGCAACATAAGATGTAAGAGAGGTTACAGCTAAGCAGAGGCCATTGGGCCCAGCATGCTGGTGTGATTTGCTGGTAGTGTATTGTTCTTAGACTCTGCAGCCGTCCTTGAAGGACTCCAGCTACATGGCTGATCAGCTTGCTTCAGCCACTCTGTGAGTAATTTATAGAACAGCTTTGGAATCCGTCTGCTGGGTTATGTGTTACTGCCCCGAGGCTGAACGAGGTCTGGGACTTCCCTGCTGCGGCTGTCCAGGCTGTAAGGAGGCCTGTTGTCTTTCTGCAGAACGCCGAGACGGTCTCGGCCGCGTGCAGTTCAGCGGGAGCGACTGTCGATGAGCCGCAGCCTGCGCCCGTCTCCGCTGATCAGTGCTGCGGCGAGTCCCGGACAGCGGGAAGCGCGGGAGAGGAGGAGGAGGAGGAGGAGGAGGAGGCGGAGAGTGGCTCCGAGGAAGAGGAAAGTGGAGACGGAGGCTGGATCACTCCCAGGAACATCAGGCAGGTCCAGCTCAACATGGGAGTCCAGCAGGCTCCAGGCGAAGTGAGAGTGGGCTGCCTGACGACAGACTTCGCCATGCAGGTGACTCTGTGATGAAACCGCCGCCGAGAGCTCGGTCCCCCCGGAGTACAAGGACTGCGTTGGAAAAGATTAGCTATGTTTCACTTGCGTGTTGAAGAAACCCCAGGAATTCTGTGAAACTGCCTTTTCCCTGAACACCTCTTTACTTTGTTTTTTTTAAACAGAACGTTCTCATTCAGATTGGGCTGCACGTGCTGTCAGTCAATGGAATGGTCATCAGGCAAACCAGGAGCTACACATTACGCTGCCACGCCTGCTTTAAGTGAGTGTGTTTAAGGAGAATGTTGGGGGATCACAAACATGTTTTAATTCCATTGTCCTGCAAATGAAGGACAGTAATCTCCAGGTGTTTGTTTTATACGGGAAAAGGTCAAAGAGCTGTAACTGAACTGTAACTGGCTAGCCAGATTTAGCATGTTATGCCTGTACCTTGAATAGTTATACTTTTTTCCTTAAGTCAATATTGGAGCAGAAAATTCTTCCTTAAAAGTGTTTGCTGGTAACAGGTGTCACTTCAATGTCATCATTTCAAGACCAGACCTGCTGCAGTTTAAACTTTTCTGTTATTTTTGTTTTAATTATGATAACTCTGGTCAAGAGTGAATCCCTCACCGTACAGTTTTATTTTGTATCACCTGTGTGGCATTTGGCTGCCATAATTTATGGTCAATGTACGTAACTGTGTATATTTTTAGAATATAATGGTATAGCTATAAGGAGGGTCTAAAGTATGTATTGTCCTTTTAAAATCCTTTGTAATGTAGCATTAAGTCTGTAGTACTAAAACATGTTTATTTGTTACTTAGTAGGCGTTGCATAGAGAATTTCTAAGTAGGGAGCTGCGTCAGCATGCGTAGGCTGCACAGGCGCAGGTAAGGGTTTATTCCTGCTGATAGGAAAAGAGACATGACGTTTCAGCTATGGAGCTTCTTCACATGAAGAAAGGAATAAACTCTCACCTGTTCCAGTGCATAGAGAATGAATAATGTGACGGAAGTGATCGATTTAAGGTTATCATCCCATGGTTTGTTGTTGGTGATGGTCTGAATTGGGGGAAAAAAGACCTTATAAGAACATAAGAAGGGTTACAAACAAGAGGGGACCACTTGGCTCTGCTAATAGCAACGGAACGAGCTGCACTGGATAAGCATCCCAAGGATTTCATCTGGCTGTTTATGGAAAGATACCAGGGTATCCGCTTTGACAGCATGGCAGGCTAGTGTTCCAAAGATGTAAGTGTTCTTGGTGTCTATAAGCATATTTTAGTTTTATTCTGTTTTGAGTGATTCCTGTCAACATCAAACATTTTACAGCAAAACTTTGGCAGCAGCACTACTGAGAACAAGGTGAAAAGGGCAAGCACTGAGCTCTGTGTGACTACGAGGCTGGTTGAAACGCGCAGCACTGGGGTTTTCTGAACAGCTGCCAGGAGAAATGCGTTTTGTATTTGCTCTTCTAGGAGCACGACGAACATGACCAAAGTGTTCTGTCCACACTGCGGGAATAAGACCTTGAAGAAAGTGGCAGTGACCGTCAACGAAGATGGCACCCTACAGATGCACCTGTCCAAGAACCCCAAAGTGCTGAACCCCAGGGGGCTGAAGGTGAGAGGGGGGTAATGGATAGAAACCACTTCGACAAAGCTATCCTCTCACAGGAGAGAGACTAATTCTGTTTAAAGCACTTCAGAGAAGAGTTAAATAATTGTAGTTTACCAGAGACTTAAGTACTGTTTAATCTGTTTAATTAAAGCCTAATGAAAATGCTGTGTACTCTGCTGCGGCAAACAGGTCACACTGGAAACTAGAAAAGTAGGTAATATCCCTACATGCTGCAAGATTAGGGAGAAGGATGATATCTAAATGGACAGTCATCAATTTGACACCTTTAACAAGTTGCCAGTGTGAAAATCTGAGCCTGGCACTGAGGAGGGTGACCGGGCAGCTACATAATGAAACAAGGTCCAATCCAGCGTTTGCTGGGGGATATTTTTCAGGCCCCATGAATTTTAGTATGTGCTCAACCAGGAAGAAGCACATGCTCACCCTGTGCTGAACGGGAGAGCTATGGCAGATGTCTGACTGCTCTCCTCTCCCCACCTCCTGCAGTACTCCCTGCCCCTGCCACAAGGGGGCAAACATGCCAACAACCCCCACCTGGTGGAGGACCAGCGCTTCCCCCAGCAGCGGCTGTCGCGCAAGGCCCGGCAGAAGACCGACGTCTTCGACCCCGACTACGTGGCGGGCGCCTCCCCCTTCGCCGAGAACGACATCTACAGCCGCGCGGCGGGGCTGCACCTGCGGGACGAGCAGGCTGGCGGCGGCAGGCGGCGCACCAACCCCAACGCAGCCAGGAAGAAACTTGTCAAGAGGAGATGAAGCCGGCGCTGAACCCCGAGAGCGCCGCTGCACACGTATCTGATGAGGATTCGTGGCTGGCAAGGGGTCAGGGGTCAGAGCATTTCCTACCCTCGGCTCCTTCCTTCCAGGTCTTCCAGTCGGGCTCCATTAATGACCTTTCTGAAGTGTAACCCATGTGACTGTGGCTGATTCATTCGTGTCCGCCTGGCATGAGTGAACGAGTGACAGCACGTGTTAGGCTGGTATGATTTCGTAAGTCTATTTAAAAAAAAAATGTAGGAAGGTAAAATCAGAGTTCTGGGACGAGTTAAAATCTGCTTTGTAACAACCCAAGCTGGTGCCTATCTTTTGATGCTGCGCCTGAATTGATGCTCCATCCAGGACTTCAGTTGGCCGTTAGAAGACAGTAGACGTTTTCAGGTCTCCTTTCAGATAGTTTTAAAAATAAATTGTCGAGTAATATTAGACTTCACAATCTGCTCTTTTATCTTAAAGTAATGCATTTTTGTTTAACTATTACAATATTTAAGAATTTGCATGTTTTGTATAGTGTTGGTATAAGCAGCAGGGATTTGAATTCACTGTCCAATACTGATGGTACAAACAGCTCAACAGTATCTGAGTAAGACCACTACTGCCAGCAATGTACTCATAAATAAATTTATTCTTTATATTACAGCCCAGGTGTCCCTTGTATTTCCTTACACAAATTATACCCTCCACATTGTGAAACCCCACCACTTCTCAAAGTCGAAAACCAGCATCTAAGGTGTCAGAAGGCAAACATGGATTTGAAAAGTATTTTTTTCAGCTTCAAAGGGTGTGATTTCAGTAAATTAAAAATGCAAAAGACAGGAAAGTTAGAAGTCAATGTCACAGGCACCTCAGAACAGAGAAAACAACATGAAGAGCAGCTGCTCAGCTACCAAGGAAATTTCTGAACTAGACATTGCAGAGGTTATCTGTTTGAGTCTACACACTTCACCATGATTGTCCCTCACCACTGAAAGACTACTCATCTACTTCAGGGCCACGAAGAAAAATTAAGATGAACATAACTTATCGCATTTCCTCCAGAAGCTCCGGTTTTCTCTCACAGTCCAAAAACATACTGGCAGGTTAACTGGTTTCTGGGTATATTGGTCCTGGTGTGTCCGTGCCTGCCCTGTGAGGGGACTGCCATCCCAGTCAGGGTGTACCCTGCCTCGTGCCTGCTGCTTGCCCCAGCAGTCTTCAATTACCCCCGCGACCCTGAATTGGATAAAACAGAAGGTGGAAGGATGGATAATTAATCATTAAACTCCTCTTTCAACCAAGTGTAGTTTCTCATCCAAGTGAAGTCGCTGCTGTTGCCTGAGACCATAAGAAGCATAAAGGCCTGTTCCTTTTGTGCCAAAGCCATAATCATGAGATGTATGTGTGCAGTGTCAGCACCCTGAGTAGGGCAGGGATTAATCGGAGTCCCTCTTTTAGCACGTCATTGACTTCTGGGGCTTAAGTCAGGGATGTGCCACACCTCCGGTTGGCACTAGCCCACCAGTCCGTCCCTGCAGACCTTGTTAGGAAAGAAATGGCTGCATGGGTGGGCTTGTCAGAGGAGCCCGGCTGCTGTGCTCTCATACATCCACCCTGCACAGTAGAGGAGACACTGCTGGCAGGCAGGCAGACAGGTCATGAAGGCCTTAGCACAGGAATGATCCCAAATCCAGGGCAGATACAAGAGAAGTAACCAGCCATTCAAACTTCTTTTCTGAAGTCTAAAATCTTACTGTTATGAAAACTGCACACCAATTGTAACTCCCTATAGGTTGGGCTCCTTGCTCATAGGCAAGAACGACAACTGTTCCAAAACTGCAATAATGTACATTCACGGAAACTGTTCTTTTATAAATCCGTGCGGAGACTGCCAGCTACAAGGGGCAATTTAGAATAGCCAGGTAGTGCGTCTTTGTTATCTGGGAGAAAACCAGAGCTCCGTGTGAAGATTCTCTCAGTCACTGGGAGAACATGCAAGCACGTTTTATGAACAACAACAGGTTTCTTCAAAAACAGATGAGGTACTGGTCAGAGAGCATGGGCCACGATGAAAAAACTGACACATCAAGAAGGAACAAGCCCAGTTTGGGGTGCTGTGGAAACAGAGAACCACGTGCCTTCCTGTTGTTGCTATGGTCCAGCCTCCTCCGGTGTTAGTTGCACCACTGGTGTCGCTGCATCCTCCAGCCTGGACAGAGGGGGGAGGGGGGTCTCCTGCGTGGGACTGGAGTCGACCCCGGCCTGCACGTCTCCCGCACTCTCCAGATCGCTGCCGAGCTCCCCTGCTGGGGGCAGCACCTCCTTCTTGGGCAGGATGAACGCCAGCGGCTCCAGAATCTCCCCCACATTAATGCAGCCCAGGGAGCCGTGCTTGTGGACTTGTGTGGGCTGGATTCCTAGATACACACATACAGCACAACAACTGAGCTGGGCACTTCGGTGAAACTATAGTCTAAATCTAGATCTGTTATTCAAATGCAGAGACTCACACATTCCACACCTACTTAAAATAAATCTATACTACAAAAAAATAAGAACTGTAATGAAAAATCTAACTTTAGTAAAAATATTTGAATCTGATATTAGAATTGTAACATTTTAAAAGCATTTATAGCTCTAGTCAGAATCATAAACCTTCATAATGTTTAGCCTCACAATTTATTTTCCACGTAAAAAACAGATTTGCTCTTTTTAGAAATGTACAAAGTAAATGAATATGACATACACAGACACACAGAGGTTTACATACGTAGACACAGTAGTTACAGAAAACAGCTGGTCTCCCACGGCCAGCCAGAATCTCCTTCAGAGAGCCCGTAACACTGTGGACATACCGAGTATGAGAGCCACCTGCGCAGGAGGGAAGAGGACTTGCAGGCAGCGATTCAGGAAAGGCACCATGTCTTCGGCGAAGGCACAGCAAAACTGCGTGAACAGCTCCCTCTCCCGGTCACTGAAGGCCGCCTCCTCGGCCCGCTGGAACACCAGGATCAGCTTGGTCACCTGCGGGCAGGGGAGCACGGTCACCGTGGGCACAGGTTTCCTCCCACAGTCCAAAGACATACTGGTAGGCTTCACTGGTTTCTGGGCTTAACCGGCCCTGCCGTGAGCATGTGCATGTTTGTGTCTGTGTGTCTACCCTCTGGTGGACTGCTGGCCTATCCAGTGTGTACCCCACCTCGCACCCGTTACTTCAAAGGATAGGCTAGGATCCCCCACAGCCCTGCACTGGATAAAGAGGTTAGACAGACATGGTTGGATGTCCTAACATTACAAAACTAGGCAGGTTTAATACTGATTCCTGCCTGATGTTTGCTGGTGGCCACAAATATGGACCTCAGCATTCTTGGTGGGACAAGGCAGAAGCTTGAAGCACTGACTGCCAGTCTGTACATTTCCACTGGCCAGGGACTGTCTGAATGTTTGAATGCACCGAAGGGCTTGAGGATGAGGGGCCGAGGTCCTACACAAAGCAGCGAAGAGAAGGGAGAGGCCCAGTACCTTGAGGAGAGCCTCCTCCAAGCCGCTGGTCACGTCCTGCGCCAGGGCCACGGGGCAGCAGAGCCGCAGGTCGTTGAAGGCCATCAAGACGTTGTTGAGAAAGCACGCCAGCGGTGGGAAGTCCAGGAGGATCATCGGGGGCTGGAGGGTGCCAGGCTGGGTGCTGGGTGGCGCGGCGGGGATGGTGCTGCCCAGCATGGCTGGTACCGAGATCAGGGTGTACAAATTCATGTCCTCCTGGAACTGCACCACCGCATCCTGCACCGCATGGCGGAAAGCGTCCATGGCGACCCTCTGGAACATGGGAGCCAGCTGGCCGCGGAAATCGGCCCCCACCCTGCTGAAGGACAGCCCGAAGTACATGCACTGCCCCAGTAAGGAGTCCAGACGGCTGCCCACCCCACGCTGCAGGTCCCGCTCGAGAGTTTCCAGGAACTCCGAGACCTTCTGCACCACCCAGCCGTGGAAGATGGCACTCTCATTCACTGCCTGGCCCCCCGGGGCCAGCAGCGGGTCCTCGTCGGAGAAGATGGCGCGGTACTGGGTGATGATGTCAAAGAGGTGCACGCGGCACGCCTCGATGGTCTTGGTGATGTGGAAGTAAGGGTCATCGTCCGGGATGGCACTCAGGATGGAGCCCAGCCAGCTCCCCCGCGTCTGCAGGAACTTCACCCGCAGCTCCGCCTCCGTAAAGACATCCATGCGCCGCAGGTAGCCAATCACGCGCAGGCAGACGGGCAGCTGGGCGTTGCTGCGCAGCTGTTGCAGCAGCTGGTTCAGCATGAGCTGAGCAGACTGACGCACTTCATGCACAATGCCCTGCAGGAGGAGATAATGACAATGGTCACTGAGGAACCTGGCATTATGGTCAGTGCTGATGTCACTGAGTATCCGTCAATGGAGATGTAGCCTTTTGGGTCTTCAGGGAGTCACTAGCAAACAGGGAGCTGCAACCATACAGTTGTATGCAAAAGTTTGGGCCCCCGGTCAAACTGCATGTTGCAAGTTAACACAAGCCCTGCCAGGTACCAACTTCAACAGAAAACACACATACTTTGTACCTGTTATTGGGGGTATAGGTTCTCCCCTGCAACCCTGAACTGGAAGAAGTGGCTAGAAAATGGATAGATGGAAAACATATCTAATGCTAAGAAAAAAATTTAATTATTCCACAAATACAGTATAAACTTACACAAAACACTCCTGTAGACAATCATGCCCTTAAAGTGTTTTAGTTCCTTCTGTAGACTAGGGAAAAACCTAAAAATTAGTAATGGTAGTACTGTAAAAGACCTACTGCACACGATAGCAGTCGAGTACAAAATCCAAGAAAATGATTTCTGAATTTTGCAAAAGCCTGTGGAAGTGTTTTGCCTTAATTAAACAAAGTGAAGCAGCAGATCCCTTCTGGGCGACCCAGGATGCCCAAGCGTGATCCTGAAGCACCACGAGCTAGACGGCACCCTGCAGCCGGTCCCTGGAGCCCGCGCTGAGCTCAAACAGCCAGTCCAGAGCTGCGGAGAAGGAACAGCGCTCCGGGCTGGACTCATGCCCCCAGTACCTGGACAACGGGGAGACAGCAGTGCTTCTTCTCCAGCCGCCTGACGTAGGCGGCCAGCTCCAGCGCCTCCTCGTAGTAGCCGTTGCGGACGCAGGTGTCCATGAGCTGTGGGATCTCTAGGATCTCCAGGATTTCCGTGTGGCGGTTCAGTGTCAGGCTGTTCATCCGGCGGCTGGCCCCAATGTCCTCCGCCTCCGTCATGAAGGCCCTGGGACAGAGAGCACCCCCATCAGGACGCAAGCATGTGTCAGACACACAGCGCAGGGTTGAGCAGTCACACACACACTGCGCAGGGGTGAGCAGTCACACACACTTCCTGTCACTCTGCCTTTGCACCCCCATCTTGACATTTGACCCCAGTTCTTTATCAGATTTTAAAAGTGCACATTAGGCACTGATTTTGAAATGTACCAGTGGTGTTTTCTACAGTAAACAAGACTTATGCAAGAGACCGATGGTTGGCAACTAATTTGGACCTGGACAGAAAAACACAGCCACAGTCTCAGTGAAGCGCCGCTCTAGAAGAGGACTGGGCTGTCCTGGTCGACTGGACAGTTTTCCAGCTCTTCCAGTGCTGCTGCTGCTGTTTGGAAGAGATCTAAAACAGGCATGTTCATGTCCACTCGCTGGCACCAACCTGCATTTCTCCCCAAAACCGGGTAACTTGTCCAGGAGCCGCGACACGCTGCTCTCCACCCGCCCGAAGTCGCGGTAGATCTCCTGGGTGCAGTCGGCCGTGCGGATGAAGGTCTTGTAGTTGCAGAAGGCGAGCTCCCGGGTCTGCTGCAGGATCTGAGCCCGCTCCTCCGCCAGCCTCTCCGGCTCCCGGGTCAGCTTGTCCACCCCAAACGAGCTCAGCTCGGACAAGTAAGCCGCAAAGTCCGGGTTCTCTCGCCAGTTGTCGGGGAAGCTGTCTTTAAAAATCGAAGCCAGGATGCTCTCGTCTTCCACGTCCACGGCGGCCATCTTGGTGAGGTCGACTTCAGCCGTCATCTCCCCCAGCTTTGCGTAAATGAAAGTTGAATAAAATATTCGGGATTTAAAAAAAACAACAAACGAATAAATAGCAGAATCGGGGTGTTGTGGTCATCCAAAAAAAGCCGTCACGCACAGTTAGTTTAAAAAACACGTTTACATAGTAAAGAAAAAGATCATTTAACGCCAGAGAAAAAGACGGTCGCCTGTCGCTAAGCCGGCGGTGGCTCGGCGGTGTTGCTGTAGGGGGCGCTGTGACAGCTGGCCAGCCCTCGCCGATCACCCTGACAACCACAGATCTCGTGCTCACCTCGCTGAGTCGATGCTTCCTGTTTCCGGTTGAGTTTACCCACGTTGTGTGTTGGATCGCGAGTGTGGAGTTCTTGGGGGGAAAAAAATAAATTAACGGTTACATTACAAAATGAGACCACTGACAGACGACGAAACGAAGGTTTTGTTTGAGAAACTTTCCAAATAGTAAGTTGGATTTACAAAAATAAGAATTACATTGAAGGTCTTTAGAATTTTCGTTTTCGTTCAGCTAATATGTTGCCAAGAAGAGTAGTTGATCATTTGCTTTTACGTGTGGTTAGAATTTATTGAGGTAATACTATAGTATGGTAAGGCAAAAGTACGACCTATCTTTATGCGTGTGGCATTACAATGAATGATTTTTCGTCTTACAGTATTGGAGAGAACATTAAGCTTCTGGTGGATCGCCCAGATGGGATATACTGCTTCAGACTGCAAAACGACCGTGTTTATTACGTAAGGTAAGACAATAAGATGACTGCAAGGCATTAAGGTTACTTTCCTGTGTTTTGTACATATGCGATTTTGTACATTGTGGTGTTGTGTGATCTGTCGGTAAGACTCGTAGTTGTCTCTGCCCACAAGAGGTCGCCTCTTCATTTGTCAAGCCACTCCGTTCTTAGGCGTCTAATTGCGTTAGATAATTACAAGTTTGTGACGTGTACAGCCTATCTACGTAGTCTAATAACATAAGGAAAGTGCCGTTTTTGACTGTGTCCTGGATCTGATTTATTGTTCTTTTTTATAGTGAAAAAATCCTTAAACTGGCCACTAATATCTCCCGGGATAAGTTGGTGTCTCTGGGAACGTGTTTTGGAAAGTTCACCAAAACGCAGAAGTTCCGTCTGCACATAACGGCTCTGGACTTCCTCGCTCCCTATGCCAAGGTGAGGTTATGTAAAAGTAAAGAGATTTTATCCAAAACTCCCGCTGCCGTGAGACTCAAGCTTGTCACAGACACACTTTCTAGATTTGAAATGACTCAGAAGCTCCTAACCTGCTGCCAAGCAGTTGAGGGAGCATGAAACAAGTGTTTCCAAACCTCTGTCCAGTGGACTCTGGGATGAACACCAGGAAGCAGATTCAATTGTTTGTGATCTACTCTTCTCCATCGGATCTGCTGTGCAACTGCCAAGGGGGAGACTGCGATTCAGGGGAGAATGAAGTGGGTCCCCTCCTGTATGTCAAGTCCTTTGGGACAAAAAGCTGTGGGAAGGTCTCTGATGTGGATTCCCCGTCTGTTCAGTTCAAGGTGTGGGTGAAGCCTGGAGCCGAGCAGTCCTTCCTGTATGGGAACCACATTCTGAAGTCGGGTCTGGGCCGGATCACGGAGAACACGGAGCGGTACCAGGGGGTAGTGGTGTACTCCATGGCAGATGTGCCTTTGGTGAGCTTTCTTACTTCTCCGACCTCTCCAGACTGCTTTAGAGACCTCCTGCTCTTGGAAGGGCAGCTCTGAAGTCCAGTAGAAAAGGAACGACCAAGAATCACGTTTAAACTGATGAAGTTAGGCAATGATTTTAACTATTAGGCAGAAGATATTCTAGTTTACATACCTACTTTTTAATGCTTTATTTGAAAACCTGAATATTCTTTTATAATATACAATAATAATAAACCTATAATGGAAATGTACTGGATGAGCTGGCGTCCCATCCAGAGTGTATCCTGCCTTGTGCCTGTTGCTTGCAGGGATAGGCTCAGGCTATCCTGGATAGAACAGTTAGAAAAGAGATGAATGGATATATACTGAATGAGAAGAGGCTGTAAAATCCTTTTGTCACTTTTTGTTACTACTATGGTGAAGTGCATCTGAAATAGTGTGCACTGAGATGATAGTGGATCTTGCCTAGAACCAATTGGAAAGATCATACAGTAAAGACATTAGTAGAGGGAAGCAATGACCTGACAAGATTAAATAGTAGAAATATCTGAACCACAACCTCAGAGCTAGAGAAGGAGCGGACGGGTTTTTCTTTATCCCAGTGCTCTTTACAGTAAAATCCTGCGGGGTCGGGCACGTACACCCGGCACTCACGCCAGCGGCTGCTTTCTCTCGGCAGGGGTTCGGCGTGGCAGCGAAATCCACGCAGGAGTGTCGGCGGATGGACCCCATGGCCATCGTCGTGTTCCACCAGGCCGACATCGGAGAGTACGTGAGGAAGGAGGACACGCTCACGTAAACGACTGGCGACCTCCAGCCGACACCCGGGAGCTGGGAAGGGAGAGAGTCGGTCACCGTTCCAGAGAGGGACAGTAGTACCACAGCCTCGGAGTCGGACTGCCTTCCTCCCGAGCGCTGGCGGAAGCCCACAGCGCGCTCACACTCTTGATAATGGAGACGGCTTCCAGCGATTGACAAAATCCTGCAAGTCGTGTGGGAACGTGAATAAATCATTTTTGTAAATCTTACTGTCTTTTAAAAACCGAGTACACATGGACTGATTGGTGTGGTTCCAGGGACTTGACAGGTGGGCCCTGCTGCAGTGCTGACGTATGAAGCTCCAGTTTCCAGGACCCAGTTTAGCCCTTTACGCTTTCTTTCTGGAAGGAGCTCACACTGGAGGCCTAGAATGTGAAACCTGGAAATAAACACAACAGAATGCAACCTTTTATTTATTTTTTTATTCCTACAAACAGACAAAATTTTCAAACGGCTGGAATAATTGGGTGGGGTTGATACAGCCGCCTGCGGCGGGTGATGACAGTTCGGAACGTCCGGTTGTGAACAGCCCCGCCCGGTTCTGGTGGTCCCGCTGAGCCGGGTTTCAGCATCAGGGCTGTCAGCAGCGTGGCTTGTTGGTGTCGGTCGTGCTCTTGGTGAGGAACAGGCGCTTGAGGAAGAAGAGCTGCAGGTAGCCGGCTGTGACGATGACCAGAGTCTGTGCCGCTGACCACCAGGTCACGTAGTTGGAGTTGGAGAGCAGCAGGTAGTAGTCTGCCCCCCTCCGCATGCGGCCGAAGTTGTAGAACCTCCACATGTGGAAGACCTGGCCCTGCACCTTAGTGGCCCCTGCCTGAAAAATCAGAGCAGCGTCTTCATCCCAAGAGCCAGGAAACACCTGAACCACACAGTGTGGTGAGCTGAGAAATCGCCCAGAGGAATAACCTTCAGAAAACAGGATACTGCAAGTCCTGCTATTTTAAGCAAACAGAGTAACTGGAACAAGCAGTCCTGACCTATCTAGCGAGATACTTATTGCATAAAAGCATGAACCACATTAGTTGTTTGTAGGGAAACGGCTTCTATATGTTTTTAGCTCTGCACAAGATCATTAACAAAACAGGCAGCTGTATCTGAATAACGCTTTGTTTCACAACTATTGGTGACTACCAGTTCCTGGCTTGGGCTGTTTCCATACCATCCCCATTGCTTGTGAAAGCCTGTCATTCCCAGCGCCATTAACATGGTGTTGGGCGCCTGTATAAGACCTTCATGGAGCCATTAGAATTTCCTGTTCTTTTTCGCTCTCTTTGCTACATTCACCCAGGAGGAAATGTACAGCTGATTTTAAAACATTTTCTGCTTTACTGTCTTGGCCTTCATGTTTCTACCAAGGTGCAATTACATAATACATCATGTAATTACATTATAACATCCATATGTGGTACCGTCTGTATATATGTGCTTAAACGTTGCTGTCAAACCTCGATGGAGGCCAGGGTGTCATTGAGGTGCTTCCTCTCCTCGGCTTCCTGCTGCTGCATTTCCTCATAGCCGTCGTAGTAAACGCCAAAATTGAGGAAGACCTGCATGTTCCCAAAACGGTTATGGAAGTTGCTCAGACAAATCTGGTAGAAACCTGAATTGAACAAGAATAAGATCCTAAGTGTTTGCGGCATTGGTCTCCAGCCCCCCTCGCCCCTGAATTGGAAGATGGAAGGAGGGAAGAGTCCTGAGTGGTGCTTGAAAAGAATCTGGTCTGAGAATATGAGCATTGTCTTCTCCTGCACCCCCATGATGTCTCAGTTCTGAACAGACTCCTTATGCCATTAGATGCTACAGCCTGGCCATTGTTTCTGAAGGAGGTTTATCTCAGCCAGTCATACAGATAAGGACAGATTTGAAATTTGGCTTCTTCAAAGCTGTACAATTATTCACATAAAGCTTCACCTAATCTGGGTATATGGTAATGTTTCACTGTTTAAACTCGAAGAGGAAATGTCCTCTATAAGGGTTAAAATGTGTACTTTACTATAAAAGGAGTGTGTTCGGCTCCTTATTTTTTTGTAATTGTTGCATTTTTACTTTTTACAGGAGTAAAATAAAGTTAGTGACAATATTAATTTGAAGCTTTTAGCCTACGTGACTTAAGATTTGTATCCATTTATACCGCTGATATGATATGGTATAAATGTAATATTCAGTTATGAGTGTCAGAACTCTAAAGCAGGGCGCAGTTTATAAGCATTACCCCACCATAGGGGCAAACAACCATAATCGCATCACAGTGGGGGGGGGCGATAATCACACACTGCTCACACTGGGATTCCTGGTAATTCCCAAGTACGTAACTCTTGATATCTTGCCACATTGGGTAGTGAAAGAAAGATCTGTGCGCCTACAGAGTACGAGCTCTGGTATATTGGGTGTGTTAGGACTGCAGCACAATAGCCTTGCATTGCTCTAATCACAAAAGGCAAGATAGCCAAGCACTGCAACTGCTGCACGCTGTCAGAATGTTTCCCCTTCAGTAGCCCATTACATGTCCAGGCGGTACAAAGAAGAGTATAGATCAGGGCGGACTGTACCGGTTTCTTGGGTGTGGAAGTTGATTTGACCCCTGATGTCCTGCGAGGTGCCCACAAGCAAGCCTTGAGGCGAGTTAACCGTGGCCGAGATGTGCCTGTCCTGTGCGATGCCCGTCACCCACTGGACCTGCACGCAAACACAGCGTAGACGGTAATGGCCCTGGGTTCGTGCCTTTCCTGACCCCGAACCCGCAGCCCAGCACAGAGCGCTGCTGATCGGGCTGATGGAAGGCAGCGGAAAATCAGACCCCAGGTAAAGCGCAGAGGAAAGATAAGACCTGCCCTCGCAAGCAAAGCCTTTTCTGTCCTTATCTCTGGTGTTGCAAGGACAATTGGACAAGAAAATTCATGTGTGCTGAAGGACTCGAGTGTGAAAACGTGCAGCCGCACGTGTGACTCCAACGTGCACTGGGCAGTTTCCGTAGGCAAGCCACGTCAGCTCGCCGGGCCAGAGCGCATACCGGTCTCCGTGGCGTCGGGGGGGTGAGAGAGCCTGCGACTGTGATGGGATACAGCTGGGTGGACTGGACATCTCTCAAGGTACAGCAGCAGTAGGCAAGGCTGTAGTGCAAGCTAAATATTCCTCCTATAATCTTCTAGTATTCACTTTCTCAGATGGGTGTTCAGTAATTGTTTGGGGAAAAAAAAAAGAGCTAAAATGTTCATCCACAGAAAATGCTTGATTCACTCTTCCTTTGTAAAATGAGGCCCAGAGGAATATCACAGACTGCTAAAAACCTGCATGCAGACGGGATGAACAACACATTCCATTCTGGTAACATGCAGTGTAAGTCCTGCAAAGAACTGCCGGCGTATGGGAGAGCATGTTTGAATATGCGATTCCTAACAGCTGCTTTACACTGTTCATTGTACTGCAGTCCAGATCCCTGCCCATCGAAGATTTGCATTCTCAGTTCTTGCAATAGTTGCAAAACAGCATCCTACTGAAATTAAGAGAAGGATGCTATTAGTGTAGAGAGGTTGGAGTTAAAAATTAATTTTATAATTGTTCAATTGCCTACTTGAGAATTAAGGATCAGAACACCTCCCACCTATAACGCCCTATACAATTAGATTGCATTTACATTTTCCACTTGGAATTTGGGCATAAGTGTATTGGAGCACTTTTACAACCGATACAGCATTAAGAGGAGCTCTTACCTCATAGCTGAAGTAGAATCTTCCACTCTGGTGCGCAAAGTGCCAGACGCACTCCAAGCCCGAGGCTGGCACCACGATGGCAAAATCATACTGGTCTGCACCCCGAAACAAGGGCTGAGCCCCAGGCTGGGCCAGGGGCTCCGTCTTCTGACCCCTGCCTCCCACCAACAGCAAGATCACACAGCAGCACACTGCCCCCCAGTGCAGCATGGTCTCGGGAGAAGCAGCCATCAACCGCTCCAGCAGCTGAATGCCGACAGTGTCCTTAGACCCAGGGAATGATTAACTTTTTCAACCCCCCCACTCCCCCTCTACATAAAACATGAAAAATACCCTCGAGCGCAGAGCCTGCTGCCAGCCTGTGATGTGGGAAAACCTGCGTCACCACACAAGTGTTCTTGAAAGCGAGGCGAGTTTTAGATAGGCTGACCAGCACCGGCTGTACTTACCTTTGCAGAGTATTTACACTTTGCTGGTCTTGGACTTGCTGATAACTTTATACAGGCTTAGTCTTCATTGAGATACTAAGTATAACTAACCCAGCCTCCACAGCAGGAACTCTATGGTGTCACATTGATTGTTGTTGTGTTTTTCGGTCTTGGTACAGAATTATAGCAAGATGAAAATATTTACATGCTATGAAGAAAAACAGGGACATTCAATTATAACCAGTGTTATAAAAGTCTCATTACAATAACCTTTATATGTGCAAGTGTACATGAGTGAAAGAATTACGTTTTGCACCGAAACACTGATTCACACAACACAGAGATATCTTTAATTTATAGAAATATAATTTAAAATTCACCTCAATTCTTTTACAAAAAAGGGACAACAAAAATAACTTTTTATATTACATTATAGGTGTTCAAAAGTTTCTCAAAACAGTATGTCATCCAACATCTTTTTTAAAGTTACAATGGATGGAAAAATATAGACTATACAGAATCAGTTTGATTTGTAGTTTTTACATAAAATAACTATTCACAAAGATTATAGCTCTGTACCTGCTGCCTCTAAATGAATATTTTGTTAAAAGATAAATTACCGTATGGATTACTTAGAAAATAGAAAAGTTATCAGACTTGAGAAGTGAAATAATTTCAAACCTGCCATCACACAAACATCACCTTTTGGATGTTGACTGTCCTGCAATGGAGTACTTAAAAAGACTAATGCTTTGACTTGTCCCTAGAACTCAGGGAAAGGGAAGAATGCAAAATGTGTATCTTAAAGGTTAAAAAGAAAATAGTATGTATTAAATTGCAATGTGCAGACGTTTCCAATAAAAGCATAACCATGGGAGAGGAACAGAGGACAAATGAGCTGGAACAGACTACATCCTAGAGCTTATCTGCAAACCATTTAATAAGTTTCAGGGTGTTACCGTCACCTTCTATTAAAAAAAGTCAGAACATATTAGATTTTTAAAATCTGAGACATAACTGTCCAAATACTACAACCTCAAAATTCGGTTGTGTTGTCTAGAAAAAGACAGTCACATTTTTTTGTGAATTTTCTTCCTGGTTAAAAAACTAAATTGTCCAGAATAACACTGTGGAAACACTGCGAGTCCGGATCTCTCCGAAAGAAATGAGATGATGGCTTCACCCCCCCGTCCAGCCTCATACCATCTTCAGCTTCTTCATGGTCCGCCACCGGTCCTTGATCATGACCGCAGTCCGCCCTCTGAAGGGGAAGTGCTGCTGGATCTTCTTCCAGTTACCCTCCCCGAACTTCAACACCCCTGCCTTGATCCACTCGCTCTCCTCCAAGGTCCACTTCTGCAACACAAACATGTTGGGGTGAAATAACAGCCAGACCAGCCGCCCCATGTGCTTGTGGTCCATGTGGATGGGGACTTCCTGTAGGCCCTGCTTTCAGCTCTTCCGTCTGTTCCAAGAACACAGATCCGGTTACTCACACAGCCTGGAGCGTAACAAGCAGACAGATCTTGCACTTTAAAGTTTGTCACAAGGCGTGATTAGAGGCGTGATAATTGTGACGGCCAATCTAGACAATTGAAGACACATGCAAATTGCAACATGTATATTTCAGCAATACTTTATTTCAATGAAAATACTGTTTTTTTGCTTGTAAAAGCTGCAAGAAAGCATTAAAAACTGAAACCACTTATTTTCACTGAAGTAGATAAATTGGGACCAATGTGTTTTTCCATATTTTCCACATGTTTAAGCCCTTTCTTGTAGTCCTCTAGGCTCAATCTCTGCAAGGTCAGTAGCTCACACTGGCCATAAAACAACCCATCTGTGGACTTCCAGATCCATGACGAGAAAGAAAAGCCCTTACCTTCTTGGTACAGTGACCAACGCCACTCTCCCCGTCTGAAACACCTCCATTGTTTTCTAAATCAAGAAAAACAAAAAGACAATGAACATGAAATTGAAGAAAAACACCCCACTTTTACACACCTGGAGAGCATTACACACCAAACCATATTCATTGAATGTATGCGTGCCACTTCCCAAGTAACAAAAAAAAGCACTAGCAAAGTCCATCACACATTTATTTGTATGACTATTGTAACCCTCCTCTGTAAAACAAGTGATCTCTAAGTAAGACCATATATTACCATATTTTTGATTGTGGCTGAATAATGAATCTTCATCAGACCAGCAAACCTTCTCCTCTTCCATCTCATCATAAATCCTAAACCTGCAGAAAAAAAAAGTAAAATTTGTTAAATGCGTAACTTTTAAAAATACTGTTCTTTAAAAGCAAAATACCAGACATTTTAAGTCTTTGAAAGGGCAGGCAATTTTCTAAACTGTAAGAAGACATTCTGCAGTCTTTACTAAATAAAGGGGCTAATTTACCAAGCTCTTGCATTGCCACATGAAACAGAAGTACCAAGACTAATTCTGAGCCTCACCTTTTTCTGGTTGATGGGCCACTGTGCCGAATATTAGGATGCCTGGACGTCTCCAAAGATATGCTAGAAACATCAGATGAGTCTTCGTCGCTTTCGGGAGAGAACCTAGAGAACGAACAGGGCAAATTAAACAGACATCTTTCAGTGCACAAGACCCAGAAAAAGAAGCATCACATTCAGCTCCACAACTCGGATATTATAGGGTCTAATGTCAGGCTAGGAGTTTATGCACAAGTTTTGTTCATAAGTTAAGTATGTTTGGAAAACCCCTTCAGCCCCTTCTGATTTGTGTTAAACTGTCCTTTGCTGAGGTCCTGCTAGAACCTCAGCAGACGCTATCCTTAAATTACCCAGAACCGTCCGCAAAAAAGCGGATTCGTCCCACAAGAGAAGCGAAAGCCAAGGCAGAGGGAAGGGCCCGAGGCAGAGAGCCTGCCGGCCCCGGCGATCGACTGGGAGAACTCTGCTGGGTCCGGGCAGGAATAATCAGGCCTTGCCTTTTCTCTGGCTTGGAGGGTCTGCGCCGGGGCCTCCGATGAGGCAGGGTGTCGCTCGAGAGGGGACTCGTGGGATCCGGCTGACCGCCCGCACACTCCTCCTCCGTCGGGCAGCTGTCCCGCTCCATAACCAGTTTGGACACCGTGACCTTGCCCAGCTCCGCCAGGGCAGGCGATTCGGCTCGGGACCCCTCCCTGGGGCTGTCGGAGCTCCGCGGGGAACAGGAGCTCCCTCTTCCTGTTCCAGAGTTCTGAGGGGAATGGGCTGCCCGCGCCGTGCTGTTGCCTGGCTCTGGGATGGCCGAGTTTCTGGGACACTGGAGGGTTTCTTCCACAATGGATCCTTCCGTGAGACTGGCAGAGTGTTGAACAGGACAGGGGCTCTCTCCCTTAGAAAGCCCCTTGCTTGGAGAGTTAGCACTTGTAGGTAAAACAGGGTTGTGGTCCACGATTAGAGGCTCCGGGTCAGTCTCTTCCAGCTGCTCAAACTCCAAGTCCACCCGAAGGTCCTCAGCCATGGAGCAGAAGGCAGCCTTCAGAACAGAGCGGCTGAACACAGTCCAGGGGGGGTCCCTAAAAAAGACAGAGTCTTGGGAGGACTGCTCAATCTGTTCACTTATTCAGCACATGACTCTCATAGCGTGAAAGATAGGGGGGCACTAGCAGTATTACAGGCTGAACAGATTTAAAGAATTTAAAATATTTAAATCACGACTAGTCAGTCCTGACACCTGCGTGAGTTCAAGTGAAATATAGTTAAGCTCCTTTGGTGTTCAAGATCAGATCTAAATCTTGCGGCACACACTCTAACTTCTGCTATTCTCTGTACATACTTCCTTTCTGACATCCAATGTATTCTATATAACACATGCCCACAGCAGCTGCTGGTCACCACCTGGACATTTGGTCTGGTAAGTGGTCCAACATTTGGCTTTCACTCAAATCCGGTGATATCTAGCTGGATACTAAAGCACCTGTGCAAACCTATCACCCACTTTTCCTGGTGATCCTAACTAGAGCCTGGGTGAAAGTCCCTTTCCAAACTTATGACTATCTAGCACGCAGAGATATAATGAATTTTATATTTCCTATGCATCTCTGTACCTGGTAAAAGTTGATACTGCCCTCTGGGCTGGTGCTGGAGACTGAGGCCTGTCTGGATAACTCTCTCTCCTTCCAGATTGTTGGTTCGAAACGCTTCCTTCCATCATCTGCCTGGCTGCTATGATCTTTTCTGCAGTCTGTAATATCAATAACAGGATTAATAAATAATGTCAACAAACACTTTTTGCACAAAATCCCCTGTAATACAAATTACTAATGTAAAAATATTTTACATAGTTCAAATTAAATTCAAATGAAATTATTCTGATGTTCTCCATGTTTACAATTTAAAAACAGACTAGTACTTCAGACAAAACACACCCTTCCATCCTGGCCGCTTCTCGAATAGACGGGTTCATCTGATGTTTCAAAACCCTCTCTCTACCCACCTTGTGCAAGAATGGTTCGGAGTCAGGCAACAGGTCCTCTGCAAACTGGAACATTTCCTTGCAGAACTGGTTGTACGTCACCAGGTCAAGGGCTGAATGGACACTGACCTTCTGCTGAACGAGACTCAGGAAGAGCGCCTTCTGAAGAACACACACAGACGCGCACTCTCATTAGGGAAACACCACAACCCGAGTGCAACTGGCAGGGATCAGAAGTTTGGGTTCAAAATGCCGCAGCCCTCTTACTTTTCAGCTCCAATCTGAAAGCGGATCTTGACATACTACGTACTAACCCTGTATGTTCCGTAAGTTTTACTGCTACTACTTGCAAAGCAGGCAGAAATGGAACAGGCAGATTTAAATCTTGCAATCTTGGTCAGGTTCCCCATGCAGGGCCTAATATATAGAGTCAGTCAGTTAACATTCATAGCTCAGATCTAGAATTACTTGAAGTAAACTAAATGCCCATCATAAGTAGAAAGAGCATATCACTGTACAACTCTGCGTGTGAAGTATTACTGGTCCAGTCAGACTAGGTGACTTACCTTACTGCTGAGTCCTTTGGGGAAGTACTTCATCAATATGCTACTGGCCCTTTTGTATTCCTTTTGTTTAATGCATATGATCACTGCCTACAATCAGAAACACACAACAATGTTTCAAAACCCACTTCTCACTGACCTCACTTCTACCAAATTCAGAGGCGCACACAACACACGGGGAAAATACTTCCTTTTTGTTATTAAACACTAGGAGTTTATGTTTCTGCAGAAGTGGCAAGACATTTGTTAATCCAGTCTTACCATTTCTCTGACAGACTTCTCGATCCGCTCCAGGTCCTGCCCCGAAATCTGTACCTCCTCGCTGATGGAGCCCAAGAGGCGCAGAGCAGACTCCAGAGGAGTGGTGGAGTCGTCTGCATCAAACACGTAGTCTGGGGGGTGACAGTGCTGAAGTCAGGGGACAGCTATGCGCAGCTCTCAGAGGACTGAAGTAATTCCAAGCTCTGTGAAGTTGCCCCCCGACAAGCACCACGAACAATGAAACCCACCGCATGGGCTAGTGCTCCGCTTGTGCTGCTGGAAGTAGCATTCGTCACTCCTATAACGGCGACACCAGTCACGCGGCTTCACGAAAACAGAACTCGCTATGTCTCGGGAACAAAATCACCTCAGAGGTTTTTTTCCAATGGCACAAACTGAGCAGAAACAAATGGTTTGATTCTGCTGCGCTGTTCTTGAGAGAGGTGAGTGACGTCATACCCCCAGGGAAATAAAGATGCTATATCCCAAGAACAAAAGCAGCACGAACACTACTTTCACCAGCACCCATGGAGCACTTACGAATGCGGTGGGTTTCATCGTTTGTGCTGTTTGTACGGATGCCATCTTCACGGTTGGATAATTCCATTCTAGTTTTAATCTCTAATCATGGATTGTACTGAACTGATTTCACCAAGTGGGACAGTGTGACATTTCTAGCAGCCCCTGGGCAGCTGATGTTGAAACATTTTAGTCATCACTGATGAAAGGGCGCCTCAGGGGTCACAGACCAGCTACAGGCGCTCCACTGAGATAAAGACCTCAGGATGCTGGCCTGATCACTTTGTAAAATAACAATTCCTTGCAGAAACATTCAGCACCTGGAGGAAGAAAGGAGCACCTGAGTAAGTATTATGTAAGTCAGAGCAGACAGACACTGTGTTGTTACCAGCTGTGGTCAAAGCAAAGGCCAACACAAATGGACAGGACCCTTCCGACAATCCGACTCAAGGCTGTACCCCTTTCCTTACCCAGCTTCTCTCCGTCACTGATGCGAGACAGGAACTGCATGACGCGCAGCTTCATGCTCAGGTCCCCCGAGTCCTCCATGGGCCGGGCGAGCAGGTCTGGAACAACACCGTGAAGGTACCAGCGTCAGCATTACCACCCCCGGCCCGCTCCTGCCCCAGCCCCGCAGCTCAGCAAGCCTGGGACGGGGATGGCTGATCCACAAGGCAGAGCCGCCTTGTGTCGTGAGCGGTGCTCGTAGGCGGTGCTCTTCGGGACCCCATCTTGAGAACATCGATGCCACCAGATGCTGACCGGGGATTCGGTGCTGCAGGACATACCGACCTTCAGATGGTCATTAGAGATCTGGCACTGTAAGAACAGGGGTGATAGCCCCCGGTGTCCTGCCTAATTTCCACCCTGCGCTTGCACGGTCTGGCTTTACTGAATGTCCCCATTGACCAAGGGTGATGGAATTTCTCTCGTCTCTACCTGATCTGCTGCTGCTGCACTTCAATAGCCACTAGGGTGTGTGTGAGAAGATTTGCAATGAAAAGCAGTGTACAAGCACAAGTCACTAGGCGTAGAGTAGTAAAGGATTTTATTGCCATATGGACATGTACACTGAAACTCGCACTCGTCTCTTGGACACACAGTACAGCACACAATGTAGACAGACATTATAGTTAATCGGAAAGAACTAAAAGCTACAACTGAGAAGAGGCTACCTGGGCCATTAAGACCATCAGAAAGCCACTAATGGATCCGAATACATTATCTAGGTGATTCTTGAAAGGAGGCAGAGAACCAGCTTCATCAACATATTTCTGTAGCTTGTTCCAAAACCTCAAACCTCCTTGCGTAAGCAAGTGCCTCCTGTTCCTAAGTGGGTCTTTCTGGTTAACGTTTCATTGTCAATTCTGAAGTAGTCTAACTGACATTTGCCTTTAAGGACTTTGAATATTTGTATCAGGTCTCTTTGTAACCGTCTCTGTTCAAGATCTAAAAAGGTTCATTTCCTGCAGTTTGCCATCACTTCAAGGACATCTCTCAAGTCCCAAAATCACATTTGCCATACGAAAATTACCATTTCTTCTTTCCCATCCAGCACAGATTCCACTGTTTCAGTTAGAAAACTTATTTCTTTATGTTCTTTCCCCCCACGATAACAATAAAAATAGAAACTGGCCATACGAGCAGAGCACAACACGCACCAAGAGGCAGGGTGCGAACATCCTCAGACGTGCGATTTTTCATTCGGTGGACGCTCATTTACAACTATCACATACCCCAAATCGGACCTCGTTTTCATAATAACAACTGCTTACACTTCTATAGCGCTCTGCGGGTAACGGGGACCCCCCTCGGGGACCCCCGGAGTGTAAACCCTGCCCCTGCACAGCCCGCGGGCCAGCCGGAAGTGTCGCGTCTCCCGCGCACTCGCGCGGCGGCCCCGCTCTCGAGCCCCGCCGCCTCGCTCCCCCGTCCACAGCGGGGCGACCCGCACCCGGACACACCTCAGGACACTCACTCTCACTAACACACACACAAACACTCACTCACTCACTCTCACCCACACACACTCACACAAACCCCGACCTGCTCACTTCGGGGGATACTTACTCTGCAGGATGTCCCGAATCTGAGAGAAATCCTCACACCGCCCATCACGAAAGGCCCTGAGCGCCAGGTACACGTAATAATCCACAACCCAGCGGGTCACTACCGGTTCGGAGTCCGCACATCCCGCACTCGAGTCCTGCCCGGGACCCCCAGACCCACTACCCGCACTCTGGAGAGCGTCCGCCATGTTTCTTTAACCAGCGGCGGAAAAACAATGGGGGTGGAGCGGAAGCAGCCGCGCATGCGCGCCCGCGCGGTGGCCCTGGAGCGCCCCGGCGGCCATATCGAGAAGGTCAATGTGTTCGGGTCGGACCCTTTACAGCAGTAGCTCTGTCGTTCAGAATCACACATGAAATAATTGCCTGGTATGGCATTTAATTATGACCGTCTCAATGCTGTTCTTTAAGGATTGTTTTTTTTTTGTAAGAGCTTGAAGAGCTGTGCGCAGGTCCTTACACTGGTTTTCTGATCATAGGAATAGCCAAGCCTAGCAGGACGGCGGCTTTTAGTTCACCTGTTAATGAGTGAAACAACAGGCCTACATCAGCTTTACACACTTTAACAGAAGTGACATAACAGTCATGTTTACCTTAGATTGACTAGTATAGCCTCTGTATTTTTCATGGATTCAAATCAAATACTTATTTAAAAAGTAGCACTGACAAGAATGTTATTTTTGTCACAATTTAGACTCACTCAGATAAAAACACACTTCTGAACTACTCAACAGTGATTTTCCAGTGGATGTATTTAAATGTGTTTACACATGATTGCCTGTAATGCAGTCACTATTATTTTTTTAATTGGCAGCCCACCGAAGTCCATCAGGTGAGAGCCTGGTCAGTACCTGTTCTCCTCCCCACTGAGAGCTGGTGTGTGTGGAGCGTTCTGGCGCATCATCCAGGTGGGGCTGCACACTGGTGGTGGTGGAGGAGAGTCCCCATTACCTGTAAAGCGCTTTAAGTGGAATGTCCAGAAAAGAGCTATATAAGTGTAAGCAGTTATTATTAAATATTATTGTTATTAACATGAAAGTTGCGAGAGGGATTTTCAGTGCTACTGCCCGACTACCGGCAACCTGCTTTTTCGCACCATCTCCGCTAGGGGGAGGACGTGAGACAGGCTTTCAAAGGCTCCGAGATTTTGTCCACAGCCCAAGGCAGGCTGCCGTCGGAGTGAAAGCGACTGACTTCATTTCACACACCCTGTTAAAACCTAATGACTCTATCATGAAAAAAGAACACCACGCTAGAAAATGTCCACCATCTTTCAAAACGAAGAAAATTAAAATCCTCCAATATTTTTCGAGAGAAGCTGAGTTTTCAAGTAACAGATCTAAAATATTTGCATCTCCCCCTGCTCTCCCCGTTTTTTTCTTCTTCTTTTTATAATTTCCAAATTTCGACACCTATTGACTCAGCCCTGTTAAAGTTCGGTGCTCTAGCATTACACAATGAGCATTACAGAGTATTTTCCAATAGGCATCGTTGGATGCACAGAGGCAGTGAGCTTCGCCCCTTCCACCAGCAAACAGAAATGCATGTTTTATGCAACAGTTTAGGAAAATAAGCTCCACAAACACCACTACCACCATAAATAAAAAGTATACTGTACAGAAACTGGGCTTCTTCACCACTCCACAGTGGAACACTGGCAGAATTCTCCTCTAGTTGTACCTGCAGCACCTTCAAATACAGTGTAATAGTTTGTACATGTCTGCAGATTTCATACACTCTTAACGTAATTAATATGACCGAGATCCCCAATTTCGTTCACTTCTGATGCTCTAAAAATGAAGTGCAGTTTTACTATGAGTTATTAGGATTACACAACACATTTATGAATGAGGTAGTGACTGGTGCATAAAAGACTGCTGAAACACAAGCATACTGATGTTTTTAAATGGAATGTATATGAAATTATATGAGCCAGTGAGATTACCAACAACAACAAATGAGATTAAAAACCAAACACGTGCCATTTATTCTTATCACAGTTTTCCAACAAAGGACAGCGATGATTTGATCGTCTTCAACGGGGCGCTACACCAGGCACAGTCTGAAAAGGCCAGGTGCAGAACTAAATGCTTTATTAGCGTCATGATGTGTAAATACAGAGTTCCTTGATTTTGTCTAAAGTTATCGCAACCTCACTTTTGAGTCATGGGAAGAAGAAAAAGAAAGAGGTTAAAGAGCTTAAAAGGTAATGCGAGGAAAACAAATACATGAAATACTTTTGTTCATTCAGTGACTTATCCACTTAATCACCAGCTGCAAAAAAACGATTTTTAATTTGGCATCGATGGCAGCTTATGTATACTTTCCCTAAAAAAGTCGGATACATGCAGTCTTTATACTGTTTTAGGAAAGTGTGCATTTACAATATTTGGCCTTTAGGAGACTCATCAATACAGTACAGGCAATTATCTACTATCTATTCCAGCCCCACTGACTTGACCCAGAGAGATGAGGGGTTTGTAGACAGTTGTGCACAATCGGAGCTCAGCAAGAGCAGCTGTGAAGGGATGGAACAGAAGATACCATGAGACTGACGCCGACAAGGCCTCCTGGCACAGGCTCTCCAAGAGCAGGCCTGTCCGAGGCTGCCAAGCTCACCAGTTTAACAGTTTAACACTGAGCGACACCTCGCAGCTAAAAAAAACAAAGCTGGAGATACGACAATTTAAAAGAGCTCAAGTAAGCTGCACACCTTACAGGGCCTTGCAGGCTTCAAACACCTGCCTCTTGTGCAACTCGCTTTCGGCCCAAGAGCATTTCGAGTGCCCTGTCCCCTCTCTCCAGCCCAGGGTCTTCTACTCCACGGGCTGCTCTTTCTGATCAGCATGCCCTTGCCTATTCTTCCAAAACTCACAGGCTCAGGGGCGCCTCGGTCGGGCAGCAGGGCCTCAGCCACGCCAACCTCGTGCTCCCCTGCTCTGCCCTCCGCAGGGCGCCCGAGGTGCTCCTCACGGCCAGCTCGGGAAATGCATTGGCTTCTGACAACATCCTGTATTTATCCTGATCAATGGCTGCTGCACAGCAATAACTAGCACTACTGTGTCTTGGATACCCTCATAATGAAAGGACAGCTGACACACAGTCTTACCTAATAGAAAATGAAAGGAAGAGTGTGTTGGAGGTGGGGATCAACAATAATGACTGTTTGTTTAATATACTGCATTCATTTACCTTAGAGGCATGTAAAATGAAGGTCCTGCAGTAGCCTTCTAAAAACTACACCTCATAAAGGTTCAAACAGAAGAAGAGAGAGAAAGATAAGAGTGAAATGCCTTGATTAAGAACTCTCCAAGGGATTTGTACAGCAGTTTCTCCAGCTGCTCTGCCTGCTGGTCAGTCCTGTAGTTGCTGGCTTAGGTGGGCCTGGTCAAGACCAATACTGCCATGTGCTGTGGATTGTGGACTCAATACAGACCCAGAATTAATTAGAAACTAGTAATTAGAAAAAGAAGTAAGCAGCACTGATATAGAAACACAGGACATGTCGGGAGGGAATAAAAACAGCACGTGGGACAGCCCCGCTTTCCCCAGACAAGCTCCACCATGTCCCCTCCGACGCAACCGCCTCTACAGGTCTGGGGCTCCCCGCGAAGTCTCGTCCACCGTTCGGAGGCTTTTATAGTGTTGCGCACGAAGAGTCGACGGTTCTCCCCAGCGCCTTCTGGCGCTGCGCCAGGCGAGCTCCTTGTGTGTTGTGCAGCAGAGCTCCTTCGTGCAGCTCTGGCTGGGGAGGTCTTAAACCGTGGCAGGCAGCAGGGGGAGGAGAGGCGCCCGATATGCCTGTGGAGGCAGCGGCTGTCCAGTCTGCCCGGCTGGGGGCTGCTCCGTCCTCGGCCCGTGTGGGGGAGAGGGGTACCACAGACTGAAGGACTGGGGGTGGGGAGGGGGGGTGCCACAGACTGAAGGTTTCTGGGGTGGGTGGGGGGAGGAGGGGCCTCACACGGAGAATTCGGGGCCACCCCGGCGGGCCGCGCGAGGGAGCAGGCGCCGCAGCCGCAGCCCGGCGAAGGGGTTGATCCACAGCAGGGACGGCTGCCCCCCGAACACGGTCTTCATCCCCTCCCAGCGCATCCTGCGCTCCCACGTGGGCTTCTCGTTCTTCAGCCGCTCGATCTCCTGCCGGACAGGGACAGGCGCGGGTTAGACAGCCGGCGGGCCGGGCGCAAGAGCTGCTATCCCCAGGCCGGCCAGACAGGGCGCAGCTGAGCGCACGCCTTCACACATACAACACTGCCCCTGCACCCGCTGGAAACAACTATAGTACTGTCAGAGACCATTATGGAACTGTACAGGCACAAAAGGAGAGAGCACTCACATTACAGCTAGTTGTGCCGCTGTTAAAAATGTTTTTGAAATAAAAACGTGAATCATTAATGCAGACAGATTAAACAGGCTGGTACCGCGATACCTCTAAAACCCATTTAAGTCAAGCACACCTCTCAGTGACTGCAGAAATCCTTCATGAACCCCTCCTCGAAGAGTAAACTATTCCGCTTTGCCCATGATGAAAACATTCTTGGACAGGTTTGATTTTTTTCCCTGTTTTGCCTCAAGGAGAATGCGATAAAGAGCTCTTTCTAACAGATAAAGCACACGCTATGAACAGAGCTCTCCTCCACAGACAGCCTTTGTTTCACTTTGACCTACCCCAGTCCACATGCATCGCTGTGCCCCTCAGGGGCAGACAGGGCAGAAATCTACACTCACGAAGAACAAGATGCCAGCTTCTCAGGACTCTGGCCTCATCTCTTTAACTGCAGAGTGCACTTCAAAGCAATACTTCAGCCTTTACACAATCGGGGCAAGAGCAGATTTTGAATGCATGGCATTTGGAACACAACAGGGTCATCCTGCCTTTGCATTTCCCTCATGTACGCACACTTGCTACCTTCCGAGCAATAAAACAGTCACTGCAAACCACGATGAGTGATAAAACTTTTTTGTGGCTTTAACTTGTGTTCTCCACGCGCATATTGAGAAACATTTTAATATGCAACACTCATTCCGTAACAAGTAAGCTGTGTATTGTACTCGACATTTCTACCAGTTACTTACAGTAGGAACTTCCTGGGCAAAGCCTTTCTGCATTTAAACAGCAGAACACAAAAGGGATAACTGCAGTTATCCTGTTCAAAAGAACCGGTCTAAATGGCCAACAAAGTCCCTTAAACCTTATCTCACTAATCAGTATGCACTAAAAAAAGAAAATCATAGAAGTGATTAATCCCATATTTTTACGTCTCTTATGCATACAGGACTAAAATGAATTGCTACATCAAATTCTTATTAGCATATGATCAGTTCACGACAGCATGACAGTCTTCCACTCCCAGTATCCATCAAAGTCCACCAAGAATACGAACTGTATGGCAGTGCTCAGACAATAATACGCAGGAAGAGCACAATCCCATCTCTTGTAGCGATTGTACAATCCAGTCCTGGACAGTGCTTGGGATCTGCAATCAGGGAAAATTCCAAATATATCCTTGTTAATCCCGCTGGATCAGTTGTACCAGAATAGTAAACCTTGTTCTCTGTGGTAATGGGCCTGAAAATATATATTTGTTCTCCCTTCAAATTCAATACCCAACTCAAGTCAGGTACTGTACTGGTCCGTCCATCAGAAAGACTTCTTTATTGTGGACTCTTTACTTATATACTGAGTATCAAAAAGGACCAACCAATAATAAATAAGTCATCATCAAGGACTACTACTGCAAGCTACAGCTGCACTGGCATTTTAGTGAACACACCTAAAGTAGTTAAATTCATTATGTTGATTAACGTTTGTCATCAGCAGGTTAGGTTAACAGACGGTCTGCTGTGACAGTCTCAGGCATGGCCACCACAAAACCTGGTGCAGTGCATCTGCAACACATGCTTTGCACCAGGTTCTGAGCCTGGACAATCGTGTGCCCGTTCACTGGTCTCTGAGCCCTAGATAATCAACAAGTCGAGTCACTTCACCGCCTGTGCACGCTCAGTTCTCTCACTGATGCGGCGATATCGTGTTCGTGCCACAGTCAAACATCACCCCCCTGTATTATGCTCAGTTGTGATCAACTAATCAGAATACCACCAAAATATTTAATCATATCCATATATATTCACATACCTACACTTTATTTAAAAAAACATGAATGCATAAAATGTTTCTTTTTCTGAGTGCTCAGATATTCAGCATTTTAAACTGAGCTGTACGCCTGCAATTATTAACAATGTTTCTAAGGGTTGGAATTATTGGGCAAATTGTTTTAGAGCATTTCTACGTACTATAATGAGATTACCATGTTGACAAACAAAGTTACCCAATGTCTGTTGCAGATTGCACACATAAATGAAGAAGTAGGGCACATATCAGAAATCTTGCAAAACCTACAAATTTGACATTTAGTAATTCATTTTAAAACTGATTTCTGATCAAACCTTGGAGAAGGACCTATAATTTAATAGGAACAAACAATCTAAGCATGTTGGTATTTTTAACTTGAGTTAATCTTCTAAGATCCAACACTAAAGAAAAATACATTCCACCATAGAATAAAAAAAACAAACCTCATGATTCTCAACAGTATTATCTGCTCCACATAGGAAGAGCTGAAAGCCATACAACTGGCAAACCACACCTCTCTGCAACAGGGCTTTCAGACAAAGGTTTAAGTAAAAGGATTACAGTAGATATGACCACGTTCAACTTATACAAAATATTAATATTAAGCCATATTAGTCTGGTGTGTATTTTTTAATGATCAGAAAAGCAGAAGAGCCATGAATTCAAAGATTGTGTTTGCATTGCTGGTCCTAAGACATTCATTTTTCTAATTAGGCTGCAAGACCCAAGCTTAAGGCTTTGCTTTCAGCAATCAGCCTCTGAAGGTATTTTGAAATATCTCCTGCACAAGGAGGCTGCTGACTAAAAGAGCCGAATACGTTCTTTATTCTTGCAGATCTGCTTCTTAATGTTACGTTAGGATACTTTAGTGCTTAGCGTAATTAGAAACTGAGTATTCAGAAGAACTTCCATGCACAGAACTTTTTAACACTGGATAAAAAAAAAATCACTGCTCAAGTGCTTTGCAGCTGAAAATGCAAGAGGAAATGTGCAAATGTACCATGAGCAAGTGGATTAATAGAGAGAAGGCTGGATGTAGATTATGCATGTGAATAAAGACAGCCTGTAAATATCTGCATATATAAAGAGAGACACAGAGGAGACAATTGCAGAGCCTGTACTTCACTCACCGTCTCGTCATTGCATATGGAATGGATCTGGGTGCCGAACATGACGGCAGTGAAGGTGAGGAAAAGCAGCCCCTCCAAGCATAGGAAGATCATGAGGATGACGGTCACCGGGGGGGAGAAGTCACTGCACTCTGCAGAAAAATACAGCAGCGGTCCAGCCGTCAGTCAGTCCTCGGGCAGCTCCAACAGTGTGGACATCCAGCATTGTCATTTGAAGATTGAAAATCTTTTTTTACAACACTGGAGCACACTGCTATAAACCTACCACACACAGGCTGCAAAATGATTTGAGGACAGCCATTACTTAATAGGTCAATTGGCTTCTGGGAACGCTGGCCCTGGTGTGGGTAAGAGCATGTCTGTGTGTGTTTGTGTCTGTCTGCCCTGCGATGGACTGGTGTCTCAACCAGAGCGTACCCTGCCTTATGCCTGTGGCTTGCTGGGATAGACTCCAGCTCCCTGCACGACCCTGAATTGGATTCAGTGGTCAGAAAAACTTGCTACGTGTCATGAACATTACAAGTGAATTTGTGGAAGACTAGTCACATATAGTTAAACAGAGTCACAATCGGATGCAATCGGTACAGCTTTTATACAAATGTCCATTAACCTTGGGAGTCCAGCATCGTTTTCCTTCTCCCAGAGAGCTCAATGGTTATTCCATTCAGCACTGCTACTGTACATCCCCAGTGCCGGAGCAGCAGAACGACTGGTGCTTTATACTGGTGGGCCACAGGTACTATCTGCTGCAGCTCTTACACCACTGTAGATATCATTCGATTACATTATTTGCTTGCTTACAATAATGGGGCTGAACTAACATTCAATACAGTCTTCTAAGCTCTGTCACATACACACGCAGCTAGAGGAACCAAACCTCTTTTGTCTTCACACAGGAGCACAGGAGACTACAAGGAGGTTGGATTCAAGTCTACAAAACTCTCAGCTCAAGTGACTACAAGGTGAGCAGAGACGCGTGGATCCAGGCAAGTTGTGATTCAGAGGATGTGCGTTTGCAGCTGGCAGTATGCTGCACCAAACGCGGGCGGTGTTCTTTGAGGCACGCTGAAGCCGAACCCAGACAGTCCGAGGATGATTTGTAGAAAATCACGAATTTAAATGTAACAAAAGGCACCTTGGGTATTTGCATGCCTGGCCTGTAAAGAGGTCTATGGTCACTGACACCTACCACTCCACTGGACTTTGACACAGGAGAAAAACTGCAGTCCACTCAGGATGAGCGCATGGGTGGAAATGACTGCTATATACATCTGCAGAGAGAGAGGAAGAACATTTACATGCTCAGACACAACAATTCATCTCTACCAAAATGAAAAGCAGGCATACATCTTACAACACCGTCAGCACTGGTTTTCTTTGGAACCAGAGCTTTTTTAATCCTTACGTTTCCCTGATACCTCATCATACCTAAAAAAATTAACATGAAAAGAAAAGGATAGTGGAGCCGGGAGCTTTCTATCCCAGGTCTCCTCGTTCAGGTGTTCATGGCCTATTAACTGTTGCTCAGACATAATTAAGGGAGGAACTACTTTCACATCAAGTATTAATCCAACAACAAGTTATTTATACAGCATGATGTAACAGTGCAAGAGTTTAACCGGCCCTGCCAGCTAGCTTCCTGTTTTCCTTTCCGTTAAGCATGGCCCTGAAGAGATCTTTACATGAGAAAGCCCAAAACACCAATTTGCATGAAACGGGGAAAAACAAAACACATAGGAGTTTCTTTTAAACAAGTTTAAAAAAAAAGGTCAAACTCACGACACCTGCATGATACGGTTCAAATTGTTCTTGGGCTAGCACCTTTTGAGGCCCTGAAGATGTTTAGTATCATTCAAAATGATGCCCGCCGCTTCAGAGACATGCCTTGCCTACAGTATTCTGACGTGCATCTTGCAAACAGGCAGGCGGTTTTTGCCAAGGCCTGTCACACTCATTACAGAAGTAACCAAAGTGCACAAAGGGACAAGGTACAACACAAGCAGTGTCCATTAAGAGCAGCTAAAATTCTCTCAGTACTAGCTGACAGTGGGGAAACTCACTCTGTTCTCCACTCTATGTCTCTTCATAAAAAAACACACCTGCCAACACCAGGTGAGCCTCCCGAGTCCCTGTGTTAACTAAAACATCCACCTCAGAAGAGGCTCTACTCACTGTGAAGAGCACAAAAAACTTCTGATTGTTCTCCCCCACGCAGTTGTTGACCCAGGGACAGTGGTGATCCATTTTCCGAATACACCTCTTACAGATACTGTGGAGCAGAGGGAACAGAGAATCATGAAACCACATTACATCTGATTAAAAACCTTCAAAACACGAAGTGCTCTGTTACTTCTGCTGTCTTGTAGGATCTTCAATTATGCTACAAAATATCCCGGTGCTTATCTTAAGCAATCACCCAATTCACCCCAAACTCAACCCATCTGTCAAGACAGCGTCTCGTCCCGGAAACCCACATGGCTGCAGTAGTTTGCATTTTGTTCCTGTTTCAGCTGCTCTGAGCGCAAATGAAAGCGCTCATCGGGCAGAGGTCCTGGTGCTCGAGAGCCCATCGATTTTCGTTTCACTCAATCAATCCCGACAAAGGCGGGAACAAGCGGCAGGTGGCACACTGGAGCGGGAAAGGAGAGAAGTTGGCGACGCGCTTGGAACTCGCCAGGGCCCGCAGGGGGTGCCGCTGTGCTCGAGAAGGGCACTCCTTCCCTCACCTGCAGTGGTGGGCTCTCTCCGGCTTGATGCTGCAGCACTTGGGACACTTGTAAATGACCTCCCCTGGCTTGAGCTGCAGGCTGTCCATGTACTCCTTCGTGGCATTGCCCTTTGGCACAGCACCCTGCAGAGCACAGAGCACAGTGAGCAGGGGACCAGCAGTGCCCTTCCAGACCCAGGCAGGGGCAAAATGGGCTTTGATGCCCCTGTTCTGCTGTGGGGCAACCACGACTTTGGCTTCTGTAAGCAACGCTTGGGATTTGTCAAACCTGAATGAGAACGATGCACTTGCACCACGCAGGAATCAGGGCAAGACCTGCTCTTGACTGGGAAACAGAACTTTACCATTATCCTCAGTTAGTGAGTCAATGGCCACAACTTTAAAAGTTATCAGGGAAAGCTGGTGCTTGTTTAGAAGTGTGGGTTCCTCCTTGCAAGCTGTAAGGTACCCCCAGTCCTAATGTTATCCTGTTCAGTCCCCTCTCTAATAAACGGTGCTTACTCCCAGAGCTCTTCTAAGGACTTTCACACCAAGAACAAAAAGCACTGCAAGGTGCAGGTGATCTCTTGACCTGCCTCCCTTTGCAGCCACATATCGGACATAAACAATATTCCTGTCAGACTTCCTCATGCACCTGGAATCCTGGGCATGGTGAAGACAGTGAGCAGGTAACCTGCAAACACAGACCAATCTGAGTGACATTAGGAAGAGTGTCTGCTCCTACTCTGCACCCACACCGCACTCCTGTAACGTACCGGGGCCCGTCTGCAGAGTTTAGCTGATTAAACGATCAGCATGAGAATTTAGGGAAGGTGTGGACAGCATAGTGTTAACACTGCCTCACTGTAACTGGGCCCCAGGCTCGATTCTGTGTGGAGACTGAGTGTGCTCCCGTGTTCACACAGGGTTTTTTCCAGGTGCTCTGGTTTCCTCCCAACTTTCAAAAACCGCCGTCTCTAAAGAGAGTGTGCGACACCTGTCCAAGGTTCAGCCCTGCCTTGTGCGTGACAGGTTCCTACAGGCTCTGCGACCATTCTGCAATCCTGTCCAGCAGCAAACTGCTTTCAGAAAATGGATGGATGGAAGGTGACTTGGCCCCAGGGGTGTCACACTAGAGAAAAAGATTCTTTGTAATTTTACGGTTACCCCTGAGGTGGACAATCTGAACTTTTATGGCTTAAACATCTCTTCTCCATTTCAGCACTGGCGATAGCCTCAAGCTGGTTAAAAGCGACCGTACCTTTGTTCTGTCGCTGTTTGGTGTAAACATGAATTTGTCTGAATTCCTGTCTTTCTCAGTCTTTCATAGCATCTCTGCACTAGCTGCATTAACGAGACAAATATTCTCTACACTGTAACCTTGTGAGTGCGAGTGCAATGCCACTCTCTGTCTCACATTTCTATACACTGGGGAAGAGCTTGTCCTTCAGGGCAGGTCTAGGAAAACCCCCAGCACAATGCTCCTAATCAGAGTGAGAGCAAAAAAACATCTCTGTTTTCTATCAATTCCCAATTCCTTGCCCTCAGCTGCTTGGTTTCTGGCTGACTCAGGTAAGGCTGCCGGTGCGCTTTTGACAGCACAGCAGCATTTCTGTGCAGAAAAGGCACCGTAAGCACCTTCAACAGCAGAGGAAAGAAATCGCACACGGAGCTGGGGGACCCAAATATACACACATCCAGGGAGACCTCTGCACCCCACACATGCCGGAGAATATACGAGATGCCTGAGATTACATCACAAAGGCAAACAACTCTCTTTGTGCTGTGTAACTATCTTGGCATGCTAAAACATAAAACCATAAGATATAAAGGACTGAGTGGGTCACTCCTGTACAGTGAAACACAATATGAGAGACCTGCGGAGCCGACGGCTCTTACCGCCTTCCCACAATCCCCTGTGTCTTGACCTCCCTCCCAGCCCACCCACTCACCGGGTCAGTCAGCATGGTGCGCAGGTGCGAGGACAGGGCCAGCACAGCCAAGCAGTTGAAGGCCACGCCGTTGATCAGGGCGTACCAGAAGCTCTTGGAGGGCAGCAGCATGACGAAGGTCACCACGAAGTCGGCGTAGAGGACCAGGAACCAGGTCATGAAGGCGCAGATCATGCCGCAGCCGTCCCGGATGAACCAGACGCGCTCCCCGTCACCTGGGGGCCCCTCGAAGTCCTCCTCCCCACCCAGCAGAGGATGGTGCTCCACATCACGAAGCCGGTGGCCCGAAGACTGCATGCTCCCTGACCTGGGAGAAGACAGACTTGATGCGCTCCCCGAGATCAGTTATTAGTCACGCCCATCCCTCCTCCTTCCTTCCGCTGCAGGGGAGGCCAAGAGCTGCCGGCGGGGTACGCCCTGGATGGGACGCCAATCCAAGGCAGGGCACACACTGATGAGCTCACACTCACACCAGGCCCAGATTTACATACAGTGTTAGAAACACAAGGGGCTGTTCTTAGAAGTCTCAAAAAAAAAGTGTAAGACAGTTTGACAAACATTTTAAGAGTCTGACTGTACTATCTATACTGATCACACCAAGTTGGATTTGTGCACCCATGAGAAAACATGGGGGCATCGCTACCTTGCAGCGCTGGGGTCCTGGGATCAATCCCAAGGGTGCTGTCTGTGTGGAGCTTGTGTGTTCCCCCTGAGCCCCCATGGGTTTCCTCCCACAGCCCCACATGCTGATAGGCTAGACGGCTTCTGGGAAAATTGGCTCTGGTATGAGTGTGCGTCTGTGTGAGGGACTGTGTGTCTCGTCCAGGGTGTCCTGGGTGTACCCCGCCTTGCACCTGCTGCCTGCTGGGATAGGCTCAATCTCCCCCACAGCCCTGTATAAATAAATAAACATTTATTTAAATAATAAAGGATAATAAAGGATAAACTGGTTAGGAAATGGATCTATGGATAGAGTAAACAATCAAAAATCTTTGTCTCATGAACTTAAAGACTACAAGTGAATTTGTGAAACATTAGTCAAAAATAATCAAGAAGACTGTCCTGGGAGAACATCCTAGGGGAAAAAAGAAGTCTCCTCTACTTTGTTTACTTGAAAAGCTGTATCCAGGCTTGTGAGTTTGCTACTTTACTCTGACATACTGAAGTTCTCCCTTACAAGAGCCACTTCAGGACTCATGCTTGGTCACGTGAATAACACCACTAAGTAGTAGTATTAACACTCCACTATAGCACAGACGTGCACATTCTTCAATTCAATATTTAATTAGGTATAAAGCATCAGACACAGAAACTCCTGCTTGATCATGTCACTGTTCTAACCTTCATTTAACACTGGGAGTGAAATAAATACAATTTGTTCTTCAGAAAGCAAAAAAAAAAACTCCACTGGCGTTAGAACGGCAAGCCAAGGAAAGTGGCGATTTATTCGTATATTTAAACTTAGTTTAGATACCAAAACAAAATCCAAATCTCTTTTTCTAAAACACAATATCAATGAAGAAACAGAACGAGATTCAAGACATTCTGTCTTAAAGGAGGTTCTAGATAGAAAGGTGAGGTTCAAGGTTTCGGAGGAAAGATGAAGTAACATAAATACCAGCGGCCAACCAAAACAAGAATGGGAGTGGGCAATATTTTCAGACAAACAGCTCAAGAAATGAATTTTAAAAAATGGGTTCACCTGACTCAAGCAAAGTAAATGCAAAAGAGGAGACACTAGACACCGACACTGACCAGAGCTGCCTTCCTCAAGGAAGCATTTGCCTGACTTGACCGCCTGAGAGGACTCTGTGCCAGCTGTATCCTTGGCACAGACGGCGGTGTGCTTCCTCCTTGTGCGAATGCACAGAAAAGGGCCAGCAAGGAGACAGCCGAGACACAGATCATCTGTGACAACTCTCACCCTGAAAGATCAGGCACTGTAATTAGAATGACAAATAACCCTGCAACGTTAACTGCTGAGAGGTTACAGGATCCAAATGACTTCTTACTAATTTGGGGTCAAAAAAAGAAACTCGCAATGTTGCTTCATGTTAAAATGACACTAGCTGAAGGAACTACTGGGCAACAATAGAAATAAATTTGTCCAAAAAAATGCATATTTCTGGTAAAGCATGAAGTCTCTCGATAGCGACCATATCATACTTGGCCACATTTTCTACATTAACTGAGCCATTACTGAAACAAATCAGCATTAAAAACCAGTGAAGGGCTCCGTCAGCGATTATAAAATACTGTAAATTCATTTCTAGATGACAAGAATGCAAAGGATGTGTTCTAGTTTGGCATTCATGCTTTCAAGTTGCAAAACCACCATGGCAAGCTTACAGACAGCCCACATTAAGACAGAACAAATTTTCCACCTGCCAGTAAGAGACCTCTCTCTCTGCTGACAAACACCTATTGTGACTAGATGCAACCTTGTTTAAATTCCTTAAGTTTTGCAATGGCATGGCTGTTGAATGGCTACATTTAAATATGAAAACCGATACCTGTCTGGGTTACAAAAAAACTGGCCAAGGCCAGACAAGAAAAAAAAAGGGGGAAAGAGATTTAATAAATTTCCAGGAACTGTTTTTATGTTTGCGGACTAGTGAACAAAAGAAGTTCCTCTTGCAATATGGCTGTAATGGGATGGAGAGTGAGTCACTGTCATGCTGGGCGTGATCACAGGGCCTGACTGTGGGTGCTCGTCCATGTCAGGGCATGTGGTGAGTGACCAGGCCATGCAGGAATGGTCAGACTGCAGCAGAGTGGGATCAGGTCCCACATGGGACACTGTTGTTGTAATCATGAGAATGGTACCTCATTCAGACTGCTGTAATAAATGCTTTAAAAAATCATCATATCAAGCCATCAGTGTAAATGAACATATGCTCTCAATTCACTTAAAATACTTAAAAGATTAAAGTACACACCACCGGCGCTATTACCACAGAGCATATATTCTACTGTTACGATACCTTTTAGCATGTTAATTCCAGAGAGTCTAAAACAAATAACAGAAATTAGAACAATAACAATTTCATCAACGCTTTTAAAAAAAACGAAAGGGCCAATAGCTGTCATGAATTTACAAAGCTTATGTGAAGCTGAAGACGGCATTTAGCATTTGCCAGAAAACAACGGAAAACTTGCTCTCGCTTAGCCAGTACATCTTCTTCATTCCGCAGTTTTTATCTATCCAGCCAGACGTTTCTTCTAAAACATCTCGGGAAGTGGGCACCAACAACACAACTCGAGAACACTTTACAACGCGTGAAGAAATCGTAAGAAATGCCGCCTGTGCTGAGGCCCAAGTAAACCATTCCGGATTTCCCACGCGCGTCTTTAGAGTCTCCGCCCTTCGGGGGCTCAAGCAGACCAAGATCAAGGCTTTCGACGGCACTTGAATCAGACCCGCTCATCCTCCCCTCTTCTGTTCAAGACTCAACTCTCGACGAAGCCGATTGGAAAATCTCGCCCTGCCCCGAGACGCAAACGCACAGAGACGCAGCCCGGCAGGAACACGCGGAAACGCAGGGCCTGTGCCGTCAGACACCACAAGCCCCTGGGTCCTTGGCCTGTCCTCGCACCCGCCGGCAGGAAACCGTCTCCCTTCCGGTCCTCCTTCCGGTAACCCCACCTCGTCCTGCTCCTTGCCCTGCCCCCGCCAGCACAGCGCCCGCTGGCTGCGATGATGGCTGGGCTGCCGCAATGGCTCTCCTGCGGGCAGCCCAACATGCTGGCAACCTGCTTAACTGGCGGCAGGCTCCCCTGGCCGCTGGCTGGGAACAGAGAGAACCTACCGTGAAGCCTCACGACGGAGGAGACGCGCCCGCCTCCCTCCGTCTCGAGAAGCTGGATGCCAGCCACATGCCCCTGAACGAATCCCAGTCGTGTGTCTAATTCTGTACAGCTCTGCTCCTTGATAAGTGAAAGGCAAGGGGCCAAGAGCTCCAAGGTCAAGGCGACAACCCAACAGGAAAACCACAGAGGTCGTGTCATCGCCCTACTGGAGACGGCTTCAATCCGCCCGCACGCGGCTGGCACAGGCCAGCGTCATCGGGAGCCGCGCGACGCTTTCGTCTTCAGGAAATAACAGAACAGAGCTATTTTCTTCGCCAGACAAGTTAAAAAAAAATAGGTAATGAATAGGGGCCCCAACAATGAACTATTTAACCGGATACCAACTAATTCTAGTACTTTGTTTTCTTGTTCCCATTTCACCGCGAGGTCGAACCTAGAAGCTCGTTGTCAGGAAGGCCCTCAGCCGAGAAGAGCAAAGTATTGATTTTCCCACCAAAGAGCTCCAGAGTGAAAAGACTGGAGCACTAATTGGAAGAACAGATGCTGTTCCAGCTGCTGCCTCTATTCTCGGCCTGCTGTCAGGGGTGCTACAGGAGAGCAGTTAGGCCCACGCGTACAACTTACAGTATCGGGTTCCGAGCAACTGACCTCAGGGATCACCTCCAGAAAATCCCAGGGGTCAAAGCGGAGCGGGGCAGAAATGCTTTTTACTTACCGGCTAATCAGAGCATTATTAAAAAAAATTAAAAGTTTTGCATTTTACCATCACCAAACTGAGGAAAAAGAGATACAGTTGTTCCTTCAGAACATCACCCAAGAACTGCTCATTTCAGTGCCTGTGCACAAGGAGGATTGTACTTACAAGGGCCTCGACCTTTCTTCCCAGGATAGGATAAAGCCCCCCATTTAACATCACTGTTTATTTGACAACTATCACCCCCCCTGCAAGCTTGAGTCCCCGTGAACTCACCTCAGAATTTCAGTCTCGTACAGGCATGCCGTCCACTCATCAGGCCCGTGGCCGAGCGAGGTCTACCGAACAGCATTCAAGAGCCGGACACCTAGAAACACACCCAGAGCCTTCATTTGAGAATGCAAGCGTGTCAATATTCCACCTGCTCGGGGACAAAGAGCCCAAGTAAAATGCACCATGACAACCAAGATTTATTGCCAGGACTAAAAGCGACCTCTTTTCCAAGCTTCCACGCACTGAAACGTGCTTTGTAATGAAAGAGCCCTGCTGCAGATTATACACCAGGAGAGCCTGCATGATTGCTACCAATTTCAAATGAGCTTTAATGTAGTGGTGCCATAATCATAAAAATAATGCCAGCAATCAAAGGGCTTTTTGCCACACGACTCCATGTTCCCCTTTTAAATTGCTTTAGATTGTGCCTCCATATGTTCTACACAGCTAACTACTTCAATGCAATCATTTTCTTGCTGTCGGCAAAATAAAAGCAGTGCATCACTTTATTTCAGCGACAAATTTTGCATGAAACAAGTCACACTCAGAGCACCCCTGCCTTTACAAAAGCTCTACTGTGCATGTTGGGACAGCTTGTTTTTATCTGTGGTGAGAAAACAAGGTGGAGGGCTATAGCTGCAATGTCAAAAGACAGATAAACAACTTAAAACAAAAGATGACAGAAGAACCCCAGGGGATCCCAGCAAATCCTTCACACCGCCAGCCTGCGCTGCTTCCAAGAGAGCCCAGAGCCTCTGAGAAACGGGTGATCGATGCAGCTCATGTACAAGCTCGGGTTTCTCGGGCGTCAGCCCTCGCAGAACGGATTCGCCAAGGTCACTGGATAGTGCTGCAGGCTTCTTCACGCTAGCCCCCAGCACCAACTTAGCGCCCAAGGCGAACCCCGGGCTGGCCAAACTCCGACTTGCCTGCAGCTCGTGCCAATTACATCCCTTGTGCTCCGCTGATCAGAATGAGAAGTACAGTACTGCGCAGCGGGGGGGTAAACACACCAATTAGCATAACCAGCCTACCCTGTTCTCTAGTTTGGCTTTCTTCCTGCCTCGTTTGACTCTGGGAAGTCTTGGCCACCCATGTGCCTTGTGAGTCCGTCTGGAACGTGCAACGTCAGACCAAGACGCATTCAGAAACAAAATAAATCACAACACGGCCCAGCCCTGTGTAACGAGGCACGCTTGTAAAGCAACATAACGAGACCGGGAGTCTGCAGCAGAAGTGCCCTTGTGGACTTCTCATCTGTGATTATCAGTGAGAGAAGAAACTCTGAAAGCACGCAGTCCAAATGCAAAGGCAATCCACACTTAACCATGCGAGAATGCTCAATGCATGAGCTGAAACAGTAAATGCAGTTTCTAGGTTTTTTTAGTTACTCACGTTAGATTTCAAGCACCAGGGTGAAGTTATTTTAAGGATGCCCAAAGCAACAACCTGGTCTACTTTTCAATGCTCAATAAATGGTAACTTCAGCAGGTTTTTGGGTCACTTTAACTGGTCACCCTCCTTTTTTCTACACCAGACAACACTCATAGGACTGATCTGATCGTCGTTTCCATTATTTAGAACATGATTCTTGTCCTTGGGGAGCTAAGTTTGTGAGAGGCTGGGGGGAGTCCCAGATTTCCTCTAGGGTAGAACACCCCCTTAACGAGCTGGCTGAAGGGGTGAGATGCACTAAAAGCTCTTTGCCATCACAAAAGAGACCCTCCCCAGACCTCTCAGATGCTGTTTTTATTCTGGCCAGATACTACAAATACCATTCGGAGATTTCTACAAGAGCAAGAAACCCCACTGAAGAAAAAAAATCAATTCCACTGAGAATACCTACAGCCCAGTTTTAGAAGGTTGTACAGTTACATTTTTAAATATCCACAACCTAAATGTGCTTAAAACTGAATTCTAGATCTTTAACCCAGATTCTCCCAAATGTAAAACGACAAGAACAAATTGAGCAAACACAGGGAATTCAAAACCACAATGACGTTCTGATTCAGAATGATTTTTAAAAATGATTTTCTACATAAGTTAAACATAAATCTCTTCTTTAACTGACTTCAGGTGCGCAGGTGTCTAAGGAGGCAGAATAAAGCTAAACCTTTTTAATTTTAACGTACTAAAAAAGAAATGCTGTCAACCATTATAATTAGCAGAATCGTAAAGGCTAATGGAGAGCATTTGTACAAACAATTGCCACTAATCCAAAGCCTCGCCCTACCAAACACACAATTCACACTGAACCTTTGCCGAGACGAAAACACAACTCCTTTGACCCTGGTCTCAGCTTTCACGCTGAAAGACGAGCACTTACAATGTTCAGGAAAATGGAAGGACAAATGTACGTTAATAGTATTATTTTTTACATGATTCCATTTTTAAACCAGAAATGTGATCAGGAATCAGAGCTTCGCTCTCAGCACTGTTGTTGAGAGAGCCCCCCCGTTTCAATAAAGTACCAAGCTTTCTCCACCGGGGGGGGAGAGTTCTGGCCTGTCTCAGACACCGAGATCAATTACAGCGCTCCTGCCCCACATAACCCATCAATCACAGACGGCAACTTCTCCGAGCAGCCGGGGGAAAGACGCCCCATCTCCTTTTCCCTCTTGAACTTCCTGGACGCTCACTCGATACAAAGTGTTTTCACGTCGAGTCTTTACGCCGCTGAATTGCGTCTTTCCCCCCCCCCCTCCAAATGGCAACAGTTTAAAACCGCGTTTCTCGGCCCCCCTGTGCCCAAAAAGCTCTTAGCGGCAGTGACCAGCACAGCCTTCAGAAGGATAACTTCAGACACCCACCCCAGTCGTCAAATGTTTGTTAAAATCGCAAGAGGCTGGGGATGCATTTTTGTAAAAAAACAATCTCTCTGCTGCACTGCTCACGAAGCGTGCTCGCCAGCTGTCCGGAGTTTTCCTCCCAGAAGGAAGCGTTTATTATTAATGTAGATTTTCGAGGAACTGATAAAAAAAGTAAATTATTTCGAAGTACGATTTCACCTTGCGCCTTAAGCCAGTACGATAAGCAAAGCTACTGTACAGACGAGGAGCAGTTAAACACTTTTCGCCAATAACATGCCTGTATTAAAATGAGCTTGTGGCAGACAAGTGGCCATTCCCTCTGGTTATTTCATATTTCACCTTGTACACAGGTATTATTAATTCCTACCTTAATGTAAATAGTTGCGGATGCCTACTTAAACGTGAGCAGATGAGCTCAGGCTATTTTGACAAACGAAAGAGGAGTTAAAGACGGAGGATTTAATACATTAGCTTCAGAATCACTCACCGCAGAAGATGCCACACAGAGCGCTTTACCGATTTTCAGCCAGCCCTGTACTTTAATAATATACATATGCCCTTCCTAAATTACTGCACCTTTAACGGGGCGAGAGCTGGCTCTTTGGAAAACAGGTTTGCATTCGCTAACAGATTAATAGCAATAGATCTGCGATTGGCAATGTTGCTAGCTCAGCCACCGGTATTTCAGACCAGGAAAGGTTAAAAGGCAACGTTATGACATGTGTGAAAACATTTCACTCTCGTGAGCGTAAAAAAAATCTAAGCTTTGTTTAATATAGCAAAACACAAAATCAAACAACATATTGCACACTCCGCTCGGGAGAATTTACGATTCTCCGTGTTGGGTAATTAGCAAGCTACTGTTCGTTACAAATAAACCAGCTCTAATATACATGTGTACCAGCGATTTATTTTCTTATGTTCAACTCGCATATTAACATAGATTGCTGCGATGCCCCTCTTACCGAATAGTCCTTGTTTCGGAAGCTGTAGTATTTTCCTTTGTTACAGTTAAGTGTAAAAAGATTTGATTCGTTTCATTGCAGTTACCCCCATTGTAATCTGACTCACACCGTACGTAAAAAAAACACTTCCGGGGTTTGCTTCGGGTCTTTCCGGAATTCTTCGGCGTTTCAGACTCGGCTGTTTACGGACAGGATCGGAAGAGTTCGGGGACTTCGTCCCCCGTAGTTCAGCGTTTGCCCGCAGATAGTCGATACCGGGGTCTGTGAAGAACCTTCCTCTGTTTTACAGTATAGGGGGCGGAAACACCCCCACCAATTCTTAAATTCGTAATACAAAAATACGCGATCAAACTACACAATTAAAACAAAATCTTAGTTTTGGGATATGCTACAGTTTTAGACTTTTAACGCTTCCATGTACCAAACGAATGAAATTTAAATACTAATCACCGTTTTCCTTTTACTGTAAACTGTTGAAAGGGAGATTCTGGTTTTCGGACATCCAATGTGCTTTTTCTTTCCTTGTTTTCGAAGCCTGTTCGGAAAGATGCGTCTTCCAGATGGCTCGCAACACAAGATTAACATATCACTGCAATCACACGTTAGTTAACACGACAATTAAAAGACAGCCCACACCTGATGAACTGTACATTAAACGTCCGGTATTGGACAAAAACACTGCTTTTTTTTCCATCTGTGCATCATTAAAGTGACGCACAAGCCCGTCAGGTGTTCACCTAGGAGACCAGTTCTTCCGGCGCAGATCTTTGACGTCACAGACCATCTCCCCCTACACGAGCGCTGCAGCGAGTATGCGCGCAGAGCTGATCTTATTTTGGTGTGAGCATGGCCTGATCCTCGCTATTGGGTGGCTGTGGAAGGGAGGGTGCTAGCCTGTATCTTGAGTGGTGGGAAAATCGTTCTGCTTTGATGCCACCCAATGGCAGCGGTCGCAGGGGTTGGGGGGTGTACCGCTGATGGTTTGGAAGGGATTTTAAAGGATCTATGGGGGCGAATTCGTAACACACTATAACAGAATACTGAATATAAGGGATTTTTTCCTGTTGTTTTTTTTAACATAGTAAAGAAAATACTGCGCTATGCCCGAAGACGGAACACAGAACCTCACGCTAGTGACCTGCACTGCTCCAGTCAACATCGCTGTCATCAAGTACTGTGAGTATGACGCAGGGAGTCCTTGCAGTTAACCTGCAAATATCACGCAAAATATAATGTAAACTTAAGACAGCCTTATAAAGCGTGATTATGTTACGTAAGCAAACCGCAGAGTTTATTGCCGTGCACAAGTGCAATGAAATGCTTATTTCTATGTCTGCTCCTATACTAAGACTTCAAAGAAACACCACAAACGAAAACGCAGAACAGCGTCGTGTTTGCGAGACAAGTCGTATGTAATAATAATCTCATATAGCGCTTTTCTGGAAGCTTCATTCCATAATTACTCAGGTATTAGGGACCACCAGTGTGCAGCCCCACCTGGATGATGCGCCAGTCCGCTCCCCACACCCCAGCTCTCAGTGGGGAGGAGAGCAGAGTGATGAAGCCAGTTCAGAGAGGGGGGTTATTAGGAGGCCGTGATTGAAGTGTTATAGGAATTCTTCATGTTTTCTGATGACTGACATTCCGTACAAGTCTAAGAGAAGGGATTACAGACTCCAGATCTGGAAGATCCACTTAGAATGATGACATAATGTCAACAACAACAAAAACATGTTTTTTTTAATATCATTTCCTTCAGGGGGAAAGAGGGATGAGGATTTGGTCCTGCCCATTAATTCCTCCTTGAGCGTAACGCTTCACCAGGACCAGGTAGAGTATTGGCGAGGGCAGTGCCACTCCTCACCTGCACGTCACAGAGCCTCTCCGACGCCCGTGCTCTCTTCCCACGCCGATCTCTCTCTGCCTTCCCAGCTGAAGACCACCACCACCGTCGCCTCGAGTCGGAGCTTTAAGGAGGACCGCATCTGGCTGAATGGCAAAGAGGAGAACATCAACCTGCCCAGACTGCAGTCCTGCTTGAGAGAAAGTGGGTGACAAAGATTAAACACCCCGAGTCAGAGTAAAGTACAGGGATAAAACTCTTCCTCACGTAGTGGCATGGGTTATTCTGAGCTCTGACACCCCCTTTTTTTCTTTAATGCGTTTGAAATTTGTTTGTGGTTCTTAATTGAGGACCAGCCGCTACCAGGCTGGGGCTCTGAGCTGAAAGAGCCTGGCGGGCTCCCGACCGACCCGATTGAGCTCCTCGGCTGCAGCTGCCTTCCCGCAACGCTGCTCACAGCACCTGGGAGCCCGCAGGGAGTGATGGAGGACCGGCTGGGTTCTGGCGTTGCTTGACTTGAGAGACGGTTCGGTGTGGGGCTGAACATGGGCTCCCCCAGCGCTCGGGGTTGTTGTGGAGAGGAGCTGTGAAGCGCTCCGAGAGCTGCTGTCTGCGCCCTGACGGTGATTCTTCTGTTGTCGCGCAGTTCGGCGCCTTGCCAGGAAGAGACGCAGCAGTGGGGATGGGAGTGCGGAGAGCTCAGGGCTGGCGCACAAAGTGCACATCTGCTCTGTCAACAACTTCCCCACCGCGGCCGGGCTGGCCTCCTCCGCCGCCGGCTACGCCTGCCTGGGTGAGTGAGGCCGGCGCGTTCCGAACAGCCACCAGGGCAGCGCCAAAGCACACGGGGGGCCAGCTCCAGGCTTCTGTTCCGGCGCTCCCTAGACGGTTTAACTGATCTCCGGGGCTGATGAAATCACCGAGAGACGATCAATTGGAAAAGCCCTCCTTGCAGTGACATAGAAAGTGTCTTGCTCCATAGTTGTCGCTTGCTGTTTAGTTAAATTGAACCTTTTTTGCTCTTGACTGTGGTAGGAAGGAAATGGAGACCCTGAGTGTCTCTTGATTAAGATGTATTTCCTGCTGCTGAGTGTTAGCGGGAGTGCTTTCAGCCGGGGGTCTTTATACCCTCCCCTGAGCTGAGCCACCCACAGGTGAAAAGAGAACTATCTGGACTTGGGGTTTGCTGAATGTTCAGTTTGAAGTTTGAATTTGATCAGAGTGAGGAGGGTGGTGGGAGATGAGGTGCTGCGCCCCACTCTTCCTCACTCTGTGTGTGTGTGGGCCCCCTGTAGTGTACGCGCTGGCCCGGCTGTACGGGGTGGAGGCCGAGCTGTCGGAGGTGGCGCGGATGGGCTCCGGCAGCGCCTGCCGCAGCGTGTACGGCGGCTTCGTGCAGTGGCTGATGGGAGAGAGGGAAGATGGGAAGGACAGTGTGGCGGAGCAGGTGGAGGCCGAGTCTCACTGGCCGGAGCTGCGCGTCCTCATCCTGGTGGTAGGGGATCCCTTTCTCTTCTGCTATCTGTATTTAAGGAAGGTAGTGACAAGCCAGGGGGGAATGAGGAGGATACTCTTAAAATCCACCTGTGTCTTTCTGGCAGATATCTGGAGCGAAAAGAGCATCCCTTAATGCCATAGCAAACCCTAAATAAAGGAATATTGGTTATGGGCAAGGGCAGTTAGAGGTTCTGTGTATAAATTAGGGGTTTGTGTAATGACAGGGGCTCAGGGCGATTGTGGGGAAGTATGTAAGTTTACAGGTTCTGGTGAGCTGTGTGGATTCCTGTAGGACTGGTGCATAATGTAAGGGCTGATGTCCTTTATGTGATGTTATGTTTATTTTTAAACGTTTTTTTAAAAGTCGCTGTGTGAGCAAAACGCAGCTTTACTTGGGCCCAAAACTTGGGATCCTTTCCCACCTTTGTCCCTGGCAGTGCCCACTGCAGGTGATGATTGGCACAGACTGGGGTTTAGATTGGTGATTCTTCAACCGCAGACGTTCTAGCTGACACTGTCCCTGTTGCCAGGCTGTGTGCCGTCTGGTTTTATTAATGGGTGTGTGTCCCTATCCTGTAGGTAAGCGCAGAGCGTAAACTGGTGGGCAGCACTGCAGGAATGCAGACCAGTGTGGAGACCAGTCCACTCCTGAAGGTACAGTGACAGTGCTGCTTAACTTTTCAAAACCTGTTAGAACCAATTTGCAAAAGGCAATTGTGTGTTTTTCACATCTCCACTCACAGCTGTGAACCCCATGATGATTCACAGTGGAGAAAGACGCGGTGTAGGCAGAGTTTTCTGACCTGCCTGCCTTGAAGCCACAACCCTTTAACACACCACAGGATCAGATTCAGTGCTGATTGGAGGAGAGACATGCCCCTCACTGACAGCACCGCCTTGTACTGGAGATTCAGTGGTGATTGGAGGAGAGACATGCCCCTCACTGACAGCACAGCCCTGTACTGGAGATTCAGTGCTGATTGGAGGAGAGACATGCCCCTCACTGACAGCACCGCCTTGTACTGGAGATTCAGTGCTGATTGGAGGAGAGACATGCCCCTCACAGACAGCACAGCCCTGTACTGGAGATTCAGTGCTGATTTAATTTGATATTCTTTGGGTTGTCCTGTGGTGTAATTCTTAATGATTTTTTTAAAGTTTGTGAATTTTTCTCATGTTTAAGTGTGATACCTCTGATTTGGGGGTATCATAATTAAACAGCAGTGGGGCTAATTGCCTTTTTATTAACTTAAATGGTTAATGGGTTGCACTCTGTATCGGAATCTCCCTAAATAAATAATGGACAAATAAAGTAGCATCAGACAACCCAGCTTCCCTTTGGGTCAGTAAGGGAATGTCTCGGATGGCTGACAGTGAAAACGTGAGGGACCGTGGAAGGCTTTTTAGACCAGGCTGAAGGTCTTGCAAAATATCTCCTTTTTGGTGGTTGGAATAGCTGAAAGTAAAGACAGGCAAAGGCGATTGTGGAGAACACATTCCAGAGAGTGTATGGTGGTGAGAAGTCATTGCTAATGCTGGAGCTCCGGTTCCCTGCCCAGCACCGCGCGGACGCTGTGGTCCCTCAGAGGATGAGGGAGATGATCGCCGCCATCCGCCAGCGGGACTTCGCGGCGTTCGGCGAGCTGACGATGAAGGACAGCAACCAGTTCCACGCCACCTGCCTGGACACCTGCCCCCCCATCTTCTACCTGAACGACATGTCCCGGCGCATCATCAGCCTGGTGCACCGCTACAACACCCACTGTGGGAAGACTCGGGTGAGCTGGCGAGGGCACGGGCCTGGCACAGTCGGGGGGCAGGGTGGGCATTAGTCACGGGCACCTTGGCATGGGGGGCTGTGCCAGTTCTACAGGGACACGGACCAAGAGTGTCTCAGACTGTATACTTAGATTGGAATTGATCCCCATGCTGTGTTTCACAGGCAAAGGGAAGTCAAATCTTGCTTTTTACAAGGGGTAAATAATTCTATTACTGTCATGACAGATTTCATTTAGACATTTCCAAAAACCCGTCCCTGCTCTAGCCGCAGCCAGCCGTGGGCGAGACCTGAGTTCACACAGTTATCGTTAGGAAAAAGACTTATCACTGTATTGAGCCCACATGACATAGGTACATTAATTATGCTCATTAACATTTGTTTGTGCCAGGAGTTATCACTCTGCAGCTCTTAACTGGCAGCTCACTGAAGCTCAGCAGGGTTGAGCCTGGTCAGTACCTTGAAGGGTCTGCGGTCTGTGGGGGTTCTAATGCCTCAATATAGTGGCTGGAACACTCAGTGGTCATTAAGGATCCCTGGGAATTTCTCGAGAAGAGTAGGGAGTTATCCCGGTGTCTGGGCCAAATTTCCCCCCTCAGCCTTTACCTTGGCCTCCAAATTGTCCCCATGTGTGACTGGCTTGCACTGTCCCTGCGATGGACTAGCGCCCTGTCCAGGGTGTACCCTGCCTTGCACTCGTTGCTTGCCTGCTTCCCGCGACACCATATGGTATAAAGCGATCTGGCAAATGACATGTCATGACATTTGTTTGTGTCATAGGGTTCTGTGTAAACATCACAGGCTAGTAGTATGCATGTCCACTGCAGGAAGCACCACAAGCTGCATGTCAGTGACACAGGCTCTGCACCTGGTTGCAGGAGCTGTCTTGTGGAATTTTGTTCTATTTCCCTCATAGTTCCTGGGCAGACTTGTGCCTGTTTACTGGTCTCTGATCCCTGGATGCCACTTGTTGTCCCAGCTCATCTCCCAGTGGGTCAGTGGGGCTCCAGTCTGCTGGGAAGAGCCTCCACAGCACATCTGAGAGCCCTTCTCGCATAAGGACATTGCGTTGTCCTGGATGAGTTTGCAGGGAGGGCAGCAAGTGAACTCTTGGTACTTGATCAGTGCAGTGCCATCCAAACATTGACAAGACATATTTGGCAAAGCTATCGCTCTTGGATCTTCTTGTTTACCTTGGCAGGGTGTTGTGCCGTGTGGTCTTGCTATGGGAGATGGGCTATGTCTGTTCTTCTTTCGTGATTTTTACCAGGCTTGACATTGAGCAGGTTAAATCACCTCATCAACTGTGCCTAATGAAAGTTCTCAGTGATACAGTGATTATGTTTCTTCTGCTCCACTCACTACAATATATCAGTCACTAATGAATGCTCAGTTAAGCAAAATGAACCAAAAATATTTAATACAACAAATAAAAAAACGTTATATCAATTATTTTGCTGAAGACAACCATTTCACTAGTGAACCTAAACAGAAACACAAACAATGATGTGTGTTGCTCCAGGCTAACAAGATAGTTGCTTTTCTGCTAATTGTTAGAAGAATGATGTATGAGAGAGATCCTGTCATGTCTGGCAGAGACGAATCTGCTTCCACACATGAGTGAAACCAGATGAGTGAAAATGAAATTTACCAGAGTGGTTGAAACAGATGCCAAAATATTCTCTTAGTGGTTGCTGCTGCAGAGCTGTTAAAACACAGCGATGATTTAGCAACCTGAAATGGTGAAAGGGGGAAGTGTGAAGGTTTTTTTCCTCGGCTGAGTGTTGAAATAAAAGAGGAAGAGAAAAAGCAAGAGTGTCACGGTGCTCTGCTCTGTGGGTTTGTCTGTTGGCAGGGACACCTGCATTCATAGAGCAAGGGTGATAGCTTTTCTTCTCATTGCCAAGACGGACAGTGGAAATCTGACCCGCTCTGTGGGTTGACGCAGCGATGTAGAGCTCATCTGGGTCTGATTGTCTTTCTTCATCAGCTTGTCTGTGTCTGTAAAAAAAAAAAAACAACAATCAGAGCTGCATAGAAATGGCAGTGGATGGAGAGAATCTTTGCAGCCTGTGTCTATGGTGCTGTGTTTCTCCAGGTGGCGTACACCTTTGACGCTGGGCCCAATGCTGTGATCTACACTCTGCAGCAGCACGTGGACCAATTTGTCGAGCTGGTCAAGCACTTCTTCCCCCCGGAGACAGATGGTGAACAGTAAGTTCTGGATGTCAACAACCAAGAGCCTCCAACGCAACACGTCAGGTCTCGAATAACCTTCATCTGACTGACTGTCGCACAAAACAGCCCATCCAGAGAGATCTGCAGGAATGTTCTTTAGTAGCTCAGTGTCTGATCCTTTTGACTGCTAAACCTAATAATTAGAACCTGAGACAAAGAATAGCAGATCCCCACAGCTCTTCAAGTCCAGGCTTGTTCTTAATTGTAATGCTCTTTATTGTGGGTCGTTCCTGAGAGAAGCATTAGTTAGCGAGAGTGCGGCTGGTTCTGAAGGAGTGCGTGAGCTCTTGCTCTCACGGACGAGCAGCTTGGACCAACAGAGAGCAGCTCCAGTCGTTCTGGGAAGCTTGCAGTCACTCCAAGGCTTACAACCTGTGGACAGTTCTAAATCTGTCCCGTCAAGCCGATAATCAGCTCTGCTTTGACCGTGTCTGTGGATCAGAGTGACATGCATGTCTGTGCAGGTTCGTAAAGGGTCTGCCTGTGAGACCAGCATCTCTGTCTGAGGAGCTGAAGGCCAGCATTGGGATGGACCCCACTCCTAAAGGCATCAGCTACATCATCAGCACAAAGGTGAGAGGCCCGGAGTCAGGCAGGACTCTCACTGAGGAAATGCACTGATGTCAAAGCACAGTCATTCTAACAATATAATGTCCCAGAAGAATTTCCCCTATGAAAACCTCTCTACACCCTCAGTAGTACAGAAGATATGGCTCGACAGGCTTTGTGTTTTTGGCACCAGCTTTCTGTTGCCATGGGTCTCGTCAGCTGAGTGATGGCCTCCTCTGTCCCTCAGGTTGGCCCAGGTCCTTGCGTGGTGAAGGACCCCAGTCTCCATCTGCTGGGATCAGACGGGCTGCCCAAGAAAGTGCCTGATCAGGAGGTGTCAGTGTAGAATCTCCTACGGCCCAGCTCCTTGCCCGAGGGAACCGCAGGAGACCCCGGGAAGAGACAGGAAGTGAAGTGCCAGTTCAGACCAGGAAGTGTTTGTTCTCCAGCCCTGGTGTTTTTACACTGCGTCATTTACATCGTTGGCTGCACTTTATGAGGGGTTTGCATACCTCAATTTGTATTATTGATAGTAAAAGCTTTTTGTTCTGAAGTTTTTGAAGTAAAATTCAGGGGGGCACTGGCTGTAAATGTTTTCCTTTAATTCCAGTGCTGCTTTTTGCTAGTACTGTTGTCAGCATATGAATGGGTTCACCTTATTTGAACCAAACTATTCACTGATCTGCTAGGTTGAACTCTTGATTTATAAAGTACATCTATTTGTTGAGCCTTTTGATTGACTAGTGTCCCGTCCAATGGGAGAGCACTTATGTACTAGTACTGCCTTGTACCCTAGTTTCAAGAATAAGGCTTTGACTCATCAGGATAAGTGGCTTTCTGATAATGGGTACTTATTTGTTGATGATACAACTTGTTAATTTATTGTACACTCATTCATGTCTGCATTAGTAAAGCAGAAGAAAGAACAGACACAAACATTAGTTCCAGAACATACCAAGAACAAAATGGGAATTGTTTGTATCCACATTTGCATAAAGAAAAAATTATAATTAAATATCTTTACTGTTCCATCCTTTTCTGTGCCTTTCTATTCTGCAATAAAATATCTTTTCTAATTTAAACGTGTGTTTTGAGAGATTTTTCAAAGCTATCGGCATTCCTTTCTGAACCATTTATTATGGTTCAGTGAAGCTGAAATTGGTACAAGAGTTGGGCTTTTAGTCATGAATTTCCTGCACTGTGTGTTTCCTGTAGTCACAGTCTAAGGTCCCAATTAGAAATATATCCAGCTCAAGCCTCCAACAGCTAAGATTTTGACAATGTTAGCCCATGTGTAACTCTTATACTGTAAAGTTTGTTCATATTAAATAAATTATACACACACCGCATAGATGAGATATCAATATGACTAATAATCGAGTAATACTGTATAGACATTCTCCACTAGTATAATACATAGGAACAGGTAAAGGTTTATTCCTTGCTTAAAGAAAAAAGAGAGCGTTTCGGCTGTGGATCTTTCTTTAGGTGTGTGAATAGACCTTTACCTGTTCCCTTGTAGCCTACGCCTGCTGACGCAGATACCTACTTGAACTAGTGTAATGTATCATACAGACATTCTCGACTTCATGCATAAGTAGACTACGGAGTACACCGATATTGACAAAGAACACACCCGCTTAGAAAACTTGTGTGAAATCCCGTCTTGCTACACACAGAGGAAAACTTCCTCAAAACGCACAAATCTGTAATTTCGGCTACACCCGAATGTTTATGGTCAAAGTTTAAAAAAGTGTCATTTTTTCTCCAGCTATGCGGTGTAAAAAAAGACTGAAGTCGAAATGATCCTTTTCCTTATCCTACAGTGGATAACCGATTCATGAGAACGGGTATTCTGTGAGAAGTTCGAGAACACCGAAAAATAACCGTCAACGTGTTTTTTTCCCTCTTAAAGACATGATGATCAGAAAAAAAGAGGAACAAAATCTCAACTTTCGGCTCATGTCATGTTGCCGGAAGTGACGCGAAGGCGGAGCCTGAGCTCTTTTTGCTTCTGCAGATATTCGGCTGCTACAGTCCTCTATCATCATATGTGTCAGTCTGGAGATCAGGACGGCTGTCGCCGCTGACTGGAGATATTTTTTGTCCGAGAGCTGAGTGTCTACAATGGGGCAGATAGAGTGGGCAATGTGGGCCAATGAGCAAGCTCTGGCGTCCGGGCTGAGTAAGTGAAACTTCACTGAACTTTTTTCTGCACAGTGCTCGAAGGTGGTCCACCTATTTCCAGCTGATCTCTATTGTTACTTCGAAGACACCTCGAAGTGTGAACTGTTGTAGCTTCTAATATATAAAGAGCACAGTGGGCAGTCTTACCTGTAACTGAAGCATTACGTCTGTGCTGATCGCATGTTTAAATGGGTGCTTATTTTCATTTTTCTCTGATACAAGAAGTCAGTTTTTATAAAGTTTGGAAAGTAGTGTAGTTTTAGTCTTTTTTGAAAACTCTTGAGATGTTGTTTTTTTTTTTACAGTAGATTGTTTTTCGTATTCTAAGGTAACTCCTTCCCTATCTTTTAAATAAAACGATTCAGTCTAACGCTAAATGTGTTCTTCTAATAACATCGTGAAAGGAAGAAGCTGTATCTTTATCTAATGGTAATAAAGGGTACAAATGTAATGTGCACCTTCCTTTGCATTTCTCATTCTCTAATTATATAATAGCTGGTAATTAAACATTAAAATACCACTGAAATAAGACAGATTCCTGCCTCCAGCTTCAAGCTGTCAAGAGTGTATATTGCCCCCTTAAAAATATTCTTTAATTTTGCAAATATCCATCGATCCTTCATTGGAAAGCCGATGAGTGTCTGCAGGATGTTACTCGAAGCCCGTCTTTGCTGGTGTTCAGTGTCTCTTCTCCTCTTCTCTTCCCCTTTTCAGTTCTCCTGGCCGGCGGCATCGTGGGGGTGGCGGGACAGTTCCGCGGGTGGGAGTTTGCGGCTTACGGAGTGTATCCTTTTGGCTCATGCGTCGCGCTCGGAATGTGCTTTGATGTAAATGATAAAAACAACTTAACCTTCAGTGACTGGGCTACAGCGAATTGGACCGAAGAGGGCTGCTCGGTGGCACAGTATCAGCCTGTCTCTCTGGAAGCTGTGCTGTTTTCACGGATTTGTGAGGAAGGGAGATAGCCCAGGAAGAGCAACAAGGTTACTCTTGTTGTACTCTGGCACAGTGTGTCCCAGTCTCGGTCCTGGGGATATCGCTGACCTTTCGGGTTTTTAATCTGACTTCTAGATTAATTATATTTATTGAATCAACTGTTTAATCTCCCGCATTAGTGATCAATTCGTTTAAGTACGTTATGTCAAAGAAATGTAGGATGTATTTCATTGCTGCAATTTGCTGCACATGTATTGCTTTTCTATAGATTTATTAGAAAAGAAACCTAATTGCTTGTCAGTCATTGATGTATTCACACAGGTTGGAAAGAACTGTGCCCAACATTCAAATTATAAACTTTACATTCTCTGCAATATATAGTTCCATTGTCTAAGTTCACCTTGAAACAAGCCTAACTGACAAGAATGACAAAGTCTAACATTTGACACCAGGCTGGTGCTAATTACTACCCTTCTTTTAGTATTCAAGGGCTGAAGCTGATTTTTAAAAGCAAATAGTTTCATGATTTAATCATTTTAATGACTCGATAGCTTGGTTGAAATAAACTGGGGTACTCCAGGAAAGAGGTCTGTGACATGTGCTGGACTGTACCCTGGATACGAGGGGGTGTGTTCGAGGGAGTGTGTCCTGTAGCACCTCTGTCGAATGTGTCGACACACACTGTTGTGTTACTTCAGACAGGGCTCAGTCTTAAAGCAGCACTGTGGTCACGTACTGTAGTGCTGGGGCTGTCCGGCACACCGAGGAACAGAGCTCCAGGAAGTGGTGTTCAGAGAAGATGTCTTTTAAACCAGTTTGGTAGGCTCTTTTGATTAAATTAGACCTGACGCATTCTCTTAAGACTCTTAAGAGCTGTTTGTCTGTTCAGAACTATGCATGTGGTCACCTGAATTTGGGGAAGCCCAGTAAGCTCTTAGATACAGATTTTTAATTTGGAGGTGAAAAACAGCTGACAATATTAAAGAGTAAAACATTACACCTAGGCATGGAATTCTGGAGGAAACAATGATGAATTTCCCATAATCCAACCTAATGCTAGATAGTGCTCTGTTCTGCAGTGCAGATTACAGCTACTCTTCACACAGAAAAAGAACTAGGAAGTTCTGTTCCTCCCACAGTCCTCTGGAATAACTAATCCACTCCGATGTGTTTGGGGGCTTAGGGGCGTGTGGACGCGGGGGTGCGGGGGCAGGGGGGTGCAGGGGCGAGGGGGCACAGGGGCATGTGGACGCGGGGGTGCCGGGGCAGGGGGGTGCGTGGGCACAGGGGCGCAGGGGCGAGGGGGCGGCCGAAGCAGTGTCTTGCAGGGCTGCAGTCCTTGACTGCCTCCACAGGGCTGCCGGCGTGTTCGTGTGCCTGCTGGAGTACCCCCGGGGCAAGAGGATGAGCAAGGGCACCAGCATGGAGAGGACGTGAGTGCCAGTCCAGGGATGCCCACCCTGAGCCTCGGAACGGGGGTTGTCTGCAAGAATTGGGGGGGGGGTGACTGGATGACCTCGTTTCTGGACAGGAACCCCAAAGCTGCACTCAGTTTTTCACCCACTGCTCTGGCAAAGAGAATTGGTCAGCACAAAGTGCGCTTCAGAGTTCGGATGACTCTCAGCTGAAAGCCAAGCACTTGTCTTGAAAGCCAAACCCCTCGCTTTCAGCATGATCCTTTCTTTACAACAACCGCAACAGGAGAGAAAGGCTTTACTTTTCTATTGGAAGCCTCCCTCATAGTGTCCATTTGTGCAACAGGGGCCTGAGGAGTCGCATCCAATCTCAATCCATTCGGAAGTTAAATCACAAAGTTCAAAACAAGGAGCAAAACACAAAGCCAAGAGCCTCTCTCTTCCTGTCTTGTGTGTGTGGGGTTAACAAAGCAGGCTGTGATTTCCTCATTAGGTTTCACTAGGTGGACATGTAGAGATTAAAGACAAATGCTTTTGTTTTACATTTCATATGTAAATAAAAACACATAACACACATCGCTTCTTTTCTTTACAGGGGACAGAGGTGCCTGACGATCTGTGTGAAGGCGTTTGGGCCGGTCACTAGAAACTATTATGTCAGAGCAGTGCTGCACGCAATGTAAGTTGTGAGGTTTTGACAAATGTGGGTCTGGTAGTGTCTATTACCCATTCTGTCTGTGTCTAATGTCTTATTCCAGCTGGGCTAACCAGCACGATCACTTATGCCACCATTGCATTAGGGCCTCCAGTTCTCTTTAAAGCCGAGCTTTATCAGAAACCGATAACATTAAAATTGCACATTTTTAGAATTTGCAAAGTTCAGTTAAAGGTCTGGTGAGTCGGAAGGGGTGAGGAATCAAGAGCAGAAGGACTGTGAAGGTTATGAGGATTGAACCTGAATGCTGCTCTTTGTCAAATTCCTGATTCAGGCATCATTTCAGTGGTATTTTAACATTCCTAATTTTTGCTCCACACACCTGTGGTGAATTCCCACCTTGGAGTTCCAGGAAGGGCTTATTGTACTCGGTTGTTTTGGTTCATTCCCCTGTGCACTGCCTCCACGCCCTCGATTGAGAGGAACAGGACTTGCATTGTGCACTTCCTTCTTCCCAGGTGTCTGGCTGAAAGGTTTTTAATAGGTGTGTTTTTGTTAGCACTAGGGCAGGACTGAAGAGAGTTAAATATAGTTGTACCTTATTTCCTTGTCCTGCCCGTCTCCTGTGCTGAGCAGCCTGCCTTTTCCTCCCAGTGCTGATTACTGGCAGAGTGTGCTTCATGCTTCTAGACCAGGAAGACAGCATCTGGACTGTCTGCTGAGGTCAGCCTACAAGCACCCCCACCAGGAGGGATTGGAAGTCCTGATTTATTGACTTTAAACATTTTAGGCCATTAACGTCACTTGCTCACTTCCTTTTATGGCCTAAAACATACAATTATTTGGATTATAGGTGTGTCTCTTGAGTGCTTTTCTCACATGTCCCATAGCACGGGTACTATATTTCTGAATTTTAAAATAATCTCATTTTAATACATTCTCTGTGCTTTGCTGTCTTCCCCACAGTCTCTCTGTGCCAGGAGGGTTCATTCTGCCCACTGTCCTGGGCTGTGTCTGTCTTGGCATTGCTAGCCTGATCTACCTGGCGGTGAGTGTCGAATTACTTAGACCAGCCTGATGAAACTGACAAATGATTTCTAACTGCCTCTGTGATCTGCTGGACTGTGGCTTTCTGGGACAAGGGTGACAGACCACTGTCTACAATTGGCACACCAATGCCCTTGAAACAGGCACAAATTGAAATGAATGATGGCATGCAGGTGGCGCAGGCAGAGAAAAGGCATTCCTTCATCCCTGAAGGACCTACGTCCATGTGGTTGGTGGTATCCATCTGTCTACCCAGTGTTAAAACCGTGGCACATTTTGGAGTAGATCTTCATGTGTCCTGTCCAGCTTGTGTGTATGAGGAGAGGTGTTGGTGACACTGAAAATCGACTCGGTCCAGAGCGGCGCGTGTGGCAGGCTGTCAGGGCGCAGGTGGAGGTGTTCAGAGCCGGGGGGCAGCGTGCAGGGCCGCCCGCCCCACCTGTCTGCTCCCAGGCACCGGCAGCCCCCACCCTGACCTGCCTTTTGCTCCTACTCTCGCCAGGCCGCCATCCGGGGGGAGCAGTGGGAGCCCATCCTGCCTCAGACGGTGACCAAGGAGCGGATCGGGCAGAGCATCAAGCAGCCCCCCAAAAACCCCCCTCCCCGCCCCCCCGTGGACGTCCGCAGAAAACGCACAGACGACGCCGAGGGAGCCGCTTACGTCAACCCTATTCCCGTCACCGCCAACGAGTCCTAACAGCCCGGCCGGCGGGCCCACAGCCGCGCTGCACCGCTCGCGGCTGGGCTGGGTACGAGATGGGCAGGGAGCACTGGGGACACTGCGCGTGTGTGTGGGGATGGTGTTCCAGCTCTGGAGCTTTCACTTATTAATTTTTGTGGAGCAGAGTAGAATTAACAATTGTTTGACCGTTTATACCTGCCATTTATTGCGTGGGATACTTACTAGCTTTCACGTTACTGTGTCTCACCAGTTCAGAAGAGCGAGAGCCAAGTGCTGTTTGTTAGTGAGATGAACTGGTCTGAAACCAGTGCCACCTGCCATCCTCCGTGATGTATGGTTATAGGACTATGTTCCAAATATTTCGCTCCAGACCAATTCTTTGAATACTTTTACTCACTCTCTCAAAAACAGACCCCATTTTTTAAATGCAGAACTATTTTTAAGTGAAAAAATGAATTGTGTTTTCCACAAAGTTTTGTCTCTGGATTGATTAGCATATTCATTTTTTTAAATGAAAAAAACCTTCAGCTGCTTGACCACACCTGCTACAAAGCCAAACATCTCTCTGCCGGGCGCATCGAGAGTGATCTTCCAGTCAACACTCGGGTGTGGAAGACTAGGAAAAACAGCACGTGTTTGGCGCAGTGTCTTGGCCTGTTGTTTTCAAAGCAAAATTTCTATTCAAACTGCCACATCAAGTGTCAGGTAGAATGAAAATCAGAAGACTCATCACCTCTCAAATTCTGGAGTCTTTCATCCATTTACAAAATCTTAATTTCCTGTACAATGGTTACACTGTTTGTCCCAGCCAAAGAAGTGAAAGATGTTGGGCCAATGTGAAATACTACACCCTTCACTTCATGTGATGTTGCTTCTGATCCCTTCTGTGGACTGTCCAAGCTGGGAAACTAGTAAACCAAGCCTGAGATTAGGCCTGTGAAGGCAAAAATAAGAATCACTGAGATTTACCCAAAAAGCCATGTTGTTTTTAAGAATGTTGTTTTCATGTTTTGTCTTAAAATTGCCTGCAGTTGAATGTGAATGAAGGTTTTTTTTCTGATGTTCGTTTTCAGAATTTATCTTGCTTGTGTTAATAATTTTCTAGTTGTTCAGTAAATGAGTACTGTATAAGTAAATACCTGCATTCTGACATTGCAATTTGAAAGATGTTTCTGTATAAAGATTTACATGTGAGGAAACTTTTATAATACTTTTTTGTAAATGCTCTTTATGTGTTTTTACCAGTATATCTTAAAACAACAACTGATTATGTGTAATCCAAAATACAAAATATAATTATGTGTAAAACAAAATACATCAAAGCAGTATGCTGTATTGGTTCAGTATTAGTTGGAAATAAAATTTGAACAATCATAAGAAAAGGAGTACATTTTCTTTTTCATTTTTCTAATTCCTTCTAATTTCTAGTTCCAGAGAATATTCAAAATCCACCCTCATTAATATATCTCTGGTTTTACAATCTGGCAGAGTGCGAGACGGTTCTTTAACAATGTGAAGCATTCTTGGAGCAAGTTGTAGCAAATGACTCCCTCTTATCCATCACCTTTCTCATAATTGTTTTTGTTACTCGTTTAATTTTCTCGTGTGTCATTCGTAGGGTAGATCTGTCCCTTTTCAGGGCATCAAGGCCCAGGTGGAATGGGGGGCAAGGGCCACCATTTTTCTCAACCATCCGACACTGGAGGTGTAGGTGATGTGGTCAGCCTGTTACCCCCGGAAGGATTAACCCCCAGTACTCATTTGGAAAGCAGGCTGAGGGGACCTGGGAGCCGTCTGGAAGGAATTAGAGCAAGCTACATCCCCTGCTCCTACCTGGGATTGAACCCGGGACGCACTTGCAGTCTGAGCTACGCGGCTCGCTATGACACTATGTGTCATTTGTAGTCTGTAGCAAAGTTGTAAGAAAAGGAAGTTAGTTGCAATTCAATTTTTTTTTGCAATGCCTGACCTCAAGTTCCTTATTCTAACTGTATAACATGAAACTGTTTTCCTTGAGCTGTTTTTCAAACTTCTAAATCACTAAGTCGCAAACTGACGAGATACTGGCCTCCTGTGTCTCGGAGCAACCCTGTTTGCAAATAAGAACACCTGTGGAAAAAAAAACCTAAAAGAAATAGTTTTTTTTTCGACGGCAAGATAATTTAAGGTGTTAAAACGTTTGTTTGTTTTTTTCACGCAGTTCCCCTTTTAATTCTCGATTTTATGTGCACGTTGATAATCTCATCACTTTCTGCGCTCTCCGACCTTGTGTTTCAAGACGGAGGAAATTCCCTTAACTTGTGCACTTCCTCCGAGCAAGGCGCTAGCTTTTCAAAAACGACTTCTCGCTCGCCGGAGAGGAAAGTGTAGTCGGAAATGAAAACGGGGGGTTGCAGGAGTGCTGGTGTCCTTGAAGCGAGGAGGGCGCAGCAGCAGCCCGCAGTCTCGGAGGAGCTGGGCCGGGCTGGGCTGAGAGCTGTCCCCTCGCCGCCGGCGACAGCGCTGTACTGTCCGTCTCACTGGACTCAGGCGCGGTCGGTATCGGCCGGGGAGCGTGGCTGCTGGGTTATTCACCGGCTAATAATGAAGTAAAATAAACACGTGGGGAGCATTTTGTAGTGACGGTGGGCGCAGGTATAGTTAACGGGTCTCCGCTTGTACGTCTTTTCACAAGCTTTGGAGGATTGTGCTGTGATGTTGCCGTAGTTTTAACACGGGCCATAAGAACAGCCATGCAGCTTGTCGGACTGAATATCAACTGTTATTCTACAAAATCAGCTAAACATTTAGCTCCCTCTTTATACTGTCGTGGAAAATGTATTTATACTCCATGTGTATAATGAATCAATGAATGGTGGCTTAATTGTCCTGATCAAAAACACAAACCTGTTATGTAATAGCAGGCAAGGTATTCCGAATGTGAATTAAATTGACATTTCATCTTAACTATAAACTGCCGGTGTTACCTTAAAATAGGTATCACTGACTTAACTTTCTAGTAACTTTTTTTTCTCACCTAATAACCTGAATAGCGATGTAAAAAGCATTTTCAGATACAAATTAACATCAATAACAACAACAGAAAAATAAATATGTAGTACTGAAAATAATCATGGTGGACCATGAAAAACATGGTTAAGGATGCGTACTGTGCATGACTGCAAAGACATGCGTACCATGACTCGGAAAATTTGTAGATTTTGGGACATTTAAAGTACTTCAAGTCAGACTTCTTTGGAAACCTTTTTTCAACTCCGTTTACACGTCTGTCAGTCGTTCTTCACACGATATCACAGCTTTTCCATTATATTTTTATATATATTCGGCACGATCCTGTTTTATTTTCGTGATGATGACCGTTCTTGTGCAGCTCAGTTTCTATTGCTGGGGTGGAATTTCCTGTTCGCTCTGGACCGGGGGAAGTCCGAGTCCGGGCTTCGAGATTGTGCAGGAATGCCTGGCACTCGCCTTTGAAAACACCGACTTGCTTCAGGGCGCAAACAAAGGTGCTTCTGTTGCTGCTGTTACAAAACCAAGCACACCGTAAAAATCCCACTTGGGCAGGAGGATCCCTGTTGGGAAGACGTTGGGAAGACCTATGGCTCAGTGGGATGGTTGGATTTAATCGTTACGACCAACAGTTCATTTGGCTTCCAGGAAAGCGGTGTGTGTGTGTGAACCGCGCAGTCATGTTCTGCACAGGGCTGGGAAAGCGTATTCAGACCACGGGCAGGGTGTATAAGGGACGCTTTTCCCCTGCAGGAAATGTGAGGCAGAAAAAATATCTGTTTTTTTTGTAAACTAGCTCTACTACATTTCTGTCATCAGAAACAAAACACACATTCCAGTCGTGCACGAATTTCTTAAGCAACCCATGGCCAAGGTATGCAAACAGTCTGTGACAGAACATGTGAAGGGGTATGTTGACAAAAATGTCGTTATCAAATACGCTATTTTTATGTAAGTTATAAAAATGTTTTCTATACGTCTTCTATGTGTTGGCAGTTGTAGGTAGTAAAAGTGAAATACAAAAATCTTGGTGTCAATCTTTGAGTCATGGTCAAAGAAAGAAATGTATAACCATCTTCAGTAGAATTACGAGTCTCTGACGGTGATAAATTTGAACACGCCAAAGTATCCTCGTCGGCGGCTGTGGAAGTAGCTCCCTCTGGTGGTGAACCCGTCATCCAGCACTTGAGCGTTAAGAACTCATTACCTTTATATCGCGCTTTTCTGGACACTCCGCTCAAAGTGCTTTACAGGTAATGGGGACTCCCCTCCACCACCACCAGTGTGCAGCCCCACCTGGATGATGCGCCAGTATGCTCCCCACACACCAGCTCTCTGTGGGGAGGAGAGAAGAGTGATGAAGCCAGTTCAGAGATGGGGGTTATGAGGCCATCATTGGTCAAGGTCAGGGGGAAATTTGGCCAGGACGCCAGGGTAACACCACCCCTACTCTTTATTGAGAAACGCCCTGGGACTTTTAATGACCACAGACAGTCAGAACCTCGGCTTTACATCTAATCCGAAGGACGGTGCCTTTTCACAGTATAGTCTCAACGTCACTATACTTGTGCATTAGGACCCACTCAGACCGCAGTGTGAGCACCCCCTGCTGGACCCACTAACACCTCTTCCAGCAGCAACCTTCGTTTTCCCAGGAGTCTCTCATCCAGGTACTGACTCACCCCTACTGAGCATCAGTGGGCTGCAAGTAGGAGATATAGCCGCGACTAACAAAGCTTGAATTTGAGAAGCGTGACAAGTAAATGCATTCATTATTTTTTCACACAACATACGTGACTGAGAGATTTATCATCATCATCATCCTTATTATTATTATTCGTGCTTAATAATATAATTCATGTTTTTGTGTTCTTTATCGTCATTAATTGTATCCCATTAAATAAGGTCTCGTGAATGTAAATGTTGGTGTGGACTCTTACTGCGTTTCTTCTAACTGCGCGAAGAAACCAAATAAAACGAAAGATATTCCAGATCAGCGCATTACAGCGAAACGCTGCAAAAACCAGTTTGTCTCCAAGCGCCCTTCGTATTTCTATGACGTCACTTCCAGGGAACCACTCTCCGGCTTCCGGTGAGACCGCAGCGAGGGTCTGTCTGCAGGTTGTGCAAACTGGGAGCAGCGGAGTTGTGACATCCCGGGGCAATGTCGAGTCGGGCTCTGCGGAGGCTGAAGGGGAAACAGCGGGGCCAGGAGCCCCTGCACCTCGAAGACCTCCTGCTGCACGGTGGGGGCGCGGAGAAGGAGGAGGAGGAGGGCGATGACGATGACGATGAAGCCCCTGACCCGTGTGTTTTGGTACCGGCCAAAACGAGCAGCAACCGGAAAGCAAAGAAAAACAAGACGCAAAAAAACATCAGCAACCTCTTTGAGCTGGTGAGGCTGCTCACAGAACGAAACAGAATTAAACTGGGCTTTAACAGCAGTCCGTACGGCCGCATCAGTGCTATGAGTTTGTTTACACGGGGCAGCTGTTACCCACATCCCTCAACATAAATATCCGAGCGCAAATAACACCCAAGAAGCAAAACTAACATTCACTAGCGTAAAGGCGTTTTTGAGTAAGGCTCACACCAGGCTCTTTAACCTAGAGATGTCCACACTTGAATAAAACTAAGGCTTAGGAGAACTGTTTCATAAATTGAATGTGCAGAAGAACGTTTTTTTAAGCTGTTGTCCCAGTTGGTTCCCTTCTGATCCCTTGTTGAGGGATGTTCCCCGTTTGTCTCTCCCATTCTATCCCGGTATCTGGCACACGTCATCCGTCTGTCGTAACGTGACAATAAAAATAACAATGTGGGAAAAGTACAAACGGAGGTGGGCTAAGTGCCCTCTCAGCATTGCCCATTCAGCACGGTTATATTTGCCCAGAGGGTTTCCTGACAGCAGCGGGTTTCTCGGCCTGGTTTGCCGGATCGTGCCGCTGCAGATGCGCTGTCTGTGCTCCTGTCTGTAGATACATGAGGCGGACAGCGGCCCCGGGGGCGAACTGGGCTTCAGGCTGCAGGAGGAGGCCGGGGAGAAGAGTGACCGCAGAGAAACCGAGACGGGAGGCGAGTCGGTCGAGGCCGACAAGGTGAGCATTCGGGCTGGGTGCTGCCCTCGGCTCGGAGGAGAGACCGGTGTCGCCGAGCTGTGTGGACACCTGGGTTGGTGCTTGTCATAAATGAAGGCGAACTTGAGCCTTGTTTCGTTAGTCCGAGCCGAGAGTATAAATGCTTCATTTAATCGAGCTTGTACAAGACTTAATACGCGTTATTGCTTTTTAAAGATGCAGAAATGAGCGGTGTATTGTACGTGCTTTTAGGTGTGGTGATAACTGAAATAATTTTGATCAATTTAAAGACACCACAATATCTGTTGCACATAGCAGTTATAATGTAATGTTTTTAAAGGAACCTTGTAAATATTTCAGTTATGGTTTATCTTCTAATGTGTCTTCAGAGCGTTTTGTTGTAAATGGGGGGGAAAAAAACTTCCATGTTCATCTTCCTTGAAAGTAGTTAACAATTTCAGTTCTTTGGCTGAGTAAATCTATGTAAGGATTGTTAAAAGCATTTTTGTCTTGTATTTCGCCTTTTTTTCCTTTGAAAAATGAAGTTGTTTTCTTTTTTTTGGTCAGTGCAATGGCAGTGAGAAAGCGAGGAAGAGGAAGAAGAAAAAGAAGAAGAGCATGCCAGAGAACAGTCAGGTCAGAATTTCAGCCTCCTCCACACCTTCCAAAATGTTAGCCCTCTCTGTCTCCCCGTTTTGTTTAAACAGGGTAGTCAGATGTGCTTGCAAATCAGGACAGTTAAAGCTACAAAAATACATTGATATCCTCTGTGAGTTGAGTTTGTAAGTTAAACATTGAAGTCGACAAGCTTGTTGTAGGACCAGTGCCTGGGTGTGGATTAAATCAAAGCTCTTGAACCCTGGACCAATCCCACGTTCCTACCCCAAAACCTGATGACCGCATCGCTGTGGAGTCTCTCTCAAACCACAGGCCTCCAGCAAGTCCTGGGTTCGCAGTTTTGCGTTAGTCAGGGCTTCGGTGGGGACAAGTTGAATTGTGCGTCCCATCGGATTGTCCTTAGAGGGCATGTTTACTTGGCTGCCTTCTTGGTCTCTCGCTTCTGATGGACAAAACGTTAGCTCCTCGTGGGCCGAGGCGGCCATCGAGTCCTGAGCCCAGCCCTGTGTCTCGAGCAGCAGGCGGAGGGGGCGGCCGGCGACATCGACGCTCTCCTGGAGACCATGGAAACCAGCAACGGGCTCTGCTACCAGAGCGAGAGCTCCAGCGGCGCTGTCAGCAGGCCCGTGCTGCACGTGGAGCACAGGTAAGCTCCGCCGGGATCGCAGCCTAGGGGCCGCGGGGGGGCTGGGGTCGTTTCTGAGGGTGGAAGGCCACAGCGAAGCGCGGAGGGCACGGAGGCAGACGGTCCCCCTCGTCCTTGAACGTGCTCTGCTGTGTTGTGTTGCTGCTGCGACCTGTTTGCTTTGGAACCTGTTTTACACGGCTCCCTAGAGAGCTGCCAGTCCTGACTCGTGCTTTTTCTTCTGCTGTCCACCTCACGACTAGAAATCTGAATCCAGAGACGGAGCTGAAGAGATATTTTGGGGCACGGGCCGTTTTAGGGGACCAAAGGTAGGACTGGCTTTTATCGTTGCGAGTAACTGATGATTTTCATGTTCCCCTTTAATTAACCGGCTCACACATTTCTCCAGGCGGCACGGTGGAGCCCAGGCATGCTCTCTTCTTGGAGATTGCACATTCTCCCTGTGTTCGCATGGGTTTCCTCTGGGTGCTTCTGCTCCCTCCCACAATTTAAAAACGTATACTGGTGGGTTAACTGGCTTCTGGGAAAGTGGCCCTGGTGTCTCATCCAGGCTGTACCTTGCCTTGTACCAGTCACTTGCTGAGATAGGCTCTGGCTCCCCTGGGACTCTGAATTGGAAGAAGTGATTACAAAATGGATGGATGTTTTCCATTTATGTGCAGCCCTCTGGCCACAGCTCAGTGAAATCCTCAGTTTGGTGAATTGGCCTCAGGGAGCTGAGTGCTAGTTTCTGATTCATCAACCTCCGATGGGAAGTACACTCTCTTTTCTGCCCAGTCAGTCTGTCTCCCTTGTATGTAAGTGACTGGCTGTAATCATCAGGTTATCATGTATGAGGTTTAGATAATAGCTATGACTGCTTAATAAAATGAAGGAAGTGGTTCTTTAAGTTACCAGCAATTACCTAAAAGTCCATGTCTTCCTCATGTATTTTGGAGGACAGCTGCAGTGATCTGGGCTTTTCATTCTTGCACTGACTTAGCAGAATCTGATACGCGAAAGAGCTCTTCATATCCAAGCATCTGCGCTTGTTGTGTGGCGTCTAGTGTTGCTGAGTGTCGATTCCTTGGACAGGCCGAGACAAAGGCAGCGGCATGCCCTTCGCAGCACCTGGATGACTGTCTTCAAAAACACCTGGCCACGCTTCACAAGGCCCGGTGAGTCCCGCCGGAGACAGGCTGTCTGCTTCCGGAGACGGGGCTTCTGGCTTAAGGAGTGTTTCCTGTTCTATGTCATACATATGACATTAATTGCCATTAAATGCTAATAGCAAGAAGTCATGGTATGTTATTGAACAAAACTGACTAAAACACAAGAAACTGAGCTCAACAGGCAGGTAAAATGTATTGCCTAACCATGACCGTTTTAAAGATTAATAGTTTCCTGAATTACAGGCCGTGGAAAACTATTTCCTTTTAGTGTTGTGTGTGTCCCTGGCTGTTTTTTTTTCCACTTCGTATCTAATCGGTGTGAAGCAGTACCTTGAGAATCCCCTCTGTCATTACAAAGGCAGCCATTCAAGGCACTACAGACCGTTTCCCTCAGCCCGTCTTTGTAATTGACAATGGTCTAATTCTATGAAGCAATATTGCCAGGATGGGCAAAGCTTTATAGAATTCACAAATGCCATTTTCCCACATAAAGAAATATCTTTAGGGCTGCCTCATGAGAGACCCCATTGAGGAGTTATTTTCCTCCTGAACTGGGTCACAAGATAAAACACTTTGAATCCTCGAACATCATCACAATGTAAACATTATCTTAAGTGTTATGTAGGCAGACATGCAGTGTTAATAGCTCAGTAACCAAACCCCAAACATGAAGAATCCAAGCATGCTGTGGTATTCATCAGACACTGAGGCCTTGCTTCCGTGAAAGGGAAACAATTGTATGTATTATTGTATGTAATTTAGTTTGGGGGGAGGTTTGACAAAGATTACAAATAAAAACAACCTTCTAATATAAACATCATAAGGTCTGGTGCATCCATTTAGGGTTATATATATATACCAGGATGTCATGTTTTAACTTTTATTCAATTATTTCTTTTACTTGCTTTTAATACATATATGGGGTCTGTTGCACCTGCAAATTTAGTTTCTAAAGTCTTTACCCAGACCACAAATGAAAGGATGAGTCACTGTTTTGTATAAATTGTTTAATGAGATCAGATTGCAAATGTTCATACTGCTACTAGGTTCTAATGCATATGCAGTTGTCACTTCTGTACATCCTTTCATTCTAACACTAGTCCCTGGATGGTGATCGAGACTATGTGCAGGCTGTAAAATTTACATTTCAGTCATTTCAGACTTCCTGAAAATGATTGAATCCTGAGCATTACAGGAAAATGCACTTTATGTGTTTACTTGGGTGTTCTCTGGAAAATGGCCTTTTTTCGTAACAAAACTCATTTATAACTTTTGCGGAAGTGCACTGTGACTTCTTGCATCTCTTACATTTGTTTTTAGGTATTTCCATGAGTCTACTGGAGACAAGAGATGGAGTCCAGTATTACACGTTTGAACACAGCAGGGACTATCAGCAAGTTCAGTTCAAATTCCTGGACGCAGTTGAGTCGATGGATCCGAACAACATTGTGGTAGGTGCTGTTGAACAGGTCCTGTGGTGATTTCCTCAGTATGGACGTTTGCTGAATAGTAAAACAAAAGGCATGAATATAGAAAGAAAAATTCAAAGCAAACATTTTCTCTTTCTGTTTTCCTTTATTGCACAGCAGTTGTCAGCAATTTGTGCTGCTTTCTTAAAAGGCAACTCTTAGACCTCTAGTAATATGTATCCACAGTAACTGGTTTCCTTCTGAATGTGCCTGTTGTCTTGCAGCTCCTGTTGCAGATGAACCCCTATCACATCGACTCCTTGCTGCAGCTTTCGGATGTCTGCAGGATTCAGGAGGATCAGGAGATGGCCAGGGACCTGATAGGTGAGGAGAGAATAGTGTGGTGTTGTGCTATGTGTTAGCTAGCAGTACAGTGTGCTGGGCACTGTGCAAGCTGAGCAGGTCCAGAACTGGGATGATTTCTTCAATACTAACTAGAAGAGCTTAAGGTCGATTAAATGTAAAATGTAAAAGTGCAATACAGTTAAAAATGGATGGAATAAAAAGACTACACCTGGAAAATCTGGAGTTCTCTTACCGTGGTGCTACAAGCGAGTTGATCTGGTGCTGAAAAATTAATAAAGTTGCCTGTTAAACATGTCTTTAATAAGAGTTGCATACCTGCACTGGTGACGTGCTGCTCTGAAGAGATCTGTGTGCTGTGTTCTGTAGGAAGCCACAGCAATGTGGAGATTCTCCACAGCGTAGCATGACGTTTCTGAGAGAGTGAACGTCCCTTACAGGCTCTTGACCAGTATGGTCCTGGCCCTTAGATTTCACTTAGCACTGGCAAAGAAGGATGAGAAAAAGAATATTCCGTTATTAGAAGTACACATCCTGTAGAAGAGCCATGTAGTATAATTCCCTTAACTAGAGGATTTGTACTTATGCAGCAAGTAAGAGCTGCTTTTGTCTCTTGTGACTTGGAAATGGGAACTGATGTTCATTGTACATAGAGTCTGCTGGAGAGCACTATTAAGTCGAGATCATCTATTCAATGGCCTTTAACTCATTGTGACAAGCAACTCCTGAGGGTTAAGGGTTATGTGGGAATATAAAAATTGCACATGAATCAGTGTTCTCCGAAGTCCTTTTTGCACACTGAAACCTGTGCACTACTGGTGTACTTGCCCTCCAATGTTTTCTTAAATGTATCATGAAAGGCACTTTTCAGAAATAATATTTTCCCCAGGAAATATTTGTATAGTCTATTAGGTTAGTAAAAATGACAGCACATAATGACTGGAAACACACAGAAACCTCATAAAATACTGGAAAGTCAGATACTATTAAACACTTAGTTAACTGTACTTCATTAAAGAATAATGTTTTTTTCTGTTCACCAGGCGGTGTTGTAATTATTCCATATCCTGTTATTAATCATGTCAGAATACCAGGATAGCCCTACAGAGATTTCCCCGTGGAGAAGAAGCCAGACAGGTGGCTTTTCTGCATTAAGAAAGTAGCCAGATGAAAGTCTCGCATCATCAGCCTCTGTTTAGACTGATGGTAGAGATGTAATGCCAAAGACTGGGTGTTGAAAAGAACGTATTCGTTTTTGGAGTCGCAGTGTGCTGCTCTGAGAGAGAAAACTGAGGTATACTTTTTTAGGTCAGAGGAAGAGGGTGGCTTTTCAATGTACATATTCAGTATATTGTACCTTAATAATACTCAGAAGTGCAGACGTTACACTGAACTCCAAAAGCACTGTAAATTCCATGACATCATTATTATGCACACGAAAGGCCTTATTTCCAAGCTGAGTTAATTATATTTTCAAAATACTTTCATGTAGTCTATTCTAGATATAAAGTATAATTAAAATAAAGCAGTGATTTATATCAAAACTTTAAAAAAGTTTTTTTGCTAAACAATATTTTTTTCTTCTTCCAGAAAGAGCTTTGTACAGCTTCGAATGTGCATTCCACCCCATCTTCAGCCTGACCTCGGGAACATGCAGGCTTGATTATCTGCGGCCGGAGAACAGGTGTGCAATGGAGTCTTAAGCGTGCCTCCGGTCGTTAATCGCTGCTTTCGGTTACAATCCTGTGCCGGTATTTGGGGAGAGCTTCATTCTTTTAAATGTCACATCTGCAGTGGGAGTTGATGAAGTCATTACGGGACTGGTGTAAGATTCTGCATGCTGAAGTCTGGAACTGCTGCAGCCATTTAGGAGAACATTCTAGTTATTTTTTTAAATGCAGCAAGCAGCATTTCCTCCCTTATTTTCCTGTGTGATTGTTGGGGTTCCTTTCAGTCAGACAGCTTTTATCATTAGAGTTCTTCATCTTGGTCAGTGACAGATCTTTGAAAGGGGCTTGAATATCTGTTTGACGTGGGGATGAAGTCTTGCTCTCGTTGCCTCCCAGGGCATTCTACTTAGCCCTCTACAAGCACATGATGTTCCTGGAGAAGAGAGGGTGTCCTCGCACTGCGCTGGAGTTCTGTAAACTCATACTCAGGTGAGCCGGGACTGGAGCGCCGTGTTTCTCATTTTCTGTTTTTTTTAAAAAAAAAAATCACTTCCTGTTGTAAAGAACTGGAGAAAAACTGTCGGGCATCTCGAAATACCGTTTCCCCGACTGTAAGGGCTTTGACTCCAGGGCTTTTTTTTGTTGTTTTCAGAAACAGTACGGAATCTATGTGGAGAGACTCTGCACTATTAGCACATCCCCTGGCAGTGAACTGGACTGCAGCATTGTTGCACATTGACATTTTATAATGATATTTGCGTTTGAAGTTTTGAATATTCCCCTCGTATAATATACTGTAGATGCTTCATTAGAGTAGATGATCAGGTTTGTGGTTCCAATTGAAGATGATATAGTTGAAGAGCATCAAAAGTAATTTGTCATTTGTAAGAGCAACACGTACAAAGAGTTATCAAAACAAATCTATCTATTATAGTAGATGCACTGACATTTTATTGAACAAACAGTACACTTGAACTGCTGAGCTGTTGGGACCTGGTGTTTCTAATGCTGTGCAGCTGGCAGTACGAAACCAATCATAAAGGTTTAGCATGATGAAGTTGCTGTCAAGGTGTCATCCGTTTGTGAGATTGTGGCCTGTCATTGCTGGACAGTTTGCCTGTAATGTCTTGCTGTGTGAGAAACTGCAGGCTGTGAATGTGTCACAAGGGCATATTGCTATCTTTCTGTGTTTTTCTTTCTTGAATTCCACTAGCGCTGACATTCAACAAGTTAAATCACCTCATCATGCTTAGTCAAAATCCTCACTAATGAAACCATTAAGTGCTTATGCACCAGTCACAATCACTGGAGAGACCAATTAATCAAAGTGATGCTAAAAGCATTTTATCAGTATCCATTATCTATATACTTTATTCTTTTAAAAGACTTCTGTTTAAGTAAAGTAGTAAGTTTCTTCTGATGCTCAGTCTGTAATGTGCAATTAGAGGTCCTAATTGAACTATAGTACATGAATTCTGATGGATCTGCTGTCAGCAACGATCAGCAAGGGCTGAAATGTCATCCGTCAGCTCAGACATGTTAATCAGCAGCTTCATTGGTGTCTTATGCAACTGAGAACTCCTCAATGTTTTTTCCTTCAAAGTCTTGATCCTGATAACGACCCGCTGTGCATGCTGCTTCTGATCGATTTCCTGTCGCTACGGGCGCGAGAGTATTCCTTCCTCATCAGGCTGTATGATGAGTGGGAGGTAAGGAGGGAAAATAAAGCTGGTCATCTTTGCTTTTGCGTGCAAATCTGAATGCACATCATTAATTGAACTATCACTATGGGTTTAACCATCCATTATAAATCAGTGTTCATTTCTAAGCTCTTTCTGTTGTTTCTGGTATTACAGAAAGGCATTAAAGAACTAAGCATGTAGTAATTTATTTGAATACACCTATATTGTACAGTGTATATATATGTAGATATATGCATATCAACACATGAAAGTATGGAGTCTTGGAGATACTCTCACATGCTCAACTCCATCTTCATTCCCCCTTTACTACAACCTATATGTTTATAAGGTAGTTCATCCTGCACCTTAAATGCTGCCTGAAATTTTTATTAACTACTATGTAGAAAATATTTGCTTTTCTGTCCTGCCCTGGCTGTTGATTGACAGAACATTCTTATCAATTTGTGATCAAGCAACCCCCCATAACCCCATAATTTAAACTGTTATTGCTGTGCATTATGGTCAGTTTTCTATCAGTTGATGTGCACAACTTCCAACAAGAATCTAAACAATAGATACTGTATACGTTTGCTCCCTGTACTGTTGTACTTTTGAACAGCAGATATGCTGCTGTATAGTAGGTTTGTGAGCCCTGAATGTCTCTTGTGCAAGTCACAGTTATGTTTAGGTCTTATATGTCATTTCGAATTGCACACCTTGAAATTGGCATAATGTTTAAGGATGGTGAAAACTGTCCTGAGACATCAGCATTCTTAAAAATGAGAGGCAGCATAAAGGTGTTGTCAGGAGTCATTGATACAGGGCTTTCAGTCTTCTGAAGGGTTGAGCTCTTTTTCTTCCCTGTCCTCCGAACTGCATTTTCTCAGTTACACTAGAGGATATGACAGAAGTAGTCATATTCTTTAAGTTTTATAAGTTGTTGGTGTGATGCAACGCTGTTTTTGCTCTTCCAGGTTCATAGGAACTTGTCCCAGCTCCCGAATTTTGCCTGCTCGCTTGCGCTCTCCCACTACTTCCTCAGCCTTCAGGATGACGTGAGCCCGGAAGAAAGCACCCGGATGAAACGGAAGTCAGACGAGCTGCTCCAGAGTGCTTTGATCATGTTCCCGAGCGGTGAGTTGCGTGACGAGGAGTGACGCTTCCCTGTGAGTCTTTCCGGGAGAGCGCAGGAGGAGTGCGGATTCTCTGAGGCCATGCGGTTGTTTGCTGTCTTGGAATGCGTAAAATAATCTTTAATCTCCGTAAAAAAACGCACAGGATCCCACAAGAGAAAAAGGGTGTAATGAACTGCAAATAAAGATGAGAAATGATTTTGAAAAGGCCAACCAGGCTTTGCAAATATATGTACAAAGATCTGTATGGAATACTGCAGTATTCCAGGAGGAGACTGGAGTGTCGCAGGTGCTAGTAGCAGGAAGGGTAGATCTCCAAGGCCCAGTGATGGTATTCTGTCAGTTCTATTTAAGGAAAGCCAGATGTTATTTAGAAATAAAGAAATTCAAAAAGCAAATTCGGGACTGGGAAATCACTTGACAGATGATTTTCATGGTAGATACTGTAGGTGTTGCATGTATATAAAATTAATATGTAAACTGAAGGTATAAAACGGCAAACAGCTTTAAGAGCCTATTTAGTGAAGGACTTAAGTTGAATCATGTGCCTTCTGCTTGTGTAACGTATGTTACTGTCTGTTGTGCCAATAACTCGAGCTCCTCAGCTTCTTCGCCATTTCTGTCTTTGCTGTCTGCATTATAGCATGGACAAAACAAAACACGACAAAAACAACATATTCCTTCACTATAGTGCAGATTATGCAGCTTTTATTAATTAAATTATTTTATCTCCATTATTTTGCTGTCATTTAGTTAATTAAATATAGTGCTCATGCTGTGTATTGAAGAACTGGAAAACAAAACATCAGTACACTGTCTAACCCCTTCTTCCAGCTCAGGGTTGTGGAGGAGCCAGAGTCTATACCAGCAAGCTACGGGTGCAAGGGAGGGTACAGAATCACACACACTCACGTGTAGAGCCAGTTTTATCAGAAACCAGTTAACCCACCAGTGGACTAGGGGAAGAAATCGGAGCACCTGGTGTGGTACTCGGGAAGAACATACGAACTCCACACGGACAGCATCCCAGGTCTGGAGCTGAGGCAGGGCTTGTCCTTCTCCCGTGCAAAGAGCTTCTGCGAACACTGATCCAGCTGCCTCCGGCCACGTGCAGCGCATCTGCATTGACTGGACTGCAGGCCTTCACCACAACGTCCTGTCTGAGCCTTAATAAGTCTGGTGGGGGGGAGAGGGTCTGTGTCTTTCCTCCAATTCCTAATCCATAGTGACTGAGTGAGCCTGAATCTCAGAGTGCCTGCGTGCACCTGTCTGTGGAGGGTCTGTCTGGGACAAAGCCGACTTTCATTTTCTTTAGGGTTCTGGCAAACATGAAGTGGGACGCTGCCAGTAAGGGAGTGTAAAGTGTTGTGTGTTTCATAATGGGTTTCCACGAGCCCTCGCATGTTTGATTGCGTGTGTTTGTGAAGGTCCTGCTGTATAAGCGCCTGCTGCTTGTTCCCGTGACTCACTGCTGGTTCCTTTTGCCCACAGTTCTGATGCCTCTGCTGGACCTGTGCACGGTACAGCCCGACGCTGCGGTGTCCTCACATGAGTTTTTTGGACCGAAATGCCAAATAGGGTAACTAAAACGTTGATATACCAACTACGGTTTTTGTCATTTTCATCATAGTACTAATGGCTCTATGGATACGTAGTAAGTGTTGCAGTGCTGTGTTAAGTATTTTGATTTATTTTCTTTCCAAATCATTATGGGTGTAATTCAGATTAAAATAGTCTACATGGAAATTCAGTGCCCATTTCTTTAGACCAAATCCTAACTCATTTAACGTCCAAACTGTGAAAGATAAACATCTTAGACTGCAGGAAATATCTTTGAATTAGATACACATTGTTCAGCAGTGATTTTATGACACTGCTAAAGGATGTTTGGAATATTTGAATAAGCTTCCAAGAAAGCTTTCTTGCTTTCATTGGTTTTAGTGTAATCTTTTATTGCAGTGTGTAATAACGTGCTGCTTCAGACAAGTTTACAGTTGTCTCTCTCGCATTCCAACCCCACTGCGCTCCGCATCATCATAGTCAAGCTCACCAAGAGCTCTGCTAGATAGAAGAACGTTGTAACTAGGTACAGGTACGATTCGAAGCCAAACCAACTTGCTTGGAATTTTTTAGTCCCTAAATTACCTTAGATAGCATTTCTCAGGCCTGTCCTTGTGGACCACAATGTCTGCTGGATGTTTTTCTGCTTGATTAGACTTTTTTCTGCACCCTTGTTTCAAGGTAAACTGTCTAATAATGTGCAGAACCTCATTATATCTGGTTGAAAACCTCCCAACTTAATGAGGAGTAGCAAGGTGGGAATGACACTGGATCAGATGTGTCCATGATGAGTGTTTATTTTTTTCTTCTGCTTTAATCCATTGGTTGCATTCTAGGCAACACAACTGCATGAGGGCAGCTCACAGATTAGTATGGGGTTGAAACCAATTACAAACCCTATCAGTTTATTACAATAATAACTTCTTTGGGCACTCCACTCAAAGCGCTTTACAGGTAGTGAGGACTCCCCTCCACTACCGATGAGTACCTCCCACGTGTGCGCCAGTACACCCCCCGCACACCAGCTCTCAGTGGGTAGGAGAGCAGAGTGATGAAGCCAGTTCATAGGTGGAGATTATAAGGAGGCCATGATTGATAAATGCCAAGGGGGAAATTTGGCCAGGATCCCCTTCTCTTTTTGAGAAATGCCTTGGTCAGGACCTGGATTAAGAGCCTGAGCAAATCTGTGGTTTTTGGCACAATGATGCCGTTTTCCCCCCCAGATTTTGGTGCATCGACCCATGTGCTGTACTCTGGCACTGACTGGCAACTGCATCCTAGCTTAGTGCAGGATCCTGACATGTATCCATAATAAAACTGTTGGAACGCTGTTGAGAGTCATAAGCAGCATTTTGGACGAAGGGAGGTAGTGCAAACTGTAGTTTCTGCGGCGGGTCCTGATGCGAGCATTGGGGTCTTGGTCATGCACTCTGTCCCTCCTCCGCAGGCAGCCAGCTGCGCTGAACGAGCTGGTGTCGCTGTTCGTGGGCCGGTGCCACTTGCTGTGGAAGGATGGGGGCGTCATGGTGTGGCTGGAGGGGAACGTCAAGGAGGTCTTGCGGAGAGTGGACTCCCAGAAGTCCCTCGCGGAGGACTCCGAGAGCAAGTGAGCTGCTGTGACACCGCCCGGCTCTCCGGTGACGACAGGTCTCAGAGCAGGGGCCCTGGGTAGAACTCAAAAAACAGTTTTTGACTGTTAGACAAGGAAAATTAAAAGCATCTGACCATAATTTCCTTCAAACCCAAAGCATAGTACACACACTGTTGGGCTTCCCAGCTCTGCTGAATCTGTGTTAGGCCCCGAAGGGTTATATAAAAGAAAATAAAAAAAACTGACTTGCTTCCAGCATCATGAATCCTCAGCCTGACTGGTTTTGTTGCCTGATGAGATAAACTTGTTTAGCAGGCTGTTAGCTACACAACTCTTATTATCAGCTGGATCTTGCAGCGCCCCAGTACTTCTCTACAATGAGTGGGGAGCTCTGTTGAGAAAGGTACTGTAGGTCTTATAAAAATCAGAATTGCTCAGGAGAAGTGGGAAATTCTTGCTTCATGGGAAATCCATATAAAGATGGGCTACAAATATTACCACAGTTTATAGTTTATCCAACTCGGCAGTAGTTTGAAGATGTGAATGAATAGTTTGAAGCACATATATTGCTTTCGTGCTTCTGTGGGTATTTACTGACGGCTTCCTTATTGTTACCATCAAGTCTTAACTGATGTGTTCATCATGACTGAAGATCAAGCTTTCATGTTAAACAGATCCATGGCCAAATGCAAAAGTCATGGGAGAAGGAGAGGAAGAGTTTCCAGGAAATGTACATTTAAGACGAGGTGCCAGTCAATTTCGTACAGTTTGGGAAATATTCAGTATGTCCGTGTAAAACATGTAACACTGATCACTGGAGTCCGCTTCAGTTGTCTCAGAGCACACTATCTTGTGCCTTAAAGGTTGAAAGCTAACCTTTTGTGAAGACAGTATTTATTTATCACTTAAAAATTCAAACATGTAATGGTAACCTATTACAATCCCTAGCTGCACCACAATCTTTACTCCTCTGGCACAGCTGGCTCACTGAATACCTGTGCATATTCTAAAGACACAAGTAGCAACTGTGGGTGAAACAGCTACCCTTGGCTGCAAACCTTTTACTTTCTATGTGCCAAGAGGACTTAGAAGTCTCTGTAGACTGTTTGGGTTCCTAGTGTTGTGAAAAAGTGAAATCTTTGAATACATGTTCCCATGAGGATATCTTTATGTATGTCATGTGTGTTCTGCTGGGGCTCTGTGTCTTGAGAGGGCAGGGAGATGCACTGACAGAGCACACTTACTTGCCTTGTGTTTCCTGGTGACTTGCAGGAGAAAGCTGAGGTACCAGAGTGCCCCCCGAAACATCCACCGGCATGTCATCCTGTCTGAGATCAAGGGGGCTGTGGCCACGCTGCCTCTGGTGAGACGGGCACTCGCCCTGGGCTCTTCAACAGCACGAAGGAGTCGGAGAAAATCAAATTGTCCCGATAAGCGTTCTGGGGGTCCTTTCTTGTTGGGGAAGGAGGGGGTCAGAACAATCCCAAAAGAAAATAACTGTATGCATGAAACTAGTCGAAATAGCAGCAGGTCCTGTCATTTGTTTTTTTTCCGCTGTTTCTGTTTAATGTCACTGTCCCACATTTTAAAGGAAACCTTCAGAAGTAACAATTTTGAGAGATGTTTAAGTTGAAAAAGAATGGTGAGTCGTCTGGTTTCAAGCCCTCTTTGTGTTTTATATATATTAACAACTTGGGTGGGAAGGGCTGAATGAAGTTTGTCGAAGTGCCCTCAATCAGCATTACACTGGCACACGTGAAGATGATGTACAGTATATGAGTTGCTGTAAATAAGGGAAATAAAAGCGAAACACAAAATTGGACCATGTTTATGGGAACAGTGTTTCTTCTTGCGTTCTGATTATTTGCCCGTTTGCTGCCTTTTAGGAAGTGACCACTCAGCCAGTGATGGGTTTTGACCCTCTACCTCCGCTGGATTCAGTGGCTTCTTACACCAGGCCCGAAAGGTAAAGATTTCAAGGCTCCAGGCTTGTAACTCTGCATACGTCATGCGGATCAAGCTGTGTGTTTCTAGAAGGGAACTGTGTCTGTGCGAGTTGTCTGTTGTCTGCAACACACTCAACAGCATAAAAATTAAACGCAGTGTTGAGTGGTGGCTCTGTGGCTCAGGATCTGCGCCTGTGGCTGGAAGGTTGCCGGTTCAAATCCCAGAGCAGGTGAGAGAATTTCCAAACAAAGGGTGATCTGCGGGGGAAATGTGAAAAGCTAAAATCTGTGAATGAATGGACTGGATCTGAAAAGAGGTTTTTATTCATTGAGAGGAGTTGAAAGGTGTGATTGAAGTTAAAGGGTAGCATGAGCTTCTGATACCTTCCTACAGTAGAAGTTCTGAATTCCCTGTAAATGGATGCAGATAGATGGGTCAGCAAAATCTTGGCTGAAGGAGGTGGAATGGGGATCTTGTCAGCTTTGAGAGATCCTTCATCAATATTAAGCATATAAAAAGTAAAGCAATAATGTAGACATGCTGTTAGAATGTTTCATGTTCATAGTGAATATGCACAACAAGCAATTTGCCAGATCGAGAATTAAAAACAGTGCATTACTGTGTAAGAGCTGCAGCAGTTTTGTACTTGAGAGTTCGGAGTGTCAAAGTGAAGTGAAAAGGTATTTGGTCACAATATTGTAGTTTTACACTTGGCAGTGATTACCAGCACGTTTTCTAACATGCTTTGCAAATTATTCCTCTCATTATTGATTGCAATGGTATGGAGGTTTAAGAGGTTTCGTTAATAGGTTCTCATGTGGTTTTTCTGAACCTTAATTTTCCTTATTTCTTCACTTATTCAATTGATGTCAAAATACAATACTGACTGTCGTCAATCTCATCTGCTTCAGCGATGCAACTGCAGTATAATGGGAATTGTTCATCACTGTTACACCAGGTCATCTGCTAATACATCCTACTAGCAATAATTAATCCATATACAGACATTATAACTTATCAGTATCTTAGTCAGTTACTTGCAAAACCTAAAAATGGGGATTCTGCTTGGGGTCTCTGGATTATCTCCACACTTATTGAGCCTGCAAACAAAGGACCAAACTTTAAATCGCGTTAGGTTTTACATGCTGTACGATATTTTTGAAGGGTAACTTTACAGCTACAGAATATACCCGAGATTTTTTTCATATGTGTTCAGTGTATGGGCCTGTGGAACTACAGTTCCAGGTTGGGGAAGCAAATGTAGTGCCCAGAAATCAGACTTAATTTTTGAGATGATACAGTTAAAAACACAGGAACAAAAAGAATCCTGTCTTACTGTACCGAAACTCTCTGAAACATTTGATTTTTTTCGTACTTCACAATAATTTTAAAAATGAATGCCCTTTCACAGAACACAGTTGTGTGCCAGCTTGCTGCTGTTGTAGCTTTCAATTTCATATAAACTGGTTTATTGTCACATTTCACTTCCTGAATAGGATGGCATTCACCCAAACACATACTGTGGATGTGTAAGCAAATATCTTTTAGACAGCTGTCTATAATTTGTCCAGTGCGTATTTGACACATGCAGATGTGTTGTGTTTTTAGGTCTCTGCGTCATTCTGTTGAACGTTAAGAAACAATTATGAATGGAGATGAAGTGTTTAAAGAATCCATCAGATTCCTCAGATGTGAGGTCAGCTCTGGCACAGTGTATCTGATTGGATTTTGTAACGATTGCTTACATAAGTATAAACTAGGGGCTCTTTCATCTCACTGTCGTCAGTGGAAAAAAAAAACTATATTGGTCCTGTTTTGCCTACAAGGTATATTGAATTAAATGATTAATTATCTCATTTGCTTTGCTAGGAAAGGGCATCTTTTTTCAGGAAGTTTATTTTGCTGTTTGAGGTTTGCATAATCTGTTTGCTCTGTGAGTGTGTGAAAGGCTGTTCCCTGATGTCACTAGTCAGAGTTGCCCCTGCAGGTTTATATCCTCTGATCATTGTTTGTCATGGTGTTAAATGTACTTTTCTTTGCAGAAGTAAGCTGATGGCTCTTTCCTGACCTGTAGTCGTTTTACTATTTACTTTAAAAAATAAAAGTAATGTGTATTAATGGGGCTTCTGGCACTAGGCTGAAGCTATTACTTTGGTCTTGTGATAACTATTTAAAAATCAAACTGATTTTGGTGTAGAAGGCCATTTGTTGCACAGCTGTGACAAGCAGTGATATGGCTGTTTTTTCTTCAATTCATTTATCTGAGCTTCCTTCATATCTAAGTAATGCCCTAAGTGCCATAGAACTGACAGTTTCTACAAGAAAAGTTTTGTTGTTGGGAAGAAACTTGCTTCTTGCGCTTGAGCTTAGATCCAGATTTGTCTAAACCTGCAATCTTTAAGAAGAGGAAAATCATGTAAATTTGACCTCCTCACTGGTGTTTCTTATCCTCCTGTGGAGTGTGTAAATTACTGAAGAGAGCTGAGCCACAGACGTTATTTAACTTATCATCATCCGTGGTCAATAGGCAGGACAATAACCTATACTAATGACAGATATGATGCGGATGTCAGTCTATCACAGGGCCACACAGTCACAGGGAAACCATGTAAATGCTGGACAGAAGGAGCTAGAATCCAAAATCGATCCCAGAACCCAAGGGCTATGAGGCAGCAGCACTAACCATGAAACTACTGTGCCATCCTGTAGCAACCTTGTAATGTAAGCGTGCTGTTTTTTTCAAAAAAAAATCTGATGTTCGTTTCCTCTTCGTCCTCCCTAGAGTCAATCGAGGAGCGTCCAGCGAGAGCACGTTGTCACTGTTTTTCCGTTCTCTCTTGCCAAACTTCAACCTGCAGGTGAGTGGAGCTTCCTTTCCTGACAGGCGCCTGGGGCAGAGGGCAGCCCAGCTGACGAGAGGCACACATGTGTTTTTAGTGGAGGACAAGGTGCAGCATGATGGCTGTGTTCCTCTTGTCCTCAGCCCTGCTGTGGCATCAGGTCAGTGACAGGTCAGTGACAGTCGAATACTCAAGTGAGGCTGCCAACAGCAATGAGGACCATGCTTTCATCTGACCTGCCACTAGAGGGTGTTAGGGCTTCTATTGATTATGTACAGGTTCACATGTGGCGCATTAATTGATTAATGAGGTAATTGGTGAAGGGCTGAGAGCCACATTCCCACACGGAGGTGGTTTGGTGGGAATTGTCCCTTTTCAGAAAGCATATGAATGGCATGTGGGGCAGTTGTTTGCGCCTTGCAGCACTGTGGTTCAATTCCTGGGGGTCTACTTGTGTGGAGTTTGTATGTTCTCCCCACATTTACTGTATATGGGTTCCCTCCAGGTGCTCTGGTTTCTTCCCACAGTCCAAAGAGACAGTGGTACCTGTAGGTGTGTACATGTTTGTGTCGGTCTTCCCTGTGATCCTGAACTGGAAGAGTGTTGAGAAAATGGATGGGTAGAAAGCAAATAATAACCTCTCTGTGTTAGCTTGTGCACTGATCTAACTGTTATGATGTTAACTGGAAGAGTACTTTCACGTGAGACTTACTGGATTTTGTAAAGGAACAAGTAATAGGTTTATTCCATGCTGAAAAAAAGAAGAAATAAAACACAACGTTTTGGCCAAAACGTTGTGTTTTATTTCTTCTTTTTTTCAGCATGGAATAAACCTGTTGCTTGTTCCTTTGCAGCCTATGCATGCTGACGCAGCTACCCACCTGAACTATTGCTGGATCTTGTATGACCTGGGGGAATAGCTCGATGTCCAGCTTTAAACAAAGCACATGCTCAATGTACATACAAGGTTTGACACATTTACAGCTGAAGAAGCTCAGATGTTCACCTGGTACTGAGCTTCTGTTACCACTGCAGGTACAGTGTTGTGTGCAGGCTAGGTTGGTAATAAAGGGGAACATTTTCCTTATCTCTGTGATGCTCGCCTTGAGATCCATAAACCAATGAGAGCCTTTTATTTAAAATTAAATGAAAAATACTGTTATCTCAAAATTGCATTCATTTATTAACAGTATGCAATGTGACTGCAGTTACAAAGCAATCTCAGTGTCTGCGGTTTTGGACTTGAATGTTTCCCGATAAATTACACAATGTGTTCGTGTTATACAACATATTTTGATCCACAGTAGAAATGCAGAGAAAGAATATGCATTTAATGACATAGAATATCATTCTTTCAAATTTTCCATAGCTTTCAGGGGATGAAGTGTTACTTTTACATCAGTGTGATTGATTCTGATATGAATCATGTTTAAGAAGGGTTTTCTAGTAGTAAATACAAATGTTATTTTGCAAAACGCAAAGGACTGATTTTAGAATACTTGGAGAGAATTCAAGGAATAATTACCATTTCCTTACACTTACATAGAGCTTTTCTGGACCCTCCACTAAAAGTGAAAAATAAAATCATTTGAAAAAGCAGTTGCACACTTATTGTTTTAGAATTTCCACCTATTTGACCTAAACAATATCAATATAATATAAACAATATGGGACTACTAGGCTTTTATTTTGGTTTGGCACCTTGGGCAGAATTGAAAATGGTTTTGTTAGTCCTGAAAGTGAAGAAGAGATGTGAATGTGCCTCTTTTTTTTTCTGGAGAAAAATAATACAGCGAGGTCCTTTTAAACCTTTATCGTACCAGACATTCAGTTAAGGCACAAGATTATATTTCTTGGTGAGAAGCCTGTGTATAAAGGCTTGAAAACTGCAAAATGAGTGTTGGAGAATGCCTGGGCACCAGCCCAGCTCTCTCCACCCCAGAGTAAGCTCCTGTGTTCGATTGCCGGGGCAGCTTGAACGGTGCTCAGGCTTCTGTGACTTGACGAAAGCTGTTGGTCGTAGGGCGCTGCCAGAGCCGAGGATGACCTGGAAGTGGCCCGCGCTGGTCGAGAACTGAACCAGGAAGTGAACCGGCTGATGGTGGCCATGAGGGACATGCTGGCCAATATCCAGTTTCAGGAGCCTCCCAGGGAGGACCACCCTGATCGGGATGAGGACGAGTGGGAGTGATACTTTGGGCTTCGCCTGGAGGGGGGGAAGAGCAAGAGAGAAGAGGATTGCTGAGCAGCAGAAAGCAGGGTGATGACTTTGGACAACAGTGGCAACAACATCGCATTCAAAAACGGTCTTTTCAGTTTGATCATATCTCTCTGCACTATTCCTTAATTAAAACCATGTGATCTGTCTGTAGCAAACCTGGAGTTTTTTTCTTCAAGATGCATTGTTGTGGCCAGATGGGAAAGGCAATAAGTAGCTCGCAAGTGGAGAGCGATCCATGAGCTTCTGAAGAGAGTGGTGGTTTATGAAATGTGTACAGCAGTATCGGTGTTCTTTTATAAGATAATTTTGTAAACAAAAATGTTTTAACAAATAAAGGGTGTGCCTGATATATTTTTAAAAAAGAACAGCTTAAGTTTACAACCTATGAAAATGATTAAACAAAACAGAAATCCACAATATTAACTAGGAAGGTCTGCTGTTTGCTGTGTTTGACACTTGGGATAATTGCTTTTAAAAGCTCTATAGAGCTTATTAATATAATTGTAAAGGGATAGAGTTAAAAAATTAAAAGTTCTAGATTTACCAAGGCACTGTTATTGTTGTGCATGAAGAGCTTTAATTCATAAAACCCTCGTGCTGCTTTTAGTAATACATAGCTCAATTCTAAAGTTAATTACTGGAACACAGCGACCAGATGGTTTGTTAAATTTGAATTATGAAATCACGGCTTTATTAATGTTATACCATGGCTGAAAAATATGCTGTTTGACAAAGTTATACTCATTTCACAGAACACCAGGATTGCATTGGCTTCATTTGCCTTTACATCAGTTAATAAACATACTGAGAATGGATCAGAACCATTATCTAAATTTAATTTTGAATAAAGAAATTAAGCTTTATTGGAGTTGAGATGTATGGATTTATGTTTAACATAATCTTGTTGAAAATACCAACGGAGTGGAGAAATATGGCTCATGCTATAGTCACACCTTCCTTTACTACTTTCAATTGTGAAGACGTGATGTGTTCATAATGAAAACCTTAGTTTTAAGATTTCATGCCTACCCTTTGGCTATGTAAAGAACATAAGAGATTAGTTTCAACTAAGACAGATTGGAAAAGTAAAAGAAACTCATCAGAATAAGTTTCTTCTCCAGTTGGTCATCTGAAAGATCACACTATTTCAAATTGTGTGTTGAACTTTTTATGAAGCTGTGATTTTAAGTTCACATGCACGTAATTTTTCCTTTGATACTTTGATACTCGCTGTTAATTCAGTGAACAGAGCACTGAAGAGAAATGCTTCAAAGCAGTTCAGAGGAAATGTGTTTTCTGGTGTGGATTCACACAGTATAGTCAATTTGTTAGCTGCCAAGCTCCATTTTTCTGCTGGTCTATAAGAATAAGCATGTCTGTGCCCAGTTGGTGTATAAGTGGGAGACATTAAATAAAAACGGCTGGAAATGGTGTTGGTTGGCCAGCGGGTGGCTATTTTTGCCAGCCTGTCAATTTCAAGACTCAAGAATGAGACACTGAAGCGCTAGCCTGTCCACATTGTGGACAATAAAACATCCCATGGTATTTTTGTGTATCAGCAGGTGAATTCACTCTGGTATCTAAAGCAGGTTATGAAATCTGCACTGGAACATTGTGAAACATTAATTTTTGTGTTTGCCGGATCTCACACATTCATCATCTTCATCCTGTGAAGGTGAAAGTTCTCGGATAAATATTTTGCGACTCTGGCACAAGGGCAGCCCAGGCAAGTGTGGTCTGAACAGGGACAAGGAGTCCTAAATGCTGTGATTCTAAAGTAAACATGTTTGTTGTTTTTTTACATCCAGATGAAGGGACACCCTTTGTGTGTCCTTGCTTCTGGCAAATAGTGATCAGCCAAGAGAATAACAGGCAAGCTTGGGACAGCATTCTTCACGTTTTCTTCTAAAAGTTCCCCTGTTAGCACACACAAGACATTTGTCTGATCTACTCCAGAAATAAAGAATTGGAGCACATGATTCCAAGATTTAAAGGAAATCACATGGTCTTTAATGATGTCTACGCAAGAATGGGGGCATTTAGAACAAATAAGCTCTAACAGACATGTTCACTAATTGAGGGGGGAAAAGGACAGTTGTTTCAATTCATTCCTCAATAGCAGAATTTGAGTTTTTTAGCTTTCTAAGAATGGAGCACAACGGCCTGGACTAGAACCTTGCCAAAGTAAACCCAAAATTTCATTCATGTCTTGTAGGGACACATTTTGAAAACAGCAGCTGGATTCAAGGAATCCGCTCTACAAACTCCATGCAGTAGTGGGATAAATGTGTGTAAAACTGGAGAAAAAATGTAAAGTGCTTTAAAGCAATCAACAGGACACAGTCTTTTGCTGCTTCCTGTCATATCTCCCAATAAAAGAAAGCTCTTTTCTTTGCGATCTGTTGGAAGGAATTTGCAGGCAGAGGATATCAAAGGAAACAGCCACGGACCCTCAGGTAATATGTCTGAATTTATTGAAGTGAATCAATAGGTCCTGAAAATGATCAACCATAGCAAAAGAAGGCAGTGCTGCAGAAGACGTTATTGCCCAGTGGAAGAGGCCATGGAAAAGGACCCCTCTGTGAAAGGAGGTCTCACAAGCTCGGCAAAGCTGGGTCAGGTCGGTACCTCCAAGGAAAACCGGCTCATTGCTATAAGTGTTGGTGCTGGACCAGTATGTGGAGCTCTTCCCTCCGAAGCAGTGTCCCAGAGTGGTGACCAGAGACTCTAGAGTAGGAGGAGCCTTCTGTGGGAAGAGAGGTGCATCAGATCCCGACTCCTGAACAGGTCATTAAGGATCCCAGGACACTTCATGAAAGAACAGGGGCATTAGCCTTGTGATGTTCAGGCTAAAGTTCATACTGGGCTTGTACAATCTGGCCTTCCTAAATGTTCCTCTTAATCCAACAGGTGAGGCAATTTCTCACTTCCCTACCTGATCTGTTGTGGAGTGCAAGGAATCACAGATGGATGAAGTGAGTCCCTTCTATCTGCAAAGCGCTTTGGGATTCATCTGGGTGAAAAGAACTAATGTAAGTCATTAATAATTGGCAGCCTGATTGTATCGGGTCTGCCTTGCCTTTCTTATCCATGTTTTTACACATGAAGGTTGTATGAAACTAGTTCTGGTTAAGGACTCCGTTACAGATTTTTTCATCTGCCTCTTTCTTTTACTGTTAAGGATGTGTCTGCTGGTCCTCTTAAAATCCTCTTTTAATTACTGAAATTGTATGCAGTCAACACAGGTTCAGCTTCCTTCATCTTCAAGCAGTTTTTAAAACGATACACTTATTGGTTATTAAACGTTTTTCACATTTTTTTTCTGTTGGAAGTTAATATTTTTACAAGTGCAGTGAAACTTGTATATTTCAGTATATCTGCGCCCTGACTAAAGCAGTTGGAGAGAGGGACCTTCAGTACTCCGGTAGAGCGTGGTGATCTAAGCGCTGAGGAGACAACACTTTGTAAACTACTGTTTTCAGAACACACACATTCTTTCAAAAGCGCATGACAAGTGTATGGAACAGCTGGTATGAAAAAAATAAATGCAGTCCTTGTCCTTGTTCCATAAGTTACCTGGAGCTGTGTCATGAGTACCATTCATGAGCCCCAGAGCCCTGCCGGTCTGAGAAAGGCAGGCTTTTGTATTATTGATGTTTTCTCTGCCGCCCCGCTGTGAAGGACTGATGTCCTGTACTGGGATGGCGTGACCACTTCCAGGAGTAGCGGCTCATGTAGCTAAGCTCCACATCAAAGCACTACAGCTATTGCAGATAGAAGTGGTGTAATATGTGTAACAGCCCCCAGCCCCAACCAGAGGAGTCTCAAGGGTCTGCACACACAAATGCTCACAGAGCCTACAAGGTGTAAACTCTAGGATGGGTTGTTATATACATTTTCGGGTTTTTGCAAACAAATAGCATCCAGAAACCATCCAACCACCATGTGAGGCACTGAGAGATGGCTTTGGAAGAAAGCCTTCAGTTAATGAGACAGAAGCAGGGTAAGGAGAGGATTATTGCCGCCCGGGGGAGAAGCAGATAAGATAGGCTCTGGAACTGGGGGGCCACTCCCCCATAGCCATAGCTTTTGGCTGTGGGCGTATCACAAGTGCTGGGCAGGCAAGATGGCTTGGATGCTCTTTTTTCAGACTCGCAGGGATGAAGTGTACTGCCAAGCAACAGGTCTGATCACCTGAACCTCTATGATGAGTACAAGTAGTGATTATAGAGGGAAACCCTGATAGAAGACCTTAAAAGGAAGACTGTGCAGACCTCCCTAAGAGGGGACTGACAAAACGGCTAAGACTCGTGAGGACCTCCACTCCTGAGACTGAATGACAGAGCTTAAGACATGAAATGTTAAGGTGACACTCTGGCTGGGCTGTGATGTTATATGCCACTAGCCTCATGCACACCTTTTACATACCAGACAACAAGCCTAATTAACACCAATAGCTTGGGAATTTTAGTGGTACATATTAAACAGCTCATTCCTGATGAATAATGTTTACTACACCCATGATCTCTTTTTGTATTTTTCAAATAAGACAGTATGAGAGCATAGTTGTAACATTTGAATTCAGTCCTTTTATTCTAAGGCTGTCAAAACGTTAACAGAAATTATTTTTTATACAGTTTTAATTTTTTGACCATCAGTGTGAAATATAAAGGGTTTATGGTTTATGATGATGAGTTTGAGCCCCTTCTGCACCTCAGGCTGCTAGAATCCTGAAAATGCAATATTCCTCAAAAGCAAAGTCCCTATCAACGATCTGTAACGATAAAAATCCTGGAGGACCTCTTGTCAAATTAGTGAATAGAGCTCATAATGACCTCCTAAGTGCAAAACAGTGTAATCTGCTCTCTAATCTTGGAGACAGGAAAGCTTAACCATCATATGATTCACTTTCTGCCTTCCATTTCACCCAATCTTTGTTCTGCTTCACTGAAAATAGTTACAAAGAGCTGTGAAATCATTCTTATCTGAATGATAAGACTGAATATATTGGCAGGAACAATTACAAATCCTTTTGAGATTTTCCTAAATACATTTTAAATCTAGATTTATAGAGGCCAGTGGGAAAGGTAGAGAGAAAGGTGATAGGTGTACTCTTTTCCTCTGTGTACAAGATACATTGCAAACCAATAAATAACTCTAATTTTGTATTTACTCCTAGTGCTCTGTAAAAAAAACCCAAAAAGCTAATCTAGTTGAAAATGATAAAAGACATTTCTTTTCAAAGGAAGTTGGGACTGAGGATTTGAAAGTTTGAAATGTTTAAATCTCAGGAGGTTTGTGTTGTGAAAAAATCTAATACTACTTTCATGCAGCAGTAGAAAAAGGCTTTTCTTGGGTTGTCTGATGTAGGTTTTTCTTCTGTGAACAAATACTTTAATGCAACTGGTTAGATTTAAGATGAGGACTTTTATTTATAGCTGCTCAACCATAGGCACAGCATCTGTAAAATGTTCATGGTTTTGGTTTTCACAGATAAGTGTATCTAATTTTCTAACAGTTTTGTGACCCACCCAGGGGCGGGGTGTCATAACCAATAATGTTGATAGACAGGTATTGGTAAAACAGACACAGAATAAAGAGAAAGCGTGTATAAAAAAACATTTGAGGCAAGTGCCCAAAATTCATAAATGTTTCACTGGTTGTAAGATTGTGCAGTTAGGCATTTACTTCCTTCTCTCTACCCCTGGCTTCTGTTTGCATTGCAGAGGATGTGCCGAATGGCAGATACAGGCTGGCAGGATGTCTCATGTTGCTGGTTTTTGGATAGCCTCCTGACCAATCGTGTTACACCAATTGGTCAGGTGACTGGGGATGGCAGATCATTCCTCATAACTTTCTGGAGACAGGAATCTCCATCATGTCTGAACCTACCACCTGTTTACATATTCCTTCCTGGTAGATTACTTAAAACAGGTTTCACAGACCCCCGAGTTTCAAATATTCTCAGTAGGCAGTAAATATTTCTGCTTATTTTTTGTTTTTAAAATACAAACACTAGTGCTGTGGTTCCTGTGTATTTCTTGAAAATAAAATCAAGCAAAACTGAATACCTTATTTTTTTAAAAGTTTTATCTCAGAAATCTTGAAATTTTTAACAACACTAACATAATCAGAAACATAAAAGAACAGAATATACAGAAATACTTTAAAATACCGAAACTAAAGAGTAGAGAGAGTCTTTATTATCCTCAATTGGCAATTAGTTTTATTTTTTATTTTATTTTTATCTCAGATACGTTATTGTTTATTATTTGTATACTCTAATTACTCAAGCTCAAGTTGTAAGAAGATAAACTGTTTCTGTTTTCACGTTATTAATCTCCAAAATGACATCAGAATTAGATTTATAGAGATACATTTTTCCAGGAATAAATCTTATGAAGGCCACGAGGAGCAAGCAGTGTGTCCTCAGCAGGAAATCTCTGATGGCGTTGCTGAGCTTCTCTTCACAACATGATGCTTAGAAAAGCTTTTGCCTCAGGGAGCCGGTTCCTGATTTCACACCGCAGTCCCCAAGCCCTGCCAAGGAGACTGACTCCTGACGCTTTGCTGCTTCTCAACATTATCTTGACATTGGACACTGAAAAAGAAACAAATGGATAGTGCAGCAGCCAATTCTCAAGCTAAATCTATTCTTGACTTGTTTAATCAACAACTACCAATAAATATATCTCCTAAGTGTGGAGATTCCTTGTACTAGAAGCAACCTGTCCTGCTGTGTGGAGTGTTGTCCTGTAACTGGGGTTCATGGGAACAACGACGCACAGCAGCTCATCAAGCCAAATCCTGTGCCGAGTTCCACAGTGTTAAGCAGACAGAGCACGTTAGTCTCTCTGCCCCCTGGGTGAGATGCTGGTCTATCATAGCAATCAGCCTGAGCAGTGCTGGTCCCAGTTTCTACAGCTGGGTGGACTGGAGGCACTGGGGTACAATACCTCGCTCGCAGTACAGCAGGGTCTATGGTGGTGCATAGCAGGGACTTGAACCCATAACCCATAGTTAATGAGACCAGAAAGTGACTCAGTTCTCTGTGTTGGTCCCAGTGAGACAAACTGAGCCAGTGATATACTGTATTTGAGATGGTTTCCTTGTTTTTGTGTACAGTGCTCACGGCAAAAAAATGTTTCAGTGGAGAGCCATGAACTGCAAATTATGCAAAGATTCTGAATCTGTTGTTTAACCAGATATGTCAATTGCAAACAAACGATTATTTCCAGCTAAGACCTGAGAGGGGCCCTTTTATATATCAGGATATGAACTGGAGTAATCGGAGCGAAGGACTTTACTCAAGCAGCACAGCACCATTGGCCCGGGGATCTGAGCCAGCAGCAGTCTGGGAAACCTGCCAGAACCACTGGACCACGCTTCTGTGCCTTCTGCAGGGGGCGCTGTTGTTTTTTTGTGTGTATTTCAACATCAGGGACTGGTGAGTTTGGTGGGTATTATTACGGCCCACTATTGCCCCCAACAGAAAACATACAGAGAAGAACCTGCAATCTTGGATTCCCTACACTGGTTGCGTGGTGAGGTCCATGCCTGCAGGTCCTTCAGCCTCCTCAGCGTCCTGGTGTTCTGTCCAGGGTGTATCCTGGACCCTGTCTTGCGCCCATGGCTTCCCAGGACAGGCTCCGGCTGCAGCTCCCCTCACAGCCCTGTACTGGATAAGCGGATTAGGAAATGGATGGATGAGTGATCCAGTGATCAGATGAGGTTTAAGGCAGAATGAAGATCAGGCTGCCAGACACTTGTGAGGCAAACAGAGTCTGGTGATGACTCATGCAGTCTCAACCTGGTAAGTTGGATAATGATTATAATCTCCTTGCTTTTGATCTACAAAAGTCAAAACTGAATCCGTCAAAAGGCTTGATTGTTTGACTTGAGTTTAGTTATCCCCTCCTTGTCCTCCTCTCCCCAGCTCTTTGTCACTGTTCATTTGGGAAGACATGGACAGGCTGCTTCTGTTGAGGTACAGTATTTGTTTTTTATTTCACCCTGTGTTGTCTTGATCAGATCTTTGTATTTCCTCCTGACTTCAATACTCTCTTGAAGATACAGCTGGAAGAACAGCAGTGCCCTTTCTTTTTTTGTAATCAACATTTTTATTGGATTTTCAAACAGATTAAAAAACAAATAAAGACAAACATCAACACTACAATCAACGTTACAGTACCAATACAGCTATACATTTTTATCCCAACCTAATGTAATACTAGTTTAATACACGTTAATATAGATTACACTGTATGTGTATTTACTGTTTTAAGAAAGAAGCTTATTTCTAACAGCTGTGGAAATCCCTTCTCCAGATTGAGTCATTTTAAGATTTTCCTAGCTGTTGTACAACTTAAGTTCACAATATACTGATATGTGAGTATTCAGTGTTTATCTGGCACATTGTCTGGGCATAACCATAGTTGAAGATTTTTTTAACTGCTGTGAAGCCAACAAAAAGCAGTCCTTTCTGAATTAAAACACAAATTAACCAAATAATGGTCATTTAACAAGCAAAGACAAGGATCTGGTTTAAAATGTGTATCAGTTAGTTCACCTAACTTAGCACATACAGAGCCTTTTGCTTGCGTTTTGTACATTAAAAGCCAGAAAAATAAGTGTTCCTTTTTCCGATTGTTTATTCAGCCCAGGTCCATGTGGTTCACCCAGTGTAAAATATGCTGCATGGCAGCTCTGTAAGTTTTTCAAAGACACAAACCAGCACAAATAGATGTGGTGGGTTTCATCGTTAGTGCTGCTATTAGGCTGGGGGGTTCACACTTCACAGAGGTCAGTAAGGCCAGAATTAACTTGGAGCTGACAAGTACTACTGTGTGCATACAATCTGATTGTTCACTGACTGCACTTCAGACAAACAGTTACTATTGTTTAACAAAATAAATGCTTCATCCAGAAAAGTAGAATCTTTATAATAGGTGATAGACAGAACTGTACAGGCATGTTTTTGTTGTTGTGTATTTTTTGTTCCAGTTTGGGCTTTTCAGAGGAAGGTTTTATGTGCGTTCTGAAATGTGAACATTCACTCTAGCAGCCTTTTAAAAACTCATTACTTCACTGCAGGATGGAAGCATAATTGCTCTTTCTGCGCTCTTTTTAGAGACAGGGAATTAATGGTTTATCGGATTAGAATTGGGAATCAATCATAGAAATGTTCTGAGTGAGGGAACTGCCCTTCTCCCAGGAAACTGCTTCAGTGAATTTTCTGCTTGTACAATGTGATAGACAGAAATGTTTTTTCAGTGATGGTAATTCTTCTCATTGACATAAGCCATGTAGCAACTGGAACAAATGTAGACAATACATCAAAGGCAACAGCTATTTTAAGAGGCCGATGACTGTTTTATGGTGCGCATGAGCTCTTACATAACCAGAATTAAATGTTTTCATTCTTATGCATCTCTTGTTTAATTGCAGACTAACTGCATTGTACTCTATAGACCACATCCATCCAGCCATTTTCTAACTGCTCCATCCCATTCAGGGTCGGCAGGGAGCTGGTGTCTATCCCAGCAAGCAGCGGGCACAAGGTAGGGTCCACACAGACACAGACACACACACTCACACCAGGACCAGTTCCCCAGAAGACAGTTAACCTACCAGCATGTCTTTGGACTGTGGGAAGAAACCCACACAAACAGGGAAAACATACTAAACTATAACAGACAGCACCCCAGGTCCAGTATTCAACTCAGGGCTCCAGTGCTGCAAGGCAGCAATGCTGGGCACTGTGCCTCTGTGCCAAACACTACCACCTTTTATTATTGTTGTTCTAGTAATACTTGCTTTCATCTGACCAATGCATTTTTGCCCATCACTGCAAGCTCTTCTGTTAATATGATAAACTGCAAGAGAAAGATTAACACAGTCTATAGCTACATCTTTCAAAAGAGTTACAAAGGAGGGGAGACAGACACACCACCTAGCCTGTTTGATAGTAGCAGGTAGTTACTTAAAGAAGCAAGTAAAGGTTTATTCCGTGGTTTTGGAGGCTTAGATGTGTCTCAAACATAATTCTTATTTGAATATCAGCAACGTGTAATCACGTTGTTTAGCAGACCACTGTTAAGAAATTATGAAAATTTTATGAAATTATAAATAATTCCGAGCTATGCGTTTGCTAAAAATAACTCAAATTAGAATGTTAAATCTAATTACTTTTCTCCATTAAAGGCATGTATCTTTTTTTAAATCTTGAAATTCTTTCCGGTTTTGAATGCGCTCTTTCATAAGAAGTGAGCCCCAGGATAACAGTAGTAATGTGACTGGAGATATAATTTATCCAAGTCCTTTAAAAAGCGAGTCTGTTTAGTTTGTGCAGGGAAAAGTGGTGTAAGCAACGAGCCCGCAGTACTTAAAAACATTGTTCTGCTCAAGTTGGAACTGTAATTTAAATTCTAATGATTAAGACAGACGGTAGCTAATTTTCAAAGTTTGCCATCGTGCTGTTCTGGAAAGAATGTACAGTATTATCCTAGAAGTGTTCCTAGACATCTCAGACTTCGTGGTTTTAACAGTGAATAGGAAAGCGGTGCTCTTTTGAGCATTTCGAAATCTGGTTCAATTAGTGATCCTCCCTTTCACCCAACACCGAAAACCCCTTCTGTTTTATTGACGGCACGGCACGTGAAGGTCGACCACAAAATAATGTTAGTGTCTCACTTCTCGATTTCACCTGCGTTGTGGTTATGTCTTCCACATCATCTGTGAGTTAATATGTGTGTGTGTGATCGCGCTTTCTCCTTTGTGACGCTTCTACACAAAGGTTTTAGGGGACCTGTGATTTGTGTAAGTGCGATAACAATACAATAGCATTGTTTTTTTTAAATTCTAAAGGAATATGTTCTTGATTGTTTTTCAATGTCTTCATTTGAAGCCATCCTTTCTGAACTTCCGTAGTCTTTAAACTGCTGCTGATTAAATCAGTAACCAGTTTTGAGCTGTTTGTTACAGATCGTTAACACGTTAGATTGGTAGTCAGTACAGTTTAGTTTTATACTTTAGTCAAGACAAGCAAGCCCGTCTTTTACAATTTGGTAACTGCAAATGTTCAAGTATAATACATACTAAAGATTACTCCATACTTTTTCTTAATTCACATTCATAGAGGACTATTGTATTATCAGACTCAACGCGGAAATTAAACAGTAATATCTATTTAGTAAATGTTCAATTTACACATTTATTTTAGTAACAGGGCTGAACACTGAAGACTGAACGCGTCATGTTTAACAAAGTATCAATCATTACATTGTAAGAACATTTATTCAAAATTTGCTACCGCAGTCTTTACAATTAAAGGTTGTGAAAATGTTTTAATGTTTTAAATTCTGGTTCTGCGCTCATTTGGCTGTTAATTAATTAATTAATTCCGATCTGTGAAAGATCAGAAGTGTTTCTCACTGCGGGGGCGATGGTCAGCCTGCTGTAGCTCTCGCAGGTCGAAGCGCACGACGCGACACACGGCGTGTTCCACCTGTTGTTACGCATCTCTCTGAATTTATTTTTAGGCGGTGTAAGAAGCTTTAAAATCAACCAGTTTTAAACCAGTTAAAACCAAAATAATTAGGTTACACGAAAACGTAAACTGTCAACAATACTGCAACCGCGACACGAGTCCGAGTGGCTCATTCAGTGTATGTATTAAAAAAGAACTTTAACAATTTTCGGAATTAAGAAAAATATTAATTCCGCTATGTTCATGTCAGTGCGATTTTGTGTCTCAAACAGCGAGTCCACCTTATCAATTGCGCAATGAAATCAGTAATTCCTGTAATAAGTAATGATGTTCGCTGCCATCAAGACTGAAACGGTTTTTAATCTTTTGTTGATCCTTGCCCAGAGCGCCACAAAGCGCCGAGTCTTAGTGTGACATTTATTTTCGCAAACGACGACGCAGATGTTAGCTATACGAGTTTATTGCCATACAGGACCTCAGCATTAAACAGCTGACTTGGCTTTATGAAAATGACATTTTTTGGAGGGTTTGTCATGTGCTTGCTCATCACTGGGATAGGTGGAGCCTGAACAAGACCCCGACCTTTAAAGAAGAGCGAATTGTCACTTTTTTTTGCAGATATATTATATTTAAAGATGCTCCGATTGCCCTTTTTGTAACGATCTTCACCAGTTAAAGATTTCGTGTGAGCTGGGACGACAGTTCGGGAGGTAATCCGCCTGTATCGGCTCTGACAAGAAAACGGCAGCCTTAAGAAGGGAATTCCTAGCAGACACAACATTCTTCAGTTTTAATATCTAGATTAATACCAAGGGATGAGATGCTGACAGGCACCCGGGACTTCGGGAACGGTATACTGTATCTTCACTCCTGAGTTTAAAGGGAAATTAAAGATTTTTTTTCTCAATCTACACGTGCAAATAAAATCCGGGATCTCATTAATTACCTCAAAAGTCTAAAAGAAAAGGCAACGTTTTTGACCTGCGGGATATCTACTGTTCCTGTTTCCTCGGACTGGAGGAAAGTCTCTCTGATGTGCACTCAGGCACCTGAGCGACGAGACCCAGCTGAGGTGAGTTCGCCTGGATTCCTGTTTCTGCTCCCGACCAGCGAATTACCTGCAAGCCACCCAGAGCTACCGAAACAGCAACACGAGAGTTAAGAGGTAAAAACGAATGTATATTAAATTTGTATAACCTTCCTTTTATTGTACTTCTTACAGTTTTGTAGTGCTTTATGTGCGTTAGGTGTTGTTATATCTTGTTCTATAAGGTGCACTTTTTTCCTGAAAGTAAAGATTTAAAATAAATTTAAAATAACGTGACGGATTGGATACTTGTAATGCACACAGACCAGTATAAGCAATACTTCGCACCGATATCAATATCAAATACTAAAGGCGATTAGGGTTTTAGCAACGGCCGTGTAACGTGATTAAACGACACGCCCTTTAAATGGAGGTTTTCATGTATGTGTTTTTGTTTTTAGTGCAAGGCCATAGAGAGCAACTCAGACTGACAGCCCTGCTTGCAACGAGCACGTCGCCACTGTTTCTTGCGGCTGAGCGAAAGGACATGAACGGTACAGCCTTCAATCCTCTCATCATGAAACACCTTGAGGTCAGCCCCCTGGCTTCCACGCACTGGGAGAACGCCTCCAACGCCTCCCTGGGCAGCCCCAACTCCACCGGCTGCGAGCAGATCACAATCCCCCATGAGATCTTTCTGACTCTGGGCTTAATTAGCCTGGTGGAGAACATTTTGGTGGTGCTGGCCATAATCAAGAACAGGAACCTGCACTCGCCCATGTACTATTTCATCTGCTGCCTGGCCGTCTCCGACATGCTGGTGAGTGTCAGCAATGTGGTGGAAACCATGTTCATGCTGCTGATCGAGCAGGGGGTGCTGGTGGTGACCCCGGACATGATGAAGCAGCTGGACAATGTGATTGACATCATGATCTGCAGCTCGGTGGTGTCCTCTCTCTCCTTCCTCAGCGCCATTGCGGCGGACCGCTACATCACCATCTTCTACGCGCTCCGCTACCACAATATCATGACCACCCAGCGCGCGGTGGTCATCATTGTGGTCATCTGGGTGGCCAGCACCATCTCCAGCACGCTCTTCATCGTCTACTACAACTACACCGCTGTCATCATCTGCCTCATCACCATCTTCTGCACCATGCTGGTGTTCACCGCGGTGCTGTACCTCCACATGTTCATCCTGGCTCACATCCACTCTAAGCGCATCACCACCTACTACAAGAACCGCCGCCAGCACCAGGCCACCAGCATGAAGGGGGCCATCACTCTGACCATCCTGCTGGGGGTCTTCATCATCTGCTGGAGCCCTTTCTTCCTCCATCTCATCCTCATCCTCACCTGCCCCAAGAGCCCCTACTGCGCCTGTTTCTTCAGTCACTTCAACCTCTTCCTCATCCTCATCATCTGCAACTCCCTCATAGACCCCATCATCTACGCCTACAGGAGCCAGGAGCTGCGGAGGACTCTGAAGGAGCTTGTGTTCTGCTCCTGGTGGTTCACCATGTAGGTGGCCCTCCACAGAGACACAGGGAAGGAAGCAGGAAAAAAGCAAACAAAATGAACTCTTTTTGGAGCAGCTGGCATGAGGAAGGGCTATGGTGTGACTGTTTGCTCTGTTTGGATTTTGCGTGGTAACTCTTTTCCCCTTTCCTTCATTGCAGTCCACTGAAGCATCAGTGAAAGTCATGATGTAACGGTGAAGAAGTGGGTTCTTAAGAGCACCAGAAGTCAAAATATCCAGCCCTTTTAATGTTGAATAGAAAAAACAACATAAATTGCGTCTAAGGTTTGTAAAGTTTTGTTATAAAGTAAAGTAAAATCAAACAATCAAATAACAATATTTTGGCCCCTTTGAAACTTTTTTTTTTACACAACTGGTGACTTCTTACTGGCTGAATGTACTGAAATGTTACTTTTTAGGACTGAAGGGGAAGGCTAAGGAGCTGATATTTCTAAAACAATCATGCACGTCTTGAAAATTGTAATTCTGAAAAATAAAAATGAAAAACTGATCTACTCTTCTAAAAGCAAACCATTCTACCACGTGAATTGGAATACACTTCTCTAAAATAAGGGATATCAATAAAGCAACAGTTAGCTTTCTCTTTACAGTTTGGCTAAAATTTATAATGCATGTGTATATGCATATCTGAATCTAGGAAGATACATCTTCTTGCACTGTAAAATAAAGCCTTTACAACAGACTGTAAACTGTTCATGGTTTATTTTTTAATTTTTCACCTAATATGCCTTATGGGGAAAATGCGCAATACCAAACTTAAAATCGAAGGGCTTATAGATATGGCCCTGAGAGTTGGCTTTTACCAAAAAGTGTGTTACGAACACCTACATTTTTTTTTCACAAGTAGAGACAACAGTGTTTGTGTAAAATGTAATGAATGCTAACAGGCTACAGTAATCTACTTCAGTACTTTCTTAACGAAGGCTAATGGTACCAAAAGATGATTGGTAGGATTTTGTTTTAGCCCTAAAACGTATAATACCGTATGAGTGCGAAGTGATTTAAAACTTGAGTGGATTTAAATCTTTTTACATTTAAAGTGAACAGGATAACGCAGTTCTTCTATTTCGAAGAATAAGAAATCAATACTGTAAGGACATGGGATGTTCGTAGGGTAGGCATTGTCTGGAGAGAATCGTTCATATTAAAGCATTCATGCAGTTTGCTGTAAGGTGGAGTATTAAGCAAGTTGTTTGAAGTTGAGCAGGAAAAAATATTATTTCTGCTGAATGTTTACTTACTCTTTCCTTATCAATGTGAATGATATTATTAAGAATGTTTTTACACTTATTGTATTTAAAAAAAGAAAATGATTCTAAAACAAACTTTATGTTTAAAAAAACATAAAAAGTGTAGGTTAAAATTATAGTAGACTACTCATTTAACAATTCAGTGCTGAATGGGTGTAATATTTGATAGTGAAACAGATATCACCACTAAGATTAACAAAAACATTAAACATGTTAATTTTTCATATAATTAAAAGCTCATTTAATGTGCCATAGTTATAAACTTACAGAATTTCAGATCTGTAATTCACTGTTTATATTAACTGATGAAAATTTCCAGATAAGGAGTATACTAAAGTATAATATATATATATGCATGTGTGTGTATAATGTAATAACTTTAATTTGCAGGTAAAGTACTGGTGTAAAAACCCATCACATGAGGTGCATAAACTGTAAGTGGATCACTTGATTCTGCAATGTTGTATTATTTACTTGCATTAGTTTAATAATAATTATTAAGAAAAAATAATTCAATTAATGTTATCCTTTTGATAAAGTGATGTATATTTATGCCTTTGTGTGTTTGACTTGTGAATTCAACTCAATTTGTTGAGAGCTGACTGTGTACAGTCACCTCTCTGACTAATGAGGCGATTTAGGGCTTATTCAGCTGTCAAAATGAAATCAGGAATGTCTGTAATGAAAGATCGGATAATTAAAATGACAAAATTAAAATGCTTTTTTAAAAAACTTTTTTTTCCTTTAAATACGCATGTAAAATAGAATACTTTGGACACTCGGGATATATAAAGATTCGGTTCTCAAAAATTGCATTAAATAAAAAACAAAACACAATAAAGACTGCGCTATTCTGTATAAACTGCTTGGTGGCTTTGTTAAATATTGTTTTACATTTTCTTTTCTGTTCATAGCACTCAAGTCACGTCAGCCAGCATCGCCCCAGGCGCGCCTGGAAGGATCGCTACAGCTCCTACATCTTAAACACGGGCGATACTGGAGAATGAGAGAGCTTAATTTGTTCGTCAAATAGCGCAATACAACGGCTCGTATTTGGATTCATTTTTAAATGTCTATAAAAGTTAATAGTGCAGCATTAAATTCTCGCTTTGCTTGTATTTAAATGTATCGCACACACAGGCACATACTATACATCCACAAATCCACATGTCCCTTGTCTTTGGAAAAGCCAAGCTGAAGTGGGAAGACTGACCAACTGTGCATTAACCCAGCCGCTCTAGTTGAAAGCTGCATAACTGAATGCATAACTGAATGCGTTGCTCTTGTGCCATTATCTCAAAAATAATTTCAAATCAATTGATTTAAACATCCTTTTAGAAAACCGTTCAATTTTGATGTCTCGTTCTGTACTACTTACTGTAATTGAATGTTTTTTCGTAATTGAATGTTTTAATCGTGCGCAATTATCATTTGTTTTAATAGGTCGTTCACATTCACAAGCTGTTGTCTTTGCCACGCTTAATTCACTTTTTGTAAATTACCTCTTGTAAATTAAACGCATTTCATTCTTAGGGCAGGGGCCGTTCTGAAATCAAAGCTGTTGTTAACGGGCAACTAATTTTGTGTAGCTTTTTTCACGCGATCATGTGGCTATCATAGCAACAAAAATAGCACGCGATATTTGTATCCCAGCCTTTATAATACCGTGACGGCGAAAATGTCCAGATCGTTCTTTTTTTTGTGCGAGCCCATACGTGATTATGAAACTGCTGAAAAAGGAAGGCGTAGAAAAATTGAAAACATAAATGTGCTACAGTATACACATAGAGATTCAAAGTTAATTTTAAAGCTCTTGGATTGCTTCTATTAACAACGTATTTTTCTCTTAATAGCATGCAATGTAATAGGACATTATAATGTGTAATTTTGCGCGTTTCAGTTGATTTTCCCCGTCTCTGCAGATGTTTTCAAAGCACAAGACGCCCCCTCTGTATTTAAATCTTGTGGCTGAGGCAAGTTATGTCTTAAGACGAGAGAGACTCCTTGAATCGTCAGCGGCCTTTCAGGTGGAACTGGGGGTCATCAAACGTGCAGGAAACGATAGCAAAACGAGGAACTTCGGTGCATTCATTTCTTAAATCGAGTTTTATAACCTCTTTATATAAGACTGTGACGCGCTGTCCCGAAAACCAGCACACACGCCTCTTTATTAAAATACGAAATTGTGTTATGCTCATAAATTCAACAATGATTCAGAAAAAAAAAACGCTCTCCGGGTCGCTGGGTTCCTGCCTATGTTAATGTGTGAAAAAACGATTCGGGAGCTGAGGAGATTCTCTCAAGGAAGATATATGCAACCCTTAGCCGCTCACTTCACTAAATGGTCAGAAGCTTAAAAATGTGCTTTTTTTGGTCCAAAAACAAACAAACAAACAACAACAACAACAACAGTAACAACAACAGCAACAAAACACGTCTCAACACCAGAAAACTACATAAATAAAGTAAAATGTTTATTACTATAAAGTGTCAGGTATTTTTAGACGAATAAAGAAGGATTTGCAGCTGAAGAGACTTATCAGACAGAATCAGAGCAGGAGTTATTTTTGCACGCAATCGTAAGTAAAATCATGCGCATCTCACTAAGAAGCACGTCTAACAGCTCGCACACACAAGCTCTTCATTTTCACGGCTTTGTTTTTTTTCCTTCGCCTGTTTTACTACAAGTACGAGACGAATATGTTATCCATTTAGTTCCTTTGCGATGAAATGATTCCAGGTGTAATTTTTAAAAGTTCAACAATTTTAAGGACAGCACCTGTCCATTCTGGATAGCAAACGCGAGCCTTTTCATAAAAGCCCCGGTTTTGGATAGAAGATGACCTTTCAGCATGTTCCAGAGCCTCCTGTAGGGGCCAAGCCCGTTGTTCTGTCCAAGAACGGCAGCCTTTTGACTCTAAAGGCTGCACAACTGAAATGACACTGAATTAAAATGGAAGTTATGAATTGAAGTTGGGGGGGGGGGGGGGGATAACACTGACAAGTCAATCTCGCACAGCTGTTCCTAATCACCATCATTACTCAAACGACTCCCTTCGCCTCCTCCTCTGCCCCGTCTCCACCTCGCAGCTACCCCTGGGTCCCCTCTGACTGAATCGGGTTCAAGCTTCCTCGTCCTGTGGCCAGGAGGCTACACATTTAACAAGAAGTTTAAGCCAAAATGTTCTCAACTTCGGCATTCAGTTCCTGAGTGTTGTTGTCCCTAGTGAAAAGATTTTGTTCTGCCCCTTTTGTCCTCGGATGGCTCGTTATCACCGTTGGGATCGAAAGTTTTTCTGAGCTGACTAGACTCTTTGTCAGCTCTTGCCTGCTGCTGGTGGACAGGATGCGTCTCATGCAAGCTCAAGGACAGAACGGCCTTTCTCTAAAATCGCCCTGATTCCATCACGAATCGCACTCGCGCGTGCAAGCGCTCCCGCATTCCCACGAGCTCTTCTCTCCCCAAACGTTCACGCACCCATTTCTCAGCACTATTTAAACCCTCACTAGCCTTCCTTTCCTTGCTCATGATTGAGGTCTTCTCCTTGAGTTCCGTATTTGTACGGTCACAACCCGCATTGACTAGTAATTGTAGTCCCGGCATTTCGACCCTACGCTCCCCTTCGACTACGCTTTCGCCTCCTGATTTGGCACCGACGTACCCTAGATGCCTTCCCGGAGTTTGGACCCTGCTTTCATACTCGACCACCTCTTCGCATCCCGCCTCTACTCCAAACCTTCCTTTCTGAAGAGCCTCGCATAGGATCCCAATCCTCCGAAGTCCGGTCCCCCGTGACAGATCCCCGCATTGCCCGCAGAAGATCCACAGTCAACAGCCTCCACCAACACAAAATGCACATGATACAGCTGAGCACGGGGGAAGTGTGAGTTCCCACCACATTTACATTTCTGGTCAGCCTCGTCGGTACGAGCAAACCTGCTGTGAGTCACGGAGTGTCCGGTGTTGTAATGAGCAGTATCTGTCTGTGGAAGCAGTGGGAAGGATACAGTATAATCCAAGGAGTACAGCTATAAATGCAGGAATTTCTATTTGCACCTACCTAAAACACAAAACTTCTAAGGATAGGTCATTTCACTATCCCGTTGTCATGAGAACACAAACAGCTGTAGTGTACAGTTTCCCACTTTTGTTGATTAGAGCTCATTAAGCACTCAATGAGAGAAGAGTTCTTACTTTATTAGGTCCTTGAGTCCTTTGTGGTTGATCTTTTCTTCTTCAGAATGGTTTCTGCTGCAAAGCCAGTTTAAGGGCCATTGTGATGACGATATGGTGATCAGTCTAGAATGTGTCAGCTCCTTGCATGGAACACGTGACGTGAACATGTTTGCAACACGGCACAGGCAATTATGCAATTGATCATCTGCCAGTGTTGAGATTGATGGTGTTGCCACAAACCGTTATGTTTCTTTTGCTAGTTGAATAGAGTTCTGAGGTGGGGAAGTCCATATTGCAAACATCACATCAGGAGGAGGAAACCATTAAAGTAGACCTTTCCCTCCCTTTTCCTTTGTAGTGATTCCATTCCAGCTGTTTAAATCCAATTTAACTCTGGCATTGAAATCACCACAAAGAATAATTCCAGCTCCCTCCAGAATGGCCTTGAAGAAGAAGAAATGCCAAACCACAATCCCGTCTCCTCCAAGTGCTAGATGATCTTGTAACTGCCACCTTCCTGGCGTGGTGTGAAAGGTTGCAATTTTGTGCTCCCAGTGGCACTCGCACACTGCCGAAGGGCTTGTTGTTTCCAGGGAAGATGTCGGCACGTGACTTCTTTAATCAATGAGAAGCTGTTTCAGGTCACCTTCCAGACAGCTCGTGACAGAACGGGACTTTGATCCAGTGCCACGGAGAAAAGGATGACTGGGGCCACATTCTGCTGCTGTGCACAACAATGTAAATAACACCAAGAATTCTGGATAAAAAGTATATTGTTGCTTATTAAAAATAAATGTTGGTGCAAATGTTATTTAATTTTAAATACATATAGCACAAGTACTATAAATGGGGTCTCAGACTATTTCTGTTCAGCTGAGAGGTATTTTGGGTGAAAGTGGATTGCTGCTGATTATAAATGGAACCTTTTTCTGTGACAACAGTAGTTGGGTCTCTAGCGAGTCTTTCGTCGCCAGGAGTGTGTACAGATGGAGAGGATGCAAAGATGATTGACACATCCAGTCCTTTCGTGGGGCTTTTATTGTGGTTACAGTATGGCAGCATCACTGTTGCCCTCCTCGCACCTTGTGCTTTGACCAATTACCTGGAGAACCACAATCTTGCAGCGCAACAGAGGATGGAGTTCATTTGATCACTCTATTCTGCTCTTCAGGACTACAGGGCTTCTGAAGAGCTGCTGGCTCTCTTTGCTTGCCGAGTTTGGGAAATTGAGCCCCTCCTGCCACAGCAGAAGTGTCATCACCCCTCCCTTTGTCAGCCCCATCAGCTCTCGTGGCCCTGATGCATCAGACCCCAGGGCAGATAGAGCTGCTTCAGGAGGCTTGCACTTGTGGAAAGCCATTGAACAGTTAGGGGCTTTGATATCAACAAGCAGTCTTTGTGCAAGGCCTTGTAAACATTAAATATGAGTTTCTCCCTGTTTTCTGAAATGGAGTGAGCGCATCTTGTTTCATAATTGATTTATTCGGTTATGGAAACACGAGGGGGCCCTTTTCCCTGACTAAACAGCTAGAATAAAGATTTAGTACCATGCTATTTCAGTTCATTACATAACGGGAAATCTGCTTGTTATGTTGGCTTTGTTTGTTCATGGGTCCTCAATATGTCAGAGTTGCACATGTTGACAATATTGGAGTGTTTTGTAGAGGCTTAGGATTCTTGTTTTAAAGTCTTGCTGTTTTATTGTGTGGTAATGAAAGGTTTCATTTTAAATTTGTTCAAGCTCTGTTGAGCGAGACAGATAGAAATGTGTGTGTAATGTTTACAGAGAGAGCATGTGACGTTTCAGAGCAAATGGAAGGCGAGTTTAACAATGTTTATTGTAACCCAAGAGTTTGATGGGGCTATATTCAGATTATAGAAACCCTTTGAGAATGATTGAATGCAGAGCATAACAGGAAAATTCATTTTTGTGTGTTCCTGTCTGTTCTCCAATGAGGACTTTTTGCAACAGATTAAAACTCCTTTCAAACCTTCTTTGAATTGTGCTGTGACTTCTTGCAACCCTTCAGGTTGTCTTTCTGTTGTTTTGTTGATCATGGATGGTAACACTTACCCCTCTTCACCCCACACTCCAAAAAAAGCACTGTGCTGTGGGAGTCGGACACTATTTTACCAATGAATTCTGCTGCAGCACACTTCAAACATGAATTGATGTGACAGCTGCTTTTGTAATTCTTTTGGAAAAATGCCCGTACAAGAGAATGTGTTGTATAGTGAATGGAGATAAGAGGCTGCTATGAAGACCTTGGCAGCTTTTCTAGTGTAGCCACTATTTCATGAGTATTGACTTTGTGTCAAGTGTTGTCGCTCTCTTCACAGGCTTAATTTTAACTTTGTTTCCTGTTCATGCTCTAATCTTATCAGATCACGTTTAGACCAGAGTTCAGTTTATTTGTACAAGTGCAAAGAATGCTTATTTCCGTGTACGCTCCTATACAAAGACATTATGTAAACACCAAATTAAACACAACAACAGCAATAACAACAACGAAGTTAAATAACTGTCAACTTAAATAAATCCCTGCACATGCAGTGTGCAAACAACCTCAGTGTGAGTCAATGGTTAAGGTAGAATTCAACAGTCTGACAGCCTGTGGGAAGGAACTGTCTCAGAATCTGCACAAGTGGTGATTAATGAAGAGAGAAGGGTGTCCCAGGCCAGACAGGATCAGCTGGCACAATTAGTTTTCAGAATGTAAATAGCACTTGGGAACATAATGAATGAAGAGCGCAACGATCACAGATGACTGAGTTAAAGTGCTTAATTAGGAGTGACTGCAGAAGATGCAGTTATTGGACTACACAGACGGAATCAGGCAGAATAATCTACTGCCTGGTTATATGCATGAAAGGTGATTAGTAAAGCTGTGGGGTTAAGGACAGATCTGAGTGGGCGAGAACCTGTGAGAACAACAAAACAGAAGACCATGTGGACGTCCACAAGAGGGGATGAAAGAAACAGACTCAACCTAAAAAGTGAAAAACTAAGGTGACGTGTTGGCAGGGCTCGAATTGTGGCTATTGCACCGGTGTCGTCACAGTTCTGTAGATTTTTGTAATGATATCATATTAATACTGGTCACACCTTATCCTGGAATTCCTGCCCCCACAGGGCCCTGGTGGGCCTCGAGAGGAGCCCCTCGGCCAGCTGGTCCTGAGCTTCGCTGCCCTGAACTGCACTGCCTCCGGACGGCACGGATCAGTCAAACAAGTCAAACAAGTCGCTGCACAGGCCAAATGTGTCACGACTCGTACCCTCTCTCGTAAACGCCCTGGCATTCTCCACGCGTACTAGATTCCACACACACTCACCCAGGAACTAATTATCCAGCCTCTTTTTCAATATTTAAACACTCTTCACCGGCTTACCTACACTCACTATTGAGAAGTCTTCCACAGCTTTCTCTTGTGCGCGCTATATTCTTCCCAACCTGACTCCTTTGGCTACCCGACCTGCTTCTCCTAGTTTCGACTTCGCTCTTGCCTAATGACTTGGATAAGGAATATTGGATTTACTCTTCCTCACGGCTTCACACAGGGGTCCTACAGCTCACCGCTTTCAGATATCTGACAAAATGCTACCACCTCTTTCAAAAACAAAGAAAAGTTCATTCTTCCTTTCTTCAGGATTCAACATTCTTCCCTAATATACTGTTAATCTAATCCCAGAATTCACACACCTACCAGAATCAAAACAGCTTTCAATCCTACTGGGTGAGAGGAGAGAAAAGTCAATAGAATTGCAGCTCCGTCATCTGTCACAGCTTGAGGAACAGAGGGCGAGCCTCTATAATAATATATTTTTTTTCGTAAATGTCTTCTAATTTTTTCTTTTACAACAATGTAAACAATAGTTCTTTGAATTAGAGAAAATAAGTGTAGGCACTCACATGAACTTGCACGGAAGGAATTTTAATGTGGTTAATTTTCACTAGGTTTCTCCATAAACAGGTGAAGAACATAACTGTAGGAGAAGGCGTCTAGCCTGGTGGTGAGATCAGACCAGTTTAGTGTTGCGGTGAGACGGTTCCTTTTGATTAGGTTTCAGAGTCGACACTGAAGTAGGTCGTTGGAAAAGTGCAGTGCTCGGCCATCGACTGGGGGCTAACAAATTAGAAGAAGCGATTGGAAAATGGATGCATGGATATCTAGATGGATATTTAGATGGATATTTAGATATCCCCCAGCGAGCTCACATTTGGAAGTGGGTGGACAGAGCAAATGCTGTCGCTGGTTCAGGCTGATGGAATCCTGTTGGGGGCTGACCAGCAGGTCCGTTTGGGTCAGTGGTTTTGGCCACCTCCTTGCTTCCCCATAGAGCCGGTGGTTAATGTGAAGAGGTGCTCCTCACCATGCTACTAAGGTTATTGTAAATATATCACCTTTTGTAATGCTCAGATGACAGTCATCTTGTACATTATTAAGGGAAGAATGTAGGAAGACTCACCAAGATTTTTGTGCAGGGCCCCATGTATGGATGGTAGTTTACAGCAACCCCTAACGGGTTCTGTTAAAAGTGCACCTACCTCCTAATACAAGAAATGCAGTTTTAGGTCTTTAATCGTTAATCACATGGATGGTGTGAGTGAGGACAGATATCATCTGAATCCATTTCAAGCCGTTTCCAGGCCTTTTGAGGTCTTGGGACAGAGGGCCACGTGGAAACGAGGTGTTCCCAGACAGCTGTCAGATTGTTGCCATTTCTGGCTCCCTGACTCACAGATTGCCTTCCTGCCTAGTTGTATTACTTCTAAACTCAAGAGAATTAGTGGAATTTTGAGAATTTCTTCGTTTATAAGCCTCACAGGATCTAATTGAAATGGTTCCTGACCTCTGACATTTAAATAACAAAAATATCTTGGAAATGTGATTTTGACTTAATGAGCCAAGAAAGTTCCAGCAGTTCTGCCTTGAGAATGTCGCCTTTGTGGACTGGTGGGAATTGAAATTTAGAAAACAAGGTAGGAACATTTGTCTTTATATTTACCATTTAGTCAGTGCTTTGCAAACATCATTATTCTAGCTTTTAAAGAAGTTTTCATTCTTATAAAAAAACTTAAAATAACCTGACCTTAGACATTAAAACACATTAGTGGGTTTCTTTTCAACAATGCTTATTTTTAGTAACACATGAGGCACTCATTTACTTTGAAGATTCACTTCAGAAATCAAATTGCAGATGGAAGTAATAATGTGATGTTTAGTAAAATATACGAATTCTTAGTGAAATGAGCACTTTACTTATCTGTACTTGCTTAAATGAGCGATACATGTACATATCTGTTTTTATTATATTAGCAAACCTTCACATTAATATTCTGGATGTAAAATTTGTAAAAAAATTACATCGATGAATGAGTTTTCAATTTTTCTGATTTTTTTACAATTAAATTTTATTTTGATTATGCACACTATGAACGCACAATATGAATATCACCTGAGAGCTTGATACTCTCACCTTTAGAGCTTTATTTTCTTTTTGACAGCGCAAGATTTATGAACTAACATAATCAACAGTTTTTGTTTAGTAAATAATTAGTTCAAGACATATTTATCTTTCATGTGTACTGAAGAGGTCAGGTCAATTTTAATTCTCTGTGTAACTGCTTTAGAATACATTTAAACATAAGAGCTTGAACAAGAGGAAGAGCTGCAGGTAAATTCCACTTCTTGTAACATATGTCACAGAGTGTTAAAATGGGTGTGGAGGCAACAGATATCAGGGACTATGTTAACTTAAAGTTTGCATAGAGGGGCCAATGTCTCAGTAAAGGTGATTTTTCATCTCTCCTTGTTGTGGGGCTTCCCAGTGAGCGAAGCTCCTCCATGCGCAAACATACGCTCATTACCACAGGGGTGACCTGTGGGGCTGCGGGACAAGTCGAACTGGGCCTCAGACTGAGAGAGGGGCTGTAGGACAGGGTGCTTTGTCACACCTGGCCAACTGCAGGCAGCCTGCTGATCAGGCAGCTCTGCCCAAAGGGACACTTCCACCCTCTGCAAACGAGTCCTGGCCCTGGCTTGAAAAGCCCCAGTCGGAAGCACACAGAGACAGAAGAAACTGGAGGAACACGGTGTGCTCCCCAGCCCCAGGAGAGAAATCAGACACCAGAGACTCCACAGAGAGCAGTGGAGGAGGGCTCCTGCATGCTCCCTACCCGAAGATAGACTCGGGCTTAAAAAACAGGAGGGGGGAGCATGAGGGACCACTGCTCCAGACGGCTGGGACCGGAGAGGGCGCCTAAGACGACACTGAGCTTCTTCTCTGTGGTGGCAGGAGGAATACCGGGTCACTGACTGGAGCCGGCTTTAGAGATCGGCACCGCTGGACTGCCCCTCTGAGAGGCTGCGTTCCTGTGCTGGACTGGAATGTGTCTCCCTTGGAGATACTTCTTGTTTGATTAACTCCGTTGGTTTGGTAGTAATAGATAGTGCAACAGCTAGGTGATTTAAGGGGAACGTATGTAAGATGACTGTCTTGTCTGGTCTGTAGGCGCACTGGTGGTTCTGAGAGATAAAGAGAACCCTTTAGAGGGGTGAAAAGAGCCTAGCACCCTAAAGCTGCAAGGGGACATAGAACATAGCTCGAAAGCCAAACACTAAAATGAGTTGTTTTCCATTCTGTGTTAAATGGGTTGTTTGTGATGTGTCCTTGGTATTCTCACCACATCAAAGATCGCCCCATGAGTGCCCATGAGGGAATTAACTTTTTTGACGGTGTTTGAGGATACTGAGGGCACTGAAATGTGACTTAGCCTGCTCTGCCGAGGCTGGAGGAGGCCTCCACAGGACCCCTGGAGAGCGGGCAGTGATCAAGGGGCCACTGGAGGCGGAGTGGAGGAGGGTCAGATGAGTTTGGGCGAGATATTTTTACAGGTAGTGAGAAATGAAACTGAGAATTATAAATGAAGGGGAAAGTTCAGCATAACCTGATAGCATCACAAACAATATATAAGTAACTTAAATTGCAGAAAATGCCAGCATAATAGTAATTTTGTGTTAAGTCTTTACTGGCGGGTAAGTTGGCCCTCGGGAGAGGGTGAGGCACGTAGACCTGCTCCTCCAGTATGCCCTCTTACAGACCCACTTGCTTTCCGACCTGCTGCAGTTCCACAGCTCCTGACAGGACAGGCAGTGCCGCTCAGCCTGGTGTCGGCAGCCCTGCTGACACAGAACCCGGAGCGTTCGTGTCAATACAAGAGCAAGACTAGACCACGCTGCGCTGCGGGTGCTGGGCAGGGGGCAGGGAGAGGCTCGTCTCATGATCCGAGACTGCAAGCTGAGAAAATTGAGATTAACAGCTGGGACTGAAAGTTGAGTTTAAGAACTTTTAGCTCAGTTTCATCCTCCTCTGCTCTGCTTCCATCCAAGACTCCATCGATCAGAACCGAACCATGAATTTGCAGAAGTCAGAACCCTCCTGTCCAGGGGTCCTTCCTGTCACAGAGCAGACTGGGCTCCTGTAAAGCTTTCCATAGTGTAAAACAGGTCCTGCAAATTTGGAATTACACTGATGACTTTAAATTACAACATTCCTTTAAAATGCATGAACTGAGCTCCTATAATTGCCAGCTGATCTAAAGTCCCCTCGTTATTGATTTGGCTTGCCCTGAGCATATTGGTGCAACTTTAGTATCTGAAAAACATTCTCATTTCAGCTAAAGTGTTGAACTTTGGTGTCTGTCCCAGCTCTGGGTTGTGCTCCAGGAGATACGAGCAAAAACACTAGATCTCACAAGAGCTTCTTAATCACTGCCTTTTTAAGATAGTGGAACTCTTCCTTTTCAATGAGCATGTGCTCAATTTAGAGTCTTTTCTCCAGCAGCTTTAAACTTTCCTTCAGATGTATTATGGAAACAAAGCCTCAGTTCTTCCTGTCCCAGCCTATGTGCCCTGGAACAGTGGGATTTGGATCCACAATATTTGAGACAAGTTTGCGTGGTTTCGTATATTGTGTAACATTTTTGATTTCCCTTTGATAATATGACACTTTGATTCCCGTACAGAAAAAAATGTTGTTTATTTGTTTTTCAAGCCCACAGAGAGAACTGAATGATAATTGCAATGATTTGCAGAAATAATCTCTCCAAGACCATATTTGAGAGCATGTTCTATTGGAGTAACTGTGACCCAGTCTGTGCAAAGCAGGGCGAAGGGCCCAGCATGTGAGAATCCCATGATTACAGTCCATGAGAACTATAAAGTAGCAGCAGACCAGGCCTCTTCCTCAGTGAGCTGTGCAGTGGGAAAGAAGGCTGAGTGAGGCTGTGATGGTGATACTCTAGGCTCTGATCATGGCTTCCTCGGGAGTGAAAACTGGACACACCTGGCTTAATTACCTCATTAGTGTCCTGTGCGATTGCAAGGACGGTGGAAGGAAAAGAGCTCATTTGATTGGTCCAGTTGGAAATTCCAGTTTCCACAGGATCAGATGTCAGGGTGTATTAGCCAGGGGGGGGACAGGCTAGAGGCTGTGTAGGGTCCTGTGGTTCAGGGGAGGGTTTGTAGAGGTGGGACTGTGGTGAGTTCAGGTAGCACAGGGGTGATTACTTCACTTGTGGCATCTGCAGCGTATCCAGCAGTCTCAGTATCAACGATGGTTTGTAACCTTGAGAGTGTTAAAGGAAACTTGCAAGGATTTCTTTTCTTCTGGGGTTTGCTCTATTTGTGATGAAGGATCCAGGGCTATTAAGACGGATTTGCTAGTTGTGTATTCCCAGATTAGTGTTGAGGCTCCTGAGTCTCTAAGGGCAGGCTGGTTGGTGCAGGTGGAGACTGGGCGTCAAAGTGCTGAGCTGCTTAAAGCACTCAGGAGAGTCACGGAGGAGCCGAGGAACATGAGTCTTCCAGTTAAAAGGGAAGCTGGGCCTCGCTGGGCAAAGCCAGGTTGTGTGTCAGACTGTTCCAGGACAGGATATTTTTTAAATGGAGTTTTTGGGAGCCTCATGGGATGACAGCTGTTCTGGCTCTCCTGGTACTCATCTGAAGATGAAGACGGAATCAATAGCAGAGGAAGAGGAACTGTGCACCGAGATCCCCTGGGGAAAGGGAGGTGGTCCTCTTTGGGAATGTGCAGGCTTCTCCACAGGCAGAACACCAGGAGCCCAGGGAGGTTCAGACAGCTAAAAACAGTGACAAGCTGCCGAAACACACCCTTCTCATGTGGTGATCTGCAAATCGTGGCCCGGGGATCAGCATTCACCACAGGGGCTAACATGTGGCGTGACTACTGGTGGACGTGCCTCTGGAGGCAACAGCAAACCTGGCTCGAGGGTATGTTGTCTGTGGTTGGCAGATGTAAAAAAAACACACAAGCTGGAAGCACTGACTGCTAGAGAGAGTCAAGGCAGCACTCGCTGAAACAACTGTGACGTGGGGAAGGAGGAGGATACTAAAAGAAAATTGTTGCGTTTACTCTGTCAGAATGTGGTCTCTGGCTCCCTCTTGTGCTGTGGTTAGTGAAAAAGTTCAAGTAACTAGTTGAGTTACTGTTGCCACTGCTGGGGTTCGGCAGGCGAAACACTCGATGTGTGTGAGGCGGGACACTTCCTGAATTGGAGCACTAGAGGGAGCTCTTGGCCATCCAGCAGCCGCTAGTACAACCACTTGCCCTGCACGGGCGGAGACGGGGCAGCAGAGCCGCGGAGATCGTCCTCCCATCTTTTATTGCTGCACCCGAGTTGAACACCAAAATCAATACAGCTGATGCAGCAGTAATAAAGGTACATGCCTCTCCCTTATCCCGCAAATCGAAAAAAAAACACACGCTGTGATTAAGAACATATTTCATGTTGGAAATAACTCCGGAGAGACGATGTTGTTACTGTACTTGTCCTTTCCTTGCCCTTAAGCGGACTCTGTACTAATATACTGGACATCGCAGTTCTCCTGTTTTACACCTGAGAACACGACCACTGGAAAATAGATCATATTTTTTACAAGATCTTACAGGACATCACCAACGAGAGTCCGTTTCAATGCGATACATGACCGGTATCACGCAGTGCAACAGAATGTACGGTGGAAGCATGTCTTACAGTTACAAGGTCCTGTTTATCTGCGGTATTTGTAAACTGTATTCGTGTAAATTCGTGACGCAGCGCGGCCTGCCCCACACCCCCTCTCCCCTCCAGGAAAATCTGCAAGTTAAAAGTGTATCTGGCGGAAGCGAGGAGATCAAGCTCGCAGTAATGGGGCGCAGGGCGTCTCCCTGTGGAGATGAGTATTGATGATCTCCTCTGCGCTGCGGCCCAGCCTCCAGCTGCTCAGAGTGGCTCTGGGGACCATGCCGGTCGGTTACCAGGGCAACCATCGGCAGCCCTCACCGCCACCAGCCCTTCCTGCTGGATAAAGATCACGGGGAACGTCCGCTCTGTTATTCCCACAATAAAGGTCCATTCGAAATTGTATTTAATTTCAGTGACAGCACCTGTCTCTGAAAGTGTTAATAAACAGTTGTATGATGGTCTTCTGCGAGTCTCTTCCAAAACAAATGCACAATCTGGCGTATATGCAATCTGTGAAGGCTTTTTTTAGCCCTGCCCTGCCCTGCTCTGCCAGGCTCAGTCTGGTGTCACATACCTCTGCGCACATCTAAAAATGTCACTGCGGTCTTTTACATAGAAAAACACTGAATTGGCTGGTGTTTCATTTCAGCTGGTTACAATACAATTGCGGAATTCGAAGTGCACTGATCTCTGACCTCGCCAGGATAGACTCCACATTGGATAAGGAGGATAGAAATGGGTGGATTGAACTCCAGGTCTTGAAAGCTTTAGCTCTAGAGACTGAAGCTGATGCGTGATGATGCTGGTGCGCTGGTTGAGCGCCTCTCTGTTCCCATCTGTACAGGTGTGGTTACTGCGCTCCTTACCCAGGCCAGCGGGAGGGAGAGGAAACATTCATTGAACGAAAGTAAAATGTCTCTCCTGTCACCTGCCACCCTCCGTCACCAGACCTTGCCCCGGGTGGAAAGGGCAGGAATCGGTGGGGATCTCACGCGCACGAGTGACAGGTGGGCCGCGCTGCACCCCGACTCTGGGCCACTAGGACACCGGACAGCGCCGGATCGGGATCGGGAGAAGGCAGGGCGGAGGACATGGCAGCTGAGAGGGGAGACCATGGGCCCTCCTCCTCCACTGGCTGGAATGGGGAGGGCGCTGCTGTTGAAAGTGCTTTTGTTTTATTCCCAGGTTGGGTTTGGACATCTGCTCTCTTGTCATCGGGGGCTCAGAGCAGCCCCCCCTGCTGTCGATCTGAGGAGCTCTCAGACCCATCGGGGTCTCAGTGCAGGAGAGCACTCAGGACTGCGAGCTCACGCTCCAGCATGCAAAATCAATACTCCTGTTTTCTTTGAAAGCTGAAGGCTTGGGGCTGTGATGGTTAATCAGATCATTAAGCTCTGTTCAGCCCTAGTGCCAGCACACTGCTCTCCGCCTCTCTCTGGCGCTGCTAACAGCACTGCTGTTCTGTGATACAGCTGTCTGGGAGGGGCTACAGTGAGTCAGGAATTTTTTTATCTTTTTTTTGTTATTTTGCTGACGTTGGCACTTTATCTGCAACAACAAAGCAACCGTTTCCCAAAAACAGCTTGAGCAGGAAAGGGGGCAGGAGTTAGTTACCAGTCTGTGTTTTGTCAGAGGAAGCCACTTGTTCAAAAAGAACTGATTTTTTTCGTGAGGTCAATGTTTATTTTGTTCAGGCTGTGAGTCAGAGTGGACCTTTCAATTGGTAGAGTAAGTTGTGTATTGAAAAAGGAAAGGTGCCACTTCTTTTGAGAGTGTTCTTGAAGAGAAACAGCAACATGATGTGATGGACTCTATGAATTGCACACAGCAGAAGCTTGCAGTTTTACAGAGAAACTGTTGAGGAATCTTCTCGTGAGAAAATGTAGCTTGAATATTTCATGTATTAACTAGTTATTTCCTAAAATGATTTATTATTTCTAGAAGTTGACCACATCCTTACTTTCCTCCTGTTCTCAGTTTTAAGTTCACATCCACATACTGTAGTTTCCACTTGCATCCTGTGGTTCATGTGTCATTGGGGGTTTTGATGAACACTAGGTTGACTCTGTCAGTGCCTTTGGGCATTTTGAATAGTGGATCCGGTACCTCCTAGTCTTCTTTGGTCCAGACTAAAAAGGTCCAGTTCTTCTGCCTGTTGTTGCAGGACATTCCCTCGATCCCTGATTATTGATGCTGTTGCCCCTTAATGGTGATGGGTTGTGATGAAGTAAGCAATTAATCTGTTCTACTAAGAGAGGGCTGGTCATCGAAGACTGAACAGTACTTACATTTTGGTCCCAAATGATCTCCAAATTACTTAAATCCATGCTTACATGATCCTAATTACAACGTTCTGGGGCTTCAGAAATTTGTCATTGAATGGTGACCAGCCACACATTGTACAGACATCTGATGCACATTGACACATTTTTCTTCTTCCGTCTGTCTTGTACCATCTTTCCCATTGGACTATGACCTCATATTATGAGTAAGTATAGCATGAGAAAGAATATTAAAACTGAAGATTGACCACTCAATATGGCATTTAGATATTTTAATTTAATATGATAAACAACCGTGTGTTTCAGGTTTATTTGAAAGCCCACTGCATGCTTTCAAGGTATAAGGTCAGGAGTTTTTCCCACAACATCAGTGGGAGAAAACCCCTTTGTTGCTTGCACGTGGTTAGCGCGAATGCTGTTTTCCGACGGCGCCTGTGAGACTATGATATAAAATCTCCCATTAAGTCCTTTCCATAGTGCCACTCCTATCAGCACCCATCTGATTCGGAAAGCTGAGAAACACGTGAATGGCATGGGATTTTGAAACGGCGTTTATGTTACTTACTCAGCTTTGTGTATATATTATTACACGTATTATTAATATTTATGTAGCCCACGCCTTTATTTCAGGCGTTTTATTTTCAAAGTAATGCACTCCAGTATATGGACAGTGCATTTCCCTTAAAAATGACCTAAATGTGTTTTTTTTTTGGTTCATAGATACAGTACGTTCCCCAGTTGTGTGCAGAAACCTCTTTATCACATTTTCCTAAGAGGAACTTCGCAACGGTGACCGATCTCAGAAAGAAATTCATGCAATATTCCAATCCCGTTTCATTATATATATATATGTGTGTGTGCGCGCACAAGAAGGAAGGACAGAAGAAAGAAATCTTTTGTAGCTGACAAAAGCAGTGAGTGAGGGGTTCGCTCTAGGCCTAGGTCATTAATAACCCACAATATACACTAATAAAATGCTCTGTACAGAGAGTGATACAGCAATTCTGCACTACTGCAGTCTCCGCCACAGATTTCCTGGCGGTTTGTTCATGCTCTGTCTCACGACAGACGATGTGCTCGTTTTCAGGCGTTTTTTAGGCGTTTAGGTGCTGCTGTTCGCCGGTCCTGGTGCTGCCGCTGCGACCGGCGGAGGAGATGCGCCGCAGGGATACTGCAGCGTTTCTGGCAAGGTGTCTCTCATTGGCCGGCTCCGGGCCCCTCTCCTGGGAGAGCTGACGTCACCAGCTGGTAGGAATTAGCATCTCTCTTTGTGAGGCAGTGCAGCACAGGCAGCGATATAAAAACCCGAGCCTGCACTTACAGCAGCCCTCTCCTGACGCCTTGGATCGGACCTGCATTCCCCGCTCACCGTCGCCGGACGCGCTCACACACGCCACAAGGAGAAGGATGCGAGAAATCGTTCACATTCAGGCCGGCCAGTGCGGCAATCAGATTGGAGCCAAGGTAAAACCGCATCCTGTCTGTTTCACAACGTTTTTTTTAATAAAAAAAAATATAATCATTATTTTATCTTTTGATAATTCAATTGACGTACCTGTGTATTAAAAATCACAGAAAATTGGGGGTTTCGGTTAAAAACCATATCACTTGCAATATGTAAATTACGGTCATGTTCATACTTGGTGTCTTTCAGACACCCTTAAAAATATGAATGAACTGTAGCATTTTCCAGTCCTCGTTTTTCAAAAAGACGTCCTTTGCGGGTGGAAACAGGCAAAATGACGTGCACTTTTAAGATGTCACCTCTGATGTGCATTATGTGCGGTACTTTTCCATCCTGCGACGCAGAATGCGGCTGATTGATGTCCGTTTTGCTGCAGCTGGTTTGGCCGGCGAGAGCCTGGAAAACAGGACCACGCCCCGCGCTGCAGACAGTGCTGATGTGGGCTGCAGTCCACGCCGAAGCGCTAATAAAATGATGATGGCATTTCATCATTTCATGAGGGGGAGAGAGTACAGAAGGATCTAGGGCTGAAATCTGTTAGTGTAGGAGCTGCGTCAAAAATGAATTAATCCCGAGCGGGTTAAAGTTCAGTGAAAGCGATGCTGAGTCAGAGAGGATTACTTTCACGGGTTGAAACCGGGTACACAAGACGGGTAAAATAAGGCGAGACCAAATGCGAGATCGCCTGTGTGCGAATCACAGACGTTTCAAGGCAAACAGGCGCTGCAGCGATTCTCTCTCTCGCGATCCGCCACACCCTACCGACTGCGGGAGACTGAACAAAGAGACTGGGTTGGTGCTGCAGTGCACGCACTGGCGAGCGAATATTCCCATCACAGCCCCAGAAGGCGGCTGGCAGACAGGCCCGGCGGCCGCCGACGCTACATACAACAGAGCTCTGTGTGATCGCCCCAGCGCGCTGAGTAAGCATTTCTCTGCGATTTACTTAGTCCAGTGCCCCCTTACCCCCACTTTAATCTGCACATTCCCTATTCTTATTCTCATTCATTAAAACAACTGCTGTTAATGTGTGAAAGAACTCGTTTTCCTGTCTGAATTGCAATACCCTTTTTAAAACTAACCTGCTTGTACTAAACTTACAAGTCGGGTCTATGGCATCCATCTGTATACAACAAAATAGCTTACTGGATAAAAGCACTGAGCTGAATGACCACCACAAGACAGAGGTTTCTGCAGAGGCCTGTGGACACGTTTGTGATCCTGACATGTTAAAATCACAGCTGGAGCGCTCTACTGTTTCAAGGCTCTTGAAGTTCTCATTCCTGCTTTGTCATGGCTGTGTTAGCACCGAAGGCACTGCTTTTTATTTGAGAAAAAAATGAATGAGGATTATATAGGCGACCTAGAAGTGCTCTTGTCTTTCACTCGGCTCATAGACCCTGCCTTTCCTAGCTATCAGTTTTAGAAAATGATGTCTTAGTTTGTCATTCTTCCAGGCACAGGTTTCAAGCCCCTGTTATAGGGCAGGGGTCTTTTAAGACACTGTGCAGATAAGCGTGACTTAATACATGATGCTGTTATATCCAGTAAGGAATAAAATGCTTTCAGTTTTCATTCAGAAGACAGGCAGTCATGCTCGTACTTGTGCTAAACTGTGGACTCTCACCAGACTGAGACTTCGTAAGCCCCCATCCAAGTTCGTAGGCTTTAGTGGTCTTCTCATCCCTGCTGATTGCTGAAATTAAGTGTGACAGATTCAGCCTAGATCATACTGGGCATTATTATTCAGCTCTGTCTTATCACCCCAAGAAGCACTTAGTTCGAAGAAAGGATCTTGGCTGACTGAGCACAAAGCCCATTAATGAAGGCGTAGAAGCAGTCTGGTGTCCTTTCTGGTCATGAAGGATGATGGATAGTAAAGACCTCTAGAGTTCCAGTCTGATTTATAGCTTTTATCTAGTTTTGCAAAATTGTTCCATTGCTTTATAGTCTAGAAAGGTATTCATGATCAGAACTGTGAAGAGTAAGTATCAATGAAAAATATAGGCTGCATTTAAAACTTAAAGGTTTATCTAGTCATCATGAAATGTCCATTTAGTTTTAGAAAATATTTTTCTTTTCAACAATTCTTTTCATATCAGCCCACTATACTGTAGGTACGTGCAGTGTCTGTTTCTGAGCTGTATGGAAATATTATGCATTGAAGGTTCATTTGGTTAGGGCTGCCTTTGAATCTGTCCAGGGCAATGATGCAGTGTTCTGTGTTTGCATAGGCAAAATCTCCCTAAAGACTCGTGACATGCAAGCCAATCTTTATGCAAAATCACTTCCAAGTTCCCCACACTGATTTGTCTGAAGCCTGCAGGTGAACCCTGTACACATCTGCAGCTGTCATTCTGTAGCATTTCAGAAGTGGCTCAGCTCTCATCGATCTCTTCTCAAGGATGGGAGGAAACAAGCCAGGAATTGTGCCTGGACCCTTGGCTTCACAGAACAAAAAAGCAAACACCAAAACTTAAGAACAATTCGAGTACACGTGTCATCCTTTAAATGTGAGCTTATTGCCCATTATGTGTTATAAAATGGCTTAGACATGAGAAAAAATGCAGCTCTTTGAAAAAGACAAAAATTCTCACAGAAAGAGAATAAGCTTTACCATATCATTGTTTTAATTCCGATGATGTCATCTTTAAATACCCAAAATGACCTACCATCAGCTCTCTGCTCTCAAGGAAGACCTTCCATTAGATCATCACTGCACCATGCATTGTCATATATGGTTTTGGCTAAGAAGTGTGTGTTGTTCAATTCTGTCAGCATCCTCAGTCCCTCTGGAGGTGTGTGTGGTGGGGGTGGGGGGTTTGTGCTGACATAATGCGATGACTTCACACTGTCTGCTAGGGGCTGGCAGTCAGTCTAATGCACTACATCTGCCACATCGATAATTCACCAGCTGAACCCACACTCCCCCCTTACGAGGCAAATCTGGGGAAGGCTTTTGTCTGTGATTTATGGACTCTGAGTTTTTAATGTGTGCAGGGCATGTGCACACATCTTAATGTGGGGGTGGGGCTGGGAGGAGAAATGTACGCCTTCTAGAAAGGACTCAGGGGGAAAGTGTGAGTGAATATAGTATCTCGAGGATCAATGAGCACAAAGGAGACAAAACCTAGCAAAAAAAGGACCTACAGCCCAATCTCCAAGGAGCACCTGCTAAGTGTAGAGAAACCAGAGCTGCACATGGGTGGCTAATTACCAATTTAGACAGCATACAGACAGCTGTGGCTGAGAGGTAAGGCAATTAGCAGGCTAGGACCCATTCTGTGGTGGGGTGGCCCTGGCTGCTGGGGGCTGGAGGGGGAGGTCTTGTTCAGCTGTAGAGACGCCAGACTCAGAGCGAGTGAGGCAGGGAGGGTGGGGAGTGGGGGTGGGGCTCTGTATTGCCTTTGTCTCTAGGAGCTGAGAAGAAGGCTTGGGACAAGCTACTGATTGTATAGCACACTGGGAAGAAGGGTTAGTGTGAGCGCTCCCATTGCCTCTTTTGGTTTATATTACATTTTAGGTGGTTTATTCTCACAGGATCAGCACAGATGGATTTTGAAGGAGGAAACAAGCTGTTGCATGGAGACCTTTTGTTGTCTAATTCAGCTTCAGGGTTCATTCTAAATCTCAGCTTGTTTCAGAGAGAGGGTACTACCACAACATTTACAGACACAAATGATTCGCTTCAGTTTGAGGCTTCCAAGTATTCCACTGATACCCTACAATAATTCCCCCAAGAAAATAAACATTTCAGCATGAAGCTCCCAGATCTTCCAACCCCTTATTAGTTAAATTGCATCTCAAGAGAGATTCCTTGGCATCCTAATGCCTTCACTGTGAGCAAAATAATCCCTGTAAATAAGAACTTAAGAATGATTACAAAGGAAAGGAGGCTATTCTCCAAGCCCCCAAGGATCCAAGGAAATCATTCCAAGGATCTTCTCCAGCCATTGAAAGACGTCAGGGTGTCGGCTTCAGCAACACGGCTTGTTCCAGCCCCCACAAGCCAGAGTTGTAACAGGATTTAAATGCAGTAGTCGTCACGATAGAGAAGCTATTCCTTAAGATGAAAATTTAATCTTTCCAAGCTACTGCTAGTATTAGCAGTGTTAAATAGTTTTCTTAAAACTGGACAGTTGATTAATAATTTGTTAGCTGTCTGACCCACTGGTCGTATTTACAAGAGGATCATGAATATAACTTCTCCCCCAGGTACAGGATGGGATGGTGAGAGAGGATGATATGTAATCAGGACCCTCGCACGTATGTCTTTATTGTCACGTGTCGTATGACCTGGTTCTTCCTGCCAGACCCAAAGGGTGCCGGGAGCGATGCATAAGGCAGAAGAAGAAATACGCTCTTTCCAGGCCTGCAGGGCGCAGAAAGTTCAATCCCTGGTTAAAGGCGCTGCTTTTCAGCTTAGTCATGGAAGGGTTCCCAGTTCCTTTCATATGCCCTCCAAAGTGTTTGCTGTACAACAAAGGCATCATGGTTGTGTGCACTGGTATGCCAAGCACGCTCACCGAGACAGGTTCAGCCTGGCCACAACACCGTGATAAAGACATAAATGCGCCCTTGTTGAGGGAGCTGCTGGAGTTCAAACTGGGGTGGGAACATTGCAGTTGTAGAGCGGAAAAGGGGGGCATGATATTGCCACTTATTTTCATACATGTTTCAAACAGCTGAATCGTGAAAGTTGTGCCCCCCATCAGGCAATGACATTTGGCCCACACAAGGATGAGGCAGCAGGAGACAATGTAGGACAAGAGCACCCAGAGCACTCTGAGATTGTCCCTGATCCCGAAACACCTGATTCTGAACTCTGGGGATGCAGTGCAGGGCCTCTGACAGACACAGGTGCAGTTAGCCCCATTTGCACTGGCATTGTCCACACAAAGAATTTGTGTGTGTATATATATATTGAATCTGATTATATATCATGTATTTTTCTGCTTATTATAATAAAAAAATGCAGCTGCATGTAGATATGGGAATATGAGCCAAACATGTGTCAGCTGTCATTAAATTATTTCTAGGTATTCCAGTACGCATCACTCGGATTTCTAAATGAGCGCATACTGGTAACTTTCATAGTGTAAAAATGTTTCAGCGTAGAACAGTGAGCCTAGCTGTGATCCAGGAGAGCAGAATTCCCGCAGGTTTTGTTAGTCTTCGAGGGATAGATAAAAGATCACATTAGTCTCTTAATTGTTCAAAGCATCTGTTTGGTTCAGATAAAGCCCGAGAAGCCAGCTGAAATGAAAAGTTCCTCAAATAGCTCTGCAGGTGCAGGGCTGAAGACCAGTACTGAAGAGGTTGTCTAACGTGAGCTCAATATTAAACTCAGCTGAAACTGTAGCTGTGAGACTTTAAAGAGAAAAGTCCCATTGAGCCATTGAGGATTTTTTTTCTTGTTCAGAATTTTGTTTCTGAAGAGCGAATGTCAAGAGAATTGCTTGTATCAGGACATTGTCTTTGATTTCTTTAGACATCCTTGTTTGCAGTCCTTCTCGTTCAGAGAGTCTCTGCAGTCTTCAGAGATTTCTTCCTCCTTCGGGCTTTTCATCGAGTTTCGTATTTCTGCTCTTCAGAATCTGGGATCTGACCTGCACACAAATCTCTGGTCCGCATTCTGAAAAACAGACATCCACGTCCTGACCTACCTTTGAAACGTTTTGACAATGCAATCTCAAATCTCCTGGGGAGGATAAGAAATCCAACTCAAAATCATCTTCCACAGCCAAGAGTATAGACCCCATGTTTAATTTTTTTTCCCCAGGCTTAAGCCGGTTCTGTTGCTTAATTGCCCCCATATGCTTGTTTGCACCTGATTGTTCAGCTGTAAAAACAGCCCTTTGTGGTCCAGCTGTGTGCTCAGTGTGTCTGCAATATCATCGCAGTTCTGGGAGGTGATCAGCGATGAGCACGGCATCGATCCCAGTGGAAACTACGTGGGCGACTCTGACCTGCAGCTGGAGAGGATCAGCGTCTATTACAACGAAGCCTCATGTGAGTCACAGTGTGATATTGCTGCTCAAGCACAGAGCTAAACCGCTGTAGATTCCCAAAGCCTTGTTCCCTTATATGTACAGACATATAGCAATGGATGTTGCTGGGACTTTGCTGGCAGGGTCATTAGTATTACAGGTGGCTACATTGTCACGATTCTCTGAGCCATTGGTATCATTGGTGCCAATTGGTGCAATCTGTTCATCTGCACTGAGGGCATTTACCCTGCCTTGTTGAGAGATTTTAAGGACATGCCTTATTAAGGGCATATTTCAGATTTCTGCTTTCAAAATAATAGCTAATGATATAAATATTTTTATTCTGAGAGTTTCTTTTCACAATTTTTGTCAATCTAACAAAAGCATCTTAATTAAAGGAGTCTTTGTTAGTGATATTGAAGACCTGTAATTACAGGAGTAATGTAAGGCTGACTGTGTGAATCTAAGGTTATGAAAGTATGGTAACTCTCCTGTTCTTTTCCCTGCCTTCTTTGTCCAGCTCACAAATATGTGCCCAGAGCCATCTTGGTGGACCTGGAGCCTGGCACCATGGACAGTGTTCGCTCAGGGGCTTTCGGACACCTCTTCAGACCAGACAACTTCATTTTCGGTCAGTGGAGTCTCCGCCAAACCTCTTCTCTATACTGGTCACAGACCTTTGAATCTGGAGCCCAGGAGGGCCACCAGTGGTCAGTGACAAAGAGGAGGTTCCCTTGTTATAACGTGGAGGTCTCCAAGAGCTGCACTGTCTGTATCACTGCTATCTATTCATTTTCTAACGGCTACATTATTGTATTGATTAATACTCTGCAGATTACACTGCAAATAGAATACAGACTTAAGAATCATCTGTCTGATTTTAATTAGGGCGCAAATTGCCTCAGAGGCAGTATTATCGTCAGTCATTGTCCTTGAATGTGAAAACAAGGTCAGCTCTTCAGCTGGGCTCAGCTGTCTCATTTAGTCTCGAGTGGGGAGAAATCATAAGACTTAATGGATGAGCCAGAGAGTCTGGAGCAGACTTATGACTCCTGGATAAATGAATGACTGAGATGAGCACTGATCCATACAGATAGATAAATAATGTGTATCTTGCATTGTTACTGCTGTTTAATATTTACATTCATATTAAATTGATATTTGGCAGGCAGGATTTTTGAGCATTCCAATTATATTCATTTTTTCAATCTGCTGTTAATATTAGCATTTTTCAGGTTTTACTCTAGATTCTTATTAATGCTTCGTTGATTAGCTCAGAATTTTGAGATTGTTTCTTGAAGCTATGTCTGGAATTTCGGGGAAGAATATGAAGGACAATGCAAATAGAATGAAAAGGTTCATGTTTATGCATTATTGAGAAGCAAAGATGAATGGTCAGGGAAGATGACTTCATTTTAGCAATAGATTCAGAAAAAAAAATTACAGTAAGGTAACCTGGCTTATACATTTCTAAAATTTCTAGAAGCTGTTTTTTCTTGAAGAAAATAGCATCTCCAGCAGAAATAAACCCTGAGCTGTGCTCCCACTTGTCTTCCCTGACAGGCCAAAGTGGAGCTGGCAACAACTGGGCCAAGGGCCACTACACAGAGGGGGCCGAGCTGGTGGACTCTGTCCTGGACGTGGTGAGGAAGGAATGTGAGAACTGTGACTGCCTGCAGGGCTTCCAGCTGACTCACTCGCTGGGCGGGGGCACGGGCTCGGGCATGGGCACCCTCCTGATCAGCAAGGTGCGCGAGGAGTACCCCGACCGTATCATGAACACTTTCAGCGTAGTGCCTTCCCCCAAGGTGTCGGACACGGTGGTGGAGCCCTACAACGCCACCCTGTCCATCCACCAGCTGGTGGAGAACACGGATGAGACCTACTGCATCGACAATGAGGCCCTCTACGACATCTGCTTCAGGACCCTCAAGCTGGCCACCCCCACGTACGGAGACCTGAACCACCTGGTGTCGGCCACCATGAGCGGCGTCACTACCTCCCTGAGATTCCCTGGGCAGCTGAACGCCGACCTGCGCAAGCTGGCGGTCAACATGGTGCCCTTCCCCCGCCTGCACTTCTTCATGCCCGGCTTCGCCCCCCTGACGGCCCGGGGCAGCCAGCAGTACCGCGCCCTGACCGTGCCCGAGCTCACCCAGCAGATGTTTGACGCCAAGAACATGATGGCGGCCTGCGATCCGCGCCACGGCCGCTACCTGACGGTGGCCACGGTGTTCCGCGGCCGCATGTCCATGAAGGAGGTGGACGAGCAGATGCTGGCCATCCAGAGCAAGAACAGCAGCTACTTCGTGGAGTGGATCCCCAACAACGTCAAGGTGGCCGTCTGCGACATCCCACCCCGCGGCCTCAAGATGTCCTCCACCTTCATCGGCAACTCCACCGCCATCCAGGAGCTGTTCAAGCGCATCTCGGAGCAGTTCACCGCCATGTTCCGCCGCAAGGCCTTCCTGCACTGGTACACGGGCGAGGGCATGGACGAGATGGAGTTCACCGAGGCCGAGAGCAACATGAACGACCTCGTCTCTGAGTACCAGCAGTACCAGGACGCCACCGCGGAAGAGGAGGGCGAAATGTACGAAGACGACGACGAAGAGTCTGAGGTCCAGGGTCAAAAGTGAACATTTTCCCAACACAACACAAAACAGTCGAGCATTAGGTAACCTCTCTCCATTCTCCATGCAGGCCGGAGTGGACCTCTTCTGCTCTTGCGACTTCCCCGAATCATACCCCCTGCTGTTAGTCCGTTTCTGCTAACCATGGTCTTAGCTCACTGTCGGTATCATTGCTTCTTATCGGTATTTCACAACCTGTGAAAGTGTGGAAAAATACTTCTTCCCGATTTGTAATATTCGGTACTAATATGCAAATAAAGAAACATGACAGATACATTTAAACAATCCTCAATTCCTTAACTTTCATAATGTGAAAGCCTCTGTTTGTTTTGTTTTCTACTGGTTTTGCCTATTTTAATTTTGGGGAATATTTAATAAATTTATTGCTGTCAAAGGAACTTCTGCAGTTTGGTATGATTTGTGCAGTAATTTGATATTTACATTCGTGCACATGTGTTTTTACAAATGCTGCCTATACTACTTGGTGTTCTCTGACTTTATCTGTATTTAGCTGCCTTATCGCACTTAAGTTTTCATGCTGCCAGTACAGTTTTTTCAATTACAGCCCACACATAATCTGAATTATAAAATGTGGATTTTTAAATTCCCAATGCTATGGCCCTATTTCTAACACTTATGGATCTACCTAGTTTATCTACATAACAGGTCCACTAAGCTGAGATGTAATTTAGAGAAATACTTTGTTATCTTTTTTATGACATATTCTATAGAGGAAACAGCAACATTGCTCTGGTCTCTGGTGATCAGCACATTTACAGGTGTTGCTCTTCAGCCGAGAGGTAGCAGGTAAGACCAAGGTGACAGAGGACAGAGTTCTGAAACACAGGCTCGTCTCAGTGGAACATGAGGAGGACAGATTGGGAGTTCTTATTTTTTGTGTAGGAGAAATGACTGGGCTATATGACCCAGAAGCTGGATAAAAATATCTGATTGCTGGCAGTTAATATCCCCTCCAGGAAGCCACAGATCCTGAGAGACACCGTCGGCATGAAAGAGGAATTTTCTAGTTGTCCTGAATTGCTCTGTAGCTCTTTAATAACCCATTGAGTCCCAGGCATTTGTCCAGTTGGGAAAGAAAATATAACAGTCTTTAAACTTCATTGCATATACAGTATACAACATTGGGTCTCACAGGCTTTAATATGAATCAGGTCACTTGTGGACACCATACGAGCAATAATAGCCCCAACAGAAGACCTGTGAGTAATATAAAATAATAATAATAATTCCATACACTTGTATAGTGCTTTTCTGGACAAATGGGAACTCCCCTCCACCACCCCCAGTGTGCAGCCCCACTTGGATGATACGACGGCAGCCATAGTGCGCCAGTCCACTCCCCACACCCCAGCCAGTTCAGAGAGGGGGGTTATTAGGAGGCCATGACTGGTAAAGGCCAAGGGGGGAAATTTGGCCAGGATGATCCCTGGGATTTTTAATGACCACTGAGAGTCAGGACCTCGGTTTTACGTCTCATTTGAAGGACTGCGCCTTTTTACAGTACTGTGTCCCCGTCACTGTTCTGGGGCATTATAGTGAGCGACCTCTGTCATAAGTTATTGCTACTTATTACTTATTAACACTATGGTGCATTGGTGCAATATATTGTGCAGCAACACAAGGGGCTGCCTTCAGCAGCATGCTATGACCCCTCACAGATACTCATACATGTGAACACCGACTGTTCTTAACCTCACCACCACATTGCTTTGGAATAAGGGAAGTACAGGGAAGGCTGGCAGAAGAAAGGGCTGAGTTCTGGAAATCCTTTCCCAGACCCACTTAATCAATCCTGCATAACAGTCCAGGGGGTGTGAGAGCTGAAAGAAATATCTTTAGAAGCAAAAGGATTGCTGAAATGCTCTTGGAAAAACTACCGTTTTCATGCAGAACAAGGTCGGGACATGTCGATACAGAATTGTCCTGCTAAGTGAAACGGACCACGACTCTGTCCCCAGGAGCTGGGGGGCAGGTGTGCCTGTGGTGGGTGATTTTGACTGTTCTGAGAAGACAAAGCTCCTCCTCGTGAGGTGATTGAGCAGACAAGCAACGCTTTTCACTTCTTCACAGTGTGATCGAGACACACAGTGGAATGTTTCATGTTACAAAGGGCACACTTAGGGATAATTGCCTTTTAGTTTTTTAATAAATGGTGTTCATGCATAATTTACACATTAATGCACACATAGCTTTTAGCACACAGGACTGCTAAAAGATCATTATCCTCAGATTCCAGGGCATACATTCTGGTTGTCTTTACTGGACTCATTTCCCCCAGTAAAACTACCTTTTGCATCATTTACTATTTCCTGAGCACAGGGCGCAGGAGGGAGGTACCTTCAGTGTGGAGCAATAGGAGGCCTAGGTGTTTCTCAGATTCTGTGTACAAATAGGAGCTCTGAGGAGGACGTGGGCACAGGAGCCACGGAAGAGGTCTCATCCATAAAAAGGCTGGCTGGGTGAGTGTCTTTTTTAACGACTGAATTAGCGCTATGGGCAGCAGGCTGAGTTGACTTTACTGCCAACCTCCCAGTGAACGAGTCCAGGCCCTGAGCTGTTCTCACCTGGGAGTAGCCTGTAGGTGCGTGAGAAGCACATGAGGTTCATCAGTTTCACACTCAAGGATGACTGATGACTTGTCTGTTGCATGAGATGCAACACAATTTGCTGTGTCTTATTCATTGGTGATTGAAAGGCGGAGATATTGACACAGAGGTCACTGGTAATTTGTGCTACTATCCGTGAATATTGATTACATTTTATTAATGACTTTAAAATAAAACACCCATTGTGTTTTAATTAATAGGCCTTCCTATTTTGAAAAATACTTTTCAAAAGCTGTTGTTGCTTTGACAAAAACACCTACAAAATTAGTGAAACAGCAAATATCAGCATGAAAGCACAATCTGTATAATATCCAATATCCCAAATATTTTCAATGAAAACAGGTTTTGCAAAGCAGGCAGTGAGAAACATATAAAACACATTCCATAAGTTTAAAGTCAGAGATATTCCAGACCAACACTGACAGAAAAAAAATTAACTTGTTGGGCTGTTACAGAAGAAACTGATGAACTGAGCCAATTTTATCTATTTCATTTTATTCTGTGGATGGCAACTGCCCAGAAACAGAATTACCCGAATTAATTTAAATGCTGTGGTTTTAATTGCTACTGTTTCGTTGTTGTGTGCTTTGCGCTTCATCTAATTCATGTTTCTGCTGTTAAATCTACATCCACCGTGTTTAACTCTTCTTTGAGCTTCTCTGCACTCTCAGTGCAACACTCTCAGAACATCCTTTTGCATAAGATTCACATGTTAATTACAGACAAGGAATGTGGGATCTTCATTATTCCTCCCAGCCTGCTCTGTGTGTTGCTGGAGGGGCAGACAGTGAGCTGGGCTGTGTAGGGTTATTAATGATGACTGCAGGGAGAGAGAGAGAAGCAGGGAGAGACTGCCTGCACCTGCTGTTGCCCCTGAGGACACAGCCACTCTGTCTGCCTCCCATCATTGCTCGGAGGAGGGGCCGGTGGGATGGACCGCTTCTGAAAATGGGACTGTCACCTGCAGAGACACTGACAAGCAGCCTACACCCCTAGTCTGACTGTGAACACGTGGCCTTGACATTCCGTTCACAAGCACAGCCGGCATGAGCAGAGGCTGGTGCAGCTGGAGAAACAAAGGACTGGTGCACGCGTGTGGAAAAGCAGCAGGCGAGAGAAGCACAAGGGAGAGAGGAGCAGGGAGGAGGAGGAAGGGAGAGAGAAGAACAGAACAGACAGGAAAGCAAGAGGGAGAAAATGGCTGGTATCAGGTTTCCAGCTAAAGAGACCGGTCGATAGGCATGGTGAGATGAAGGTCAAAGCAGCACAAAAAAGCCGTCTCTGTTCGACAGCAGTTTAAGGCTGTAGGAGTTTAATAATCTAAAGGTTTTCTATAAATTTGAATAGCAGGTGGCAAGGGGGTGCAGTGGTTAACCCTCCTGCCTCTCAGCGCTGGAACCCTGGCTTCAGTCCGGGACCTGGGGTGATATCTGTGTGGAGTCTGTATGTTCTCCTCCCACAGACCCAAGACCTATTGTCAGGTTAATCGGCTTGTGGCAAAGCTGGCCCTGGTGTGAGTGTGTGCCCTGTGATGGGCTGGGGTCTTGTCCAGGGTGTACCCTGCCTTGTGCATGAGATCAGCTCCTGGTCCCCTGTAACCCTGAACTGAAAGAAGTGGTTACAAAATGGATTAGTAATATGAATTACCGAAAATTTATACAGTTTGAGCTTCAGGACAGTAGTGCGTTGTCTGCCTTGTTCTCCTGACTACTGCTCATCCATTCTAGGTGAAATATATAGAGAGAAAGAGTCTGTTCTCATTCTGTCAGCTGGTCCAATTCAGGCTGTGAGTGGCAGACAGGTCAGTGCTCAGTGTGGGCTCCAAGCCAGCAACCTGCGGAGTGGCAATGTTGGGTGAAGACTGGACCAAAATAACAGTGTACCAATTCCGGTCACAAAGCCAGTCCAGTCTTGGCTCATTCTTGTCATGTGTCTGGTTTCCCTGATCCATAAAACACAGAATGTTTCCTTCTTATTTCCCCCAGTTGTAAATGATGTCAGTTTGAGAATCTCTGCAATGTGTTATGAAGAGGTTTAAGAGTGGTTTTGAACTTTAAGATGATGCACTCAAAAACGCAGGTAAAAGGAGATTCGGGACTGTCCTCACACAATTAGTGTTTGCACTTAATCTTCCTTGAACTTAAACTTTCTTCATATTTCTGTATTTCCATAATAATAACGACATTATTTCGTCATAACTTCCCATATCTTTCTTTTTTTGAAAGTTTCTTGAGCAACTACAATCCTGCCAGCATCTTTATTTTCTTCTTGAAATTCGTGGACAATGTTTTAATGCTTCACACCGGTACAGCGGCGGGGAAGGGAGTGTTCGCTTGGTTGTGACGTCAAACCCAAAAAGACGGATTTCGTCATCTCCGCTCTTAACTCCCTGTAGTTGCCGTCTTCGGCATCTAATGCACCAGCATTGTGATCAACAATCACAGTACCAGACACCCGGAGGGAGATCGTAGATTTCATTTAGACATTCCACATCCTGTAATCACCAATAACTAAAAAAACTGCAACTACTTCATAATGAGTGAATTACACATTTACTCCGGACAAGCTTGGAAAGCAACATGTTTCAGCCACACGTGTAATGTTTCATCTGTGCGGATCGTCTGAAGTTCTGCTCAACAGAAGTCGGTAGTCCAAAGGCACTCATTAATAATTCATCCGAAGTGCTGGGAGGTGAAGTTTCAGCCAAGGCCCGTTATTGATTACTGCGCCACAGTCAGAGGCCGGGGCCAGCATGGTGTCTTTTTTCTCTGCAGCACAACTGCCCTCTTACCCCTAGCAAGATTCCTTCAGGAAGGACAGCTCAAGAGAACCTGCTTTATTCCTAGGAGTCGGCAACATCGGCATCTCCCCGGTTTCAGTTAGGTCAGCCGGGCAGCAGAGGCCAGCACTAACCGGAGACTCTCGCAGTATGTCATCCACCGTAGAGCGAGAGGGTTAGACGGGCTTGCGGGCGGCGCATTACACTGCAACATAAAGGTAAACAACGTGTTGCAAGGCAGGGAGGGCAACAGCGGGAGGTGGGTGGTGTGAGCGATGCCGGGAGGTGACAGAGACGAGTGCAAATAAAGGAGACGAAGCTGTCACGTTGATCCAGCACACATACATGGCTGTTCGGCCAGTTGGTGTGTTATGCAGTGATGAGGTAAGCTCGGCGCACTTCTAATGACTGATCTCCTTTTTTTTGTTGTAATTATTATATGCAACACAACTGCGGAGCAAAAATGTAAAAACGTTTACAATTGTCTTTTGAATACGCGTGCGCGCAAACTACGATTACGCCCTACGTATAACCCTGCAGTAATTTGTGCTGTACGACGAAAGGAATGCATAAAATTGATTTTGTGGAAAATGGCATTGCAAGTATATTGCTATACGGAACTGAACGACGGGTTTGATAGCAGAGCGTTTCTGTACCGTCCAATAGTGCATTCGCTAGCTGTTGCGTGTGTTTCTGCAAATGTGTGGGTATTTGGGAAGAAAACTTGCGAGGACATCGATAGCATTTCAACACCTTAGACCTGCCCATGAATAGAAATCGCCTGCTTGGCTGTCTGTGTGAAGGGCGCTGGGCTTGCGAAAGCGAACCAGCCCGGCGCGCACTCGCTGCTCGGCTCCGGGAGTACAGCGACATCAGACCAGCGTCCCCCCTCTTTCAATTGCCGTGGTTAAACGCAAAACAAAATATAGATTCAATAAGTACGAAAAACGATTGTTGTGCACAACACGTAAAAAAGAATGATCCATTTTTTACTTTTTAAGCAGCTCCAATAATAACATTTGTGTCCGAGTACCACTTTTGCCTCGGATACTACTGTTACGCATAAATAGTTACACTTTTTCATTATATTTAAGCTCTAGACAAACTTTGAAGGTCTTGTCTTCCTTCCGCGATTTAACCTGTCACACAGATACCTGACAGGTCGCATTCCTGTGTCTTAGCATAGCTGTGCCAGATCGCAAACCCGACAAAATGTATCGTTGCGTTTTTGGAACTGAAAAAAAAACTTTATTTTAACAAATTACAAGATAAGAGTGAACTTCGTTTACGTCGTCTATTCTTCTTACAGAATTGCCTTATAAGCAGGTTTGACTACCCACAACTGGCCCTTGATATCAGATGAAATACTGTGTCGGTTATATAGCTGCCAGGCTCTAAACACACACAAAAAAAGCAAAAACAGCCCTGCTGTTTCGCTTTCAGTTCTGGCAGAGATTGCAGCTCAAGAGCCTTAAAACTGGAAATTCAGAGATGAAGGCTGGACGTAACTCTGAACCGCTTAGTGTCACAGTGTGGATATCTATATATATATACAAACTCCAGGATGTTAAATTAAAAATAATACTCGGGGAGTTTTCTGCTTCACCTCTGTGTCTTTCACGTTGAAATGATTCAAACGGACGTCCCTGCCCCAACTAACGATGTCATTTTTGTGGACCGGTATTTATGTGTTGTGTATCTCTTCAGAAAGAGCAGACAGTAATATTTCCCTACATACTGTAATGCAGAACCCCCTCTATCACCCGCGGTACACCAGCCATCAGCTGCTGTGGTCGGTGCTCATCAAGCACCTGCTTCAGAGCGCTTCCCAGTGCAGTCACTAGGTGGCGTTAGATAGACACTTGATCCCGTGAGGGAAATTGCAGAATACATCTGTGAGCGGCCCTGTTTTGCAATGCCATCTCTCAGTTACACCCGGCACACTTCTGTCCCGAATTTGGTCTCCAGCTTTTACCTCACATATTTTTCTCCTGTTGCAGAGCGATAAGGGCCTGCTTGAGGGTAAAGCCGCGGCTCATCGGCTCGCTGGGCTGTTGCTGGCCCTTACTGTGTGTCCCTGGACAGGTGGGGGTGTGGGGTGGCCGCCGGGGCTCAGCGCGCTGTGTGTTTGTGTTCCCGCAGATGTAGCCGGGGCTATGGAATATGATGAGAGACTTGCTCGCTTCCGCCAGGGCCTTGTCAACCCCTTCGACCGAGGAGAGGGGCCCCCCCAGGAGGGGCCCCTGCAGCATGGTGAGAGGACACGCTACCGCCGGGCCGTGGGGTCAGGGGGGCTGTAGGACTGGGGGATCAGAGAAGAAATTATCGCTTAAACCTGATCTTAAGGGATTTAACCCGGACATTATCAACAGACAAAACTCTGAGGGAATGCAACCGCTTAGAATTAGGATAAAAAAAATGAAATAAACTAAATAAATGGAAAAAATCCATAAGTTGTTGAAATATCTGAGCAAAAACCACATTGTGGTTTTCATGAGCTCATTAACACTCAGCTGTCGAGAGTGGGTGGAGGCGAGGGATGGAAGCAGTTGTGTTGATTTTGTTTGCTTCGGTTCTTTGTTGTACAGGACAGAAAAAGCATTATTTTAACTTTTTTAGCACTTTTGCCCTTGAAAGGCCGGACAGAGAGGTGGATTATAAGGCATATGGAGGCAGTTGCCTGGGCTGTTTTCTGTACTTTTGCACCTTTTGCGGTGAGATCATTATGCACCAGGTGCTTTGGTGAGTTTAAAAACCCAAACTTTAGCACATGCTGAGGTGAAGTGTGAAGAGTTAGGAAGCAGCATTCCTTCTGAAGAGAATCCTGGTTGTGCACCCAGAAAGCTGTGGCAATGCATGTCGCTGTGACTGCTTTTTAAAAAAGACAGAGAACCTTTAAATCCAGGGCAGTCGGGGGAAAGCGCCTGTGATTGGTCACATTGTTGCCTGCACGAGGTAGACACAGGAAACGGACAGTGAGAAGTGGAACAGAAACAAGCTGGTTTCTCCCAGGGGCTGCAGATCACTTCCTATACAGCAAGTGATCCTCTGCAGACCGCTGTAGTGTTAACTGCTTCAGGGAGCCTGGCAGGAAACCACACTCTGCTTAATTAACTGGAACTCGTCGAGATCGGCTGCTGCTTTCTTCACCTGAGGGATATCGGAAGGCTGCTCACAATGATGTTCTGTGAGGTTTATGCAGGTAACTTTTGTGTTTAAATAAATTAAAATAAATGTGAGTGATTTTGAGTAAATGATGAAGGTAACGTCCGGCCCTGAAGACTCTCGGGGACAGCGCCGGAGGGATGAGGAGGGCTGATGATGATTCCCCGCTCCTGTTGTCTTTCCACAGAGGTGAAGCCCGAGCTGTTCTCCTCTCAAATGCTTTTAATGATTCTTGTAGTTCAAATGTAATTTCTTGTAATTTATGTCATCAGCGTTTCCCCATAGTTTAATGTCTTCCACATTGCTCGTTTCATGGTGTGTGCGCTTTGTGGTTTCCTGTGCTTGTGTCAGACTCCTGCAGTTTTGTGCTGTGAACACATTTTAACAGTAGAATCAGATCTAACCTGTAAGCTGACCAAGGCACAGGAAAGTCAGTGACGCACACATCACTTTTACGGCACGTGCTCAGTGGACCTGTATTTGGGTTTTCTTTCTGGTTTCCTAGGTTACTTGAGTAGCTGTTTGCTGACAGCACAGAATTATCAGACGGTTAATCACGGGATGGTTAAACTGGTTGCGTCCGGCCCTGAAAACTCTCGGGGACAGCGCAGGGGGGATCAGGGGGGCTGATGATGATTCCCCCCTCCTGTTGTCTTTCCGCAGAGGTGAAGCCCGAGCTGTTCTCCGAAGTGCCGGTGCACAGCAGCGACAGAACCATGGACCTGGGGCTGGCCGAAGACCACTTCTCCCGGCCTTCGGTCAGTGGTCTCGTTCACAAGCTGCCATTGCTGGCAGGGGCAGTGCTCTTGTGCTTATGACCATATAAGGATCAAGTATTTTATATAGTATTATTACTTTCTATCAAATTTTCCTTTTATAGTCATTTGCAGCAGCTGGATTGTATGAATCTTCCACCTTGTTGCGTCTCTGAAAGAGATCACTCCAGTGCGGAATGGCGATTTGCCTTGAGGATACAGAAGGCTCTGGCAGCAGTGCCTCAGCATTGCTTCTGTTAGCTCTGCCTCTCCACAGCGCTCCCTGTCCTGGCCGTGGTGTTACTGCAGCCGCACTGCAGCAGAATGTCAGTCAGTGTCGTGTGCGCAGGCCAGACAGCAGCACCTAGAGCACACTGGGCGTCCTGCTGCCACTTGTGCCAAAGGCAGGAAACACTGAAGACAGTGCCAGCGAGCGTTACTGTCCGGCCAGGGGCGCGTCTATTAACGCCCTCCCCCCTGCGAGGGGCCCCAGCCCAGCCTGTCCTGAGAGGCGCAGGTCCTCATCCGTCAGGCTGGAGCAGGGACGGCAGACGGTGGTTAATCCTGGCAAACTCTGGCTGAGTATATCAGTGCAGAGCAAAACTTTATGTATTTCTTGTCTAACTCTAAATAAAAAAAGCTCCCTTCTGTATTAAATGGATTTTTAATTACATTCTGTGATAAAAATCTCAGTAATGTCATTATCGATACCTCGCACGTCTCATATGTAAGAAAGGAATCATGCTCCTGGGAGCACCCCCTCGTTGGGCTAGAGTTGCCTCTATTAGTGCCTCAGTCCACAGTACGCCTTGCTCTGGAACTCACCTTCAGCGTTAAAGGAGGCATTGCTGTACTGGGTTTGTAAAGTCATTTTTTGGTCGGTGGTTGGGTCAAAATGGTGATTGGATTGTGACATAAGTGACTGTAAGTCCACAAAAATCAGTACTTAACCCAGTCAGAGGTCCGTGTGTAAATGCCTTTTTCAAAGGTTTTTTAAGGCCACTCCCACAGCCTCCTGAGTGCTGTTGGCGGACCGGCCATTAGGGTTAAACAGACACGTTCTCCTTTCCTACTTGATGTCAAGCTTCAGCCAGGGATGGGTTTCATTCCTGAGCCCTGAGCACGGGCAGTCAGTGAGGGTGTTTTTCATGAAGGCTGCACTCGTGCCCTGTGGGGGTGTGGAGGGATGATCTAAAGAGGACAGAGAGGAGAGGAAATAGAACTTGACGCCACTGTGGAAGCTTTAGGAAGCTGTAGTTGAAAAGGTGAACAAGTAAACAAGCTGACACACTGTCCTGTGTCTGAGCCTCACAGGTGGTGTGGTGGCTGTATTAAGCCTGTTGCAGAAGTGGAAGGCCACTTCCTGATTGTTGCGGAAGGTAGTGATTTCAGAGAAATCTCCTTGGTGCTGCATGAAAACAGCGGTATTCTGTTTGAAGTCTGCTCTTGGGAGGCTTAGTAAACACATGGGATAAACTGGGCTTTAATCTGAATAGGTGAGACCTACTTTTTAGTAGGAATTTAACATCATCCTTAATGATTGATCCATGTATAAGTTAAGAAATGTATTGTATGAAGAAGTGAGAAAAAAATGGGTAGTTCTTTAATCTTCACTGGCTGTGTGACTCAATGGTGCTCTGTCGATATCTTGAGGCCGCTAAACTGAGTTACTGGTCTAAATGGGCAGAGCGGTGGCTCTGTGGCTCAGGATCTGTGGCTGGAAGGTTGCCGGTTCATATCCCGCGGCCGGCAGAGGAATCCTACTCCATTGGGCCCCTTAGCAAGGCCCTTCACCCCAACTGCTCCAGGGGTGCCGTATAAATGGCTGACCCTGCGCTCTGACCCCGAGCTTCTCTCCCTGTCTTTGTGTCTCATGGAGAGCAAAGACATGCGAAAAGACAAATTCCTAATACAAGAAATTGTATATGGCCAATAAAGTGATCTTATCTTAAATGTTGTGAAATCTAAAGCTGTCAAAATGTGCTCTAGTAGCCAGTTTTTGTTTCATTGATTGTGATCATATTTATATCTGTTAGTGCTTTTCAAGAAACTGAAGTCACTGTGCAGAAGCACAGCAGTAATTTATATAACAGTAGTAAAATTGAGTCAGTAAAATCAAGTGAAACCCAGTGATACATGTAAAGGTTTGGTGCAAAGGTGTGTCTTTAAATGAGGGTTGATAGTGCTGGTGGAGTTTCTCACGGGTTGGAGCTCCTCGTGGCGCTCTAGCCTGGTCTTGTCAGAGGGAGAACACCTAAGGCGGCAGATCCCAGATCCTACATGTTATCTCAGGTGCGCCTCTGAGCGCACACACTTGTGAAGGTGGCTCCCTTCTTGATCCTGCCGGAGTGTTGTCACAGGGCTTGTGTGTGTGTGTCCAGGGCTCGTTCGTGGCCTCGGACGTGGAGCAGCTGAAGCAGGCCATCGAGGAGTGCAAGCAACTGATCCTGGAGCTGCCCGAGCACTCGGAGCGGCAGAAGGACACTGTGGTGAAGCTCATCCACCTCCGCCTCAAGCTGCAGGAGCTGAAGGTGAGGGGGGCAGGGGGCGGGGCAGCCAGGGGGTGAGAGCGCAGCAGCACAGCAGGAGGAATGAGCTTGTGATGCTAGCGGGCCCGTTGACACACCTGTGCTGTGGAAACTCGTGAAGTGCAGAGTGACGAAATCTGATACTCGTGCCAGTCGGACCATGGGGCACACGTGCGGTGCAGGTGTGCGCCGAAGGATGTTGACCATGATGCCTTGCTTGCATTGGAGGGGCAGGAGTGATGCCCTTGCCCAGGAATGTGTCCTGTCGTTGTCATTGTTCCATGGTCCGGTTTGCAGGTGTACCGCATCACATCGCGCCACAGAGCTCTGTTGTTTTATGGGCCCACTAGCATTTTATTCCTGTCTAGAGAGACTCTCTTTCATGGGCTGTTATGAAATAGAGTGACAAAGCTTAACAGAACTGTGTTACAATGACACAAAAAAACTGCTTCTGTCTCGTCAAAAGCAGAAACCTTAGGTCCAGAGTCAGACTGGAAAAAGATAACTTTTTTTCTACCAAACCAGCATACAGACTATCATTTCTTTCATTTCCGTTTTAACTGTTAAGAAGCAGTGTTGACGGAAGCTTATTAGTTTTGAAACTGACAATATACAGTACTACCTGATTTTAAAGTTCATCATGGTAACTTCCCCCAGCGTCCTGTGGCTCTGTAATTTTAAAGCTCCTGTGTGGCTTAAATGAGAAGCATGTTGATTGTTAAACTGTAATCTAAACTCTGATAAGGCCCTTTTAATCTCATTTGACTTTGTATGACAGATTTGCTGTTACCAATACCAGAAAAAAACCTTATTGTGATTTGTTTAGAATAATAGTGGCTGGAATAGAAGTGGTTTTTCACATAAAGAGCTCCTGTTATCTGTGAAGGCCCACACAGAACCTGAATGGGGTTTCCGTGAGAGATGATCCCTGTGGGGGGGTCTCTGAGATGGGGGCAAGCAGGGACTGGCTGAGAGATCTGGTCACCCAGTTGAGCGCTGGTCTCCGTTTCTGTAGGATCCTGATGAGGAGGAGCCCAACCTGCGAGTGCTGCTGGAGCATCGCTTCTCTAAGGAGAAGAGCAAGAGTGTGAAGCAGACCTGCGACAAGTGCAGCGCCATCATCTGGGGGCTGATCCAGACCTGGTACACATGCACAGGTGAGGTGTGTCCAGACCTGAAGCACCTGCACAGGTGTGAGGCTTGTCCAGACCTGGTGCACCTGCACAGGTGTGAGGCTTGTCCAGACCTGGTGCACCTGCACAGGTGTGAGGCTTGTCCAGACCTGGTGCACCTGCACAGGTGTGAGGCTTGTCCATACCTGGTGCACCTGCACAGGTGTGAGGCTTGTCCAGACCTGGTGCACCTGCACAGTGCACAGGTGTGAGGCTTGTCCAGACCTGGTGCACCTGCACAGTGCACAGGTGTGAGGCTTGTCCAGACCTGGTGCACCTGCACAGGTGTGAGGCTTGTCCAGACCTGGTGCACCTGCACAGTGCACAGGTGTGAGGCTTGTCCAGACCTGGTGCACCTGCACAGTGCACAGGTGTGAGGCTTGTCCAGACCTGGTGCACCTGCACAGGTGTGAGGCTTGTCCAGACCTGGTGCACCTGCACAGTGCACAGGTGTGAGGCTTGTCCAGACCTGGTGCACCTGCACAGTGCACAGGTGAGGAGGCTTGTCCACCAGGGGCAGAAGACAATTTGCCAATTTGAGACGCACACTTTGCACCAGGTTGCAGATGCTGACTTGTGGGATCCTGCCCCATCTCTCTGCTAGAGTCTGCACCAGCATCTGCCTGCTGGTTTCTCAGCTCTAGGTCCCAATTCATCATTGAAACAGTGTTGGGGAAAGTCACTTTTAAAAAGTAATCCATTACAGCTGTGAGTTGTTTAGTAAAACTTTGTGGGAAATTACTCAACATAGGAGTTATGCAACACACCATATTGGTCACTGTAACTGATTACTTAATTTTGCCAACTTTTTATTAATTTTCAAAGACAATTGTTAAAAGTAACGTCTTAATGAAGTAACTTGTAACTGTACTGCATTAAACAAAACACACTGCTTACAGATATTCAGTGGAGCTCCAGTTTAGCAAATAGGGTATCCCTGGCACATTCGCACATTAGAAAGCCCTTGTTACATGCATCCATACTTTGTGACATATACTGTAGACCTATAGGTGATCAGCATGCTTGCACACACAGACAATATTAACTCTTTACACTTGGAGCTGTGTTGTGTGGATACAAGCATTCAATGTCACATAATTATTTTTGTGGGGAGAGAAAGTCAGAAATGATCGGATCATGTCTTGATTATCACGAGGCTTTCCTCTGCCTTATTTTTTTACACACACAAACAAGTGACAAGCAGATTGTAACCTCTGATTTTTGAGGTGTAGTACATCACAGCTAGGCTCAACAGAGAAATACCCCATCTATCAAACAAGACGTGATCAGTTCAATCCTGACATTCCTACTGAGCATATTACCTGAACATTATGGGAGTTGATTTCTGCACCCATGCAGTGTAGCTTAAATTGTCAAGAGTTAATTAAGACTTAGGTGTCTCAAAATAAGTTGATCTTTCTGATAAAACAAGTCCTCAAGTAGACATTATCTTCTTTGGTGCTATAAGATCTTTTACTTAAATGTTATAAAAAACAATCTTCTTCGTTTCCTCCTGGCAGACGCCTAAACCACTCTCACAGTGTGGATTATTGTATATCAGGCTTGCCTGTCTGTATAAGAAAAAGAAAATTTGATGCATAAAAATCCGTAGCCAAGCAGCAATGCCAACAGTGTAGAAAGGCTGTCCTATTGGCTGAACAAGGCAGTTCAAGCCCATTGTGAGCAAATCTTGCTGTCGCCTGGCAACAGTGAAACTCAGCACGGTTCTCTTTGAAATGTCATTGGCCTTCCTTTGTGAGCTGTAGCTGACACTTAATTAAGCAAAACCTGAGTTCAAACAGTAGCTTGTAAAATTAAGGAAAGAGCAGGGATTTCATTAAACTTTTTAAATGTATGATTTAAACATAACATCTAGTAAAAATGCTTTAAGTTTATGCTCAGATAAACTCTACATCGGAGATCAAAGAAGTGAATATTGTAGCTGGTTAAAAAATACAAAATGTATCAAATATATATAACATATAAAATGTTATATCTATGCTTTCTGTCTTGTTTCCATGACTATTCAGTTTTGCATTTCTAAGTTCTTTAACATGGGTGGCTAGTGTTAACTTTTGGCATTTCTCTGTCAAAGTAAGAGGCAGACTTAAATAAGGCTTAGTGCATGAATAAAGATGTGGAAAGCTCTAACAACGTATGTAATGCTCCACATGTTTTTACCTTACATCAGGGGTGTCCAGTCCTTGTCCTGGAGGGCTGCTTCATTGCTAGATCAGGGGTTCCCAGTACTGGCCCTTATCATTCCAGCTGAGCTTAATTACTTAATTGAGCTAAAAATGTACTTGATTAGAACACATGCAAAACTTTGTTTTTCTACTCAAAGGTTTGGAAACTTGTGGTTGCTTATGAAATGCGGTACTTAAAAAGGCAACCCCCAACATGTTTAGGAGCTGGAAACAATCAAAATGTTCAAACAAATAATATTAGACAATCAAGGGTGCAGTTGTGTAACTGATCTTGGCTGGAATAAAAATCAGCCCCCAGGAGCAGCACTGGGAGCCTCTCTGCGAAGCAGCAGCACCTGAAGAGCAGGGAAGAGCTGTTTAACTGTACCAGTCTGGACAATCGTGTCTCATACAGTATGGCTTTGTTTTTTTACTAATTGGGTATTGAGATTTGCTTTATAACTTCCAGAATTTAGTGAAGTAAATACCACTTTCCTACTGACAATGAGTGCAGCTGAGAGAGAGCGTTTTTGGCAAGCAGTAAAAGAAAACACTCTTACAACTGTCACTGGGAGATTTAGTCAGGTTCTGCTATTGACACCAAAAGGACTTTCCTCTTTTTTTGTCAGTATCAAAGATTTTGAGTCATTTGCCTATTTTATTCTGACAAGTAAAAATGTAGCTTTTCCATGACACCAGTCACCAGGGGAAGGAGATCTTTTCCCCACATGTCTGCTGGATTATTTCCGCTGCGCCATGATCTAGAAGTCTCCAAGTCTTTCCTCCTTTCCTTAGGTTGTTACTACCGTTGCCATAGCAAATGCCTGAACCTCATCACCAAGCCCTGCGTGAGGTCAAAGGTCAGCCACCAGTCAGAGTACGAGCTGAACATCTGCCCTGAGGTTGGGCTGGACAGCCAGGACTACAGGTGTGCGGAGTGTCGGGCACCAGTGTCCCTGAGTGAGTGTCTCTGTCCGGCTCCCTCATGCCGTTGCCCTGCCAGGCTGCCTTCCTCTCCGTACACGCGTCATTCTCGACATTTTGTCCGGTGCAGGAGGAGTCCCGAGCGAGGCCAGACAGTGTGACTACACTGGTCAGTATTACTGTAGCAGCTGCCACTGGAACGACGCTGCGGTCGTCCCGGCGCGCGTCATTCACAACTGGGAGTTTGAGCCCAGGAAGGTGGGTGCCAGCCAACTCTGCTGCATGGAGCTGTAACTGTTGGCCAGTCTCGAGGAGGGTGGCGCGGGGGGCAGCAGGTGACCGGGCTGTGACTCCCTCTGCAGGTGTGCCGCTCCTCCATGAGGTACCTGAACCTGATGATCTCGAGGCCGGTTCTGAAGCTCCGAGAAATCAACCCCCTGCTCTTCAACTTCGTGGAGGAGCTGGTGGAGATCCGGGTGAGAGCCCTGTCCCAGTCTGCGCTCCTGGGCGCTTCCCGAGAGCTGCTCTTGACAAGATATCCGATTGTCCCAGTTCTCATGGGGAAATGTTTGGGCTCTGAAATAGCTGCTGCCACAACAAATTCCGCTGTTCGTAAATTAGATCAGTAGTGATATTTGCACCTTTTCTGCCTGCAAATGAGCTGTGGTGTTTTTACGTGAGCAATGTAAATGAAGCACTCTGGGGAGAAAGTGTGTTAATTTCGCAATGCATATTGAGATATGTCACCAGGTTTTTGTGAAGCTTAAAAGCAAGTTTTTAATGGCATTTTCCTGTTACAGTACAGGGTTTCCTGTTCTTTCGGTGTGCCAATGCCTTTGTTTTGCACAATACCGGGCTGGATTTTCTGCTTGAATTTGTCAGGTCAAGCCTTCCAGATGTAACTTCTGAAAATACTGAACCAAACAGAAGCAGAAACTTTGATGTTGCAGGAAACTAAGTAACAGGGAATAAAAACTGTAGTTGACAATTTGAGCCCAGCTGGGGTTCTCTGGCACTGAACAGGAAAAGTGTGGACTATCAAACTCTTTCTTTTCTAACCTCTTCATCCAATTCAGGGCCGCGGCGGAGCTGGAGCCTATTCCAGCAAGCAGCAGACAGGGTACACCCTGGATGGGACGTCAGTCCATTACAGGATTCACACTCACTCACTCTCACACCGGGGCCAGGTTAACCTGCCAGCATGTTTTTGGACTGTGGGAGGACACCTGTGTGAACATGGGGAGAATACACAAGCTCTTTATTGATCATGCTAAGGGCTACATCTTGTCCTTCTTCAGAAGCTGCGCCAGGACATCTTGCTGATGAAGCCCTATTTCATCACCTGCAAGGAGGCTATGGAGGCAAGGCTTCTGCTACAGGTGAGCCCCCTGCTGGCAGGTCATGTTCCTCTACAAGGAGTAAATAATTAATTGTTTTAATCAGACTGGACATTTTATTCACCTCTGAACTGGTTAGTTCTTTACCGGCTTACAGTAGTTCTGCTGTTAAATATTCTCCTTATTCTGCTGTTAAATAGTGTATTTTCTGCTATTGCAAAACTTTTGCGCAATGTTATTTGAAAAAATAATCAATACATTGAGACCCTGCTAGCTCTTGTCACAGAAAGGGTTTAGGACGTGCTGCTGTAGCCTCTTAAGCCGACACATCAGGAACATGCAGAGATGAAGCCATTAACAACACTGCGTGTCCCGGACAGCAGAGTTTCTGTCAGACTGCTTCCTGACTTGAACAGGGGTACTGCAGAATTTTAGAAAATTCATTTTCATTTCAAACCTGGAGTAACTACAATGTTGAGAACACGTGAGGCAGAGGCCATGCTCTAGTCGTCCTCAACACAGGTTGAGCTGCACCACAGTAAAAATGATTCATAGGTAACCAGGAAGAGCCCCATCCTGTGGCAGATTATTCATTAACAAAGACAGTGTGAAGAGTGGCTGATCACTACAGATCTTTCACAGGCAGGCTGCATTGTCAGTAACTTAACATTATGATAGATGAGGAAAAAAGCTTATGTACTTTTACATTTTGTTGTTTCCTAATAGTGAAATGACCAAATAATTCTGTACTTACCCACTGTATGCATAGTGATACTGTATATATATACGGATGACCTAAACAATGATTCTTGTATACTCCTGGTATAAATGTGCAACTGCAGTCTTCTTCCACAGCTCTGGGAAAACTTCAAAGCCAACATTGAAGCAGCAGTTTACTCAGTATTACTGTTATTGTATTCATGTGAAAAAATAAATGGATCACGACAGCTGTGGTGTAGTGTATGCCATCTGTCAGTCCTGCAGTACAGAAAACCTTGTCTTGCTGCTTGTGGTTATCCTGCTTCCTGTGAGTTAAATTACAGGACTTCTATAATTGGAACATATTCTGTATTTTGCCACTTCTATTTGCAGTATGTATGTTTAAACATGTCTTTCTTTCACCTGCAGAACATTGTTTGATAAAGATCCTTGCTCTGCCTAGCTGATGCTGAAATAGTGATACAGTGGTGTGATCCTGTTAAAATGATTTAGCCCTTTAATGAGTGTGGTATCTTCTAAGGAACAGTGACACTCCCTGGTGGGGGGTGTCTTAAAGTAGGAATGTCAAGAGGTGGGCCACGGTAAAACAAACACACACAGAAGGTGTGAGTTACAAATCAAGTGCAGTTTTATTTACAGTTTTATTACAGTGCAGGAAACATAAAACCGAATGCCAAAACAACAATACAAAACCTCGCTCCTCTTTGAGCTCCTGGCTGACTTCTTCAGTCCCTATCAAATGGGGCTTTGTTCCACTGAGACTTTTCAGAGGAGTTTTGTGAATTCTTTAAACTTCTTGAAAGTTTTCTCAGCTCCACGCACTCAGGTAATGACAGACTTGCAAAAAGTCAGCGTCCTGCTTTTTAAATTGACACTTGACCTATTGGCTTGTATCAGTCAGGTGATGGAGAGCAGCTGCTCATTACCAGAGCATTCTGGGAAATGGGGTCCAGAAAAAGAATCTCCATCTTGTCTGGAGTCACTGCTCTCTCACATTTACTATATAGGTTGCAGATACACAGAATTCAGCAGCCTGTGTTAACAAAATTACTCTGTATCAGTGCACATCTCAAGACCTCTGTGAATTGTACTGGCTCATAGTCACAATTTTAAGTGTACTTGAAGGTACTTTTTTGCTCACGTATCTCCGAATGGTTTTGCTCCACAGTGGGCTACAGAACCTTCTCGTTCTGCTGAAGACAGGGCTCCTCACAGGGGATCACAGAGCCTTCAACATTTTCCAAAGTTTCTGAAAGACCTGTTTTTTTAATGAATCTTTGAATGTGTCTTTTTAGTCATACCCTTGTTTTCATTTAGCAAGTTCCCTGTATTGTTTTCTTTTCACTGTCTTTTACTGCTTGTGTTGAGTTTCTTGAAAAACACAACAACAAAACTGTTATTGTCGTTGTTTTGTGCCTTTCCAGCTGCAGGACCGTCAGCACTTTGTGGAGAACAATGACATGTACTCCTTGCAGGACCTGATTGATATTTCCACCGGTCGCCTCAGCTGCTCTTTAACTGAGATCCACACCACCTTTGCCAAGCACATCAAGCTGGACTGTGAGGTGTGTTCACTCTCTGAGCAACCATCCGAACGGCTTAGGCAGCACCTCATGCCGTTATAGGCACTGAGAATGGCGCCACAGGTGATTCCTCTGAATGAAAACATGATTTGTCAAAGGGCGACCCCAGTGATGGATGAGTATATGATGGTCATTACAGGAAGGTGAAAATGGCTCATCAGATTGTCTAATAACGTGATCACGTTAGATCAGGAGTCCTGTCCTTCAGGGTTGAGCGTCTGTCTCTGTGTCCCCAGAGGTGCCAGGCCAAGGGCTTTGTGTGTGAGCTGTGTAAAGAGGGAGACGTGCTCTTTCCTTTCGACAGCCACACCTCAGTGTGCCACGACTGCTCCGCCGTCTTCCACAGGTTGGTGTGCCGTCGCCCTGGGGCTGCTCCCTCGTCTGCAGCACTGATGTTCTCACTGAGGAATGTAACTGTACGTCAGTGTGATGCACTCCTGCACCCAGGCCATTGTCATAGGAGTACTACTGCTGTTCATTGAAAACAAAAGGGAGCCCTATTTTAAAGCAGTTTGACAGATTGAACATGTCACTACTGTGTCCCACATTGATATTAATATATAACAATACCACTCCTGCTCATTTACTGTACAGCAGCTACATTGTTCCAGAGGTTAGCAAATGCATCAACATTATGTACTATCCTCTACTGAACACACACAAGCCATTATTCTAAGACGAGTTAAGATGTAACAAAAAATGTAAATTCCTCATCTGAGAACATATGAGAAAAGAGGAATCTTGTCAATGATTTAAGGGAGCCCAGCTCTTAAAAGTGAAAATCTGTTTGTTGAATGAAAAACAAGTGAGAATTACTACATCTCATGTAAATGAAAAGTCATATTCTTGTAACTTCCCAATGATATTCAGTATATGAAACTGTAAGAGCAGTGTACTTCCAGATGTGGTTTTAGACGTGTGTTGCCTTGCAGGGACTGCTACTATGACAATTCCACCGCTTGCCCTCGATGCACCAGGATGTCCGAGCGGAAGCAGTCCATTGAGCCGCCCACACCCAGGGAGGACTGACCACTGACCGCTTCGTGTCCACATGGTCAGGTCAATCTGCCTGTGGCCCCTCAGCACTTTTTCAAAGCCAGTGTGCCGCATACAGACTCCGTCTGGTTTCCTGTCACGTCCCCCTCCGCCTTCTGTGCACCTTAACTGAGGTCAGCAGCTGGGAGGGAGAGCCTGGGACACGATCAAACACTGCAGGCACCTGCCTTCGTCTCCACGCTAGGAAAAGACTGACAGCCCTCTAATGTCCAGCACAGCGGCGGTCACTGGAGCACTACAAGACTGTAGAACCCTGCAGAGCGTCCCGGAGGTGACCTTTGACAGCTCTGTGTCCCGTTATCTGCCTTCAGTCATGAAAACAAGGCTTATGTAATGAGCAAAAATATGTTTTAATTTACTGGTAAGTCTAGCAGGTTCACTACACTGCCTTTAACTACACGTGGGAACACACTAATGCATTAGTGCTACTTCACTTTACCTCTTGCATGTGCTGTGTATGAATATTTGTGATCAGCCTTAGAGAAGCGTTCGGAGCAAAGTTTTAAAATTGACACACAAAAAACATACAGAGCACAATGGTGGGGACACATTAAACTGTGCGAAAACAAAACACTGTAAATAATGCTAATGATGTTATTAGGAGAATGGGCAGCTCTTTTCTGTGGCTATACACCAGCAACAGACTCCCATCATTTTTTCCTGCCATCTTTTATACTGAAGCAGATTTGTGCACATGTATCGTACAGTATATAATACACAGGAGCTATAGAATATCTGTTGACCTGTTAGAACTTAACATCTGAAGTCAGGATGCAAATTCACTGTTTTGCAAACACAATAGCAAGGGACAGAGGATAAAAGATTTGTGAAGTACTTGAGCAGATCCTTAGCTGTGTCTGCAGTCTAGGTATATAAATCAAAATGTAGCAACTATAATATAAATGAATGGAAACGTTGTAAAACCTGGCATACAAATTATTGCTTAAAGATGCAGTTATACAGTGTGGAATATTGACATGCGCTTTAGATGTAGCTCTCAAAATCAACACTTATTTGCTCTATATTCAATTACTGGTATAAATGAGACTAATGTAATTCTGTATTTCTTTTCCTTCTAGGATATACAGTACAGTGGCACACTATAACAGGTCATTTTGTTTTAAAATAATTTAGTGCTGTCTTACAGTTCAGCATGAACTTATCATTAAATTGAAAAATGATGTAGATTTATCCATGTAACAATCTGTTATACTTTTACATTGCCTTATGAATCACTATATAGTCTAGTTACGTACTGCCAAAACCTAAAACTCCTGTATTGTCTGCCATTACAAAACTGTGTATGTCATAATAATAAAATACTTTGGATGAATAAAATACTAACCGATGGCAGCAGTTTTAAAGTGAATTTGTTCTTCATGCAGATGAGACACTTTTCCAGAATTTAATATTGCTTTAATCAGCCAACACCAAGTGCCTCAACAGTCTAATTAAGAACATAATCTAATCATGTGTATTTAGAATGCAGAATTGCTGAACTACTATGGGCAACTGCTATTACAACATATTGCAATATTCTTTATTTGATGTAAGTACCTAAATAAATGTATGTACAGTATATAAATGTTCAGGTTCTTGAATTTTTAGTTACAAGCCTGACCAGTGTGTTTATCAAGTTAATATATGAGGGTAAGTTCTCAAAGGGGGGTGATGTAATTAGTAGAGTACCACAAAGATCTGTACTTGGACCACAGCTGCTCATCACCTTAATGTGTATCTGTAATCTAGATTTATGAAGTCAGTGAACTACTAGTTTGCAGATGACACCAAATTAATAGGATTAGCAAACACTGCAAAAGCAGCAGATCATTATGAAATATTTAGATAAACTGGGCAAACAACTGGTAGATGTCTTTTAATGTAGACAAGTGCAGGGTAATGTGTGAAGGTAGCAAAAACAAACTACCAATACAAAACAGGAAACGCTTAGCTAGAAGAGGTTTCTTCTGAAAAAAAGGTTACGTATTTATGTTGACACATCATTTATCTTATAGCATCTAGATGATGAGGAAGCAATTAAAAAGGCAAAATTCTAAGATATATAGCTAAAAATGAATAATTTAAATCAAAGGATATTGTGTTAAAATTGTTTAATGATACCACACGAGTAAGGCCTCATTTTGAATATTGTGTATGGTTTTGGTTTCCTGCAAAAATAAAAATAAAAATATTTTATCAGCTTCATCAGCACAGCAACACAACATGACAACCGTTTTTCTTCTGAGAGTAAAGAAATCAGTTACTGTGCAGAAGGCACTGCACGAATATTTGTAAATTAAAAATAAGATTGCGTGTATGGAATTTGACTTAATTAAAATTAACAATACTCCAACCTTCATGATTGTCACATTTTTCTTCCAATAGTACCAATAACACACATGTACAGGTCACTAAAACTCACGTCAAAAACAAGTAAAAAAAAAAACTATTGCTGTACGTTTTTTCTGGGTTATGTAGTCACCACAGACAACACAACCCTCACACACTCCTGCAGTTTCTTCCGGACCTATGACGGAGCTGGAGCGAGGTCCTTGAAGAAGGACCCCTGGTTTCCTCCGACTGTGCGTGGCTAGAAAAGGAAATAACTTCAAGTATTTTGTAAACAAAGCTAAAAAACAGTAAAAAAATAAACAAACAAATTTGATCTATGACCTAACATCTACTGAGAGAATACGTAAAGAGAAACTTGCGCCTATTTTTCGCAAGCGTTTTGAATCAGGCACAGAGCTGGTGAGCTACAGCTCTTCCAAACCCTAACCCACATTGACATTGAGTGCAGGATCGCAGCGGGCAGTGGTTGTGAAACGGTGCTCTGGTAGACGGATAGGGGTGACGGGACTAGCAGCTCTTCCCCGGGAGAATGGCTCGCATGATGGGGCTGCTCTCGGCAGCGGCCTGGCCCCTGGGGCTCGGGTCCCGGTGCTCCGCGGCCAGTCGGTCCGCCGTCGCGGCGGGGGTACTTTCGGCGCCGGGCAACCGCAGGGTAAGCATCTCAAAAGCGGAGTTTTCAAAACCCGTTCGACCAGCTGAGCTGCTGAAAAAAAGTAGTTAAAAGTACTTCATTTTAAAGCTGGCGACAGTTTGGTAACCTGGACAAAAAAAGTGTTTTCTCTGGGGCCGTTGATGTGAAAAGTGTTATGCAAATCTGATGCAATGGTCGCTGCCTGACTCCGCAGACGAGAAGTCACGGAGCAGTCGGTACAACGCGGACGTGTTTCTGCTGGTTCTTAATTAAAGCACTCTGCTTATTTTGCAGGAGCTGGACATAACACTTTAAAACGTTATTCAGGGATTTAGACAACATTTACAGAGTTGGTTGTCTCGAAAACAGTTTTTAGTTGAACGGTAAGCAGGGTCTAAGGACTGAGCAACTGAGTAAGCAAATTCCAGCAGCGATGGCAGAGAGATCAGACTTAACTCTATGAGCTGTACCTGTCCTGTTCCGAGCCATAACAAAACCCTAGTGTGCTGAAATGTTGACCTCTGCCACTACTTCTATGTTTTACATGTTTTTTTTTAAAATTACAGATATTTTTCCTGGACAGACTAAAAAGTTTTGGATTCAGTGAAAAAAATGTTTCGTTCCACCGACGACTTTGTTTGAAACCACCAAAAGGTAAATAGTGTTACCTTAAAGTTACGTTCCTTGGTCTTATTGTTTCAAAGCGCATTTATTGTAGTTTGCTGGCGTCAAAAGTAGAGGTGAAATTGTAATTCTTATGCTATCAAGATTGCAGATTATTCATAGTGTTGCTTAATTGCAACTAGTAAATGGTTACTGATATAACTAATTTATTGTAAAAGTAAGAAACTGTGTGTCTCTTGTAAAACAAAAACTTAAAAGAGCATTCAAATTTGGATTGAAAATAAGATGTATCCAGTTATGAAATCTTATTTTGTAAATGCTTGTTTTGTCTTTACTGTAAGGTTTTGATAAGTACTTTCCAAAGAATGAGAAAACGCTTGGGAGAGACAGAGCTGGCAAGTCTAAAGGTAATAACATGGAAATCTACCAGGAACTGGGCTCCGTAGATACATTATTTTTAATCCAGTATTTTAGACATAGTGCTTTTTCCTGTTTTCTAACTTTCTAGATGTTCTTAGCTTACTATGGTAAAGGCTTAGAACATGGGAATGATGATGTGAGTGAAAACACTTCACTCAGGTTAGGTGTGGTCCAGCAGAGTCCTTTATTCACGTGCATGAAGAGGATACAATCATGCAGATCTGAGAGCAGTATCTCATGCAGATCTGTGAGTAACCTCTCCAACGAGATGGTAAATGCAATGGGTTTCATACAGCAAATTCACTCAGGCTAACTCATTCTAAATTTCCATATTAGGAGTTTTTTTCTCTCTACAAACACTTCTTTGTAATTGACCACTTTATTCTTAAGAAGCAGTTTTACCTTGTATACAGACAAATACTGTATACTGTACTGTATACAGATGTATATAAATAAAAGGTGTGAAATTGAGCTAGACATTCTGCAGTTTCTAGTATTAGCATCAAAACGTCAAATAATATGCTTGCAATTGTCCTTTCATACTGTTGCTAGGTAAAGGCATGTTAGCAAAGCCAAATAGTCACTATCTTATAGACTTAAAAAAGGTAAATGCTAAAATTTCTTCCTCAACGGTTACATCAAGAATCTTTCAGATAAGACCTTACAAGGTCCTGAGTGAATGGTCATTAAAGATCCTGTCACTGTTCAAAAGAGTACGAGGGGCTTGAGCGATCTGATCTTCCTAAGGTTCCCCTTTCATTCAGTCAGTGAAGCAGGTTCACACTTCCTCATCTGATCTGCTGCATCATGAGGCTCCTGGCGCAGAGTGGCTGCAGGCCAACATCCAGGTTGGTGCTAAACGTCAGTGATGGCTGAAGTGGGTCCTCCCTCATTAAAAAGCATGTTGGGATCCTCTGAGATGAAGAGCTCTGTGTAACTGCAGGTGAAGTGGCTCTGTGGGGCGATCTGCTAAACTGGCTCTTTTTGATTGGCAGAGGGGAAGGCCAAGGAGGCGGAGTCTGGAGCAGGTGGCGGGGGAGGGGCCAGTGGCGGGGGAAAGAAAAGTGGGAGGAAGGAGGATTCTAACTGGTGGAGTCGGGTGCAGAAGGTTAGTGCTGTCACCCCATTCCCTGTGTGCAGAGACTGGTCCTGTTTTGCTGTCGCCTTTGTTGCTTCCATGCATTTGAAGTTCATGCATAGAAACTGGCGCTTAGCTGTCAAACCTGTCATCTTGTATTCTCAAGTAGGAAATGGACACATGTTGATATTACACTGTGACACACATGGCTTTTGTAAGATCAGTGCCACTGGGACATTAGATTACTGATTTTTTGGGTTGGGGCCGTAAGGTACTGCCAAGACAAATGGCACAAACAAGTGTTACGTGCTGCTCATATTCACATCACTACACTTCGTTAGAATGCCTGAAAGAAATACAACATGTACCTAATGTTGCAAGATGACTGCATTCTCCACATTGTTGAACATTTCTCACCACAGCTGTGCAGTGCCCTGGTGAGGTTTGAAGAGTAGTTGTGAGACAGAGTCCGTGTTTTGGTGAAATGTTGAGATGGAAAGCTTTTTGTAGTCAGCTGAATCCCTCCTGCACAGATTCTGAATACTTGGTCTGTAGCGAAAGCCATTTTGACTCTCCAAGCTGGGTATTAGTATCCAAAGACTCAATTGATCCTTCTTTGATGCCTCGTCTTCAGCTCATACCACTTTGACACATTGTACCATTACCAATCTTTTTAAAGTTCATCTGTATCTTAAATATTTGGAATTTGTCAATTAATCCATCGTAATACAGTGATTAAATAGTCCTTGTAACACATTCCAGAGTGAATTGAAAATGTTTTTAGCCCTGGTGATTGAAGAGCAGTGTGGCTGTTATTTCTGCAGGGTGATTTCCCTTGGGATGAGAAGGATTTCCGGTACCTGGCCATCGTCATTGCAGGCTTTTCCTCTGGATTCCTGTACTTTTATTTCCGGGACACGGGCAAGGAGATCACCTGGAAGGACTTTGTCCATTACTACCTGGCCCGGGGACTGGTATGAATGGTGCTGTACTCTGCCACACTGTGTGTTGTGCAGGATGTGTAAGATGATTATAGAGCTAGTTGGACTTGCAATTGAAATTTTGAAAATGAGCAATGAAAATTTGTATGGAGCCCCAAATCATCACACTCACACCGGCCTGTGACTCCTGATTCCTGTGTTAACTACACATGGCGAGCCCTCGGGGTGATCTGGCTAGAGTGGAATTTAAACACAGATAAGCGTGATCAGATAATCAAGAGTATGGAAACTTTTCGTCCTGCTCAGAAGCAGCAGTGTACTGTTTATGTGCTATTGCTCAGTTTCACAAGATAATTGTCTGAAGAGGCCAACTTACGTTGTAAACACCCTGCAAAAAATACAGTGCCCCTCTAAAAATTACAGCGTGATACATTTACAAAACAATCAGTTTTAAAAAAAAATATTTACTGTATTTTATATTTATTTTGTACTACTGTAAGTATTCTAATGTTTCGTCTATTCTGATGTCTGTCTTTTTGCTTGTGTTGGGCTGGACTGCTGTAGCACATCAGTTTCCCTTTGGGATCAATAAAGTCTTATCTATCTAATGTATAATCCTGAAGCATGAGTGCAGTAAATGCAAGGGAGTGATTCTGCACCAGCTACTGTTCACACCAGTGCACTCTGTTCCATCTCCAGGTGGACCGTCTGGAGGTTATCAATAAGCAGTTTGTCCGCGTCATCCTGGCCCCAGGATTGAGGTCGTCAGAAGTGGTAAGACTTGGACTGTGGGTCCAGTTTAATCGAGACATAAACACACTAGTGAGCTGTCTTTAACGTGGTTTAAAATCTACCAGCGTTCACACTTTTGAAATGATTGTGGTCTTTCTTCTTTTATATCACAATGGGCCATCATAAGTTCTTCAGATATTATTTTTAGGTGCGTCTTTATGATAAGAAGTAATTTGGGTAAAAACATCCAAAATTGTCAAATTTAATATTTGAAGGAAGTGGATTCTGAGTGCAGATGCTGAGGGATCAGGAAGAATTTCAGTATGTAACTCTTATTTTATCACGTATTTTAGAAATCTCTTATTGCAGAGATGTCTAAAAAATGCTCAACAATGTTAAAGCTATGAAAGTCTCTCCAAACAGTACCTATGGTTTATAACTAGGGGGCAGTACTGCAGCATTGTCTTCTGACTTCACTTAAAGCGTAATGCTTCAAAAAAGGATAAGAGATATTTCAAAGCCAGAGACCTCTGGGCAGATTCTGGACTTTGCTCACAGAAATAAATGCAGATAAAACATGACATTATAGATTGATCTATAATTGTTATGATTAGATGTTTGTTACTAAAATGAGTATGCTAATAAAATGAGCATGCTAATATGAGTTTCCACTTTTCCGAAGCTGAATTTCAGAAGATTCAAGTTCTTTATGATTCCTAAGGGGGCAGCATTGTAGCACAGTGATTTAGCATTGCTGCCTGGCAGGGCTGGGTCCCTGGGTTCAGTTCCTGGTGTGCCGCCTGAGTGGAGTTTGCATGTTGTCCTTGTGTTTGTGTGGGTTTCCTCTGGGTGCTCCGATTTCCTCCCATAGTCCAAAGATACTGGTAGGTTAATTGTCTTCCAGGAAAGCTGGCCCTGTTGTGAGTGTGTGTGTGTGTGTGTGTGTGTGTTGGAGTGCCCTGCAGTGGACTGGTGTCCCATCCATGGTGTACCCTGCCTTGTGCCCGTTGCTTGCTGGGATAGGCTCCGGCTCCCCCTCAACCCTGCGTCGGAAGAATCTGTTACAAGATGGATGTGTGATTACTAAGCCCCCCGTGGTGCTCCAGTGCTCTTTAATACTTAGGGGGTGTGTTGTTTTCCCCTGGTAAGCAGTGTTAAACTGAGTGCCGTGCCCCGTGTTTCTTAGAGCTACGTATGGTTCAACATCGGCAGCGTGGACACCTTCGAGCGGAACCTGGAGTCGGCCCAGCAGGAGCTGGGCATGGAGCCCTCTCACAGAGTGGCCGTGGTGTACAGCACCGAGAGCGACGGGTGAGAGAGCAAAGCAGAACCAGCCTTTGGCCTGGCAGGCAGATCCCACACAGCAGGGGTCCAGCTGGTCCATCTGACCTCTTCGGAAGCTAGGAGCTAATGGCTCCCAGGATCTCATTCAGCCGTTTCGGGAATCGGCTTCAGCAACATCGGTTGCTTGATCCAGACTCCCACAGCCCTTTCGGTGGAGAAGTGTCTCCTGTTCTCAGTTTTCAGTTCACTGTGTCCTCTGGTTTATGTTTCGCTCTTCATTCCGAAGACGTCCGCTGGTGAGACGTGGTCACTGCCCTTGTGGATTCCGACCCTTGTACCCTCTTCTGGATTGCACTTCTATTGTTCGAGATTAAACAGGTTCATCTATTTCAGTCTGTCAGTCAGAGAAGGACGTTCCCTCTAGCCCTGTAGTGTATTGGGCTGCTTTTCTCTGGACTGAATTTAGAGCAGCAGTTTCTTTTGTTTAACAAGGTGACCAAGATTAAACGCAGAATTCCTGACGAGGCCTTACTAGTGCGTATCATCCCTCCATTTCAGTTCTACGCTCGTAACTATTTCTAGTAAGATTTTGTTTGCCTTTTAAGTTGCTTCCCCACATTGCCTGAAGATGTAGATAGTGTCTTTCATAGGCAGCCTCTGTTGTCTCCACTCCCCCACCACAGAGAGAGGAGGGGGCTCCTGTCTGTCCTGGGAGCAGGGTACAGCAGACATGCTGGCCGCGACGCTGTTCTGATCTGAAGAGAAGAGATGAGCTGTGCTTGTGTTGTGTGTGCACACCCCTTCCTGCACTGGCGCCCCAAGGATTCGAGATTGAGAAAGGGCAAATGTCAGCTGGAACAGCCGTGTCCGTATCTCCCAGAAGCAGACGGATCAGAAATTATGAATCACGACTGATCCCTGGGAAATGGCAGCGATCCGGAGCCTCAGCTGCCAGATCCCACCTGTCCCTGCGGGGATTGTGTGAATCACTTTTCCTCCATCTGCGCTGGTGGTTCACCAGCTGAGTGTTTGTTTGACACAGCTGAGCGCACTTTTAAAAGCAACTTAAAAGTAAATGAAGGGATTTCTCATGGATCAAATAGTGAATATTTACAAAGGTATTTATGCCCTGGAGTTATTTTCTTCTTTCTTATTTCACCACCTTACAGTTTTCTGCCTTTTGGAAGGTGGTAGCTAATCCCCCGGGATCACAACTGTGTCTGTGTTGTAAATGTCACCCTCTTCCTCTCTTGCTCTTTGGATCGTCCAGGTCTTTTCTCATGAGCATGATCCCCACCTTGCTGCTGATTGGCTTCTTGCTCTTCACCCTCCGGCGTGGACCAATGGGAGCGGGACGCGGAGGTCGGGGGGGCGGGCTGTTCAGCATGAGCGAGTCGCCGGCGAAGATGATGAAGGACAACATCAGTGTGAAGTTCAAGGATGTGGCCGGCTGCGAGGAGGCGAAGATCGAGATCCTGGAGTTCGTCAACTTCCTGAAGAACCCCAAACAGTACCAGGACCTGGGTGCCAAAATCCCAAAGGTATCACCGCCCTGCGACACCTTATTGCATTTTCTTTCTTCAACGTGATTTACGTTTTTAAGTCAGACACAGTTCAGGCAATGATTTACACACCGCCATGTCTTTTCAATAGAAAAGCACATCTTAAATTAAAATGTTTTTTTTCAGGTTCTAAAAGTCTTAATCAAGGAAGTCTGGTGTCTGCTATTTTTTTTCCGACTGGTTCCTTAATTGAAGAATTAACTGAACTAATAATTTGCTTAATTAGACCTGCAAGTCGTTTTCAGCCCCTAACGAATTGCTAATTTCACCTTTTTCCCAGTAGTTTGAATGCCCTCAGCTGAAAAGCTTTAATTAAGCATGTTGTAACTGGAATTGAGCTCTTCAGCTGGAGTAGAAACACTCCAGGAGTAAAATACTCAAGTATCAGAGTTGAAATGTAAAAATGTGGATATTCACAGCTCTGAAGGCTGGGTTTTTCTGTAGGACACAGATGCATTGTAGGCAGCTTTGCGTTTTTAATAAACCAAGAACTGTCGTATGTGAAACTGAAATTATGAAGTATTGGTTAAAGGTAAAAACATGCCTCCTTATCTCCCCTTACTCAGTGTGATTTAAAGGCGTTGTGCGATTGCGATGCTTCAGGCCTGTGTGATACTCCGGGAGGGTTGGGGTCAGGGGTTCAGTAGGGGCTGCTTGTCTGCAGCGCCAGCTCCCTGCTTGCCTCGGGCGTCGCATGCTGACCCCCTGTCCTCCTGCTGTGTCCCCCCCAGGGCGCGGTCCTGTCTGGGCCTCCGGGGACGGGCAAGACTCTGCTGGCCAAGGCCACGGCGGGCGAGGCCAACGTGCCCTTCATCACCGTCAACGGCTCGGAGTTCCTGGAGATGTTTGTGGGCGTGGGGCCTGCCAGGGTGAGCCACGGCCATGTGTCCCGCCTCCACCGGGAGGCGCTATTCTGGATCGCATGTTACCAAATGCTGAATTATTTGACAGGCTGGTGCAGAACGTGTGAACAGCGATCGTGTCCTTGCAAGGCTGTTGCTGTGGTCATTATTGTTCACTCTGCCCGTCCTGAAGAGTGACGAAAAAACGAGGTGGCAAAAGAAAAAGACTGCTGAGTTGCTGTGTTTAGTGAATGAGGTTTATTTCTCCTTGATGCCCATTTTTCCCCGCCGGAGGTCACCCCGTACTTTTAATGCAGTTCAAAGTTTAATCGACTGTTTAATTGACTCCACGATAAGCTTTAGACAAAGTGGACAGATATAATTTGAAGTTTCTGGCCCTGCTGTCCCTTAAGATTTTTCAGAACAGTGTCTTTCTAAAGATAAATGTTGAATTTGGTTTGCCGTCTCATTCCCCTAAGCAATCATGTGTGCAGAGAAAAAACATCATGTCAGCGCCTGTTGTTCTCGAAGGTGTAGTTGATTGCATCTCTCTTTCCTTTTTCTGAGAGTGAGAGCTGAAGGCTTAAGATGTGCTCAGCGATCATCATACCCAGTCATCGGTCTGCTTCTTTCCTGCCTCAGGTTCGAGACATGTTTGCAATGGCCCGTAAGAATGCCCCCTGCATCCTCTTCATTGACGAGATTGATGCAGTGGGCAGGAAGAGGGGACGGGGCAACTTTGGGGGGCAGAGCGAGCAGGAGAACACGCTGAACCAGCTGCTAGTGGAGATGGATGGTGAGTCTGGGGAGAGACGCGCTACTTGGCCAAGTGCTCTGGGTCACTGTCCTGCTGAAAGGTGAATGCCCAAGCGCATATCCAGAGCTGAGCTCTCAGTCCATCGGAGTGGTCATTCTAAAACTAATCTAAATACTCATTTCCTGGGCAAGAGCATATAGGAACTACAGAAAACAAAACTGAGCATGTTCTGTCGCACGTGTTGCAAGGAAGACAGACGCAGGGGAGAGTCATGGATCAGCAGGGGAGTTTTGTTATTGTACGTCTGCTTTCAGGTTTCAACTCCAGTACCAATGTGGTGGTTTTGGCGGGGACCAACCGCCCAGATATCCTGGATCCAGCCCTGATGAGGCCAGGCCGTTTTGACCGGCAGATTTACATAGGTACTGTCTTGCCCTGATGCTCTCTCACTGCACTGCACAGCGTCCTTGATGGCTTCAGAAACTCAAACACGCTCTGTTCCCTGCCACACTAGCGGGGATTAAGGATTGGTGGCAGGGATATGTTTTACTGCTGCCCCTTCAGCCAGCCCTGTAATCCCTTTATCCCTTGAAAATGAATATCTCCTGTAGATTTAATGAAAGGAGCTTTTCCATTTTAACTACTGGATGTTGTGGTGCTGCCAGCAGTAATCCTTAGAAGTGATATTGTAGGATTATTGGTAGGAATCTCAGAACACTAATGCATTTTAAACCACGTTATTTAACAAAACAAACAAGCTGTATTTACAGAACAGAAAGGCAATAACAGAGGAGAGATGGCACTGTGGAAGATGTCAGGTTTTAAAGTGCAAATTAGAATTTTGAAAAATAACTCTGGTCAGAACCAGTTCAGCTGGCAGGTTGCATCTTTCCCTTTTCTTAATTCTCAGTGTTAAGAGATGCCAGTCTGCAGGTCTTGTTGGAGCACTAACGCATCCTAATCAGTGCTCTTAAGCTCTTCATTTCAATACTAACGTTGACTATCAAGTAGTTGTTCCTCGTATTTGTTCCTTTTTTTCTCTTCTTAACTGCAACACTTCGTCCTTCTGTTTGTTGGAGAGGAGAACGATACAGGATGAAAAGTGTATTAAAAGCTAAAGACCTGTATGAGGAGGTTGTGTGCAGGTCCTGTCTGGGCTGTTTCTGTCGCCTCAGAGTGAATGCTCTGCAATCTCCCCCAGGCCCCCCAGACATCAAGGGCAGGGCATCGATCTTTAAAGTCCACCTGCGTCCCCTGAAGCTGGATGCCAGCATCGTGAGAGACGCTCTGGCCAGGAAACTGGCGGCTCTCACTCCGGGCTTCACTGGTAAGTGTGCCGCATGCTCAGGCGAGGTCAATGTCTTTGCTTTGCAACACAGGAAACTTCTGTGTGGGAGTCTTCGGAAGCCTTTTAACCTCAGACTTCTACTGAAAGTGCAGAGTAACTGCACGGGCAAGATGGTGTTTCTTGCTGTCGGGGATTTCGTCAGGATTGAATTGATTTTGTATAACTCTGGAAGTAAGAGGGTAACCTAGGAAACCTCTTCATTTGTCCTTGAGGTCCCACTGTCAAAGTAAAAATGAATATTTACTGCAAATCCATCAAATTTGTCTGAGAGATTTTGAAACCTGTTTCAGACTTGATCAGACAAACTATGATCTTACTTATATGCGGTGCTGAGATTTTGAAATTCAGGCTTTTTCTGCACTTAATGCCTGCTTGCTGTCATCCAAAATGTGAAAAACAGTGTGTCCATTATTGCTTTCTTTTCTGCAGGAGCTGATATTGCCAATGTGTGCAACGAAGCGGCCCTGATCGCTGCCAGGCATTTAAACGAGTTTATTGTTGAAAAGCACTTCGAGCAGGCCATCGAACGCGTCATTGGAGGTGAGTCAAGTGTGTCTCCTGTGGGCAGAGCTTTGCTGAGAGTAGGCACAGTCAGACTACCTGTCCCTGCTGCCAGTATTTAATTAAAGCAGCAGGGGAGTCTGTGAATCCCAGTGGCCAGACTGAAAAGCCTCCCTAGCGCTGGTGGAGAAACAAGTGGGTATTGCAGAAGCCATCTGCTCCCTCTAGAAGGCTAAGTCTCCCTGTACTCATTGTGTGTAGAATGCAAAGCTGGGAACTTTGAATTGTACGGGTAGTATTGCTATAGCCAGACAATATCAGGCAGCTCAGGTCATTAAAAATCTCAGACGTGATTAATCAGTGCCTCCAGCTGAAAGGTCTGTATCCTGTATCATGTAAACAGACTGTCACTTGCACTTTTGTTCAATGTGAAGCAGACCTGGGAAGGTAGCAGAGCTGCACATCCTTCGAATGATGAGATCAGTGTCCAGTGGGGTCCCTGGACGTCGGGTGTGATGCGTCCTAACATGTCTATTTCCTAATTGCACTTGGCACTCTGTGGATCTGCCGCTGTTCGGTCTGAGAAGCTTGTTCAGAATGACTGTGAGAACTCGGCCTGCTGTCATGAACTGAGTTCTGCAGCTCAGGGGACAGTAGATCTGCCAGATGCTCGCGGCCTGCTGCTCTGCTGTGTCAGCAAGACAGTGTTGGGCAGGGCCAGCAGCAGAGCACTAGCAGTGAGGCGCTTGTGAGCTTTGTCTCGAAGTACATAAGAGATTCAATCAGCTCCTTTGTTTATTGCCTTCTGTAGCCCCCTGCTCAAATGTTTGACTTGTTTCCTATCAGCAGAAATGACTGATTTCACTTCACTGTCTCAATACTTATGCTTTGTACTGTATGCGTCATATATGACAGCCCCCCTAAACGTTCGGTCATAGTTTTCCTGTGCCTTCTACAGTGCCTGCAGTGATTGAGCCTCTTCTTTATCCTGCGGCAAATGCTATCACTTGAAAATGCACCACTCCCTTCCCACGCCCCTCAGAAGAAGACCCCGGCAGTGAGCACTGAGTTATTGCTGCACATGGTGGAGGCCTGTGAAAGCAGAGCTCGGAACGGGAGGGCTGTGGGTAGTCTGCGCATCTAACTCCGACGCCCTTGCGCCGTCCCCTGTCGCTGTGCAGGGCTGGAGAAGAAGACGCAGGTGCTCCAGCCGGGGGAGAAGAAGACGGTGGCGTACCACGAGGCCGGACATGCCATTGTGGGCTGGTTTCTGGAGCACGCCGACCCCCTTCTCAAGGTACAGCCTCTCTGCTCCCAGTGTTTGCCAGGGACCGTTCTGCCCGCCGGCACGCTGAGGTCCTATGTGCGGCCTGGCACCGAGAGTCCGTGCCGCACTGTGGAGGAGCCAGTTACGGTATCCAGGGTCAGGGCCGGGATTTCAGTTCCAGTTCTGCATTGGAGCTGGTGTGAAAGAGAGAGCTGGAACTAAATAACAGTAACTGGCCATGACCAGAGTGAAGGAAGTTCAAGATGCTCTAGCAGGTGATGGTGCAGCAGCACCAGAGAGAGAAAAGGCAAATATCTGATTGCTCGGCTGCAGGAAGTAAAAGAAGCCCCAGCTGATGTGTAAATTTCTTATCTTTTTATTAGGTTTTTATTCCTGGGCCTGGCATGAAATGTCTTTCTGTATTAAAATAATCTTTAGCAGCTTCCTCTGTGATTTACCAGAGTTCAATTTTATCTTTAACCTGTGTTTTTAATTGCTATTTTCTGTCTGCTCGCCTCAGGTTTGAGTGCATCTTGGAACATGTCCTCACTGAAACCTGAGATTTCTTCTGCTTTCAGAAAGATGACATTTATTGACGAGCCAAAGTCCTAGATCTCTTACTCTGGTTCTTCCTTCTGAGAAGGAGAGACACGGGGTGTAACACTGGGGTCCAGGTGCTGCCCTTCACCTGTCCCTGGATAGTGTTCCTTGCTGTGTGTGTCGGCTCTCCTGGCAAGAGTGGAGGGCGGTGCTGGAGGCCGACACACGACACTCACGCTGTCCTCGCTCCCTGTGTCCCGACGCAGGTGTCCATCATCCCCCGCGGGAAGGGCCTGGGTTACGCCCAGTACCTGCCCAAGGAGCAGTACCTGTACACGCGGGAGCAGCTCTTCGACCGCATGTGCATGATGCTGGGAGGCCGTGTGGCGGAGCAGCTCTTCTTCGGGAAGATCACCACCGGGGCCCAGGACGACCTGAAGAAAGTCACGCAGTCCGCCTACGCGCAGGTACGGCAGTGCTGCTCCCCCCTCGCTGCCCCGTGCTTCTGCTGGTCTGTTCCCCCTTCTTCTCCACTGCCTTCTGATTTCTGTAGTTTGTGCTTTTCATTATCCTCTTTCTCTTTCTTTGTTCCCTTTATTGCTGAGTCTCTGTCTTTGATCTGTCTTTTCCCTGCTCCATTTAATACAGCGCTCGGTCAGAGAGAACTAGGGAATAATGAGCCCTCTCAGCTCCCTCCGATAACATCAGTTCTGTGTTGAAAGGGCCAAAGATGTTTGATCTTATTTCTGATCTTTTAAACTTTGAAAACTACCCATCCTACCTTCAAGAGTACATATTGTAGGTTTCAATAATTAAAGCTGCAGTGAGCCTACCACTCTTAATCCACGTTCATCTCACGTTCATCTCACTTAGATGGGCTTCAGTCTCTTTCACACATGAGAGGAGCTTCTAGAAATCATATTGCTTACCAAAAATCATATTAACACAGTTCTCTTTGTGGTTTTCATTAATATTTATTCACAGAAGATGGAAAAAAGAATTGACTTAAGTATTGAGAGTGGTCTGTTGGTCTGCACTATTTAAAGCCAAATTCAGTCACAGTTCTTGGGTATTGCAGTATGGGTTTTGAGTAATGGGTTGGATCATCCCAGCTGCCAAGCAGAAGAAGAAGTGACACAATTCAAGTGATTAACTTCTGATCGTTTTTTAATCAGGGGTATTTTAAAATTCATTTTATTCAATGGCAGCCATTGATATAAGTAAACATGTCATTTGCGCTATAAAGATATGATGCAACTCAGTGATCTGTGTTGTTCAAACCCATGGATGGCTCTTTAATCACAGTTTCAGTGCAGAGTGAAAGCAAGGGTATGTTTCATGAGTGGAAAGAGGAGAGGAAGGGTGCCCAGCATTCGTGACCGGTACACTCTACGTGTTGCCTTGTCCACAGATTGTGCAGTTTGGCATGAGTGAGAAGGTGGGCCAGGTGTCCTTTGACCTGCCGCGGCAGGGCGAGGTGGTGATGGAGAAGCCGTACAGCGAGGCCACGGCGCAGCTCATTGACGAGGAGGTTCGTGGCCTCATCAGCACCGCCTACGAGAGGACCCTGAGGCTGCTCACCGAGAAGAAGGAGCTCGTGGAGAAGGTGAGTCGGGGCAAGTGTCAGGGTCAAGTCGAAGGCATTGAAAACAAATATGGCTTTTATCATGGGTGACAGAGCACATACCTTTGCTTATATTAAACCCAGCCTGTGACCTGTCTGCTGCTGGCAGTTTACTGACCCAGTATTTGATTTGGAATTTTCATGGGGTAGAGTGAGATTCCTACATCATTCGAAAACCACATCATTGTGTGCTTGGTTTGTAGTGTGATTTTAGATAGGAGTTTGATTTAATCCTGGACTGAACTCGGAGAGTTTCTGGGAAGGAGTGGGCAGGAGTACTGAAGCCAGGTTGTGTTGCGGTGCTGTGCCGGCAGGTGGGCAGGAGACTGCTGGAGAAGGAGGTGCTGGACAAGGCGGACATGGTGGAGCTGCTGGGGCCTCGGCCGTTCACAGAGAAGTCCACCTACGAGGAGTTCGTGGAGGGGACGGGCAGCTTCGAGGAGGACACCAGCCTGCCTGACGGCCTGAAAGACTGGAACCAGGAGAGGGCCATTCCGCAAGAAGAGCCTCCCCTGGCGCAGGAGAAGCAGGCGTTGTAGGGCAGCCCGGATCTGAACCCAGGCATGGCTGACAGCCCCTCAGGGCAGGGATCACACCCACCAGGCTGCAGGAGGCCTGGAGGAGGTCTGGTATACTGAACGTGTTGAGGGCTGCCAGCGTTCCTCCAGTCAGGACCTCCCTTTCAGGTGACAGACCTTTTTAGGTTCAGGTTTTTTAAGATGCCAGTTTTATTACAGAAGCACTCCTGGAACTCTATAAGGAGAGGACCGTTTCCCAAGCAATGCCTTAACAGTCCCCTGCGCGTCTGACTATTCTGTCCCCAGGGCGCAGTAAGCAGAGTGACAGAATTGCGTCGGGCGCATCATCAGTGAGGATCAGTAACAAGCCTGTGAAGTTGCTGTGCGAGTGCTGTAGTGACATGGCAGCTACGTTTGTACGTTGTTCCCGTTATATGAAATCATGTTTTGTGAGCGGTGCAATATAGATCCTGTTCACCCTCGTTTGATGACATCATGTTTTTAACGTCTTGGAAACTCGGAAATGTATACTTTCTTGATAACCTCTTTAATGTACAGTTTTAATTTAAAAAGATTTTTGCAACGTCGGAGCTTTCTAATTGTCAGCTGCAGTTATCCATAGAGTTAGGTTTGTTTAGTTGTGCTAAGTGAGGTAGTTGACAGTTGCAGACCATTACAAATATCTTATCCTACCAGAAGGTCAAATTGGTTTTTAAATATAAATATTAAAAGGTATGCTGTATGTGCTTTTGCTTTTTAAATTTAAATGAAGAACAGGGAGGCTTTCTTCCAAAAAGAGGGAAATATTTTTTCTAAAGTGACAAATGAATTTATGATGCACTTTTTCAAACTGCCTAAATTATAATACACCCAATATTTATCTTACTTCAGATTTACTAATAAGGTAAACCACAATTTGTGTGGATATTGTGTGATTGATACATCTATTACTTTATACTGAAATGTTTACAGTTTCATATCGCATGAAACTTTCACCTTAACTAGAAGTTAACTACACGTTCCCGTTTGTTGCTGTATTACTCTGCAGAAGGCCAATACTAATGCATTGACACTGTCATTTTCTGATCCTGCTCAAGTACGTAGGTCATACTTACTTGTGAAGAAACTGGCAGGGCTGCTAGATTGAGTCACATGTTCCTCTCTGGGGTGGGCCAGCCAATCAGGAGGCTGTTTGAGTCACATGTTCCTCTCTGGGGTGGGCCAGCCAATCAGGAGGCTGTTCGAGTCACATGTTCCTCTCTGGGGTGGGCCAGCCAATCAAGAAGCTGTTGGATTGAGTCACATGTTCCTCTCTGGGCTGGGCCAGCCAATCAGGAGAAGTATAATTACTCATGAGACCAGCTCCTGACATGCATTACCGCACAGTGACACAAACACATTCCATACTGCACCATCAGATGGACGGGACAGCAGTCTGGATAGTTTGACAGTTTATTTGAAAAACAATATTGTTGTCCCTTGGCTCCTCTTGTACTGAGCAGGGTTGCTATTGCAAGATCACATCATAAAGTAGGTTAAAAGGTACCTGTCCCATGTGCGATTCTGATCACTGCTCCAGCTGTGCATGTGAAACCAGTGTGCAGCAAGGATTAAGACCCAAGCTAATAGATCAGTCCATCTGCCGTATTGCTATGTTCTCTTTGCTACCTGGTTTTGAATGAGAAAAAAGTTTGAAAAGGCAACCATCTTGCATGACTACTAACTTGTAGTGTTTATCTGAAAAAACAGCAAATATAATTTTAAGATTTTATAAATCTCAACTGACAGATCAAGATTTTGTTTAGTTAAAATTACTCTTAGAAACCACAGTGTCGTTCCTCTTACTCTCTAAGAGGGTCCAGATCATTAGATCATGGAAACTAATTGGTGCCATTGTCAATGAGGGTGCATTGCTCCCAGCATTCCTGAGCGAAGGCACCGAGAGGTGTCGTACAGCAAAGATCTATAGCTCTAACTCTGCAGCGTGCCAAGAGATGTGCTATTCCTGTATTCCTGTGGGACCTCCAAGACACTTTCCACTTTCTTTTTAATCATATGGAAAACACTCTATTTAAAAGAACAACACCATAATGTGACATTAAAGATAAAACTGACCCTAGAACAATTCCATAGTCAATGAATTGGGTCTGCTGTTAGCTCCAATCTCTGTTGTCTTTCAGAATAGTTCATTTAATGTATTATATTAAAAGGCAAATTCAGTAAATTTGTATCAGGGCTGGAGTTCTGTTAACCATTATAAAACACTTTGATTTCTGGGCTTACTAACATTTCTCGAGGAAGCAAGGAATGGCAACTCATCTATGCAGATGAATTCTAAATAAGGTATCATGTACAGTATGAAATATCTCAGAACTGATGTTACTTTAAGGGTCTGTAGCTTGTAGAGCCTGAAAAGGTTGAAAAGTGCAACAGGAATCTTATTTCCCAAGCTGAATGGTTACTGTATTAACAAAACCACATTTTGTTTAACTTTTTGTATACATTAATTTTTCCTCTTTAATCCACATTTTGGTATAGCCAAAAGGGCTGTTTAACTTGGTTTGGGTTGACACCAGGGATGCCCACTAAAATGTGGCTGGTTTTTCCTGGTCACGCTGCAGGTCTTGAGCTCTCGCTGTAGGGTAGAGACGGTTTCAGCCTAAACCGCCAGCAGTCTGACCTGGTCCAGAGCCACAGTCGCACCAGAGGCTGGAGCAGCCCGAGTCCTGCTGTGCTGCTCTGATTGAAGTGGTATGATAGGGGTTTTCTCTCTGACAGGTTACAGACCCGTTAGGAGGGGTGACCAGTTAGTGTTGGCTCACGATGCACATTTTTAATAACCAATCTTCTGGTTGTGAAGGTACAAATTCGATCTCCTCTGTTTTGTTGTAGTAAAGTTGCAATGACCTCTACAATAGGCAGTTTTATTTCTTGCTGCCAAAAACTTTACTTTACCTTATGTGTGAAAATATTGTGCTTTCTACAATTTTGCAGAATCTCTAGTAATGCTGTTTAATACAGCAAAAGCGCCATTGGATTTATTACCGTCTATCTACTGTCTCCATTATCTATCTAGTCTGTCTGGACACGAGATTGCCTGCCTTGCTAAAATTCAGGATTTACCTTATTTAATTTTACTTGAATATTGAATTAATAATGGGCCTTTTTGTAGACATTTAGTTGGTTCATTCCAAACAGTTAACTAACAGGGATTAGGATTGCATGTGCGCAGCTGTGATGAAATGGAATCGTGTGCAAGAACACGTGTCCTCTGGAGGCTTGAGATGAAGCAGGTAGTATACAAGTAAACTGTGTTCATAGAAATGCAGCTATCAGAGGCCCTCTGTTGGATTATAGCAGTGCTTTCTTGTGGACCAAGGGGAGAAATTCAAAGGGAGTTTCAGAGAGAAGATGAACTATATGAAATTTAAAAACTAAGGAATATTGCTGTGTAAGGACACAATAATTAATAAAGGATAAAAAGACTGCTTTTTCACTTTTTTTTGTTATTGCATGGATATGTTACAGTACCTGAGCTTGAAGAGAACTCCCCAGCAACTCATGTTAACTTCGGAACATCTGAACAGTTACAGATGAGAGATGGCGTTCAGTGCACCTAGGTTCCTGGTAGTAAGTAGCAATTTTATCTAATCAAGCTGATTCTTGTAAGAAGCCAGGATATCAGGTTCTTTCCAAGGCGGGATCTGCAAAACTCTGACCTATAGTTAAAGGGATGTGTAAGGGAGATCTGCAATAATAGGTAGGATCTGCAGTAGTTGGAGGGATCTGAAGACCATCTTATGATCTCAATTCTGATGGAAGAGGAGCAATCAGCATAGTGTGGCGTAAATGAAATAATGCCAAATGATTATTTTTGTGCCTCGATACTGATAAGAAAAATTTTAAACTGAAGTCAACGAATCAGGCCAAAGTCTACCAAAGACCAGGCTCCACAAAATGGGCAATGGAGCCTGCTTCTGTGCAACACCATGCAGATGGCACGTGTTTAATTTGTGTCAGACCGCAGCTGAATGTTTGAACAGGACAAACACATGGAAACCACTCAGCCTGTGGCTGTCTATTTGCCCTTCTTCTGTCAGTACCTGAATAAGGACATGGGACAGCATGTAGTTTGTAAGACATTGTGGTTTTGAAGCCTCTCTTTTCATGCCAAACTAATGGGTGTAATTTGGGCTAATGAGCCACGTAGCAGACAAAGAATCCCTTCCCCCCTCTCTCCCCCATCTCACCCCCTGCTCTCATGCTGACAAGTCAGTTCTTTCTTCCAATATGTGTTTGTCATTGCAAAGCCAGTGATCATAACCCTAGATAATCCTCCAGCTGAGCCTACACCTACCTGTATTTAGCTGCCATTATTGAAGCTCTTCAGTACCTCTGTGCTATGTGCTGGGAGTCACAGCCCTGTAAGATCCCTTTCAGCTTTGGAAACTCACAAGCACGTCAGTCCTGTCTCGTCTCCCGGCCACTGTCCAGTCTCGGAGCAGGGCTCCAGTTGCATCTGTTGTGTTGATTCCTGCTCTTGTGGGAATGACAGGTGTTTGGAGGAATGGAATTTCATCTTGCAGCCATGAAAACCTCATTTGCTGAGACTCCTGCCTGAGAGCGACCTACTCACAGCTCAAAAATCATGTGGGCGGTTTTCCGTGTTAAAATCCATGGGAAGTTAATCGCCATGTTTAATCTTACCTTGTGTAAGATTTCCTTCAAACAGAATAAGCAAGCTGTCTGGCTGACTTTAGCCTAGCTCATCCGCAGAGCGAAGCAGATGGGACTCCTCCACATCAGTCTTTCCTTGTAAGAGCTGGCTGCAGTAGGTGGCTTGTCTTTTTTGGATAGGCTTGATGTCGCCACCATGTTTAGAACAGAAGAATATTTACAAACGAGAGGAGGCCATTGAGCCCATCTGGGAGTTCGTGGTCAATCGATCCCAGGATCCCACCGGGGACTTCTTGAATGAAGCCCAAGTACTGGCTCCACCCACATGGCCGGGTTGCTTGTTCTACAGTCCCACAAGCCTTTGAGTATAAAGATGTGCTTCCTAGTCTCTTCCGCATAATTTCCTCTTGTGTCCTCTGGTTTGTGGCCTGCTGTTCATTCTGCAGAAGCCCACTCTGTTGTCAGGGTCGTTGGGGATTTGAACTCTTGAGTCAGGTCCCTGTGGAGTCCTTCCTGCTCCAGACTAAAAAGGTTTGGTTCTTCAGCCTGTGATTATAGGACATTCCTTTGTCCCAGAATGTATCTGCTTTGTCTTTTCCGGGCCGATCTCAGTCCAGCAATTACTTGTTCTAGAGCTGTGCAGCCAGTAAATAGGCTGGGAAAGACGTTGAGGTCGAAGAGGACCCTAGTATTGGAACACAAACTTGAATATAGTCCCTTCATGGGACTCATTTCTTATTCCATCTATTTATTTTGTATTTTATGTAAAATCATAAAAACACAGACCTCTGTAAGTAACCAAGATTCAGGCCTTTTCATTGTGAGACTTCAGGCTAGATTATTTCAACAGTTTTCTTATGTCAAGTTTTTCTCAAAGTGATTAATGAGTCTGACTGATCAAAAACATAAACATTCAGGTATGAGTCATCTGGTCATATTTGTACCTGGCCACAGAAGAAAACTGAACTGGCACAAGTATGTGCTGTATTAACTCAGCGATGATAGTGCTGCTTGTCATTGTTACCCCCTTGTCCTTGCTTTGTTTGACCTGTGGTATAGCCCAATGTCGCCACTTGCCCTGGCAGTGAAGATGAGGATGTGATAGTGCCATGCTCACATCTGCTGGGGCACTGTGGAGTTGGCTAGTGTTACCGCAGAAGCCGGCCACGCCTCTACTCACCTGTCAGTCAGGGCCAATTACCATGGATACACAATCCGACAGGAAGCCTGTTTCACCTGTGGGCAATGCACAGCCTCCCCCATCTGAGGTGAACCAGACTCTTTACGTTCTCATCTGGCAGCATTCTGGGCTCTGGTTTAGAGGTTGCCCTAGCTTCTAGTTTCTAGTTTCCAGAATTCTTTAGTTCTGCTGTGTCTTACCCTGGATCTTGACCTGCTCCATGCCCTGGGTTTTGTACTGGGTCCAACTCAACTTACCTCAACTCCGCTCTTGGTGCTGCTGTGCTGCTGTGTGAGCCCTTGCCCTTTGTTGACCTGGCTTTGAACCTTGCTCGTCTGGAGTATGACTCTGGACTGTGTTTCACTGTGTTCACACCGAGCAATCCTGACTTCCTGCCTGCACTTGGGTTCACCAATCAAACCTTGGACCCCTGCTTTATTCCGGACGTCACAGATATATTGATAGATACCTTGCCGCACAGCCTAATGGGTTAATCTGCGGTGCTGTGGTTCTCCAGTCTCTTATATGCTATGGGGTCGTGTTTTCTCTCACTCCCTTCATCTACGTGTGTGCACCTTGATCTTTGTAGGGCTGCTGGTGCACAGAGGAGTTCATAAGCTGTGCGGGGTGAGTGGGTTTCACAGAGCTCTGTCAGTGCCACGGCTGTTGCAGAAAGTGATGTCACGCCCTTGGAATCATGGGCAGTGTGGAATTTGCCCATGATGGGAGGCCTGGCCTTTTTGCGGAGGGGAATTCTCTGCAGTCTGGTGAGAGGCGCTGTGCAGCTCTGAAGCTGGAGGTGCCTGTAAGAGGCCATGACTGAACCCATCGGGGGGGCAGATCAGCTCTTGTTATGGGGATGTTATCCACAGTGCAATGAGGTGCAAAAGAGGGAAGAAAACTACCTTCCTTATGAGTGCCACGTAACTACCATAAACTACCTTATGAGTGGCACTTAAATCCCATTGGAAGTTTGGAATAGTTTGTCCTTCCAGTCTACCCAAAGCTCTGCTGTGAATGTCATATTTTCACGAATCTAACCTCCGCCAGAGTTACATGACCCAAATGCTATTTTCATAGAGATGGAAGTCCATAATTAGAACATGCTTACATAATAAAATTCTCAGTTCTCTCAAAATCCATAATCCATGGCTAAGGATGGAAAATCTCTCAAGGTGATATTAGTATGTGATGTAGGGTGTTTGTTCTACACTATGTTTCTATAAAATCCTTCAAAATTATAAATTAAATCCAATGTAATTTTTTATACATGTTTCTGAAGATAGTGTTATAACAGTTACTTTTAAATTATGTATTGGTTTGTGAAATTCTTACAATTATTGAATTTCACTTTATAACTGTCAAAACACACTTACAAGAGCTGTGTGGACTTGGAAAACTACCATCTGTGAAAAAAATGAAACCCTGATATTCTAAAGATAATTAAAATGTATTTCAAAAAATGCAAATTCTGATATTTTAGCACAAGTCAGCTTTGGTTTCGTTTCCAAGGGGAATTAATAACATGCCTTGCAGTTGTCAGTTTGAACTACTTTAGAAACAAAGCAAACACAAAACCCCAAACATTATAATTTGATTTTTTTTCCAAGGAACTGCAGTATTCACAGAACGGACTCCAGGCAAAGCTTTTTTTACTTGAATTTATTTTATTGAATGTCAGATCCAGTGTTTCATGTATTATTAGTGAGGGACTAGTTATGTCAGCTGTCCGTTCGCATAGGCAGGCAGATTTGCCTGTGATAGATATGACCTATGAAACCACAATGGGTTCACATCAGTCTTACCCTGTTTCACAACCGAGAGAGAGAGAGAGAAAAGGATTTGACATCTCGCTATAACATTAGTAATTTGGTTCCTTGTGCTACAGTAGCAGTTAGTCATTTGGGGAAACCGTAGATACAATTACTTGAAAGGCAGCAAATTATAGGCTTGTGGTTTACACATTAAGTTACAGCAAAGCACTGCAGGAAGTTTCCTGCTGTTAGTGAGCTTATGGTCTTCACGTTGTACAGTACATCAACATCTCAGTGCTGAAAGAATATCGCTAAGGGACATTTCACATTGTTATGATTCCTGCATACAAGCAGGGACAGTGGTCTTGACTTGAGTGGTTGTGCGTTAAACCTATTTCTGCCTTGTTCTCTCCAGTAGGATGTTGCTTTTGGGGCACAAGGCTTCCCAAGCTCAGGGTTCAGGAAGGTAAACATTTCATCCAAACTGGCCAAGGCCAACACAGTCCCAGTACAGAAAACATCAGTGAAAGTGCAGCCTGTGAACACAAAGGATGTGCTAATGAAATCCCTCACAGCGACACGTGTTATGTATTTATAGGTGTGTCCACTCACAGCTTGGCTTCTATTAGTTTACAGTGCACAGCATTCAACAGCAATATCTCTTTAGCACCATGGGTCGGTGGGGGCAGTCTTGGCTTGTGCTGGCCGGTGACGGACTCAGGGCTGCTTGGGCCGGTCCATCTTGAGGAAGGGCTCCGTGTTCTCCGAGTCGCTGGGGTTCTTCCTCTCCCGGGGCTGCTCCCCTTTGCCCCGCGTCCAGGAGGGGGAGCGCAGGTACCCGCAGCGAGGAAGAGGAGGCTGGTGGCCTGTGAACACAGAGCAGAGGCGTCACCCTCACAGACGGGCGCTGTGCATGTAGAACTTGTGTGTGACTTGGACAAACTCTTGTGTTCTGTATTCGGCTGACTTGGGCAAACTCTTGTGTTCTGCACATTTTAGAGAACATCTACCCATCTTCTGACAGCTTCTTCCAATTCAGGGTAGCGACAGAGCCAGAGCCGATCCCAGCAAGCAGCGGGTGCAAGGCAGGGTACACCATAGACAGGACGCCAGTCCATCTTGGGGAACACACTCGCACCAGGGCCAGTTTTCCCAGAAACCAATTAACCAAGTGCAGTACGTCTTTGGACTGTGGGAGGAAACCAGAGCACCCAGAGAAGACCCACACAAACACCCCAGCTCTGGAATCAAACCCAGGGCTGCAGCACTGAGGTCTTAGAGAATGTATTGTAAGAAATGCATCTGTTTGCAGAGGTGCATTGATGATATGTCGGTCATGCTTTGGCCAGCAGAATACATGAGAAGACATCCCTAGAAAACTTGGGACATTTCTCAGTACCACTGCCATCGAGATTAATCTGAAAATCTGTAGCTGGACCTTCTGCTCTTGGAATTAAAATTGTGTTATTATGTGCTCATAAATAGTGCAATTTAAAATATTGCATTAAAAAACTAAAATTATCCCATATTCAGTAAACCACAGAAGTGTTTGGTGTAAGCCTTTTTTTTAAGTGTAGGTTTGGCTAAGATGAAGTGATATCACTCCAATATGGACACCCCCATTAATCATCTTTGACGTTCTCGGATAGAAAAGCTGACATTTATATTTAATAAGCACCTCTTGCTGGAAACTGATTCCATAAACATATACAGTTAAGTGAAACAAGCATTGACTGATGACTAATTTACAGTGATAATCAGTCTCTGCAGAGCTGAGTGCACACAACAAACACCGTTTTGTTGGAAGCCCAGTTAGAGCTGTGCAGAGGCTTTCACACTGCTTCTGTCAATAGTGTCATCCAACCATCAATTTTCTAACCACTTCATCCAATTCAGGCTCATGGGGGAGCTGGCATTTATCCCAGCAAGCAACAGGAGCATGGCAGGGTACCTCCTGGATGTGACGCCAGTCCACCGCAGGGCACACAGACACAAACACACACACACCAGGGCCAGTTTCCCAGAAGCCAATTAACGACCAGCAGATCTTTGGACTGTGAGAGGAGACTGGAGCACCTGGAGAAAACCCAGCAAACACAGGGAGACCATACAAACTCCACACAGAAAGCTCACCAGGAATCGGACCCAGGGCCCAACACTGCGAGCAGCAATGATGAGCACTGCGCCACCGTGCTGCCCTCAGCAGATTTATATTCTCAGATAATGAAAGCTCAGAAGGGTTACTGGACACAGAACTGTAAGAACGGGCTTGAGTCAGGTTTATTACTTTTTTTTTTTTAATTGTGGTGGTGTGTGTGGCTGCAGGACATTCACAGATTTAGTGGGATTTCCAACATCCCCATCCTGGCATCCCAGCAGCAGACTGCTGTTAAGCACCATTTCAAAGAAGTGAAAAACAGTTGCTTTTGCATAATTTAACCACAAAGTGGCACTGTTTACTGTAGTAGGTAGTCTTTGATCTTCATTTCTTGACTAAATGTCATACAGGGTATGTAGTATTTAGCATGTAGTATTTTTATTCTCTTTATATTGAAGTAATCATATCAACAAATTCAAACCAGATAATAGATAATCTCACAGGTATCAAGTAAAGAATTAAAAGCAAGACCTCATATTTGTTATTTGGGTAAAGCCAACCAGACTAATTCTTTTTTTTTCCTGCTGTGAAAATTGACCATAGAATTGCAAATCATACAGTGCCTAACCCATTTTCTCTCCTTCTCTTCAGAGCTGCACTATCGATCTCTGGTAGATTGATAGTACCAGTGCAGAATTTAATGAGCATGCATTTACATCCTGTCCACCGGCTCTGAGGTGTCCTGCTGCACTCGCCGAGCGGATGGGGAGAGGAAGGGAGATGAGTGGTTCCCGCTCTCTGTCATCTGCAATACAGGCCACACTGTGGAAGCAGAGTTACTTTGTGCTGAGTGAGTTTAAAATACAAATACCACACCAGTCAGCATTCCAGTCAGCTAGCTGACAGAGTGTTGGCTGTGCTTGATTGATGGTGGTATGAATATACATGATGCAGACCACAGCGTACTTCACAGTGGGATATTAGCAGAGGGAGGTCTTCCCAATCGATGCATGGCCATTCTTTGTGTGTATGATGTATATGAGACACCACAGGATTCAGCAAGACATCTCACAGTTGTCATGCCTAAAGTTCTGCCAGTGTGCTTCCCACGTAATCCACAATTCATTCATGAATCACAAGAAATGGCTTAGTTTGAGAAAGCTACTATTTCTCACATTCGTTTCTCTACCAGAACTACAACTATATGCGAACACCTACTTTGTAAGTTTTTCTTTAAGCATCCCCTCAGCATTTAAAGATCTAGCAATGTGGGCTGGTTAATGGGAGGGCTAAGCTATTTTGACAAAGAAAGAAAAACTTACTAAGAATATACAGTGACCAGGTCTGTCTGGAAAAGACTGATAAGTTCTGCTGAAATGTCCAGTACCAGCTTCTGTTCTGTTTCTACAATAGCTATGGGGATTCCATAATTCGTCTTAAGAGTTCAATGTCCAGCCCACCTTTACAACCTCACACTGTCCTGTCTGTCAGGAGTTCAGGAGCTGATACAGATGCTGAATAAAGCTGGGCTTTGGCTTGAAAGAGGTACTTTACTTCATTTGAATAAGAAATGCTGGTGCTTCTCTCATTAACCTTTCCTTGTCATCAATATTTAATGACGTGTGTCACTGTGTGCTCTCTTTCATCCAAAGCAAACCCACAGGCCTCCCCTGGGCTCCCTGGCTGGGACTGACTCAATCAGTCAGTGTCATGCGTCTTGGTGACCTTTGACCTTTCAAATCTTTTCGCGATGTGCTGGACGGAGCTCTCTGTCCTTTGTAATATACTTAAGGGTTTTATCCCAGACAAGAGAAGACGAATCATCCCCTACCATTAACACTACACAGATGTTCTGAATTCAATGCCCAGTCCTCCTAGTGCCTGCTGGACATTTCTCTGGATAGTTTAAGCACACCTTCTAATGAGGCAGAGTTTAAGAAGGGAAATGTGTACGGTGGATACGTAGTCTTCCATACAGCTAGGTTTTGAGACCAGGAAAACTTAATTTAGCCATCTAGAGAGTAAAAGAGAAAAAAGAGATGCATTTGAGCATATGCATATATATTGTATTTTATTTATATACATGACATATACACAATTTTGACTTCACCTCGTAAAAAGGAATAATATCTCAAGTGATTACATTTAAATGGCTAAAATGGGAGTTAATATGATATATGTTTTAGCTCCTAATTATCAGCCACATCTACATCTAAACAGAGCAATCTAATGTCTGTCCCCATGGACCCCACACTGTCTCTGTACTGCCTCCACAGTGCAGACTGACAGGCAGGTCAGCCAATGGGAGAGCATGCAGCAGGCTTCCTGTCCCGCCTTAATAATCCTGCAAGTTGGAAATGGGGAGACAGAACCAGGAAGCTGCTCAGTGCAATGCTTTTTCTTGACACACTGGCAGTAAAATTTCAACATTTCTGTTTCCAGTGCTAATAAACAACATGTTAACTTTAAAAATGATTTTTAAGCAATGAGTGTCTTCATTAATTTCAAAATTTAGAAATTTGCTTGCTAATAATTGGTCTTCCCAACGCACTATTCCATTACTATTGCAATGATTGCACCAGACAGCCAACGGAAAACTTTGCTGCTATTTCTTCTGTAACGTGGTGAAACATTTATACTCATTTTCAGTTTTCAGTGCTCCATTCTGGCAGTGTCCATCTCACAGCAGGAGTCTGAAACATTGCCTCACCTTATGGATACAATGAGCACTTTGCCCTGTGAGCTCAGAGCCAAAGACATTCTTGCAGGGATCAGTAGCACAGTGTTGTGGCATGAAGGCAGGACAGTCTTCTTAGGTAGAAATAACAGTTTCTCATCTACTAGAGAGATCATGATCACAATGCACTTGCAACCGAAAGCAAAAGGAAACCATTTAGCCCATCATCCAGGTGTAGTGAGTAGTGAGTTACGCTTACTGTAATTTAACATGTGGCCTATAACGAGTCTTGGTTACACTGGCTGCCAATGATATATAAAAATAAATCCACGAGAATTAAAATTCTAATTAGAATCCTTTTTTTCTGCTTCGTGCCAGAGACTTTTTTAAACTGATTTACTGAATATTATTTCCACCACTATCAAAATGCAGGAACATGTAAATATGTTTTAAGAACATAAGAAGTGCTGAAAACGAGAGGGGGCCATTCAGCTCACCTAAGCCATTTGTTAGTTCGTAATTTATTGATCAAAGGATCTCATCCAGCCAGGGTATCAACAACGGTTCAACAAAAGGGACGGGTAGCTTGTTCCACACTCCCACCTCCCTATGAGTACAGACGTTTCACCCAGAGGATGCATCATACCAACTTATAATGACTTACAGTATATTGTATTGAAACATCTATTGATCTTGATGCACCCTGTCAGCTGACATCACCAACCTTTCACTGAAATGGTTTTATGAATTTACATATTTTACTAAGATGGTGAAGTAAAAGAGTTTGCCGTTTGCTGGATTTGTTTCTGGCTGTGGTGGTGGTTATGTATGATTATGCATCTTTTTCTTCTTTCAATGTTGGAGATTGGTTCAGGGGAAGGCAAGTATATTTGCTTGGGTTTGTTTTTCGCTCCCTGTCTGAGCTGAGTGAAAGCAGAGCGTCATCTGCACGTACAGCAAGCCCCCGGCTGGGGAGTGAATTATTCATGGCTCAGTGCGAGTGCTTTCAGCTTCAAGGAGGACCAAGCACGCTGCACCACTATTCCCACATTGAGCATGACTGGGCTTTAACTCTTCGCTTACAGTAGGATTCTGCTGACTCTACTGATTGCTCTGGTAAGGATGACATGGCATATATTCAAAATATAATGATCTTGTTAACCACATCTATCTAGTCAGCAAATGAATGGTTCTTGCACTGTGTATATATAATAATTATACATTAAATATAACATACTTTTTCAGTGTCTTTCTCAGTGTGTTGGTGTCCTACACACTCTCACAAGAGAACGAATAATCACACCAGAATCATCACCAATTATGTTAATCAAGTTAATCAATAAGTTACCATAACAGCCTTCTACGGCAGAGGATCTGCTCCACCTTTTCTATCTGTGTTGGAGCCTTGCCAGTCTCTGGTTTGCGACATTGTGTTCTTGCCAGTCTGCTTCACCCCTACAACGTGCTACTCATCTGCACCTGAATCCAGCCTTCGGCCCCTGACCACTGTTCCTTACCAGTAAGGCCAGTGGCATCCCAGGCAGAGGTCCTTTAATTCTGCTACAGATGTTATTATACAGGTCTTGAAGTGGTGGCTGTACAAGGATAGGTAAGTAGCCTCCTTCAGAAGGAAACCCTGGGCTCCTGTTTGTGTCAGAGCCTGGACATGACTGCCTTTTCCTTTAGGGTAGCCTGATCGGAATGCTTTGGCAACCCGTGGCCTGGATTAAAAAAGCTCCTCTCTTGCCCGTGCTCAACACACACTTATTATTGTCCAACGGGCTGTAGTGTGGCAGCTCAGTCAGGATAGACTTAACTGTTTGACACAGTCAGCATGGACCTCACCTTGTCTGTGAGAGGTTCTCTCTTCATCAGCATGATGGAACATGAAAAAGAACAGCCTCCAGCTCTTCCACTGTAAATGCCTGCATTAACGTCCAGAGTATACTGCGCCTTGCTTGTCTGTGGGGGGAGAGGCTCTGCTTTCCTACAGTGTGTGAAGCTGCTGTGCATTCACCCAGAGTGTATGTAGTATCAGAAAACAGTTGGTTAATAACATAGGAAATATGCATGTTAATGGAAGAAATTATAAGAAAATTAAACCTCACTACATTAAGAATGTACTCATTTGTCATTTTGTGGAGTGAATAAACCAGTCAGTGGCATGTTAGACCTAGCGCATCTGTAATCTGGAACATTAATTTATTATTATGGCTTAATTTGTCATTATTGGGCATATGCATATCCACACAGAAACTATTTATAAACCCAAGAAACAGCAACTGAAGGCTCTCCAACAACTGTGCAAAGCTCAGATTGGTGCCTATAATCAAGCAATAAAAAGATTGGTTTAGCTGCCTCCTCGGAGATAACAAGGTATTTTGTGAACAGTTAATGCACAAGAGCAATTATATGTTATCACCAAAATGGATGATTTCATTTTGGACTGCTAAGGAGGATTAGCCTCTGTGTGTCGGAGGTGTGATGTTATTCCCAGAGGAGATTTGTCGTGTGGGAGAGCTGTGGCAGATGAGCAGTTGCTCAGTTTTGTGTTCTTCATTTTGTTTGTATCGATCAACCTCTGTGGAGAGCGACTGAGGGCATCAGGCTCTTCTGCTCGGGTTTTGAGTTTGCTGGACTGAATACCAAAAAGTCTCACCCAGTGCCAGATGACACCCCCTTGCCAGACTCTAGCCGATCGAGCTGACTCACTGCAGACGTGCTGCCGGTCCTGTGTCGGTGACCTGAGGTGTGCGCCCTGCGTTCTGCTCTGGTGCTGGGGCGATGTCTTTGGCAGCCCTGGGCAATACCGTAGTGCTAAACTGATAACCGACATCTAATACCTGTAGTGAAAATCTTTTTAAGTGTGTGGAACAAAATCCCTTTGTATCGCTGGGACTACACCAGCTAAATAGCTTACGACCTAATTCCAGAAAGTAGTCATTGGCCTTTGCCCTCCTGAGGAGAGAAATCCCACTCTCACAAGAGCCCCTTTAGGGAAGATGTTTTTTTTATATGTAAGAATTACTGTTATGTATTCATATATACCCAATTACTAATTCTGCAGAATCCTAAAACAGAAACTTCTAAATAACCTTTTACTAATGGTAATGTTACTCTTCCAAATAATTTATAATGTACAATACATATTTAACACATTACATTTCCAGCATATATAAAATACATAAAAACAGCAGAATTGAAACAGCCTTCTTCTGCAGATTTGTAAGGGCAATACAAGGTATTTCACCTACTTTGAAAGCTTTGCAAATGCATTTCAAATGATCTTGCGCTGTATTACAAATAATAAACACTTAAAATGACTAACCAATGACATTTAACATACATTAAGTATATCAAACACATTGTATTCGTGGGAAACCTTAAGTGATCAGAGATTCGTGTGACTAATTGACCAGTGTTTCCGGTCTGCGCTGTAGACATGGAGACAATGGTGTTAACAGTGAGCTCTGAGAGGAGGAACACTCCCTAGAACAGCCTACTGCCACCTGCAGGACCAGGAGACCTCAAGTCTGCACACTGAATTAGAGCAGGCAGACAACTGTGAGAGAGTCCCAATTCATAAAATATTGAAGAAATACACGGTTCTGCACTTCCCAATGGCGTGGATTCGAATAATTATGAGATGCAAGATGCTTGCCGGTGGAGCTGTGTGGTGCTGGACCAGTAGTGTGCGATGGTGGTAAAAACAGGATGAAGGGTGAGGAAGGCTTTATCCAAGCACTGAGTTGCACATTCATTGTTCAAAATAACAATAATATGTCTGTTTCATACGTGCTTTTAAAAAGACTCTGTTGTCCACTGTGTCAAGCCTGGTCTTGGACAAAGTAAGAAATGAGCAGATCTCAGATTAAGTGCTGGACTGTAGAGCTAGACTATTCAGTGCCTTATATGTAAGCAGGAAAAGTTTATGATGTGTTTTTTTATATGTAAACCAGAACACTTAACTTCACAGGGAGCCAATACAATTTACAAAGGGCAGCAGTTACAGTACATGCTGTAGAGTATTTTCAGCACATAAACCACAAATGGTGGACATACTGAAGCCTACCATAGAACCTATTTACTGCAGTATGTAATATAGTCTAATCCTGATTAAACAAGGTCATATCCCAATATTTCCACATTGGACACACAGAGCAACACAACCTGCACAACCTGGTTATGTTACAAAGAGGGACAAATATACTATTGTGACATTTCTAATATTCACTTCAAATGACAACACAGGGTCTAAAATATCAGCAGGTTTTCAATTTTCAGTCAATATTTGATTTCAACACAGTCATCAACAGCAGCAATGAAATCACCAATGTTGTGTACATATTTTTGGGAACTTATGAGCACAACCTGTCTCATCGCAGCTTAGCTTAAACACTGTGTTGCACCCATACTTAATATCAGACAGACAGCTGAAAAGTGCAGAAAGTGCAGCAGTGGTAACTGAATTAGTCTGCAAATATATCCGTCATCAGTATAGCAGTGAAACCCAAGATTATGGTCATAATCTGACCTAGATGCTAATTCATCCAACAGACCCATGTGGAACACCCTGAGTAACACAGGAGAGGCACAGGAGCAGATTTAGGACAGCCAAGATTTACTCATTGGCCCACAGTATTCAAGTAGGAGCAAAGCCAGTGATACCTGGATAATCTTCTGTGTGTCCCAGCAGGGCCCCATGACTGACAACAAAACAGCTGCATTTATGTCCACAGGGGCAAAGGGTATTAAGTGACCCTGGGTCATAAACTATTAGAAAACTATCACAACTAGGACTGTTTCAGTGATGCATTTCTGTCTAAACCCTGATTTAGGTTCAAACCTGGTTAATGCTTGTTGATATTTTTTTCTTGTTTTCTACTTTGCTTACTTTGATTTCTCGAAGGAGAGTTAAAGAAGTTGAAATAGCATGAGGAAACGGTAGCAGAGGAACTTGGGCTGACATCACACAGGGTGAGAATTATAATGAAATTAAATATAATAAAATTAGTACATATAAATTATACTATAAAAAAATAAAATGAAACTGTTTTAGGAACAGGACCTTCACCAATATAAGGAACTACTTTCTGTTTGACCTTAAACACCCATCAGAATGAGAATAGTTGCTTTGCTGTGTCACTACAGAATCAGAACTAGTGTAAACAAAAGATTACAGCACTGGGCTCAGGTTTCAGACGTACTGTAGTGGTAGTCCCTGCGGACCTGTCTACATGGACTGGAGGGAATAAGGGATCAATACTCAGTGAAGGAGTTGGCAGACTGTTGTTCATCGCCAGGAATTGGTTTACTATTTCTGACCACAGCTTCAGTGTTGATAGATGCTACTTACAGTCGCAAAGTCTGTCTTGTTTTTACTTTCTTTTCTCTATGAAAGATTATAGCTTTTCTTTTTAAAAATGCACATCCTCATCTGACTTTTAAATTGAAACTCAAATGAAATATGAACGTGTTTTTTTTTCAAACATGTGTCTCAACAAATGTGAGGACTTTGTTCTGTTTCTTGTGTCAAACCTATAACTTCTTTATGTTCACCAGTACCCAAATCAGCAAATTCTACAGGGAGTATTTGATGTGTGCACGTAGGATAACATCATAAAAGCTGTAAAGCTAGGACCACTATGTGTTGTGGACTTCAGATGGATTCGAATCTAGACAAAGAGTACAAAGGAATACTGAGAACAATGTATATATTACAAAGAGTGCACAATACTGGATAAATATGTACATTTGTATATATGTAATATAATAGCTTTAGAATATTATTATGCTCACTTAATAGCTTCAGCAGACAGATCTATTCTGTTTGTATTTCCAGAAGAAAAATGCTGCTAAGTGAATTTCGTCTTCACTTAAGACCCCTCTTGTTATTCTATTACTGCAACTCCAGTGCAGAAATATTTAAAGCAGTCTCTGTGAAACGCACAGCCGGTGCTTGTAATTCCTATTCAAACTGTGATAGATTTCCACAGAGCTTTGGAGGGATTTTCTGTTCAACAGAGCTTTTGCTAAAAAGCACAAATTAATACTACTTTCCATTATCTCTAAATGCTTTGTTTTTTTCCCATCAGAGGACGTGTGTAAACCATCTACTGCATCATATCACATATCACTGGAACGCAAAGATATTTTGCTTTGAGAAAAATGTTAAAAAGATTGTGAGGCTGTGCCCAGTCCTCCTAGACCTTCATATCCGCAGTTCATTTCAATGTACATATGCTCTGCAATTTCTGTTTTTGTTTGATTATATAAGCAATCCCTCACGCAGGCAGTATATAGAATCTAGGCCATTCGTTACCACATTCAGTATTACTCTAGCTGCTTTGCTGCTGGTGCACAACAACACACTGAAGAGCACAGAAGACACAGTAGGAGCCACTTACTTGCTGGGGGCTCATTCTGGTTCTCCTCATCCGAGTCAGCGAAGACCTCGGCCAGCTCCTGGTCCGACATGTCCGTGAGCTCTGTGAGGTCCAGAAGGTCAAAGTGCACCTCCAGCGATGAGACGCTGCTCAGGGGCTCTGTGCAAGACAGGGACGCCAACAGGTCAACGCCACACAATCTAACACTTCTGCCTGGGCTTTCAACTGGCTCCTAGGCCTCCGTTTTCGACTATGACGGCCACAACTTTTTTTTCCCGGTTTCGGTCTGAGAGTACCCTGAGCAGGTACCCTACCGCTTCTCTATGGGTTTATTGTTGCTGTGTTTTTTAATATCTTAAATCGTTTACATATATATGTCTACTTATCTCTTCTTATTTAATCTTTGGTTTATTTGACTCGTCGGTGTCCGTCTGCTAGCTGCATCTGTTTTGATTCTCACTTTCTGCAAGCTGCCGAAGACTTTCCAATGCATTCCGCCTGCTCACCTGCTCACCGACCTCGACACTACGCCTGTGTGAATTGAACTGGTGAATTTTCCCACCTACGTCTGTGGTCACACGCTTGATCTTGTTTGTGCTTCTGGCAAGCATGTCTCTGAAATTTGCAGTACTCATGACATTTATTTCTCCAGCTCTTTGCTGTATGGGCTCCCACCTCTCTACTCAACGAGCTGCAATATGTCCAAAACTCTGCAGCTGGACCAGTTACTCACACCAGACCCCAGCAGCACATCACTGCTACACTCAGGTCTCCACACTGGTTGCAATGTATATATGTACAAGTCACATATTCAATATAAGATCTTGTTACTGACTTTCAAGGCTCTAAACAATCTGGCTCCATCACACATCTGTTTACACTCCTCTCCATAGGCTCTGGTCAGGTGAGGCCGGTCCTCTGCTCACTGTCCTTTAGATCTACAGTACTTTTTTATCTTGATATAGCCTCTGTAAGGTAGTGTGTGGCCTTGAGCCAAGATGGCCACCTGTTAATTGGGAAAACCAGTGGAATGAGGCAGTGATGGTCCGAATGAGTACATGGCACTCAGAGGGAATGAGATTCCACCTGAGGGAAGGGGGCTGTCAGATAGGCTCTGTGTGGAATTATCCCCTCCTGGAGGCTAATCAAGAGCCTTAGAAGAGCAGCTGGGAGGAGAGGGGCTTCAGTCTGCGTCTGGGCTCCAGCCTGGAAGGAGGGAGAGTGCATGAAGATGACTGGGCTGACACACAGGCCTATGGGACTAAGCGAGCGAGTGAGGAAAGCTTGAGAAAATATACTGATGGAAAAAAGAAATGCAACATTGCAATGCAGGGCATTGTTGAAATACCACTAAGTGCCACCAGTCTGAGTGATGTAGAAGGCATACTGATTGAACAGAACAGTCTTGCTCATAATATTGGTATTGTACTGTGGAAGTTAGCGCTATTATTTTTGACCAAATCCCTATAACAAAGTGTAGAAGTGTAGCAGAGTCTTGATTTTCATGGACTGGAGCTGCTCAGGTGATGCCGGGGGGTTTAAACCTTCACACTGTGTGGCAGTCTTCTAGCTGGCAGAGAAGGTCTCTGCAGGTCTATTCCTGTGCTAAGACAGGGATCACATTAATCTCATTACATGGCATCATCTGTGTGCAGTCGGGTCAGGAAAGACAACTTGATGGGTGAATCTAATGTTTCATGTACTTTTGTCCTACTGTTATTTTTGTGGGAGAAAAACCAAACATTTGGGAAACTCTTTTGTGCCATGAAATTCTGCAGTATAATATAGGACAAGCAATCTTGAATGTACACACCAGTTTTAGCCTTTAGCAACTCCATTCAGGTATGTCCACGAATAATAAGGAGGACAGTCCTGTTATCTTCCAATACATTGCAACACTGTACAGGTTACATACAGTATAAGAGGAGGCTGTACAGCCCATCTTGCATGTTCTAGTTCTATGACCCGGGAATCTCATTAAGCTTCATCTTTAAAGACCCCACATAGCCAACTTCTACACATGACTAGGAAGCTGGTTTCTGTACTAAATCTTACCGACATTAATTTCCATTTAGCCCCAGGGAAATGTATAAAAACGGGCTTTGTTGAAAAAGTTTCCTGATTCATTTAGTCAAATTATCGCCACATAATCTTCCCTGCTCAAACCAAAAAAAGCTCAGCTCCCTTTATCTGTCTGATAGTCCCTTCAGACCACATGCTGTTACAGGGAATCTCACAGTAATTGGAAACAAGGTTAGTTTCCAAGCTGACCTTTCAGAGTAACAACTGGTAACAAAAACAGCACCTGTGAAAGACTGAGTCAGAGTACTGGGTAACCAGTGCCCATGGCTACAGCTTTAAGAGCAGGAGGGTGGCTCTCTCGGCCCAGTGGTCAGGTGGAATTCAGCTGCACTCTGGAGAGAGTGGTTTGCACGCAGCTCTTTCTGAGGTTACACAGCAGCTCGGTGGCTCCCTGTACAAGTGCAATAGCAGGGTGGTTCAGTCTAGTCTGATCAAGCCACATTAGGATAAACAAGAACTGTGTGTGTGCTATGCTGAAGCCTAAATCTTAATACATACACTGACCACAGATTTAGACATAAATATACTAGACTTACATGTTTTCTGTGCTGGCTGCGACACAGTGTACCAATGCTTTATTTACAAGCAATAAAGTAAAATAGGAGTTAGAGCCCCCTTATGTTTATTCCAGAACACAATGATCACCCCAGGGAACAGACACTGGTCTGGTTCAGCCCAGACTAATGAGCTCTAAGCTCAGGGAGCTAAGTGTTACTGCAAGGAAGGTCAGACCAGATTCCTGCTGATTCAGGGAGGAGACAGAGTACGTGACTGAACACTTCCCATGATGCTCCTGTTCTGACAATGTCAGCTGGGTGGTGTGACACGCTCCTCAGGGCTTACTCTCCTGAGCTGGCTCGTCAGCAGGATTCGCCCGTGTGGACTATGGGTGCATGGTAATGTCCTGGCTGGGCGTTGGGGTTTAACAGCACTCGTGCAAGCATGGGATTTTATTTAAAAGGTATGAGGTACAACTGCTTCTTTTTTAAACAACAAAACATAAAGTCACATGTATTCAGTTTCAAACACATTTATGTTTGTGCAGAGAGTTTTTCCCCAATGAAAAGTGCTATACAAATTAAAGATTATAGATCTTATCTCTCGGTTAATTCCAGTTTCATGCAGACATCATAAAAAGGTCATGTATTCCATATATTTACAGTATATATTAAATAGATATATAGATACAAATATTGATATATTCCTTTCTTATTTCTGTATTTTGCACCCGGGCATTAACTGTGGTGAATGCATTGTTATTGGTGTGATGAAATGGACAAAATGCTTGATTGACTGTTGTTGGTTGTAGAAAACTCTGAGAGTCGGTGGAATCTCATGGAGACCCCTTGTGCATCCTGAGAAACGGCTTTCTCTTGTGAAAACCATGCAAAATGGATCAGCAAAAAATCGTACGGTTGCATGTGAAAAGAAAGAATAAAGCAGATCATTTAGCACACTGACAGACACTGTGCATGATTCTGCCTCTCCTGGCTAACACCTCATTGTCAGGCATGTCATGGGTGTAAACTGCAGCCTCTGTAATGAAGCATCCCTTGAGTCACTACTGGAGGATCTCCGAGTCCCAGCGGAGGGAATTGAGGCTTTATTATGGAAAGCAATTTGTTACAGGATCCAAAGGGGTTTTCTTCTGCAAACCACTTGATTAATCTGTAGCACGGATCTTGGTGAAAAAGAACAAGCAGGGAAAATCAATATCGAAGGAGATTGCTCTTCATGAATAACAGCTTTTCTATTCCTGTTGTGTGTGACCAATGAATTATTATTCTTTATTACTAGAGAGTCAAAGTAAAATCACGACACAGTGTGTGCAGTGTCTTGCTGAAGTATTCAGATCCTTACTATGTTGTCCCATTTTGTGAAATTAAAAAATGATACATATACATTTTTTAAACTTAATATATTCTTCAAGACCTGAATGGTCAAACTGAAGACTTTAAGGGTAAATTACAGTAAATGTAAAAGTAAAGAAAAAACAGAAATAAGTATTCAGACCCATGAACACAATATTTCGTTGCAGCAGTTACAACAGCAAGTCTTTCTGGGTAAGTCTTTCCCAGCTTTACACGCAGGCTGGTGACATTTCCTGGCGGATTTACTCAGACTCTCTCAAGGTGCTTGGGGAAGGCTTATGGACATCAGTTTTCAAGGCTTTCCACAGTGTCTCAACAGGACTTTGACTGGATCCCTCAGGGACATTCTCTTCCCTGTCCTAAAGCCACTGCAGGGTAGCTTTGGATTATTGAGTATTGTCCTGATGAAAGGTATATTTTCATCTGAGTTTGAAGTCTTCAGGAGACTGAAACAGGTTTTTTTCACCTTCCCCCCACCACTAATTCACTGAAAAATTAGTAGGGGTGAGGTGAGGTCGCTCAAGTTGCTTCCAAACGCTTTATGCTTTCAGAATATGAGAGTTCTTCTGCCTTTACTGGAATTCCTAGAGGCCCCACACACTTACAGAGCTAGAATTACTTTAATCTAAAACTCATTAGTCTTGAATAAACATTTTACAGTGGCATTGAAGTCAAGGAAACTGAATAAATTCAAAACCAAAGGGAGCTGTCTGAATTGTGAATATGAATCCAATTCTCTGAGAATGACTCATCTCCCCTGCTCCCCTGTGGAAGTGCTGACCACTCTAAAATCACACATGAAAAACAGAAAACAAAGGACCTTTACATGACTTTCCTTCTCTTCTTTTGGCACCTACTGAACCCTTCCATAAATCTGCCCCTTCTGGCACAGTCTATGATGAGGGCTGATAAACTCCTCCTTCCTCCACCCCCTGTGGTGAACTACCGTGCTGGTGAGATAAGAGAGAGATAAGATAAGATCACTTTATTAGCCCTATACAATTTCTTCTATTAGGAACTTGGCTTTTGGCATACCCCAACTTGCTCTCCATGAGACACACAGACAGAGAGAGAAGCTTGGGGTTAGAGCGCAGGATCAGCCATTTATACGGCACCCCTGGAGCTGTTGGGGTTAAGGGCCTTGCTCAGGGGCCCAACATAGTAGGATTCCTCTGCCACAGGATTCAAACCGGCAACCTTCCAGCTACAGGCGCAGATCCTGAGCCACAGAGCCAACACCACCTGCCCCTTTCTTTTTGGTGTGTATCAATCACAGAGGCTTTTTCTTCTCACTACAGACTGTGAGTTGTGATTTTCCATAAATATAACCATCTATCTATCCAACCGTTTTTCCAACTACATGTCAGAGCCTATCCCAGCAAGCAACAGGTGCACGACAGGGTACACCATGGACGGGACACCAGTCTTACTCACATTTGTTTTATGACAAGATCCTCATTTGTGCTAAATATAGGACCCTCTTGTATGGAAAATGAGAAAAACACAATGACAATAGTTTTTTTACCAAACTGGAACAAAAACTTTCAAAATGTTTCAAGTTTCAAAATGCAAGTGGACGCAGCTACACAATCATTGGCCTTGTGTTTGCCCACAGGGTGATAGTATTAGTGCAGTAGTACTGAGGAAAAACTACACAGTTCTATTTTGGAGGTGTACTCAATAGAATATAGCAGAGCAACAATTACTGTTCTAACCTGCTTTACATCTACAGTCTCTATTGTAACTGGGACACATACTGTAAGGCATCACACTGAGTCAGTATGCACTTGTTGAACATAGTATTGAAGTTCCACACTTTACAAATAAACCTTCTTCTAGAGTATTTCCTTAGAGTTCAAATGTAGTTCGATATTCACGAGGGTTCAGTGCAGAGAACCGTCCTGAATAGTCAAATTCGCCCCTATACCGTCACATGAAGTACTACAGTATGTAGTCTGTATGGTTAAAAAGACATAAGTAACCCTCCCTTATATGATAATTAAAGTACTAATGCGTTGTCTTTAAGTTGATTTAAATTAACATTGATCAACTAAAACAAATAAAAGTACTTATAGTAATCAGCTAAAATAAACAACATGAATCCCTGCTCTGTGTCCATTCTGCGCTTTCTCTCTCTTTCTTTCAGACAGGGTGCTGGTTTCTTAATTGACCGATTGCCCTAAACAATGGTTCTAATCTTTAAGTAACTGGTGATTTAGGATTTAGGACCTATAAGTATAAATGGAATGGCACTGTCCGGGACCAAGGCTGGAGTCCCCAACTTCAGATAATACCTGGTTCAATAGAGAAGCAAGCTGATGAATTCGATATTGTTACAGTCTAGATATCTAGAATCTAGAAGGACTGCAGTTGCCGTCGTACTGCACATATTCAGTCAGAGAGTCTCATCAGACAGTCTGGGATTTGATGTGCCCACCTAGCTGCAGGTGGGCTGAGAGACAAGTAAACACAGATGATCAAAAGGGATTTTCTGGTTCACTCTGGTTAATTAACTTCATGCTAAATCATTAGCGCTCTTAAAGAAACCCAACATGAACAGACAAGGGCAGCAGATAGAGTATAAGAGTCAGAGGAAGACCGAGAAACAGAGCAGACACAGAGAGCAGAAGACACACCATCATACTCAGCTTCCTCTGAGTTTGTGCCATGTGAGAGCTCCTTGTTCTTATCAGTCATGGAGACCAGGTTGTGGCTCGGTTATCTAAACCTTGTAATAGAGAGTTTGCTGTCCTATTTATTTCAGGACATCCTTAACACCAACAACGTGATGTTGCCTGTATTTTTGCTTCAGTTTTTTTGCATCTGGAATTGTATGTATTCTTGTAATTCTATTATTTTTGTTCTGCAGTTTGATCTGTTCTAAATAATTATACTGCTACTGACGGCCCGCAAAGGAGTGTTTTCTGGCTTTTGTTCCTGAGTTCTTGTTGTCTAAACTGGTCAGTTACCTAACTAAGAGTTAAGTTAACTAGATCAGATCTAGATCTCTAGTCTCTGGCCTTTTGATGTTCCCTATAAAACCTGCAGGACCACAGTTATCAGTACTGGACATTCAGACTGCTGTCCCAGACAGGCTTCACGATGTGTATAACCAGGAAATTAGCGATAGGAGAAATTACTTTCACATCACGATATTTTATAATTGCATTTTCAAAGAGTTGTATATATTATTAAACATTATAATATCATTAAATATTATTAAGTCTTATTTAAAGAGTTGTTGTAGTGACAAAACAGCTGACTAGTAGGTTAATTGTCTAATATAATGGGTAACTGTCTAGTCCGAAGGCAGAATTAAAAAGTCATCAGAGGATACTCCACAGGGGAGAAATCGAGCAGGTCGGTGCTTTTGATGGGGAGAGAAAGTGGGAATGGGGTGTGTGGCGAGATTTATCCAGCACTTATCTTCACAATGATAACAGTGCCGCGCTTGTATCAGTCACACTCAAAACTGAAGCCCTCACAGGTCCACTGAGTGTGACTGGCAGCATATTCCTGACTTCTCTGTGGTGCCACTGTCTGCCAGGTGTGGCTGCACTGCAGCTCCGGCCTCCGACCCGCCTTGGGAACACAGTCACCTTCAGGGCCTCAGTCTCGATTGTGCATTGAGGCCCCTGGTATAACTGGTCCCTTGTGTGGTGCTCGTGGCTACTCGCTCCCTGAAACTGGGAAGAGGCTCAATCACAACACTGTCCATGCTGGAGAGCCCCGAACAAACAGAGCTTCTTCTTCGGAAGTTAAACATAATGCTGCTTTTCAGTTCACCCCACATGTCCCCGACAAACAAAAGACAATGGCCGCCACACAGTGTCCTCACAGCTGAGGTTTCGTGACTCTTTTTTTGCAGAATACTTTCCAAGGATGTGTCTGCAGCACCAGGCTGCTGAGATGTAGTGCGTCCAGGGCACAAGGTTGTGGAGAGATACATTCATCTTGCCAGATTTGAGCTGATACAGCTTTTAAATAGCGCACTAATGAAGTGCATTCCCACTGGGCTCACGATATGCAGCCCGGTCAGGAGCAACAGCACAAGTGTTCGTAGAAATCAAATGATTGTGTTGCAAAGTTAAGAGAGAGGGCGATCTAAGAACAAAAGAAAGGTTACAAATAAAAGAAAGCCGTTCTACCCATCTGGCGCTTTTGGTTGTTAGGATCTAACTGATCCAAGCATGTCAGCATGTCATCCACTGGTTCTTGGAAGAAGGCAGGGTAACGGCTTCAGCTGCATGGCTGAGTAATTTCTTTCATGCTCCCCAAACCCTCCTCATAAAGAAGTGCCTCCTTCTATCACAACATTGTTAAAACAAGTACAGTATGTGAAATGTTAGAATAAAACAAATTCATTTTAGTCTAACATTTCCATACCTTGAATGGAAGATGATGTAAATGATGTAGATCCTAATGATTTTAACATTGTTTGCACTGGAAAATGGTTCTACTTCATGGCCTCATGAACTAACAAGCCACGGGTCTTCCAAGAGGAATGAACGGGCATCTGGCTCAGTCTAGGTTAATCGAGCCCTTGAGCATTACTCCACTGGGAAGACATTGTGTGGTGTGGCTTTTAAATACTCCTGCATGGCATGCTGGATAGTGCTGCTGAGTCTTGTATCTCATTACACAACATCACAACACCTCAGTCTCTTCCCATCCCCCGGAGAGCCCAGACTTACGCCGCCTCTCAGCGACCTGCAGCAGCCCGGAGTTGGGAATGGGGATCCCCCCCTCCTCTCCTGGAGGGCTGTGGCTCTGCTCTGCGGCCAGGTCGCCTGAGCCAGAGGGCTTCAGCAGGCTCTGTGCGTCTTTGATGGGTTCTGCCAACAGAAAGCAAAACAGTGTGTGATTCCCGGGGATCAAAACACACCGGCAGGCGGATCTCCTCCCTGGACAGGGCGAGAGCCGGCGGGGCGGTGGAGCTGCAGCAGGGCAGAGCCGGGCTTGGGGTCCTGGACTCACACCTGCAGCCGGGCCCCTGAGCAAGATGCTTACCTGAACCGCGAGATGCCCAGCTGTAGAAACGGGTACAGATGTAAGTCACTCTGCATAAACACGTGAGCCAAATAAATCAGAAACTGGCTTGTAGCACTCATGCCGACAGCGGAGACTGACGCTGGGAACACAGAAGTGCTGCAGACGATCTGGAGAACCCCGTTCAGATTTAGGTGGCTAGACGGGAAAACTGAGGTGGCTGTGCTGAGCAGGAAACTTTCAACAATGTCTGCGTCTTCCCACAGTCCCAGAGATTTGATCACAAACATCACAGCAAATTGATTAGCATGTTGTTGTGCTGGTTCTGAGGAAGGTACTTTTTATTTTTGCTTTCTTGTAGTGAAATTAAATTTTAATTTTTTACTTCAGCCTTATTGCCCAGATAATTGACTTTTCTTGTTATCATTTAACAACACGGAAAACCTATTAATTGTTAATTCATGGATTATGCATTATTAACAAAGGAAGCTTCAGTATAAACCGAGTATTTTCAGCTCTTCTAGAATTAAGAGGTATAGAAGCAGGTATGGTGCTATGCTGTCCTAAAGCAGAAACTGCAAAGCAATATTTATATACTGTTTTGATATGTTTATGAATCTACAATATGTGTTTGCCTCTGTACCCTTGTAAATTCCAGCCATGACATGTATCTGTCTGCCTGTCTGTCTATGTAGAATGGACTATGTAAATATTGTCTAAAAACTACTAATAATTACAAATCTTCCAAAGGTATTAAAAGATACTGACTCTAGTGCATTAATCTTCACAGACGGACAATCAGTATCAAACGATAAAGCTCTTTAGACACCAGCTATCCAGCTGTGTTTATCTAAATTAACTATGTCCTTCTTTGTGGTCGACCTTTTCTTTTTATTCTGGAAACAATTAAAAAATGAACATCCCCCCCAAACTCCTCCTCCCCACAGGAACACACCCCTTCCAGCCTTCCTGAAATACCCCTCTATCCCAGAGCTCCGGTCCAGGGGCATGATTTATGTCCTTTTAATTTAATTATGTTAATAAAAACTTCAATAGATTCACTTTATATTTTCTAGAGTAATAGGTCGCAGGACTGTTAACAAGGTAATAGCGTGTTGGAAATTCTTAGCATGAAACATTAAAATTTCTGACCTTTTTGAAAAAAAACCATCCAATTCAAACCTGAACTGTTATCGTTCATCTAACAGAGTTTTTAATTCACCAGACTTCTGTTTTAGAGACTCTTTTTTAGTGAAGATAATGTTTTTAAATTGTGAAACTTAGAGAAATTGTTCCCCATCCCTTGAGAGACTATTCATGTAATTTAATGACAATCCAATTGAAATAGAATCTGTAGTACCAAGTAACGTTTTCTGAGAAAGCCCCTTGTGCTTTTGCCTGAGAATGGTAAGCAATTTCCGACAATTAAAGATTGTTTTCAGAAGCAATGTGGATCCCTTTAATTTTGTGACTGTGTTTAAGGAAGTGTTTCTAAATGGCAATCAAGGTGCTATCATCAATCAGTACTGGCCTTACTAAATTTCAACAGAATTACTCTGAAAATGGATCCATACAGAGCCACAGGATGGCGCAGTGGTTAGCATCGCTGCCTCGCAGTTCCTGGGCCCTACCAACGTGTCTTTGGACTGGCTGCTCCGGATTCCTCCCCCAGTCCAAAGACATATTGATACTGAAGGTTCATTGGCTTCTGGGTGTGTTTATGTCAGTGTGTGCCCAGCGGCAGACTGAGGTCCCATCCAGGGGGTACCCTGCCTTGTGCCCGTTGCTTGCTGGGATAGACTCCAGTGGTTAGAGTGGTTTGAAAATGGATGGATGTGTCTCTGCGGTGGACAGTGCTGTCCTCTGACTATGACGTGAAGCAAGGGTCACCCCTTCTTACGAACTCGTGGGGCAGCAGGTTCCAGAGGCTCACAAGGAGATGGTGGTTTTAACAATGATGTTATTATAAGGCAGCCTTACATCAGAGACTCGTTAATATTGCGGAAGAGAGACTGACATATTAAGAGCCCCAGAAAAACTTTACTCTCCCGAGCGTTTTGTAAAAGATAAAAAAGTAGATAACTGATGTTCACTTCTTTTAAGCTGTGAAAAACAGTAACACCCACAATTTAGTTTGGATGATTTAGAGCCTTAAAATGAATTATTGTTGCTAAATAAATATGGGACGCATGTACGGTATGCTTAGAATGCTTTTCAACTGATCTGTATCATCCCCGATGAAATAACTGTTCTTAAAGAAAAAGAAGAGTAAAGGATTTTTTATTGAAAAAAAAAGTTATCATAACACTAAAAAATAATGATCGTACTGCCTTGGTATTGAATGAACTACTATCCGAGTCAGCAGAGTCTGCAGGAAAAAAATGTTTGGGCTAACGTATCATAGTGAAGTATCATAGTAATAAGCAATATTCCAACAGTGTTTTTCATTGTCTGTCATTATTTTTTCTATTTGTCCTGTCCAAAGGTTCGGGAGACTGTAATTGAAATGGGAAATATTCTGTGCCCTGTCCTTCCAGTTTTTTTACCTGGCAAAATGCATGGTATTGTATAAAACAGGAACCCCATTTTCTCTGAAAGTAAGCTGCAGGAAAACTATTTGCTTGCTAATAAACAGAACAGAATGCATGCAGATTGTAACAGAGAATTACAAGGTTTATGAGTCTGTTTGTTGGCTTGGTAAATATGAATGGATACAAATATTTTCATCCTTAACTTTTACAAGGCCTGTAAATCTTCCAAAAGTGAAATTGGTCATTATCTCCTGAACGTTCCTGGAAATGATGTCACAGGTGAACTCCAGTCCTGCTAATTTGTTTGACCACCTCGGCCAGAGCATCTGTCACATACTGAGAGCACTTCCTGTTGTCACATTGAGATGCGACTGCGAATCTCACAGCTGGGTTTGTGAGTATACAGTGTTTAACATTTATCCATTATCTTCTGTAATAATAATAGGTAAGTCAGGAAATACAGAGAATTGGTGAAAATCCACCCAGTCCTCTTACATCTGGGGAAACCTGTAGGTGTCGGAAAGCTTTTTGATCTATAACCCTCTCTCCTTGCAGGCCCACACACCGCTTCCTGCGGTGATGGTAGAGAGATGTCAGCTGTCTCCCTGAGCCGCTCCTGTGTTGTCTCCGGGGCGGACGCTCTGGTGGGGTCAGACTGACATTGCCCCGGGGTGCGCGATCCAGACTGCGAAGGGGTGGGGTTCGACTGCACATGGACATGGTGATGTCCTGCTCCTCAGGGGGCTGCTCTCTGAGCTCACAACTTCAGACACGACAGCCGGTCCGAGCGTTGCTGCAGAAAGGGCGCCGATCTTTCCTGCACTGTTCTGTTATAAAACTACCCATAACCCTCAGAAGTGACTGCTGACGTCAGGCTGGTGACTATTCTCACCCATGAGGTACACATTGTGGATAACCCACAAAGTTTGCCTTTTGCCTCTTGACTTTCCCCTGCAACAATCAGCTGAAACACGACAGATTTTTATCCCAACTATCGTCACCAGAAAATTAGAGTAAACATCTGGAGAACTGTCAGTGGTAAATCTGGACAGAGGGAAGACTGCCTCACACCGAGATAACAAGATTCATCCATGAACGTGCTGCCATATTCCGTTATAATTTCCTGCAGTGTGTCACCCAGGGCAGGCTCTCAGATTGGAGACAGACAGCGTTTTGCATTGCTAGTGAACATACCATTCTGAGGACAGAGGTACATTTCATAGGACATTTGTTACCCACGAAAAAAAGTCTTGTTATTTTTTCAACAGGAATGCAATTTTAAAAATTGAAATAAACCCTTAAACTATCATTATTACGATCATTATTTTCAGCCCTGTTAAACAGTACACAGTATGTTGTATGTCAGTATTTGCAGTGTGGTTCTGTCACATTAGGAACAGGAGAAGCTAGAGCCAGGGATCGATGATTAAGGAAGAGCTTAATTTAATATAAACTTTTTTTTTCGTTAAAATTGAGTCATTTATATTCAATATTTGTGTATTCTTCTTGTTTGCTGATGGTTAGGTTCTCTGGGAAATTCGCTAGGAAATTTGGTGACACAACATTTAGTCACTAGAGTAGGTAACTAATGGAATATGATGTTGTCTTGTCCTGAAAGGAAACTGCAGTGATTCTTGGTCAGAGAGGGCATGAATAACAATGCCCTGTGGTTCTTTATCGGAGTTGTCCTCACCGTTTGCTGCATCGGCTGGTCAGAGACCGCATGTGCCGCTGCGATCTCTCGAGCTGAACCGGCTCCAGTCCGACTCGGGAACAACATCAGTGCTTCTGCTGCAACAGGCGCCGGAGCGGACACTACACTCCGGCCGAAAATGATTTCTGCACGCGTTTCGGAGGAAAGTGATGTCGCTCATGGCTGTGGGAGTTGTAAACCGTGCCAGCCCGAGGGCGAATTTGCGAGCACTGGATAAGTGAAAGCAAGCGTGGTCTAAACACACTGGGCTCTGGTTTCACTGTAAAGAGAGCGCGTCAGCCTCCCTCACCAAACAACACAATAGCTTTTTAACCCTTAGAACAGGCACAGCGAATCAGGCCACACTTTAATTATGTATTTTATTGCAGTGTTAACTAATTATTGTAAGTTACAGGTGTAATGTTACTCGTCTTCTTAAAACATTTTGTCCAACACTTTTGCAGTGACACAACGCTTTCGACGCAGTTTACGTTACGGTAAACCACGGGAGATCAAAAATTGAACAGCCTCTCATTTAAATTCTATGGGTTTTTTTTTTACTTTGGAAAGACATTGGTTTGTTGTGAGCTCTAGCTGGAAGACACATAGGTGGGACAACTCAGACTCGGGATCTAAATAAACGCTTCTCATGTCTAAATACCCGAAACAATAAGCTCGGTAACAAATCCTAACAACAAGGCCACCGTACTGATAACGATATTGATATCTGTAACCGTTTGATAGGACGATAAAGCTTTCATTAAGTATCTTTAATACTTTTATATATATGCTATTAAATAATGATGCGAGTATAAAGTAAGTTGTTTTCCATCCATTTTACATACTGTACTTTACTACTGAATCTATAACTGTTTATGTAGCAGTTCATGGTTTCCTTTCTTCCCTGACAGAATTTGTCACAATATTAAGAGAAGATCTTTTGGGACTAGAAGTTGTTAGCAGCATGGCAATTGTATTAATTCTCTAACATTCACAAAATTCTGTGAAGGGGCACTACTGAGTAGTTCGTATTAATGTGTAAATCCTTGAGACCTTTTTTCTATTGTACTCCTGTGATCTCTACAGTTAACCTATAAAGATAAAGATCTAATGATGGGACTGTTTTCTAGTTTGGAAATGATTGCACACTGTGTCCCTGAGCTGACAACTGAATGTAGCAAACGCTTTGTTTTGGGCGTTTTTGTTTTCTTCTCCGCTGGTAATTTTCATGGTGATCCTGACTTTTGACTCTTCCAGTATTCATATTATTCAAAACGCTCGGGGTCTGCAGCAAGACCTGTGCTTTGAGGGGGTGGGGAGGGGAGAGTGGTTTCTCCCTGGTTCCTCAAGTCTTTGTGTTGACCTGCCTGTCAGAGGAAACAATTTTGTGTGTCAGGCCAGTACTAAGCTTTGTGGTCCCATCTGTCTGAGCACATGGGACCTCTGCACCATGACACTGGGCTCCTGGTGAGTCGCCCATTTAAATGAGCTGATCCTGAGATCCCGGACCAGCTTGCTGGTTCTGCAGTTTTACAGTGTCAAAGATGAATATTCCAGCCAAAACAGAATCAGCACAGAGGAGTCCTAGGCAAAGTAAGACATGTCTTATCTTTCTCTGGCTCTGCAAGACCGTCTTTAGGAGGTAGGCTGTTCTACACAGTGTAATTTTATCTTGTGTTTTTCAGTGTAGTGATGTAGCTTTCAAAGCACGCTAAGACCTCTGCAAAAACACACAAGTGAGCTGCAACATTTACCATTAAAACAGATGGTTTATACTCTTTTCTTCACAAATGTACACGTGAAGTCCCCGAGAGCCCTACAACAACCAGAACCAGACAGCAGCAGCAAGTTTCTTGTACTGAAAGGAAATGTTTCGGATCGCTCTAAGATCTACCGGTCTGTGAAACTGAAACACGGTGCACCCACCTGGGGTACCTGCCCCTCCTTGTGCGTCCATCCAGGCAGGTGGTGTGTCCGGGGCTGTCTAAGGCAGCAGCATGAGACAGGAAGAGAGAAAGGGAAGGAGACAGCAAGGCAGAGCGAGGCGCTGGCTGCACTCTCCACGGCATCAGACACCAGCAACACCCTCACCGATCCTCACAGCCGGAGTATCCCCGCAAAATCACCACCCTGGGCATTGCACCAGCACAAACACGTTGCCATGCAAGCAAAGATCACTTTGCAAATTGCAGAGCCACGCTACACTGTAAGCATTGCATTGTAAATGAGCTCGGGAAGGGAGACTGCAGAAAAAAACAGAGGGAGAGAGAGAGAGAGCAGAATGCAAGACACACTGGCGATCATCCAGATCTGGATGGGGGGGGTGGTGGGAGGGGTGTGGAGTGCGAGCTCAGGGTTTTGTGTGTGTAGCACTGAGCCACACCTAAATTAAAGAGGAAATCTTCCATCCACTTCCTGTAAGCTTTGAGTAAAGCTATTAATGTAGGGCTGGAAGACACCATCCAATTTGCACAAAACCTAATGCCCGATTCTTCCCATCAAGGTTTAAACCTTAAGTGCTTGCTGTTGAAATGAAAGTTTGATTTTTTCAGATGTTCCCATTTGAAGGTAGCCTGAGGGAAATTCCCCATTATGCATTCAGCTCTTCTGACATGGTTTTTCTCTGCTATAAAATTTTCATAAGAGTTAAACACATGCATGAGATTAGGGCTCTCTGAGTACCCTTTGTTTTTTTGAGTGATTCTTCAATAGACAAGTAGTGTTCATTCTTTATTCTTAAAGGCATTCTGTGGAGTTAATATCTTAAATATTTTACACACTGGAAAACAGCAAAAAAACTAGCATTGGAACAGAACTGGAATAACACATTCAGAATAATTTTAAACAATTGAAAAGCTTCAGAAATGAAGTCACTGCAACTTAGTCCAATTAAATGCTAGAAAACTTATTCTTTGCTCAACAATACACATACAGCTCATCATGAAGGTGCAGATGTTTGCTAGTAGTATGAACAACTGGTGATACAGTGATATGATGTGGTGTACTTTTAAAGACAGTGGTGTAAATGTGCCTGGGTGGGTGTCACTTGTAGGCATGAAGAAATGAAGGGCATGGAGCAGTGACACCCTGTAAACTAATCCCACAGGACTCCATTTTCAAGGCGGGATATTGCCTTGGACAGGAGACGCCACTCCATCACAGATCTCGCTGAATTATTGAATCTACCAGGAAGTGAAATGTCCAGTATTTGTCTGGATAGTGGACTGGGATTGGACATATCACAGCATGGGATTGCATCACATCCTAAAAATAATTTTTCACCCTCCAGATTGTAATCTCCTGCTCTTAGAAAAGAAAAGGTTAGAGTTCCTGTACTGAATAGCTGGTACGATTTGGAGGAGATACTGTGCTCTCATTGTTAAGTGGAGACCTGAAAGAAACACAGCCACCACAGAACATGTACTGTATATTTGCATGGAGTGAAACAGCATTTGTACTGCGAAAATCAGGGGGTTTGGCTTTGCAGTTTATGATGACCTTTTCTTCTTTCTATTTTTTTCCTATATTTTCTTAACAAAAATAATACCCTAAAAGGAAATACTATGAAAAGTTTCTAAAATTGAACACCTGTGTAAATTGTTTAATACAGGATGTTTTAGAAATATATTTCACATTTAACTGACATTTTGAGGCACACGTATGCTTGGAAAAGCAGAATTATAGTATTATTCTTATATAAATTAACTTCATTTTATGCAATAAATCTGTAAAGTTCACCCTCTGGGGCCCACATAGTCATAAAGGTGTAACGAATATGCTCTTAATTCACTGGTAAAGTGAATAAAATACAAATGAAATCTGAAATGCATGCTGGCTATTTGTCGCTCATATTATTCGTAGATATGGATTTCTACAGAAAAAAATAATGCTAATACAGATTTTCTTTTAAATTCTTTGTGAAAATAGGCTGAAGAGTCTGCACATATGTTCATTTTGGGAAATGTGAATGGAGGAGCTGGAAATATCTGGCATTTCTCTTATCAAAATTAGATTTTCATTGGATTTCTGGGGCACTGTCAGGACAGCTACATCACTGAAATCACTGGGATTACATGTTATTATCTTGCTGTGGTTTTAGTTAATAACTTGATGTCTAAGGGAGCCAAATCTCCTCTTTTATCTGTTAACTCTTTAAAATGAAAGCCAAGGTTGATGTTTATTTTCGTACAGGATTATGGATAAATAAATATGTTCATGTATTTATCTTTAATAAATACATTAAATATTTTCACATTGGTTGACTGTAGTACACGTATTTTAAACTGTAGATATCTAAAAGTTTTTCATCTTCATTTGAATGTACTTGTCTTTTGAAGCCATCTTTATTTACAAGCTGTCGTTAACATTGTCTTTTTCTACTATTGTCCTAATTTTCTCAGCCTGCTGATTATAGAAGTACTTGTGTATGCACCATTTCTTTCACAGATTAATGCCTTTGATGGGTAGCCAGAGGAAAAATTAGGATTTAATCAAAACACATTTCCTTCAGTCTTGCAATTCAGGGCTGAGTGGAGCTGAACCTTATCCCAGCAAGCAACGGGCACAAGGCACGATACACCCTGGATGGGACGTCAGTCCATCACACTGCACACTAACACTCACACCAGGGCCACTTAGCCTACAAGGGTGTCTTTGGACTGTGGGAAGACACCAGGGCACCTGGAGGAAACCCATGCAAACACAGGGAGAAGAGACAAGCTCCATGCATATATACCCCAATATACTTCAGATACTTTTTATTTTTTCCATTTATAGGGACCTGCTGTTTTGTCAGGCCACACTTGGTATCTAAGCGGCAATATCAAGTTAATGGAGACTTCTGTCTTCTCTCTTCATCATCTTTTACTGAAACAGACCTATTTGAACGAATCGTGTGTCTTCTTAACGTCTGCAGCAGACAACATTCCTCATTTTTGTGCCAGCATAAAAATGCTGAATTTATTTGTGTTGATTTGCATAACAAAACTTTAACGAGGCACAGTGGAGACAACTACAGTACTTGTCCTTCAGTCACATGTACTGTATGCAAATCGATTTTATCTCCATATTTTGTTTATAGGCGTTGCCAGGAAACGCGCGTTTCCTGCTCCATGTCCTTCTCGCGAGAGCACGGCCGTTGCCAGGAGACCGCTGTGTTGCTCTGTAGGCCGATGCTGCAAATCGCGACAGCAGCTCTGCCAGAACAGCAAAATATTTCCACCCCTGCCTTTTACTCAGAATCAATAGTTTGTTGAAAATGGTAAGTCTGCATGTATTTTACTTTTATTTTTACTTACGGCAGCTTTGGAAACATGATTTATTAAGATCACCTTGACGTTGACGATCGTGGCTGTGAAAACTAAGGGTCCAAGTGAATTGATTTTATGCGTAATAATGCAGTCGTATAGTTTAAGATGCTTTTGTTAAACAACTCAGCTTTTGGAAAGACTTGACGTCGTGCTACTGTGTGTGTACTGTGTGTGGTGTGTGTGTGCTGTGTGTTATGTGTATTTTGTGGTGTGTGTGTATTGTGTTTTGCTCTGTGGTGTGTGTGTGTGTGTGTGTGTGTTGTGTTGTGTTGTGTTGTGTGGTGTGTGTGTGTGTGTTGTGTTGTGTTGTGGACGCTGCTGCTGTTGATCTTGAGTTCTGAAGACTCAGTAGTAAATCTGATAGGAGGTTTTAAAAGGCTGAACCGCGTCTCTTATTCACAGCCCCCCAAGAAGAAGAAAGGAGGGAAGAAGGGGTCTGCCAAGGGGAAGAGCCCGACTGTGGTGGACGGGATTTCCACGGAGGAAATGTCCAAGGAGCAGGTGAGCTGTGGCGGTACACTCGTGCGGTGTCGCAACGTGTTTTATGATGTTTCAGAATGTTTAAAAGTAAGTCACATGTGACATTAAATTGCCAAATAAAACACTGTATAGAAAGTAATAGAATAAATAATCATACTAAATAGTAATAAAAATATTTTAAAAAGTACAATAAAAAGTAAAAGAAAAATAAACGAGCATAAACACGTGTGTAAAGACAGAATGTCAGGCAGACACAGACAGTGTAAAAAGGTGAGTTTTGAGTTTGCATCTGAGGAGAGTCCAAGGTTTTGTCCCTGGCAGAGTCTGAGAAGCACGTTCCCTGTCACTGGTGCACCTGCGCAGGCGCGAGGCGGGCTCTGGCGCGCCTGCGCAGGCGTGAGGCGGGCTCTGGCGCGCCTGCGCAGGCGTGAGGCGGGCTCTGGCGCGCCTGCGCAGGCGTGAGGCGGGCTCTGGCGCGCCTGCGCAGGCGTGAGGCGGGCTCTGGCGCGCCTGCGCAGGCTTGAGGCGGGCTCTGGCGCGCCTGCGCAGGCGTGAGGCGGGCTCTGGCGCGCCTGCGCAGGCGTGAGGCGGGCTCTGGGGCGCCTGCGCAGGCGTGAGGCGGGCTCTGGCGCGCTTGCCCAGGCGTGAGGCGAGCGGGCTCTGGTGCACCTGTGCAAGCGTCCACTCGCTCTGTTTCCAGCCCCAAGGCTCGGCTCACCTCGAAGTCTGTGGCTACTTGTGTGCAGCTGGAGGAGCACATTGTCCGCCTGCGAGAGGAGCTGGACCGGGAGAGGGAGGAGCGCAACTACTTCCAGCTGGAGAGGGACAAGATCCACACCTTCTGGGACATCACCAAGCGCCAGCTGGAGGAGAAGAAGGCGGAGCTGAGGAACAAGGACCGGGAGATGGAGGACTCCGAGGAGCGGCACCAAGTAGAAATCAAGGTTAGGAGGGCTGTCTGCTCTGTTTGGCTCGCTGATATTTTTTTCCCCTACCAATACTGAACAAACATGGCTTAAGGTAAGAACATACTGTAAGAAAGGACAACTGAGAGGAGGTCTTTCAGCCCATCTGGTCTGTTTGGTAGTCAGTAGCTAATTGATCCCAGGGTCTCATCCAGCTGTTTCTTGAAAGAAGCCGGAGCATCGGCTTCAACAACGTGGCCGGGCAGCTTGTTTCACACTCCCGCCACTCTTTGGGTAAAGGAGGGGCTCCTGTTCTCAGTTTTAAACGTGCTTCCATCCGTTTCCTCTGGTTCACGTATCAGTGCTCTGTCTGAAGACGGTCGCTGGGTTAAGGGCGTCAAACCTGTGCGGAGTTTGAACACCTGGGCCAGGTCTTCTCGAGAAGGGCTCTGATCCTTCAGCCTGCGTGGACGTTCCCTCGAGCCCCGAGCTCCCTCAACCAAGGAGTGCACTTCATAATGGGATAAAATAGAGCTGGTAGAGTGTTGAGGGCTTTTAGTGGTTACATGTCCCCACTAAGGGCAGATTTGTCGTTTTATGAAGGTTTACAGAGTATCGCTAGCATGATTGTTGGCCTCGGTTTTCTGTGGGGATCGTTATTTGTGCCCAGTTTCTGTCATTGTCCATAAAGGCCTAGAAGAGGGCTTCCTATCCAAAATCATTGCTGAAATTTTTTATTGTGCATCACATGATTTTCTTTTTTTATGAACATCTATGTCTCTTATTTTTGTTGAAGCAAAATGCTCAGAGTGTATTATAGCCCTGATGACTTCATAATAACCTTACAATTTTCCTTAACATTGAAGAGAATGGTGGGTGCCTGTAAAAAAATAATAGGTTACCTGAATAATTAATAACAATAATTCAGTTAAAAAATACTTCATTCATCCCCAGGGGAGTAATTAATATAATTTCACTTTGATTACTTTCATGTGGTTATTGTTTCAGAACTCGTTTGCATTGATAGTAGTCCTTTTTGTGCTGCTGCAGAATATTCTGGATTGTGTTTCGGCAGGTGTACAAACAGAAGGTGAAGCACCTGCTGTACGAACATCAGAACAGCACCTCCGAGCTGAAGGCGGAAGGGGTCGTCTCCGTGAAGCTGATGCAGAAGGAGCAGAGCGAGAAGGAGGATGAGCTGCGTAAGGGAATGCGCACGCTCAAGGTGGACATAAAAGAGCAGGAACTCGCCAATGAGAATTTGGTCAAGAGCTTGAAACTGGTATGTGGACATTTTTTAAATGTATTTAAAAAATATATATCATATATATGTTTGTATCTATATTTCATTTTAATTGTCCTCTTTGTTTAACTGGAAGATCGAGTCTTAATTTAAGCTTTTTTCTCCACTTACAACCCGAATAGAAACACGATGAAGAAATTTCCAAACTGAGGAATGATTTTGAAAGACAAGTGCGAGGTACAACTTCCTTTTCAATAATGCCATTTCCTTTCTACAAGTTAAGAGGCCAGTAGATATGACTAATCAACTGGGATTTGTGTTTGTGTATTTGGATTTTACTGTTTCACTTGTAGTCTTGATGTATAGCTCCACCTAGTGATGTAGATCTGTAACAGTCAGAATATTGCTGTGTGTTTTCATATTCACTGTTGGACAGAGACTTACTGCCTTTGTGCTGAAACAGGAGACAGAGACAGCTCTGAATTCATTGTGTCTGACTATTGTATTTCATTAGATGATAAATGAGAATGTCATTGTTTGGTATATTCTGCATCTTGAATGAAAAACAAAGTAAAATACTCTTTGCTGGAGTTTACAACCCTCATCAGGAAAAGCAGAGTGAAAATGGATAAATGGCTAAAGAAGTAGCTTACGTGCTCCGAATGTAGATGTTGCCTTGATAATGATGATGATGATGATGCATTATTTTTTCTCTTGATACATAGTCTAAAATGTGGAGCATTTAATATTCTGTGTATGACAAACCGATAACTTGCTAGTTAGATTTCTGTGATGGGTACTTTCAAAATATGTGAATGTTCTTATTGGTTTTAACCAAAATAAATATGAACTAAGTTCTTATTTATTAATTGCTTCATATTAATTGCTTAATAATCCCTCTTAAAGTCCCTTTTTCTTTTACTTCCCGTTGAGCAGAAATAGAAGCCAAGTATGAGAAGAAGATGCAGGTGCTGCGGGAGGAGCTGGAGCTCAGGCGGAAGACGGAGATCCACGAGATCGAGGAGAGGAAGAACGGCCAGATCAACACGCTGATGAAGAACCACGAGAAGGCTTTCAGCGACATCAAGAATTACTACAACGACATCACCCTCAACAACCTGGCCCTGATCAACTCGCTGAAAGTAAGGAATGAGGAGCACAAAGCGCCTCTCGTGGCCAGGTTCCCGACCGGCTGAGATCTCTTGTCCTTGTGCTGTGAAACACACTGAGGTTGAGGACATTTTGAATCCCATTTGTAAGCCAAAATACTTATTTGACTTTTACAAATATATTCAGGTTTTGTGAAATCTTCGGTGCTCATATTAAAACATTTGTAGCTTTACTTCCACTTTTAGTAATGACAGTTAATAATAATAACAACAAAAACACTATTCGTTTCAGCTTTGATTTAATTTTTACATTTCTGATAGCTCTTTGTGAACTCTAGCCTGTGTCTGGAGGGATACAGGACCTCCTTTGCCTTTGACCAATGCTTCGGTCCCCCTCATTTTCAGGCTTGTGCAAACTTTGCATTGCTCCTGTACCCTCGGCCCCGTCACCGCCCTGATTGTGTCGCGGTGACCTCGGCAGGACATTCCTCAGCAGGGGTCCGATCCCAGCCTGCGGGGGTTGATTCTGAAATGTCTGTCCTGCGTGCAGGAGCAGGTGGAGGAGATGAAGCGCAAGGAGGAGCGCCTGGAGAAGGAGATGGCGGAGGTGCTGCTCCAGAACAAGAGACTCACAGAGCCCCTGCAAAGGGCAAAGGAGGAGGTGGCTGAGCTCCAGAAGCAGCTGGCCAATTACGAGAAGGATAAGGTTTCCCTAGCGGTATGTGTCTCGTACAAGCCATCCAAATTTCTGCAGAGTTTCTGTCTGTGTCTGAGGTGGGTGTGTTTAGATCTCAACAATGTCTTTGTCACCATTGGCCTATGCAGGAGAGAGGTAAGAAAGAAGCCATTGCAGTGTTTATGACAAAGCACTTGAATGATACAGCAAACATGTGGCAGAAGGATCAGAAGGTAACGATTAAATGTTTTGGTCTAAATTTAAAGCGTTGAGTCTGGGTACAAGCCCAGCACAACACATGATCAGCTGTGTCCCGGCTGGCTGCACGCTGCCATGAGGACACTTCTCATCAGCCGGGCCTGGCAGCTTGGCAAATGCCAGGTGAACTCTAGAGGGAAACCTGGTTGGCTCAAAAACTTCATCAAACACTGACATTATAGCACGGCAATGAACAGACCACTAGACATGGGAAATTTAACCACTGTGTTAAGTTGGTAGACACCTATTAAAAAACACTAGCAGCACAAATGTCTGCCAATGGTGTGTCTATGAAGTACTGGTGTAGGGTGGTTGAAGACTTGTGCCAAGTACATTTTGATTTTGATTTTTAGGTTTTGTCCATATTCAACTTTCAAAATAACAGAATTGAGTTTGATTATTACAGTTTGAAATAATAAACTGCAATTGAACTTTTTGAAACTGTATTTGTAGTGGTATCAACGTGACACTGCTTGTTGTGGTAAAATGAATACAGTTCACCCTTTCAGAACTAATGCAGTAAGGATGGTGTTTTTCAGGGAACTAACACGATGTGACTATTTTTCTAACCAGTGGGTTACTTGTTCAGACCTTAGATGATTTTCTGTTCATTCTTTTTTGAAGTCTATTGCATGTAAAGAACGCATTAACTTTTAAAAAGCATCTCTTCTTTGTAAAAACAAATAGACAAATAAAATAGTCAGGGTTAATAATGTTAACAATGTTAACATAAGGTTAATTTATAATAATGTTAATTTTTGTCAGGGGGCCAAGGCGCGTTTGAAGGTAGCAGACAAGGAAATGAAAGACTTGAAATGGGAGCATGAAGTACTGGAACAGCGGTTCAGCAAGGTACTGTAACACAGTTACAATTAATAAAATCAACACTCCTACACCTGGAAGTATAAACCTTTCCTCATTCCTTCTTTTTATACAACATAAACGCAGTCTGGAATCATTGGCAGATCAGTGAATCGTTCTGTGTTGTACACACTGAACAGAATTTCACTGTCCATCCATCTGTCTTTTAACCGCTTTGTCCAGTTCAGGGTCACGGTGGAGCCGGAGTCTATCCCAGCAAGCAACAGGCACAAAGCGGGGGTACACCCTGGACAGGACGCCAGTCCATCGCAGGGCACACACAGACACACACACCCTGGACAGGACACACAGACACACACACACACACCCTGGACAGGACGCCAGTCCATCGCAGGGCACACACAGACACACACACACTCGCACCAGGGCCAGTTTTTCCAGAAGGAAACTAACCCGCCAGCATGTGATTGGAATGTGGGAGGAAACTGAAGCACCCGGAGGAAACCCACGTGAACATGGGGAGAACGTACAAACTCCACACAGACAGCACCCCAAGTTGAGGTTGATTTGAAACACAGATAAATAATTTGGATATGAAACCTTTCTGAGACTTGCTTGATTCACATTACTAACTTTATTTCCCAGATTGATTTTCAGCCACATGCATTTTTTTAGATTCAGGTGTGCATTTAGAATCAAATTCAGATTGCTGGATTGAGATTGTTGCATGACTGATCTGCAGACTGTGCTTCTGTCTCATCATGGGTCTTGGTGCCTCCAGGTTCAGGCTGAGCGAGATGAGCTGTACCAGAAGTTTGTGAAAGCTATTCAGGAGGTCCAACAGAAGAGTGGCTTCAAGAACCTCCTGTTGGAAAGAAAGCTTAGCGCTCTCACCGAAACACTGGAGAAGAAAGAGGCTCAGCTGAATGAGGTCCTTTCTGCATCCAACCTCGACCCAACAGCACTGACCATTGTAACACGCAAACTGGAGGTATGCTCTTAAGTCCCACTCCTTGAAAAAAATTTCAGATAGGACAACAAAACCACCTGTCCTAAACCTGACTTGGGCCCCAGAATCCAGCGCTGAGCCTGAAAATTGTGTAAATAGTGTGTGAATGCTGACCCTAACCCTACCTGGGGTGTCAACTGAGCGTGTCCGTGATCTACTGTAGACATCACTTGTCTGAGCAGCCACTGAGCACAGTTTGCCTATTTTGTGAAGATGTAGCAGAAATATATTATCTGAAATGTTTTTTTTTTCTTTTAAAGGATGTTTTGGACTCCAAGAATGTTGCTATTAAAGATTTACAGTATGAGCTGGCTAGAGTTTGTAAGGTAGGAATGGTCATATCTTTTAAGGGTAATGGGATAAATGCATGAAAAAATGGCTTATTTTAAAGAATTCAGAAGAATTCATTTTGAGGTACCTACTTAGAAAACTCTAAGCTATTACATTGAATTCTAAGTGTTCTGTTCACATGCATTATAATTTTACAAATCTTGTATATTTGATTTCTTCTGAAGACGTATAGTTTATAGGTATTAAACTGTTGATAATTATAAATTATAACAGCCAAAGAATTCTGATTGTTTCACTAGTACTGTACTTCATTTATACCTGTGCTGCATGTAGGTATATGATGATATAGATATGATTCTGGGAAAAGGGTGCTCTGGAATGTATTCCTTTTAGCTTTTGGGGCTATTTACTATAGCAATGGGAGTTTAACAGATTTTAAGAACTTAGATCATCACTCCACAGTTATTTGTTTTGAGAATGAATATACAACGAAGTACAGTATTTTACATTTGTGTTTCTTCCAAATTGTAGGCTCACAATGATTTGCTGCGGACATATGAAGCTAAGCTGCATGCTTTTGGGATTCCAGTGGATGAGCTGGGATTCAAACCGCTGGAGAGCACAGTGGCAGGACATACTCTTGGCAAGGGGCCAGCAGGACTGGTTTCTTCCCCAACATAAAAAACTGTGTCAGAGATGTTGCTGGACATTGATAAAACAGAGGACGTCTAAGTTTCTATCTTGAATATCTCTGCAGCCTTGCTTTGTAAAACTATAGCCTTTGTTCAAGTCTCTATGGACAAAGTTTTTATGAGAAACCAACCAATGTCCCTCATTTTATACTTTTTATCATGCTATCTGTTATCAGAAAATGAAGAATATATTTATCTGAAACAAAAATGTTTTCTTTTTCAGATTCAGCTCATTTTTAAATCCTCTTTTGCCTAGATGGTTTTAATACCTGAAGACTTATATGGATTCAGTTTAAACCTGTGTTCTGAAGCAAAACAGCAACTGAAAGATGAGATTTTTCTTTAAGAGGATGGTGTGCTTGTGAATTCCCACACACTTTAATTAGTTTTATTTCTGAAACATCTGAAAACTTTATTGCATAGTCAAGGAACCTCTTGAACTCAATTAAGTTTTCTGTTCTTCATTATTTAAAAACAACATTTTTTCATACCAGAATGGTTTTGCTACATTCATGAATTTCCAGTTCCTTGTTAACAAACAAAATTGTGTGTAGCAACAGTGTGTAGCAAAATTAATTATAGTGACACACATATTTACTCGTTACTCAGTTTTACCAGTATCCGGAGGTGGCTTCACTTACAGGCAGACTATTTCTGTTTCAATGTAATGTCATCCAAAATTTGATGTGGAAGGTGTGCTGGAGCTGGTGTTAAAGCAGATTCATAAACACAACTAGGTACCTAAATTTCAACTGTAAAGAAGTATAAAAAACGAAGCTAAAGACTTAACTTCACTGGTAAATGGTTTTTAAACAACAGATCACAAATGAGAATGCATCTGAATGAGAGACAAAGTCAGTAACAGAAAGTTGGAACAGTTCTTCTACAATAAAAGACAGTACTCAGGAAAAATCTTAAAATGACCATAAATTGGAAAGAACATTTTCTTCCTGTACCTAATAAGCATAAGACAGTACAACAAAGAGGAACATTTTCACACTTGGAAGAACACAGACAGACCCATTTTCTCAATTGAAATGTGGCCTCTTCAGATCTCATTCACATGGGTAGTTCCCACTCTTTCACAGAGACGGTCTGCCTTCTGCTGGTTACTTTACTGTGTTGGAGTCTTTCACATAGGCCTCTTCACAGTCATGCCTCATACCTCCCAGTCAAGAAAGGATCTGGGGTCAGTGGGCTGCTGTACTGTATATGATATAGATATTACTTATCACTTGAACGAAGTATCACTTGAGCTCAGTGGCTGTTTGCAAGGTCTTCGTATCCTTGTGGTTTAGAACAATACACGCTGGGGGAGCTTGCAGACAGATTGAGGCAAATGTGTCCAAACCTTTTGGATACAACAATTAGTGTTCAGTTGACATTTATTTAGTACTGAAATTAAATAGCATTTCCTTACACATTCTTACAAGATGAAACACTCTTGAATGGATATGATGGCGTCATGTTTCATTTCATTTGAAGTTAAAAACGCATACATCCCTCTAAGTAATTGTTTATTAAATGTGATCTAACACTCGGATGGTTTGTCTGAAGCACCAATGTACTGCGATATACTGTACACACCGTGAAGTCAAGACAGGCACGCCGACTGCGGAAAGCAGCGCAGGCGCGTTGTCGCCGGCGAGCACGTTTGTGTCCCGCGGGCCGCCGTAGCGTCAGCGCGTGTGGAGGGTCGGGCTGCGGGTTCAATACGACACCACAACAAACCCGAGCGGTCCCGATCTCTTTATAGGTGTAGCCGGTTTCCGGAGACGGAGACTGTAAGAAAAGCAAAGCTGAACGAAGAATGGATCCTGCTGTCCAGTTTAAACCTGGTATTTCTTTTATCAAGTTGGAGTCTTCGGGCAGTTTAACTCCTTCCACATCGATATACTCTGAAAGTACATTGTACATGTCGCAAAAGTTAAATACACGGAACATAATTTCTTATGTTGTTTCTGTCTACTTTAGGCGTTACAAAATGGGATATTCGGCAGAAGGTGTGGGATTACATAGAAGCCAATGATTTAGCTAACTTTCCACGACCGGTTCATCACAGGATCCCCAACTTCAAGGTAGTGTTATACGACGTTATTTACTGTTATGCATCAGATGTGGCACCAAAACGAGTTATAAAGCAAATGCTTTCAAATATTTAAATTTCCTAAAGTATGGGTTCAGTTTTCAAGTGTGTTTTGATGGCCGCAAGGTACAGACCAAGCATCTCACCGGTCCTGCGTCTGTTTCTCACTCGGACAGGGAGCTGCCCACGCTGGACACAGGCTGTCCGGCTTGCAGGAGTTCAGGGCCGGCAGGGTTATCAAAGTCAACCCAGACAAACCCCAGGAGCAAGCTCGCTTTATTACCCTGGACGTAAGTCCCGTTTCATCGCTGTCTCTGTTTGCTCCAGGGGGCCTACCGCTCCTGCGACCAGCTCGCAAGTCTGGGGGTCCTCCACCATGCGAGCGAAGTTAAGGTGGACCCCGATAAGCCACTAGAGGGAGCTCGTCTCGCTGTCCTGCAGGTAACCTACTGTCGAGGAAGATCGAGGAGGAAACTGGACACAGAGGATGCTTTAGCACTGTTTTCTTAACCTTAACATCCGTGCATTTTAACATTTTAACATTTTTTTTAAGTGAGGGCAAGCGCAGGCGTCACTTTCTAGAAGTTAAATCTGTAATGGCACTAGCCAGTCGTGGCACTGTATGAGAGTAAATGTGACAATTGCTGTCTGAATTCTGTCATGTGTTTTTGATTGATGTGTTCAGGTAGAGTAGGGGTATCCTTGGGGACATCTGGACACTGTGGATGAAACGATTTGAAATGGACGTGTATTTATCAGTGAAGCTGTTGTGCCTCCTGGCAGAGCTTAGCATACAACAGGTTCTTGTGAATGACACCCATGGCCTAGAAGGAAAGGGTTTTGACTCTGACCACAACAAAGTGCCTTTTTATTTCAGGCAGGCAAAACCTTGCTGGTCCCCACCCCACGCCTCAGGACTGGGCTGTTCAATAGGATTGTTCCTCCCCAAAGAGCCACCAAAGAAGACCTCCGCATCTGCTCCACTTCCCAGGTGTCCGTCGCCTCTGCCTGCATGTTTCTCCTGTGTCCATTGGGCTCGGCGTTCCTGCACCTGTCCCGTGTCACATAAGCAGGGCAGGGAAGATCCCACACTCATTTCCATGTAGTGTCTTAGTGACTTTCACACAGCTAACACAGGTAAAAGGCATGATAGAAGAAGACTGCAGTGCAGCAAAAAGCCATTTTATGAAGACCAGTATGGTAGAGTCCTTCAAAACTCTGCTTCATGCTGCAATGAAGACAGTGATCTTTATTAACTGAATGGGCTCCCAGGTTTGTACGTTTTGTAATGTTTTTAATTTTGTCATCTTTTTGTTCCCACTCTCTATATTAAGTAGTTCTTGCACTTTGTAGTTCGGTGCTTTTTTTAAAATAAAAGCCATCGTGCAATTGGCATCAGCTGAACAATGAGTAATTATAGCATATGTGCTGACTGACTTCATCTTGAAAATGATATCCTCTGACATGTCTGTGCCTGTGACTCGACTGCTTGCCGTTCTTTGTTTTGCAGGGTGTGAAGCAGTACAGTGTGCCTGTTGGTCTGGATGCTAAAGTACATGTGGACTTGGTGGTGGTGGGGTCTGTAGCAGTATCTGAGAAAGGTCAGTTAGATTTGAATTACTGCTGGACTCAAAGTCAGTGCGTTACGTTAACAGTCGTGCCCCATGCCACCCCCTGTAGGCCCTTTTTCTGGAATGAAATTACTACCTTCTGCTACGTTATCAGCAAAATATTTTTGTCTGTTGAGTTGTGACCCACATGTTTGTTTTAGGTTCCCAGTGGACTTTTTCTGTTCTCAGACATTACTACCTACAGGGATGTTCCTTGCCTGCAGCCTCTGAGCTCCTCGTCTTTTTTTATCCAGGGTATCGTATTGGGAAAGGAGAAGGGTTTGCAGATATGGAATATGCCATGATGGTTTCAATGGGAGCAGTTAATGATTCTACAATCGTCGTTACTGTTGTCCATGACTGTCAGGTTAGTACTGAATTCTCCACAGACATGTGGACCTGTAGAGGAGTAATTCCTCACCTTGTTGTCCATTTGATTTTCAATCTGGACACTGTCAAAATCAGTAGTCTGTTTGACAGCTCTGTAAATACTTTTCAACTCTTAGCAATAGAATCAGTAATATATCCTTGCTTCTCTGGTTACTTTTTCCTCAGTCTTGTGTTAGTTCCTGTGGATTAAGGATTTTTTTAAGAGTTGTGGTGTTAGAGCTCATTAAAAAAAAGTAGAGATTTAAAAAGGGTGTAAAAAAAACACTTGTTGGTGACATAAACAATTCAGTCAGCAATTCATGTCTTTGAGTGTTTTACAAGGGCAGTGGTTAACCGAGTGTTTCCAAACGTGCTTGTTGGTGTGTGTTGCAGGTTGTTGATCTTCCCGAAGAGCTGGTGGAAGGCCACGACCTTACTGTGGACTACATCCTCACTCCGAGCCGCGTGATCACAACAGGTTGCTCTCGGCCCAAACCACAAGGAATTGTTTGGGCTAAGGTACAGTTTGTTTATATTTCTTTAAGGATAATGACTTCACTACTGAGGAAGAAGTGTCCTTTTCCTTATGTGCTTTGTTGCAAATGCTGATGTCAGGTTGTTTATTTTTTTATGGAAATCACCCATGTGACCTGAACCCATCTTTCCCAGTAGCTCAGTGGGGGAGTCTTCCTCATGCTATGGGCTTTTTGTCCTCCTCCAGCTGGATTCAGACATGTTGAATAAGATACCGATCCTGAAGACACTCCGCTACATGGAACAGAAGGCAGGGAAAGATGTGACACTGAAGAAGATGCTTTCTGGGACTGCTGCATTAGGGGAGAGGCCATCTGGTTTCCTCACCCACAGCTCTGAGGACAGGGACGCCACTCCAGGCCTGAAGGACAGAGACTCCGCTCCAGGGCCGGGGGACAGAGTCTCAGCTCCAGGCCTGAAGGACAGAGACTCTGCTCCAGGGCCGGGGGACAGAGTCTCAGCTCCAGGCCTGAAGGACAGAGGCAGAGATTCGGACTCCAAGGTGAAAAACCCTGGGCAGTACAGGACCTCCACCATTTACATTGGCAGCCTTCCTCCCAGCCTGCGAGTGAGAGAGCTGAAGAGCGCCCTGAGGGAGCGCGGCGCCGTGCCTGTACATCTGAACTGGCAGGGAGCACAGCGCAGGGCCTTCCTGGATTACAGCGACCAGCAGACCGCAGAGAGAGTTCTGGCTGTTCTGCAGGGGTTTTGTATAAACGGGAACAGCATCCGCGCTGAACTGGCAGCGAGTCAGAGAAACAGCTGGAGAGCAGGCCAAGTTCTCAGACGACCCAGAACAACAAGCACTGAAGGTGGTGCTGAAAGCCAGAGTCTTCCATGAATGCAGGGTTTTTTCAGCAGTGCAGGAGGGATGGCAGTCAGGATGTACAGTGTGAAGAGCTTATTTGTTTTTCAGAGAACCCTTCCTTTTCCAGGAGGTTTTCATTAGGGTTTTTCCTTGCTTAACTTTTGTTAACACCACCGTATCATGCAATGTTGAACTGGAACAGGATGACGTTTATCTTTGATGTTGTGGAGGACGAAATGGAATAATCGAATTTCTGGGTGATGAAGGTAGATCTGCACAACCAGAGCATGTTGTACTGTGTTGAGGCCGTACCATATTATAGCAACTGTGTTTTTGATTACTTGGAGTGAATATTGTAATCGGAATAGCTATATAGCTAGTTACCATCTAGCACATACCAGTTTAAAACAGAACGTGACTTAGGACAAGCAGATGGGGAAGTCTTTTCATTATTGTAGTTATTGGTAAAACTTTTTACGTTTGACAGAATGTTTTATGACATGAAAGCGTTCTTGGGCGCAGTAAAAAATAAACTAAAGTTGAATTGAACTTTGTTTTTGTTTGTTAGATGAAGTGTTCATTATTTTCAGTTGCTCTACAGTTATAGTTGTGCCTCAGTACAGACGCCATACTCTGTGTATTGTTAGACATGATTTATTTAATCATAAATTAACTGTAGTTTATGAATATATGGAATTATCCACCTGTTCATCACATAATTGTGCCCAGGTTCAACATCACTGGCATCAGTCATGCAGCTCGGTCTGACTCGGAAGCAGCTGAGCTCTGCTGTTAGGCATGTTTAATAATCCCAGTACAGGTACCAGATTACTGCACAGCATGCCTCATTATTATTAATAAGAATTCCTTGCACTTATATAGCTTTTTTCTGGACACTCCACACAAAGCGCTTTGCAGGTAATGGGGACTCCCCTCCACCACCACCAGTGTGTAGCCCCACCTGGATGATGCGATGGCAGGCTCACACCTACTTAGCCTCTGTGGGCTGCTAATTGTGCACGGTGATATGGTTTATTAACCCTGTTACTGCAAACAACTCCACAGATTACCACACAACGTGCCCCATTAATAGTACTGAACAGTTTAATCGCATATTCAAATGACCCTACTATTGCTTAATGATGTTATAACTCCCTGTATAGGTATAAAGTAGCCCATCATGAAGAGAGAACTGTGCTACTGACTGTGCAGACTTTCTAATGGAATAAGTTTAATTTGTGTTTTGACCTGATTTTTTTACTGCTGCTGACTGAAGCTTCCTGACTGTATTTCATGGTGCTGTTCTTTTAGTGCATGCTGGCTATTTATAGATATAATTCATCCACATACAATTGAATTGGTTGCACTTTAGGAATAACCTGTGTGCTGTGTGTTGTCCGTTTGAGAGTAACCCAGTGTTTTAGCACTTTGAGACCAGTTAGATTGTCCCTCACTTTCCATCGATGAGGCAGCTTGTGTGCTACAACAAAAGCTGGAGTCCCTGGAGCTTTGGGGCTTTAGGTCCCGTGAAGATGTCAGACTGGAAACACTGCTCACAGCTGGGAGATAAACTTCATAAAGTCTCCTCTTGAGTCGGGCGTAGATCAGCGCGGTGGAGACGTTACACTGCGATGGAAGTTTAAGGGGGAGTAATGGAGGTGTTGGGACTGTGCTGTGCACCAATGCCGGGAGGCGCTGTCCTCTCTCGTGCTTGGATACCTGAACCCAGGGAAGCTTCTAGAGTCTGTGCTTTAGACGGAGGCTAATGGATGAGCAGATTGCATGTATTCTTACCTAAACAAGGCCAGTTTGATAAAATCGTCATCTGAACAGCTGTGGGCTGGAAAAGGAATTTCACCCTCCAGTGCAGCCAAGTTGCTCTGTCTAACGTCATCAGCCAACAAATGTGTGGTCCTCACATCGCAGAGAAACTTGGACAGCGTTTGTGGAACTGAACGTTTTTTTTTCCAGAAGTTCAGCAAATGGTCAGTATCTGTAGTAGTTCAGTAATCCTTAAGACAAGTGCCTGACATAGAAGTACAAATTATAATCAAAATATCAATTTTTCAGTCAAGTACAAGTTTATCTTGTGGCAGCCAGGAATGCAGATCAGCCAATCTGGTGTATATATAGGTTGATCAGCCATTGTTATAACTTCTGAAACAGACAAACAGGAAAGTTCTTTTTTAAATGTATTTCTGATTTCATGTACTTAGAAATGCTTACCTAGAAATATTAATTTTAAAAACCATGGAAAGAACTTCTGATAATCTTTGATATTCAGAATATTTTATATTCATGTATATGCATATATATATACTGCATATGTATGTCAGTTTTCAGGCATCCTACATATAATTTATTATTTTTAATTGCTAAAGTTGCTAATAATATGGAGGTCACAAAGACTCGTCATTTAAAGTGTTATTTGGGAATGTCATTTTGAAAGAACGTACAGCACTCTTCAGATTATAAAATACTGGTAATGTGTCTCGTTCTTTTTGTGTGATAAAAAGGGAACCTATTATTTATTTGTATAGAAACACCTGCATAGTCTCTGTGGCTACGGTCTAAAGATTTTTGAATTATATAACTTGTTCAGATTGTGACCAGTTTTTTTTTATTATTTAATAAGGAACACTCCCAAATTTTTCCTTTTCCTGTTCCTTGTCCAAATCGCGGTGGAGAGGTGAAGCGTGTGAGCGATAGACCTGGATGAAAGGTCGTTACAGGTACGTGCCGCTAGGTGCCGCTAACACAGAAAGAACCACAACCTCAGTATATCTGCCAAATTCCTCCGATGTCTATCAAAAGCTATCTTGAAGATATTATTGTGTTTTTAAAACCATTTTCAAGTGCGAATTCAGGTTCTATATACGGTTTTCACAATCGCCTTGCCATAGGGTTAATCTTTATTTTGTTTTCCGATACAGGACTTTCGCTTCGTGCTAGCTAAGGTTTCTTTCTCTCAACAGCATCAGCCGCTAACCCCCGCGACGCGATCAGCTATCATCGTTTCTAAGGATTGTATTTTCAAAGTGGTTGCATTTAGAAATACAGAAAAAAAAGCTGAACTGTGAGAGTTTATTTTATTTTAATTTAACCTTTTTTCAGACGAATAACCCCTATTTTCCCTTTTCATTTCAGGTTTCTTCGTTTAATTGATTAACCCGTGTTTGTTCCTTTGCAGCTCGCACGCAGAGCCCAACTGTATGTTTTAAGTTTTACTTCTCATCATTTACATTTTAAATGTATGACAGTAGGATACATTTTATTTGAATGCGTTTTCTAAAAAAAATGACTATCCGTCTTTCATATGTAGAGACTTTAATAATGCGTACTGGTACTATATATGATGTTCACCAAACTACAAGTTTTTTTTTCTCTTTAATACAGAGTAATTGAAAATGAATGAATTTCTAGGGAAAATATTAAAACAGTTGTTTTTGATTTATCGTGATGATTTTTTTTTAATGTGAAGAAAACCCTCCCCTCACGGAGAAATACATATTTTAAAAACAAACTCCACGTCCAAAATGTCAAGTTTGAAAAGAAACAGTTCCTAAGGAGACATTCTGTTGCGAGAGCACAAACCGAGCAACTGTAGGTGGTCAAGTTCCTTTTCACTTTTAGCATAAAACAGAATCCGGTATGAACTCATTCTGCTACCCATTCGCGCATTACCGAGTGAGCTGCTTTGTACCTGGACAATTGCAGCCTCACTGCACCGATAACTCTAGTTCCTACCTGAACGTCACACTGAAGAAAACGTCGTACGTCGGGAACATTCGTCCTGGCGTTGTATTCCTTATTAAACAATTACAGAGGTTAAAAGATTCCATGATGTGTTTTGTGAAAATCTCTGTCGGTTCTTCTGCTTATATATATTGAGTAATTTGTCCTCGCCATTGAAAACGCTCTTTGAGGGACAGCTGCATGTTCGTTTCAGAGAGATTTTAAAAATTAAAACGGTGCTTTATTAGGGGAAAAAAATAAGAATTTCTGATTACCAAAATATCCAATAACGTTCGCTGAAACAGTTCGACGTGGACCTGAACAAACACATTTTCCCGAACATTTTACAATCCCAAAATAGAAAGAACATCTTTTTTAAAAGAAGATTTGTGTTAAGATAACATCGTGTCAGTATAACGCTTGGTATTTGTTGGTATTAGACAATCCGTGTTGCCATCCTTAAATATAAATTGCATTTTCCACCTTAATCATTACAATCCGTGGTAGTTTTATTCAAAACGAATAAGTTATTCATTCTTTTATTTCATTCTAAGCTAAGGAGAGTAATGTGTTGACGGACCTCTATCTAGTTTTCTTGAATTTTATTTCCCTGTTAATGTCATAATATTCTATATGCACCGTACATCCATCCCGTATTTATCTTTCTTGTCAAAGAGAAATATACCGTTATATATGAAACCAAGGGTTAAATAGTTAATAAAGAGACTAAATATATTTTGAAAAAAATGTTTATAGGTGTTTCTAACAGTTTCACTCAAACTGCATGCCAATATTTTAGTTTTATAATACAAATATTGTGTCTATTTACAGACTAAGGAGTTTTGTTCAATCAGAAACGTACACAAAAGACATTACAACATGTACAATTTATACAGTGCAGAACACAATAACATGAGTGTCAATAGTCAATACGGATATATACACATTAAAACATAATGTAACTGGCATTAAGTTACCGATTATCCTTAAACCTTGCTTACGTCGCATTATTTTAAAAAAGTTCTTCATGGCAAATATTGCCAATAAAGTAAACCGTTTAATACTGAGACTATGTTTTTACAGTTAAGTATACGCAGAATAAATAAGAGGTTGCGCTTTGCTATAAAAGTGCCTTAATTTCTCCGCTGTCTTTAAAATCGCATGTCCGTGTATTTCAAGATAAAGTCAAAGATCGTTTTCATTGTCATATACATCATATTCCTGGGGACAAAGTCTCCCGTTTAAAAAAATCATATAAACTTTGAGTTTTATCAACCTAATGGGCTGAAACAAAGGGTAAAAATGAAGAAAAAAAAGTTGTTCATCTCTTTTTGTCTTTTGCTTTTTAAAGTTGCGTGTATTAAATGTATAAAAGTGGTGAGTCTTCCGCCAGCAGAGTTAGTACCAGAAGCCTTCCTCATGGGGGAGGGGCGGGCTTGACTTCGCTTTTCTGTAGGTTGGTCGCAAGTTCTAAAATTTAATCACATCTTGTCGCTCCATAGTGTCGTACGTTACGTCTCCAGAATTCATGAAATCTTCGTACTGTACTTCGGTGATCGGAAGCGGTTCCAAGATTTCCCCACGCAGCAATCAGTTTTTAGGTAAATGGGAGCTGTTTTTGTTGCTTTCTTGAACGCGCTCCTTGTGTGGCGTGTAAGAGGCCAGGCTGAGACAGACCAACTGTTCGATTTCTGCACTCCCGTGAACTCGGCATCTTGCAAAGTGCAGAAATATTGCCGATTAGTTGAACTGTTACTGCTGGGGTATGCTTAGCCTATGCAAGTCCTTATTTTCCTCTCGCTGACCTAGTGTTTACCTCCCCTCCGGTCTCCAAAGCAGTGTGATGGCTTTTGGCAGTGTTCAGACCGATTGGCTGCAGCTGCTGTCCGGCTCTGTCACATAACGCAGGGCTTGATGTCTTGATAAGCCATTTGCTGGTGATAGTAGGACCCACCGCCAGTCGAGTGCATCGCCGACGATGTCATGGCGTTGAAAGAGAAGACGAACTCCTTTCTGTCGCACACGCTGGGCGACTGAGAGTGATACCGTGGTATGCCTGTCAGAAAACATACAGAACGGGTTTATGGTCAGAATAGCAATGCGGGCTATGGTTTACATTTGTATAAAATGCTGCTATCTTGGCAGAGCCACAGTAGAACCATATGTCCAAGAAATGGGCATATTTCAGTCAACGGATTATAGAAACAAGATGTGTGTTTCTGATTAGAATATACTTTATATGCGCGCTCAAGAACAGCTTCCTGAAATTAGCTTTTGGGTATCAAGCTTTGTTAGATGTTGAATCTTGAAATGCCTAGGCTGTTACACAAAGCGTCCGCCAATTTTTAAAAAAACGTTTTTGTTTTTTAAAAGTACTTTAATAATTAGCGTAACAATTTAGTTTTAAAACTACACAAACGCCACTGCTGGTATTTCAGTCTTTACGGGGGGAGTAAATTAAAATCACATAATCTTTTTTTACGTTATATGTATTTTGCGAGCGTAAAAGCTACATATTTCCACCCAGATTTCCATAAAAAGAGATCGAAACAACAAAACTATTGTTTTTATGGATCTATTCCGTCTTTTTTTCAGGGAGCAGAAGTCCAGTCCTTTTTTGAATTTTAAAAGTCAAACGGCACTGTGACTCATTGACTGTGGTGCTTGAGGCTCTCTGTGTAGACTTGGCTTTCGCAGAAAAATATGAAAATACTTTTGTTAAAAAAACAGTTCATAAAAGTGAAAATAGGATGTTTTGTTATAGAATAATAGTCATATAATCACCAGGCCAGTTAAATAATTATTCAAAAATATGTTACTTTTGAAATTGTATGCGAGTTACAGTTCTTTAGATTTTGATAGACCCTATTTTGTACTCATTATTGGAAGGTTTTATAAAATAATTTTAGTTTTAATGGAACAATCGTCAAATGACACCCTGGGTTTCGTTAATAAAGAAGAAAACATTTTTTTAAAAGTTTGTAAAATTTAGCAAAACATTCTGCTTATCTGTTTGAACAAGCAGATGTTGTTTGAAGGAATGTTGGGGACGAGATTAGGAGATTTATATAATTAGTACGAACGGACCCTTTATCACTGTTAACGTTTTTCAATTTCATTTTTTCAATTAATTTAACACATTGTTCTGTTTGAGGTTTTTTTTACTAGAAATTGTCAAAACATGAATATGTCCGATATTAATAAAGAACAAATGCTTGATGAATTCCACACTTTCCTCGCTAAAATGTAGAACGAAAAAGCACATCATCTTGTTTGCTGAGATTTCTTCAGGTGTGAGTCTTTCTTTCTTCCTAATTTCAGCCTGGAAATAATCTTTAATTGTTGTTTTGTAGACAAAGCGCGCTTAGGTGCAGTAGCTCTACAACTCGTATTAATACATTCTTATAACCCTCTGCAGTTCAGTGCTTGACGCCGATCATCCATTTTCAATCATAAATGTCGATTTATTCTGTATATATATATATCTCAATTCCCACTGACATCCAGGTTTTCAAAGGGGAGATTAACGACATGCTTTGGAAATGTTTTCAAGAAGAGTTAATAGGAATTTTAAAGGGCCTTCGGAACTGCTGAGCGGCCTACATCACTTACACGTTAGTGACAGATATTGTGAAATATGACGACATGACATTAATGTGAGCTATTTAAAATAGTTGAAAACTTTTAGACCAATTTTGTCAAATTATGTAACACGCAAAAGACGAAGACGTGGCGGGTAAACCTTCTCTCTTTTGGGAATACAGTCATTATGAAAATATTGCAATTGGTGAATATTTGTTTTACGTTTTCTGTATATATTATAACACGTTAAAATATGTTATATTCGTACTATCGGGGTATACGAATTAGGTATAATATCGCGTTTCCTGTCGGCAAGACAATTTTAGCAGATATAGCCGCGTCACCTCAGAAATACTAATAAAACTCTACAGGGCCGTGAGAAGTGGCCTGTGAAAATGAGGAGCTATTAGGCAGAGCTGTCGTTCTCCTCCGGTGGTGTTGAAGAAGGGTGGGGAATGAGGATGTCTGAGCAGTCCGGGCCGGGACGGGCTTAATTGACAGTGGACACGCTAATCCCTCAGGTCCCGGTGCAGCGGGGAGCGCAGACCGGCCGCGCTGGGGTTGTTGTTCTTGCCGCCGGATTGGCACGGTTCTGTACGCTTTCCCCACAGAGATGCCCTCAGCGTGCTTTCTGTAACCACCCCCAGGAATTTATTAGGAAAACAGAGGCAGGGTTAAACCCTCTGTTTGTTATTTAGTCGAGTCCTTGCCCAGTTAAACGAGGACAGGAAGCCGAAGCACTTAACTTCCTTGCTATGGGCTAATTAGACTATCCAGCTCTGTTTTTGTCTTTGTTAAGTAGATAATTTTAACATACTGAAATAATAACATTGACCACACTATATGCTCATGAAACACAAGCACTATCTCACTTTCTGCGGACTCTGTCAAAGTGTAATGTTCCAACCTTTAACTGTCTTTCTGAAACTCGATTTGAAATTTTAAAGCGTTTTAAAGATGTTTTAACGCATGCAATGCAACAGATTATTGCAATAGTTTGGCGTTCATTTCTGAGGTTTGAGACAGAAGATTTCTATAAACCCGTGCCAACTACAGCCAAATGTTTTCAATGTTCGCAGGTTAGTAATGTCGTAGAGCGTGCATTGCAATGGAACGGGGATAAATCTGTTTTTGAACACGGTTTTGCTTCTGTGTAAAGTTTGCTCCAGTCTTCCCGAAAACGAATTAAACCGTTTATTGTACCGCGTTAGAAAAGTGGAATTTTCAATTGCACGCTTCGATTTACCCTTATTACAGTAACCGGGATTATTTTAAGGAGGAACAACTGACGCACATTTAGTTGTGAACTTCATCAACCCTGTTAAAATAAAATTCACAGTTGTAAGATAAGCGCAGATGAGTGGTACGATACCTTGCAGTTCTGTGGTACTGTGGCCGTTTTGATGAAGGTACGACTGGTCTAGAGAGTGTGTCGGTAAACTGGGCTGCAGGGGGTTCGCTCCGGGATTGCAAGGCGACAGGGGCTGCTGTTTGATATAGGAAGCGCCGTTATTTAAAGAGGCTGAAGCCGCGGGGGCCCACGCCGAGGCAGCGCTGGAGTAGACTGAGTGAGGCTCCATCACGCCCCCGCTGGTGAGCAGCGGCGAGGCCGGCACCGAGTTGTCGTGGTGGGGGTAGTCGGCCCCCGACGAGCCTGTGCAGCTCCCCATGTAGGAATGTCCAGTGTTGGCAGACAGATGCGACACCGAATGTCCCGGTAAACCCATCCCTTCCACGTTGCTCGCCAAGTGCCCGTTCATCATGCCGATCCCGCTGTCCAGAGACAGGCTGTTGGGGGGGCAGGCGAGCGCTCCCCCGGCGCCCTGAAAGTTGTAGGACTCGGGGATGTGGTTGAAGCCCAGGCTGTTCATCATGCTGTACATGGGCTTGAGCGCCTGGCACTTTCGCCGAAATCCTCTGGGCCTCCTGCGGAACGACCCCTCCTCGAACATGAACTCGCTGGCGGGGTCGATAGTCCAGTAGTGTCCCTTCCCCGGCCTGCCGAGCCCCTTCGGCAGCTTGATGAAGCACTCATTCAAGGACAAGTTGTGACGCACGGAGTTCTTCCATCCCTGGTAGGAGCCTCTGAAAAACGGGAAGCGGCTTTGGAGAAACTGGTAGATTTCACTCAGCGTCAGCCGCTTCGTTGGGGAGCTCTGGATGGCCATGACTATCAGAGCTATGTAGGAATAAGGAGGCTTCTCCGGTCTCCGGATTCCGGCATTGGTCTTCTTGGTTTTAGTTGTAGAGGAGGCGGTTTCCATCACTGAAGTCTGTCCGTTCGGTTTTTCCGGCGCAGCAGACATCGGGCTACTCTGTGCAGGAGTCTGCAATGGTTGCTGAACCTCTGCCGTCATTTACACAGTCCTTTGCGCAACTTCAGGCTCCTTGAATCCAGAACCCCAGGGTTTCCTGCACAGGATGTAAAAAACGCGTTTGCTTTCAGGAGTGCAAAAAAGTCCGCGCTCTCGAACTGTTATCTTAAGTAGAAATTAAGGTTGATAAAAAAAGTATCAAAACTAATATCAGCACAGCACTGGGTATAAAGTTCTTTTTTTTTTGGTCCCGAAATGGCATGCGTAAACACGTTCTCCCTTCTCCTAGGCTGGCCGTGTCTGTGCTGGTGTCCGAAGTTGGTGGGCACACACGGGGAATCGCTTTTCAACGTTGTTGGTCTGTTCTCTTCCTTCCTAAGGAGATCGCCTTTTACTTATCTCTTGTCATCAGCTTCTCGGGGCTCTTGACCGTCAGAAGCGTCAGAGGCCAGGAGACCGCCCAGCCTCCTCCCACTCGGAGCGCTGCGCTGCCCGACTCCGCACCGCCCGCCTTCAACTCCACTCGCACGGTTTTTTTTCTTCTAGAACCAGACACACGATACATCTGTGCCCGAAATTAGCAGTATCTACAATTAAAACACTTCTTAAAGTTTTAGAATGGTGAGGGTAAGAAGTGGGATTATTCAAACATTTTTGCGTAGAATTTCATACTCAAAGCATTTCATCTCTCCTTCTCCCATTACTCTGCTTTTAAAGTTTTTTTTTTGCGTATAAATAAGCATTGCACTAGTGTAATTTTTTGACATCCCGGTTATCGCTCAAATTGCTGTATTTTAATTGGAAAATGAAAAACAAAGTTTGGAATGTTGCTGTCCTACAAAATGATGTTTAAGAAAGGTGCCCCTCTTTATAGACTACTACAACACTATCTGGCTGATTAAAGTTAATTAAATATAGAAAATAACGTGTTGAAACGCCAAATCGTGATTTAATATGAAAAAGGCATATCCATTTAAAATCCCCGTTCCTGATTTCTTTTCAAGATAGACAGGAACATGGGCAGGATGTTTATACAGCAAAATGTAAACATAATCGCTGGGCTTCTTTAAATAAAAAATCAAGCAAAACTCCTGCTAGATCAGCGAATGCCCCTTTCCGATGCATTGAAAATGTCCGTTTTAGAGGCCGTCGTGTGTTTGGATTTGACTTTTGAAAATAATTGCAGAAAGGCTTTCAAGCTGTTTCTGAAACGCTGCTTTCTTCCAGAGTGAAAAGCATCCCCTCGGCCGGGCGATGCGCCGTGTCTGCGCTGCGAACTCGGAGGGGATTTGTAATAGGCGCCTGGCGTCCTCTCCTTCATCAGATGTCATCCACAAATCAAGGTAAGTCACTTTCAACTCTTGTCACTCTCAAAAGATGACAGCCCGCTCTCGCAAAGACGAGTACCGAGGTGTCAGAACGCATTCCGCGTCTTTCTCGTCTGATCAAAGCAGCGGCTCACTGTGGAAACGCAGGATCAAAGCGCCCCTTCGGACTCGGTTACGCAGGCCTATGTAAATTATATAACATGTTGCGTTATGATCAAACTACATAAATTGTGATTAAAAGCAAAACTGGCAGGTCTGTGTATATACAGATTCAGTATGAATAAATTAATAGGTCACATTAGAGATATAAAGACATCGATGGGATCCCTTACATAAACTTCTTAATAAAGAAAAACACGCATTGTTTTAAAAACAAGCAGAAAAAAGAGACAGTAAAAACGTTTTTGTTGAGAGATATGAACAATAACCGTGGCATGTCATTAATATAGCTCTATATTTAATGAAGCAGCAGTGTGACGCCTTTCGTGGCTGAAAGTATATTAATTTTATCGATTGGCAAAACGTTTAATAACTAGAAAAAAACGCAGCTTTCCTGCGATGATGTGCGGTTCATTTCACGAGGAAAATCCTTTTAACACCAATATTCACAAACATCTGCTAAGTATGGTGCTGCAGGATTATTGTTTTATGCACATGTGCAAATTCTTCATACGTGTATTTGTCTACAGCTGGTGCGCCCGCGCTCTCGGACTTTTTCAATTTGCCTTTCGAAGCATTGTACATCAAAGCGAAATATAGAAATACATGTCATGGCTTTCCAGAGAACAGGCACTTAGTACCTACAGCACCATCGCTCAGAGGCAAGTGGCCTCCTGGATCAGTTTAGAAGCAGTGTCCACGAAGCATTGACCTTAAACCTGGAAATTGGTACAACTCGGCTCGGACTCCTGAGCTGCTGGATGCTAAACGTGTCCTTCGTATTTCGAATAGATTCGGGGATAATTTATGTATACCTGGAATTATTTAAAAAAATTCTACCTTTAAAACACTACAGCTTTATACACTCTGTTTTCAATTTCGTTTTTGTAACTTTGCGTTTTATATTTTACGTGGTACAAAAATATCTTAAATATATTTCATCACTTGAAAACAGCTTTTAATTGAAATTTCACGGATTCCATATTCAAAAGGAATTATACGAACAGTCTTCGTAGAAGAGTCAATATTTGTTTTAATTTCCTTTATTGAAAATATTCAGTAAAGCTTCTAAAATGAGGACATGTGATGGAAAATCCACATTTTAATAGACCCCATTAAAACGGAAATATCAGGTCCATATATAATGAAAAAAGATGTGACCTAAGTAACAGTACGCTTATACCAACCTGAAGTACCTCAAATATGCGGTTCTTGGGATGTAATGTCAGTTGTATTTATTCATAATCCCTTTTCGCTCACATGCTATCACGTCTGGTTTTAAAAAATATTTTATTTTTGTTCTGCTTCATAAATTGTGCGTGACCCAGCGATCTGTGTGCCCCCTGCTCGGGCTATTGCGTGGCGGGGGGGGGGGGGGGACAGCACCGGCGCAAGCGAGGCCGGTCCGCGGCTCGACCGAACCCCTAACCCGAGTGCCGAGGTGGGCATGGAGAGTATTGTTTTAGCCAGCCTCTGCAGTGGGCGCCCGGTGGGGAAGGGAGGCCCACGAATTTATCAGGAGAGCAGACCACCCAGCGCGCGAGGGCAGGGGCAGGCGCGCGCCCGTCTCCTCTCCCCTGCTTTTAATTAACGCTGATGACTTCATTCCGAGAAGACCCCTCGCCCCAGCTCCCAGCTCCGAACCCCCCCCCGCCCCCCTTGCTTCCCCGCCTGCGCTCTAGAATCCGTAGTCTTCTGCAAATTGATCTCTAAACGTTTACACAAACCAGAAGGGGAGCGACAGCAGCGATTCCGCCATTTGGTAAGGGGGGTCGGTACAAGACGAGAAGACTGGCGTTTTGTTACCTTGTAAATGTTCCAAGTAAAAGGTGTTGACAGGTCAGCGCGCTGTATTCTGGACACCTTTGGTGTTTTGGGTGCTGTGGACGCATAGCCGGTATTAGCAGAACACCACCGCCGCGCCAGGATAGCCAGTCAATCACGCTGTTATTATTCTGTATTGCAGCTCCAGAGTTATCGCAAGCGATCGACTTCTGCAATCGCAGACGCTCATGGATTTTGCACAGTGAAAAAGCCGCACGTGTTGTGGTTAAAACCAAGCTAGCGCGTATTTGGCCTTTTTAGATTCCGACCTGCTAGCTTTCACACGTTTTATATAACGTGAAAACAAGCTTTTAATCGAATATATAATGCTCCAATTTGGCAATTAAGCAAGTGGAAATGAAAAAGCGAGTAATTTAGGGGCTACGTCGAAGAAGCTAAACTACGTTAAGGAGACACATGTTGCTTATAATAATTAACGAAGGAGAGGTATTTTACACGAAAATGCATTCAAATGTAATTTATTCACATTTTTACCATCAGTGAAGAGGATAGGAAAGAGCTTCATCGAAATGTGTGCATGTAGGTTCCTCTGGTAATATTTTACAAGGTCATTCCATGGTCATACCTAAGTCATTTTTCCTTCATAGCGTCCTGAAGTTGCTTCTTTCCAGTTGGCCCTTTCAGTTGAAAGTACACACATTTTCCATGACGTTGTTCAATGAAATATTTGACAACATCGCATCTCTTGGAATTTACGACCACTTTGCTGGGAGAATTCTTCAGCGTTTGGCATCAGCTGCGTGCGCATTAGTCATGAAGTTGAACTACGTTCCAAATAAATTCCTTGACCCAAGGTTGCTCGTAGTCGTTCTCTTTTCTCACATAATACTTGGTTCTGCAATCCTTTAATCCAGTCTGAGGAGGCTATCAGATACAAACATCTGTGTTTAAAATGAAATGCCCAGCACGGATTTTGAATACACCTTGAGTCCCATAAACCAGACGATGCCATGTAAAACCCGCAACGTCAGAAATGCGCCTGCAATCACTTTTTACTTGTACCTATGAAGCAGATCAGTTGCATATTTGTATTTACCACTTTGAGTATATATTTATTGATTAACTTAGTATCTTACTGAGAAACTTCACAATTCGTGTCCTACTGTACATGTAACGCGTGTGTTAGATAACCTTGTCTCGTGTATTTAAACTTCTTTTGTGGATTTAACATAATAACAGATATTTAACATAATTTAAATTGCGTCATGTGTCTCGTTATTAGTTTTCAGTTAAAAGCACGAATTAACTGACAGAATATGAGTCTGTAATGGTGCCTGCTTATAACAACACTTTCCGATATTCCGATATATATGAGTATCTTCATGAAAGAATATTAAGGCTCTGAAACAGCCTTTTGGGTTTGTCTGAAATCTGCTCGAAACATAAGGAACTTTACATTAATCTTTCAGCTCTCTTCCAAAGGAAATCAGGTAAAAATAGCGAAACACTGTCTTTTGTCCCCATTCACCACTTCAGTAACTTTAGTTCAATTAATTAGTGCGGATTGTATCCGCACCTCCAAGCCGAATTTGTATTTTATAGCGTTTAAGAAATTATATTTTAATCTAGTGAAATCATATTTATTAAAAATAAATCCCAGTAAGTGTGATGGGGGACACAAATGGCATAATACAAATCACGACTCGTGAGATCTGAGCTCACGGCGGCACAATGTGTTTTGTTAATATATGGTTGTATTAAAACCGTCTAACTATTCTTTTGTTTTGATTTTATCACAACAAAAATACTGTCCCGTTGACAATCATATTTCATTGCTGCGGGCACTGTGGTGCTGTGTAGCATGTGCGCACATTTTACAAGTAAAATAAAGCAGGCCTCTTGCAAAATGCAGTCTCGGTACTGGCATTCACAAAATGTGTTGAAAATAATCTTTTGTTCAAAAAGGGGACTACTGAATTGTGTGGTATAGCCAATATATGACAACATAATGTATTTTTATAACATAAGAATGTTTTAATAATCCCAATATTAACAAAAGCATATCGCTGTGGTGCTGATTGTTGATTTTAACACAAGATGTACATCGTTCTCGTTCCAGCACTCGATTTGTTTTCTTTTCAAAATCATTGTTTTGAGTGTGGGAGTTGGAGTTGTTGCAACGCTCATTAGACAGATGCCAGTGCTCTAGATTTTTATAAATCGGAGGCAGCGTTGCTGTGGCACGCTACAGTCCAGCCCAATGCAACACACCGGCAGTGCAGTGCGGCGTAAAGGCGCCTCAGAGGCCACACACCCGCTAACTACGGCCGGTTAGCAATGAACGAGCAGAAACAAGTGTTTTCACGAAAGCGGCCTTAAAAGATTTAACTAGCATTTGGCTCAAAACTGAGAATCGCAATAGTTTAAATTGTTTTTTCTTACTTGCAAATACAGTATATACCCCATACAGATATAGTAATGTTAGATTTTACAATATTTCCTTAAAATAATGTAGTTAATACACTCGCTTGCAAGTGAAAGGGCGATCTTTCAAAGTCCTCACTCCTCCGCTATGGGGTAAACCAGAGCAGGCTGATTTCAGCACGCCACGCTTTCAGAGGGATGAAATAATTTAACTATTACAGTTGGAAAGGCATGTATAGGTGAATATGTCAACGATGCATTGCCCGATTCGAACAGCGAAGATGAGAAAGTTTTTATATTATATGTGATATTATCCAATGTGTTGCGAGACTTTTCAAACAATTACTAAATGCATTTTGGGGGGCATTTCAAGTTCAAGATTAACAAAATTATGGAATTACTACAAGCTTCGAAAAATAAAATTAAGATTTATTTGCATTACATTCCTGAATTTGTAGCATAACCCACATTAATATTATTTCCAGCTAATACACAGGATATATTATATCCATAACTGTATATGTGTATATTTAAATTAACTACCGTTGGTTCACAGAATCTCGTTTGTGTGGTCAAATCTATTAACATTAAATGTTTAGGTTATACTTTGCGATGTTCAAGTAGTACAACCACAGCCAAGACTCAGGTTTTCTAAGAGCTAAAAATCCTTCAACAGAGGAAAATAATATCTTGGACTTAAAATCCATTCGTTGTGTATATTTTCCACAAGCCCCGTTCGAGGAACACGTTGCTTGTTTATATAAGGAAAATACCGTGTCAAATCGGTCAAAAGGCATGTAATGGTCACGAGCTGAGAAGGTCAGAGATCCTGACCCCAGCCAGCGCGAGGAATTCGGGTTTCGGTCATTGTCATATCGGTGGCAGGACGGCCGGTCCAGCTCGGCTGTGTATTTGGAGATTTTTTATGATTAGTTCTTACATTTTAGTGTTGAAAATGTTTTTCCATTTGAATCTGAAGTTAAATCGAAGGAGAAGTACAGTACTGCATATGCAAGACTGGTATACATAAATAATACATAAAATGTTTGTGGCTGTAATTTTTTTTTTAATATTCACGTTTAAGAGATAGTCCACCATTTAATCTGGGATAAGCATTCCTTCCTCCATATATATAGGCCATACTATACACATTTATAGAGGCTGCTGCTGAAGATCTTTCGGTATGATGCTCAAACATCGTTTATTATTTCTGGATATTTTTAAACGTCTGTGCAATATCTCTATAGACGTACATACAAAGTCGGACAATGAGTTTAATTGCAGTGAATTAATCTCCGAAATTAGATGGTTTACAATTAAAATTGGAGCTTTGCATGCGGCAGGAAAGTGAAGTCCATCACATCCTTTAATTGCAGAATAACAGAGGAGCTGTGCTGACCAGGTTACACTCAAGGTTATAATTAAATGCTACTTCGCCAAACCAAAATAGCTGAGAAAAAATAGGTAGGTTAAGCTTTCTGTCTACTAACAGAGAAAGGGGAATTTTAGCTTTATGCTGTGGTTATTGTATTTTCTTCCTTGGAGTGCAATCTGGACATCCCGATCCAATTGAATTTAATGAGTTGTATTTTGAATTAGGATTTATCTAAAAGGTATGTAAGGGGTCTGTATGCTTTATATTAAGACAAGAACAAGTTTAATTTTTTGCAGTCCCTTGTTTCCACTGTTGCTTCTCATTAAATGTTGTGCTAGAAAATGAAAGAGAACTGTACTGACCACGACACTCCGAGGGCCGCCTGTGTTTTTTATATTATTCCCTTGTTTCCCTGCAGAGCCGGTCTGATTGACGCATTTAGTGTCTTAGATTAGTCAGGCTACCTATAAATATTGTGCTCGGAGCCCAAGGAATAAATGTGGAAGGATTCGATGCAGCCCTGCTGTGGCGACAGCAGATTCTCAGAAATCTTGACAAAGGGAATAAACCTCCAACATACATATTATCTGCCGTCCACATCCTGTTCTAGAGGTATAGATGACAGTAGCAATATTTTTTTTATATCGCGACCTTCGTGACACCCCATCCCCAGACACTTTACAATAAAACAAAACTGAAGCAAAATAGGAAAGAGATCCACACACACACAGATTGATAAAGTCAGAGACACGGCATTACAAGCTTTTGTGCAAAAGTAGGTCAAGGACATGGTCTGAAAAGGGCTGCCTGTCTTGCCAGAGCTAACGTGAGCAGAGAGGATATCCCACAGCTCGGTCTCCCCGGTTCCGAGCCGCGTGTGTGGAACTGAAAGGCAGGAATCGAGTCCAACACAGATCCCACGTCAACGAAACTGATTCATCACTAACGAGTGGAACCGCTTTTATAAAACGCCATTAAGGTGGGTATTTTTCTGAAACCATAGAACTATAACTCCCAGTAAAGGTTTGAATAAAACAAAAAACAAATAATATGTGACGTCTTATATAAATAAGATCACAGCTTCTTACGGGACAGTCATCATTTTTTGAAGATAAGATTTTGTCTCCACAGTATTTTTTTTTCTGAACTGTAGCTATATTGCTGCATTTGTAGCATGGGACAGAGTACTGACTTGAAGTATACATTCATTCGAGCAATCCTATCCATCTCTGGACCTTTTAATACAGGTGTTTGTAAACTAGTTGCCACAAGCAGATCTGATAAATACAAATACTTAACAAATGTGAGACTTTAAGATATTTATTTAGTCTGTATAATAACGTGAAAATATACCTAATTATTTTCTATTGCATAAATATGGATTATTATATATCTACTATATATTTGTCATATTTTATTATTAAATAGAAATGTACAGGACATCACAAACGATTTGAATAGCAATATGCTTTATTACAGCGACTCTGCAGTTATTGAAAACTGATGAGTGTACTTCATTATATTCAAAATTAAAAGTCTAGTTTAAATCTCTCAGTTTTTTCACCAGTGTATGGTTTCTTTGTTAGCAATAGTAGTTATTATGATTGATAAGAACATAAGAAAGGGTCCTTTTTCAGACGAGAGACATGTGACCCGTCTAGCTCGCTTGGTTGTTAGTAGCTAATTGATTAGAGAATGTCAGCAGTGTATTTGGTGAAATAACCCTTAATATCGAAATCAAAAGTATAGCTTCTTCCAGTCTCCCACAGTCCTTTGTGTAAATCCATAAAATATTAATTCATAACTGTAATTAAATTTAATCGTTTTATTATTAATAGTTTGCTTTGAACGACTGGATGCATTTTGACTTCCTAATCTTAAATTAACACGTTGTTGGCTAATTTGAATAAAAACAAAACTGTTGTCGAAAATACAAGATCCGCTGTGACTGACGAAGTGGGGCTTGGAGTGGTTCGTTCGCTTATTTTTCCAATAGCGTGAATTATGCATTTGAAAAAAAAAGTTTAGTCATAATCATAGTAGTTTAAATTATTCTCTTTGTACATTAGCCCACCATCGCTCTACGTGCGTAAAAAGCGCGCCAGCAAGCGCACAAATAAATAATGTGATTATATTGTAATTTCTTCCAGAGGCCGGCCATACTGCTGTACCTTAGAACTTAGGATGACTCCAAGTGTCGTTATAGCGTCCGTTACAGCCTAATGTGTCGCACCTCTCTGCACTCGTTTTTTAATTTGTCGGTCTTATTCCTCCTTCTATCTACTTGCTGAATACAATCGATTTTTAAAATATCATAGCTGTTGTTGTGAATCGGGAATTTAAATTGATCTGTTTTGGTTACAGAGCAGGACTGGACTGGGTCGTACTGTTCTTACTGTATTGTTGTCATATAATTGAAAACAGCAAAAAATAAAAGCACGGGCACGCACTCATCACTTTTACTTACTTAGTAGGTGGCCGTGTATATTTTTGTTCAAGTGGTGTTTATGTTAATGAAAAAGGATGAGATTACAAACAGACCACTGATTGCACTCATTGGACTGTTAGATTGAGTTGAACCGTGTATTTACCGACCCCACCCTTTCATGTAATCAACAGCACTAGAATCTCGCTATATGGTTTTTTAATTCTTCTGGCAAAATCTAGAGTTTAGACCTCCGTGGCACATTGTTTTGTGTAAAGCAGAGGGACAAAATCCCTTTTGCCTGTATTAAAGTATCCCTTTGAGGTAACTGCAATCAATCGAGGACGTAAACTCTGAGTCACGCTTTAGTGGCGCTTTAGCATAATCCTGAATTTGCATTCATGTATATACATATAAAATAGCAGGTTTATTTGAAAGACCTGTGCTGTTAAAATTAAATACAGATTTTAAAACATCGCCAACAAATTAGGACATTTTTACACACTTTTGTGCAGTGGCGTTATCTACATGTCTTTGCAGCGAGTCCCCCAGAATTGAACATGTGTGTCCTATGTGTAGGTATTATCATCACATATAGGCTGGGTCATATGTGCTTATACACATACGTGAGACGAAACTTGTGGGTCTGGTTGAAAGTCCAGAGAATGTGTCATGACTTTATCAAGACGTAGTCTTGTGACAGTAATTGTTACGTTTTGAAATAAGTGGGTTGTTATAATGTATATTCACATTGCCTAAACAGATACAAAAAAATCACTTGTGTTTTTGTTATATCATTGACAGAAAAACAGGCTCTCCGGAAGAATTTCAGAATCAAATGGTTTCCACAATGCATACGATAAGCAACAATTTTCTGAGTTAAAATCCCACACAAGTTATTGCTCTGAGCAAGATTTGTTTTGCATGGAAACATGCTTGTTATTACTGCGTATTGTTGTGGGTGAAGTTGCTATTAACAAAAACGTTTAACGTATTAAAACTCCTCTGGACGCCTAAATACAAAATGTTTCTGATTTGGTTTATGATTATTTTCATTAAGGATGTGGCTTCGTGATGCATCGCATGAGAGGGTGTAATGGAATTCGGTCCCCTTTAGTTTTTACAATCAGAGGTATATTTAAACGGGATTTCCATAATTAGACCAATTCAGACATATGTATGAATGAAGAGACGCCTCAATGCTACATGTACACATAGCGCACCGCACACAAGGCTGTAGAGGGGTCTGCTGTAAAGACCCCACTGCTCAAAGTCGCGATCGGGGGATGTTGTGCGCGTATGAAATGGAAGCGTTTGGATCCGCGAACATTTACAGGCGGAAAACGGACTCCTATGCCTGCGACGCGCATAGCTAATGGTTACCTCATTAGGAATGAACCGAACACATGAGCGCCAAGTCAATGCGGGACATTGTGTCTGTGCTGATGAGAGGCTCTGCTGCCTGCTTGTAAACGAAAATCAACTCTTATCTCTGCTCAGATTTATTTTTACTGTAGCCTTGAATTTGCGTGTCCTGGTGAATTAATTTTCTTTTATTATATTAGGTAGGTCTCTTTGTTCATTTCGTATACATTTTACTCTCTGATACAGTGTTCATCGTCCCAGCACTGAAAACGGGCTACAAGCTTGAGCTCGCTGTGGGGTCATGTTTAACCCTAAAAAACAAACAACACTCTTCACGATCGGGCATGATGTACAAGCTGGTAGAAATGCATCAACTTCTTCTTACAGGTGTAGACATCTGCTTGGAGCCAGATGTGAATGGGAAGAATCACGTGTCACGTAGCACTTGCGCCCCACGAGCTGCGCGCATTAATCTTGGCGAGGAATCTGTCCGCGCGCAGTGGATTCGGCAGGTGTCCGATGACGTTTCCACGTCACGGTGTCAAAAACACGCTGGCCGGGAGGAGTGACCGTGACAGTGACTCGGGAGCTCTGCTTCACTGTCCGCCATCACCTGGCGTATCTGGTTCAGGCGACTGATATATCGAACTATGTCTATGCCTTGTCGAACTCCAGAGAGGTAATTTACAGCGAAGTGTTGCGATGTTTATTTTTTCTGAGGCAGCAGAGCCCTAGAGCCCTGTCCTCACAGAAGATTTCTCTAAACCGGGTTTATTATTTTAAACTATCATGTATTTGTCCCTTCAGCCGAAATCAGTCACCAGCATACAACTGCAGCCCCGAGTTCACGTGTTGCCTTCGCCATTTGGCACTGAAGTTGAATAATCGCATGTAAATATTCTGCATAAACTGCGAGAAAAAGGTTATTAATACTTCTATTAAAAAAGCTTCTAAAATAATAATAATGTGTTAGATTCGTTTCAATAGCTACGGTATAGTTGCAATAGACTATTAATTGACAATACATTAAAATATTTAGTTTTACAGCCTTAAGTTTGCATTGTTAAAGTACTAGTTAGGACGTGTTAACCAGCGCGACCTGCATGCTCATGAATAGAAAGGTTCTTTCGACTGTATACCCATTGGTATTTCGCTTCAGAAATATGCAAACAATATGTAAGACAATGTTCTATTCGAAGAAATGTTGCATGAAAGTGCAACAAATAATACAGGGATTGACACAAAATAAACATAAAAAATATCACCTCTGATTTTTAGCAAACGGAGTTAAACCCCGAACTAAAACAGGTTGAATTTACTGTCAACAGGTAAAATTCTATCCATAAAAAAGCACCAAGATTCAGTTAATTTTCTAATCTCCTCGATTTACAGTACAGACTACTAGAAAGCTACGGTTTATTTATTTTAAAGATTAATAAAAGCCCAAATTATGACGAGGGTAATCGCTATTGCGGATGCGAAGAGCATCCCAAGACGTATTCAACGCCCACAAAATACCGCAGAACCGTAAAGTCAGCAGAACAGAATTTGTCAGCATAACCTATTGGATGCATTTGGGGTCTGTGACTAGGGGACTGTTTATTATTAGGATTGATTAATAGTCAGTGGTTGAAGTGGTGGATTCATTACTTCCGTCCTAGTTTCACGAGGCAGGACTTTCCATCTTGTCGGAATACCTGCCGGGGGAGAGCGCGACCCCAGCGCGTCCGTCACCGTGCGCGCCCGCACCGGCCGGGCGAACAGACAGCGCCACTCCCCGCGACAGGGGGCGGGTGCGTTTCGTGCTGTGGCTTCGTGATTAATCAACATTTCAATTCAGTTTAGCTTAAGAGCGTTCAAAGGCACTTAATTTCCCCCCTTTCCAGAAGGGTTCAAAGGGCGCATTTCAAAATGCAGACATTTCACGTAATGACAACTAATTATTCGCAATCGCTCACTAAGATTGTGTCTTGGAACTTTAAACATTTATCACAAAACAGGTGTCTTTTTTCCTAGCCTGGGAGGGGGGACGACTACGACTTTGTAGACGTTTCTCTTCATTTCCTTTGAACAAGACATGAGCGCGCATTCAAGTAAAGACTCTCAAAGAGAATGATGAGAACGTTTGTTATTATTAATTGTCATTTCGGCATACGCTGCCTTTTCAGTTTTTATATAGGGCATTTGCTAGATCTCGGAACCCGTTGTCATATTTTTAGAAGGAGTGTTCGTGGCGAACACCCCCCCCCCTCCCCCCTCTGGAGATCATACTGCGGTTTTATTTTATCACAGATGATCTTATCTGAGCTGTCAGACTAATGAAGCGCCTGGTCATAGCACACCAACAATTATTCGGAACAAATTGGATGATGATGGAGTGCGGGGCTGTCTTACAGCTTGTTTCGTTCCTGCGGGGAGAGGAGTACTGCAGTACCTCAGCACAGATAATACTGTACTAAACCTGCTTCAGCACCGGTCTGGAAAGGTGGCTCCATTCACAAACTACATTTAAATACATTCTGACACTACTAAGGCTTTGAAGCATTTCAGGCAACAGAAACACCGATAAATTTAGCGTATTATACTTGTGCAATTTTCCTGTTACCCCCTGAGTGCTTTGTGGGTGCTTCCAAAGATACATCCGTCTATTTAGAGAGAAGACTAATATGGACAGTGTGATGGAACTATAATAATGTGATTTCTAACAATAATAATAACCTTAGTTAATATAACATGAATGATACTAATGCAATAATTTAAAAAGCTTAATAATTCTAATAAAGGAATTTATTTTTTTACTGTAAAGTAAATCTATTAGTTTCAATTAATGTTTGTTAAATTAGAAAGTACCAGACTAGACCAAACATACATATACATTATATATAAGAGAAGATGTGATATCCAGCCCTGACAATCCTGTTTAAATGCCAAATAAAATAAAGGGAACAGGACCTTTCAGAAAATAAATACTGAAATTCAGCATGAATTCTGTTCCTTGTAAGCTCATTTTATGTTCAAAGAAGATATGATAGAAGATATGATATTTATATTGATAAATAATTTTGCAATTTTAGTTTTATCTTTTCTATTTCTGTTGTTTCACAGCTCACAGTTCAATGGACACTGTTTTGTCTTCTTGCTGCTACAAGTGAAGTTATAGTAAAGGTGCTTTAGTGTACAATTTCTCAAGGGCAGAAATGCTGGTTGGAAGACGACTGATTTAACAAGTACTATTTTCCAAGTGGTTGGAGGTTGATAATGTTGAATATTAACATCTAGGTACCAGTTTTGGTCTCATATTACAATGCCCTTTGAAAGGAGTATACTTTCATTCTCTCTTTTAGATCTTTTTTTATCATTAGGGGTGCACAATGGCTTGGCTGCTAGAGCTGCTGCCTTACAGATCTTGGGATCCTGGGTTCAACTCTGGGATGGGCACATTCTATGTGGAGTTTGCATGGTGTCCCTATGTGCTCTGTTTTGGACTGGTGTCCCATCCAGGGTGCTGTCTTCCCTTGTCCCCTGTGCGTCTGGGATATGATCCAGATTACTGTGACTCTCAACAGGAATAAACTGCTTTATTACAATAGATGGCTATTATCATTATGATTATGTTGATTTTGCAATAAGCTAACTCCAAGTAGTGATCCCTTTCTTTAATAATGGTAAATATTCCTCCCTTTTCTGAATGTGCTGAAACATGACTCTCTCACTTTTTTTGTAGATTGCTGAAAAGTTAATGTGAAGAAATAATTTCACCTAGCCAGGAAGTGAAAACAAGGCAATAATGCCTGATTAGTGCTTTTCTCACATAGATATCACTAAACACTTAAAATGTTCCAAAATATGTTACAATATTTTGTATGTTGGAAAACATTTTTTTGCACAGTTGGGCTTTATAAAAAGCATACTAAATTAAGTTAAAATGTCTTGTAATTGCTTGTTAGAACTGTTTCTTTTAGAAGTAATTTGCTTCCTGAATATGGTTAGTTTTATTGTTTTTTAAAGCACAGTCATTTCTGCCAGGCTGGATTCACAGGGCCGCTGTACATGACCAATTACAGTTGATTGAGCTGCCCCAGACAGTTCTGTGACATCCTGATTTCGGAAGAAGGTTGCTAAGCCAGCTAGGTTTAGCCTGAGCTCAGATTTCAACCAAATTTGTTCCCATCAACTCGCAGTGCAAGTATGAAAACAGTTTACCAGGGAAAGGATAAGTTGTCATGGATACTCCTTGTAGGATCCTCTCAGTCTGTCAGTATTCTCTACAGACACTGCTAATGATAATTGAGAGGTATGGATTCAAACGATTGGGTAGGGTCATAGTCTCTCCTCCTGCAAAATACCAGAGAAACCACTATAAAATTACCATTTTCCTTCTCACGCACTGCACACAGGCTCTTTAGCTCAACACATGGTCATGGAGTGTTGGCTGAAGGAAATCGTTGTGATTTCTGTTTGTTTCCCTCTTTAACTACAAAAAGGCCTATTCATGTCAGCTAATTATGGATCAGGAGTAAAACATCATAAGCATGAATTCAACCTGAACGTATAAAACCACAACTTCTGGCGCAGGTTAGTTTGCAGACTGCTTTGAAAGTGATCTCACTTTGCACAGAAAAAAAAAACATTTACATGGATATCTACATAATTCCCTTTGCTCACAAATACACATGAAGGAAAACTATTAAAAATCCAATTTAGAATTTCCATGGTGTAAATACTGAACACAATGTGTCTGTTTTCAAAGTCAGTTCTGGCCATGGGAATCTTCTGTAAAGTTAAGGATATTTTAAGCCACAGTAAAGCCACCTACTACAAACCGCCAAGAAAATTAGAGGAGGTGGTCAGTGGGTGGCAAGATTTTGAGTTAATTTCAATTTGTGGTGCTCTTAAACAAATGCCTCTTGCTGTTTTTAAGTGCAACTCGGTTCCAGCTGAGCAAGATGCAAGCTGGTTCTGTATTTGTGTTTCTAAACCTCTCATAGCCTTGAAATTCAGAGGCATCCTCCCTTCCTTTGGGGCAAGTGGCTGCCATTTCGTTTGTCAGAAACAGGCGTGTTGCATCCACTTTGTCTTGTGGCAGTGTTATATACAGTAGACTCCACTAGCCGTCTCGCTGGATCAAGAGAATGTGCACAGTTCAAACAGCTCAAGGGAGGTCTCAGTGAAGCATCAGGAAAAACTAATATGCGTATAAAATGATCCATGACCCTGGGACAGTCCATCCCTGTCATACTGCTAGAGTCCTGGCCATGCAGAGTTTTGACTTTGCTCCATGGCCAAAACGTTGTGTTTTCTTACTTCTCTTTTCAGCATGGAATAAACCTATTACTTATTCCTTTGGGAAGTTGTCCTGTAAGTGATTGTATCTCTGCATCAAAACTTTGAAAAATCCCAGTTAGTTCTGCCTTTAAGAAAAAAAAAGAAGACGATTTCCTGGAATCAAACCGGGATCCTCGGTGCTCTGGGCCTGGAAGGAGGTGTGCTCTAGAAGAAGACAATAGGATAAAACAACACTGCCTCCAGGCCAGGCTGCAGAGAGCCTGATATAATGTCATCTCCTGCCTTGGACTTCATTTTCATTCTACAGCCAGAGCCTGCTCCCAGGAGCTTATATAAATGTTGAAAGGAGCTCACAGGGAATCTTTCTTGAAATTGTCAAAAGGCTTTTTATTTCCACCTGCTTATTCCTCTTTCCGTTGGACAATCTCTAACAATGGAAGTGGAAAAGTATGAGAGTGTCACATGACAGTTGCTAGATTAATACAGGACTGTGTTTGGCTTTTTCTCAGATGTAAACCAAAAGGAAGCAGCATATTTCCCCTTAAAGTGCGGCTTAAAAGAAAGTAAAGTGCTGATCAGTACTTTTAAAAAAATGTCTTACACGAAAGTGCCATTCCCCAGAAAAAAAGCAACTTGGCAAGCTAATGTAAACAAGATTTTCACTACTCGTAAATCAATTCAGCACTACATGGAACAGGATAAACCTAATTTATACTGCTCCTTCGAAACCGAACCTCTCCACCCCAAGTTCACCCACACTTTTCATTTGGGATAAAAGACTCCAGCAGAAAGAGACTCTAGCAGCCAGTCTGACTTGCCTGCTTTCCATTTCCCCAAGTCTGCTAAAGAATGATTCATCATTTTAAATATGTGCTTTCTTTTTTTGTCATTTAGAGTGGATTGAAAGATGTGTGGTCAGCGTGTTTCCTCATTCAGGACCATGCAAGCTGTGTATTCCTTTGAAATTGTTCATATCAACGTTCTTCCTTGCTTCTAAGGGTATGTATACAGTATAGGAACAAGTAGTAGGCTTATTCCCTGCTGAAAAGAGAAGAAAGAAAACACAACGTTTCGGCCGTGGAGCCTTCTTCGGGTGTCACAGCCGAAACGTTGTGTTTTCTTTCTTCTCTTTTCAGCCTGGAAGAAACCTCTTACTTGTTCCTTTGCTGCCTGCGCATGCTGGCGCAGCTCCCCATCTGTAAACAGGATAAGCATACAGTGGGGTCATCTTGCATGTTTTGTGTTGAATTATTACTAATTTATTTGGTTGAGGTTTTCATCCAAAGTGACTTTAATATTCACCTATTTATCGCGATGTGTATTTTACAAAAATAATTTGGGTGCAGTACCTGGAAAATGTCCTAGCCCTACGTACAGTATTTCAGGACATTTTCTGAGAGTGTTATTACTTTAACATTTTGGTTCTGAAGCCCTGATTGTTTAAGTCAGTAGACAAAAAAAAGTGCAAAACAGAATTTTGGATTAGTTGTTTTCTGGCACTACATATGCCATTGAATGTTTTGAGGAGGGAAATCACCCAAGACTGTTGCAGTGAAAAAATAACAGAGAAAATGGAATAAACCCCCACGCACAGTACCTTCCATCTGGGAGCTGATTGAGACTGCACACAGCCAAGTGCAATACCACTAAGTCACAGGTTTCATGTTGTGTTAAAAGTATTGTGTGGTGTGTTATGTCGTTTACCTGCTTGCAAAACAAATTTCCCATTTGGGACAATAAAAGTAAGTAAATATTAAACCAACACCAGTTGTTCAGAGGAGCGAAAGAAAGTTCTTAAAATTCACATTTTTTATAATCTATAGACTTTGTATAGAAACTACTAAAGAATAATTTAGGTCACCAATTGGAATGAGTTTTTATCAAGCAGTTCAGAGTGGCATTTCAGCAGAATAATAACGTTCAGTCTCTTTTCACTCTCTTCCCTGCTCTGTTGAGAAACTTTGTGTTGTTCTAGGAGAATGCATATTCTAACACATCAATCTAATATGATCTGATCTAACAGTAATCTAACATTAGGACATAGTCTTATCCTTAAAATGTATCCCTTTTGTCTTTTTCTTTCTTGTGAAGGATAAAACATTCAAGGTTTAAAAACAGCCACTTGAAATTCGGGAGAGCATCCAGATGATTCAAGGAGTCCTGGAAATGTTCTAGATATTGCAAAGAGGGAACCGAGAAAGGGAAAAAACAACCAAGTTTGAAAAGGACAGATCTTCATGTTGCAAATTGACATATTTTATTAGTTGGTCTCCTGGTCCACATGAATATTTCTTTTCTTGCTGTCTTTGTAGGTGTCTAGTTTTAAATCAACCACAGGAAGTTTATGATGTTTACCTTGAGAGGAGTCTGCACTGTACTTTTATGTGATTCTTTTAACACTGACAAAGTGTTGTGCGGTCATTCATACTGTTTTGTTTTTCCCTTTCACATGAATAGGACTGTCATAAATAAAACTTAAAATATTTATTTGTCCTTCATGTGATTTTGATACATTCAGTCTGTTATTATATACCTGTGTTTTTCTCTGCCAAAAGACTCCTAACCTTGTTTATAACAAATGATTAATCTGAATATCTTGTTCTGAATTTTTCCAACAGAATTTCCTGATTTGTTACACACAAAATATTTACTATATTTTACACATTAAACACAGAACAACAGAAATGTTAAATATAATATGTGGAATAAGAATATTGCACTCGTATTTGCCAGTTTACAAGCAGATTAACAGAAAATCAATCTTGTGGTCAAAAAGTAAAAAAAGACAAACCTTATTATGACAAGTTATGCTTTTAGAAGTGGATTCTAAAATTCTGGTCTGAAATAGTCATTTTTATTATGATGAAAATCCAAATTAAGGAAGACTAAACAATGAATTCAGAATTCAATTATCTAATGAAAAGGAATAAAGAAATATTTTATTTTGGCAAAGAGTATTTGTAGCCTAAATAAATCTGTCCCAGTAGTTACAGTTTACTTAAATCTCACTTTGCTTAAATTTGCCACTGTTTTCAATATAAAAACCAGAACACAGGAATTGGCAGAATCAGTGGATTTCCTTATCAAAAAATCTCTAAAGCACAATAAAACCTTGAGGCTTTGAAAATAGAAACTTCATAGTAAGCCCCTAATCCCATACAGAGCATTAAAAAGAATAACGATACTGCACAAAACCAGACTTGCAAATGTTGAGACCAAATATTGAATATTTCTTAATTACTAGATCTACCATTTAATAAAACATAGACTGCGTTTCATACTGGTCTAAAATTTTATCATAATTACACAACAATGTTCCCCTCTTTGCATATTTCACACTCTTTACCTTTGGAGGATTTTTTAATTTAGTAATGTAGATAAACATGACTCTCTACAAACCATCTTCAGTGGCAAATCTGGAAATCAGCCTTGCACTCATTTGAACTACGTTTTGCTTTGCCTGTTTTCTGTGTACATTCAGCTGCAAATACACCGAACTGTCTATTACAGAGGAGTCACTGTAGCATGTCTCTGCCATTATAAAGAAAACGAATATACTTTAGACTTTTCTAGATCTGGAAAGATGTGTAATCAGTTATATTCTAGAGGAGCATATTCTTGCTGAGGTGTTTCATACAGATAAAGAAGGCTGGTTTTCCACAGTACTTCATGTGTCTCGATGGCTGCAAGACTTACAAACAGTAAAATAAAAGTGTGTATGAAATTTAATATTTCACATGTTTTTAGGTACTTTAGACAGTAAATGACATAGCCATAGCAACTATATGTAGTAACCAGCTACAGTACCTTATAAATGGAATTACTAATTATTTTCATCCATAAACAATATATAATAATCTCTTTTAGTATACTGTTGAACATTGTCAATCTTCTGGGAATTCAAAAGGTCATTTGAAAAATTAAGCACTTTATATATCCAGCTCCTTCTTTGGGTAGATTGCTTCCAGGGAACTTCAGGAGGGAATCTGCCTCATGCTCATATTAGCCAACAGTGCCGTACTCCTGTAGTGAGAGAGCCATCAGCCTCATGTCCTTGACTGAAGTCAAGACAGCTGATTGACAGGTTTATTTGTCAGCATGTGATTAAGCAATCAACACTCGCTGCATCTCATCCTCGGAACCCTTAATTCCAGTGAAAAGGTTAAGATTTTGATATGACTAAAGCCCTGGGAAAACTGTTTTGTTTTAGATGTAAAGCCTTCAAAAAAATAAAAATATTTCAAATCATGGAGTTTGTCCTCATTTTGGATTTTTAAAATTTATTTTTTCTTGCACAAATTTATAGACATATGACTTGGATGAATATCCTGGACATCACTATTTAATTAATCAGCATCTTTAGACAGAATAAGATATTTTTAAGACTCTCATAAATGACACATGATGTTCATATATTTGACAACAGAAGATTTATTTCCCTTTTTTTCAATCATCATGGGGGCATTATTTATTGTTTATATAGACTGGCTTAGTAGATACAAACACTTTCACCAGGTGAGGTCTGCACATTTGTATTACAGCAAGCATGACTCTAAAATCTGAAATGCACAATGTCCCAAGATCAGTTTTGCACTGGTTGTGTCATAGTCTCTTGTAGGTCTGCCTTATATCTTGGTCAGATTGAAAAGGAGATGGTCCCGTGTTCTTCCAAAAGGTAGCGATTGTAATTAAACAGTTATTCTTGTTAAATCTGATGACTACTATGATGCTAAAATATTTGAGTGAACTGGAATAAGCACCGTACTTGTGGAAGTGGAAAGCATGATGGGTCCAGGTACATGACATTTTTCTGTCTGTACACGCAGCGTTATTATCCATCTAAGCATCTTCTGTTTAATCAACAACCTTTCTCAACAGGTCCCCAGCCCTAAGCACGTCTCCACACTGTGCTTTCAGTAAGAGCCGTGAGGACACGCTACCAGAAAAGCCATCGCAATTTGTCAACACCTGAACCAGATTTATGTATGGAAAACAAGGAACAAAAATAAACGTAATTACACTACAAAAAAGCCCTGTCACAAAAGCTCAAATTAAAAGATCAAATGTCTCCACAGGTACCAGGATACAGTAGCAGAACTCATGTCATTCCCTTGGCGTACTCGCGGATACTACTCTTACCGATTGAAAATTAGTTGATTATAAGTAAATATTGTTTATATCTTTCCCACTCGTAGTTCCACAACTTTTACATTCTTGTTTTTGGATAATTTACTCAGTAGTGTGAACCATAGTTTAGACGAAGAACGATAAAAATAGAAAATGACCCATTAGGTATGCGCAGGCTTTGCCTGTTAATCTCAGGACATTAGACTATTGCTACTAAGTGAACGGATGCAATCTCTTAATTCCAGCTGATAGAGACGTTTCCTTTTTCAAATATTAATTTTTGAGAAGAAAAACTTTTGTATGGACTGTGAATTAGAGTGCACATGTTCACAACACAATGAAGACAGCCTGCGATTTTACGACCAAGTTTGATGAAGGTGAATGGCAGACTTTGACAACCTTGATCTTTAAAACGCGCCCCATATTCTGTGGTAACGCCATTAGTTTCCTTCCACAGTTAACCGTTTTATTTCTCTCAGTATCTTTACTATATCTTTGAGGAAACGTGCAACTTAAGAACGTGCCTCCTTGTGTTTTTTTTTCTTGAAAAAACACTGACTTTCAGAAGGGCTGTATAGGTTTGTCTATGGTGGTCAAGAGTTTACGGCTATAAAACACATTTTTTGTTGTCCATCTTACCTACCAGTCCTGCAAAATAGAGTTTATAACAAAAGTTCGGGAGAGATGACAACAACCAAGCTCAATCAGAATCAGCTGTCAGTAATTAGCAATCGCTCCTGACAATCCATTCCTCTACCCAACGCTATAAATTCCTAACAGATCCCTATATCTCTCTCTTGCATCCCACCTCCCCCTCTGCCGCTGCCCCTTGGTCACCCTGCGGGGGGTCCCGGTCTCCTCTGGCCGGGAGGCCAGCCCTCGGCCAAGCGGGTTAAATCACAATTTCGCTCAACGACGCTTTATTCTTGGGTGTTTGTCATTCATCGTGAAATGAAGGCTTAAGAAACAGTTGTCTGTGGTTCTGACAGTTCGGTGGCTGACATATTTGCCTATCAGAGACCAGCATGGACAGAGTTCCACGGATATAGGAAGCTGCAGGGCTACAATTATAGGGAAGCTTATTAGGGTAAGTCTCATATAATCTGTTTTTACCTGTTTGTTGTATCGTACACCCACAGAGTGCAAAACCAAAAAATTTATATTAAAAAAAACATTTTAGTGAAGTCAAAAAAAGTAAGTCAAGCAAAAAGTAACCATTGCATTTTTCAAGTTCCAAGGCAGCTGTGCGTTTCATTCGCTGGGATTCTTAATAGTTTTTTTTAAATTGGAGTTTCTTCGACATCTGAAAGATGTAAGACTTCAGAAACAATATACTAAACACTAAATACTGTGCAATCAATATGATGAGACGTAACTGGCAAAACCGAGTTGAATCAGCCTGTTTTGTTTTAATACTGTTCTTCATATTTCACTCTTTTTGAAAAATAAAGCAATTTGTTTACAGCCCTAAACAAAGAATCACTTCACCATCTGACAGAAGACCAGCTCTGCTGGGGAAGACTGATCTCTTAGCTCCGCAGGTGTTTAGGATTAAGGTAAACATTTATCTCGCATATCTCAAACGTAAATGTATCTTTATGGTGGTCCCGTGTTTATATAGGCACTTAAAAAAGGACGATTCATCACATAGTCCAGCCTTTACTCAACACAAAGGGGTACCTGTGACCACATAGAACCCATTTAGAGAGAGATTTAGAACAGAAAAAAAGCCCTCCCGCGTTTTATATGACCTATACGTAGCCGGTTGTGCAAAGCAGTGTTGATTCCAGTGGTTTGATGAACGGTTATAAATGCGGGTCTTACCTGTAGTCCTGAACAGCGGATATCTCGTGAAACTCGACACTTGATGAATATTGGAGCTTCTGCTACTTTGGCGATCTGCAGTCACAACAGGAGGGCAAAATAAATAAACTGGCGTTTCAGGACACTTTAAATTTCTCATGTAGAAAGCAGAGCGCTTCTCCAACTATACATTGTAATTATTTCTGAAGGCTCATGATTTAATTGGTTACCTTGCAGGGAAAAGACTAGTAATTATTTTCGTGATTGCTATAAACATGTACAATTCACTCACACACATAACCTTCAAATGCTTTCATTCTTAGTGATTCACTATCTGCTTAAGGAGTACAGCGTTCATGTAAGGCGGATTGCAAATATATATGTGAGAGAAAATGTTCTTCTCATGAAGCACTTGCCTTTAAAGTAGTTTGAAAAGAATTTTTAAAATGGTTAACATACTGCACACCAACTGACCCTTATCACTTGCAGCTGCCACACATTCAAGTTAGCAGAGAAAATGACCACATTGGGTTTTTTTGTGCTACAGTAGGCGCATGGACACTCTAATGAACAGACCAGACATACTGTAGGTATATTAATCAAGCTGGATCGCTTCTGTTATCAACAGGAGGCTTACTGTGGAAATCATTGCTTAGTAGCATATGTGTCCATCCTTGGAAGCAACACAAGCTGTGAGCTGTGATCTGTGATGGATCTCTTTCTGGATGAAAATACTGTCTCAAAGGGATTCTGCTCGCTTGGCCTGGTCGAGCACCTGCCTGTTGACTGGTTCCTGCCACAGGCCTCCTCAGCACAGCTGTCACATTCTCACCTCAAGCAAGCTATTGCTACACGATCAGTTGAGGACTCGCTAAGCACATCTGGAACGCTGTCCTAGCGGGACTGAGGTAGCGTGACTCTGTCAATGCAGCGGCCAGACACTCCTGCCTCGGCCTTCCCATGATCTCGGTGTGGTGTCTTGACTGGTGGTTTCCCGCATCGTGCCTGTCATTGACAGATTGTGGTTGCCGGCAATGTCTTTCCCGGTTGAGAGAGCGGAGGCCCAAAGCCAGTGGTCTCTAGACACCTGAGCATGTTGGTTCCTTTCTGTGTTTTCTGTATTCACTGGCTTGACCTTCAAACAGTGAAATCGTCTCCTCCCCTGTGCCCAATCAGCTATCCGACTAAAGAGATGATAGTCACTTGTGAATAATCAATCATAATGAAAAGCCAAAATATAATCAGTGTTCAAAACCTCTGGACCTTATTTTCTTGAAGCAGATGCTCATAAACTGTGAATTTTATTTTGATGTTCTTTATATTTTGATAACTACTATTTTTTCCTAATTATACTGTAATCATAATGGTATTGTACAGAGTAAAGTCATATTTGTCATAAGTAATGAATTGAAATCCTGATAACAAGATCTAGATAAGTTTTTCCATTGATTTATCTGCTGTATCTAATACAGGGGCATGGGGGAGGTGGAGCCTGTCCCCGCACAGCAGGGTACACCCTGGATAGGACACCACTCCATCAGAGGGCACGCAACCACACACGCATCAGAGCCACAGGACCATTTTTCCAGAAATCAATTATCATACTGGTGTGTCTCTGGACTGTGGGAGAAAATGGGAGTGCAGGGAGAACATGCAGACTCCACACAGACAGCACCCCAGGAATTGAATCCAGGGCCCCAGCGCTGCAAGGCAGCAATGCTGAGCACTGCACCACTGTGCTACCCCCAGAGCAGTACTTCTGTAAATAAAATCTGACGAAAACAAATCCAAAATAACATTCTGCTATTTGGAAGAGCAATGCAAGCATCTGGAACTATACAGGGCCCATACTGTTTCAAATTTTTCAAGGTCAGGGAGCACTCAGAAGAGCGCCAGTAAACGGTCTTTGACCTTTGGAAGTTGGGAGATGGCTATAAAAGAAGCCACAAACAGCAGATTCTACCCCTTTTTCCTTTTGTTTTGTCCATGATGAGGAACTATAAGGTTTAGTGGCAGCCCTGCAATTTAAGCAAAGATCTATAAATCTTTCAGTTATATGATGGATTTTGTTCCTGTTTCATCAGGGGTATAATGAATCTGAAGGGCGATATCTGTACACCTTGACATTGCCTCGTTAGTGATTACATCATCATGAGTGAGACATAGAATTTGTACAGTTTTGCCCACAGCTGTGTTTATTCTGTTGCTTTTCACATTTCCCTTTCTTTTGGGTAATCTAGAGAAATCGCTACATTTATTTCCATTTTATGCCTAATGGGTGATGACAAAACCATAGAAAACAGATGTTTTGTTATCCTTGCAAAACTGTATTCGTTTGCTTTTACAGTTTTACTGTTGTTATGATGCAGTGACCCCTGTGAGAGCACTGACATGGCTTTGTGAGCCAGCAAATCATAGTGTCTTCTGCCCCACATCTGATCTGTTACTAAAGCGATAAGTCATCATTGGGAATCGCTGATCAATGAAACTAATAACCTCCATGGCAAGCACAAGCATGCAAATTCACACCAGCGTGCAGAATAGATTGTTTTATGCGTTAATTTTTAGTGAATGTGCTGCGATGGAAATCTGTAAAAGACGAATCGCACAAAGCCGGGAGTATAGCGGAGTGAGTCATGTTTTCATGTGCCTTTAATTATTAGCTGCTGTAGTTAGGAAACCACAGACCAGCAAGTTGCCTTGTTGTGGTGAGGAGGATCCCTGTGCCATCAGGGCTCCACAGAGAGAGCAGCTCATGTGAGAGCAGTCGGCCTGAGTCATGGGGCTGCCCAGAGCACATGGGAAAGCTGAGACCCGGGATGTGTAGGTTCGAATGAGCCATGATTCTTTTCTTCTCTTTTAATCACGGACCACTTGCAATTAGGCGATGTGGATGGTCTCTTTCTCATGTGGCACTTGCCACTGTCCCACATAGGCACAAAACGCAAGCAGCAGACAGAAGCTTTGTTGTTCTGAGGACTTTCCCGGTTTTGAAGTATACCTACGGGTTTGCATGCTGTCTGGAAAAAATGCAATCAGAAGACAATTGCATGAAGAAAGTTTGAAACTGAGCGAAAGGGCCACTGAGGAATGCCTGTAGTTCTACACATCCATGATGTCAGACGCTCGCACATCTGTGGTGAACAATAGCCCAAGACATTCTGTCGGCTGTGTGTGAAAATGAGTATCTACAGCATGGAAATAAGGGTGAAAAGCACTTTGGATTACCTATTTACAATGCTGTTATAAGTATAAGATCAGACTCCTCCTGTATTGTTTGTTGCTGAGTTACTTTGCAGCAGAACAGAACATAGTATGTGTGTGGTACAGAAGTATCTTTTTAAATTTTTGGGTAAGTCACAAGATTAAATGCTAAACTGCAGATCACACACTGATTGGCAGTTCAGCATTTAAATGCTTTTGGTATGTCAATTGCCATTTATACTTTTTAAGTGGAGGAGAGTTAAGTGTTCGGTAAGTTTCAGAACTATGAATAGATTTACATTCCACGCTCCTGAATTAATAAAGTTAATGAGACTTAAGAAAAACATGATCTATTGTACACTTGGTCTCTCACTTATTCAGGCTTACTCTGTGTCTCCAAAATTGTCTTCATTTCCAAATCATGCTTCTGTGCTAGTGGATATTTATTTGCTGGTTTTTCTGTTTTTGACTTAAAATGATAAATGAGTTCAGTTTTGTTGGTAAGACACAGTAGATTTTGTGTTGTAATGAGTCAAAAAACAGCAGCATTTCACTCACTCTGAAGTCCCTGGGAAAATCGCATAAAAGTCAAGCCAGCTGCGGACTAACAAAGGAGACCAGGCCTTGTGTAACTGCACCCGTTTTGGAAAAGTGAATGAGTCTGTGCCACAGGAGAGACTGGGAGCTCAGGCCAACTGTAATTACGGCTAAGCTAACTTCTAAGAAATTGCAGAAAAATCTGTAAATTGTAGAGTAAACAAACCTATTCACAAAGATGTGTTTAATTTGGCAGAATGAAGAATTCAGGCTTTGGACAGCTTTTGTGTTAAAGGCTTTCAAAAAAAAAAATGCAAGATAATCTGTTCCACTGATTAGCAGCACGGGATCCAGGTACTTCAGTTGCTCAGCTGATCACGGAGGTGCGAGGACCTGTGTCTGCCCATGCAAACAGTACTGCTGCTGCTGTTGTTGTTGTTTCCAATTAACTCCACTATCATACATTTAACTGAAATCACATCTATGTCCCTGAGGTGCAAATGGTAAATTCTATTATTTATGAAACTCTTATCATCTCTGTTGTTGACCAAAATATCTTGTAATCTGAAGATCTGTTTTTTAGTACTAATAAGGAAGAATGCCAATCTCTGATGGGAAGAAGGTGTTACCTTATATCACCCTAAAAATTCTTTGTATATATTCTTGTAATAAACTAGGTTTTAAATATTATAACTCATCTTTTAAGGAAGGGTAACTTTTTTTATCTGAAATATATTGGGGAATGTTTTTCACATCTCATTGATTATTAAAAGATTTTGCATTTAATTGATTTTATTGAAAAAATCTGAAATGCCATCCCACTGTGTTTAAAACAAGCTGTTTGAGACTGTGCTAAGTGTAAGCCAACAAAGACTGAAAGATGTGTGCACTTGGTGAACGCTCAGTGAAATTCATTCCATTTCAGGGTTTTAAACTGGGAAGGGGCTGGGCGATGCTGGTGGACCAGTAGGAGGCATTCCCCCCAGGTGCACAATGCCTGCCATGAGGTTGCCAGGTGGTTGCTATTCTTTTATGGTGGGTGAGGTGGGTTCCCTACTATATGCAAACATCTTTGGGGGCATTTACAATTAAAAAGCACTATAGAAATTCTAACAATTATAAAGGCATGGTTCTTCAGATTTCTGGATGAAGCAGCCTCAGTTTTACTTTGAGTGGCTGGGCAATTTGGAATGTCTAATACTTGCATTTTTTTAAAACAGGCTGCGAAATGTTATTACTGGCACACTGTATCTGCTGAACAACCACAACCTTTCAGCAGGTTCTTTCAACTACATTCTGAAGCCCTTTAGGAGACTAGTCAGTTTATATTTCTTTGACTTTTATGTTCCAGTGAAAAGACTATAGAATGCATAACATACAGTAGTATAAGTATAAAGGATCCAAATGATAATACCATAGCAGTAAGGTGCTATGGAACTGTTGTGCTTCAGGTTGGATTGAACCAGAAGCTCGCAAAATATTTGTAATATCTCCACCAACACAGAAACATATTTCTAATTGGAATGGCAAATTGTTTCCTGTATTTTAAAAATTACTTCCTACATTCCATATTCTCTTTCAATATTCATCTAAATAACACACAGGGCTACTGCTACACAACTCACTTGCATTAATAGTGTAGGAGTGAGAAAATATTGAAATGAGTTACCATGCTTGATGAGTGGAAGGTGATGCACCCTAACTTGCTTCACATTGCAAGTGAATCTTAGTTTTGTCTGAAAAAATTTGGACCTTTCAATATTTGCTGTGTCCGGCATGTTTTTTTATGATGTGTAGTGCAACCATTAGTTAACGCTCAGCTGGGAATTTAAGAACATTTTTGCTGATTGGCTTCAGTCTACAGTACATTAGATGTCTGTGACTTTTTTAGGTCCTGCTAAAAAACATCAAGACACTGAGATGACAATAAAAGGTCGGAGAAGCTTTAAATTGACTCCCGATTTCACTGGTTTAAGTTCATTTACAGCTCTTTAAATGGCAAACGTCTTCCAGTCGTAAATTATTACATTACTCTGTTATAATCCTCCTGTTAAACCTGGCACATCCTGTTGTCTTATTTACTTTTCATTGCCATGATCTGTTCTTACAGCAATGAAATAAGCGCCAGGCCATATTGCAGATGAGAATTGTTTTATCAACTGACTTATCTGGTGGATGAAATAATTATTGAAAGGTTTCTTAGTCTCTCTATTTGGTTTGTAATTTGTAACTCTGCATTCCAGTCTTGTACTTTCTAACGGAATATTTTAAGTTCCAAAGACTCGGGTTTACCTCATTACAAGTAAACGTCTCTCAAACTAGCCTACCAGTTCTGTATCAAAGCTCTTTGAGCAGTTTTTCACATCTGTATTCACTTTTGTTTTTTTTTACACTTACTTTGATCAGAGTGATGTTTTCATTAAAACAATTTCTCAAAGGGTATATGCAATACTATAAACAAATAAACACATTCATTTTTAACATTTGGTGCTAGAAGAGGCTTGAATTATTAAAAGAAATTGTGTGAGTATTCTTTACTTTTATGTTAACTTTCGTTTCGTTAAAGACTTTATTTTTTAAAAAAGCCAAGGAAAAAGTGAAGGTTAATGGAATATTTTCTAATAGAAATACATAAAAAGGTTACAAATATTGAATAGGTTTACTATGCTGAATTTGTTTTTTTAAGCCATTAAATATAAATCATGAACATTGGAATATTTAATTCTTCAAGATTCCTAAGGATTGCAATCTTCCCTGAGCTTTACTAATCAAACCTGTCTTCACCTCCACCTGGAAGTGAATCTCTTCACCACATCAGCTCACGACAGGAGGACCTCTCCAGGCTCTCACACTGGCCCCAGAACTGTCATTTCAAAAGGTCATGCCTCTCCATGATCAGCCTTCCCACATCTGGCTGTCAGTCAAGGAGAAAAGAAAAGACAAAAAAGGGAATAATTTGGCGAGCTTTACAACAAAACCTGGACAATATTCCTGCTTTCTGCTTGAAAATCGATAGTCAGCCCCAGCACTGCACGCAAGACCCCACACGTTGCAGGGCTAGCCCACTGGGAACCTGATGCTTATAATTTAGTATTGGTGGAGAAACAGTGCTCCCTTTTCTAACCCCTGTGGTAGTGAAGCTTTAAAACTGCAGTGACAGAGCAAATATGCTGATGGAGAGAGAGTGAGAGTGGGAGAAGTCATGCTGGCTCAGACTGTACAGGCAAATATTTCCTTAATGACTCATCCCCTGACCTTTCATATGAATGTTTAATATACCCTGTGTCTGTTTACCAGAATGGAGTTTGAGTTTCTTGGGTCTTTTTTTTGCCTAGTGGTTTCCACTTGGGGCCAAAGGTTGCATAAACAAAACAGCCAAGACAAGATAAACACCTGTCTCCACAGACAAACCTTTTCGTGACGACATCAGCTGATGAGTTTTCTTTACTTGGGGGTCATCCGACCCACGCGACTGTACGTGCATGAACGCAGAGAGGCGGTGGGCAGTTTTCTATAATTGCTGTGGCTTGGCAGCACGGTGACGCAGTGGTCAGCGTTGCTGCTGCACAGTGCTGGAGCCCTGGGTTCACATCCAGACCTGGGGTGCTTTGTGTGTGGAGTCTTGATGTTCTCCCCGTGTTTGAGTGGGTGTCTTCCAGGTGCTCCGGTTTCCTCCCGCTGTCCAGAGACACGCTGGTGGGTTCATTGGCCCTGGAGTGAGCCTGGTGCCCTCACAGAAATGCCAGCAGCTCATTTTAATTTGTAGCCAGGAAATAGAGCCTTTAGACAGGGAAAGTCTGAGATTTACCCTCGAGGGTTTTATGTCTTTTAGAGTTTATCTTGCAGCGGTGAAGCAGGCAAGGCCTGCATTTGTGCCCAGCTTCATAGATCATGTGCCTCTCATGCAGGTCAATTAATTCACTGTAGCCTGGAAACGAAAGCCCAAGTGTTCTTATTACTCCAGTAATTAGGGTATTTGAAAAATAGCAGAGCTGAAGCGGATCAATAGATTCTCTCGTCACTGATACAGGAGAGTAGCATTCCTGCTGTGCACCAAACACCAATTCATTTCTGATTTCTCAAGAACATAAAGATTCTAAACCAGAGGAGGCCATTAGACCATCTTGGTTGTTTAGCTGCTGGTAGTTAAATGACCTCAGCTGTTTCCTAAAGGATTCTAGGAACTGGGTTCTTAGTTTGGCTGGGTGAGATGTCCCTGAGACAGTAGCGCCTCCTGTTTTCACTTCAGTAACTTCTTATTTTCATTTCTGTCCTTTATGCATTATTTTGCTGTTGATCCCGAAGCAGTTCTCTGGACTCCCTTTGTCCACCGCTTGTGAGAGTCTAAAACTTGTTTCAGGTCCCCCTTGTAATGCTTGTGACGTGCTTAGCTCTAGACTAAAGATATTTAGTTCATTTAAGCTGTCTCTGTCTGGCAGTTCTTTAACTTCTTCTCTTTTTTAAATTAAAGCCAGAGTAGCAATGTGCTTTATTCAAACATCACAACCAAAACCATACACCATATTCTTAATGAGATTGTAGTAGTGCATGGAGACTTGCTGTTTGATTTACAGTCAATTCAACACTTTTCACTGTATTTCATAGAAAATAATGTATGTGTATTTTTTAACTTTAATATTTTATTAAAAACTCAAATCCTCAAACTGAAGACTTCTAAGGGCAAGATTAGTGTAGTAAATGTCAGCGAAAACATTTTCTTAGTCCATTAATGCAAAGATCCTGGCCCAGGTTAAATCAAAACTTTCACCCGTTCGACAATAACAGATTTCTAAAACCGAGCCCCGATGTCCACTTTCCATTCTTTGGGTGCAGGAAGCTTCCAGCACAGAGAAACCCAGCACTGAATGACACATGTAGGATTTCCTGTTGGCAGCAGGCTGAGGTTTTGAAATTGTCCAGGCCACGGTTAAACAAATGTATTTTGTTTTTGGATGAAATAAAGTTTGAAATTGAAATTGCAATATGAAATCTCATTGCAGAGCCTTTTGTTCATGTCCTGTAGTTTTCTCACTTTGTTTCTCTGTGTTGAGGGGTGAGCAACGTGAAGGCACCTTCAGCAAGCTTTGGATTCTGGGGGATTTCAGTACTAAGCTTTAAACATGAGAAGTCAAATTGCCCAGGATGTTAGAGCTAATAATATAAAGGAGTGGTAATATTAGATTAAGTTTCACAACGAAATTGGTTGAGAACAGAGCTTTTCAACAAGGCCCAGGAGGCAGAAGTGACAAAAAGATATTCTAGTTTTCTTCTCTGCATGAGACAAGGGAGGATTCCTTTAAGAAAATACTTCCATGTTTACTGGATAACACATCTTTAAGTATGGGACCCCCAAAAATGGAAAATATATTTCTAGAATAGTAGGTCCTCAGTGGCATTGTATCTTTAAAGAATAGTAAATGGAATAAAGCAGTTTGTGGTGGGTTTTGTACATATTAATTCACAGTAATGTCTCCAACACTCAGATTCTGTTAAAAGTCATGGTTATTAATATGCACCTCAACTACTCATACATTCAAAATAAAAAAGAATCAGGAATACACATTGTCTGACAGTATCCCATAGGTTGAGTCTTTGATGAGATAGGATACTAATCTTTGGGGAATGTGAGGATTTGGTGTAGCCGGGCTTCTCTATACCTGGAGATAACTAAGATAGTCTAACTAGTGATTCTCAGTTTTCTCTCCCATTTTGTGAAATAGACCGTGCTTTCTCTTTTTCCAGATTCTTAAAATATTTCATATTTAATTTACTTTTAATGCTTGTAATGTATAGTTTCCACAGTCAGAATGGTCCCACAACAGGTGTATTTCTTTTAAATGCAATGCAAAACAGTGTAATTTTTATAAAATAAATATAACGAGTTTGTGTCAAACACGTGAGTCACTACTGTATTTCCAGGACTGCTGTAGTACAGCCAGCAGAGTTTATGAATAATCTATCTAATGTTACACATAATACAGATATCATTGTTAGGTCTCAGTGTAAAGTTTGTTTGGGGTTTTTCCCTCTCAGAGAAGTTCTTTTTTCTGGCCTGAGTTTAATGTAGTCCTTGACGTCTGTTTCTCTTTGTGTTTCATATTACATTCTTGTGATTTTTTTTTTAAATGTCTGACTAAGATGATATTTCCCACTTCTTGCTGGACACGGCCGATAAAAGAAAGGAAATATTAATTGTGGGTTTAAGAAGCCTGAGATTGGCAGGTGTGATAATGAGGTCAAAGGAAAGGATGGGAGTCAGCACGCAGGCTGGAGCTTTAGACATGTGCTGGAGCTGGAATCCTGGAATGGGTGGTTCACTGAGCCTGAGGCTGATTTCAGTGGGAGATCTTGGAAAGCTGCGTTTCAGAAAAGTATCCATTAATTGTGTCCTTAATGCAGTAGCAATCAGTTCCCCAGAATAGCACCCATGTGTATCGAGAGATGAGTACCACTTGGATCTTAGGGTTACACACTTGGCTCTTTTCTGTAACTTAATGAGATTATTAGACTAAATGTATATATTGAGTTTATTTATACAAGGGTGCATGCCACATTTAGTATGTATTGCTCAGCAGCATACTAAAGATTTTTCCTTTTTTATATAAAAGCATAATTTGTAAGATCTAGGTTTACGCAGCACAAAGTATTAAATAATTTGTGTTCATGTGCCAAAGGGTGCTGAATAATCTTGACATTTTGAACATGTGGAAATAATCATAAAACATTTCATAGGAGTCTTTACTTTGGAGATTCACATGCAACTGAATTATTTTTTTGGAGTTCTTATCCTTAATTATCTTTAGAAGGGTCCTTATTGCTTTACTTTACTTTAAATTAGAGATATTTTTGTTCTATGCATTTCTATAAAAATATCTTGCTTTTTATAACCAACACATAACCAAAATGTTTATTTTTTTGTAGTTGTTAGCCTTAATCCAGACTGGAGTGTCTTTAAATGGAGTTTTCCCTGTTTTAATAAGTATTTTTATATCTGTGCAGAGACAAAAGCCAGAAGCCCAGAGTCTGTATTGTGATACGGTTTGATAGTAACTCCCAATACTGAATGCACTGCTTTCAGATTAATAGTTTGGCACACAAGACCAACTGAGTTCGTTTCACACTTAAAAACAAATCCTTTGGTCTGTGTTCAGCCCCATGTCTGCTCCTTAACTGATCACAGGAAAGAAAAAGGTGAAAAGGCCTTCCTTCATTTTGACATGTCAGAGTACACTGTAAGAAATAAATCAAAGAGCTTTACTCTGTTTACCATTCTGGACAGCAAACCAGGATCACACAGTGAGCTGCAGCACGAACTTCTTCTGTGATTTTGTAATTCAGAAAAAAAAACTCCCAACATAAACCCAGTCGAGAATGTGTAAATGTCAGGCTATAAAGTTTTATTTGGCACTGCATGCCTCAGATACTGTATTATTGAAAACAATAGGGTTCCTGCTCATAAAGCAAGTGAGCAACACCAGGTAGATCTGAGCTGTCTGGTTCTCATAATAGGCTTGGACTCCCCTGACGTGTGCAGCCATCTTGAAAATCAATGTTTGCATGACCTTTGACCCCCTACTTTCCTCCTGAGTGTCTTTCTGCAGGTTTTCTCCCTAGGATGAAAACAATAAACCATACTCCTTCTTTAACTGTAAAGTCTTAGGGTTAATGCCTTTAACAAGTTAATGTTACTTAGGGGAACTGTAAATGAATTCACTGCTAAATTCCATTTGTCGGCTCAGGCCCGAATGGCATTGTAAAACCAGATGTGAAATCCACTGACAGGGGTGAGCTGTAGCTGCAATGCACAGCACAGCGAGAGTAGCTGAGGGAGGGCGGCTCTGGCCTTTTTACAACTCCTCCGACAGATCTGAACTAAAAGAACCTTCTCAGGTGCGTCAGTTAAGCATCTTTGGTTTTGACCCTCGCTTTCATTTCAAACAATTGATTTTAATGTCCTCTTTTGTGCTTCATATGAATTAATTTAAGTTGGTTTTGGCCCAGAAAACTGTGTTATGGAGTGCAGATGTGCCTGATATTTGTGTATTACTCAGTTCAAACATTAATCCAAATCATTCGGCATTATCGCATATGAAAGAAAAAAAGAAGCTCATGAAATTTGCACTACAGGCCTTCTTAACAATCAGATTTTCCTGGGCTCTGCATGAAGTCTGTAGCCTCTGATTATCTAATTCTTATATAGATAGATATACTGTAGATATAAATAACAGATTTAGATTATCTGATAAAAAGTCAACAGTGACTTCTTTCTTTTATTAAAAAATAAAAATTAAAAGAAAAAAATATCCATGCAGTTAATGATAAAATGTAGAAAAGTGGTTATAAAAGCCAGTCAAATGTTTAGGTTGAAAGAAGACGTAAACTGCAATGACACTTTTAAATTTGTTTAAAAAACTCCATCTCATAAGTTTTAAAGATATATTTATTTATTTTGCCACTTGAAGCTTCAATCCACAGTGCAATGGCAGCACCAACACACAGATATGGAGTTTTGTCTTATTGCCCTATGCTAGGATAAGGCATTTAATTGTATTAGACAGGACTTCACAATCTTTCTCCATGTCTTGTTTGGGATCTCTGGAATGAGACTTAAAGGGCTGATTGCATTAGAAAATGAACCTGAATTTCCCTCAAGACTTCCAAAGCTACGCCTGCTGAGAAAGTCCAGCAAGAAAGCATTCGTCCACCAGGTCCCACACAAGTACAATTAACACATTGCAGACAAAATGCATTCAAATGACAAATAGTGTTTCAAACATCCATTATTCATTCTACGTGAAGATGAAGAACAACTGTACATGCTTTGCTAAATACACCCTGAATTTCTTTGAAGGAGAATTCAGAGCTCACCGTTTCTGCCATCTTTTTTTTTTCCCTAAAAGCCAAGTTGCTGGCTCTGCGAGGCTAAACATCCTGTGAATTCTGTAATTCACTCTCAATTTCCCCAAACAGATGACAGAAGGAGGCACGGAAAGGAGATCTGGGAACACCTGCACAGTTCAGATGTTTCAGATCACTCTGTTAAAAGACCTGGCCCAGATCACACCACAGGCGAACAGACTTCATTACCCAACACTCTATTTATGGAATTTGAAAGGACTTCAGTCATTTCTTCACAATCAGCACAAAAAATAACGTGCAGCTAAGATATGTACCATATGCTCAGAGGAAATGTATGAAGATATTGGTTTCATCTGTTAGTGGTATCGCATCCTCAATTTTAATGCATTTGTCAGTATTCACTTCAAATAAAATGCGATTGCTTAAAGCTCAGCTCTACCTCACTTGACAACACTTGCTGTGTTTTAGTCTCTTTTTTTCATTTTTGGTGAAGTTGTACAATGTGATGTTGGAAGCTCAGCCATTGCCTAATAAATACATTTTTTTCAAGCCAGGAAAACCAGCTTCTTTGAATCTTACTACATTGTGCTGTTACAGGGCTTTCCTCTGCTCGGAGGTGGTTAGGGAGCTGGGGGAAACAGTGGAAAAAAGTACTACTTAAAGCAAAAGATAAGAGGCAGATTTTTTTTTTGCTGGTGTGTGCAGAGAGTGGGAACTGTGTGAACATTGCAGGCCTGTGATAACGAGTGGCTAGCAGGCCTGGCACTGTCGAATTGTACTGCAGCTCTATTGTTAAGAAAAGCAGGTTCCTGAACTTCACAGGGAGGAAGTGCAGTGCAAGGTGAAGGATACATTGCCCATTAATAACTTGGTTAAGGTCATAAAATACCTGTCGAGACTCAGAAAACGTCAACAAAGAGGACTGGGAAGAAAACTAGAAGCCCTTCTGGATTGTGGATTGGGATCAAAACAGATTGGTTTTAAAATTCTTTAGAAATTACAATGAAGAAATGATAATTATCTTGTATATAACTTTTAGACACTTGCAGAGGCATGTTATTGGCTGCCAGGTTCTCATTATTCGATAGAAAACAGAGTTGCAGTTTGTGCATGAAGTGTTTCTTCTGTGCTGCTTAGAAAGAGAGGCTTCAGGAAGAACGTAAGAAGACAAAAACAGAAGAGAAAACATTTCACAAAGAGACGACAGGCTTTCTGAAACTTGGAACGTAATGCATTTAATCTTGAACATAGGAGACTACAAAGGGGTTTGATCCAAGTATTCAAAATCCTCAGAGACACTGACGAGGTCAATCCAAGATAAACAGCGAGAACCACAAACCAGAGATAATGCAGACTAAAGGAAGGTGCGTTGTAAGGCTCAAAACAGGGGGTACGTCTGTACACAAAGGATTGCAGGAGTCTGGAGCAAGCTACCCTGTCACACTGATGAAGCTCATACACTCATTTATTTCAAGAAATGGATGAATGTGATTCTGGAATTAATCACCTATGGGCATTCAAACGATCAGGATGTGCTGAATTGTCTCCTCTGTTTGTAATGTTCTTGTGTTGAAACTGTCTTCTCATTAAGGTTCTTTCTTTGAAACATGCAAGTGCATTGGCTTCTCGTATGTTGCTTTAAATGCCAGGAGACTTTGTGAACAGAAATACGGTACTTTATCACTGCTCCATCTGATGTGATGAGCGGGGAACTTGTGCAGATTGTCCACACGGACTCTGCAGGTCACTGGTGGAAGAGAGGGACCCCTCTGGGATATGTGAGACACTTTGAGACAGGATGAAAGTGCTTTACCATAACACGGAATAGTATAGTATGATCCCATCCTCTTTTCTTTCCAAAAATACACTTGAACTTAAGTACTATTTGTGTGCTTTGGTTCTGTTTCCTTTTTGGTTGTGGTTTGCATTACCTCCAGGAAATAAACAAAGGAGGAACATTCATGTTGCTCCGTGCCCTAGAACAAGATGCCTGGGAACAGGGGATGATTTCTGTTCATGACGGAGGCTTTCTCAGGCCTGTTGAGCACTAAGGAGCTTCTTCTGTGCCTGGTCCTTCCTTGCAAGCTTCGGCTTTAATGAGACTTCTCAGAAGCACTTTATTTTTTAAAAAATTTTGTGTAAGGATTTTTTTTCCTTCTTTCATTCCTTCCATTGTTTCCTGTAAATTATTATTCTGGCTGCTGGAAGAGAACAGCTTGTAAGAGAGGAAGTCAGCACACACCCGCCTTTGAGGTGTGAACCAACAGGCCGCGCATACACTCTTTTTCAAGCCCGCTATGCCAACGGCAGCGGTCGGGTGTGACGTGAGACGGAAACAGTCCCCAATAACGACAAACCAGCCTGCAGCCTGCACAACCTGAGTCCAGCTCCGATTATGTAAAAGGTATTTTAAAGATCCTTCATTAGCGTGTGTTTAGTAACATGGAAATTATAATCTTACCGTAGCAGAAACAAAACCCCACTATCACACGTGATTTACTGACAAGCGAACCAAACAACAACAAAAACATTTAAGTGCAGGTGGCAAAAACCACTGACTTTCACTTTTAATTGCTGCAGTCAAATAATTTTACCTGTGTAACGAGAGGTTACGGGTCACCACTTGAGTGTTTTTCACCGCAGTATTCAAGTCAAGAGTGCATTGTTAGCTATGTTCTAGAAACAAATAAAACAACAATAGCTTTCACTTAGTTGTCAGAATTGGTAATGAAAGGTAATTTTTATCCTGTCTGTTTAGGACAACTGAACTGTGTTCTTTTTAATTTGTTGTACATAAGAATTACCAATTACGAACACTCTTTAAAGTCATTATGAACCGAAGAGCTGCTGGCTTTATAGACTTCAGCGTGGCGAGCGTGGTGTGTGTTTGCGCTTGTAAAAACTATGTTTAGAGTGGAGCAGTTTCTTAACTGCTCAGCTGTTTTCAGCTGCCTGTGCAAATTATACCCTGTCTGCTAACTGATTTGTTTATGCCTTCACAATTTTTTTTACTTTATTTAGCTGTTGTTTTATAAATTTTATGTATTTATGTCACAACCATTTACTTTAAACATTATTGTTTCTTTTCAGTTGCGGAGTTCAAGGGCAGCTCGTCTATTTTTGCAGCATTTAATAAATTAAAAATCCCACCCGCAATATTTATTATTCTTTACGATTCTCAAACATATGTACTAGTATACAACATACCCAAACTTAATAAAGTACAAAACCTTAAACAAAACGAAATTAATAGAGATTTTCTAAAATTAAGGAGAATAAACAAAGTTTCGATACTGTTACATTTTTTAGGCCAGTAGTCATAAGGCCACTTAATCTTTATTTTAAATATTGTTTTAAAGAAAATTCTTGCAGTACACATCTCACAAAATAATAAACGCTATCTACCTCAATTACCCTAAACACACCTCAGTATACACGCAGACTGATTCATCTCACTAAACCTGCAAACGGCTACTGTCACACTAGAGAGACTTAACAAACAAATCTAATACGTTGTGGTGTATTTTCCAAATACACTTTTCATTCTCTTTTTTCACTTTGGGAACAAACTCCTGATTTATAACGTCCATTCAGAACTGTTGTCCTGTTCAGCTACAGTAGGTTTGGAGTTTTAGCCTGTTTTAAGGGAAACTTGCTTTCCTGATTATTTTTATTAGTAGTAATGTATATTTTGTAAATTCACATCAATAATGGTCTTTTACAAAATCTGCTACAACATGCAGAAAATCCACAGTTTTTTTCACAAAATAATATTAGAGTCAGAAAAAAGTGTTATAATAGATATTAGCCGTTTATCATAATTTTTATTACTAGTGGGAGCAGCAGCATACAAATAAAATTAAAGAAATCAAAATCATGCAAAATTGTTACTTTTTTAAACTGAAGAAAAGTGATAAATGTTATCAAATACATGCAGCTTTGTTTAAAAATACACTTAATTACTCTTAAAAATACTAGTTATTTTGATGAGAAGAAAATGCATGGCTTGTGCTACCCTTAGGTAATTATACCAGGCTGGGACTTATAACTAAATTCTAGAAATAACAGTTTACTTCATATTTTGACAAGGGACAAACAATCATTCGGTACCACTTCGGTAAACTTCCAAAGGCTTCTGATTCAGATTGTCATAAATATTGTTGAAATGCTTCATTTTCCTTGCTCAACAAGTATATATTATAGTGGTGTGACCCAGATGAAAACAGAAATGTCTGGAACTGTTCTGCTGGCTGTTAAAGCATCTTTATTCATCTCTTGTGCACTTATTTTGAAGGAAGAAAAAAAATCTCTTCAAATCGATAAAGAACTGAACAACATCAAGATCTCTTCAAGGCCTTAATGTGGGTCCTTCCACTGTTTGTTCCAAATACAATGAATGACTTTGATGTGTTTCACCATAAGAGGATGTTAAGAATGTTTTGAAGGAAACTGTTCATTTTTGGCTTTTCTTTTTTTTTTTCAATGATAATTACAAGGGGCACTGCAGTGTTACTCTGTTCAGAATGGTCTGATTTTACAGCACAAAAGGACCGAATACATTTATCTTCCTAATATACCATGCTGTGAAATCCATCCGTTCTGAACAGAGTAACACTTACCTAGCTTTTAATTTAATGCCTGAACCTGAATGATAAAGCTCTTGAAATCAAGGGCAGGATGATTGGAGGTTTAATATTTTTTTGAGATCTTATTTATTTCGGGAGAGTTTTTTTCTTTCCGTTTTGCATTATTTCTGTTACTGTGAAATAATTTTTTAAAAAGTCAGTTCTCTTGTGTTCCACGTAAATGTGAATAAAAATCCACATTTTTAGCTTTTATGGTGTTTTTCACCTCAAGGCTGCACGTGGGCTTTTTTAACTTAAAAAACAGAAATGTCTCTCGATATATTTATATTTGTCATGTATTTGTTGAATCACAAAGAATGAACAATGTACAAACTGCCTGGACTGGATTGATATAGATTTGATTTCCTTTCATTTCCTTTATTTGTAAAACTCCTGCTTGAAGGGAAAATTGTGAAAAAGTTTGATTAATTGCAGAAAGGTAAAGGGAATGTGTTTCAATAATGCTTTTTTATAAAAATGCTAATAATATGGCAAATGATCTATTAAAAGCATCAGTTGCTTAGCATCTTTGTAATTTGGTTTACCACCAGAGCAGGGGTGTCTGGAGGGCCTTGTGTTTTCTTGTTTTTATTCCAACCTGATTAATGAATTATAAAATTAGCCTAATTATTTTGCACAGTATAGAGGATTTTCTTAATCTTTTATGGTTACAAAGTTGTGTTGATTCCAGTATGGTTGCTTATAAATTATCTCAGAGTCTGGTTAGAAGTATTACAATTATGAAGCTAATGAAATAATTAGACCAACGGTGTAACTGTGGGTGGAACAGAAACCAGAGTCCTGTATCTCCAGGATCCGAGGCTGAGACCCCGGCCGGATGTTGTCTGATACTCTGTCAGGGTCAGGGTGGGCAACACTAGGGTTTTAGAGGGACCTTTCCATCATCCATCTCCTGATTAAGACCTGGAAAACACAGCTGATCTGACTTCTTTTCCTCTTAATTAGTTCAATTAAGTAATTGCAGTGTGGTGGGATGAAACCCAGCAACAGATCTTGCACCCAGGATGTGTTTGTTATATCCATGTAGTCATCTACAATCTGTACAGTCTGATTTGAATGAATCGAGGAAAACTGCTTTACTTGCTTCAGACTTCAGCTGTCTTTGATTATCAAGCTTAATGTCCGTCCATCCTTCCATTTTCTAACTGCTTATCCAGCACAGGGTCGCGGCGGAGCCGGGGCCTATCCCAGCAAGCAATGTGGAAAGGCAGGAATCACCCTAGACAGGGTGCCAGTCCATCACAAGGAACACACACACACACACACACACACACACACACACACCAGGGCCATGTCTTTGGACTTGGAAGGATCATGCAAACTCCACACAGACAGCACCCATATTGATATGATCCCAGGGCCCCCCTGTGTCAATCTTGCCAGCTTCATGTGACGGTTTAAAACCTGCAGGGCAGTCTCGGTTCTTCTCCATTCTTGTGGTTTGTGGGGTGAGGCAAATGGGGGAGACTTGTGCTGAAGCAGTGCCCAGAGTAAAGAGACACCTCGCCCATTTCCTTGCTGCCACACGTTCAAGAGTACAGCTCTGTCAGAGCCAACAGGTCTGGGCCCCCTTCCTCTCAGCTGCGTGGCCTCTCTGAGTCCTGTACATACCGTCTGCCTAATGGCAGTCTTTTGGTAATGCCTACTTATGCTTCTGTTGTTATCCCACCTGTACAGTCTTCTCACATGCATTAAACACAAGTTCGACTTAATGAGTCAATATCCAAGCCCAGCTAATGACAGAATATTTCTGAGCTCCTGAGCCACGAGAGAGCTGCTCTGTGAGATACCTGATACCCTTTGTCAGCCTATCATTGTCTCGCAGTATTACTTCTATATTTAGCATGAAAGGGGTTAATTACATCCTCATAATTTTGCATGCTGCAACAGCTAAAAAAAGAAAAATAAAATACACAGCAAAAAAAAAAAGAAAAAGTACAATTTGCCTGGAAACCACAGTTTATGAATCCCAGAAGTTCCATTCACTCAGGTCAGGCTGAAAGCTTGGCAAAAGCTACAGTCGAAATTTTTCTCTGTCAGGCTACAGGAGTCAGTACAAAGAACACAGCTGTTAGGCCTCATGGAACCTGGCCTCTAATTAAAACAGTGGAAAATTAGATAACTCCACAAATTCATCACTGCCGCCACTGGCCGTCAGAAAGGCTTGAGGGCCTACCACCCACCTTTTGTTTACATGATGGAGATGTGGCTCTTTTCTGGTGTGTGTTTTTATAGTCCAGGGCTGATTTTCGAACGGGCCACAAGTTTCTCTTCACCCCCGCAGATTTCCCTGAAGTGTTTCTGATGGGGCTGTGATAGAAGCAGAGCTGAACGTTGCCCATGCGGCTTGTTATGCATTAATTTATAGTACGCTAATGGAAGTTGCGATCCCTGTGAAGTAATTTGCTGGCTGGTTGGAGAAAGACTTTTTTTTAACAGTTAGCAGTTCAATTAAGTCTCTCAAGATTTTCCAGACACCAGAATGAAGGTTATAATGCTTTTCCACAAATAATTCATTTTTTATGCACACAGCACAGTATTGTCATTTTCAATTTAAGCTTTCTTTCTACCTTAGAAGGAAGAATAGTCTACTGCATTTTGGTTTGATGAACAGAAAGTTTCCTATAGAGGAAAGGATCAGTTAGTGTTTCAGGGCAGAGACAGCTTGCAGGTACTAAATGTTATATGTGTGGTTTAAAATTGCTGCGCAGCGGAGTTAAATTAGCTTCAGAGCTATTGTTTAATTTCTTCAGAGCGGCAGTAATGAAAAACATTTGAAATAACAAAAAACTGTTCAAACAAAATCCTGCAAATGTCTTTTAAAAAATGCTTCATCTCATACCTACTGAGCTGCAGAGGGCAAAGACAAAATACTTGCTACCAAGTCATTCTGTTACACGTTTCTGAGGATTTTATTGTTTTGGCTTTGAATTTACACCAGAAACGCTCAGGGAAGACTGTGACACAATATCTTTTGATTTTATTCCAAATAAAGCCCAGACGTGTTGTAGCACCTGAGTACTAAACTGACAAGCAGCCCCCACGCAGTTATGAGCTGCTGATAACAGATGTCCTCGCGCTTCTTGGATTCTCTTCTCCGATGTCGAGCAGGTCATCTGCGATGAAGGATTAAAAGGACGGGGAAGCTCCTACTCTACAGGGAAGCTTTCTGAGTGAACAGCACAGGCTTCTCCTTCTCCCAGCTCTCATCCTGAGGCCTGACTCTGTGTAGTGTGTGCACACTGGGCAGAGAGGCATGTAGATGCCAGCTTCCCTGCGCTTGAGGGTAGATATGCCAGTTGGAAACATTTTGTGCCCAGGCAGTAAGTGACATTGTATCTCATAAAAGTGTAACAGCCTCAGATTAATATGAATATCTCCTTCACAGATTTGTTGTAATCAAGCTCTTTTTAAAAAAATGTAATTTACTTTGGTTGAGTCAAGTATGCTTTTGTGGTGTAATGTGATTCTCTTAATGGAGACATTTTTAAAAACAGATTCTAAACATGTGAATCATAAATTTAAAATGCCCTTTGCACGAATGACAGGCTATTAAGCAGGAGATGTTTATGGAAGGTTTAATACAGATGAAAAACAGCTAAGCAAATATGGATCGGAGATAAATTACTTTTACCCAGAGTAACATCTTAGATTTCAATAACAACCATTTTCACCAAACCATCACTGAACAAGTAAATTCATCATTGTTTATAATTACCAGCACACTGACGGTCCATGGGTATAGTTGACTATTCCCCTGCAGATTGAAAATTCTGCTCCTAAATATTCCATAACTTTAGTGAAAACCATTATGAACGCTATGTTTTCTCTTCTGATGGTTCACTAACCTAGGAGTCCTTATTAAATGTTCTATAATTCATATTGTGACCTAAGAATTGCTAACACTCATGCTGACTTAAAATCATAAGAATTCACTCATATCAATGTAAAATGATAAGATTTTCTGCAGTAAAATTAACATGATTATGGTCCTGCGAAAAATATAATGCATGTATTGATTGCCTGTCTGTGCTTGAGCTTTTGCAAAAAAAGATTTTCCTTATTCCACTGTGCATGGATATTGCCATCAATGGAATTTGAACTCAGAGATAACCTGCTGCAGTGAAAATGCTGTAATAGTGTAGAGAACTGATAGTGTTTTCTTTGTGCACAGAGATCCTGACTGTATACCTTCTTAGTGGCATCACTGTCTTGCAAAGTTTCCAAACAGCACTATTTCATTCTCATGGAAAGAAAGAAGCAGTAACTAAGGACAACTCCAGAAGGGTCTTAACAGCTCTGTGAACCCTGCTCTAAAGCCTACACCCATTGATTCATCAGGTACTGTAAACCAAGCATCTGATACTACTGTTGATTGTCATGAATAAAAATTAAATGGCTGTGCAATTATCTCAGTCTGTCCTTTTGTTTGTTCCTGGAAAACCCAGCGTCAGTCTTGTGCAAGAGTGCCAGCCGTTTTCATTTTTGTAAGATGGTGTCCCATCCATCATGCTGGTCTCTTTCTGCAAACCCATCCAGCAAGTCCCTTCCTTTCGACTGTCAGCCACAACCGGGATGTACAAAGGTCATCTGAAATCCCAAAATGGTGGGAAATAAACACATGAAAAGGATCAAGAGCATTTCACACCAGGAATAAATATTTATATAAAATTCACTGCCACACGTGCAATGCACATGGTGTAAAGACTGTTCTGACCAGCGCAATCAGCCTCCCGTGCATTTAGGGTTTTTTTCCGATCTGGTAAAGTGTACGTGGAGATCAATGGTCATTATGCTGTTTTTTCTGCGCTGTCTTATTAAGATTCTGCCTGAGAAATGCTGTTTTAGTTCTATCCATAAGTTTTAGCCTATATGTGGTTTGCAGTATGCCCTTTTAATTTTAGACACAAGTTCCCTAGTCTATTTACTTCTCTGGTAAATTTGGCTTTTGAAGACTGTGTATTCTGTGCAGTTATCCCTTGCCTTGTTCTCCAAACCCTGTGTATTTAGCATGACCAGACTATGCTTTTTGGTTTGATTGAGTTCTTAGTTCTTTTGAGAGTAATCTGCATTTAAAACGGAGGTATATATCAGTGGACTTTGCTTTGCTTTCCTTTTTTTAGTTTTACATTTGCTTTTATTTAAATAAGTGCTGTTATCATTAGATAATTATGAGGTATACTAACCAACTCTTGTATTTACTGAAAAATATTTTCTGAAAAAAGACCCTGATGATCATTTAGTGGACATTTTAGTTACAAAGCTGAAAAAGAAACCCACATGAAACCTGCATTTCAACAAACGTGTTCAATATCAAAATGAGGAAGTATATACAAGGAATAATATTATTGTCATTCACACCTTTAGGTCTTTGTTTTTTAGCTAACTTTGTTAGCCTTTGCCTGTCTGCAGTAAATATTTGAGAAGGGCAGTTTTCTGAAAGTAGAAAGGTGGGCTCTTCGTTTTTGCCTATTGGATTTTCAACTTGCTTCCCCTTCTATTTCCTGGCCTTCATCTTGGAAAAGAGTTTTCAGAAGCTGTTGTTTATCCTTCCAAAAACTACTCATCCTGACAAATGATTTTCTAAACAGAAACAGCAACTAAGAATCATTGCAAACATATATGGTAGATGAGTGAGGAGAGAAAAATTTGGCGACAGGAATCTGTAGATGATCCACACTAATCTTGTGAATCGGTGGAAGTGATCTGGAGAAGGATTTTATTGCAGCATCAGCAGTATTTTCGTGTGCAGATTGTGGTGATTAGGGCATGAGTGAGTGTGTTCTCTCCTCTACATCCCTTAGTAATGGAGCTGCTGTGTTTTGACAAAGTAAAATCAGATTGCCGCTGCAATGCATGACTGAGAGGACTGATTGTTCTCACTTTCTAGGGGGGGAATGTAATCCTTCTTGCATTAAACAGAGATACCAGCTGCTGCACTTGAACAGAAACTGTACTGCTGCCTTATATGGTTCTGTAGATGCAAAGCATGCAGCACTGAAAATGAGTTATACCTCACTTTCAATGCATTCTCAAACAGCTCCACATGAGCTTCCTATCGGTATAGGACGAAGTGGCTAAGAATAAAATGCTATCTTTGGGAAGACACTGGCATGTGATTGTATGTTATACGAAAATAAAATACTTGTATGCATTTATACACTTGTGCTCACATCACATTAAGTATCTCTAAACAAAATAGACTCCTTTTTTGGGGTAGATTGTTCATTTAATCGCTTATATGATGAGGGTTTGTAGAAAATGGTGCCCTGCTGGCTGAAAGGGGACAGCGGGACGTGGACCGTAGTGCTGCAGGACCAGACACCGCCTCACAGGTGGCTCCAGTGCCTGTGTGGAAATCTGTTGCATCCTCCTCCTGAACAGAGTCGGACAAGAGCTGTGTGGCTGAAGCGTCGTGTGCGCTGGCTTCTTACAGCGGCTGGACCCCAGGCAGGGTGGCACCTGACTGGATTCTATAGGTTTTACATCTGTCTGTCTGAACAGGCCAGTTTCGCCTGAGTTTCTCCTTCCCAGCTTCCCACTTGAGCTTGGAAATCGTTGGTGGAGGTGGGGTTCCTCTGTTTTTTCCCCCCTTCCAACTTCTTTCTAAGCCGTTTTCTCCTGATTGCTTTTGACATCGCACACTTTTGGCTTGGCAGAGCTTGAAAAATGGCTTCAGGAATATTATTCTTATAAACAGCATAACTCCAGAATTTGTTCGCCGCTCAAAGGAGGAGCCTGCCAGCACCAGCACATGTACAGTAATGCACTGCACTGGGGAGAGGAGCCTGGCTGGAAGTGAAACCAGTGAAACCAGTGACCGTTTCCACTATCCACGTCCTCCTTATGCTCAGCGAGGATTCGGCACCGACGGCCCTGAATCCTGAAACAGTCCTGCATGTTAGACCATACTCGGCCAATCGCAATCGCCACTTCCCGGCATACGAGATGATTCCTAAATGTATTAAAACACAGCTGGGAGGTTCAGGGTTTTCTCCATTACCCTTTCAAAGTGATAGTAAGTAAGCCCTCTAAGAGGTTCAAGAGCCAGAACCCCACACGTGAGCTGTTATTCAGGACAGTGCTATTCCTGGGAATGTATTGTGGAAGGTAGGTGTTGAGAGGGGAACTGCTCTGGAGACTTCTGAATTCCAAACCCCAAACTGTAAAGATTATTTCTAAACTATTTCTAAGTCAAGTGAGAAAAAATTCTAGATCCTGATTCTGAGCCCAAACACCTTCTGTATGGGGTCTGCGTGCCCTCCCTGTGTTTACAAGGGTTCTCCCTGGGTGCTCTTATTTCCTCCCATCTCCCACAGACATGCTGATAGGTTGATTGGCTTTATTAAATAGTTAAATTGCTCCTTCCATGAGGACCAGGACCAGGGATTGTCTGCAACAATGCCAAAACAAATGTAGTAGGAATACTGGTGAAGAAGATGCCGTATCTTTGTTAAATGATAAAATATTCTCACCTGAACATGCGTGATGGTCAGATTAATCACTCTTAAGGTATATTAGCATGAATTAGTTTTTGTTCTAGGTGCTGATTTTTTAACTAGAATGTTTTGCTTCATAAAACACAGATGTTCTTTTTTATTGTCTTTAAAGTAAACAATACTTCACATTTGTTTTGCAGAAATATTTAGGATTCTGTGTGTTTGTTTACTAAAAAACAAACAGGAAAAGCAGAATTAAAGAAAGAGGACAGGAAATCAAATTGCCTGATGTTGTTCGCTGTTCGGAGCAGTTCTGTTCTGTCTTGGGGAGTCACGTGTGCACATATCCAGCAGAACTCCAATACGATTAAACACAGCCGGGGCTGACAGGGAGCTGCTTAAGTACAGGTTTGAAATTGAAAACAGGAAGACGAGAGCACATCCTAGTCCTCCTGTGACCATTCCACCACATGTTGTATTTCAGTCATTCACAGCTTTTGCCAAATGTTGGCACTTCATGAATGTTTGCCCGTGTTGTGGGTCACAATGCGATTTTGTTTTCTGTTTGTCAAACCTTCTGGAATCTGCTGTGACACGGTGGCTTAGTTTGCTGTGCAGCATCTAGCACTGAAGTGTCTCCAAATGATGTCTGAAAAGGTCCCTAAACCATATTGAGGTACTCCCCAAAATAATATGATGAAACCATTTATGATAACTAATATGTGCAGGACAATATAAATCAATAACTTCAGGGGTATCTGAGGTAAGTTTTTTAACTTGGTTTCAGTGGGATTCAGTTCTCTACACATATGATAAGTACACAGTGGAAACTTCAGGATGTGGATAGGATTGGCCGTTGTCAATCAAAGTACTCCCATCAGTGCCAGTCTCACCTTTTCTACTTTTCAGAGCCGTAGAATCCTTCCTCATTTGTTCAGTACCCAGCAAGCAGCGGTTTGCTTTTGAAAATATGCATTAACATCTTTTCCACACAGGCGCATTTTTACACATGTTTTGGGAAGGTCCAGATGTGGTTAGGTTTTGGAAAGAAGTTTCTTTTTCTTTATCCACTATTGTAAATAACTATGGTCTCTGCTTTCACCAAACACTTTTGCAGAGTAATGATTCTGAGCTCGGCTGCAGACAAGGTACAGCGTTTCTATCGTAGCTTCACAGCTGCTGTTTCTTGAGTAAATGTCAGTAGGTGTCATTTAGTAGAAACCTTAGGGGGGAGGGTACTTCCAATGGAAAATGGAGGGTTTTCTATTATACTTTTTGCTCTTATTTTGGTTCCTGTTTTTGATACTTTAGATGAATAAAAACTGGCATCCAGTATATAAACATCTTTTCAATGCTAACATTATTCCACGCATATTCAGAGTAAAATGTTATTTCACTTCTCATTTGTCATTGTCTTTTAAAGTGCCCAACATGAAGAATTCATCTAGTGAGTCATCTTTATGGCTCCAACCCCTGTTAATTTCCACAGAAACTCTAAACCGTTGTGGGCCACAATGACAGTTTTCCTGTCTGTGTCCACTGAGAAGGCTGAATTAAACTGTTTATGTTGTAGGCACTCTCTGCTTACTTAAAGTTCAGATAAGGATTTCCCTTAATACTGAGCTAATACGTGTTGATAGTTGACAAAGCAGGTGATTTGGCTGATTTACTTCACTGAAAACCACTTGGGCCGTATTTATTACACTGATCCTTGGAGACCAGATTGTCACCTCTGTTTCAGATTGGAGTCGATGTCCATGGGTGGCGCATTCCATCCAACCGGAACAGACGTGGGGCAGCAGTTTAAGGGCTTCAAAAGGATCTCTGTTTGTGATGTTTTATTTTGCAGTCATAGCACATAAGCAGTCACATACTCAAAATTTCCTGCTCTAAAAAAAAAAAAAAATTTGTACAACATAGTACTCTAAGCATTCATAGCCCTGAACCTGAGCTCATCGACGGTGCCGATGCGATTGAGAATTTTGGGTACTCTCATCCGGTTCCCTCGTCTTCCTTGTTCTGCACTGAAAAGGCTCAGTTCATTTTCCTTCCTTTATGCACTGGGATGAATCTGGTCACCCTTCCCCAGACTGATTCCTGAGCAGCACAATCTGTTTAATAACCTGGAGGCCAGTCACATTGTACACAATATTCTAAATGAGAGCTTAATTGTGCACTGTACAGTTTTAATATAACACCCCTTGATGTCAAATTCTTCACTGTTGACCGTATTTGTCAATTTCTTTGCCTTTCTCATTTTACCATGGCTTAATAGGGTGCAAAAAAACATATTTATTTATTTTTCTCGATTGTTATTCAAGTACTATTAATTAACTGAAGAAATAGGGACTTTTTTAAAGCATTTTGCATATAAAAACAGTACAGTCAAATGCTAATGGAAATGGACGATTTTGACCTTAAACAAGGAGAGCAAACTTCTCTCCTCGCAAGAGTGCTGCATACTTTCAGTTGAAGTAATGCAGCCTGGGAGTGGGGTGAACATTGAACTGTGCAGCATCTCCGTCGTGTGAAGACACTGCCTCACTCTCCTCCCCCTCTGGCCACAGAGTCCAGCTGAGGCCAGTCCCTCAGGGAGCCTCGTGTTGAGCTGTGGAGTCCAAGTCATGACAGGAACATTCACTGGACCAGCTGCTTGCTGTCTTTGCCTTAGAGGGACAATTTGCACTTGACAAGAAGTCTGTATTATTTGACAACAAAAATACCCTGCGCTGACTGACAAATGAACCAGCCCGTGAAAGATATAAGCACTAATATAACACGTGTTTGTAACCCATTCAGTGCAGACCTTATCACTTTCAATGAAATATAGGATTTCAGACCTCTTTCTTTACAACCCAGAAGAATGTAAAAACGATCTGTGCTCGCCTGGGTTTGGGGTGGTAATAATCCATCAAGAATGTGTAGGTGTGAGTGAGTGTAGCAATTAGTGTAACTGACCTAATCCTAGAGTGAAATGGTGAGTCTGGACTGCACTAGTATGTTAAAAGATATGTCAACATAAAATGCGAATCATATTTTGGGTTGAAATTAATGCAGCAAAGAGTCATTTTTGGCTTTCCTTTATTTTTAAGGACTTTATTAAAAGGTTTGTCCCTCAATGTTTTAAGGTTGCTCATCTTTTGTGTTTGTGTTTTTCTGCAAACAGCAGAAATTATTTGAAGAAGATCTCAAGCCATCCAAGCTATTTGGGGAGGAGGGGTGGCTCTGTAGCTCAGGATCTGCGCCTGTGGCTGGAAGGTTGCCAGTTCGTATCCCACGGCCGGCAGAGGAATTCTACTCCGTTGGGCCCCTGAGCAAGGCCCTTAACCCCAGCTGCTCAAGGGGCGCTGTATAAATGGCTGACCCTGCGCTCTGACCCCGAGCTTCTCTCCCTGTCTGTGTGTCTCATGGAGAGCAAGCTGGGGTCTGCGAAAAGACAAATTCCTAATACAAGAAATTGTATATGGCCAATAAAGTGATCTCTTATTTGATTTGAATAGTTACTGTAAATACATCATAGTGAATGCATGAAAGAATTACAAACGAAATTCTCGTTCAAACGAAATTAAATTCAATGTTTGTGAAATCTACATTTTGGTGTGAAAAGTTCTGGCTGGTCGTGTTGATTTCAGAGCGCTTTGCCTTTCTGCAAGAGTTCCCAGAGCTTGATCCCGTCCTCCAACTAGCTTTCTGGAAACTTTATGGCCTCTTGCTTATCTGTGTCTAGTGTAGGTCACTGGGACCTCAGCCCTCCACCCCCTGGAGCTGAACTGTCCAGAGCCTCATGGTGTGAGCACTCAAATAAGATTGAAAAACAAGATAATTGAGTGCAAGATAGAGATAAGATGGGTAACTGGCATTTTTCGAGGAGTGAATTGATCTCCTGGCACATACGCGAGTTGATAAGGCCAGCCAAAAACAACCAGGCAATTTGTCAACTTACTCTTTATTTTGCAGGAGTGTCAGAAACCCCTAATTGAAACTCCTCTCACACGGGAATGGTAATTGGTTGGGGAGGGGTCATTGCTGGAGCTGTTGGAAGGTGCTGGTGCTGTTCTTTCAGCTTTCAGCATGGTGCAGTTCGGATTTTATAGCAGAAACAGCTTAGTCAAATAAGCTTTAACTTGAAAAATGCTTATTTTTAGTAGATAAATTAATTGAACAATAAATGAAATTTTATTTGAACCTGGTTTCTTTGTATAACAAGGGACAAAAAACAAGATAATAAGATTTCTACATGTGCACAGTATTATAGTCTGTCCTGTCAAATATCTTACTGTCATGGGAAGTTCTCAGATCGCATATCGCATGTGATTTCCTACTAATGGTTCTCCATCATTCCAAATTCCAGTCCTAAATAATGGTTTTCCAAGTACAGTATTTGTCAGAAACATTCTAAAAATAACAAAATGTTAGTTTTTTCTCATTTCTGTTAAATTGTATTTTTTTTAAGTGTGCTGTTGTTAAAATATTGATGATATACTGTGTGTATATGTACAGTAAGTATGATAATGGCCAATATCTGATACATGATTTATACATTTAATTTGTCTCTTACTCTGGTCCCAGTAATGAGGGTCACTCTTACTGCTGTTCCATGGCTACAGTACGTGTACTTTCTTAGACATGGTCGTCAGGAGTGTGTTCACATCAACTACACAGTCTAGAGGACTGAAGGGGTGTGTCTGCCCAGTACCTGGGGGAAAGTCCTTCCACTGGACAATGGTTTTACAATTGAAGCAGGACACTGGAGCCATCAGGCCCATTCAGTACATTCTGTGGAGACTAACTCGGGGATCCCAAGTGCATTTAGAAGAGAGACACTGATGTACAGCAGCCCATCCTACTGAGGGAGTGGGGGAACTAAGTTCCAGTGATGCACAGCATTCTTCTTTCTGGAGCAGCTCTCCAGACCGCGGACTGGGCCTGACATTCTGCTTACGCGCTGCGTTTTGTGCTTTTATTTTTAGAGCAGACAGTGTTTGTTTGGGATGGCACATGTTGGTCCCACCATGAGTCCTGCTTCTGCCCAGCAGCTGGACGGGATGCTGAGGTCAAACAGCTCATGTGGCGTTGCTCTGCAAGCCAGGGGCGCAGTTGTCTATAAATCCAACACTGGGCTCCCAGGGCACAGATGTTCCTGAGCGCCCCGCCGTGTGGCACCGCTCGCTTTCTTCAGCACCCTGTGAAGAAAACATCATGCATAAGAATTAGTCTCCCTGATCGTTTCAGGACTGGCCTCTGCCTGTTGGCCTGCTGGCCCGTGAGCCATGTGTGGTGATTGCAGTGGTTTTGGTTGACTTTAATTGCCTGTCCCCTTGATTCTCTCAGGTTGCGCCTGTATTCTTGGTAGAAGTAAACCTCATTTGTCATTGCAGTGTGATGTTAATTACTATGTGTGCAGCAAGCTCCTCGCAGTGTATTTATACCAAACAGAAAGTGTAGTTTTACCCGCTTGCTTGCCATCTTAGTGGAGTCTGGAACAGAAAAATATTTGATGATTTTCCCCTTGTTTGTTGGTCCAGGATTTCACTAAATGTGTCACACGAGGTGGAATGAGGTATCCAGCGAATGTACTGCTGAAAAGCGGAAGGAGAATCCATCTCTTGTCCTTCACTCACCCAAAAATCAGCCTTTGTTCTCCCTGGATGCTGTAGATACCAGTCGACAAAGCCAACCGGAACGCATGCACTCAGGACAAGAGGAATTAGAGGAATGCCACATGATGCACACAAGAGACGCTTCCTTTTGAAATAGCCAGTATCCCTCGCAGAAATAAAAGTTAAAAAAAGTCCCCGTTTTCTGGCATGGCTAATGCAAGCACAGTCTCTTTTCAAAATCCTTCCTTAATTATGTGCGTTTCAAATCGCGAGTGCCTTGATATACTAGATTAAGAAGTTTAATGAACCCACTGGGGCTTTTACAGGCCTTCTAATGGTCCATTTTTATCATCCTACGACTTCCTCCAGCAGGCCCTCCAGGGGATCCCTGCAGAGCCCTGCTGGAGCCCAGAGATAAAGTAATTGGCCGGGGTTCACAAACTCCTGAGAATAGGCTCACATTTTTACCATATCAAATTACTGACAGACCATGCAGTTAAGAGGGGAATATTTTGAAGATGAGCTCTGATTAGGGTGTAGCATCTTTCAGTATATCCTTTTTTATCAGAATGCATTTTTTTTTCTCTTGAGTATTAAAAGGATACAAAGTAATTAAAAAAAACGTTCTGTAAGATACAGCAAATGTCAGTTTCTAGTTTATATTATACAAATTTGTTTTCCACTTCTTCTCCTACAAGACATTTTTATATTCAGCTGGATTGTAGTCTTACATTCTCCATTAGAAACCAAATATGAACCGATATTCCCAGACACACATACGGATGTAAATGGTTATTTTGACTGTCCTACAATTTGCAATGGACACCTGAGTGGCCGGTCATTGCTTGTATTTGATATCTTTGCTATGTCTCTGTGTAGGACTGAGCTTTGTAATATATCATTTTGTTTGTGATCCTGTAATTGAGGAGTAAAGTACTGTTAATTTCAACAGAAAATGGGGACTAGATCTTGTGCAGGTAACAGCTGGATGGAAAATAAGAGAGAGATGAAGAAGGAAGAAGAGTTAAGCTCCTTATTTGTATTTGCTTGTTGTAATATTAACTTTATATTGTTGCGATGGACACGAAACAAAACTCTTCCCTGGAGTTCAACACCGTAAGGAATTTGATCCTCACATTGTTCATAAATGCAAGTGTTGTGTTTTCGAAGAAGCCAGCACTTCATGAGAATGGCTCCATGAGAGTCAATCGAGGAAATGTGTCACCAGGAAACGGCTGTGGAAAAATATTTGTTGTTAGCCAAGCCCACGAGTTCTCTGCTCACTGGATAGGCATGTTGGTTTTACGCAGGCAGACCAAGAGGGACGTTAATTTTGGTGATGATAAAGCAAAAAACATAAAAGTAAATTCCGACTGCTCAAAGATTCTCACTAATGCTTCCCACGTTAGACTTGCAGGGCTGCTTGACAGTAAGTCAGAACAGCTTGTTAGATAATCTGACTTAATGCTGGGAGAACTTGAAGAACTTTGCTCCGAGGAACCAGTTTTGTCTCGCTGATGGGCTTTGGTTGTTAGTGCGATGACACTTTCCTCTAATGTTACCACTCAGAGGGGACAGATATCCCACTGGGGCAATGCAGGGAGACTTGGAAATAGGAAACAAGAGCAATCATTGATAAAAATAGCTGCAGGACTTTAATCAGAAGAAAACGAAGTCACTTGCTAGAAATCTAAAGGTTAAAAAAGCTAACCTTTTTGTCTTTGTGTAAGAGGTGCAAGCATTTCTTTATTTGGCAGATGCAAAGTAGGATTCATTAAAAAAATCATTTTTCAAATCCCTGTTGTTCAGTGGACAGAGTCAGTGGAACACTGTACAGTATATAAAGCTGCCCAGTCGTGCTTTTGAAGTTGATACCCTGACTACTTTTAGTACACATCTGGAAGGTATCCTCAGATCAATTAGCTACTAGGAGCCAAACAAAATGGATGGTCAGAAAAATATCTTCTCATCTGTAATCTTTATTGGGTTGTCCTGTATATAACAAGAAAAAAGTCAATAAGCATTTTTTGTTTTGGCAGAAAGTGATTTTCTTTTTTAAAACATTTTCTAATGTAAAGTCTAAAAAATTGTAATTGACTCTAAAAGCTTTGATTTAAGTTTTGCAATCAGTTTTATTTCTTTTCAAATAGGCTACTATATTTTTACTTCTTATGAGCCCCCAGTTCTTTTTTTAGAGAAGAAAATAAATCTGGCTTTAGCATTTCTAAATACAGCAGGTTTATTCAACAGGGGCACAGAGCCCTGTGTTTACGGCTGAGAGATGCGGCAAAGGCTGTAAAGCAACTCTCTGCCTCCTCGCTTCAATGTTAACTACATGCGCAAACTGTGCACAAACTATTCACCTTTATTTGAGCATTTGTTTGCGGTAAGATGCGTAGCTGCTTCTGCTTCTTCCACGCTGTCTTGTGAAGTAAGCCCCACAGATGCATGGGCACCATCAATCACCTGGAAGCACTGGGAAGATACATTCCTGTTTGCCCTGGACAAGGTAGTGTTTGAGGGTGTGTCGGTGTAGCTGTCAGCTTGTTGCCTGCTGTTTGTGATGGAATGCTTTAAGATGCAGGCTGCTGGCGTCTCTGTGGAATCCTCCTCAGACCTGACTCTGAAAGTGATCGCGGGGTTGCTAACCCTGGGCTATTAAACAGCTCATCCTGATCTTCACCCAGCACAGAAAGAGTCATCGTTTGCAGCATTGATTTTATTATCTAAATCTGTATCGGACTCATTGAAGAAGACAAGTTGAAAGGATTGTTTCAGGGAGATGTTATAACGTTACCAGGCCATCGATAAGACAATGGTGATGACACGCCAGGATGAATCTGCTGTACATCCTGCAGTACTGTTCTGAAAGTAGTTTAAATTCACAGGCAAATCTCCAAAAATGCATAAGAATAACAGGCAAAAGCATTAATGTGACTACTGTTTTATATGTTTTTAGTTCAGTAGGAGCAGAAAACATCTTTAGTAATAATTCTAATTATAAATAAATATTTTGGAAACAGTTATATTTCTATCATCTGGCCTGACTTACTTTAAATTAAAAACATTTTCATTGTTCTTTTGGGAGTTGTTTCACTAATAAAATATATTTTCTCAGTATACTGAACAAACTAAAGATGGATTTTATTTTTGTTTTAACATTACTACACACCAGTTGCTAGAAAACAATATTTGATTGCACCATTTCAAATATTTAAAAATATACCCTTCTCTGACTGTGAATAGGCAACCAAGAAATGATCTGCTCTTGTAAAGGCTTGTGTCCTGTATATATATAGGGACAAGCCAAGGTTCATTTCACAGTGAAAATAGAAAAAAGAATAAATGCAAAGTTTCAACTGTTAGGTCTTCTTCAGGAACCTTTTGCATACCTTACGTTTTTTCTAACCATATGTTGTTTTACATTTCTTTCTACTTTTCAACATAGAATACAATTTTACCTGTTCCTTTGCAGCCAGTGTGTGCTGACACGGGTCCCCACTCAGACCTTTCTGTATGTGAAGGGGCTAGTAAGTCTGAGCAAAGCCCGAATACAATGTTGAATGAATTCTATTAGAAACTAAATTACCTTTAATAATAAAACGACGTAATTATGAGTGCTATTAAAAAGGGTGGGTTTGAGGCAGAGAGGTTAACATGTGGCTTATTTCAATTGAATCACTCCCTAATAATGCTAACATTGTCGTGGCTGAAGTATAGGACGCCTTGCACTGGGCACTGAAAGATGAATCAGTCATCTCAATTAAATGAAAAAGAAAAAAAGGGTTTGTGCAACAGCCCTGGTGCGACCCTCACTTCTGATTTGTTAGAGCAAGCTGGAGAGGAGCCAGGGGAGAGATTTAACTCAGGAGTCCATTCCAACCTTCCATGTTTACCAAGAGGCTTGGAATCTCTTCCCTGGCGGAGAGCCGGCTTTAATGTGGAGAGATCTGTGCCAGAAATCAGTGCCCAGACCCTCCCCCTCCCTTGTCCTTACCCACAGCTTTATCACAAAGAGCTCGGTTGCATGTCAGTCCCATATTCCCCCATTGATGAGTGTCTGTTCCACCACCTAGCAGCACTCCAAGGTAAAGGAGACGTGGACCAGCAAAACCCTTTGAAAACCTAGAAGCCGCAGAATAATTTATACTCATTAGGGCATTGTTTTTGCAGGCAAGTTATAATAGTCTACTATCTACAAAGACACGCTTTGATGTCAACAGTTGTTATCAGGCAAAAAGCTGGCTCTGAAAGAAAAAAAAGTTTTTATCTGACAATTCTGACCACCACTTAAACTGTAATTTTTCGGGGGTCTTATTAATTAGCCAGGCCTCCATGATGTCTGAGAATGTTCCGACCGAAGCGCATGGTATGGGATTGGGGTATTTAAAATCCACTCCACTTTACTTTTCGAAAGGAATTGGCTTGAGGTTCCCACAAATGGTAATTAAAAAAAAGGAACAAAGAGAAAAAATACATTAGTGTCATTTGGAATTAAAGAATTCTTTAGTTAGAGCCGCTACTAAGAAAGAACACTCAAGAATTATAATTAAAACTGAAATGCAATTTACAGCTTCCCGCATCAACTGCTTTCTGAAACATTAGGAACTGCTGTGTGGATACGTGCCATGTGTCAACAGAAGGATATAAAGTTAAATAAAGCTTAGAATAAATAGTGTTTCTAATTAAGTGGATCATTTTACTATTGTATATGTGCAATCGATATCAGCATAATACACTTATCAATATGGGTGCAAGTTGCTATGTAAGTGTTGGACAGAGTAGAAATTCTGAACATCTGAGGATAAGCAATGTTTCCCCATTAAAGTTATAAGAAGATGAAAAAACAAAAATGATGATCCATTGTATATTTACTAAAAAAAAATGATAATAAAATAATTTTGGAAATGCATCTATCCATTTACTAACATCTTAGTCCGGTTCAGGGCTGTGGGGGAGCTGGAGCTTATCCCAACAAGCCCACGGACACAGGTACACACACTCCGACCAGTATCAGTTTTCCCAGAAGCTAATTAACCTACCAGTTTATTTTTGGGCTGTGGGAGGAAACCGGAGCACCCAGGGGAAACCCACATGAACATGGTAAGAACATGCAGACTCCACACAGACAGCACCCCAGGTCCGGAACTGGCTCCAGTGCTGCAGGACAGTGCTACTCACTGTGCCACCGTCCCACACTAACTTAAATTATTTTCATTTTAATGAAAAATTTAAATAACATCCTCTGGTGTTTTGCATATCTAGCGTACTGTATATGTGTGTGATGTTTCAGAGAGGCAACATTGCCATCAATGACACAAACACATAGGCACAGTTGTAAACACCCTCTCTGTTGGTTGTTAGTGAGTCATTGCAGAGTAGGTCGAAAAAGTAAAACAAATTTAAGGACAAATCCTTTGACATTCAACAAATTTAGTTTTGTATATAAAACAGTTTTTGTCAGATAGAATTGCTTTTGGTAATGGATTTGTACTGAGAGTGCCACCGAATTCTCAATTCTCACCGAAAACACAACACTCCTCATGTTATTCACATGACTGAACTGTGAGGTCTGCTTGTTGAGAACCACAGGTATCATTAATCCATTGGAGTGCCCTCACACCAGCATAATGAACACCTTGTCTGGCCTTAATGCTTTATTGAATCCGCTGATTGCTACTGGTCACTTTTCCTGGCATGTTTAATGGTGGATGCACTTAAACTTGTATTAAAATTAAAGATCACTTTCCAGCTTTGGAGTGGAGCTGGCACAAAGTCATTTATTTCAAGGTTGTATTAGTAGAATTGTGTCTTGAGAAAAAAAGCAAAACGTCTGTGAAGTTCAAGCATTTTTTGTGAGAAACATAAGCCCACATTTTAGACTTTGAGTGGGTGTGTAAAGGACTATTATGAAGATCTGTAATCTCCACATTCTCTGTGTCTCTGGGGCACAGCCAGAGCATTTAAAAGAACCTTTTTCAGGTTGGAAAAGAAAACTAACTCAAAAGCACAGGAACAATAATAGGTGGTGATTCCATGCAAGATGGTAGTATAGCATTCAAATAACCCTTTTTAAAGTTAAGTTTATGAGCCCTCAAACCTATTGCCTGTTTTATAGTTTCAGTACGCCACTGGGCTAATTAGGCAACAGAAAGCATGAAATATCGGAGACATTATAAAACTAGACTCGGTCTCCAGGCCTGCTGTACAGTACGGTGCAGCTCAGTCCCATCTGTGGCATGAGCTTGGTCTGTGCTGAAGCTAACAGCGCCGTACGATATCCACGGGCAGCATTCCGCCCGCATTTTCATTTATATTTACTGTGAAAATATACATGAACTGAAACAAGCGGTTTTGTGAGGAAATAACTTCTGCGGGCCTGCATTCATAAAACCATATTACATGCGACTCTTTGGAAATTTGGGGTAGATGGTTGAAAGGAAAGAAAACTAGGAGGCAATTTAATAGCGTGGTGTATTTTAATTAGGTCAGGAGCCCAGTTTATATTTCAGACTTCAGGGATGATATTCTTGTACGTATTTATTTATTTGTTTATTTCCCTCAACCCGATGTTTTTTTTGGCCACCTCGAGTCAGATTGTGCCTGTATCTTCCCGGGACGCGGCCACCGCGCTCTGGTGAAGCAGTGAAGCCGGCTGTAGGGACTGAGGGCTGTGCTCTCCCAGTGTGGTGTAACTGGAGGCTGTGTGGGGGAACGGAGAGCCGGCAGACAGAGGGGCCGACTGCCCCGGGCCTCGGTCCCCCGTCCGCTGTCTCTCAGCGTAGCGCAATCGTGCCTCCTGTCCGCTCCGTTCAAATCACATCGAGACTCGCCCCCCGTGTGTCTTCAAAACCCACGTGATAATTTGGGCTCCCGCATAAAATGTAAGTAAAAGACCTTCATTACTTGGTGCTTTCTAAGGTGATTTTTTTGCCTTTCTTTTTAATTTGAGCTGCTGTTCATGCACTTCACCCATGAGTTGGAAAATTACTTTTTGTTCGGGTGGGGGTGAGAGGTCATATTTTTGGCGGATGCAGTAGAAGGGTTTGTGTGCGATGCCTGTGGAGCCTGTCTCCAATTTGTATTTCTTAATATTTCTTAATATGTTGGGAGAGGAGATGCAAATAATGAAGAATATGGTGAAATAAGCAATACTGTGGAATAGGCTCTAGAAATTAAACACATCTGAAGTGGTAAAAATGAAAAGTCTTCTTAATTTTATTAAGCTTCTTAAATGGATGAAAAAAGGGTATGTATTACACCTGACAATAGTGCTTAATTCCCATTTCCTTTAATTATTATAAACATTTTCATTCTGCAAGAACTTGACCGTTTGGAGTACAAAGACTCTCAGGGAGAGTTGGAAAGTGGATACATTTTTAAAGCACTGACTCTGACTGTGAAGCTTTAAGATGTGATCTTAGAAAAGGTTTTAAAGAATTTGAACTCCAACGAGGTCTAAGATTTTTCCACCTACAGTATTTTTAAAAAGTACATAATCAATAACCAAAGATAAAAACTATTCTTATAGATTCTTCTGTCACATGTCTGTACTTTAAACACTATCAAGTACTGCTTTGCTGCTTCCTGACCCAGGAAGAGGAATTGAATTTCTGCAGCAGCACTGTTAGATTGACATAATGTCCCCCTGAATTTCCATACTTGTCACCTGTATGATTGCTAAATCCTTTTCTAGTACTCTCTGGGGGAGCGTTTTGCTTTTGCAGTACATCTCTTGGAGCAGATCTGGAGAATGCTGATTTGTGGTCTTACTGCCTGTGCTAACGGCTATCCTCTGGGTTGCTGTAATGTTAGACGCTTGCAGGATGAAAGTTAATCAAATTGTCCAGTAGTGTTATCTTGTTCCTCATCCTCCCCATAAAATAAAGATTTCGAGTTGCAGACTCAGCAGTTGACGACAGCCTCTTAATAGCTCTGTTCTGTGCGTATATACCAGGTGGTCTCTGTCAGTCCAGTGATTTATGCTTTCTTACTAACTCTCTCCCTCTTGGGCCACTTTTATTTAGTTAGGGGGAATTTAGCAGCACAGAGGTCATAGGCACCACAGTTATTGGTGGCTTGTGTGATGAAATGGAAAGATTTCTTTATAAGGCAACCTACTAAAAATACAGTAGATTAATTGTGAGAAAATTCAATTCCACCTTCTGTGGTTTCCAGGGCATTCTTATTAGTTTGTAATAATGTTTCTCCTCTTTTCATTGTGTTTTATTTTCTGATGGAAGGTACATCATTCTCGGATGATCAGACTGAAAGCTGTGTAGCTCAAGAACTTACCATCTGAAGCAAATATGGAAGTGAGAGTTCAATTAAATCAAGTGCAATGGCTTTTAAACAGCTTAGCTGTCAATATGAAATACACAGCACAGCCCACGTGAGCTTCCACTGTTTATTCCCAATTAGTATCCAAAAAGAGATATGTGCCTTATTAAACAACTGGGACATTTATAGAGCTGTCAGAATTTTCCTGGAGAGAACATATATTTTGAAAACCTATCAGTTCACCCATACACAGTAGAAGCTGAGTGGAAATAGAGTTAGTATTGTTTTAATTTTTCTTTCCCAATAATGGTGCTAATTTACGTTTAGAAAACAAATAGCAACTAATTTGTAGATATATATCAACAAGTGTTTAAGTCATGTGTCCGCATGTGTGTGTTTATACACGCATATCAAAGGATTTGGAAGTTATGAATTAGAAAGTTGCTGTGCATACATCTTGACTAATATACTGTACGGTCAGAAAATATAGATAAATGTAAAACAAGACCTCAGTCATACATATTAATTCCCTGTATCTGTAAAGCAAGCACATACTGTATCTATTAAATGTTGTTCCGTACCTGTATCTATTTATCAGTATACCTCTTCTAAGGCTTTTGAGCACACCTTTAACCCAGGAGGTCGTTAGGACATTCACTGAGTGAAGACGCAGGGCCCAACACACACTGTACATCTGGAGTGTGTGTGTGTGTGTGTGTGTGTGTGTGTGTGTGTGTGTGTCGTTACTGTGCTCAGAGTCCTGTGCCTCCGTCTCCTGGGGAAACAGCAATCACACCCCACAGCCAGGACATCTCATAATCCCAGTTCACTCAGAATTTGCAATAATCGTCTTTTAGAGCTACGTTTTCATATGCTGTTTTTATTTTGGGGGGATATCAAATCTGGTTACATTTAAACTGCGTTTACCCCTCCCTCGGAGTGCCTGCGTGTTGTTTGGCCCATTAAGGAGATAGATAGACGCATAAATAATAAATAGATGGACGGATGGCCTGCCTTCATTCCTCCAGACGCTCTCCGTGATATATTGAGTGAAAACATCGGCTGACACAGAAATTGTGAAAACAGGCTTTCAGGCCCCTGTTTGCCGAAATATATAGTGCATTGAACCCTTTGCTGAATGCTGATATTATTTATTTCCTGCGTATGGGCTCACTTGTCGTTCTGTGTCTGTCAATGTGATGCATTTATTGAATTAGGCCTCCGGATCAGACGTACGAAAGCCCCCGGGCCTGTTTCCTGCGGCCCGGCCCTGCTGTCTGGGTGCAAGAGTGAGGCAGGACGGCCCGAGTGGACATGCTGATTTGTGAATGACAGGCCTGATAAGGTCTCCTCGAAGTCTGCAGGGCTGTGTGATGAGGAGCAGATCCTGGGAGGTCTCCTGGGACCTTCTCTGGTTACTGTTTTCATTGCCTCTACAAATGCTCCTATTAGCTTATAGACCTTTAGCTAAATTCTCTGGGAAACAACCACATTCCTGTACCTTATATATGTTGTATATAATGTGATCCCAAAAGCTGTGTACCCTTAACTCTGATGGTGGTGCTCGGATGTGTATGGGGGGCTACTTTTTTAATTCTAATTTATTTAATTTGTTTTTACTTTTTCTTGTTATTCTTTTAGTTTGTCATCCTGCCTGCAGCCTGCTATTAAATATATCATAGAATTACTTTAGGAATCGAAATATATATATATTTTTTTTTGGGGGGGGAAATACATTATTGAAATAATTGCTGTATTGAGTTCATACAACCCTGGAGAACTGTATCTCCTGCCACAGTAATTCAATTGTTGCACTTAATGGGTTTAAGTAAAACAAAATATTCTTATTTATAGAAAAAGCACTTCTTTTAAATGTGAATTTGTGTAATAAGAGATTTTTTTTTTTACTTTCTACTGTCCACAAATTGAACAAATGATAAATATATTTACTGCAGTAAATTAAAATGCTATTGAGTATTGGGATTCTAAACCCTTAAATGCTATAATAGGATAGTGTGTTAGAGTTAGCCTCCTGTAGCTGTGGCCTAGCTGAGTCGAGTTTTACATTTGTGCTGTGTATCATGTAGCTGAAACCCCACATATTGCTGGTTACCAGCTTGGGTCTTAGCAGTTAAGGTCTCGAAGATATTGGCAGATACTCACAAATAGTAAGGCAGATTTTATGTTTCTGAAGCTGCCCATATATTTCCCTGAAATTTCTTACTATTAATATTGCGCTGACTTGCGTGGGACTATCGCAATTCCTGGAAACACCCAGAAGTTGTTTGCCAGCCTGCGACAAGCGATTACGACGCAATTCGATTCGCAATAACTGAGGCGTTCGCAGAGCCCGGCGTTAACAGCGACCGAGCTCGGGGCATCGCTGTCATGACAGACGGCAGACGCTCTCTTGGTGCCCTCAGCCGAATCAGTTGCAGCACAAGCGACAGACAAATGCTTCAATTATACCTATTTAGCACGAGGGGGGTTAAAGTGCACAGCCCTGGCCAGACTGTCTCCTGCGCTTGACCTGGTCACTGTCTTTGGGGAAGATGCGGTTTTCTGAACCGCTTGAACGGTCGGTGACTTCTGCTCGGCCTCGCAGTTTGCCACATCGGAACTTCGAAACATAGCTTTTTAAAACGTTTCAATATAATAAATAAGGTCATAACCAAACGTTGTGATATTTAACTTATAACCTCTGAGGCATGGCGTAGCTCCGTACGATAAAGCCCCCTCTCTCGCTTTGACGTTTAAAAGGATTGAATTTAGTCCAAAAAAAATTATGGAGCTATTTTTACATAGAAAGGAAAAGGCTTTGAAAACCGGCCAACGCGCATTCTCGACTGAAAAGTTTGCACCCTCCGGAAAACAAAAAAATGGTAATGTTGTGACCGAAAGAAACGCGTCATATCCTCCGATGTGCATCATGCCTGGGTATTCCTCTTTACTGATGCTATGTCCTCTTAAATCTGAAAGCACTTTAGTCCACTACTTACATATAGTGAATTATTAGGGCCCAGTATGAATGTTACATACACAGTATATAAACTTCACTCGAGCTAATGCGGAATGCTTAACTGACCAATCGTATCTAGTACATTTGCATTATATATACGCGTATATTTAAATCAATACAAAACGCTTTATTCAGGTGACAATTTAAATATGTTATATATAATACAAATAGATTACGTTAAGACTGTTGAGGTGCGATAAAAGTGTATAGGACTAATACATGTACTGTATATACGTTTGTCTGTGGAGCCTTTGCAATCGATCTTAATCTGATTTCAATGTTTATTGTAATCAATACAAAACATGTCGCGACTGCAATAATTTAACCATTAAGAATTAGGCATTTTGTTTCTCATTTCATTGTCTTGTTACAATCATAATCACCATCACTTTTGGGAAGATATTAATAGGGAGGCGATATCTTGTTGGATGAGGAAAAGGAGCCCTGTGTCTCAGAGTCGATGACGTTGGCTATGTTTGGTAACCAATTTTTAAAAACAGAATTTGACCTTAAACGGACGAATTTAGAGGTTCTGTTGTTTGGGGATACTGGTTGCGATAGACTTGAAATATTGCAGGCTCTTATACAACACGGTTTGGAAATATATTAATTCCAGTCACTAATCTGTTTTAAACGAAAGGACTAAGAAGATAAACATTAAAAAATGTAGCACTAATTACAAGACATCAACCATTTGCAGGATAAAATATAGACTATCACATTTTATTTGATTTTTTGTCTATAGGATTCGACACCTGACTGCTCTGAGTTCTAATAATTAATAAGTAATTTTGTTGATGCATTTAGAATGTAAAATGCACATAGCATGTAATATACCCATAATTTAAGAGTAGGTTGAAATAATATGTAATTTACTTCTAAGAGTAGGTGAAGTGGACATGAAATATGATTTATTAGGAGTAGTGCCAGTATGAAGTATTTGTGTGATTAAGTATGTTCACTTTAGGTAGAAGAGTCGAATAAAGAAAGCTGGGATCTCAGCGTTTGGGATTATTTTATATTTAAACATGTTACGGGCAACCTGGAATGAACCTCCTCCGAAGGCAATTAACGCCACCTGGAGGACGTTTTAAGTACGGCATCAATTCGCAGTGTGTGCGCAAAGCGAGAGGTCTCTGTGAGGGGAGGGGGGTTAGTTCGGGCTCACAGCACGCCATCCAAGTTATAGATTTGAAAAGGAAAACTACCCAAGATGTATCCCTTCATTCTTCCATAAACGCTTCCCTTTCTTTTGTCTCCAAGAAATCTAAAGATAACACCAGGCTTCTGTTTTATCTAAAATAGGCAACTCGAAACGTATTCTTTTTGGCAGTGTTTACATCCGAAAACGAATTATTTCAAGAAGGCGATTTAAGTTTCACTTGGCATTGCTTGACAGATGCGTTCAGGTGCGTGTTTTGAAATTCAGCCGCGAAGTTTCTGATAAACTTTGGCCATGTTATGCCTTATATTCGCAAATATGCCAAGGTTTAATTTTTAAAATGAGTTATTATTTAGTTATCTTACCTCATTAGTCGTAATAATGATGTCAATAATGGGCTAAAAAGGCTATGAATTAAGATTATTTTCAGAATGTACCTTGTATTCTTTTGTTCAGTCAAACTCTTCTTACAATCTTATAAATTTGTGTGGATTACTTGATACATTCTTCTCCAAATATAAATATCCTGCGAATTGCAATCGTTGTCCTCATTTTGTCATTTTCGCAGTCAAAAACTGTGAAGATTATTAGCTTCCTCGCCAGCAGCACTCATCATTATTTTAGTTACGCAAAAATAATCAAACGAGACATCTGCAATTCTTTTGTTTTCCAAATATATATTTATATATAGCACATATAGTCATTTTCTGTAGTTAAATAATTTCAAAAGTTTATAATACTTTCAGCATAAACATCTCGAAAGCGAGAAAAAACGCTCAAGTCAGAAAACAACTTTCTAGAAAAGTTGTTTTCAGTAATGTGTGATGAACACATAAAAGTTCATTCAGTCACTCTCTCCTAATTGCTGTTTATAGTGATGCCGTGTTGAGAAGCAGAGTGTAACCCATCTCTGGGCTGCGGTCTTCTGTATTTTATCACAAACACACATTTACGCTCTTAATGAACAATTGTCCTAAAATGGACGGTTTTAATGCATCTCTGCATTTAATATGTATAGGCTAATTTGAACGATCTGATTTGGATGCACTGTACATCCAGACTTTCTAAACGTCTGGGCAAACACCCATGTAAGACAGACATGTGCGATATGCGGGTTCTTGCTTATATGTAAGCCTACAGTATTTATTTTGTACTTGTACGAATTTAAAAATTTGTTACACTCACTCTGACGCACATATAGCCGATATGATCTCAATGAGCATGTTTCTAATGGTAGACATATAATTTTATCACGGAAAGTCTCAGCGCGAATTTGTGAAAGCCGGTCAGCCTAATGGACGTCGTAATAGGACTTCTAACTTCTCTGGAGACAGATACACCTCCGAGCCCTGGGCTTCACCTGCTTGCGCCTGTCCAAGTGGGAGAACAGACACAGATAATCCGCAAGGAGTTCATGTCCACTTCACCTACACATACTAGACTGTACAGTTCTTTGTGTGTGTAAAACAGAGAACGGCTGTAATATAATTAGGTGCTTATCTGTTAGCTACGAAAATGAGCCAGTTTGGGAATAACGACGTATTTTATTGCCCTAGAAACCCTTGCGATGAATTTTGATGCAATCGAAGGGACAAGGACTTTTACATCAGAATGTTTTCGGTTGAACATGCTGCTGTGTCCGTGCGGTTTTCCTAAGGGTTGCAAGTAAGGCGGGACGACTCCTGCTGGATTCCCTCCTCCAGCCCAGCACAGCTCTGTCTCGGGGGACTCGGCGCTGCCTATACTAATAAAAGAGCCATCATCTGGAAACCAGCGAAATTTGGATCGCATTTTCCTTGGCTGCCGCCAGCTATTGACTTTCCAAAAGTGTACAAGGCACTTAGACGAGATTAATTAATTAGAACTAGGAATAAACTCTTCTGCCTCCGTCAACACGCTAATTTAATTCCTGATGACTTATTTTCTTTTAAATCTGTATAAACCTAAATAGATTTATTTTTTTGATGGGGTATAGGTTATAGGCTCTCGTTATGTTTTCCTACCATCACTTTCCAAAACGTACAGGATTTGTTTGCGCAAAGGAAAACAATTACTCTGCCAAACGTCTTGGTTAACTTACTTACTTGGACAATTTCCAGTTGCCACTTTTTAGGGAAAAAAAACTTCGGTTTATTTCACGTAAAACATGGCGCGACCCCAGAGCTGTTTTATGCATTTTTGTAACTTTATGACGTGTGGGTGCATCTTTTTATTTGACTTTTATTAATTGCAAATAACTTTCTTTTTGCCTATTAACGGCTGTGCTGGGAATCCTAGTCCCAGTGGCAGGACACTAACATACAGTAACTACCTGCAGATGACATCTCTGTAGTAGACGCTCAAGGTTAATTACAGTACTAATTGTCAACTTGACATATAGAAAGTATTCACAAATGAAGCCGTCACGGATGAAGAACAACATTTCATCTTCAGGCGGAGTATACTGTGTTAAAGTCCTTATAGATATAAAACCATGAACATGCCACATGTTTTAGTAATCCTTATAATCGAAATAAAGTGCTGAAAAAATTCAGATCTGACATATTCATTTGAATATATACAACGTGATTCGACCTAAATTTAGGCTACACAACTTCTTGCTTAAAAGTTTCTCTTTCTTGTGCCCTTTAGACTTCTGTGCGTAAATAACAGAAACTATGTATGGGATTCAATGGTTTAAACAGACATTCGCTATCGTTTTTACTTCTGCGTGGGCATGCCTCATGCGCATTCCATAATTAAGCGTAGCATAATTTGTGTAATAGTGGAGTGGTGATTTTTACGTGTTTGTATTCACAGGTTTTCGTTGTTCGACGCGGTTACACTGTCTGCCGCTGCTAAATACTGGCACCACGAAATTTAAATAATTTGGATTTTAGCAATGGGTATCATATTACTTCGTTTTTTTGCCTATAATAAGTACGCCACACAATTAAGTGTCTGGTTGCTACTGTGTCTAGTAGGGCATACTGTTGAACCGTTCTTGACTGAAATCATTATTTTAGAAAATTAAAAAAATAGATTGCGTACTGTACATCGTTTTATCTGCGAGTAGAAACATTATTTTTATGCTTTCAGAGCAGCCAATTAACTCAGTAAAAGCAGTTTAATTGAAACAGGCTTTAACAAAACTGAAAATTAAATTGTTCGTTTCATTTTTATTAATAATGTAGTAGTAAAAACTAAAAATATAAAAAGTTATTTATATTTTATAATTATTTATTTTTAATTTTAATAAATGTTGTACTGTACCTAGTCCATGGTGTAATGATACAATAAGACTTGCCACAGCACGCAAAGTACATGTGTTTATGTCTTTAAAAATATTTTCTCTCAGAAAGCGCTTTCCTCCGCTGTTCGAAAGTTAATTTTAATTTGTGTGAGATCGACTCTCTGGACAGTAAGATATTCTCTTTTTTATTTTTTAATTGCCTGTTTATAATTCTGTATTATTATTGTTGTTGTTAATAATAACAAGTATTATTGATTCTTATATTCATTATATTTAATTATTTAATTATTATATGCTAATTTAAAATTGTTAATAATAATATTAATGTTGGTATTCCTTCCCTGAACACAGGTGCTCATTCCGAAACCAAACGTTTCCCACATCTATGCTGCCTTATCCTCGCAGGTCTGTGTGTCATGTGGTGCTGTCGAGCGCTGTGGTTTGAGAGCTGGTCTCGAGTGGAACAGCTTCTGAGCTGCGCAGAGGCTCCGTGCGGACTCGGCGGTGCGTGACTTCCTCGGCCATCCTCAATAGGACTTTTATTAAAATCCCTCTTATAAACGGTCATTCTGCAAGTGCAAAAAGTAAGGGTATTCTCAATACTGTTAGATACCATGAACAGATATGACTTATACATGTTATGTTACTCAGTTTACTGGTCTGCAACACAGTCTTTAAACGATTTTTCTGCGAATTCGGATGGATTAACAATACAATTACCCTGAGTGTTTTAGATTAAATTAATATGCTGCTAAAACAACTCATTTTTTTATTCTTCATTTTTGAAGCTGTTTTTAAGAATTATTGTTAAGGCAACATGTGTACTGCGTGGACTATACGGTTACATATTTAAATAATTTGCTACTCAAAGTCAAATAAAATGTTTTTACAAAATACTCAATACACAAATTTAAATACAAATGTTCGGTATTTAAAAGCTACAGCCACCAGATCTTAATAACTATGATTTTTTTTTTCCTGCGCTAGAATGAACAATAATACATTATCTAAAATTTAAATTTTAGTCAATTAAAAACCGTCTTCTAGTGAGGCTGTTCATTACAGCACATGTAATGAAAATGCTTTGTGTTTATCTTTTCCTATATGTGTTATAAATATGAATGATTTTTTCTTACAGTATATCACTGGTTTCAAATGTCCAGGTTTATTAGTACGCGGATACTAAATATTTTGCAACTCCTTCGGATGAATATCGTTAATTTGCAATTACACCGGCTGTAAAATACCGATGCTAGCCGACTATCAAGCATTTAAGAATCTTTTTGTGTTCCTGCTTAACGATGCAGTTTATTTCTAGAAGCACTACACTGTTCCTTTTCTTGTTGATAGCCCAGCAGAATAGATTATTTCTACAGCTTTGACTGGGAGTTGAGCTACTATGGGTACTACCTACTACGGGTAGTGTTTTTCACTCCAGGAAAACACATTTTCAAACTGGAAAAAAATGCACATTTTAAAATCTACCGCACGTTCTCCATAATAAGTGCTGTTATTATTTTATTTTATTGACACACCCGAAGAAGGCTCCACAGCCGAAACGTTGTTTCTTTTTTTTCTTTCTTTTTAGCATGGGATTAAACCTTTACTTGTTCCTGTTATTATTTTAGATGGGGTTTTTTCTCTTTTAAACATTATGTGGAGCAAACAAAGATAACCCAAAATCTAGAACGGAGCAGTAGGTGGATTAAATAATTTGACGAAAAAGAAGCACGATAAAGCTCTTGGGCACCGCGTCAGTTCTGCAGATCAGAGGTCAGAGGTCAGACTGGAAGGCAAAGCGCAGAGATGCTCGTATCACGCGACGTTCTGTCGTTGGCATGGAGACTGTCCGCGAGGTCAGTCTTCAACGCCGTGTTGCGGCTGCCAGAGGAAACTCGCATCATTTTTCAGGCAGCGACATGCCAAAATTAAAATACAGTGAGTCACTACTTTCTTAAGTCTTCCTGCATTATTGTGCACACTTATAAGAGGCTTCCTTGCCAGGTGGGCTGCCTTTTCCGTATAGGAACCACAGGTTAGGCTTGAAAACCTCCAGGGAATCAGAGGTCAGTGAAAAATACAGTACGTGCACGGCTCAGGCTGTGTTATAAGAAATACCACTGGAGATGTCTAAAGTGGGCTAATATGAATCTTACGTTATTAAACAATGTATGGAGGTTTGCCAGAGAGGCTATATTTGGATATAAGAGCTGTTTTATATATCTCCAATGCCTTATCTGTGTCACTCAGTGGCTGGTGATGTTCAGAAAACGGTAACACTAAAGTAACCGACCTGCGTCCGGAGAACATGCGGTCGAATATACTGTAGATGTGGTCACATAAAATGCGTTTCCCTACAGCACTCAGTCTTTAAAAAAATCTGATATCTCAAGTTTAAAAGATTGTATATTAAGCAAAAGTCCCATTGCATTATTAGTAGACCTCTGTATTTAACATACTGAATTCATTTTTGTTGTTTTGATGTTTGAAGACATTACATTGTTTACTTAGTTTTTTAGTTATTTCCACTAACACTTCCTATATTACAACGAGGTTGTGCCATACAATATAGACTAGATTATTTACACTTTTAATAGGTCTTTAATGTGTTCACTTGACTTTGGGCTTTCTGCAGTTTTCAGATATTCTGTTTATTAATTGCTTATGTTCCTGTATTCTTAATAGCCTGCACAGTGTATGTGTTTAAAATAAAAATTACTTGGGAGTGAATTGGAAAATAGAACTGTAGCCTATAAGAAACATTTCCAATCATTTATAACATTTAGTATTATTTAATAAAAATTGCAGTGCAATAATATTTGAAAACCATATGTGTTATTTATGAATAAATAATAAAAATGTCAGGAAGACAGGTGTGCTGCAGTTGTTGATTTATCATACAAAGAGTTAGTATTTTGGGATATTATCTGAACCGTATCTTTCCAAATTATTTGTGAGTATTGTTTTAACAAACATGATTAGCTTATAGGCTGTTTTATATCCGTATATTCCCCAGCATGGTGTGGTGCTCTTGTCTGTTGTACTGGCTGTGGCTGAGGGAGAAAGGTACTGCAGTCATGTGCTGTGAATATGATTGACCAGATGTCTCCATCTTCCCCGTCACAACCTGATGCTTGGCTGTTTCTACACTTGTGCCAGCCGACTGCATGCCCTCCGTCCCTTTGCCAAATTAGCTGTTAATTGTCTAGAGCGCTTCCTGGTTCCCACTTTTGGCACCCACTGTTTCCCAGGGAGTTTTTTGCAAATTTCCTTGCAGAAGGCTTGAGGGTAGAGAAGTCCCGTTAATTAATCCACAGTGGACTTTACAAACAAATATTATGGCAGTACAATAACAGAAAGGATAACAACAGTTATCTAATTATCGATCATGCTAGTTATTTAATTTGTGATACTGTATATATCATCAGAAGGAAAAATAAACAATCTGTTGTTATCAGGAATTATAGTATTTATGTAGTAAAAAATCTAAACAAAGTATTCTTTTTATATTAAAGAGTAGAATTATATAATTATGTTAAATTTTATATCCAAGTTATTTTGTATGTTGTGCATTTCATGTTAAATGATTGAATATTAATTTAAGGAACCTGTCTTCAGAGCTCAGTAGCCTGTTAAAGAAGAATCCCTGTTTGGTTATTTGTTAAAACAATTTTTGTTAAAACAATTTATTGGTGATAGTGTGATTGTATTTTCACTAATATATTTAGTAAAACAACAAAAAAGATATCCGTACTAATAATTTGTAACCTGGTAGTAATGAGAATTAATTCTTGAAATTTGACCTACTTGAGATGTTTTCAAAAAGAGCTAAAGATGAACTGGCAGATTCAATTGAGTTTCTCAGTTAAAGCACAGATACGTAGGCTTTGTAACATTTTTTAAACTGGGTCTTTTTAACAGACTTAGCTTTACATTGTGACAAAAAAGTAAATTGCTCCAGTTGGGTTACTGCAGCTATGGGATCCCAGTAGAAATAGCTCTATGTGGTATCTTTGTTGAAAAGACTGTTGCAATGCATGTTTATTTCGTGTAGGCCTTGTGTTCGTCTTTACTTTGAAAACCTGTGAAAGAAAGCCAACCTAAGCAAAACCAGGTGCTCTAAAAGAGCCTTCAGATCCCTGTATGAAAACTCTGTGGTGCCTCTCCTGTCATGCTGGTGTGCACCAATTGAAGCTGCACTGCCCTTCTCATGGTGTGGAGCCCTAGTTCCCCCGTCTGCCAGGGGCACAACCTCCATGTTGCCCTGTTGGGGAACCCAGACACCCTCACCAAGAGCTGCAGGGAAGCCCAAGTATGTGTTGCTCTTTCTCACTACCTGACAGGCACATCGGACACTTGCCCTGAGACCTCACAGTAACTGACAAGTGCTCAGTGCTCAGCCTCCGGAACAACATAAAACTGGACTTGTGTGTGAAATCTGCTTCTTGCTGCCATTTTCTTAATCCTGCATAAATCCAGTCTGGTCTCCATTCTGGTTATTTAATGGTAGATTTCATATTTTTCTATTTGTTAATTTGTTTTGTTTTCTCACACTACTACTTATTTTCTTCTAGGACGTTTAAGCGACTAGAGGTTAAATGTTTATTTTTTTCCAAAATGCTTATTCATGCAAATTTAAGGAGAGCTGATATCAATGATAAAACTGACCAGTTTCATTAGTATAAGACATAGAATGGGGTTATTTTTTTAGTTTGTTATTATCAGGCCTGTAGTAACATTCTTATCACTAAGCAAAAGCCTGACCAATGACTTAGATAACTGACATTTGACAGCTTTGCTGGTGTCAAGTTAGCAGATATTAATGCAGTAAGAAAGGAGACATACTGAGAGCCCACTCACAGTGCTGTGGTTCAGCCAGTGTTGGCAGGACAGCTGACATGTATCTAGATATAACACAATGCACACCTTATCTGGCAGAGGGTGCTGACTTCAGCAGTCTGAGCAAGGTAAAAGGCATGATTGGTAGTTTGGGGAGTAATTATGATTGAGAGCTTTTACTCCTCTTCTGCCCCACGGGTCACTGAGACAGTGTCCAGGCTAAGGTCAGCAGATAGCTGTGCTGCCTTTGGAGTCAAAGGCTGTGTAAGTGCTCGTGTGTTTCTGTGAGTGTATCCTTGTGTGTTTTAGTGTGCCAGTGAAAAAACATTAACATCTCCAGCTTCCCACTCCCCCAGACTACTTGGGTAGTGTTTTGTAAAACCAGCAATTAACCAGCTGAAAGTGAGGATCCCGAAGCTTTTCATCCACTGTTAGGAAGTACTTACCCTCCACCTTCAACCAAACTGCTAGGAAAGATACGACACTTTCATTCTCAACACACTTTGTCGGTCTCAGTGCTAAACAGAATGTTTTGTGTATGTGAATTAAGTGCAGTTAAGTAGGGATAAAAGGCACGTTCTCACAACGTTTTGCATTTTTAAAAATCGGAAACCTGCAACCAAAATGAGAAATGCTCTTTGGCCTGGATTTCTTTTCTGCTGCAGCGAGAGGAAGCAAAAAAAACCCTCAACCAAACTTGTGACTTACTAGATTTTAGATGGACGAGAAGATCTTGACAAACCGGACCCTACGGCGTTCCGGAATTAGAAATGGATGATTTATGATTTATATCCTCTGCCCGCGCTCGACCGGCAGAATCTCTCTGCGTCCTGCTGCAGCCCATGGGGAGTCCCCTAGCCCGACGAACAGGAGAGGCAGGGGTGTGTGTTGCGTGTGAAGGCCCCTGAGCCAGGCCCCTGTGTGGTCTCTGGGAGGTTGCGTGTGTGGTCCTCCCAAGCCCTGATCATCTGTCCAAAGGCTGCTAACTGCCTGCTGAATGACCACGACTGTTTACTTTACCTCTGTCTGCACCAACTGAACTCTGATCACTGTCTTCCTCCAGCTGGGCCAGATCAGGCCCCGGCAAGGAAGCCGAAACGGCCCCACGTAGACCTGGGTGTGCAGCAGGGGCCGTGAGGGGCCCGGCTGACACAGGAAGGACTCTCCCCCTCCGGACTCCATGCTGGAGGACATGAGTGTTCCTGTTACAGCAGGCTGCGATTATGCTGTCAAAAGCAAAGCCCCGAGAGTTTTTGATTTCAGCAATAAGCAGGAACAGCAACACAAAGCTCTGGCTTCAACATGTTTACCTTTGTGAAACAGAACGAGAAGCCGCTGAGCAAGGGGGCGCCGTAGACAGCTGCACGAGTGATAGCATGCGGCTCAGAGTTTTGGTTTTTCTGCTTGTTTGTTTAATGAGAAGATTGAAGTGACTTGAGATATTATCATTGGACGGGTAAATGAAAATTGATAAATGAAGCCCAGAAACACAAACTTCACCCTTAGACTTCCCCCCACGTACTGTAAATCTCCCCAGCAGCAGAGCAGAACAGCGCCATGCTCAGAGGCGAGCCGGTATCACACCCTGTGTTCAGAAACAGTTCAGGCAAGGTGTCACACAGTTACACGTTATAGACAAACAGATTTGTGAAGCATTTTATCTCGGAGCTGTGAACATACCTCATGTTGTATTTCAGTGAAGGGGAGAGGGAGAGACAATGGCCAGAGAGCCTGTGAACAGGATGACATAGTGGGCTCTTGCCAGGGAGGAGAGTGAAAATGTGAAAAGGAACACTTTCCTTATCACTGTCCCTCTGTGCAGCAGGCATTGCTGTAACATTTGACTGCTGGTGCATATGTAAATCTGTGTGTTTCCACAATATAATGAAATATAACTTACTGTCTGTTAATGAGACGTGGTTAGTGAAAAATGGATAAAGATCTGATAATGTAGAGTAATCCTTGGTAACATTTAGGTGTTCGGTGAAGCTTAATTCCGTTCAGGTTCTAAATCATGGTGCTGTGCATATATTTACCTTAATAAGATTTGTATATTGTTTTATTATTTTCTAAGATTTTCGTCCTTTTTTTTCTCCCACCTTGCAGAGAATCAGGCTCTGAGATAGATCAGCAAAGAGATTTCAGGATTGACTAGCTGAATAAACACCTTTTAATAATTTCTTTCAGATTGAGTTTGATTTTGCTTTTTTAAATTCAGACTTCTTGCTAATTACGGAAGCAATTTAATGTGCTTTCCCCCAAGTCATGAAGATACAAGCATGCCATTGAATAACCTTATAAAATTATCAGGGGGGAATGGCAGTCTTCCCAGGGGTACATTTGCATCTTGACTGCTATATTTATTCTACATGAAATCTGGGCTCTGATCTGAAAAAGAGATTAACTTCCTATTTATTAATTTCCTTATTTACAATCAAGGTCAAGAAGTTAAGCACTCAAGTGCACCGCTGCGTATGATGTATATGATACTACAGAAAGCCATAAAGCTCTGAGGCTGAGGCACTTCCATATCTGCGTTATTAAGAGTCGTACTTCGTACTACGGAGCGTTTTGTGGGCTCATTTCTGACTGGGGCCAAAGGCAGATTGTTTGGAGTGCTGTTAGTGTTTAAGTGATCTGTTTTCCTGGAGTGAAGGAAGCTGTCTGAGGTCAGTGTTTGCTTTTTACAAATTGGGGGCTGTGCTTGTGGGCGCCGCTGCTGGGCAGAAAGAGTGCCCCGTTCACCTTTCACCTCCTCGATATGGACTCCGTAACTGGCACAGAGACTGCTGACCTCAGGCCACATTCCGACATTTCCTCTGCGGGGCTCGAGGGAATTCGAGTGATTTGTAAGGCCATTGTGCTAATTAAATTTAATGCAGACTGGTCTGCAAATAAACATGCAGATAATGCTTTCATTTGTCTCAGTGATAATGAAAATCTCGGTGTGTTTGGCAAGGATTAAAGTAATGGCATGACGGAGCCCTTTTGCAGCATTCTCAGCTTCATGAGATACTTAAACAGATAGAATATTATACATTAAGCTTATAAAAAAGCCCTCCCTTTTTTTAAAATTTGCTTTGAAATGTACGTGCTGGAGAGTTCTAAACAGACGAGTGTGATGAAGAATAGGCAAGTTGAAGTTCAGTCTGAAAACTACAGTAGCACAACACTTTTTTGCACCAAACGTATAAAAATTTAATTGATAAAATGCAGCAAAAAGTCTGTGATTTCACAGTGTCAGAATTGTAATCTTTCTAAAGTTCTCCCAATATACCTATTTTTATCTGTAATCAGAACGTTTTTTTTCAAAACAGGTCTTTTTTCTGTGTACAAAATCATTCTTATGCATTCACAACACAATTGACGAGGTTGTCCTGTTACTGTAAAGAATGTGAGGAACTTTTATCTATGCACAAGATTTGTAGTTTGGTTCAGATTTTGTTTGCATATTGCGTACTGTACTGTATGTCAACAGGAGACAAAATTTATATATAAATATATATTTTATTTTCAGAACTGTGACAGCACCACAGTTTGATTACAGTTTTGTTCTTGGATTATTTAAAAATACTCTTAAATGGTTGTGGCCAAAAAATTATTCTTAAAGAATGGAAATGTGTCACTGGACCTGTTTCAAGAGTTGGCTGGGATGATCTGCTCTATTACGATGAAGAGGATTCGTTACTGTAGGACAGGCACTGTGGACCGATTCCATAGGATCTGGAGTCCTTTCTTGAATATGTTAAAAGAGAGTTTTGAAAAGATCCCTGATTATTTTACACTGTGATAACTTTTATCATAGATTTTGACTCTTTTCTTATCTCAACAAGAAAACCGTAAAAGGTCATGAGCAAGTTTGTGTAGTTTTTTCTCTGTCAGGCTGTTGGTTTTTCTTTGTGTTTTTAGGTGTTTTTATTCATTTTTTTATGTTTTTTTGTTTCTTAGCTTTGGTTGTTATAATTGTCAAAATTCCTTAAATACAGTACTTAAAAAAATACTCTTTTTTATTTAAATTAAAAACCTTTTACCATAGATATTGTTTTGATTAGCTACATGTAAGCGAGATGTTTCGCTTTATATCATGTATTGGTGTTTCGCTTCTAGGTTGATAACCAGTAAGACTCAAGTATTCAGATAAGCTCATATTTAAAAATGCAATGATTTTTTTATTGTTCTTTTATACATATCCCATATCCTATTTAGTCAGTCAGCTCCAGCACAAACAGAAGGTTTGCTTTAGTGGCTGTAGTATAAGGTTAAGTATCTCAAATGTTTTTGATTGAGGAATGTGTTTCTCGCCACAAACTGCACTTTATATATATTCATTAATTAAAAATTTAATCTGACAGTTGAGAATGACAGGGTACTGTTACACATCTAAAACCTTTTGCTGCAAGCAGAGCATGAAATATGATCCTTGAGTTTCCTAAGAAATTGAAGGACATCTGTCTATAATGTAATATTTCCTAACATTTCACGCCAAGTCATTCATTCCTTATGGCATTTAGCCTGCGAAAACAGATCCCCTGATCCCCACCCACTGTGCAGAACCACAAGATTCTGTGAAACTTGTTCGTTTTGTACTGAAATGTCATATTTCCACCTTATGTGGGTGGCGGGACACCTTATATCATTATCCAAACACAGACCATGCTGAGATCTGTTGCCCGTTCGGAAAAAGTAATTGCTTTAGGAAGACTGACCAACAAGGCTCAAGGAATTCCTAATTCTAGCAATCAAACAGGATTTATTTCAGAGAGAAAACACTGTCTCCTGAGATTCTTGTGTGTGGTTAGTGTACAACTGTAACCAATACTATTATTACCTACAACCATTACTGTTATTATCATCACTACTGCCATAATCTGCACTGATTCCACAAACTAATTTCAGAATAATTACAGTAACAAAACTATATTGTTTGTACATGTCTCATAGACAAGAATGCCATTTTTAGGTGGGAAAACATTAATATTTCTCCCAGGATGGAAAATTCTTTGTCCTTCTTATTCAACCATCACGCATAGAGTCTGCAAAGAACAAAAAAAAAATGTAGGTTTGCATACATTGATTCTCTTTATAATTACATTTTATATACAATATGTGTGTATAAGAAGGTTAAATCCTGGAACTGGAAGTGCATCCTGCCAGTGCCTGACTGTCACCTTGGGATTTATGTCAAATGCTGTCTGTTTCCATATTTTTACAAATAGAAAGACAGATAATACTTAAGATTCTAGGTCTTAGCTAAGCAAGTCTGCATAAGTGATTGATCCATAACATTTTCCTAAAAGGTCTTTATAAGTAAGCACAACTCGAGCCCCAACATAGACAAATCTGTCACTAGTGGCATTCCCATTAGATTGACACTAAAATGACTGGTGACATATATAGAATAGCAGGAAGCTGGCACATCCTAAAAGACTATTGGCCCTCAGCCATTGCATGCAAGCAGCCAGTCTTTCTTCTGCAAACTGTGCCAGATGGAGTCTCTGCAGAGAACAGGAATGGAAAACGGTCAAATTAGTAAATTGAATAAAAAAAAAACTGAAACAAAAATCTTGCAATATATGCCGTTGAAGAAAAAAAAAGTTAAAAAATGCATATTTGAAATGTGGGTGGTGGAGTCATATAAAAATGCAATAGCATTCTGTAAACACAAAATAGTTCCCCTGATTACAAATTCTATATACATACTATAGGATTTTTTGGCAACCCTGCGGGGCTTTTGTGTTTCTGTTAGTTTAGGGTTGAAAGTGGCCGGGGAGCAGAGCCACAGCTGGTGGCTGAAGAGGCTGTGAGGCAGCAGCAGGGTTGCCCATGGCGGGGGCAGGAACACAGGTGGCAGGGGCAGGATCGCAGGTGGCGGGGGCAGGATCGCAGGTGGCGGGGGCAGGATCGCAGGTGGCAGGGGCAAGGTCGGTGGATACCTGGATCCAGTGGTTGAGCTGTTTGAACGTTGAGCGATACCTGCGAAGACATCAGTTTAGGGGGATGAAGACGACTACTTTCTGAATGCATCACAAGCTATTAATGCTCAGTTCTTAATTTATTAGGTGTTTTCAGTCATCAGAAGAGTTTAATACCTTTATACATTCTAAATTCTAGTAGCATTCTAAGTATTTTTTATAACAGTATATAGAAGAGCACATGCACGGGTATCATTAAGATGCATCATGTGATCCAGTTCAAGAAAAGCTTGTTTACCTTTGAAAGGGCAAAGTCATGTCCTTCCACTGGGTAAACAGCCCAGCGCATCAGTAATTGCTCAGTCTAATCTCAGAAATGTGTGCTACGTTCAGAGGATCGCGGAGAGCACAGATCTAGCTGATCAATTACTTTGCACCACCTGGAACATTGCCAGCTGTTTTCCTTGTGAGCAATGATGTCGTGAACTGAAGGTGACTGGGCTTTCTGAGGGTCCAGGGCAGGGGGTCACAGATTCCAGCGCAGCCCGCGACGTGAGGACGATCGCTCTTCTCGCCCTCGACTGGCTGCTCACTCTCTCCCTCTGTTTACAACACAACGACCGTGAAGGTTCAGTGCCGTCCCGTCCTGCTGTTGTCTTACCCAGAGTCCTCCAGGCTGTCAAGCTTCTTTCTCTCTGGGAACAGCACATACTGCACACGACCAACTCACAAAACAGTCGAACTGCTCTGTAGCCAAAGAGTGAAGACTTTGTTTATGGAATGCCATATGGACCTTGTGGAATACTATTTTATTTTTTCAAATTTTGCTTGACTAGCTACAAACAAATGGCTTGTATGTAACACGTCTTGATTTAAACCCCTGATTTGTCTAGATTTGATTAAAGCGTGCGGTTTTCTTCCAGCATTGTTCACTCTGTTGGCCGCAGTTTAGTGGAATGTGGCTGACTGCAAGTATGGAATGGTGTAGACACAATAAAATGACCACCGTGCTGCCCACTCGCCACCATTGCTTCGCCCATTGGAGAACAAGGGCTGAATGAGTCATCTACTGCAGCAGCACGAGAAGAAGCAGCAATACGAAAAGCCCATGATTGTTTTAGATCATTTTACAATTAATGCAATTTACATTACAGAATCTGAGAGACCTAATTGCAGTACTCTAACAGTTTTTAAAGCATTCTTGAGAATTTCCTTGTTGCAATCTGGCTTGCATCAGGGATCTGAATTGGCCAGCTTCTTTCTCCGTTAACGAATCTGTTTAAAACTGTGCTTCCTCATACTGGTTTTAAGCCCACCTTTACTCAATTTCCATTTCTGATCTGCTGCTCTAGCTGTGTCTGAGATAGGAGCCAGTCTTATCTATTGTTTTTACAATTTTAAAGAGCCATCCTTCTCAGCGATTTGTGCTCCATCACAATGGCATTGTCTCCTACAGGCTCTTCCTTCAGTGTTTATGCTTTCCTATACTTTCTGTGGAATTTCCAGATTTTGCTGGAGGGTGTGATTGTCCAGTGAGGTCTTGATTGGGGTTCATGTACAGGTGTTCCTTTGCCTAGTGGAAACAGCATGTTTTTACTGAACAGGAATTGCTTAAATAATGAAAGGTGCTCCAAAAGGATTAAATCTTCTTCAAAAAAGCATAATTAAAATCAAAACCATAATAGTTATTTGAAATGAAACATGCACTATTGTCCAGTCCATTGTAGGACTCTCACATGTTTTATATAATGTAATTCTTTTTTAAGCAGAGTTACTTGGAAATATGTCTTTGATTCTTCTTATTTGGTTTACTATCTGGTAGATCGTCACACGCTCCCAAGTTGTGTAGCAAAGTACTTTCCATGGAAAAAAAAATATTTTTATGTGCTGGTTATAAAACGTTTTTGTTTAGTTTTTTTCTGTAGGAGAACGGTCCTTCTGCTGTAAGACTGAAGATGTGCAATTAAATGCACAAAGACTTTTCGGGGCTAAAAGCAAAAGCAGGGGAGCCCACGTTTCTGTAAGGTGGGCTTTAGACGCTCACTCTAAAGTGAGTGCGCTGAGGTGGAGCGCGGCTGGGTGTGAGCTGTGGTGCGAGCGCAGACTGGCCGAGGGAGCTGTAGCCCTCCCGGCGGGTCTGCCGTGCACATGTGCACCTCCCTCACAGGTCGGCCGACGCGACACACCCCATTTACAGCGCAAACTTGTCAATGAGGCTGGAATGTTGCATCACTGGGGGAGACGAGCTGCCATAAAGGCTCCTTTTGTTCGGGGGCCCCAGGAATGACGGGGCGGGGGGGGGGGGGACATCGAACTGGGTGCAAACACTGCACGTCTGCACCAATCCGCCGACGCCACGGCCCGCAGCACCTTCTGGCACTAGGGTTTGAGAAGGGATGCTGAGGCCGTATGGGAGGCTCTTTCTCGGGAAGTCCTTCCTCTCCTGAGGCTGCTGCTGCCCCCCTGCCTTGGGTCAGGACTGAAATTAAGTTAATGGCGTTAACTTCGGTCCGCGCTGCAGAAGCACCTCGCTATCCATCACGGTCGGGCAGCTTCTCCCGACAGCCGAGACGGATGATGCTCGATTCTCCTTCTCACGCCCTCGCTGGGTGGTCCCGCCCGGGCCCAGACCCAGCCCGCAGCGCAGCGACTGGGGACCCCGGAGGCGCTGCTTACTGCCACCTTCCTGCTGCAGAGCTGCCTGTGACACGGGTGGCCAGTCTAGCCCCAGTCTCGGCTCGATTCTACATTTTCCTTGGAGTTTCCATGGGTCAGTTCCCTCTCGGGGGGATGAATTGTCCCATGAAGGGCTCGGGAAACCACCGAGCTGCCGTCGTTCACAGGCAGCTCCTGGCCTGGGGGCAGCCTGGCCTTCGCCTGCTGTGGGCCCAGCGGGACCTGGGTCACAGGGAACTAGTGCCAAGTTCGAGCAGCCATGTCTGCTCCTCGTTGCCCTCCTGCTACCACCCAGACCCGTGTCAACAGCACAGCCCGCGCCGCTCTCTCTGCATCAGAAACTGTTGCCAAAGCATCCACCCCGTGCCCTTTAAATGGCTATAGACAGGCCCGCTCAGCCTCAGATTACACCACGTATCCATTGTCTAATAACATCGTCCTTTTTTTTCAGTACACTCCGCAGAATACAAAGCCTGCAAGGCTGGAAGTGGAGTAGTTTTTCCTCAGTGCACCGGTCCGTGTCTTTTTGCCCTCCCCGGCAATGTGCGCGGAGATACCTGCCCCCACGGCACTGTCTTCATTCATCATGTGTACCTTGGGTTGTAGTTGTAGATTTTGCTGTGATGCCTTAACACTAATGGACATAAATTTCAATTCTCTGGTCAGGGACAAATAGTACCTAGTTAAACTCTACATGGGACTTTTTAATTTTATAGCAGGGTTACTGTAAACAATATCTTTGAACTCACAATATATCTATCTTTATATAAAATCATAGGAACTTGGGAACTCAGGAGCATTAACACTGTAAATTGTATGTCCATAAGGACCCTCTCTCTACTGTATATGCTGTCGGCCTACATTATAAAATAAAATGTTTGGTATTTTACATCTGCAAATTGTATATGCCCTTTTATTAGCACCAGATCTGTCTTTCCAGAGGTCAGAGCAGTTGAGTGTTCCAGGGTACTGTCTCTCCCCAGGCAGACACAGACACGAGCTGGTTCTGCTGGAGGTCTGCTGTAGAACTGATGACAGTGGCTGGGTGCACAGTATCAGAGCTAAAAATGTGAATCAGCTGGTGCCAGAAACATTTTGATCTCATCAATGCGCTGTCTGCTTCTCCTTGCTCAGCTGCACATTTGACATCTGTTTCTAAAATTGTGATACTTCAGAAATACAGCATAAGGCCATTCTTTTGTTTTCTACTTGTGTGTGCATATGAACACATCACTTTTCATTGTTTTCTGAAGGTGATTGTTAAAGAATAGATTCCGTGAATACCTGTCTGTACTGAGAGTGAAATCAAGAAACCATGTCCTTGTGAAAAAGTGAGTGAAATTCAGGAGAAGTAGCCACAAAAGCCCTATCAGGCTATCGACTTAAACATTTCCTTCCCCTACTAATTTGCTCATATCTTTGGCTTCCTTCAGATATGTCCATTGTGCAAAGCAGGCTTGTGGAGCCTGATTACATCTGTAGCTTTCTTAACAGCAGAATGCTGTTTATTTGCTTGTAACACATATACAGTACAACTTACAGAATGTCAAAATTATTGCAGGGAGTTCAGTTTAAAATGCAGTTTTAGAATACAGCATGTCCTAACATCTATTCTTTTTCCATTTAAAAAAAACTAATAAAAAAGTCACAGCAGTAGTTTGTTTTTCTTTGAATCAAAAGCAAGTCACACTTAAATGAAAAAAATAGCTCTCAGTGTTTTTCTGAGGAGGCTGAGCTCTGTCTTTGTCCACATGTGGCCTGACTGCTTCTTTTGGGCTTCTGATAACCTATATTGTAATCATTTTCAAGCCTTTTGTTTTGTACACTTTTAATAATACAAAAGTTATTTATATTTGAGTAGCAGACATTCATAGAAGATCTGTATGGAAAAATCTGTACAATAAAGACTTCCCTGTAAGGTTGTGTCTTGCATATCCTGAATCTTTACAGGTAAAATCGGGCCAAAAGTTTCAGGGAGGTCCTCTTGTAAAAATGTACCACTCTGCTTACTGCTTTTGTAAGGTTTTCTCTTTACCTTTATATTAGTTTTTGAATGGCAGTACGTGTTTATTATTTGTATTAAAATGACTATTTAAAAGGACTTGAATTCACAAAAGTATCAAACCACAGACAATATCAGTGTTGGAGTTTTTTAGGTGTAGCAGGAAAAATGTGGCAACAAGACACAATTCACACTATTTTTTTATACCTCTGATGAAGGGCAAATGTTAAATTGAAACAGCCAAACGTTTGTAATGTTTTTTAATGTAGAATAAAAGTTTTAAGTTCATTGAGCAAGCATTTCATGTTCATTTGATTATTTCTGTTCAAAATGTGCTTTGTGAAATATAGTTTTAAAATTTGATTGTGAAAGTTAATCTATGGACAGTATAATGTCAACCAACCAACCAACCAACCAACCAATCAATCAATCAATTAGTCAGTCAATCAATCAATCAATCAATCAGGCCATACGAATTGCCATTCATTTCAACAGCAGAAATTAGCAGGGCTTGCAAAATTGCTGCCACAAGCAGAAAGTTTTATAATGGAGTGTGAAACCAGTACTCGAGTGTCCACAGTCTTAAAGACCTGTCACTTAACAAATAAGGGCTGCTTGACAGGCAGTTGTGATAAGCTGTTGACATAGTGACCACGAGCAGGCTAGAGCAGTGATTGAGGAGGTGTGAGAATGGTTATGTTTCTCAGCACTCTGGAGACTTGTTGGCAGCTTGCAGTGTTACTAAAATTACCTCTAGTGTCACTGTTTGTGTATACCTCTTCTTCATCTGGATAAAGCTCTCCTATGCAGATTATCTGATTCTCCAAACCAATTGGTTTGGCTGTGGCCTATATGAGTGTTAACATTCTGAAAACAATGAGAAAACACTCAGCTTTTGCTATGAGAAATGAAGAATGCTGTGTTCAATAATGTACCACGATCTTATTTTTGACCCTTCACAGACTGAGGCATCCCAGGATGATATGCAAGATTGAAACAGGAATTAAGATCAGGGGCCATAAAAAGTCTGCTAGCAAGAGTTTCAGCATTTTCAATCGAAAAAAGTACCACAGGTGAGTAACAGAGCTGCTGAAGTCTCCAGACTTCTGTTATTTGATAGTAGGAAAGGTTTAAGAATACAGTATATGGAATACGTTCTGCACACCCTGAACACAAGGCTATGGCCTGTCAGGAACGTGCAGGTATTGCAGCTGTTTTAAAAACATTTTGCGCTGAAAGCCATTTGACAGACCTGTCTACAGTTTATCAGCAGGTACAGGAGCTCACAGTCTTCATGGTGAGAGGCCACAATGGCATAAGTGGCCATTTTAAGAATGAGAATACTGTACTTTCAGACATTCTTTTGTGAGATATGGATGCAGCACAGTGGATACAGATAAATGCAGCAAAGGGAGTGTTTAGTTAACCCTGGCTTTACAGATCAGTCTCCTTCTTTCCAGTTTCAATATCTGTCCGTCTTTGGTGAAGACAGAAAGGAGTGTTAGTATTTTTTCTCATTGTTTTAAAATGTTGATTAAAAAAAATTTCTTTAGTCCTTATATTTGAATACATAGATACTTTTAGATATCCTGATTAGTTTTGTAATAAATGTAGTAACAAATCCCACAGCAGCCAGAAAAAACACCAGTGAACATTCACTGTAACTGATCAATTAGGAGAAGTGAAGCAGTTATCCTGGAAGAAAATGCAAATACGGGGAATTCATTTAGCAAGATCTGCATTTTTTGCACTTTTGCTCAGAGTACTGGCCAGCAGCAGCTCTAGGACTGATCCTCAGCTCTAGGACTCTGCTCTCTCTGTGTGGAGGAACTAATTGCAGCCCCTCTCTCTCTCCCTGCCGCCTTCTCCTGACGGGACGAAGAAAACGTCCCAGAAACCTGTGATGAAAGCTGGGAATCTTTGAGTAACCCCTGCTCATCTGGTTCAGGGGACTGACTGACAGATCAAGATAACAGATGCAGAAGTGCAAGACCTGAGATGACAGGGTTTAAAAAAACACTAATAAGAGCGAATATGCATGGCGATGTGGGAATGTTGCACTCCCTGGACAACAGGCCCCGGAGTGCTGCCTTTCAGACAAGTGAAAAACATGAGAAATCTATATTCCAGAGATCAGGCAGGTACAGTACCACATCACACTCTGGACATTTAATCATGTGGCCCGTGCAGCCAGAATGCCTGTAGGCACTATCTGTATCTGTCTTTTCTTTTTAAGGGAAAAGGTCCCTTGCTTGTAGAGAGGGTGTGAGACTGAGGGCTCCTCCTGTTGTGAGTAGGAGAGCTCTGTTTGTTCAACATGAACCTTTCTCCCGATGGGTCACGTTATTAAAAAGGTGGACATTATGAAAAGTGACAGTAATTATGATCCATTAACCTTCTCCAGCACTCAGGCAGATAAGAACCATTATGGCCATGAGCCATACAAGTGATTTAAAATGTTTTTGTCTCCGGAGGTTAGAATAAGGTTCACAGCACAGTGACAGACAAAAAAGATGTTTTTTTTCCTTCAGTCTGTAGCTGTCCATATAAAACATGCAGTGGCATTGTACATCAATGGTTGTAATGCTTCACCTTTCTGTAGTGCAGCTAGGAAGGAAATAGTTTTGATAGCAAAACAATAGGGTCAGTCAGACGCATTGCGTATACAGATGATGCTAGACTGAAATATGACTGAGTTCTTTTAATAGAAAGCAAGCGAACCATATTTGACTTTATGACCTTGTTTTCATTTCTATTCTTTGATGTACTTTGAAATAAAGTATGCTGTAGTAACCCTGAATTTTTTTTTTTCTCAGTTGTGCCTGTGAAAAGCAGCTGAAATTAAAGAGAAATTTACTGTTTTATTTAGTTTTTTGCAAAAACAATTAATCTATAATTCAGGTCAGTGTTAACTTACGGTTTATTGTTCAAAACAGGATTTTGCAAATACTTGAAACCCGAGAGAGCATATAATCTCAGAAAAAAAATCCCCATTTAAATCTCGGTAAATAAAAATCTGTTATGAATATCCAGTAGTTTAGTGACAATTCTTGGGCTTCTAATGATAATGAAATTTTCAATGGGAGATTTAACAAAGCACATCCTGTAGGTCTTTCTAGAATCAGAAACATATTCTCAGGACACCAGTCATTTAAGAACCATAGTGTTTTCCTAAGTTACAAGCAAGTACCTAGTAAAATATGAAAATCACATAGTGATAGAGCATGAATCTTTAACATTTCTTCAAGCTAGCTGTTCAGAAATGTTTCTTTGTAAAGTAGTTTTATCATGAACTGAAAGTTGAATAAACATTTTTAAACACACTGTTTTTGTTAGCTCACCCAATAATCCATTCAATATGAACATACGTCAATCTACAACATTCTTACAAAATGCTACTAATTAAAGCAACACCCACATGTGAATATTTCTTATGCTTGATGGCTGCTTGGCGCTGCAGCTAGATCACAACTTTATAGTACCGGCCTTCTGGAATGAATAAGAATATATTGTGTCATTTGTAACTCAGGCAGGCAGTCGGAAGTCAGGGTGGTCCTACCTATCATTTTGCCAGGTTTGGTGAAATGGACTCTGTCAGAAATATCATAGTACAGTACTTGACATTAATTCACCTCACCCTCTTCCTTACCCAAGCAAATATAAAGATACTGATCTGCTTCTTGGAATGGCCTCTCTCAGAGTGAATACCGAAATGATTCAAGTCCATTTATGTCTATGCTTTTTTATACGTCCATTTTCTCCTACACTGCCTGTGACGAGGTCTCCTACACTGCCTGTGACAAACCCGGTTGGTACTGAAGGGTGTGCTTGCCCTGCACATAGTGCCCTGTTTGATGACGGAGGGGAGAAGTGACAAGGGAGAGCAGGGTTTTGAGGTGGAACACTGAAATGTTAAGCAGGGATCCCGTCTTGAAAGAATTCATAAGCTGAGGCATGTGAAGTGTTAAGGAGCGAAGGCCCAGAATCACAACAGCAATCTGTCCCCAGCTCTACTGACAGTTCCAGCTGGAACATATGGTAGAACATTGCTTCTAAATTATCAAAGAGGAAAAAGCTTAGAAATACTGCGTTAACCATATTCAGACACCTTGCAAATTAAAGGTAAATGAGAGAAAGCTGCCAGCACATTGGTTTTGTCTTTTATATGTTATTTAACTCAATCTAAATAAACAATTTTGTAACTTCTCTTCACTGGCTCCCAGGGCATTTTTTTCATTTGTGTATAGTTACTAAAATATAAAATAACTGGATCTTTTCAGTATTTGAAAATTAACAGATGGTTACGATTTAATTCTTTATTTTACACAGATAGCCATTTAATTCTGTCATGAAAGTAACATTTTGTATTCACACAATTCATAAAAACATCCATTTAATTAGAAAAGCATATTTTACTTTTTCAAAATGAATAAAAGTAATGTGATTCTGTTTAAATCCTTGCATTTATTCCTATCGTTCCCTGTTATTATTTTGTAAAGATGTTTTGATGCTATTTTTAGTTGCCTTAATAGCCAAATTGTGGTTTTAATATTTGATTTGCGGATTGAAGTCTTAATCTTCATGAAATCATTTCATCACCTTTTAAACATTAAATATAATTATGTATAGACTATGTACAAAAGGATCAATGATTCATCTTTCTTATAAGTGAAGACAGCAGCATAAATCATTTTCATAAAAAACAGAAGTTTTGCTTTAAGCATTGTTTTTTAATATTAATCTTGGGGAAAAAAATCTGTAATACTGCACCATCTGTCCCCCGCTATTTTCAGTCTCGTTCAACTGTCTTTGATTTATAGATTCCGGCTGCATGCGATTTGCCTTCAGTTGTGTGGTGAGATGTTCAGGCAAATGTAGAGAGTGGTTCTGCCGTATGTTCAGCTCGGAAATGTTTACACAAGCCTGTGATTAACACCTTCCAGGTGTTCTCTTGGAAATGTTTGCTGAGTTTGGTTTAGACACTTTTACATTTTCTTTGTGGCCGGGTGCAGTCATCTATATTTATAAAGCATGATGGGCCAATATTCTGAGCTGTTGCCCATCGTTTATTATGGGACTGTCTAATAAACCATGCTTCTCTTATGGAGTAAAACAGTGACTTGGATTCCATAATGACATACGGTGTAGGTTGGAGATGGGAGAGGAGGGATCTCTGCTTGAAGACACTGCAGACAGTTTTAATAATTTGGTTTTCATTTTCATTAACCCTATCTCCCCCAGTCTAGACAGGAAGGCACTGTGATGGGCACATGAGAATCATGGGCTTGTAAATAGGTTGTTTTTGGAACTCATTAGGAATTTCCATTAGCTTAAAGGAGGGGTCTGTAAGCTGGGTGAGGGGGGTAATATTTGTTTTTGTATTTATTGATTTAGTATTTCTTTTTCTAAGAAAAATTTTAATCTGCAGGCCTGAAAATGAAAACAGTACAATTAAATAGATTCTTATTTCTGTTCAGTAGGCAGCTGCTAATATTTTTTATAAACAGAAATGTGCTGTTGGTTGAGGGAAAAAATCAGTCTGTGCAGTATGTTCAGTTTCTTTGAGAAAAAAAGCTGCGTGTATTCTATGATTATCAAAAACATATTCAGTAAAAATGGTTGAAATACAGCAACTAGCTTTTACAACTCATCCTGTAATATTAATACAGTTAAACCATAACGATGAAATGTCATATATTTATATATACTGGAAGCTGTTTTTATCAGTAAATTGATCAGATTTTTGAAGTAGTTCAGGTGGGTAGCTGCGTAGCTACCATGTAGCTTCTTCACGCCAGAAGAAGGCTCCGCAGCCGAAATGTTGTGTTTTCTTTCTTCTCTTTTCAGCAGGGAATAAACCTTTACTTGTTCCTTATGATTTTTAAATACTCTTACCAGTTCTTAATTTACAAGGTACCACTAAAACTACTTTATTTTTTCACACCGGCTATCAGTGAACAGCGTTTTATGATGGTCTGAATAATTTAACATTTCCAAACCTGATACAACTGCTCAGCACACAAAATAAAGCTTCACTAAAGTTTTGTTTGTAAAGCTTTGTAAATGTTAAAATGTTAATGCATTGCATATAAAAATTGCTGCATAGCAATATACATAGTACCTTATCTAAGGAACTAAGTTATATCTAAGGTACAATCAGATAGTGAGGGCGAGAGCTATATTACACTGAATCAAGCAGTTCAGCCTTAGACGGAACATCTGGGCTGTGGACTAGCGACAGAAGTGTGACAGTAAAAAGTTCATAATTAGTGCTTCTGCCCCCAGCAGAGCAGTTCTGGTGCCACCAGAGGGGCTGAACAGAGGTTTTCTCTTGCGGAGCATTTAAACCAAAATCTAAAACACCAGATAGTGGGAGAAAGTATATCAGCCAAGTGTGCAGACACTCACCACAAAGTGAAAATAAATGCAATAATCACAGACAGATTAAGCATATTAAGGTTGTCAGCTCACATATAAAGCTCACATGTATTTGAATTGATTTTTGAATTTCTATATCTGAGCTTGCAGAAAAGCATTTTTTAATCTTTAGATTTTAGTGACCGTTACATTACAAAACAACTTTAACTTGCCGATATTCTGATGATCACCCACGCTCAAATATCAGCTACCCATGAAGGTTTTGTGTTTTTTTCCATCATGTTGTTTTTCTGAGTTGTACTCTATTACTCCTCTTAGAGTTTTTACACAAACAGTCTGGATATTGAATAATAATTAAGAAGACCAATTTATAGAATTTAATTTGTGTCTGAATTATTTTATTTTTGCAGCAATCTTTTGGAACCTTTAACAAAATTCAGTTTTAATTTTTATTAATACAAAATGTGTTTTTTATTTTTAAAGAAGAAGGGAAAGCTGGAACTACAATTACAGTATCAGAATATTAATAATGTGGGAAGCCTCTGAAATACTTATGTAGGAATTCCTGAATTTTTTTTTGCCATTTCAGGTTTGTGACCTATTTGTTATTTTGTTATATTTGTATGGATAAAAAATATTCACAGTAATTTAAGAAAGTGGAATCTACAATAAGTTGTAAGTAAGCTCTTTAGTAAGCTCTGAACCAGAAACACAGTTGAACAAATGTTTTTACCATTTTTTAATCTGGCAGTAAAGCACTTTGAGAAACCACACAATTACAGAGGAAACTTGTGATTCCATGTGCAAATTCAAATCAGTCCTAACCAATTTATACAATACTCTGAATTACAGAAAATTAGATCTTAAATGGAATTCAAGATGTTTATATTGAAATAGATTTTGTTTCCAATATTTTTTGTAGGGTGCTACTGAAAAAAGCCAGAGATGTTCTGACATTTAACATACATTCTTTTTACCTGTAAACGAGACTCTGAATCTTGCAATTTAAAAAGTGTAATTTTCTTTATACAAATCCTATTTTAAAAACAGGCGATCATGTTGTTCATTCATATTTTTCTGTTATCTAAAAAATCTGGTGACCTTTTTAGGTAAAGTAATCTGAACATCAGAGCAGACGGCATACAGCACAGATCTTTAATTTTGCTTTTTGCAATGCTCGGCTACGTTAGTTGAAGGTCAGCTGAATTCAGTTCTGTTTTAACTTTTGTTAAGTTTCTGTTTTCAGCTTGCGTGCATTGTCTGTTCCGAAGACGGGGTGACAAAATCAAAAAGAGTTAACAAGAGAAAGGTTCCACAGTCGGTGGTCTGCTGCAGCCAATCCACGAGAGGGTGAAAGCTACAAAAATAAACTTTACCTTCTTGCACTCAGGGTGGGCGATGCCATTCTTGGTTGGGGACCCTGGCTCTGGTAAGTGTTAGAGCTGTCACTGCACACTCAATCCTGGTGGAACCTGCCTGTGCAGGGTCAGCGAAACACACATTCCCTGCATGCCTGGAAGCACACTGTCTCTCCACTGAGTCCACCACTGTGGCCCGAGTCCCCGCTGTGAAATCGACAGGACACGACTCACGACTACCCTTGCCCAGCTCTGTAGCTCGCCGACCTGCCAGACAGAACTGGGTTTAATGCTCTCTCCTATCAAGTGTCTGGGAACAAACAGGATCTTTAAAAAACAAGAGCAGCACAGCTGCGGAGTGTCCTGCTAGGGATTGCTTTAGTGGACTTGGCATGTTCTGACAAAATCCATTTTGTGATGAAGTCGTGATTAAAACGATAGCCCTGGGATTATGATGTTCATTCCCCCTGTTTGAGGACAGAGCATGATTCGCTGTCTAAACTGATGAACATATTTCTGGCTGAAACAGCTGTAGGAACACTTGGGAGTGAAACAAAAACTGTTCCCTTTGTTAGTTTGATTAAACCATTAATTTCATTGATGACAGTTGCAACACAATGACAAACTCAAGTTTGAGATGTATAGTTAACTGATTAGTGTTAAGGAGTAGGTGTTGCAGGTTTGGTAAATTCCAATTTAACTAGTAAATTATCTGTGCGGCTGCAAAATAATGGCCGATACTCCAATTAATCAATGAAATGTGATTTTTTTATCAACATTTTCAGTGTCTCACAGATATACATTTTGGGTGGAAATGAAATGAATTGTGAAAATTTTAAAAGATGTGATTTGGTGGTAATTAATGACAACCTAGTTTATAATTCTGTATTTTTATGACAGTATCATTTTTAAATTTGTTTTATTTAGATTCTTTTCATGTTAATAATGTTTCATTTCAAATTTCGACTTCTGAATAGAATGAATCTGAATGACCACAATTCATGGTAAAATCATTTAAAAAGCACTGAAAACATAAAATAAAAAAATAAATTGAGAAAAATATATAAGGTTACTGCTCAGGTTCACACATCATCTGCAGTTAATCACTGCTATGTACAGTAAAACACATAATTCAAGTAATTGTCAGCAGTGCTCAATGAACTGTATTTTTATTATCTTGAAATTGTAAATGCTTGAAGAAATTAAAATCTTTATTATTTGAAATTATCGCATTTTCCATCAGGACTGTGATAGCAATTTTTAAAAGATGTTTAATTTAGCATAAGTTTTGCACCTGCAAATTGATGAAGAACAAGATGTTTGAGCAAAGAATATCATTTTGAAAGATGGTTTCTATTAGTGTGGGTTTCTTGTAATTTTTTGCATGGCATGGTGTGTGTTGAATTTTTGGTCTGAAAATGTTTGATAAACAGCTGTCCAGTTTTTTTATTTTTTACAGGAAGTTGCAAAGCTAATGATCTGGCAGCATCAAATCAACACATACTCGTCTGTGCCTGCTGTAACTTCTTTCATCAGCTTTAAATGAGCTCATTAGTGACTTTGTTAGTATTATTGTTTTAAATCATTTCTTTTGTTCATTATGTTCTCTCCAAATCTGTGACTTGGTATTTATATATCTCCTTTCAACGCCACATTCATTCATGTCTGCCTGATAAATGTCTCAATATATTACAAAAAAAGAGCAACAACTCTTTGCACTGATGAAGTAATAATTCAGATAATAGCCATCATTATCTTATCTTGCAGTGGCGCTGTCTCTGCCCAGAGTGAGGTCACATGTAAGGCCTTAATAATTGCCCCATGGATTGAAGGAAATAGAGTCAAGTTGTGTTGTGCTTTGCCCCAGGAGGAAGGCACTTGATTCACTTTTGGCAAATAAATTTTGCCACTTCGTCACTGGGGCTGGGAGCTTAACAAGAAACCCCCTGACTTTTTTTCTGTTATCGTTCCTGCCCCTAATTGCCTGTAATTTGCTAGCTGAAAGAATCCCAGCTTGTCTGGCCTCTCACAGTATGTAACCAGAGCTCCCTGGAGGAAGATGAAGACTCGTTTTACTAATGCACAGAAACACATAGACTCATACCTAATTACAACGACTGTATGGCATTGATCTTGATTGTGCCTTAACATGTATTCCATGGTAGAGCTATTTGTGTTCACTGGAAAACACACACAGTGCAGTTCTGTGACTGGCGCCATAAGGGAAGACTCTGAAGATGAACAACTGATGCATTCCTGGTTATCGCTCTGTGTGTGTGGCATTACTGAATGAATTATGTTATTTTACTGACAAATAAATATATACTATATAGTATATATATAGTTTCTTATCTGTGGAAGTGGAGGAAGTAGTTGCCTTAGAAATGGGGTTAGAGTTAGCTTGGATTTGAAACAAGACGGGACACCCCCTAAGGCGATCATTGAATCTGAAATATGCTGAGCTAAAAAGGACATGTGAATTTTATTTCAATACAGCCATGCCACGTAGGACATTGTTTATGCTTTGCATCTGTAAGGCAGTTGTGGTTCCATGAATACAGTGGCAATATTTTCGTACCGTTGTGCTGCTTTAACTCTATTCGTAATGTTCTTTGATTTTAGGCATATTGACAATGAATAGAGTTTTGTTTCTTTAGTTTTTAGAATTTGCAAACTACGGAGTTTAAAATGTGCATATTTCCTGCATGAATCATCGCAACTGTATTTGTGCCTCTGATGCCCCTGCAAAGAGGAACCTCCATCTTATTGAAATAATTGAGAATTAAGGTTAAAAATGAACAGACGTGGAGCTTGAGCGATTTATGGTGGGAACATTACTGGTCTTCTGAGTAGGATTTAAAATACTTTCATATTTCGTTAAAAATGATTATTTTCTTATTTTAGAACACAGTTATAATCGTAGTGTGAAGATGTTTGGATAAAGTACTTTGGCAAATTATAAAATATACTTTTGTGTACCCTGATGACATGTTATATCACTTCCAAGTTTACATTATATCTTAAATACCCTAACGTGCACAATATTTTGGCAGAAAAACATAATATTATGCTAAGACTTTCCTCCTTTTCAAATGATCATATATAATGTGAAGCAATCTCATTTGCTCACATATTCTGACACAACTGTATGTCTTTAATTAGAAGTCTTCCAGTATTAAAATTTATTTGTGTTCCTAAGAAGCTTTTTTTTGCATATTTAATGTGGCGTGCTACAGGTCACCTTTCTGAGATCTTCACATTTTGTATTCAACATGATTAGAAACTCGGTCACAATGAAAATTTCTAATTAGCAAAGTCCATCCCGGTTCTCATTCTTCTTTTTTTCCCTCTTCAACAGGAAATGGCTGTAGTCCAAGCCTTAATGCTGGAAAGTCAAAGTCGGTAGATAAGAATCATGGCTTCCCTGTGACTCAGCGTTGACATTTAGATGTTTAGAATATACTTCAAGTGATACATAGCAAACCCCACCTGAGACTGTTTTTCTTAGAAACGTGTCCCTGTATTAAGCTCATAAAAGGGAAGGCAGAACTCGAAGGGTTGTGAAATCGCTGGCGTTTGTAAGGAAATGGAATGTAACTTTGTTGTTGTGTGCATTCAACCAGTTTTAGAAGACAGGGACTTAGGGCCTGTCTTGTAAGAAACTATTTCTGCACTGCAAGGTTGGCAAACCTGTTTCCCACTCCAGTGTCCTGACAGCAGTTCCTCATTGGGGTATTGTAGGGTTTATTAACGGTGTAATAAATACTATTTTTCTTGCACTTACAACATATAAAGAAATAAATATATCTGGTTGCGATTAACTGCGAAATTGCTAGGCTGCTGTGTACTGTTTCTGTTATATTTAATCTAGAAATGTCTTTTTTTCAGACAACTAATGTTTTTTAGGACAAACATCTTGTATTGTTATTTAATTTCTCACTGTAAGCAGTTGTATAGTATAATTCCTTACACTTATATAGCATATTTCTGGACACTCCACTAAAAGTGCTTTACAGATAATGGGGATCCCCTCCATTACCACCAGTGTGCAGCCCCACCTGGACTATGTGCCAATACACTACCCACACATCAGCTCTCAGTGGGGAGGAGAACAGAGTGATGAAGCCAGTTCAGAGAGGGGGATTATTAGGAGGCCATGATTGGTAAAGGCCAGGGTAACACCCCTACTGTTTTCAAGAAACACTCTGGGTTTTTAATGACCACGGAGAGTCAGGACCTCTGTTTTACGTCTCATCCCAAGGAAAGTGCCTTTTTACAGTATAGTGTCCCCGTACAACACACAGACCACAGGATGATCGCCCCCAACTGTATTAAGTGCAGTTTGTTTTTTCAGTTTGAAAAAGAAATAGTCCACAAGTTATAGAAATTATGGCTCTTGTCTATACATGAGGTACTGTATTCAAGTACATATTGAAGATTGAACTCTTGTTATTGGTTATTTTCTGATTTCTAAGAGAGGTTTATACTCGGTGAGATACATACATATCGGAAACATCATGTTTTAAGTGTAAAGTGTAACCCAAGTCATATTCTTCATGCTCTGAAAGATGTGTAGCTTGGAATGTCACTGGCTAGCATCAAGTCCTAAAACCTTCTCTTTCGAACCGTTCAGCCTGTTTAACAGAGTTTTTTGTGGCTTCCTCCTGGCCTTTCGCTTGTGGATGAGAATAAGTTACAGCTGTCTGCTGTTAAAAAGCATGACAGTAAACCCCTCTGGATGGCTGAAGGAGACACCACAAGCAGCAGAACATGAATGAAAACATTGATTTAATAAGATTGTTTGTACTCTGTGCAGAACTCAGTAAACGCTGGTTTGCTACGTTTGTGCAGTTGTGACTTTTAATCTTTTCTGCTGCCGAGCATGGCTTAGAGGGAGGAAATGAGGTTCCTACAGTGATTGTTTGTTTTATTATCTTTTCGGAAACAAGAACAACCCACTGTTTGGCATTTTGTAGAAAATATTGATTTCAAAGGGCTGGTCTTCATTTGACACTCTCTTAAAGACACTCTTTAAGGAAGTAACATTGAACCTCCAGTTTAAGAAAATGGACTCGCCAGACATGTTGAAGCTTTCCTCCACATTGATGATGCCAAGAATTTCAATTGTCAGAAAAAAACAAAAGGAAAACAAAGCATGGTTGCCATGGTGATTACACTCAAAGCGAAACAGCAGTTGCATTCTTCTACCCAGACTTGGTCCTGGTCTACCTTGATAATCAGTTGTGTGTTGTTATCCCGAGATTTTTAAAAATGAGGTCAGTGGTGATTTTTATGGAGCAGCCAGTCCGTACTTTTGTTTGTTACGATAAACACTTTTGCCTCATCCCTGAAATAGTTTTTCTAGTCAAGCCTCATCTTCAAAGGCTCCTTGGCATAGAAAAAAACAGAGCACAGGCTTTCTGAAGGGTGGCTAACTTTTCTACAGAGAGCAAAGTAAACTCCAAACAGCCTCAAGTGGGATACTCTGTGTCCTCGCAGGCACTGTCTCGAAACACATTAGGTGACAGGCCTGCTGTCCGGTAAATCTCACCTAAAACATCCCAGAGATTGTAGGCACAGTGATCCCACTTGACAGTTTGGAAACCTTTTCTGAATTTTAACAATGCGCAGAGCTTCCTGGTGACTTAGCACAAGTCATTTTTCTGTTCTGTTGCAGATCTCTATCCCTAAGCAGGGTTTTACTGAAGCTCAGGATCAGTCCATAAACTCTGCTGCTCTCTCTTGCCTGCAGCCTGAGAGAGGCTTTTAATGCCCAAGCCAAGTCACAGTTGTAAACGCTGTAACAGGTACTGGCCTTTTTACTTTTTTTTGGCGCAGTTGACAGTAGGTTTACAGTTTATAATCTGGCATTTGTAAAGGCATTTGTCTGCCTTTATATTTTACATTACACTCCGACCACCCAGGAGGATGGGCAGGCAGGAAGCTTTTTATATGCCTGCTCCACACTCAGTTTTAAACGTTGACTGCAAAATAACAGCAGTTGCCCAGAAAGGCTTGACTTTTGGCAAAGAGTTGGTCATGTCCTTTTTTTAAGACAGAGACTGTGTTTATACTAGGGGTTCTTGAACTCTGCATTTGGATTTTTTTCTGTTCCCTTAATCTCTTATCCACGGCTGGAACACTACAATGTTTGTTTGTCATTAAGGGGAAATTCATGACCTGCCCTATTAACCTGTTCTTCGTGTGATATAGAAAGTATTATGTTTACAACAGGACCTGCACAGGCTGAACACCCTATACAATTTCGCATTTCACTTCTTTACATACATTTATAGTTGTTTTTTTCCAAAATATTGAAGTGGTTTTACTGATGAATGTATTTATTGACAACAGATCAACAGTTCTAGCGAGTGTCTTCAACACTCTCTGCTGGGAGGATCAGAAATCCTAGTAATGTGTACAAATGCTTAGGGAATAAATCTTTTACTAATGGCAAATACACGTTTGTTATAATTATTTAAAAATGTATGACTCCAAGACATGAAATTGTCTGTTTTAAAAAGGAACAAAGACAATTGTATATTTAGATGATAGGAAAATATGTACAAAAAAAATCCAAAAGGATGGATTATAACATGGAAAAGCGATTCTTAGGGCTAGCAATAGATTCTTCCAGCACCTTGCAGATTGGTCAATAGTAGGACAGATTATTTGTTGTAAAAAAAACCTTTTCTGACAAACTGTCACCTAAAAAGTTTAAAGACTATCCTGCCTGTAGTCCTGCTTAAAACAGGCTATGAACTGAGAAGACTCACCTGAACACTACAAAAAAAAAGACCTAAGGTTATCTAAATTTCCAAACGTTGCTGTTTCTTTCCTAACTTGACAGCTGGGAGAAGAGGTCAAAGAGCTCTTCCCTTGTCTGCCTGGGAGTCAGCCCATGGCTTGGGAACGGTATTCTCTGTGTTCTTCCCTCAACCATCAGACCACACCACATATCCCTCTTGTTACTGAATTTAGGTTGTGAGAGCTTTGTTTCCAACCCCAGATTTCCAAGAGCAGTCAGTGAATTGAGTGTGGCAGACCACACATACTCCTCCTGAACCCTGGCCATGTGCTGTGAGACTGATTATGTGGATGTTTGTAATGTAAAAGCATCTTGGGAGATACAGCTTGCGGATGGGGAAGCCACCACTGCTTTCAAGATCACAGAGGGAAAAACAAAACAAAACGCGCTTCAATTAGGCAGTACATATATCGTATTCTGAACAGCCAGTGAATAATCTCATGATATTGTAGCTATTAACATGTCATATTTAAAAAAAAATTAACCCAGTGTTTAATCAATGTGCCATGCAGGTAGTTATTTCCTTCTTGTCAAAGGCCTGGCATTACTTATGGGAAACACTTTGATCAGGATGGGCTTGCTGATTCCTTTAGGGCTGGAAAAACATTAAAACTCTAATGAAAGTTTAGCATCATTTCCTTCTTCTCTTTCGCATAAAATATCCCCAGAGTGCATGGGAAAGTAACACACATACACAGACGCACATGGAGATGCAAGCAGAAAATAACTTGCTGTCCAATGTATGTTTCACTGAAGAGCTATACTACACACAAAAAACACTCACTGGGTTGCTTGATTAGATATAATTACTTTTGGAAATAGCCAACAAAATTGTTGCCTCGAAATATGGTCTTTATAAAAAATGATGCAAAAACTTTAAGCCGTTGGTACATGCCAGGCAAAATATAATTAGACTGTTTTCATTAGTTCATATTACACCTTTAGAACTGTAAGTGAGCCGACTGTGAGAGAAGGTGAAAGCAGTTTAATTGGAAACTTACTAAGACTTGACATTGAGTCAAGTCTAATGTTGAATGCTTGCCTGGTGATTATATCATTGCCTGACTTTTCTTTTGATTCCACTAAATTACACTTTGCTGTTCAGACCTGTAATACTCCTTGTTAAATGTGTTTTTGTGGTGGTCTTGGTCATGCCCTTTAAGTTTATTTGTGCCAGTTAGTGTTGAGATAACTTAGTAAAATGATAAAGGACGAGGACTTAACACACTGAGGTGCCTTTTCGTTTTTTGCATTGTGTGAAATGAATACTGTATATAGTGAGGAGAAAAACAATGCACCAGTAAAATGTTTCTTAAATTATGTTTTTTTAGGTTTTCAAAGAATGACGCAATCTCAGGCCATTTCAATTTTCTGGATACCCCTTATAAAAATGTCAGACTGAAAACCTGCCAGTCAAACAAAGAAACTGTGACATTATGAGGGATGAAATAAGGGCATCAAATTAAAAATTTCCACTGCAGGTCTGTTTTGACCTGCTTTCCGTCCTCAGTGGAACTGAATAAACTCAGTGCTTCTGTAAAGTTGCTTACCAGTCCTGTGGACCTACAGCATGTGTGTGTATCAGAGCAGTGCAAAGCAGAGGAGAGTTCTCCCGGCCAGCTGGGCTGGTTGGTGTGGGCTGAGAGAGGAGCTGTTGATTTGCCAGTGTCTGAATGGGTTCTTTCACAGTCTCCAGATCTCCGGCCCTGGGGATCTGCTTCTTCTCACTACCTTGCTATCACTGCCTGATAATGTCGGCATATTCCTGGTGCTCACAGAAAAAAAAGGCCAGCAAAAAACATTATCCTCTTCTTCGCTTGTTTGCAGATGATAGGCAACCTAATCAGGACTGAGATGAAAGGAGGCAGCAAAGGAGTAACCTAATTAGTAATTTGTTAGATTTCTGTATCAAACTTGTAGGAGGTTCACTGTAAAAACTTTTTTTTTGCCCCAGATTCAGTGACTGAAATAATCAATATTTGTATATGTTAAATGTTATACCCCACAAATTAAAAATAAGAAGCATTTTATAACGATTTTATTTTTTAAAAGTTTTGATTTTGTTTGAAGGCTATTATAAACAAAAATGCTAAGAAATGCATTTTTAATTAGTCTTTATTTTTTATATCTGCTTTGCGATGGTGCAGTTTACTGTACATATGGGTCGTTTTTTCAGCAGTGTTTTATTGGGCATTATATCCTATTAATTCCTACAGAGAGGGGCGTGTTTTATTAATATTTAATAAGCATCTCCTGAAGCAGAGCGCTTCCTAATCCATGTCAGTATACCTGCCTACTTCAGTGACAGATCTCCAACTGTGTGTTGTCGTTAAGTGCAGGGATCAATTAATGCCCTTAATTTGAAACATGTCAGGGGGGCTGGGTGGGACTCTGGCTGTCCCGGCAGTGGCTGGTTTTAATCGGGCTGACGAGCCGAGGCCGGTGAAGTGAACAGCGCAGTGCATTGTGTGAACTCAGCTCCCTGCAGCAGAAGACCATCGCGGCCGCATGACACCATCCCTCCTGGCTGTCCTGAGCCTTCCTCAGTTGTCAGGTCATAGGGTTAACACAAGCCAATTACCAAAACAGTTAAGGAGGAGACAGGAAACACAATATTTACCACATGACTGCCAGAATGATATACCACACACCAAGAAAGGCATTGATTTAAGGTGCTGTTGCACTTTCCCTTTCGTCTTTCAGTCTCCGAATGGAAGGAAATAAAGCTGTTTTCACGTGTTATACGTAAATTTATTTACGTATGGCAGACATACTTTTCAACTAAGATAGAACTACTAAATAGCTTTCAACATTTCAAGACGATGACCTTACAAGACTTATTCTGGTAGTCTGTGGTTAGAACTGATTCTTATTTAAATTCTGTCATTTGATTTATTCAGATTCTAGTTTATGAACACTGGATTCTGACAAAGAAACATCAATCCTGGTGGATCTAAATGGTGTATAATGGTCCTGTCAATGATGACACTTAAATAAGAACTGCCTTGGGGTGGGAAACTACTGAGAAAGACATAATATTTTATTTCAAAATTGCTGTAAAGGTTTAGTGCTAAAGATGCTCATGTTGTGGTTGCGTTGAATGTCATCTATACGGTTTTACTGTTTAGCTTTACATTGTAAATAATCCAATTTCCTTCATGGTGCCGTTGTGCATTGTGCAGATATTATGACCAATGAAGTACTAATATAAAGAAATTTCAAGTCTGACAACAAATCCAGAACATTATTATCAAAGACATCACAACTGAAGGGAGGCAAATATATTCTATAGATTGTATGAATTACAACAACCAAGAAAGATCACTTTACTTTGGGATTTATTATGATCTTACCTGGTTCTGTTTTCAAAGGCTATCTAATATTAAGCCTTCTGGACATAATCAATCCCAAAAAATCCTTGTATTTTCAATAAAACAAAATATGTCTGTAGATCCCACTTTAGTGATGTTTAGTATTGTAGGACACCAAGCCAAAACTAATAAATACATCTGCAATGCTATACAGCACAAGTGAGACAAGAAATGCTGTTTGCTTTTAAATCTTGTTAATTTAAATTTTGATGGTACACTTATAACAATTTCGGCAAAACAGGATACTCCTGTGTGAATTTCAAATTGAGTAAAAATTCATGGTAACATAACAAATCAAATGTCCATTCCAATTTTAGGGTAATGTTGTTACACTACTTACAGTAATGTTACACTACTTATCTTCTGCTGAATTAGTTTTGCTTAAAAACTAAAAAGCTTTGCGGTTGCCTGTGAGACTCCTGTTGCAGAAGGCTTAAGTAATTTGTTAGTTCTTGGGATGGCTTAGTGCAGGTCTGTGGCTGTCTTACTTGATCTCTGGAGTGGATGTAAATCATGTGTGGGCATCAACAGAAGACTGAGAAGGTTATTCTTCTCTTGCACTCTGTCCTCTTGCATATTGTCTGCTGCAGGGCAGCATACCAAAGGTAACAACCTCCTACAGCAGGCTCGGGGGATTTGGAAGAATTCACTGGATAACAGAATAGGGAATCATATTTAAGTTAGATTGCAGTGCATTGTACCTTGTGTCTTAAGCCAAGATGGCATTTAGTAAAATTGATCCAGCTATTGTGAAACACCTATTGCTTTGCAGGTCCAACTAATTAAAGAGGGAAACCACACAATTAGCCTATATAAGGTTGTTTAACTTTGTGCCTGTACTGTCAGTGGTCATAAGACACACTCTTCCCATCAGTCTCAAGACAGAAATCCCTTCTGTTTTTGGCCTATTTTTGCACTAGAGTGATTAAGACTGAGACAAATGCTGTTTAGACAGCCTGGTCTGGTGGGTGGTCGTGCAACAGGAGTGTGTAGCTGCAAAGTTTATAGAGTCTGAGCATAAATGAACTGTTGAAGACCAATGGAAAGGCTGAGTGCAATCACAACACCGGCCGAAATATGAAAGACCTGAAAGCATCCCCAAGGGACTTTTTCTAGGAGTTATGAAATCCTAATGTCCTCTTCTTTACAAAGCCTCTTATTCAGCAGGAAAAGACATATGTTCATGCATTATAAACATTTAATAGATTTAAATCGTTTTGCTTTTTTGGTTGTACTGTAGTCTTTAACCACATTGTGACCTCTCACTTATCTCTAAAATGAGACTGTCATAGTTTTCTTTTGTTTCAAACCCTTGACACTTCAACCATTTTTATAAAAACCTAGTGTTAATCTTCTAGTGCTTTATAAATCATGTTAAGGCAAGGCCCAGTGGATTGTTATGTTTGAACTTACTATATGATTTCTGATGAAGATCCAAGAAAACCTCAAACACCACGTTCAGCATTCCTTATCGTACAATGAGCCTAAATTCCACTATTTTTACAAACCATGCTGATCCAAGGTACTGGGACCTTCTGCTACAGTATGTGCCAGCTGGGAAAGAAATTTGTTTAACAACACCTGGTCTGGTCTCAAATTCAGTAAAACATGGCATTGCAAAACACTGAAAACAATATTTCATTGTTCAACCACATTAGAGCCTTCTTTTATGCTCGGCTCATGCTTTTGCAAACTTGTTCAAAGCACTGGTGATTGTCATATTCCCTGCCGGATGTTCTGCAGTGAATTAAGCCTTTGCTTTGTGCCATGAGGTGCTGCTCCCACTTCAAGCTATTCACAGTCCCTCTTCTAGCAAAAGCTTCAGCCTCTGAGCTCAGTCACCCCTCTTCCCAGCTTTGCGCTTTGCTCTGTGACTGCTGGCATAAAGTCAAGACAGAGGGAGACAGTTGTATTTATTGATTTATTCTGATGTGCTACAGGAATGGCAGCTGTCGTCTCTTTATATAATACAAAGTTTAATAATCTACAAAATGTTTTACTTAAAATTTATTTAAGAAGTTTAAAATGATTTTTTTAACTTAAATTTATGGGTAGCCTGAAAACATCACAACTTTATTACTGAAATACTGCTTGTTCTTGTCTAATAAATGAGTAATACATTCCTTTTTAGTGAAACATTTAGCGTAAGTATTAGTTATTAGGAAATACTAGTTTTTGTAATAACTATTATTTTTAACCAGTTTAACTATTTTAAGTTTTTTTTTTAATATTACACAAGTCTTAAAAGTATTTTTTGACTTAAAATTCAGTTACAAACTTTCACTAATCTTATGTTTTGTTTAAAAACTAAAATGTGTTTGTTTTTGGCCAGGAGTAATGTTTTACATTGAACCAACTAGAGACTGTATTCTCAAATAGGCTAGAAAGGGTTACAAATATTGGCTATAAAAATTAGCAAATGGGACATTTTATTAAGTGTTTAAGAGTTTGTACGTTTAAAACAAACAGGATTTGGAGCCAAAGGGCAAAGTCTTGGGAACTGAATCATTTGTGCTCCTCGTAGGAGAGATCATACGTATCTAAAGTCTAACAATACTAGATCACACAGACCACAAACAAAATTTGTTTACTGTTTGACATTTGTGTTTTGTTTTCTCTGATAGTTTAGACTTGCATTTTAGGAGCTAAAATACAGTGACATTTGCCGATTTGTACAGTATCTTCCATTAGCTTTCCCAGGGCCAATGGAAGCACATTCACTCACAGAGTAGAAAAAGAGCATAGGGCAGAGGCTTACAGTACACCCTCATCCTCGTCAGTTGGGCTGAAGAGATCGTCAGTCAATGACAGCACTGGGGGTCAAGTGAGGTTTATCTTGATAACCACACTGAACGAGAGGCTCTTGGTCCTGAGGTGATGAATTATCAAGGGTTGCAGAGGAATTAGCACTGAGATAACAGGTCTCTCTTTGGCAGTGGAGGTCGGGGAGTTGAGAGGAGTGGGAGTGCAGAAGAACCGTCACAAAATGCAGCTCTGATATTTTTCAGGATGCGACGACAAGAACTCAGAGTATTTCAGTCAGCAATTATACGAATAATGTACAGTAAATTATTCTTCTTAGACACTGCAGAGGTATCTATGAATGGCACGCATACTCCAGTAAGATATCACACAACTGTTTCATGTGGGTATTTGTGGAAAACTATGATAAAAATGGATACTAGTGACATTGGAAGGAGGCAGGGGGCCCAGTGGTTAGCATTGCTGCCTCACAGTGCTGGGGCCAGAGTCCCTGGGTTCAGCTCTTGAGCTCCTGTCTGTGTGGAGCTTGTATATCTGTGTGCACCTTGTGATGGACTGGCACTCTGTCCAGGTGTGTGTGTGTGTGTGTGTGTGTGTGTGTGTGTGTGCACTGTGATGGACTGGCAATTTGTAATTAATTGTGGATATTATTCTTTAATTTGAGTTGCCACCACTGAGATACACAATGGAAATTCATGATGACAAGAATGGCTTAATATCTTTTGAAACCAAAGAAAATGAAAAGTTCCTTAGGTTTTATATTTAGATGTATAACATATTTAAATCTACTTAATATGATTTACACATGTGAATGCATGAGTGTGAGAGAGAAAATGCCCATAATGTTGTGTGAATTTTAAGTCCTGATTTTCTAAAAATCTGAGGAAGACAGGCATCAAACAGGTTTCTGCAAACTCGTGTTGTTTGGTTCTCTGCAGCCCAAAGGATAAGAGGTCCTATCTGGCGAGAAAATGAAGGCTGTTTTTTTTTTCTTATTCTCTTTTCCCAATAATCTTTTAGGAACAGTCTTCTCTTTCCTCTCATCATGCCTGAAGGAGAACTGATATGAATCTCAGGCTCATAGCACAGCTTAATTTGGGACACAGGGAATTCACCGTCATTGCTGGAAGTTCTGGAGGCTGTGTGCAAGGAGCTCGGGCTTGATAAGGACAGGAGCTCTCATCTGCGGGTGACTCCAGTGTGTAATAGGTTCCAGATGGGGCTTAATTACTCCGTCTGCACTGTGTGCACAGTCCTGCTCTCTCTGGAGCCTGTCCTCTTCCTTGGGCATGTCCATGATAGTTGACACAGAGCCAGATGCCAGGAGCCCCAGTCCTCTGAGAATGAAGAGGTTTCCTATGTGGGCTGCCTGAGCACAATGGGTCCAGTGTTTGAAGGCCACTGGCATGGCCATACATGATGCTGCAGTGTAAATGAGCTAGTAAAATCCACGGCACAGGTATGGGTCATGGCTCCTAATGTATTTTTAGGATCATGCAGGCCTTCCTTGAAACTCAAAGAGAGTGGTGGTATTTAGGGTTTCATTCTGGAGACGTAAGGTGTTTCTTTAAATAAAAAAAACAGTAGCTGATTCCACCATTTCTGGATTGTGCACTTACTAGGCGCTCTTGAGGAGTTAAGGAAGAGTTTGGGAAATGTTCTATGTACAACAATTTCTTGATCTTATCTTATGGATTTGATTTTCTGGATATAATAAAAATATATATTAAATGCATGACTAGAGGCATTAAAATCCTGAAATGTTGTTGGTTCCAACACTCATTTGCCTCATTTTTAAATCCTTCCAGTTTATATATACTTTACTACACCCTACTTTCAATGTATACTTTGTATTTATACTGCATTTATCAAGTTTTTAAGATGACTCTAAAAACCAAGAACAGAAAGGACTTTTTTGGGTTATTGGCTACATCTCCACAGGCTAATGAGACACTTGGCATGATAAGTGATAGGGACCTCTGGCAGTGTCAAGACACCGCAACCTGACACATCAGATGACATCTGTTTGTTATTCTGGGTGAGGAATGATCCACTATTCTCAATGCTGAAAGTATGCGGTGTCTCAGTGTATGTTAACAGCCGTAACACTCCAATCAGTGTTACCAGATGAAGTGTTTTTGTTTTCAGGACTTTGGCTGAGACCTATAGAAGATACAGTGCACTGTGGTTCAAACCATTGAACACCCATGTGCTATTATCATGTGCTAGCAAGTATCATCAGTACAATTAAAAAAGGTTTCCTTTTCTATAATTTGTCATAATTAATCTTTATAATATAAAGTTGATCATATTTTGATAATATATATCAAAATACATAATGGAAATAAAGGGAAACATTTGATTTTAAGAACAGCTTTTATTATTAATTACAATCTACTATAGACCTATGGAAACATAAAAAAATCTCCAAATTTTATAATAGCGTATGCAGCAAGCTTTTCTACAATGCATCCTTAAAGCTAAATGCACATTCATATTCTAGACATGATACTTATGTTGAACGTAATCTGTAATTTTATTTTATTAAAGTCACTTGTGCAGGGCTATAATTATTATATATGGTTTGGATATCTATTGTCAATGCAAAATACTTTTTTTTAACTAATTTCAAATATACTTCCAATGGTACCCAGATGTTCAGGCCTCACTGTGTGTTTATACAATGCACTATGCTGTCTGTGTTTTTAAAATACAAGAGCCCATTACAAACACACTGTGTATTCTGTAGTTATACTGTGATGCTGTGTGCAAGTCTAGTGTTGTTGTAGAGGGCATTATCCTTCTGTGCATGAAGTGCAAAACATCTGGTTTACATTAGAGTTTAACAGGCTGATAGCAAGTCAGGGTATTAGAGTTAATTTACTTATTTAGGGAAAGAAGTTTCAATCACAGAAGCTGTGATTGTAAGTGGATACTGCACTTATCTCAAATAGTATCAGAATTCCTACAGGGAGCTTTAGGTTTTCCAGCAATAACACAAATGGAGTGGCATGAGATTTACTCTGTGATGCTAGAAGAGTTTTTGTTCTGAGTTCTCCCACAAATATTCTAGATTCTGACTGCAAAATTCTCCCTCTCATGTGTACTTTTTATCTTGAACTGGATATTGTCTTATGTAAATTACTATAACATGAACACATATTTTTCACATTGAGTACCCAGAACTGTGGCAGACGAGGCAATTCCAGCAGCTCAGTCAAATCCTTATTAAAGCAACATGTAGGCAGAAGCACTGGAAGTGTATTTGGCCTAATTCACCTGGCTGAAGATCCATTCTGGCCTTAGGAATGGGGGTGACAGGACCCCCCACACTTCAGTGGGGAATGAGCCAGGGAGCTGCTACAAGTGTGAAGAATGGGTGGAGGGAGAGATGCGAGGAAGCTAAGCGATGCTCAGCAGGCGAGTTGTTTATGTGGAGGAGAGCAGAGGTGGGCAAGATTAGATCTTCTCCCTAAATTCTAATTTTAAAAAATCAATTTCAGAAGTTCATTTGTCCTATTTAATGCAATGTAGATACAGAACTATTGTAAGTTTATTTGATGTAACAGTGAGGAGAGCTGGGCTGAGGGAATAGAAGTCTGGCCATAGGGAGGATGGTGACAGAACCCCAGCAGACAGTGTAGGAATGCCAGGACACTGATGCAGAGCTCTTTAATGGCAGTGAGCATGTTTTAGGCTGATCGATTTGGATATGCAAGATTTTGGAGAAAACACCGACCTGGTGTTTTGATAGTGGTGACTAGCATTATATGCTGCTGCTACAGTCCTAAGGAAATATCTGGAAATAGGAGAGAGCAAAAGAAAGGTCTGATACACAATTAAGAAAATGGCAATAAAAAGTGCATCTCGTGGCTGTGACATCAGAGCATACAACATGACAGAGAGATAAAACTGAGGGTCAGGGTCGGCAAGAGGAGAGTGATTCCCATCTCAGAGCACAGAAACAGCAGTTTTTTAAGTTTTTGACAGGGAGGCATTTAGATGAAAGAGGTGATTCTGCCTTTGGAACCATTTAAATAGGAAGCTGATTGTGGGTGAGATATGGCAGAGCAGGGATTTCCTGTTAGGGGTTTATGGAAGAATTTGAGACAGGAATACTTTGATCCCTTTAGTTGAAGTTTTCATTTTGTTGGTGTGGGAAAATTATATAAAGAAGAATACTATTAGGAGGTCGAAAATGAGAAAGGGACTTTTGAAGGTCCAGCGTACTCCTTGAAAATGTATTCAATGGACCAATATGAACGGAGAATGTGGGTGCAATGCTTAGATGGAGTGATGAAGGGGTTCAGAGGATGATTTGTGGAATAAGGCTTCTCAAAAAAGGGAGGAATAGTCTATTGTGCAGTTTCACCAGCAGTACGGGTGGCAGATCTGAAACGATCTCTCAGATGGACCAGTCTGATGTGTTGGTCCTGCTCTGGTGTGGTCACTCGAGGGCAACCAGATCTTGGATCTCTGGATCAGATCTCTGCTGAACCCTTCTCTGTAGTCAGGACACAGTGCAGCAGCTGACTCTATAGGTGTCTGGCAACACAGGCACCCGACATGTCTGCCAATGGCCCTCTCCCTTGCTTCTGGTGACATTTGAGGCATTATGGAAGGCACAGAAAACTGTGTGGCTTTTTTCTTGCAGTGACCTAAGCTTGGTGACCTGATCAAGCATTATTCCACCTGGACCTCGTTGGGTAAAAGTGCACCTAACGAGCTTTCATGTGATTGGCAAGTTGCAATGTCTCACTGCATAGGCTGTATTGCTGGTCAGAGAGCTAAAAACAAATTGACATTTTTTTGTGAAAGTACATAAGCTATAACTATAGTATTCTCATTCCATGTTGTGTTTCTTTTTTCCATCATTATGTTATGAATTCCACAGGCAGAGATGAAGGTGCCTGTGTTTTTAGAAATGTAATTGTTACTTTGGCTGCGATGGATTCTAATTGTATTAGGATTGTGTAACCAAATGATTAAGTGGATGTGGTTTTTGAATTGACGACACTCATGCGATGCAATAGTGACTGTATTCCTCAAACATTCTATTGTGCGTCATTTCAATGCATTGCTTCTTTAACAGAACAGACCTGGAAGGTAGATGACGTGATAGGTTTCTTACTCTGCTTGGTATCCTGATGTCTGCTCTGTTTTGTTCCCTAGCTATTTGTCAGCTGTAGCTATTAGTGCTCTAATCTTATAGTACGTTATACTATATGACTTGGTTCAGATCAGTCTAATTTATAAACACAGACTAGGAAACACATGAAGACAACAATCCAAGTGCCAAGTAACCAAGATGCCTTGTCTCTCCTGGTGGCTGCTGCTGGGAACAGCGGTTCAGAGTGATGATAGTCAGGCCTAAGGGGCTGTCCGAAGTCTGTTTGGACCCCGAGATGAGCAGGCCTGTTTACTTCCAGGCTGAATTTTAGTTGTCACTGACTGATGTGTCACATCAGGCTGCTCTGCGTGACTTTATCTATCCCTGTTTGACTTTCTGACTTTATCTCAGCTGGGCTGTGCTTTCTACACTTGGATTCATCTCCAGTGCTGACATCCAGTTTTGTAATGTGTTGAAAGCAGCATAAATTGAATTGTTTTCATCATGCTGTTGAAATAGTAGGATAGAGGATTAAAAAGCACACAATTTTGGGCAGGACTGTGGAATAGATGTTAGAGCTCTGGGTGGAAAGTTGCTGTTATGCATTCGAAGTATTGTACATATACAGTCATCTGTACACAGTGCAGAAGTATCCACTTCATTCCGATGATGTCCCAGTTTGGTTGAATTACAAGTAACATACAAGCATACAAAAGACAGGTGTATTTATTCTGACATCATGTGTGAAATCACCACTATTATTTCAGAGGCGATTCAACTTTTGTTTAATTTATTTGTGTGACTTATCAAAGTAATTTTGTGCACCTGAACTAGTTTAGGTTTGCTATAGCAAAGAGATGAATACTTACTCAATTATTGAATACTTAACTCAATTCTTTTGCTGTTTTTACGGACATTTAAGTTCTTTCACCACAAAAGTGTCCTGTTTGAGTATTCAAGTTTTATTTTTAAAAAATGTTAAAAGATCACTTTAAAAACATGTCCACATTTTTTGCAATTCAGCAAAATAGGACATTTATAGAAGGGGGTGGATAGTTAAGGAGGGCTGTCACCCACAGCAACACAGGAGGAACATGTGCACTCCACACAGAAGGTGCAAGACACCCCAGGCCAGAATCAAACCCAGGACCCAAGAGCCATGAAGCAGGATGTTCAACTGCAATTCCAACATGCTTCCCCTCAAAAATACGTCCTGAGAAAAATGCTTTTTTCTAGAACTTTAAGATTAACATGTGCATAAGGCCACGTACATTGTTAACCACCTCAATTATAATGCCAATCAAACTGCACATAAACAGGTTCCAGTTAAATGTCAGTAATTTATCATCACTTGTACATAATTTGTAGTCAGCACAGATTATCCAGTTTAAAATGAAATTAACAGATGTAATAAGCAAAATGTACATTTGACTTTTCCAAGTCTGGTGTTTACCTGAAAGAGAAATCCCAGCAGCAAGCATACAGACTGGGGAGACTTTCAGACATGACCTTATGAGATTTTACTACTTTATTTCCACATGGTAAGCTTTTAACTGCCTCTTTCAAGTGCATACACACAGTTGTACTGAAACTGGATACCTTTACGACAAACACAACCAAGTCTGACCATACCGTCTTTAAAACATTCCCATTAAATATGTCATTTACTTCTTCGCCAGCAAACCCTTGCCACTGGCAGAACGTCAGTTGCCTCTCACCGACTGTACAGTATCTCCCTGTCCCAAGTCCCCACCCCCTGTGTATAAGTAATTATTTCATTATCTGCTTTAGCCTGCAATACAGAAAGACTTCATGCTGGATAGTGTTGGTTGGGCAGGGAAAATGGCATTGTGTGGCTGTGAACAGATGACAGCACCACATTGCTGCATTTCCATACTATTTCACGGTGTTTTAAAAATGGTTACGTCTGTGCATTTTGAAGTGATTTTTTTAAATGGATCCATAGAATTCTTATATCTGAGGTCACGATGACTTGCATACTTTGCTAATGAAATGCTTGCTTTGCATTCAGTAGATGAAATTAAATTACCTAAATCAGAACCAGCCATAACAGACTCACCATCATTTGCCTGAATTTATCTTATTTTAATTTGTTTTAGAGAGAAGCGAATTATGTATTGTCTAATCTTGGGAATGTTTGGTTTTGTTATAGATTTCCTAGGTGTGGTGGAATTTTTTATTTTATTTCCCAGATATTTATGAATATGAATCATGTTTCCATTTGGATCTAGAGGTACAACCAGCAGCAAAAATAATACTCTTTTTCAGAACTGCACACAACATTCATAACTCAGAATTTTCCCAGCAAAAAAATGAACATTGTCTTCCTTGATCTGAGATGTCAGAAAGTATTGGTACAGTATTCTGCATTAACCAGCCCTCTTTAAGAAATCTCTTGATGTTTCAGAGAGTGTGTGAATTACTGTGAAAAAATGACTATTTTCGAGAAACTATCCTTCCATTTTGTCAGTATCTGACTACAATTTAAGCTTGAAATATGCATCAGAGTTAAATATCAAGTTATCCATCTTGTGCCTATAGTGTCCAGACTATTTGCTGACACCAGTTGGGTGAGACTGTTCTTCTCACAAACGCATCTTTCTCACTCTGACCAGAGCCATCTGTGTGGATGCACAGGATTTATTTTAGAATTATCATTCTGTGATGGCTTTTCTCTTGAGCCACCGACTGCTGTATAAATACTCCACCCCTGTGCTCAGCAGAAAATAAATATTGTTGGTTCTCTGCTCTGCAAACGCAGCTCGTTTGGTGGTGAAGAGAGACAGGGCAGAAGAGGATGATGAATGAGTCACCTTGCAGCAGTGAGCCTGGATGAGCTGGTTTGCTGTTTCTGGGGAGCGCTGTCCAGGCTCTGTGCAGCAGCAGTTTGCGCCTCGTTCCTGGATTGGTCATGCGGATTGCGTGGGCTGCAGCGTGGCTCGTGAGCAGTCCCTTTCCAGGAGCCGAAGGTGCTCTGTCTCGGGCTCGCTCTTTCGAAAGCAGCCCCCGCTGACTGAAGGCTGGTCCTGTCACCAGCTCCAGCAGCAGAATAATATTTTATCAGAGCTAGAGCAGCCTTCCAGTTTAATCAGAAGGATTACGAGGCATGTTACACAATCCTGTATGGTAGTAAGGTGAATCTCCCAGAGAGGAAAGCAACATTTTTACATGAGGAAGGAATCTACTCTCCTTTATGGCCATATCCTGCAGCATATTCTGAGTCCATACCATAAACAAGAGATGTGTTGATTAGGACTTAATGCTTGGTTATTATTATAAGCATTATGGTGCAAATGACTGCAAGTAGCACCATCCAAGGTGCCGTGTCTTCTGTTTTTTCAGTACTGGTCTTATTTAAATATGTGTGGAATGTCTTGACTTCAGTGATTGCTTCTGCTGGTGAAGTTAAAATCGTTCTTTACTCATAATGATTCAAAATACACCTTAACTGTGCCTACATCCCTATTTTTCTGTCTCTTTTGTGCATAACTAATATATTCGTCCTCTACAAGGGCAAATAAAAAAACAGGAGAGTCTGTGAAAGTATGGTTGTGCACAGCACATGTGTGCATTCAGTGTTTTGAGGTCATATGCACTGCTTTTTTATTAAATGAAACACATTCTGGTAATATTACTGCAGTATTTAATTCAGGACCTACGGGGATTAGAGGTTTAGTTTGATATGCATAGTATGTACAGTGGAACCTAACTACATAAATGAAAAAATAACCCCTTTGACATGTGTTTTTCCATCTGGAGCACTGTTTTTTTTTTCATTTTAGCCTGGCTTTTTTGAACAGCGTGGGTGCTCCTATTTACCAGCAGAGACAGTGCCTGGAGAGACTAGATATCTGTAGGCACTGTCTCTCTACGTATCTTTCCGGTGGACTAAATTAAAAAAAAATAAACAAAAAGATGAAACAAAAAGAGAAAAATAGGTGAAGAGAACAAACACTTCTTGTCGTTAGAACATGTCTTCCTCAAACAAAACAGACTGTGTTTACAGTCCGGCCTACTCTGGGGGCCCTAGAGACCCCACTGGCCAGCGAATTGTGTTGAATTGTGTTATGTGTTGACAGTAAGATATGCTGTAGAAGAATTTACAGATTTGCCACAAAGTATAGAGTGGGTTTCACCACTAGTATAAAATGTGGCTTTTTTAGTGATAAAACACATTTTTCTGCTTTCTGGTGTTTTGCTAGTTGAACGTCTTGGCGAAAGAAGACACAGCTGGTGTGTTTATGACTGCCCTCCTCGTGCTGCACAGTCAGGATGTCACCATGACGCCACAGAGAGGGAGGGCAGCTTTGCATGCGCTGCTCATGTCTGCTTGTGCTCTGTGGTCTGAGAGAGACACACAGCCTCTCCCCCACAGAAACACCTGAACTTTTCCAATTGCAGTGGTGTTGCTCTTTTGAAATCACCCTGACGCTGACTTCAGCTGAACACCATTTTTAATATTCACGGCTGAAAATAGGCACAATTCTTATCCTTGACTCTCTTGTTGATGTTTGTTTTATTGCTTGGGTTTTTCAGGAGTGAAACCAGCACTTCTTGATCACTAAAACGTTTGAAGTGGTAACAACTCCTGTCTCAAAAACAAATTCTCTATTTTGCCACTTTTTACAAAATGTACGATCAGCATTCTTACTGCAACAGTAAACTCCGCTATTTTATAAAATATATGTATAAAAGGCTTTTTCATACACAAGCCACATGGTTGAAGATAAATACCCAGGTTTTTCCTTCAATAAATGAGTGGATGAGATCCTTTAATCAATTAGCTGCTTTCTACCAAATGAGCTCAAGTGGGCTAAATGACCTCCTCTTGTTGCTATATTGCTTATATGCTGCTGTACTGAAGCCTTGAAATAACACTGCGAGACTGTCACGAACTCTGGATCTCCCTGTGCTGGCGATAGTGTCTTACGAAAGCGGCGAGATGCTGTATATATTCCGCAATGCGCACCCAGGGCCCCCTGAGGACAGGTGACTTGGAGCCTGCCCAAAAGAGATGCCACTCAGTGACCATGGCGAGGTGAGGCACTGGGACTGGGCCAGACGCCGGTACAGCCCGGACACGCCTGCGCTGCATATGTGACGTCTGTCCATTCCTGCTTCAGCTTGGGAATGTGTGACCTTTACATTCAGTGTGCTGGTTCCCATCCTTATTGCCTCCTTCTTTCCATGAGTGGTGTGCTTTCTTGTTTACACAAAACAACCCATCCACAGATGATGTGAGTGAAGTACTTGTAAAAGCCCTTTGTGTTAATGTGCTTTGTATTGCAGATGTCATTATCTGTAATGGTTTTTTTGTTTTTTTGCCAAGTCTACGTCATACAGTGTAATTGTGATAGGGATGTTTTCTAGCCAGCATGAATCAATGAATCATCATCACCACAGTTGTGCTACTAAGGCAAATTGACAAACGTACAGTCTAGTATAGACTCTTGTGCTTCAGAGACGAAGTCTCCAGCCTAATCCTGAAAGCCCCAATACAGTCACCAGCTCCTTAAGAACTGAGAATAGACTGATTATACAAACATTATATTACTTATTGATCAGTCAAGTAAAGTGGCCAGTGTAATTGATCTCTACTACTGGACAGCTCCTTGTAAATTTAACAGATCTGCTGGAACAGATATCAGTAAAATTGTCTTAAGTCTTTCAACACTGCTGAATAAATGGTCACCTATAAAACCTGTGGGATTGGGGTCTCTGCAGGAATAGCTATGATGATGTCTCTGTCCTTGCTCTGAAAGAGAGAATCTTCACGTATGTTTTTATTTACCTAACTTTACTCTGAGACTCTTCCAATATATCCAGTTTCAGGGAAGATGAATTCAGTGCAGTGAGATTTTATACTCTTTAATTCATCAGGCCTAATTAAAAATGGAACCAAAACAGAATTTCCAAAACCTCCATAACTAAAGTGACTGTTGTTCTGGATAATAACTCCCCCTGCTGGGAAAGAGGAGTATTCTGTTACATTGAACATTCGGGGCTGTTCTTGCAATTTTATATTTAAAATTTCATTATGTTTCATCAAGCCAATTTGCACAATTTGAATGTGTAATCAGTTCTTATTTGCTTAAAGAAACTGGCAGTTTCATACCTTATTGAAGACTTTACAAGATCTTGAAATGCATCAAACTCCCCGCTTATAGGATGAGATTTTAAATCTGAATTCCTTGTGTAAATAATGTGTATTTTCTCATTAAAACGTTGTACTTGAGACCTAAAACGTCTGTATGCTATATATAGATGTCCCTTACTTTAAATCTAATTTTATGCCATAGAACTAAGAAAGTACACTTTATATGTACATTAAATACACTTATCTTCAATACACTTCATTTTATATCTGTTTTTGCTGTTTAGGTATGTGCTGTTTGATGGACCAGTAGGGGGCACTCATCTCTTTGATCCAGAATTTCAGATCCAATTGCTCACTATTGCTAGGAACACTGTGCTGTAGGAGGAGGTGTCCTTTGGGTGAGGCATTAAATGGAATTTCCTATTACTTGGTCATTCATGTTCATAAGAATAGGTGTATCAACCCCAGTGATCTCAGGCTAAATTGCTCTTTGGGAGGCACAATCTTCCTCCCAGAAATTCCCCCTTAAGACAATTAGTGAAGTAATTACTCACTTCTCCTGGTGTTCTGTGGAATGGGGTTGCTGGTGCCTAATGTCTGCCTAGACATTGCAGTCTTGAAGAAGGCAGGGCATTTATAGTAATCTCTGTCTTCCAATCTTCTAATTTTGAGAATGCTTTATTATAAGATACTTTTTTAATCACAGATGTAGATTGCAGAAAAATATCCAATAGTTCACATGGCAGGGTAGTAATGAACACAGCCTGCATGTTCTGTGAGATACCATCGGCTCAATGGTATCCAGCTCAGCTCTCAGTCTTATTAAAAATAAATGATATAGCTTTCAAGATAATTCAGTTTCCTTAGTCTTAAGTATTTATACGAGTATTGAAACCAATAGCATTTACTGTGATTGTAATGTCTCTCAATATGTTATACCCATTTTACAATCGAATATTGAAATAACTTCCCTTAAAGGTTGTTGGAAATAATTCTTTCCATGATGCTTCATATACAGTATCACAGTCGTAATTGCATTAGCTACTGCAGGTAAAACTTCCAGGAAGTTGATGCATACAGAAGATACATTCCCTTAGGTATGAAATCTGAATAATTAAACCTTGTTATTACATCCTATGCATTTCCCTTTCTAAGGAGCTGCAGACAGTACTTTTCAAATGCAATTTCCTGTTTTGATATAACACTTCAGACATGTTGTTGACTGCAACTTAAAGTGGGTGAAATACATTACTAGATATTTTTAAAATGACTAGAGTTTTTGACTCTTGTAAATGAGTGCAGACAAATGATTTGTTTCAAAGAGAAATCTAACACAGAATAATGTTAATATTTTGTAAATTGAAGTGATGGAATGTTAAATTTTTCACAGTCTGCCTGGAACATTTACAGAACATTTAATTTCAATAGGATCTACACTGTAATGTAGGACACATACTTATATTGGAGAGCATTATCTTATTACTGTACCTCTGAAGTTGCCTACCCAGAGAAATACTGTGCCTACAGCTTGTAAAGTCATATGGCAGAAGAAAGCTCTGATTAATGGTTTCTCTCATGTCCAACTCACTTTGTTTTTAGGATTTCTGTGTCTGTCTATGGGATGGTCTCCCATAGACCATGTAGTATTTGTGTAAAATACTAACATTGTTAATTTCAACACTAGATGTTAGAAACTAGGAGAGCTGGAATGTTTCTAAGAGAAGTTGCTGTGGGACAATCTATTGTAACAGATCACCCTTTTCAGAAATATTATACATAATAAACAATTCCAGTATCCAATACATACAGTATAGCATTATATGTCAATCCAATGTTTGGCATATACTGCATGTGAATTATTAACCCCATTTATTCTAAACTAAGATCTAATGTGTGTCTTGCCTAAAGCTTGTATTTAATATTACACAAATAACCACCTGTTTAAGATAATAAGCACAGTTTTTAGCCGAAGATGTGATTTCTTGACATGTAAAAATAAAGAGAAAAATAAATTAAAAAATGATTTTTCAAATCTTATCCTGTTGGCCTGTTTATTTTATGCTTAGGGCACTTAGATTATAAATTATGTGACATATCACCTTTAACAGAGTGTGCTAACAGCCACATTTATATTCTTATCACAACACGTGTATAATTAAACTTTATCACTTGCAGATCTCCTGTGAAATGAAATGTTGCTCAGCAGTGGTCAGACGCTCCGCAGAGGGGGGCACACAAAGTCACGACATGGGGGGACATGAAAACCATTTCTCATACCGAGCAAGAGAAAGAGAAATTGTTAAGCCACCAGAGTGAGAGCAGGAAGTCTTTGCCTTGCCCCTCATTTTCTCCCCTGGATCATTCAATCATCCTGAACAACAGCCTCCAGCTCTGCCTGTCTTTTCCCCTTTCCCATGGAAATCACTCGTGTGTGGAAGGTTAAATGTATTACTGTTTTCACAGTATTCTAATTTAGTAACTTGGTGTTCTGCCCCTCGCCAGCTCCTAAAGAGAGAGGAAACAGTTGCTGCCTTTAGCTGCACGCAATGATGCCTAAATGTTTTTTTCCTGTTCACTTCAGCTCCCTATATCACTCTGTCAGCTGCTTCCAGGCGTCCATTAATGACTGTGTATGAATCTGTGTTTATGCTGGGCTCTCCTGGTTTCTGACTCTGCTGTGTACAGTCCTCACAGCTATTTACATGGCTCACGGGGAGTTTGTGTGACTGCGCCGCGGCTGGGTTCGCTTGGGTCACCAGACTGGGTTACCCCAAATTAGCCCCACCCCTGCAGTCCTTCACAAAGCCCATTGACACCACGTCACCACGTCATGTTCGTGGACTGTTCATAACAACACGTTTGGGTTTTTTTCTCTGTTCGATGATCTACAGTGTGAGCTTTCCAAACTTGAATCATTTTAATCTCAGTCATTGCTTCAGAAAGAATGTGGTAATGTCCATCTGAGAAACATCAAGAGGGAAAAGAAGAGATGACTGGAAATGCAATGTAATATGTTTACAGCGTGTTTTTTTGCACAACAAGGTATCCAAAGAAACACGAGTGGCAGATGCATTCAATTAAAATGAAGTTTAAATTTCAACAATGAAACATAGTTTGGCCATGCCTGAAGGGAGAAAATAGATCATCAATTATTCACGTAAACAGTTACATGTTAGATGATGTTTGGTTAAACAGAATTGCAGCATAAAAAAAGAAATGTTTTTTTCAGCATCAAGTAAGTGTTACACATTTTAGCTCCCAAACCATAAATGTACAGTTTGAAATTCAGCAGGACAAGTGCAAAGTGTATCATGGCCAGTCTGGGCCATCCCGCATCCAAGCCCTCAGTCTAGTTAAGTGCAGAAAAATAAAGGACCCTGGAGGTTTGTGTGTCAGCACCCGAGGTTAATGTATTTAAAAACTACTGCAAAGCCCATAGCATCTCTTGGCAGTGTGGGGATGTTAAGCATAATTTATCGTCTTAGTTACATGCACTTTGCATTTCTAAAATGGCCTCCGGGGACAATTTCTCAAAGTGAAGACGGCTGACTGGAAGAGCAAAGCCGACATTAAGGGAAACCATGATGAACTGAATCCGCTTTGCGTGCTGCCACTGTCTGGGAGCGATTTCTGTTCTTGGGTGGATTTTAAAAGTAGAAACCCATAGGTCCTTCCTACAGGTGCTAAGTGCTACGTTCCTGAAGATTATGACTGGTTGTATCAGCTGTATGTACAGTATAGAGTACATTTACCAAATTTGTGTCTTTTCAGATGTATGTACTTTCAATTAGGGGTTCTCACATACATTCCACATTTCCTAAATGCTCATAGTATGAATGAAAGCATTTCAGTGAAAATGACTAAATAACAGAAGCACATGGTGTTGCAGGGTACTGTTGCTTCAGACTACCAACACCAGCACATTAATCTTGGCAAGCTGGGCTACTAGACAGGAGCCAGGAGTGGGAGACGGGGGTGTGGTGTAGCCAGGGGTTGCACTTTTACATGCTATTGCCCACCAGGTCACAGAAACAGGATGCTGATAACATCCTGCAAGCTCCTCTCCGACGCTCGGCTGGCAGAACAGACGGCCCTCCCGCGCGCACTGCCCCGCCAGCTGCTCCCGCTACCTTGTGGGAGGCTGACCTTCCTCTGCAGACAGCGTGACTGGGACACTAATGCAGAAGGCTTCTAAAATAGCGAATGAATGACACAGACCGACAGAGAGTTGCTAAATGACCAGGGCTTGGAAATGTGTGTGGCCACTTGGTTAAGATTTATGGATTTAAAAAAACACAAGAAAAGAAAAAATACTTTCCAAAAAGTAGCCTGGGGGAGAAGTACTTAGACTGAAGACAGAGAAGCCAGACAGACCTGCCTTAGGATTAGAGAGTGAAATTCCTTGCCTATTAGTCTATGTAAGGTAATTTAGCATTTGCAAGTTGACCTTATTGGGGGAGTCAGCCCAAAGACAGACAAGACAAAGATGCTCCAAAGAAAGATTTAAGTGAACTTGCATACATACAAGACAAAGCGATAGCACCATTCAAACACAGCAGGACCCACAGAACGTCTGCTTGTGGATTTAGTTTGCTGTGATTTGTGGAGATGTACCGGCACCCACACCTTTCCATGAAAGCTCTCTGTCCCATGCTGGCCATGCCTGCCGAGCTCCACCTGACCACCTTACCTCCCACTCTCAGCAGGACCACTTCCTGGCAGTCTTGTGAACTTTCAAACGCCATAACCAACTCATCTCCAAGGTACAGCCTTTTCCATCTCTCTCTGCCTCCTCACCACCAACACAAACTCTTAATGCACTGTGCCATTGTACTTTCTAGATTTGTTGTTTTCACTCACCTTATTGCACGAAATGTCATCATTTAAAAAATTCTCATTATTTACGAGTTACTTAACGATGTCAAATAGTTCATTACCAGAAATGGGAAAGAAAATGGCATTGCATTTGAGCCTGAAACCGATCTAAAATAAAGATATTTCATTGTACCACCCAGACCAGGCCGTGATGGGCAGCTTGTACCATATTTCCTCCTGTGTGTTGTTAAACTGAGCCTAATCTCCGTTCATAAGGTTGCATACCTTTGTGAACAAATGCATTGCCATTCATTTACTCTCTCTTTGTAAGACAGGAAACCATAATTCCTGCACTAGAAGGCTAAACTGCGCTGTCTTTATTTCAGGAATCAGGAAGAAATAAAGATGGGGCTGGGATTTAGAAGATTACAGTGACTGTGATCCATCAGAGCGTATTCTCAAACTGCGGCGCCTCACTCCCACCCCCGAGGAACAATGGGGTATTCACCAGTCCAGACAATGTCACAGACAGCTGCTCCTGACAGCGCCTCACAGAGGATGACACAATAGCATGGTGAGCAGCTTCATGGTGTTCCAAAACTTGGTACCTCTAGGGGGGATTCTGACTTAGAGGCCTTCAGTCATAATCCCACAGACGGCAGCCTCACACACTGCCTCCTCAGACACCACATCTATATTTGTGTGTGTTACATGGAGAGATATTTGTATCCATCCATCCATTTTCTAACCACTTGTTTAAATTCAGGGCACGCAATGGGAGCGAGGAAGGGCACAGCCTTGACAGGACACTGGTCCATCACAGGCAGACAGCAGAAACCTGTTAACCTGCCTGCATGCCTTTGCAGTGTGGCAGGAAACTGGAGCACCAGAGGAAACCCACACAGACACAGGGAGACCATACAGACTCCACATACAGCCTTCTGCGGGGTCCAGGGATCACAAAGCCAGTCCTGTCTGGATGGAAACATGGCAAACCAAAGAGAGACAAACTCTGTCCATGTCGCTGCGCAGTGTGAAAATGCATGCTGCAGCAAGACAGCGTTTCCTTCACTCTTTTGGAAATATTGCTGTTACTTTGGAAAGTGCGTCTCTGAAACTCTGATACAAAACTTGGATGTTGTTTTTTTGCTTACAAAGGTACGAGTGAAGGTTAGTTCCACAAAAAAAAAAGGTTCAACCGTCAAAAATGCTGAGTTTCCTTCTTCGGACTTTGCAGAGTGGAATTAACCTTGACTTGTCCCTAATAGAGACGAGTTTAGTGGTCAGCTCTTATTATTATTATTTATCCGATGGAGGTCCTATCTCGGCTGTGTCTTTATTAGGTTTAATGATTAGGTCTAACGCTCTGTGTACAGGACCTGGAGTCACCCCAAGTCTACTCCTGTGTGCTCAGCTGTCTTAGAGGAAGTTGTTCAGCAGAGTGGGAGCCATAGCGTGTTTTATTTGGGGGTAATACATGTGTTTACATTCTGCTCCTCTGCAGCCAAGAAATTACTAGAAGGACCTTTGTCCTCATTATCAGCAGAGCTGTAGGCGCCGTGAGATACTCTCCCTCTTGGTCCCAGGCAGGCCGTGTGGGGCTGTGTGCCCTACAGGTGCAGTCTGTCTCCACTGTTTGTCTCACATGTCCGTTCCTTGAGAAAAGACAGCAGAGTCTCGTCAACTAAAACAAGACCTGTAACACTGAACACGCTGAAAAGATCATGAGACGATCGCAGTGTAGTGATCTTTTCTTATATATACTAGTAATCTTTACTTATTTATTAAGCAACACATAAATATTTATATAATAATGTCTCTCTCACACCTGAAGAAGGCTCCACGGCCGAAACGTTGTGTTCTCTTCCTTCTTTTTTTCAGCATGGAATAAACCTATTACTTGAATATTTATATAAGGTTACATATTGCTATATGTACCTTTTTTAATAGATGTATAATTTGAATACTCAGTAAGCACTTTATATTAATTAAACATCAGCTAAGTTTTTTTTACTTCAGGTAAAACATTGCAGTGAAATTTAAGGGTATAAAACTGTAAAATTAAAAACAGAAAGTAAGTCAGTGTTCAGAATATTTGTTCCTGCTCTCAGACAGGTGATGAGGTCAATGGCTTTGACATGACATGTAAATCAAGCAACAGAAACCGCTGTGTGCTTTCGCCTGTTTCTGTATGAAGTCCAGGTGTTTGGTGGAAATCAGTCGACCCCGTTCATAGCACTCTTCTGAAGTGACTGGGGGTCAAGCCCTGGCGCAGTGTGCAGGGAGCCGCAGACACTGTTTTGTACTGTACAGCTCATTAAAGGAGACATTCGGTTTTCAGCTCGGGTGGGGTTTTCCTTGCTTTCGTTATGACATTCCTTTCGGTTTCTCACCATCACTCTGACTCTATCAAACAAGCGGACAAGTGAACTACTCTTTTAGGCTCACAGTAACTCCAAGAAGGTCCTTTCAAATTTAAATTCTGAAGAGAAGGGTCTAAGAAAAGAGAGCTAGAATAAGAGTAAGAATAAGAACAAGAATATTTTATTAATTACATTCCATTCCTATCGTGATTTCCGTCTTAAATGATCCCAAAGCTCCTTACACACAGGAAAGGGCTCAGTCGTCACTTCTTCCACTGCTGGGAGCAGCAGCCAGGAGCTCCACTCTAGAGCAGGGGTATGAGCGGGAATCTGCTTCTCCAGGGGAGTAAAGGGGGACTTGAGGGAGCCCACAGTGGAATTTAGCCATTGTGCTGGGGTGAACGCCCTGGCTCTTAGGAACAGTGCCAGGGGGTCCTTAATGACCAGTAACCAGGGAACCTGGGTTATCATCTCATCTGAAAGACAGCATCCCTACTGCAAGCTAGCAACTAACTGGGGCATTGGCTTGCCAGCTGTGATCTGGATGGACCTCCTGGTCCACTTACACCACTTGTAGCACCAGCCTAGTTTTCCTCAGGGGTTTCCCAACCCTGTACTGACAGCTCCAGGCCTGTTTAACTTTGGAGATCTGGTGAACAGACTTCAAGGTGTTCATGCACTGCTGTACTAATGAGGAGCTGGATTCAGCTATGACAAATGTTTCCATCAGTCTTCCAAATTCTGAAAGATGAGACAGACTATTTGCATGTACTGTAAATAACGATGAATTCCTATTACATCTGATGAATTCCTAATAAAGTATTTCTCCTGCTGATTGTACAGCAGGTACTGTACAGCTGCATGTTCTTTCTTCAGTTACAATGTCTTTGAACGGCTTGGACCAACAGGACATGTAAGGATATCTTACACAGTAGATTGGTGCTTTCTTTACTGAAACTCACAACGTAAGAAACGACAGTCAAGTACAGAGCGTGTCTGGTTTCATCTCAGTTTCATTTTCATATCATTTTAAAGGCTTCAGACTGCAACATGAATATGCTCTTTCTGTTTAGTTCATGAAAATCACCCAAAGGCCTTAAGTTTTAACCAAAAGGACCTTAGATGAAGGTAAGGCACGTAATTTCCCTTACTGTTATTCCATATGTACTGCTGTCGGGAATATATTTTACGGATTAGTCAATCTTTGGTTTCTACCTCAGTATGTTTAAACGTGGTTGTATTTCTGAATCAGACTGTTTGAATGGAAGCTCTTAAAAACAGTTGACTCAAATGTAATTGTATTTATTTGAATGTGTTGCTTTTTAAATGTTTTACTTCCTTGCCACCTTTATATTTGTGTATTTACAGTAGGTACTGTATTCAGTTAGCACAAGGTGAGGGAGTTACCTCATTTGTTCATGTTCTTGATATCAGCACCTGTTAGGGATTTTTCAATCACTCTAATTCACTCGGTCCAATCGCTCAATCTGATTGAAGGCCATCTGTGAAAATGTATCAGACCCTGTTGCCAGCAGTTCTAAATTTTACACCCTTTTCAATGAGTAATTGTGCCATGTGTGTATTTCACATGCTACTCAAAACATTTCATAATGTTGTCTTCAGTTTATTGTAATCAGATGAGTGTAATACTCAAATATTGGTGAGCTGTATGTAACATTTAAAAACAGTTTCAGCTGAAGGTTGCGTGAGTCCCAATGGGTGAATGAAACAGAACGGGTTCGAGTCGTGAGCACAGGACAGGTAGTGACTAGGAAACTCAGAAGCTGATTAGCCAAAACAAGAATCAAAGGAAGAACTGTGGAAACTCATTTCTACAGTGCTAGTGCAGAACTGAAGAAAGCAGAAATGCTCGCACATTTTAACACAGTCTTCTTCACATTTTCAGAGTTCCTTCAGCCTTACTGCAGGTTGCATGGCTAAATGTAACCTTGACACATTGTCAGCTCCATTTTACACAACTCACAGGACACCAAAGAGATTTGCTTTTAAAACTGTTAAACAAAAACATTGCTTCTCATGTCTGCAACTGTCATGTACTGTAACCACTATCAAATACAACATTACTATTTTACTTACTGGATTGTGGTCTGGTAACACAAATCAGTCTGAAAACCTAAAAATGCTTAATTTGTTTCACTCTTAATGTTGCTCCTTAGTAACAGTAACTGATGATTAATATAGCAACTGCTGTAAAGTACACAGGCCGCTCAACACGCTGTAGCTGTGTGCTGTCCTGATTACGCAGCGCATAGCCCGCTTTCTGACCACCCGGAGTATAGCCAAGAGACCTAGGACGGGAAGAGTAATAAAACAGTACACGAATCACTTCATACTGCATGAACTAAGTTTACTAGCTCCCCCGTGTGGTGAACAATAAAACAACGTGAATCATTGGAGATGTGTGTTGGCGACTGGGATGGTTTGGTCTGAGCTTCTCTAGTTTTTAATTTCTTATAAGGTGTTGAGTGTAGGATGGACCCAGTAAGACGCAAACACTTCCTTCACAACAACTTTCTAAAAGCAGCAAAGAAACATGTCTTAAATATGTCAAGAGAGTTTAATTTTTGAATTTATGTTCTTATGTATGCCTTGATATCCATATGCTTACCTTAAGTGTCCGTATTCAAATAGTACTCCTTTTAAGACTAACATTACTGGTCATCTCTGCGTCTCAACGCCTTGCAGTGACTGTGACAAATGACTTCCCTGGATTCCTTCTATATTTCACAGATGTTTATATGCTTGAACCATATTGCCAACTTTTCAGCTTACAAAAATAGGAATTTCTGCGGTGAAAGACTAATGAGAATATTTAAGACTTCATCTGGAAAATATTGAGTAACCAACCTTTCAATGAATTTCACATGCTGAGTCGAGAGTGATTCAAGTAAACAGTTTCATGACAAGAGGAGTCTAAACAAATACAAACACGCACACAATTATCAGCCATTTATTAATGGAGGTCAGTGATTTTGCCGGTTATTTATTATTTGTGTCATGCTGAAATAATTCCTCTAAGCCACTTAGTGTTCTGGAACTGATGACTTTCGTGCCTATGATTTGGAATGAGTAAAGATTACTTTAGGAAGATTATGGGGTTTTCCCAAGAGGAACAGTTCAGGAGTCAAAGTAAAATTTCAGCCAAGCACATGATAGCATTGACTTTAGACAACTTCAAATCTCATTGCATTCTTTCATTTCAGACATCCACTGATCAATACTGAGATTTTGACACATACTGTAGGCAGACCATTAGATTGCTTGACCTCATTTAGATGTTTTTCCAAGATATATCTTTTCTTCTTGTTATCTTTGATAACATTTTTATTAAATGTCAACTTTTGTTATCTAGACCAAGAGAACCATTTTAGAGAACCATTTTATGATTCAGTAGGAAAGATTATTCAAGAGCTACTTGACATTCAACTTCAAAATATTCATTTTCAACCCTTTCACCTTTTAAGGCCTACATTGTTCTTTTTCATATAGGTTTTTGTATTTTTGGTATCAGTCAGTTTTAAAGAAACAATCATGATTGAAATGAATTCAAATAATTGTCTTTTGTTGATATACAGGCCTTCTAGGTCCCTATGTGACTGTGTTGTCACGGAGACTCACAGTTCAAGTCTCTTTTGCCTGAAATGCCTGTACTGTGTCAGCATAAGGGTGGAATCTACTTCTCAGCACTGTAAACCCCTGGGATTGTTTCTTTATCTCTTTAATTTTTCCTGTTTATGTTTCCTGTCAGATTATGCTAATTGTTATAATAACAGAAAATGCTAACTGGAGACTGTGCAGTTATGTTACAATAGGAAATGTACAGCAATTTTACTGAGCCACAAACCATTTTTTTGTTGTTTTTAGTGTGCTGTGGCTTTGCTGGAACACGCAAAGTTGACATTAATTAAACTGAAACTGAGCATTTGTTGTACTGTAAAGGACATTTCTTAATCTTCATAACATCTCTTTTTGGTACATGCAATACAAGTCTGTATAGTTCAGAGGCTTTGTGAACTCCTTGCAGGAACAATGGTTAATCTGCTCTAGGTGTTAATATGAATCGTTAACTTCCATGTCAGCACATTTTCCTTTTATAATTGTTCTTCATTCTGTGTGACTTTCTTAACAATTTGAACATTAACAGTGCAGTTCGAGACAGTAGATGTGTTCTCCTAGCATCATTTTTCAGTTGTGAAACTCAGGTCTTGACTTCTTCGCTGTTGAAGATATGAAACATTTTTCAGGATCTTTCAGGATGAAAAGCGCTATACATAAGTGAGCAATTATTATAATTAGTAGTATTTAGAGATTTATTTGTAGAAATACATTTGTTGTTGTTGCTGATCAATATATTAATTACTGATCTATTTGTCTATATCTTTATATCCACATAGAAATAGATGAACAAAGAGGATAAATAAGAGACATTGCATTTAAGAACAAAGAAATAATTCAAGCAGGGAGCTGCTTCAGCAGGCGAAGGCTGCAAAGGAACAAGTAAAGGTTTATTCCTGCTGAAAAGAGAAGAAAAGAAACAACGTCTGGGAAGACACCCTGAAGAGGCTCCACAGCCGAAACACTGTGTTTCTTTTCTTCCCTTTTCGTCAGGGAATAAACCTTTACCTGCTCCTTTAAAGAAACAATACACTCAATTTGACTTATTTTTTCAAATGTGGAACCTTCCTTTTAATGTGCATAGTTTATTATGATACCATTATTGTTTTAACAAGACTAACCAAAGGTCCTGTTAGATAAATGAGGTAGAAGATTAAGAAAAAAGTGTGTTCTTTAAAAACCATTCATTGTGTAAAGTTATTGCATCGGAGACAATATTTGTAGCACAGCCCCCCCCCACAATCAGTACAGTGTAACCAGTACTGCGAGAAACCGTACCTCAGACAAACTCACTTCAAAGTGATTGAGACATAAGTGGTCACTTCACACTTCTGCAAGGTCTGGTCCCTAACTGCCTCAGAAGATCTAATGCTCTAAAGTCATCAAGATAGTATCTTGACAAACTCTACAAAACTGAAACAAAACACAAAAGGCAAAAGCAACATAAAAGGAGAATTCCAACAGATAGCTTGCACTCTTAAATACATTTGTCCATGTGGTATCTGAGAGACCCCATTACAAAGAGGAACAGAATGTTTATTGAGATTGAGCAGATAGCATGCAGGAATCTCAAGGCATGTTAAGTATTTGTTGGACACATCTAGACCATCACTGAGGAAGCAGGAAGCCAGGATAGCTTGCCTTGATCACATAGAAAGAGTGCTAAAATCTCCAATAGGAAAATCCATAGATTTTCTAAAACGATTTTCAAGCATGTTAAAAATTTAGTGCATTATAAGGAATTAGGAGTGACATTTTTTTCTCATTTTTAAACCTTCAGATGCTCTGCCTTTTGTTATATTTTAGCTTGCTTAATAAATAGTATTACAGTTAAAATATTTTTCTGATATTCTCCCTTGATATTGTGTCAATAAATATATTTCCATATAAGAAAATCTAAATATAAGAATAATATAAATGCTCCTGTAGACACATTCAAGTTTTCTATAGAAACCGGTAGTTAATCTATAGGTTATTTTCAACAGTTACAGCCTGTTTTTTTTTCATTATTTCTACATTTTCAAAATTTGGCTTTTCAAAACTGTTTCACTAGGAATTAGTTCTCAAAATGAGATAGGGGTAAAAACTAGAAAAGTGGTGAAGAAAAACTAGAAAAAAGAGCAAAAACACTTTCATATTCACACGCTTTTCAACAGAAAGCAATTTCAGTAAATATTTTTGATGCACGCTACATGAGAAGTACATACTATAGCGATAAAATGTATAATCCAGCACGGCCTTCTTCTCCTGCTGGAAACCCTGGTCCTAGAAGAGGGTGGAATAAGCATAAACCTGCGGATGTTTAGTTTTAATGTATTTTTTTCTCATGAATTGGATTTGCCTAAAAAATCTACCCTGGTTGCCACACATTTCTGCCGTCTGATTTTTGTTTTTTATATATATTTATATATACTGTTTTGAAATTTCTTTTAAACTTCTCTGCTGGTTCAGCGTTCACATAAAGTAGTTGTCTGCGTCGAGATTTCAGAAATTTTCTTTTTGTCGAAACGAAACGTTTCGTTTGGTCGCAGGGGGCCTGAAGAGGGCGGTCGTGCTTCATAAAACTTGAATAGGAAGATTATTTCTAGACCGCTTACGGTCAGCATCTGTCGCACATGCAAATTTAAAGTTCGAAATAATTGATGGGTCTGACAATTGACAAATATAGTATCAATCTAGAGCATCACCTGCATATTATTTTTACACATTCAAATTAGAGTTTCCTGCTATGTTTGTTTCCTTTTCTGCTATCTGCATACTGAGTGTTTTGTTTGTAACGTATTTAAAGGTATATCATTTCCGTTTTAAATAGCTTATACTTGATATATAATATCTACAGTATACTCAGTATTTATAGCAGAATTTACCTGGGGAATTTAGAGGGAGGGATTACTCACAGCGGTGAGAGTTCTTGAGGTCAGGAAAGGCAAAAATCTATGGATTTCTTTTGTTACAATCTTAATAAAATGTTTAAACTTAAATGTTAGATTAAAATGAATTAATAAAATGTGTATTTAAATACATTATCAAATCTGTTTGCGCTGTAGATGTGTAGTTGGAAGTCTTTTCTCAAAATGTATTTAACTCTTTGTTTTTTGTTTTCTACTTTTTTTACTAAAAGCAAAGACTTTCAAGAATAAATATAATATTAATAGCAATAGAAGTCATAGTATTGCTCTTGTAGGGATAATATTAAAATATACAGTACATAAGGTTAACTGAAAAAACAGTGAATTGTTAGATTTAGTAGCAGTAATTTTACTGTTACTGTTATGAGGAACAACAATAGCAATGAAGATGAAGAAATTAAAATTGGAAAAACCTGTAACAAAAATATATACAAACATTTTAACCAGATTAATGCAAATTTCTTATCTGATTCAAAAAATATAATTGGGACTACATTTTGAATCAATTAGATAAATGAGATTTTTGTAAAATTTATTTAATCATTTACATTCTATGTCCTCCAGATTCGTACCCTTGTTGACATTGGGCCAAAAAAATCAAAATACAAAATAATGATTGGATTATGTGTCCTGATGGAAAAAAAAATCAAGAAATCCCATCCTGAAATTTAACAGCATTGCACAGAGGAGATTATACTTGTCAAAATATTTTGTATAGATGTCTGAAGAACACACCTGGGGTAAGAGAAACCATTTGCAGAAGAACAACTAAAACAAAAAAAGATCCTTTGTTGTGTGGTTGAGAGGCCAGATAACTCTAGAGCCCGAGCTGCTATATTCTTTCAGCTGTACTTAAACATTTTTAGCTTTCTTATAATACCCCTTCAACACCTGTGGCCTCGGTGGTTTTGGTTAGTAATTGTGTTATGCAATGTGCTCCATGCTTGTGGTGAATTTTGGTATTCGATTCCAAGAGCTACTCTTCGTTTGTTTTCTAGCCCTTTTCCCTGACTTCTGAGGAGGAATAGCAATTTAAAACTACAATGGTGTTCTCTAGTTAATGCTGGAAAGGACAGTTTTAAGTTTCAACAACTTGTCAGTCTCCGGAGTGTGACATATTGCCGGCCAATTCATGCAACCTACAAAACTGATAGGCAGAAAGCAGAAAAAGAACATGCATACAGTAAATACTAGTTGTGTTCATCATATAAAGAGCTTCCAAGCTTTTTTGTTTGTTCTTCCTAAATTTTAAGCTGGCCCTGGATACATATCGAGTCAACTCCAGTCTGGACAGGGAGGGTGGCAGAGACTATTGTGACAGGAGCTAACGCACACCTTCAAAAACAAAAATCTTCTCAGGAACCATTAAATGGAGAGATTTGAAACTTGACAAATATCGACAACTCTCTCACTCGCTATTTCTGCATTCAAGTATTGGAACCTGACCACAAATTTAATCTGTTGCTTGTCGTAACCTGTCAAGCCATTTTAAATCAGTCTTAGTCTTTATCATCATGGGATTAGTGCAATAAAAAACTTCTAAAATAATATTGCTGTACAGCCAAATTGAGTACAATCTTATTATGACAGTATGTTTATAAACATTATTCTAAGAAGATCCATATTTTATATGCATCATCCAGACACAAGATGATTCCCCTTTTTAAAACTTGTTTCTAAATAAGAAATGGTTGCAGTTAGATTGAAAATATGCAAACTTCAACTTCAAACTATGCCTTATGAAAAACTGTTTAACCAACCACCTCCTAAATGACAAGGCAACAAGGAAGTTCAGATAAAAATGGTGTTTTGAATTTATTTTATATCTTTTACAGAAAATGTCAATGTAGATGGAAACATGATAACATACACATGATGTTACTATAGGCACAATTATTTCCACGTGTTTTCTCACTAATGCTTTTTGAGCATTAGTTTAGTGAAACAATTACCTTTGGTGAAGTGTTGGTCAACATTTAGAAAAAGATGTGTTCACACATTGATAGCAAAACAATTTCTTATTTTATATCTGAAGCCACATTTTGATTCTTATTTTTTTTTGCTATTGTCAGTGTAAAGCAGTACACAGCACAGTTTATTTTTGTAAGAGTTCAGTTAGTGTTCTTGGCAATGAGCAATTGCATGTTTTCACGAAAGATCTTGCAAATCATTTCTGTTCTGGTGCTGAAACCAATTCGAGTATAATTACATTTACGATTTAATGATGTGTCAGTTACTGTATTACTGAAGACACACTAATACTATACATTGTTCTTTGCAACTAGCATCCATTATATAACAATGCCTTACCACAGTATTTCATAACAGTGGCATGTGTTTGTGTATCATGGTTTTTAAATCAGTTGAGTTACAGATAATTCTTTTACACCCTTCTTTCTTTGCAGCTAAGATTTATTGCATAACAGTCATGCTGCCACATTGGTTTTCTAAGTCTTTCATGAAACTGTAACTGCTGACAAGGTGCAACAAAAGCTTGCAGCTCCAGCTGGTATCGTCATTTTCCAAAATGACTGCATCGAATATTACTTTAAGGCAACAAAGAGTGTGGAGGGACCTACTTATCTTTTCAGGCACTATTCTGGATTTCTTTTTATTTAGAAGTCATTTCATCAACCCCATAGAATGGAATGGACGCAGTAATAACCGGTAATAATAATCATTTGAAATAATCAGAAGTAAAATGTTATAGAAAGGGTAATGTAAATGCCATGAAATAATCTTGTTTTCAGTCCTGTGGGACTCAACTGTCACTTCAGTCTCTCCTCTTTAAGCAAACGTACAGCAGATGAGCCGTTCATTTTGTGTCCATCACCTGTCATCCACAGCAGGATACACTTGAGTGCCCCCTCAGCATCTTAGTCAAAACTGCAAACTAAGAGAAAACCCCTTGTGAAGTGTGCATGCACTGAGACAAGTCCTGATCCTGTCTCCCCAGAGACACGCCGTGACTTTCTCTAATGGGCCTCTATAGTTCCTCTACAAGCTCATCAAAATCTCCTCACACCCAAGTTTGTCATTGGTGATCTTTAAATGTTTAGATCAAAGATTATAAATTGAATTTAAAAAAAAGTTTCCCCCCCTCTGTTCCTGCTAATGGTTATTAAATGTAGCTTGTGGTCACTGGTCTTCTTAAGAGAATGTTGCTTGGAATTAAAATCTGCCTGAAGAAAACAGGCACACCAGGTCCTAACGAAGTTTGGAGGCAAAGCTCTCTTTGTGTTTGAATGCCTGTCCAAAAAATAAAGGATACTGTTATGTATTGATTTTAATGACATTTTTGCTGAAGGAAAGCTAAACAACTTGTTATGGTACACCTGATTTGGAATATAAAAGTGTGTATTTTGTATATTTAATATGCATTGTGCTCTAAGATGCTGCACAAATGTCTGTGATGTGACTAATCAACCATTCACTAGCTTATTAAATCCTTGAAACTATTAACCATTTTCACATGAAATTATCAGAGTCCTTTGTGTAAATTCTTCTCTGAAGTCCTTTGCAGCAGGTAGGTATTTTGAAACCAGAACTATGACTGACAAAAGTAGTTTTCCAAAGCAGAAGCAACTTTAGATATTTTAGGCTCTCAGATGAAACTGTTTTTTTTTGTATGTCAGTGTGGAACCCCTTTGTACAACATCATTGCAATAAACTACTACTGTTCCATATATTTTTCAGCCAATTTTGGCTGATTTTTAGCCTTCATCTTGTTTTAAACAAATGTATTCTTACTTTCATAATTTAGTTTATTTAAAACAAACACTTTCTAAAGCACCACTATTTTTTTCTCACCTATGCAAGATTTGTTATTTTAATTTTAACTTTAACCTGCCATCTTAAAAAAAAAATCTTTGTGCGATCCAAGTCACATCCAAGAGATGAAGCATAAGAATTAGGAGGAAACAAAGCAATATTCAACTTCAAGGGGAACTGCAGTCCCAATTTCTTTAGTAAATCCCAGTAACAAAATAAATTCATTGACGGTATAGAAAAAATTTACAAATTTCGGATTAAGCACAAAATCGTGAACTTCGTGAATCTACTGGAAGTCGCCACGTTGTCGCAAATGCCTGGCGAGATGCGGCCCTTCCTGCTTGCTAGTCGTGGTCATAACTGATAAATGCGATGTACGAGCGAATTACATACAGGTTGTATAGCAGACATTTCACCGCAGAAAGTTTCCGGCGTCATCTGCATGCAATGTTAACAAGTAAGTAGTATTTGTCGGTAAAACCGTCGAGAGCAACATTTCTATCGGATTAAACGCGGCGTATCTGCAAGCCTGCTTGTTTACAAGAAGGCCGCTTCACCTCATCGGCAGCTTTGTTGCCTCGTTCTGAATCGTAGAGCATGGCGCTGCGCAGACCTGGACATTTCGTTTGTTTTGCGATTGTAAATTGAAGGTTTTGCTAGTTACTGTCTACATTTTACTTTTATTGTGGTTTGAAATGCACTCATGAATGCTGATTCTTTCCAACCCCGGGGTATAAAAATAGCGTTGAGACCCCCCCACCTTAAATTATATTTATTGCATTGTTTATGAAGTCGGGTGTAACAATAATGCAAGTGCACATTTGTAAAGTAATGTGCCCGTTTCCCATGATTTCCATAAGTCTGACATTAAAAGCAGTAGTTGCCACACCAGCGAGTGTTTGCTGCCCTTTCCATAGTAGAGACCATAACCCACAGCCGGTAATGTGTTCTGTGCTTTCCGTGCAGTAATGTGGTTGATCGGTTCTAGTTTAAAGAAAGGCCTGTAGTTCTTGGATGTGTACGGCTCTTACACTAGCGTTCGCATTATACGTAACATTATTTGGTGTGTGTACGGGTACTGCCACAGGAAGGCTGTAAGGAAACAGGATATTTTCTGAGACGCACTGGATTGGAGAGGTCGTCTGCACTGGTGGAATACAGCGATGTAGGGTAACAGATTGCTCAACTGCGGCACTGAGCACCGCGTAACGGTCAGCCCAGCTTGGGCACTGCGGGCGATATCTCTGCAGCTCTTTTTATAATTTTAGAGAAGTTGTGTGCGCGATGGAAATGTCCCCCCCCCCTTCCACAGATTTTTCCTGTTTCAAGCCATCTTTTAGTCAGGTGACCAGTTTAGAATCCACTCGCAAACCAAGTGCTGGTTTTGGAGAATAACTGCTTTTCCATCTTGTGCAACTCTTATTTCCTTTGCGCTGTCGCCTCTTGTGTTTTTTTTTTCTTGTCCTAGAATTGTTTTTACGAAACAAAATATATTTTTAATAACAGCTTCTTTTATGTTCCTTTCAGCAGTTAAACAGAAAAGATTAACGTGCGTAACGCGCCGTGCACTTGTGTTTAATGTCAGAAGGGATTTAAATTCACTGTGTCTGTTGGAACTGCTCTGTGCCAGAGAAAAATATTCTCCCTCTTTCTGAGACTTTTCACACCCTTAGATCCGCCGAGTCCACCAGCCCGGTGTACTGTAGGTGTGAAAGACAGGAACATGTTTTCCTATATAGATACGTGTTTCTGAATATTAAAACAAAGTTGGTTGCGAAGAGCCTCTTTTTCACAGTGCAATCATTGATAATATAATAGTGGTTAAAAACATTTATCAATATTGCTCATAAACCATGATGAGATACAACATGTGATTTCTGTTGCTGAATGTCTAATCAGACATTGCTTAATCTGAAACCCATTTTTGAAGCAGGTTGTTATTATTTTGCAAAAGGAATCATAAAACTTTTATCACGTATTTTTTCTCAGTTAAATAAAACGCCAGCCAGCTGTCAATAATGACCAAATCTTAAAATGTTTTAAATGTTTTTTTTAATCTTACGTTTTACCTTTAATCATTTTTATTTAATGAAACATGAAAGAATGGAGTGCAGGTTCATACATACTGTATACCATTCTAATTTAAGAAACGCAGTGTGACAAACCTAAAAGAGTGTATTAACAGAAGATTAAAATTAAGCATCTAAGATTATAGATACTACAGACAAACCCAGGTATTCATTTTTACCTTGGCTTCAGTAGAAAGTGGTATGTTCCGGCTTGTAAAAGAGCTGTAGTTGGGAGTACAAAGTTCGCCTGCTGCTGTACAGTAAGGCTGTGTAGCTCATACTGTAGGTCCGGTAATTAAAGTTAGTGATCTAACGTGGCAAGGTCAGCAGCCCGTGATATTGTGACAGGACTCCGCTGTGTATACTTGATAAAAAGGTAATAGGTTTAGACGGTGGTGTAGAAAACAGTTTCAGACACCTCGTAAATACAGTCATTGCTCCTATAGATGTTAAAGAATCAATGAAAAATGGAGTGTTCTCATAAAAACACCAACTTTAATGTTTTTGTAATGTTATTTATGGAAACATAATTGAAAGAACAGAAAGGATAAATATTCAGATTTCACAATTATTAACATCTAATTATTCATCTGAGTGCCTTGGAGTCTTGGAGTTTGAGGAAGTGGCGGTAAAACCAAATGACCAACATTGCTGCACGTAGTGCCATTAAGAAACACCAGCCTTCAGTTCCTACATTGGTAGCAGTGCTGGGTTGCAGACAAAGGTCAGCCTTGGAAGTATAAATGAAGCCTCCTAACTCCCAGAACAGGTGAATATTGCAGGTGCACCAGCATTGCTCAGCGTGTGCTTGTGTTGTAAACAGCTGTGGCATCGCCTTCCCTTCCTAATCTTAACTGTGTAGAATTCAGAAAAAGGCTTTTTGTCAGTGCTTGTAAAACTCTGAGAATATTCAAAATTCAAAAATAAACTACTATACTAATAGTCAATATAGAAAGATATACATTTTAAAAAATACTATATGTTTGTTTGCCATACTTTTGTATATACACCCAGACCCCGTTATCTGCACATAATTCGTAACTGAAAATCTGTTCGGAAGGTGGTAGATCGTAAATCGAAAACAAAAATTCCGTTATTTCTTATGGGGAAAATTCCACCCCATTACGAACCGAAGACAAGATCACTCAAAAACCACCCTAATAATATAATACCATACAGACATTATAGCAAGCTTAGTGAACAACGCAGTTCTACTCAAATAAGCCAACTATAGCTGTAAAATAATTAATGCTATCATATTTACATTTTTCATTCTTTCGTAATAGATTGCTAGCCAAGCGATCGGCTAGAACGATGTGCATTATATTGTTGACTGTTACTCTAAAGAAGCTTTTTCTCTTCCTTAGGGCTCATAATGAACAACAACTACAAAACAAACACAAAAAACACTTTGAAAACGAGAGGACAAGCTTTCGCTGTGATCGTAAACACAGCTCTGCTGCCTCACGGCGCCCTTAAGCGCAATACCTGGCGCAGCGCAGACACACACAGCTGTTCGGTGGCGCTGAATTCAAATGTCCGCAGGAGGTTCTCGGCCAAAATCGTGCACTTTCGAATTTCAAAGTTCAGATTAGCACATTTTTGTTTTTATAACGAATTACAAGGTACAAAGTCTTCATGTTCGATTAGCGCAAATACGTATACTGGACATTCTTATACCGGGGTCAAAGATGATAAGCTTCCTTTCATGTTATGAAGATACAGTTAAAATGAAATATTAGGTGGTTATATTAAAACGCTAGACTCTTTGCAGTTATTTGGTCTACAAAACCATAAAATTGTGAAAAGGGTGGTTTGATGAAAATTATACTTTATCTCTCAAGTAAAATCTGTGCAATGTTCCCGAACATGAAGGAATAATGTCTTGATCAATGCAAAAGCAAAATGATTAACCAAAATGAAAACCAACTAGTACAGGAGTAGTCTTAGGTTTGAAATAATAATTTTATATAGTAATTCATTCCAAAAGATTGTCCACTACTGAAGTGCAGCACCCATCTGGGTGACAACACAGGCAGTATGCACTAGTAACCCCAGCACACACCAGTGACAGCGCAATTGCTTCAGCAGTTTCATCACTTGAGTTATGGGGGAAGATTAAGAAGCCAGAGTGGAAAGGAGCCAGGAACCCAGGGTTATACTAGTGAATGATACTGTATGTGTGACATCAAAAAACTGGAAAATAAATCTACTATATAATGTAAAGTGCTTTTCCTTTTGTTTCACACATATCATTGTGTGAACAGTTGTGCTTGATTTGATTTAAAGTTTTTGTTGTTTTCTATGTGAGGTACTTAAGCAAACTATATCTGTATACATTTGTAATATGAAGCCTATCATAACTCCTTAACTATATGGTCCTGAATTTGACTTCATGCAAAATGTAAAAATCAAAGACTATTTTTGTTTATGGAGGAAAAAAAAATTAAAAATGGTCATTTTGGGTTAATTGGCTGTGTAACTCATCATGAGGTTCTAAAGCAACTTCACCCTTAACTTCACCCTTAATACTTCCAATTTATTCTTCCTGCAGGTGAAAGAAACTGAAATTAGAATAGTGATGAACACCTTGTAATTTTAACACCGCAATTATGCAGCTTTTTGCAGCTTTCAGACCTGTTAAAAAAATACCATTCCGAAGTTTGACTTTGTTTCAGTATTATTCTGCAAAAGGATGATCTCCACCGCAAGTGGGTGTTAAAATAAGTGCTCAATTTCCGATAAATGCCAGTTGCCTTGCCAGAGCAAACACATTTCATTCCAAGAGATAAAACAAGTAAATACGGCCATAAAATCCATTGATTATACACTACAGTGCTTAAACAATGCTTGTTCTAGTACAGCACAGCATTCAGCTTGACGTCAGGTTATTAGACATGGGTTTGACATTTACTACTTTACTGGTTTCAGCTAAGCTACGTTTTTTTTATCTGTGCCACTGTATGTCTAGACTAGCACAATATGCAGCTTGAGGACTTTATAGCCATGCATAGTTTTTATAACTCTATTCCTATCATATCGCTGTAACAGACAATAGCTGAAACTCAACAAAAATGTCACAAACACCTTAATAGCAAGTACTGTCTTGCTATTTTCAGATGATACTCATTACACTGTACATCACAAGCAAGTGTCAAAATGAAGTTTCAGTTGAATGATTTTTTTGAGATGATATAATCTTTTATTCTTCTTGGGGTGAAATTCTGGAATTGTGCTACACCTGGAAAAAACATTGAAGTTCACATCAGTTACTAATTCTGAAACTGTGTACTGCAATACAGATTCCTGAATCTGTGTGATTTGTAACTCTGTAGCTCTGTAAAAATCAAATAAATGTAGTTCAATTATATTGGAGTTAAATTGTATTTTATTATCAAAATAATTATCATTTGAATGCAACATGCTATTGATTAATTCATATTTTTAGATGGGAGGTCCTTGCAGAATATTTTAATTTAACAAGGAGTCACAGAGTGAAACTTCCTCCTAGTCTGAGTAGTCTGCGGTTACTGTTATCATTCAAAGGATTATACTTTATTATCTCCATTAAATTTTTTCTATACATCTTCTGGACAGTTTGTTGGCAGTCATTCACCTGTCTGTGCTCTGAGTGCAAACTGACGCCAGTGAACATCTTTTGAAAAGGTTATGAAGTCCTCAACATTTTCCTCTCAAGCACCCATAGCCTAAGTGTTTATCAGCAAGGAATTACAAAAGTTTCTCACTTCAAAGTGCTAAACGTGTGCGAAAGATGATACATGTACCCATGGCACTGAAAGTCCTAACCTGTGTTAGAGGGTCATTTCATTCCTAATTACCTGCTAAAACATCAGACGTCAGTGGAACCTTGTGTTTGTGTCTGTAACTGAAGTGGAAAGAAGCACTGGGCAGCTGTTTGACCCACAGTGAACTTCCATATTTAAATATGTGGACAATGTGATGTAATTTAATAAGGGGATTCACATCTTAGAATAATGACACCAAAATCTTTGCTGACTAGGCAGCTGTGTTCAGCGACATTTCTGAATTTATCACAGCGTCAGCAGAATTATGAATGTGCAATTGCAATGATGCAGACAAAAGCACCACAAAAACCAAAAGTAAGGGATCTGATGAATAAACTGGTTGTTTTTTTTCTGTTTTTCACAAAGATGTGCTTTCTTGGAAAGTGCCTCAGTGCTGTGACATGGCTTTGTTTGTCTGGCTGCATCTTCAGGCATAGGCCTAGTAAAATCTCACTGTCCAGTCCATGTTTATAGGACTTTTTCTCTCTTGCGTGTTTTCTAATAAAGTAATCAGGGTAAAGAAATACAGCACATTATTTTTGCTTTGTGCAATATTCTGTGTGTTAAACTAAGTAATATTCAAGGGCTTCTTATTTCAGACATGAATTTATTTTACACTTAGATATGCAATAGCTTCATATTAAACAGTCTAATTTATTTTAATTTACGGGAAGCAGGGCTCACGATATCTAGTAAATAAACTATTGATCAGACCAGATGTCTTATCTTCAGTAGTCTATAGACACCAGAGATTATGTGAATTAGAGAAATTCCCAGAGAAAGCTCTAGGATCATCTAGTAAAATAGAAGTATCCCAGTGGACGTTCCTATCCATAAAATGCCCATGTAAAATTCCACATAGATACAATATTCTTACAAGTCTACAAGCTAAAGAAAAGGATATTTATTGTTTTACTGATTTTAATTAGGATCAAGTGGGGTACAAGCACATCTAAAATGATTAAGTGATTCCAGATTTTCATAGAAAAAATTAGGGCTTGGTAATGTAAAATAAGTTCATTAAAGTTTTGCTATAATATATTTATATCCGTTCTGTAGGTTAGCTATAATGCTGTGGAACACAAATTGTGCACTATTATGAAAAAGAGCTAATTATTTACCACAGTATATTTATAAGAAAGAAGCAATATATAAATGGGGTGTTTCTGTAAGCCAGTCCTGTTTGTAAAATCCTTTCGTTCCTGTTTTCCTTGTCTGATACGCACGCGGTCCTCCCGGCACACCTGGGACACGGCTTGCTCTGTCTCAGGGGAGCGCTGGTGCCACAGAGCCTCGTCAGCGGTGTTGCAATGAGTCCAGCCACACTGCAGACGCAGCAGCTGTTCTCATGCAGAAGGAGTCTCTTCAGCAGTCGTGTGACTCTCCCCTCTCCCCTCTCCCTCTTCCGGCCTGTCAGGCACACGCACACCCGAGTGTCCGGGATCCTCCGACTGCTCCCACTTTCGTGAGCAATTGATAAGGCTCTCCTCTTGTCCTCACAGTTGCCTTGTCTTCTCCTTGGTTACATTTCTATTATCAGTGTGACTCACCATCACACCATCAAAAAAGCGTTTTGAAAGAAGCAGTTTCTCCTTAAATGCTTTGAACCATGAGGCTACTGTAGTTTATAGTGAATTGCTTAGACATTCAGATTAAAGTTGTTACAGTTCTACTTGCAGTCAAAAGCAATTAAATGAACAGCTATAAAATCAAGAATTGTACTACGGTGTAATTTCACAGTAACACCACACTCTACTATGGTCCAGGATATGTAGAAAGAGTTAACAAAAGAAAAGGTTTAATGTTCAGACTTTTAGAAATATCTTCAATAGAAACATCAAAAAGGGAAGAAAAAGACAAAAGCTTGTCTTTTAGGATTTGTGGATTTGTTTGGCTTAGGTGAGAAGTCACAGTGGCACGAATAGGAAATTAAAATTAAAATTACAAGATTAAAGGCTCCTGTGATCCTGAGCGTGGATGTGTGGCAGCTCCAGAGAAGACTTCCTGAAACCTGTAATTAATAGCAGGAAACAATTAAACATGGGAATCTGGTGAATCTGGCTTGGGATTTACAGTAGATTCTGCTTCTGTCTCAATACTTGTTTGTGATCATCTGGTATGTCTACATTTTTTTTTTACCACATTGGTATGTTTTGCAAGTTGTATGTACAATGTAGTATATAAGCACAAATAAGTATTTTTTTCTAAGTAATATTCACTATTCACCTTGAAATGTAATTAACAGAACAATTGCTTGACACCGATTGACAATCTGATACAGTGTGGTGTAACACTAGATCTTTTTTAGAAAAAGCATATCAAAATACACTGTTGTTTGTAAGTCTTCACAAAATCAGAAATCACAGTATTTTATTGTTATGGGATTTAATAATTTACTCAAAGCCTCTGTTGGTGTTTATCTACTATGATAACAGCATTGTTATTAATATATATTATTATTATTAATATGTTATTAATATAGTTTGGTTGAGCAAGAGCTTAATTTAGCGATCTTTAATTCACATGGATTAGAACTACAGAAACTCCTGGCGAACTATGTATGAGCAGCCACTGAGAAGTGTTGTAATAGTAGCCTGTCCATCACATTTACCATTTAACTCATTGTTGGTCTCCTTGTTATTAAATATAATTTGTTCCTCCCTATATAGCTAAAAGACTCCTTTTTGTACTACCAAAATTAGGTACGGTATTTTACAAATGGCTAAAATTTTAGTCACATTCAACAGTTGTGTTTCACCCTTAAGAAACAAGCACTGAGGGAAAAGAGCAGAACAGTGTCTAAAGTTTTTGCTCAGTAGAGTAATTATGACAGAAGCTTATCCCCTAATGTCTGAAGAGAACAAAGAGTAAAAACAGAGGTGTCCTCACAAGTTAACTTTTTGAAATGCAGTGCAAAATTAGACACAGACTCAGACAAGATTTGGAGAGACTTGGTTTCCTGTCTCAGTTTTTAGAGAGCTGCTGTAAGTTCCCGTTCTGTTCAGCGTGAGCCTCCTCATCAGAGGCGCCTCAGAACTGGAGCTCGTTCTTCAGCTGGTGACCCTCACAGTGCAGAAGAGTTTACCATTCTTAGAAAACGTTCCATAGTGATGAAAAAATGTGAAAATGTCGTATGTACACATACACATACCTGAAAATTGTGCTTCTCTGCTTTTGATTACATCTTTTAAAATACTGTACTATAAAAGCACTGTGATTATTTCTGTTATATTACAGTGGAAAGATAACACTAATTTTAAACTTAATCTAAACGTGCACTCCATGAAACGTGTGTAGGTTAATATATGATAGTCAGTATTTCAGTGTTTGATTGTTCATGGCTATTCACTTTTGAGTGCTTCTTCAAATGAAAGCAGCCTCATTTATGTGAGAATTGTGCATTTTTTTAACAAGTTCTAGTAAAATTAAAGCATCATACAGTCTTTCTAACTGAAAGGATACTCCGTAAGGCAGTAATTGCACTTCAATAGTAGTTCTGAGTAGTAATTTATTTTGAGTGAAAGAGACCATGTTTCACCAAGTCTATTGTTCATCACCTAAGACTAAGCCATTTTAGAACAAGTAATTCCCTTTAATTAACTTTCATAATTAGTTAATTTTTGGATAAAGTATAGTATTTTTTTAAATAGCATTATTAAAATACATGTAATAGGTTTATTCCATGCTGAAAAAAAGAAGAAAGAGAACACAACGTTTCGGCCGTGGAGCCTTCTTCAGGTTAAAATACATAATTAACAAGTCTCTTCAGATCCTTCATGGCAAATCTTTCTTTTTAAAAATAGCATGTAACTAAATGATAGACCTTTGTCAGAGGCAGGTGATGCCCCCATGGGAGTTCTGATCCCCCACAGGGTAAATATGGGACACTGATAATCTCATGACCATTACTAATATTGATCTCGAGTTCAGAACTAACCAGCCGCAAATAATAAGACACGGGAGACTTTCCCTTCTAATCTAAATACAACATCCCCAAGGGAATGCTGTAGAAAAAAAAAACACTGTTTATTCATTTTGCTATATATCATTAGAAAAAACCCTTAGCCCACATTGGAAAGGAGAGTGCAGTGTCTTGTAACAAAATTACCCCAGTATGACCCAAAAGCTGTAAGATCTGCCAGGCTAAAAGAGGAACTGAGAATTGTACAGAGACTTTTTTATAGGTGAAGAGACCAGGAAAACGATACCTTGCCTTTTCGTTTTGTGTGCAAAAATTGACTTAAGTTGTGCTTTACTGTTGTGATTGTTTCTGCAAGTACTGTACACTGTACTGATCATCAGTGGTTCAAATTAAAGAGAGTATCCTGGGGTGTCAGTGAATCTCTAAATACAGGAACCCTGTGGAGCCCCTAGAACATCATTAGAACATTAGCTTAGTATTGCCTGGTTATTGTGTAAAGAAGTGTTGTCATTCCACTTGTGTCTCTGTTTCATGGTTGATTGAGAATTTCTTTACACTGTAATTGACTCTTCAGAATTAAAAATCAAGTTCCTTTATAATCTTGTTCAATCTAAAGAGATCGAATTCCTTTAACTTTTTGTGTAGAGGACCTTCCTTTAACGCCCAGGAATTAGCTTAAATGCTACAAAAATAGCAGCTGTTTGTCATCTGCACTTTGTTAGTGTGTCATTGCTATATGCTTGTGAATACATTTACAGATTTTCAAACATTTCTTAGTGCTTGCGCTAAGATACTTCTTAACTCTTTTTTCAACAAAAGCTTTCCCAAATTAGCCGAAAGTAAAGAATATGGAGACGAGTGTGAGTGTTGCCATAAATCTGAACATTACTATTATCTAGTGTAAAGGAACAAGTAATAGGTTTATTCCATGCTGAAAAAAAGAAGAAAGAGAACACAACGTTTCGGCCGTTGAGCCTTCTTCAGGTGACACCTGAATGACACCAGCATGGAATAAACCTATTACTTGTTCCTTTGCAGCCTACGCATGCTGACGCAGCTACCCACCTGAACTACTATTATCTAGTGTAGCTGTGCGCAGAGTTCATAACTCTTCCCTGCTCAGTTCAGTGAGGTCAGCTTTCACGGTCCCTTTTATTCAGATGGTGGTTGAGTAGTTGGTTATCATGGGAACACACACGTACAGTATATACTGTATACACAACAGGAAAAGCCCTACTTGCAGGGCTGTTTCAAACTACACTTAATAAGTTAATATTTGTTCAGTGGATGGAATCCTGACTAGGTTATGTAAAGGACATGCGATCACCACTCCTTGATGTCTTGATGTCTTTTCACTGGCTTCCTGATTTTAAGTCTCTTCTGCTTATAGTTTAAGGATCTACAGTATATGGAATGAGGAAATGGGGGATTCTCCAAAGAAACGAGGGACTCAGCCATGATGATGATGATTATTATGCTAGAATTACACTGCATTTAATTAACAGTACATTTAACAGTAAAACATTCTTTTGGGTATATGGAAATTATCATTTCAAGTTATGAAACATCACTTGCCTCTGACAAAGATATGTAATATTTTAAGGAATATTTTTTCAGCTGTTTCCCTTGGAATCACTGTTGTTGCAGTTTATACTTAGATCTTCTCGTTGAAAGAACATGATTGTTATCTTTACGAAAAATTACTGCTGGAAATAATTATTTTACTGACTTTGAAACCCATCCGATATTTGCCAGAGATTATGGAAATTCATTCTTGTGATTTATTTGATCTTTATGAGCTGTGTGTTTATTTGACATTTTGCCTTGTGTTTGTGCCTAGGGATTATTGAAAAGTCACATCTCACTGTAAACAGTGCTTCGCTTTCAGACTTAGAAATGGTCTTGCTATTTTCTCCCAGTCTGCAGAGTTGCTCATACTTTACTATTATACAGTAACACAGGGAAATTAAGGCTGTATTAAAGACAGTAGAAAGAATGTTCAGGGTTCCAGTACTTCTTGCATGATTATGACATCTTCCACAATTCTGGGTGAAAAATTCCATCAGCAGCACTATTATCCTCAAGTCATCCAGACTATAATAAAAACAGTATTTTTCTTGTCATACTTCCCCATTTTTGCCCTTTTCTCCACCCTGCTAATCCTTTTATGTGCGGAGTTGGGTGTGGGTCTGAAAAATGGTTAAGACAGTAGCTTGAGGTTTTTTTTAAGAATAATTCCCACTGATTAATACATTTCTTGCCAAGTAGAAACAAAGCTATTATTGAGCTTAAGTGTCGGTAAACAAAAGTTGTTAGGGAGGAGGAGTAAGTGGAAGTCTTTTTTTTAGTGTGAAGCTGTCACCACTTACCCCTGTTAGAATTCGCCCCATGACTTCGGATCTTCCTAAACTCGTGTTTTATTATATTACATGCAAGGATATTATTTTCATTTCTTTGGGTGAAAACTTTTTAATGATGATAAATCATTTAACACTTTACCTATGCATATAGAAAGTGTGATTAAAATGTTTGGATAAGATCTGAATGTTTTTCTGCTGTTGACAAACGTTTGCCCGTTTCTCAGCCTTGACGTAACTGTTCAAGGACTCCCTTTCACTTTTGTTGTGTTTCACAGTTTTTTCCACAACTATTATGATTAAGAAAAAAGTGATAAATTAGCTTATAAACTCGGTCTGCAGTGTTACACAACATTTATACTGTAGGTTTGAATGATAGGCGTATGGTTTCTTAAATAAGGCTGCAGTTTATAGTGTCTGGTGTGCCATATACTTGTAATTGCACTTTCAGTAATGATACCAAACTACAGAGATTGCTTATCAATAAATTACTTCGATACCATCCTTACCACACAGAATCATGTCATATTTAGGAGTAGAAAAATCTGCTCTGAAAACATCTATTTTTAAGAACTAAATGCTGTACTGTATGTTTTTAATTTGTAGATAGTAATCAGTAAAGAACTGAAATACATCGGCAATTGAGGATATTATTTAAATATGTTTTTCTTCATCCCATATTTAATCAAATCTGGACAATTCAATTTAAACCACAGGTTTTCCAACTATCAGAAGTATTATTAATTTTTATTTAACAAGTCCTTTAAAACCCACCTTCAGTCATCCTCTTCAGTAATTGACTTTTTAACCTCGACATCACATACTTTACAGTTATAAAGATATGTGCTAAATTTAGAAATAAAATGTTGTCTCCCTAGTATCAAAATTCCTTCCAAAGCGATTTAATGTTGTCTGACCTTCTATCATTGAGAGGTTTGAAAAACATGTCAGATGGTATTTTTGCTGATAAATAAAGATTAAATAAAAGTTTCAATTGAAAAGTTCTGTGTGGTCTCAAACTATCAACTGAAAAAGTCCTTTTTTCACTCAGCTGAATGCGTGTTTGTGCTCCGTGCTCTAGGTTAACAAGTTGCTCTCTCAGCACAAAAGAGCACAGAGGACATTGTGCAATCCATCTCAGCACAGAAGAGCTGCTAGAAATAAGAGAAAAGTGTCACATCATGGGAGAGAAGTCGGAGAATTGCCGGAAGCAGATGGGAGCTCATTGAGCCAGTGTTCATTTTGTGAAATGCTGCAAACTATGTGCCAGGCTGGGAGAACTATGAGCTCTGAAACCTCAAGTTTCTGTATAAAAACTTTATTGTCCTTATTCATGTTCTCAAGAATATTCAAGTGTCCGGTTGCCTGTGTTCCAATTGCGGAATGAGAACTTGTTAACAATTCTTTATACAGAATTAAATGTGCTTTGTTATGCTCGGAATACTTCCTTTTAAAAATGAGATAACACCTTAGTTTAGTGGGTCTCAAACACCAATTACAAACATTTTATAAGTGTTTTATATTAAAAGAGTGACAGCTTTCAGCCTGTCCACCTTCAGGACCACATGCTGGAGGTATTCCAGGGAGAGACCAGCTTGCTGCAGCAACTCACGGTTTTGCTTTGCTTCAGCTTGTCCTCCAGAGACCTGTTTTTGCAGTTTGCTGTCCACTGTGGAAGAGACTTCACAGTGCACCAGGCATCTTCACGGAGCTCCACCCTTCCTCTGCTTCAGTGGAGCATGACTGAGTGCTATCTGTCTCACTAGCCCTGATGGGTGAACACTGTGATCTCAAACAGCAGATCACAAAGGTGTTGACTGTGGACTTTATTCTGCACCAGCCCCCACTTCCTAGGTGTTAGTGTAAACAAATTACAATTGTATATCATTTGAGACTTTCTCTCTATGTTAAACTACTGTGCAGGCATAGTGAAACTTGGCACTTACTGTGCACTTACCATATAGTCCACAATGGGAGTTTAAGTGCTCTTTTTAACTCCTACACAGGCACAGGCATGTGTGCTGTACCTTGCTCTTTCGCAACTTTGCTGTACTCAGTTTAACGCTGCTCACCTCAAGAAGAGAAAGAGGACTGTTAGACAATCATCATAACCCCAGAAATAATGTTTGCACAGTTTGATCTTTTCTTTCCTGAATCTGATGAATGCCACACCTGCCTTGCTATAATCAGCACAGTGGAATTGTTGTCACAATCATTGCCAGTCCCCTAAACAAGAGCATCTGTACTAGGTGTATCATAAAAGGTAATGGCATATACAAGAAATCTGCCTCAGAGAAACAGAAGAGGTTCTCGATTTCTCAGAAAGCTGAAGATGTGATTTTGGAAAAGGCAAAGGAGTTTGAAACATTGAAACCACTACATAGTCCACAGTTCTGCACTTTGCAGATCAACCTGCTAAAAATAACCCCACCAGCCTTTTCAGTTCCCATTCACACCTGCTGTGGTCTGCTGTGGTCTGCACCAGCGTGGACAGGTCTTCCAGAGTGTGAAGAAGACCACTCTCGATTGGGCGATTTTATGTCATCTTGCAGTGCTCTCCACATCTCTGTGGTGTATGCTTTATTTAGCTCAACATAATTTTTGTTAAAATAAGTTTTTAGACAGATTGTACTCTAGAAAGTACAAATTAGGCTTTTAGAGCATCTTGGCAAGAAGTCCTGCTTTATTTGCTGCATAAAGACAGCACTGGTTTTGAAATGCTGAGGAGCAACTGATTTCAGTTTAAAGCGATTCCAAAATCTATTTTATTCATTATTTTTTCTTCAGATTTTTTTTTTCAGTTCTTTTGCTTTTGCTGAAATATTATTTTTTTCAGGTGTGGAAGTTTAACGTTAGGAACAAGAGTATTTTCTATGTTTAATAAGGTGCTTTTTAACAGTTGTTTTCTGTTTTTTTCAATAATTTCTCCTTTTTATAAATGCACCTTTAAACCCCCAAAAGAGAGGGTTTAGAAAAGGCTTCAGATATTAATTTATTAGTGATATTAATTAGTGAGTTAGCAAATGCATTTTGCTTTCTTTAGAAAATAAAACAAAAGGTGAACTGCCTTCTTTCCGCACAGCATAGCCATAAAAGCAGCTTTATTTTCAGGAAAAACAGCTTTAGAAATACTGTCATAAAATAAAATACTGAATGAGGGATTATTAAACAAATTAGGGATTATGTATAAAATTCAAATTTCAGAAAGAATTTCTAAGGTTCTGTTTTGCCTTTGTCAGTGATATAAAGGTATTCAGGTTTTGCACTACTTTACCACCAGTTTAGAGAACAATAAAAAGGCCCAGATAAAGAAATATTGCCCTGTACGTAAACAGATTTCACTATCTTGGGTTGCTGACAAAAAACTGTATACAGTATGTATAACTTTGTGTACCAGAGCATAAAGCAATGCACACCAATGGAACTTTGAACATGTCGTAGTTCTGAATTCCAGATTAGATTCACCTTAAAGAGACATTTTAACAATGTTTGCTCAGCAGTATCGATCAGGTTAATACTATATTTCCCATTCGGGAAATTCAAGCTACTAAGCTTTACTAAGTTAGTAAATTTCTTTACTTATTGGATATTTATAAAACAACTACTGACCTACTTCTTAATTAGAATAAAAGCAGTTATAAACCAAATGATTTAATATACTTAAAAAATACACGCACCCAAAGATTTAAACAATCTCTTGACCCTTGGGTCTACAGTGTCTTGCAAAAGAGCTCAGACCTTGTCTATAATGAAATTTCAAAATAACGCATTCACATAAAACTTTAAACTTAATATTTCATTCAAAATCTGATTGGTGAAGTTAGAGTAAATGTCTGCAAAAAGTAAGACAAAAACTGAAATCTGTTAATTGGATAAGTATTCAGATTCATGAACTCAGTATGTGGTGGGACCACCTTTGGCAGCAGTTACAGCCTCAGTTCTTTACAAATCTTCATACCAGTTTAGTACAGTTTTTGCCTGCTGTGTCTGACAGAATTTCTAAATCGCTCTCAAGTTTTCAAGTCTTTTCACAAATTCTCAATAGGATTCAAATCAGAATTTGTTGGTTTCTGAAGGACATTTTCTTTCTTATTCTTCAGCTGCTACAGTGTAATTTTAGCCTTGTGGCCTTGTGCTTGAGATCATGCTGAAAAGTGAATTTTTGTCCCAGTTTCAGGATTGAAGCAGGTTTTCCTCTAAGATTTGCCAGCACTTTGCTCCATCTATGTTCCCATCAGTCTTAACAAGCTCCCACGTCTCCACTGATGTGAAGCAGAACTATAACATACTGCTGCAGCCATCATGCTTGACAGAGTGATACACTATGTTGGGTTTGTTTCAGATGTAATATTTTGCATTTAGATGCAGTTTTATCTTATCTGACCGCAAAACCTTTAACCACATGTTTGCAGTATCACGTAGGTGCTTTGTTGCAAGCTCTAGGCGGAATTTGAGATGTTTCATTTTAGATCCATGCAAGTCCCTTTGTGGAATATTAAAACATGGACATTTTTTTCCATCTCCTCAGCTATAGAACTCTGTAAACTTTTGAAAGTCGCTGTTGGCCTCACAGTCACATCTCTTACCAGTTTCCTCACCCAGATGCTCAGGTTGGAGGGACAACTTGATGTAGGTAGTGGCTCTGAGTTCATTCCACTTCATAATGATCAGCCCTGTTCAAAGAGGTGCTAAGGGTCTTTAAAATGTTTTTATACTTTTCTGATCTGTGCCTCTATACAACTTTATCCCTGAGTTGTTTTGAAGTCCCTTGGTCTTGGTCCCAATTGTTACTTGAAATTTGTTACCTGACTGAGGAACCTTACAGAGATGTATTCTGTGTATTTACTCTGAAATCATTTGAACCACTATTAGTGTCCACTCTGCTAATTGTTTGTCTCATTAAGGCAATTATATGCACCCTAATTAATTTAGGGATGCTACAGCAAAAGGCTTGAATACTTATGCAATCATGAATTTTCTATTTTTTCTTTCATACTACTTACATCTTTCTTTTTGCTTTGAATGTGTAGAGTAGGTTATATATATATAATATTAATGGCTCCAAAATATCATAAGTACAATTTTTACTACAACAAAATGTGAAAACGGTGCAGGATGTAGGAATGTAGGAAAATGGAAAAGAATATGGTCTGGCAAAGGAAGCTCAGCTGCAGAGTGAAAATGAATTTGTGTGGCTTCTTTACAAGGTACAGATGTTCAAACCAAACATCATTTGTGTTTCTGGAGAGTAATTGTTTCTAGTTTGTTGCTCTTTGTCTTTCTGAAGTCATTTCAGGCCTTCGTTGATAAATTAGTTTATGAGAAACTAAATGTGGAAAAAAAGGATAAAACACTGTTCTTATTAAAATGTTGGGTTTTTTTACTGTAAATATAAAAGGTTTTAAAACTATACACAATTCTCAAAAGATTTAACAAAAAATATATCATTTAACAGCTGGCAGAACAAATTAAGTTGGAATTACTTTAAATTCACATTTATGGTCCACCTCTAAGTGTTACAAGTATGCAAGATTGTTAATGATTTTGCAGTCTTGGCTGAAACAAAAAGCTTATCACATAATAATGCTACATATAACTCACAAAGATCTATAGTATTCACACTATATTATACAGAAGTACATTGCTGTCATCAAGGGAAAAAAATAATCTCTTGTAATTACAAGATAACAATGATCATTTGAGTTTATGAACATCCTATCACATCGTGCAATGACAGCAACTAAAAGCTACTTACAGGCCAGCTGGAACTTTGGGTTTAGTGTTCGTGACAGTATCCAGCACTGCAGAATCTGCACAGACTTACTTTCCACTGGGGTTAAGTCATGATGAAACGTTACAATTTTATGTGAATACACTCATAAGCATGAAGACATTCAGACTTATCCTTAAACAAGAAAGACTGTACCATGCAATCGATTCCACAGCTTGAAACCGAAATCCAAGTAATAGTAATGGAGGTGTTGTATGACAGTTGTGCTATGTCATGATTATTACATAAAGTATACAATAATTTGCTATCTTGTAATAGTGACATAATTTTCACGTAATTACGAGATATACATGATTTTTTTTTCTTGATGGCAGCAATGTCCTTTTGTTAAATTACAAGACATGGTTAGAAAAAATCCTAACATTTACAAGTATGTACATTACATTTCTAGAGAACATCCATTCTGAATCTCCATTTAGCAATCAGACAAGTCTCCACAAGTCTCCACAGGCTCTAGTTTATGCACTCTTTATGAAAGATAGTAAAACCTATCCAAGTTACGCTGGCTATAAAAGAACTTCAGTTTGTAATCCTTCTTGAGATGCAGAATTGTTTCTGCTGTGCTTGTCAGAGTAGCAGAAAAGCCCCTGTTGTGGCAGCCACAGCACACAGTCTGTCAGTCAGCGCAAGCCACAAGTCAGGTGACGTTTCTAACCTCACACCCGTCTCTTACTTTACCCCCCACTACCCCTCTCCTCCCCGGTTATACAGTAATCGGTAGATTTTCCCGAAAGCAGGATCGCTGAGCGCCGTTGTAGCTGCAGAGGTCTTGGAATATGCGGGCCATCTGGTCGCTCTGCGTTTCGTCAGAGATCTCCATGCCCCCATTGCTGTAGGCGGACCTCCTGGCATTCACCGTTTCCAGGAGCTGCTGGCAGTTCATCTGAGTGATCTGTACAGGGGCAGATTGGCACCAGTTCAGAGTTGCAGAAAAAAAAATGCACAGTGCAATAAAATGGAAGAGAATCCCGCAAAAAGTGTTTTCCTACCATCCCACCGAGATACTCTCAGTAGGTCCGTGCACTGATGTGTAGAAATCGTACTTTTACAAATTTTATAGAAGTGCAGCTTTACAAAACTGGCACAGCAGCTTCAACACAAAGATATTGATTTTCACTGCAGGCAAACTGCCCACTCCCTTTTAAGTGTAACATGCAGTTTGCCTGCAGTTTACTACTAGAAGATAATTCAACTGTCTGTTGAACTCTATGGGTCTGGATGACAACTGCAAATCGCCTATTGTTGAGATAAGCAACTTATCATAATTCACATAAGCAGTTTTAAAAGGGCACGCCGATTGTCTTTCCACACAACTGGACCTGAGGATCTCGGCCTCTTCCTTACCTGCACGATTATTAACTTGTATTTGGCAGAGTTGGCGTCAGGAAACTCCTCGCCGAAACACAGGGTCACTGTGGGGTCAGGAGCTGAGCACTGGCCCTCCTGATAAAGCTGCAAAGCTGGAAAAGAAAACAAACTACGGGCTAAGGACAACATTCCCTGTGGAATCGGAGGTGATTGTTTAAAAAAACAACAACGCGCGCAGGTCTCTCTCCGGCGATGGTTCAAAGGGGACGTCGGGGTGAATGAAGATTCGGGGCGTCTTCCCTTCCTGTGCCGGCGGGGTTCGCTCACCTGCCAGGAAGCGCGCCGTGTCGAAGATCCTCACCACGGCGTCGCGCTCCAGCTTGCCGGGGGAGCTGCCGTACGGGGAGCACTGGCCGTTCCAGAAGACGCGGCTCTGGCACAGCCTCTTGATGAAGATGCCCTCGCGGTTGGAGCGCACCAGCACCCCGCGCTCCAGGTGGCCGAAGAGCTTCCTGGTGACGTGGCGCTGCCGCTCGTTCTCGATCAGCTCCACCGGGGGGAAGCGGATGTTCTGGAGGCTGTCGGGGCCGTACAGCAGCTCGTTGGAGACGGGAGGCTGGAACAGCGCTATCCGGCAGCCCTCGCTGTGGGTGGTCAGCGTGTTCCCCACCATCTTCCCCCCGTAGTAGAAGGCGATCATCATCTGAGAGAAGGCTGCAGGGAGCGAAGAGGGCATTTACCCAGTGTCCCACATTGCCAGCCACTAGCACGGCAGAAGGCGTTTCCACGTTTCCTTCAGTTTTCTAACCACTTCTTCTAATTCAGACGGTCCTTGCCTATCCCAGCAAGCAACGGGCACAGGGGAGGGTACACCCTGGACAGGACGCCTGTCCATCGCAGGGCACACCGACACAAACACACCCACACCAGGGCCAGTTTTCTCAGAAGCCATGTAGCCTATTAGTATGTGTTTGGACTGTGGGAGGAAACCGGAGCGCCCGGAGGAAGCCCACGGGAACATGGGAAGAAGATGGAAACTCCACACAGACAGCAACCCAGGAATTGAACCCAGGGCTCCAGCTCTGCAAGGCAGCCATGCTAAAACACTGCACTACTGTGCCACCCTCAAAAATAAATATAGAGGCCAAAAATGTGTTTTCAAGTTTTTCCATTATTCCCAGCAAGGACTACCATTGAGAATAACTGTTGAACACATTGTTCACTTGTAGCAGTGTCTGAGTATTTACTAATGAAAGCCAATAAACATGTGATTAACTAGTGTTCTAGATCACAGCTTCAACATTTATGAACACAATGTGCACTGAATGTCTTCTGGATTAAGAATAAATTAGAAAAAAACACATTTGGTTTACAAATACATTAAAAGTAGTAAAAAAGGTCAAAAAGACAAAAAGTAACTGTACCTGCGTTAAAATGTCCGGCTGGTGGGGCATCAGGAATGGCTGGGACGGCTGTGAATATTCAAAAAGAAAAAAAAAATTGATTTGTATCATTACCAAAACAACAATGTAAAGTAACGTGGCACAGCTAATTTGGCAAATATTTTGAATGTCTACACCATATAACAAACAGATCTCAACTGGTAACTGCAAACATTTTTCTGTCAGTTCATCCGAAAATAAAGCTTCTCCAGCACCAATGTCCCAACTGAAAGGACACCTCAGTCAGCAAAGATATAAAGGAAATGAGCCAATCAGACTTCACAGCAGGCACTGGGGCTCTCAGTTCTATTTTAGCCCTTGCCAGAGGACACTCATGTTTTGACTGTATGTTTCTATCAACCAGGGCAGACTTAATCGTTTGTGTATAAATTAATATAATATGATAACACACAGTCAATTTAAATCATACTATGAAAAACTTCCAAAGCTTTAAAGTATTCCAGAAAGGTGACTTTGATGTTATAGGGAATAATGTTAAAAAATGAGAGAAGTGCAGAGAGGAGTGAGATGGACATCTAATTTGTGTGCTTACGGCTCAGATGGGCGGGAGACCACCATTCCTGTGTGGCTTGAGTCCTGCAGGTTTCCTGCGGAGGGGAGTGGCTTCTCTTGATTATACCAAGGTACTCATCTGTAGAAGACTGCACACAAAAACAGTTCTTTATGGGAAGTGTCAGATACACAGAACTAGTTTAGAACTTGTCCTAGTTTACTGAGGATCTGAATAGGAGATTTAAAGAAGCAATAGCTTCTTCACCTGAAGCTTTTGCTTGAAATTATCTCCTATTTCTACCCAGTTTGTATTAAAATAAGTACAATGGTAACTTCCAGGCAGTCTTGAGCTCTGCTTACAACAATGCTGAAGACACACATCTTCAAGACTACAAAACACATACTTACTTCCTTTATCAGCTCTTCAATTTCTGACGGACTGCACTCCATGTCTGTCACTTCACTTGGAGTGCTCCCACTCATAGCAGCGGACATTTTACCTGTTTTCAACAAGGAACAGCCTGTAATTATAATGTACAGTACCATCATTTCTTCTTGCATTTAACACTGTTAAAACCACCTACTGCCTAGTGCAATAAACTTATAAGTCTTGCTTTATGGTTCTAATCTAACATTTTAAAACCAGATTTTGTAGCTAAAATTTTATTATTTGACATTAAAATAATTCAAATCGCATTCAGACCAGCAGGAAAGATACTTAATAGGTAACCTTTGATTAAATGTTACAATTCTTTCATGAAACATGTCTTAGGTGGAAAATGCAGCCAACTGCATTGGGAATGTGATGATGTCTTTGAGTTGGTCTTTCTGCTGAAAGGACTTCTTCTTAATAATCAAACAATATCAAACAATAAAATACTTGCATTTCTGTTCTTCCTCTGGAACTATTCGGTAGACTTTGTAAGGTTCAGATATGTCCAGCTGGGACCTGTCTGTGACTTCTTCAAAGTCCGGGCTTTTGTTCAAGGCACAGCGAAGTCTCGTCTTCCAGGTAGCTGGCTCTGCTTTGTCTCCTTCTTTGAACTTCCCCTTGAACACGGCCCACGCCTGCAGGGACGAGACAGAGTCAGGCCCACTCGCATGTAACAACACGGGTCAAAAACTGAGGCACTGCTCCTCGGCTCTAACAGATCTGTGAAGAGCTGCGTCTCACGGAGGTTGTATAGTGCTTCCCCTGTGGTAAACGTACTTGTCTTGAGTAATTTCAGAATGACATTTTAGCTCTTTCAATTCAAGATGAAACAACTGCACTGTAATTTCATTCTTATAGGCTAAAAAAACAACTTCTGGACTAGAATGCGTTTCATTACAATCTACTCACAGAAACCGCAAAAGAACTAGTAAATGAAGTGCAAATGGCTTTAAAGTCATTTATCCTACTGTAAAAGTAGCCTAAACACCAATTCTTAGCAAGTACTTTTAAGCGAATGATGTTCATTGATTGTTTTATCATCTGCTTTGAGCCTGTTCACAGTAAAATTATCGATCTCTAAATATACAGTAACTGCTGAACAATGAAAGACAAATGATTTAAAACTGCCTTTTCCAGGTTTAACCAATTCTAAATCAAGGCATTTCACTGCAGATGTTTTCTTATTCTGTTCAACTCTGTGCAAGGCTGTATTTTCATGAAATCCACCCACTTTAGTAAGACAATGCCAAGCAATTGACATTTATGGCTTTTTAGAAATGTCACCACTGAATGTCATTGAGGTGGCTTAACTTCACGAAGTATTTATGTGGGAAGGTGTTATAAAAAAGAGTGAGCCTCTGAAACTTCACAGCTAGCTCAAGCCTTCCATCCTCAGAATCTCCGAAGTGACGCATTCCGTGGAGGTGACATACTTTAAAAATGGAAGCATCGATCTCCTGGTTGTAATCCTGTTTCCCAGCGTGTTTCCAGGGGATTCGGAACATGCTCCTCTCTTCGTTCTCCCACAGCAGGCCGGGGTACAGACCGCTTTCAATCTGCTCAATCAGCCACTGCCTCAGCCTGCGGCCACCTGGGTTCCTGTCAGTCATCCTTCGGCTAGAAGAAACGTAGAGCTAGGTGTGAAAACTGAAAATAAGTGACTTTTACACATCAGCTCTTCCTGTTACACCCTTGGCACTCTTGGTATGCACCAGCTATCAAGCTGTTTTCTGCACACCTGCTAGAGTCCACTCACTGAGCTCAGAACAATGGAGGCAGCATAGTATATTAAAATAATCCTTATTTTGTACAGTTCCTTTCCTTTACTGTCCTTCTTATAACTGTGTAAAGCTGAGACCTGTAAAATTAATTAACTAGACCAGTGCTGCTATAAAAGCAAATAAACCACATTCGCTGTAGAGTATTTAGCTGCAGAACTGCTTTGAAACGGGAGATATTCCTGTATTGCTGTAAATGATCAGTCAGCATAAATGCACGCGTTTTGCATAGAGAACGTTCCCATCTCCAAAAAAGCATTTCTAGATCAAAATAAGCATAAACAATAGTGATTTTTTTATTAAATGCAATATTTGTTATTTATAAACTACTAAACCTTATATTTCCAATTATTCAATATTAAGAACTATAAATTAAAACATTGTAATATTTGTAGTAATGGGGAATGAATCAATAATACGCAAAGTAACGTCAATATATTTTTTCAAATATATTATTATATTGTTTAAATGCTTCAAAACACGCGTCTGCGACAACAGCAGATGCAAACAGACGGGCCGTCAGTGTCCAGTATATTAAACTGCACTTGTTCCGTGTGCAGGGAGTATTTGAGACACGTCCTTCAAAGCGAGAAACTCGGTAATCGCTGGAGTCGCACAGAAATCATTCTTCGGCAATAGGATTAGACACGGGGTCTTAAGGGCCGTACAGGTAACAAGAGACGAGACTAAACCACACAAAACTGACTAAAACCCCATGATATAAAGCCCGTTAAATGCACAGGAGGACTGCGACAGCGCTGTAGCTCATGTTCACCTGCAGCAAGCGGTTTATCTGCCTCCAAAACCAACAGCAGCCAGTTTATTACCGACCCGAAGGATAACGTAGAATGTCTCCTTAAATAATCCCTTCATGCGGACACTGACCGGTTAGAATTTTATTTTTGGAATACAATCTCCCCGGATAAACCACGTGTAGTAGTAAAAGTTATAGATCAGGTGAGGAAAGGTATTAATGAACTGAGGCTACATAACTATTCAGCAGGTAATCCTCTTGAATGGCTCACACCACGACTCGGACGCCCTCCAGCCTGTGAAAGAGAAGAAAGAGTTTACCTGCTTGTGCTGTCTTGGTCGAAGCGCTGCGCACAGCTTTATCGATGCAAGTGATCACCGGAGAGCTGCGCCCATCTGTTTATAGATTTCATTCAGAAGGCCAGGCCGTCGGCTCCGCGTACGGCGATTGGCCGGGGGGGGCTGACAGCGGGCCAATCAGAGCGCTCGCCGGGCTGGCCGCGGGCCAACCAGCGCCGCGGGGGCCGGGCTTCTTCTCCTAAGCAGAACTTTTCCGAGAAGTCAGATGAGAGCCAATATCCTCCCGTACTACCCACGGTCTGAGAGAAGACATGCTGAAGAACAATGTGCAGAAATGCCTTTGTTGGAGTGCGGGGCTTGACTGCGTGTTTTTTTTGGCCATGCATTCCCTTGGGGTGAGGGGAGGGGGGGCAGGGTCTTAGATGCGAGATGTTTCCGACTTGTAAAGCTGTGTCCTTGCATGAAGGGGATTTCTGGGCCGGAGACCGGAATGTGATGTCTAGTGGAAGTCCCCCTAGAATCTGATGCCATCTTGTGTTCCAACATTTTTTTTTCTTTCTGCGTAACCCAGTTGATGTCCGGGATTACCCGCACTTGCGAACGTATTGCGGCTGAGCTGTTCAAGCGAGTAATATTTTCTTCTCATGGAAAACGGAAACGTCATAAAGAAAATAGTACTGTAGTCTGTACGTTGTACAGTCTGTGTGCGGTGATGGTTGAGATGGTTAATTCCAATGAGTTGGTCCGATTAAAACTAATAAAGTAATTAGGAAGCCCACTACACTGTTAATGCTATTGTTAGAAACTGGAAAAGGAAAAAAAAATACACTTTTTACCAAAGAAATGTTGCAGGTGATTTCAACATTTCAAACATACAAAAATATTTGTCATTATTTTGGCAAAATACTGACTTTCTCTGTGAAGAGATTAATGAAAGCATACCTTGCACTGCTTTAAAACGCATTCAACACTGCGTTAAGGCAATCTGTAAGCTTGTGGAGCATCGTTGTGGACTGAAGAAAGGATATAAATTCAAAGTAATGTCGTAAAACAGTCCAATCCACTGTGGATGTTTTAACACAGTGGCTATTATTCCCTTTATTTTTTCTAACAGTATAAAGTTTTCAATGTGACAGTTTGATGTGATACAAAGAAAGATGACAAACGTTAGGTACTGCAGAATGGAGGTGATTGTTTTTTCTAGTGAAATGATACAGTTATACTGTGCAGAGGAATAAAAGATCCAATTTTATGTCTAAAACAGCTCAGAATAGGACTGTGTTTACAAAGCAGATTCCAGTCTTCAGTCCACTGGAATTCAGCTGTGGGATCTGGGATGAGAGAAGATTTCTCCTGTGAGACCATGCCCAGATAAATATGAATTATACATGTATTAGTATATGAATTAGCGGTGGTAGAACAGAGATGTATATCAAGAAAATGTGTCCTCCCTGATGTGTGTGTGGATAACACAGGTACTTAGTGTATAAACCTGGAGATGAGGGGTTGTTGTTAGGTTTGCAGTAACAAGGCAGGAGACAGTTAAAGAGGAGTGAGCCATTTGATCATGTAGAGGAAAGTGCTTTGTGATGTACAGTATGGAACTCCACTATCAATACTAATCATGATGTGTGAATGAATGATAAAGCATAAGATATTATCATCAAAATGCATTTAACTTGGACTTCATATACGTAAAAGGAGGCGTGATAAGTCACAGTTTTGTCTCCTGTTGCCTTGTGATATGGCATGATCCAAGAACTAATTAATATTCATGCCCATAATCTACATGTATACGGTATGTGCTGTCTGGATCGATATCTGTAGTTCTGTCAATCTAGAGTTTCCAGCTGAGAAAAGATAAGAACAATTGAGAAATTGAGATACAATAAGATTCAGGGCTTTACAAGAGGTGAAAATTCTGACTGTTGGAGCAGCTGCAGAACGGCTCTGGAGTTGAAATGACTAAGTATTTTCTGTAACTGTGCTGGTGGGTCTCTCAAAGAATGACAGCGTGGAATATACCCAATTTGAATGAGGTGGTCGTCCAGAGCACGGACATGCAGCTATTCCAAAGCGGCTGTAAAAGTTTGAATCACAAAAACAAAACTAAGTTCCCTTCATTCATCATGTGTAGAAAAGCACCTGAAATGAACAGACTGATCAGAAGATAAACAAACTGCATGTTTAGATTTGGAAATGAACCACGAGATTTTAAATGTCAAAATATAAAATGTTAGCTGACCTGCATGACTTTCAGTCACATTTGCTTTCCTGTACGGTGCTGTGCTGAACAGTTTGATACAGGACGAGGACCTCCAGCGATCGGTCGACTCCCCGGTATAGAGAAGGCTGCACAAATACCAGGCTTCCGGCGCAGAAGTGAGGACTCCTTGTAATTGGAGGCACAGTAATTGATCCAAGACATAACTACAGAGCAGATGCTGACACAAGGCAAAGCAACACAGGATTAAGGTGTATGTTTGCTTTCGGCAGTGGTTTTTATATACATACATTTGCAATACGTTGTGTGCTGCACCCAGTCGTCTCTTGAGATTGTATTGCTTCACCTCACAACTGATGTGAGAAACACAGATGAATGTGGCTGCCGAGACTGTGGACACCGATAGGGATGACAGAGGATGAGTCCAGATCCTTAGTGTTAACGAAAAGCTGCGGTTGTATGAATTTGGGAGCAATTACAAGATTTTATGGCGTGATATGGAACCAGTATTTCTTTCAGGTATCACCAATATACTAAAAAAACACAGATCTGTATCGCAACTGTTCATAAAGCTGTGGCCATATTTACTTCTAAAGAAAGGGGATTGGGTCAGGCTTTCAGTTACATGATTACTTTTCACCTCATTATTTTCTGTATCTTATGTAAGCAGCAATCGTCTCTTTAGCAGGAGACTAGTAGGTGTTGTCTTAGGGATTACAGTTGCTTTTCTGTTTCAATTCCTGCAAATGTGAGATTGGATGTATATTTTGTTAAAATCGTGATTTCTTCCCCTTTTTATTTTTGAGGTGTAAGGGAGGGTGGGGTGGGATTTCATGTGTTCTGCAATGGTACAAGAGACAGTGACCCCTTCAGATCAGTTAGTTAATAGCTACCAGTATGCTTTAGGGAGCTGTGTGGAGTAGTGCTCAGGGCCCTGGGCTTGTATCTGGAGGGATTTGGGTTCTGATCCTGAGTGGGATGCTGTTGTTGTGCCCTTGAGCTGGATACTTCACTCAAAAATTGATCTTACTGCACCAGTGGGTCTCCAGGTCACTGGTACAAATTTGTTCTCGACTAATTGATTGTGGTCCACATTCACACTTCAGTGGTCTTACAGTACGTGTCTCACCATGCCACTCACAAGCATCTTGGTCAGCTTTAAATAGGAAAAGAACTGAAAACTTCTGTTCATCCTCAACTGCAAAGATACTATTAATCATGTGATCATCATATTCTCCTTACATCTCAGCTAACTCACTCTCATGTTGTCCAAATGTAGCACCACTGCATCATTCTGTATGAGCAAGTTGAACTTCAATATATACACCTCAACAAGAAAAAATGTATAAATGTATACGTCTACTACAGTTGCACAAAAAAACCTTCAGACATAATTATAGCGAGAGTTCAATCAAGTCATCAGAGCCCATTTTCCTCCTAAAACATCACACTGATACAGTGTAATGTTTAATAGGCTGTATCAACACCTAACCTGAAACAATACACTGGATGTACTGTACCTAAGTCTGGCTAAATTATTTCTTGGTATGTTAAGTCAATATTTAAATCACGTGTAATAAGATTTTAAATTTATTTGAGTACGTACTTAATCTAATTGTCTTTACAAAATCTGTATTCTGTTGCCTTTTTAGTTCTTGAATTTGGAGGAAAAGGAACAGGAGCTTGATTGCTAAGGTACCATTAAATTAGAGTGCATGAAGGTTGGCAATTGATCGGTATTGGAAGTTGCAACACTTGGGAACTCAATGGGAGGCTTTAGTGTTTCACTTTGAGGAAACAACAAAATAACAGAAGGATGGGAAAGCATGTTAACATGCCTTTTCATGAGGGCTCGTAAGCAAAGTTAATGCAGCATCACTGCCATCTTCCGTCCCGACCTCAGCAGATCTCAGAAGCTGAGCAAGACTGGGCCTGTCTACTGGCATGGGAAACCTCAAATTAAAACTAGATTTTAAGGACCAGTAGGTGGCGCTCTTCAATCTGTACCAGAAATCCCCCCGAGAAAACAATGCCACAGTATTGCTACTGGGGACACTGTACTGGAGAAGGTGTCATCCTTTGGACGAGATATTAAACTGAGGTCCTTACTTCTTGCACAATGGATATGCATTCTCCCCGAAGCCAGTTACCCTACCAGTTTGTCTGGACTGTGGGTGGAGCCACAGGAATAGCACCCCAGGAATTGAACCCTCGGCCCCATCATTGTAAGTCAGCAAAGCTAACCACTGTGTAACCATTCCACCTGTAATAATAATAATAATAATAATAATAATTTCTCTATCTGGAGTCATCCCACTCCTGAGACTGATATAAATATGAATATTTTAATGCAATTCGTGTAACTGAAAGCAAATAAGTTGGTGGTTACATGGAGTTTAATCTGTGGTGTTAAATAACATACAATTGATGTAATCTCACTTCTTTTTACCTAGTATTGCTTCCTGTTCGTACCCTGAAGCCACCCTGTTCTCCTTTCTTATTTATGCTTAAGACTTCCTTAAGAGTGCAGCACATTAACACTGCACTTTCATGACAGAAAACATTCACGACCTCATTATATTTTAAGATATTTATTTTCATACCCAGTGGTGGGCGTCCGTAATGCCAAGATGTGGATTGCAGTATTATTTTGGCAGTGCCTGAAATGGAGCTGTTCACAATCAATTCCACTCTGTTTGTTGTTGGGGTTTACAGATCTCAGACTTTTTTGGAACTTGTTGCTCAGCCACACAGGTCAGAAAGTTTCAAGAATATCTCCTCTGTGGACAGCCACATCTCCCCGGAGCAGGCATCTCACTGTCCCTCATTGAGAAAGGAGTACACAACCACACTCACTTAGTGAGGCACCTGTTAGTAAGCAGAGGCCTGTTACTCGGATCATGCATTCGTTTAGGTGGTACAGAGGAACCTAAGCATCTCCTATAATGAGCAGGAAGTTCACCAGTAACAGGCACACAATAGGCACAACAGGCATGGATAGATAGTGCCTTTCTATGCTGAGAAGCATTAAAAATGCAACTAATGAATACTGGAACCAGTAGCATGTGTTGCAATTTTCAGTATATTAGAATACTCAAATACACATATCAGTATCACTCAGGGGATGATTCTCCATTTTAATTATGAAATACACTGTTTTCTTGCACACAAGCTTGACTTCTTCACCACTTTATAACTGATACAAAATGCATGGTCTTGTAGTGGGCATGAGAGAGATTTAAAGACAATGCTTTAAGCTGAAAGCAGATTCTGTGGGGTATGAAATGCTGTCTGAGTGGGTGTAGCAGAGGCTGATTAGACTGGAGTTACTGGAAGGCAAACCGACACAGGAGACACTCCGCTCAGAGTTTTGGCACCTGTCCACACGAATCCTTGTTGTGCTGCTTGTCAAATGAAGCGAGGGTTCCCATAAAAAAGCATTTCTTTTAAACAGCTTTTACTCAAGAGGTGTTGCCAGGATTTCCTGAAAGTCTGTTGCGACACTCCCCACAATTTATGCCACTCTACACACCCACACACAATCCCCAATATTTCTGGTTTCACTGCATGCTACTTGTTTCACACAGGCGCTAGGCTCAATATGCCACAATGAAGAACAACACAAAGTTTCAGAGTTTTCCACAAACCACAATAATTGGGTAGAAATTCCCCTTGACTTTTTGTTCATTTACATATATGTGATTGAAATGATAATTGGCACACTCCTCTCCTCTCTCCAGCACATTTTAATAATACTTAATTAACCTTATCACAGCACAATCATGTTATAATGTATTGTTTTTTTACTAAAACTTACAGTGCCCTCTTTCAGTTCCTCAAAGGGATTTGCAATGACTTTTAAATTATATTAAAATTTACCAGCTCTGAAATTTACTTAACAAGAATGTCCCCACATTTAGTCACCTGACATCACTGGGTTGAACTCAAGAGTATGTTTTTATTCTAATATGATTAAATGCATGCATGGAATTACCCAAAAATACAGCAGATTGTACTCGTCTGTCCATCCTTTTTCTAACCGCTGTATCGAATTCAGGATCGGGGGGAGCTTGAGTCTGTCTCGGTAAGCAACAGGCACAAGGCAGGGTACCCCCTGGACAGCACGCCAGTCCATCACGGGGCACACAGACACACACTCACACCAAGGCCAGTTTTCCAAAGAAGCCAATTAACCCACCAGTGTGTTTTTGGATTGTGGGAGGAAACCAGAGCACCTGGAGGAAACCTATGTGAACACAGGGAGAACAGACAAAATCTACATGGAGTCTACTTATCATTCCCATGAATTTTATTATCATAAATGGCTCAACTGCAAAGAAAAATCCATTTGGATTTTACTTGTCAAACATCAGCGTGGAAAAAGAGAACATACTTATTACTTCTCTCCCAAATGTTTTGATCCAGATATTTATGCAATAACTATACCAAGAGTACTGTGCTCGGAAATACTCACATACTCGAGTAGAAGAGTAGTTAATGCCATGTACACGTACATTGGAGTTCTTATTTGTTCTGATCTCTCAGATACATAGTACAACAGACAACACAGTACAATGTAGATGGTACATAACAAACATAAGAAATAATAACAACGGAACAATAAATATGTAGTACTGAAAAAAACATGGTAGAGCATGCAAAAAGTGCTTAATGCAGATGTCCACTGAGTCCGAGGCCTTGCAGTTAGCTGTTGAGGATGCATACTGCAGTGGGATAGAAGCTGTACTTGAGTGTAGTGGTCCTTGCTTTAATAGTGCGGTCCCACTTGCCAGAGCACAGGGGGGAGAAGAGTCTGTGGCCAGGACGGGCTTTACCGCGACATGAGCAGGTGGTGGAGGCCTCATTAGCGTAGTTAACGATCATGGTGTTCTCTGCTTTGTTCTAGAGCATGGGATTACAGCTGTTTCAGACTGGGAGGGACACCCTGGTTTAGGCACTGAAGTCGAGAAGTATTATAAAGCATGCTGCTTCGTACGAGTAGTCTTGAGACCCAGCAGCTGGTGAGCCCTATCCCAGAGAAGACCTGTCGGGCTCCAAGTGCTTCTGAAAGAAGCCAAATACACCTCAAAGGCTGACATGCTGTTGGTGAAGGGAAACCCTTCTTCACTGTAGCCATTAGCGTGGCAGCTGCTTTTCACTCTGTGGAGTGCTGCTCCACTGTAGGTGAAACAGGAGAGGAAAAACAGTTAATGCCAGAGTCTCACTCCTGCCAGCAGAGAAGAGCACCAATATCTTGCGGTGCTTTGGGAGCCATCATTTAGAAACCGTGAAATGCGGATGTTGCAAAGGTAAAATCACATGTCAGGACGCCATGTTTCAGGATCTGAGCCTAGCCTGTGGTTTCATACATCTTCATCAAACAAGGTGCAGGTCAGGTCCAGTGCCATTTTAGGGAAGTTGGCAGTAGCATCTTCAACCGTCCAAACAAAAATACAACAGCCTGTCGCAAAAACAAATGCTATTATATCTGGACCATAGGTCACAAAGAAGCCCCATGTTCATTTTACAGACTGGTAAGCTACAGCTGTGTAGGTTCTGTCCTTACATGAAAGATCCAGTTCCAACACTGAGAATTTCCTCTGGACTGAGGACTGTTTCAAGAAACATCAGGGCTTCACGGATAACACTTCTTATTAAGAAGGCAACACAGCCAAAAAAAAAAAGTCAGATCTAACAATAAAGAGAGAAGTGTCTGCTAGTACTGTATGTACATTCATTTCGGTGCTTTCAATTTTGAACCAGATCACTAAAAAAAAATCAAAACGTGACACACTGATCTACGAGTTCTGTTAAGGTGAGGTTTCTGAATGAGTGTGGCACTGCTCTTGCAGGGACTGGCTCAACAGCACTGATCATTTATTCGGTGTTCTGATTTAATTCGTCTGCGTAAAACACATATTCCTTTGGTCCATCTCCTTTCAGCAGTAAATCACCAAGGGTTGCGTTTCTCAAGTCTACATGCTAATAAGGAGTAATTTATGACAATGCAATTTTTAAAAGAAAAATGATATTGGTGTATAACCGTTTTTCCAGTCTGAATGACCGATGAAGTAATTCATTTTGAGGTACAGTTATGAATCATTTGTGCCAGTGTGCAATTACAGTGCTTCATTATCTGTTGACTTAGTCTTTTCACTACAGAGCAAGAAGATAAAAGTAGATCATTTCTGTGTTACAGCTTAAGTTTCCTATTAAGCTTCCATAGCAGTTTTGGAGCAGCTTCAGAAATTCATTTAAATTAGTTTTTAAGTACATTTATACAAAAGATACATACGGTCTTTACATCCATTTTGACAGAAAGTTAAGACCTTGAAAAACCCTGTCTTTTCTACTTCAAAAGCTCACAAAAGTGGAATTTATTGTTAATCCCTGAATTCCTTGGATTTCTGTAGCACCTGCGTTCCTGGCCCTTTACTAGTTTGTGTTATTCAAGTAATTCCGATTATACTTTCCTGCTGGATTAGTGCTTTATGAGACAGCTGGGTCCAACATCAGATCTGACTACCAGAGCTTCAACATTGGAGACCAGGAAAGAGTTTTTCTTTACCACTATGACTTACAACACTGAAAAGAACACAAAAAACATCCAGTGAGAACCCTTAAACCCACAGTTTATTCACAGTTCAATACCTTAAGATTTACAGAACATTTCAAAGCATCCCATAAATTGAACATCCTAGAACTACATTTCAACATCTCCTACTATCACCCAATGAACATTAATTAATTTATACTTTTTCATTTTCTGAGCTTTTTAATACTAACACCATTGAAAATAATTTAAAACTTTTTAAATCTGTTTTAAACCTATTTTAAGGTGTAATAGTAAACATCATCATGTTGAAGTGATTTAGAATTCATAACTGCAAAACTAAAGATAATAAAGGCTGTCCTCTGTGCAAATAACTGACATGTTATAGTTTCTGCTGCAGACTACCTTCCAACATTACCTACATATCAGTCTGATTGCTCTACAAATTTTAATTAAATTCAAGATAATTTAATACCTAGGCTAAGAAATAGAAATGTGTTTCTAAATAGAAGTACTTCATTACCCAAGTCTGCAATTAAAAAGTGAAGAATGAACATTGCCCTCAGAACAAGAACTAATGCACTTATTTCATGGACGTAAATAGCAGTAAAAACTAAATATAAGACAACTCCTTTCCCAGCAGCTCCTACAGGAAAAAAAAAAAGTTCTTAAGAATTTCTACTGAGAATCCAACGAATTTAAAACCTTTTGTACTTCCTCTTCAAGTGATAAAAACTGTGTACATGCATGAGTGACTGAGTACAGCCACTGTGACATACTGTACAAAAACAAAACAAGACCTGACCTTAGTGTGTGACTGCAGCTGCCTCAGAGCACCAGTGCGGAGAAGATCAGTGAATGCTCCTACCATCTTCAAGGTGTCAGGACAGTTACAGGCTGTTTTACGTTTTGTAAAAAATCCACTTACAACATTCACACTGGAGCGTCTAAAACAATGCATAGAGTTGTTTTGAATTTAGGCTTCCTTTCTGTTTCAGATTCCAATGCTTCGTAAGGGGCCTGTTTGCGAGTTTGATGAGCTCCAGTCATCCGGATTCTAGAACCTGTTGTAAGACATGTTTTAAACTAACTCACTTAAGTTCGACTGGACTGTAGTTTCAGGTCTGAACACAACAAACCTGTAATCTGAGCCACTGCCCACCCTGTATTCATCACCCACGCTGTTCACTTCTAACATTTCATCAGGTTCATGGTCATTTTCGTTTTCTTATATTTGGGGCAGGAACACCGATATAATATTCAATATTGTTAATTTACATAAGTACAGAATGTTTAAACTCCGATGTTGTGAAAAAACACCCACTCACTCCCATTAATAAAAATGGTGTAAAAAAAGTCATCACCGGGACAGGATTCTGCAACCTGTTGGTCAAGTTTGTTTTAAGATTATTCACTGTAAGCTGTCACACTGCATCCTACAAACCAATTCCAGGCTGTTGTTGCAACTTCTATATGCGGACCCAGACAGCGTCAGAATCAAGAGCCGCTGAAGAGCTACATCAGAGACGAAACCTTCTCAGTTACTCCTCTTGCAGGGAGACCCGTCATCTCACACATCATGTTCGGTTAGAGGCTCTTCTCCCGAAAAGCTCAGATTCCTTCATTCACAAACTGTGTGCAACCAGCTTCTCTGTAACAGTCTGGGGAACTGTTTCAGGCAACACGCTGAATGAGGGCAGTTCTGAAACTCAGAAATCGGTGTAGTGTCGATAGCGATAACAAACGTCATCTGACCTTTAAAGATCTGAAAGTGGATTTACAGATATTGCCCAGACGGAAAACTGTCAATGAGCCCTGGAGGTGTAGAGCTGAGCAGGGAGGAAAGACGGGAGACAGCGTTACTCCAGGACCAGGGCGCAGAGAGGGCGGGGCATCTGATTCTTTTGGTTACCATGATGACAAGAGTATGAGGGAAAAGGTCTGCTGTGGGTACTTTATGAATGCACACCAATGTCACAGCATCATATTGGAGTACCACCCAAGAACTTCGACAAGAGGGAGAACAAGAGCTTTCAGTACTGGGCAACAACGATGACTGTCGTGACTTTCACCTCTCACAGTTTTACTAGTGTTTAACTGATCATTAAAAAAACAGCTGCAACTAAATTATAGATGCTGGGCCTTCATAATTGTGAATTGTGTTTAAAATTGTGTTAGCAAAAGAATTAATCTGTAATAGATGAGCGTGTTGGGGAGGAGGGAGAAACAGGCTGCAGAACCTGTCTGTGTAATGAGTTTTTTTAAGCTGATTCATTTTGTTTCAAACGACTGTGGTTCCACATATTACAAGACACCCTCCACACTTCCCCCCAGAAAGATCCCTTCTTCCCCAGACTACCTACAGAGTCTGCATGCTCCTGTTCATGAGTCAGACTACACTTAATGTCAATAAATGTTACATGAAACACTAAGCCTAAGCTTTATTAATAAGGTTGTCAGCTAAACCACTCGTCATGAACATCGTCACTCAGCTTTGTAATCAAACAGCACAATTGTGGCACAAAAGCTTAAGTCTGTACTTTTTTCCCATTTTACAAATTATTCTTGCGTTTGCTGCTCAGACACTTGAATTCAGTACAGTGCAGCTGGGCGGGTTTGAACCACAACTATGTTGTGGTTTAGCTCTCTGACAGTGACAGCTTTATTTCTGTGATGGCAAAAACAAAACAAAGGAACAAAAAAAAAGATGCACTAAAATAACCATGCAAATGGATATTGCTGCTAAACATTCATCTAAGCACACTAAATATTGCTTTACTCTGCTATCTGCTTATATTTTTTCACATGAAGTATTTTATAGCAATGGCATTGCTAGCTGCTGGATTATCTTCCATTTTCATTTTCGTCCATGCAAGAAGCTCCTCAAAAAGAGACAGGTGCATCGCTGCCTGTACTCGCGGTATATCACACAAGTCAAGCGATACGACTGACTTTCTGTAATGATCGTTTCATCAAGCACAGCATCTTTCTAATGCGAGAGTGTCAAACAACTGGGACATGTTTAACTGTACGCTGAGCCTTCTCAGAAAATGAATGTTGTGGTCCTTTGCATTAATTATAACCACAGCAGCTTTTTACCAAGTCAAAAATACTACCAGGAAGCAGACTGTAGGAGGTGACCAATCTGAGCCACACAATACACGCTACAAACATGACCCGCACATTCTGTAAAGCGCTCGGCTGGCCGGCCCTCTGACACGGGCGACGGGACTCGAGAGTGGACGAGACGCTGACGCACTGCCTGGGGTTCCCCAGCACGCCGAGCGGCACCTATCCATCGACCCACCTGTGGCCACTGCGCCCGTAGGCGTTGTAAGGCAGGGGGTAGACACTGGCGGCCTGGTTCATCCAGCTCTGCTCCCCGTTTCTCCGTCTCTGCTGCTGCTGCTCCTCGTACAGCCCCAGGAGCTTGCGCACCCCTTCCTGGTCGTCTGAAGGGCTGTGGCTGTACTTCGCCCTCAGCCAGCTGCGGAACTGAGAGAGAAAGAAACGCAGACCGTGAAGAGAGAGCTCTGCGGGCACTCACCACAGCTCCCTGTTCCCCCCTCCACGCAGGGATGTGCAAGAGGGCTGTGGAAGTCGGGGTTGATGCCAGTTCTCCTTTCAGGTGGCATGAAGGGAACACGATTTCCTGGCAACCCGGTGCTTCAGCACTGCCCTGTGGAAGATAGATGCTGAGCACGTGCAACGTTCCCAGACTGAAAAGTCTCGCCTTCCCCGATGCCTCACTCTTCATTGTCTTTCGTCTTTATAACACCACTCTACAGCCCACTGTAACTGGAACTGATGTGGAAGCAGTAAATGAATATAAATACCTTGAAACTCTTACCGAGTGTAAATGATAAATCGACTTGGACCACCAATAAGGAGCCAAGGTGTTCGAAGGCGCAGCAAAGGCTGCGTTTTTTGAAGAAGTTAGGGAGTTTTAATGTAGAAAGCACAACTTGCTAACACTGTTTTAGAAGATTTTCATTCATTTTTAATTTTTTGTGTTCAGAGCTTTGTCCTTGCAGTGTTAATGGGACATATATTATTGCATTAAAATATGTGAAATACAAAACTTTATGGGAAAACATACAGGAAGAACAAAAATGGAAGCTGGTGGCAATTTTTAAATTAGCTGTGGGTCATCACCACAATACCTAAAGCCATACTACATTACCTACGTCTCAAAAGCAAAAAAAGTGGAGCTTTCGAAAGAGAAAACAGAGGAGCAGCCTGAGGCAGCCGGCCACAAAGACTGAAAAACAGATTTGTTTGGGGCTGCAACCACTGAAGAGGTTGACTGGGGTAGGAAAGGCCCTGCACTGCCCTCCTCCACAAAATTATTAACAGGTACTTTCCTAGACAGCCATCTCCACCCATGGAGTAGGTTTAATGTTAATGTAACATGTTCTGTTTCTATTTAGTAGCACCTGTGCAAAGAGCAACAGTGTTTTCTTTTCATTCGCTACACTTGATCAGCCTGATCGATGGCTGTAGCTTGATCTTCATCCATAAAAACTACATATAGAAACATAAGAAAACTTCAGTCAGACGAGCAGTCAGGGCGTTTAGCAAGCACAGGCCGGTTTTGCTGAATGTGGGCTCAGAAGCGCGGTCCAGTTATGTCTTGACTGAGCTCTTCAGCTCTTCCTTCGAACTGGCTGCTCCGTTAGTGGAAGATTCAATTAAAGGCTGAGCTCCACCTCAACAACAGAACAAACCCCTGTATAGCCACAGATCCCTTCTAGTCTGAATTTCAGGATTTTACTGGATTGTTTATAATCTGTATTTATCACAGTCTTTTAGACCACATGTTAATACTTTCACCAGCGGTTGTGGGGGAAAAAAAAGCCAAAAAAAAACATCTTTTTGCTGTTTTATGGCTTTCGAGAATGCTCCTGGACTGAATTAAAAGTGGATAACATCAGACAAGTGTGAGCTGGCCTAACAAAAAAAATGACTTTCTCTGAACGACACAGTAATTCTACCTACAACAGCAAAACATTGTCCACTCACAAGAGGTCTCTTAATCTGAACAGCCCACGTCTCTGAGAGATTCCGGCCAGATGCTCACTGGATAGTCGGAGTGAGTGGGTGTGATTTAGGCACTCTTTTCCAGGAATTTCCACATTTATTTTGATTTTACTGTTGGCCCTCTTGCAATGATTTATTTTATAGTGCTCCAGCTGTTCTGGCTGGGCCCACGGGGAGGGGGGATGGCGATGTAAGCTACAGTAATGAGCGTTGTTGTGATTCTGGCCTTACGTGACCTAACATGAGATCGGTATAAGCCGTCTAGACTCTGTTGTTGATACAATGAGTCAATGGTATTTCCGGGATGCATTTCAATTATCTATGGATAATTGGACAATGGACAATTTCAGTGTCTTCTGCATTTCATCTTAATCAAATTACTTGTTTTTTAAATTGTATTCAGTTGCTAATGAATCGGCAAAGATGCTGCAACCATGAGTAAGAAGGACCCAGTGGCGTCCACTAGTTTGTTACATTTCTTGTGTGAATTTCTTGTGTAGCCCGGCATAGAGAAGATTATAGTGGAACTTGTTTCTGGTTTGAAAGTCATTGACCAAGCGAACTGAGGGGACTTCATCAAGATCAGCAGTCACAGAGACCCAGAGACACAGATGAAAAAAGGAGCATTCAAGACCTGAAACAGAGACACCTTCTTAATACTGACTATTGTGGGAGACTGGGATCAACTAGTCATATGGTTGCAATTCATGCTGTTCACTCCATGGGATCCAATAAGACCATCTCACGCTGCCAAGGTAAATAACACCTGGAAAGACAACTGTGACAGTGCCAGGTATACCTTGGTGTCATCCGTCCATACAACTTACTTCCAAAACTAAAATGGATCATCCTTATACTTCTGAGAAAATTCTCAGATAGTCATTCTGGTTAGTCAGAGTGAAGAGGGTGTAATTTAGGCACAGTGGAGGTCACAGCCTAGGGCATGCCAGCCACCTCTGAAATAGGCTCACTGATCTTCACTGATGAAGTAACTAATGATGGCAGCAGCGCAGTGAATTCTGAAGCTTACAGAAACATTTGGTCTGCTTCTGTAGAAGGAAAGGCTTCTGTACTGGGCAACGTTCACCACGCAACACTGTAGTGACCCAAAACCTATAGCCAACGCGATCGAGATGTTCATCTAGGTTAATCAAAAAGTGCAAAACCTCAGACTGGCCAAGTCTATCTCCAGATTTGAGTTCAACTGCTCTGCATTTTAGGATGCTGAAGAACCATCTGAGGTCTGAGGTCTGAAAACATCAAGAATAACCAGGAATTCAAAGTAGGTACAGCAAAGTCTTGGAAAAACATCTGAAATGATTACACTGAGTTTGGCGAGCTCAGCAAGCTGCGGACTACATGCTGGTTGGTGTCTTTTGACTTGAAAAGACATGCACTAAAATTGCTGTGAAACGACTACTATCAATCTCACACATCCTTTGTTGTAGACAATACAGATGTTAATGGAAGAGAACGGTGATGTGCAGCTCACACTGCATGTCTCCCTTGGGAAAACCCTGGCAGGAATTCAACACCGAGAGCAGAGCTGTGAATTGTAGTTCTCAGTAAAACATCAGTAAATTGTTCTTGGCACTAAGCTGAAGCACTACTAGGAAAACAGCTTGGTCTTTTCCTTCCTCATCAGATGTGTATATAACAAACACTTACTCAGACTGGTACACTCTTCTTGACTCACAATTTATATAGAAATGTATCAATGCTGTTTTACAGGGCATTAAAGGCAACATGATGACAAACCAAACCACAGAACTCAAAATAATGAGCAGAAATATGGAACTACTTAATTTTGCAAATATTTAAAATATTAATATAAGCTAACAAGACTGTAGCTCCACTATGTACTCTTACCCCTCCAGGACACACCCTTATGGAAAGTGTGGCAAATATGCATGCTATGTGTGCAGGTCTACCAATTTCAGCCTGCTTATTATTCCATGAAGTTTGCTTTTAATGGAGTGTCTCACCATGGTCTGCTTTACCTTAGTTTTCTGCACTTTTACAGTGTTTTTTATCATATAAACCAGAGTTAACTTTTATAATACTTAATGTAACCACTGCGCTGTGTGATGTTGCAAATGCTGAGATATAATGATCACATCATTGCACAAGTTGTATAAATACATACAGAGGATCTAACAAACTCCAACTCTACCAAGAGATAAAAGCAAATGAGAATGCAATATGACCACTGGACAAAAATACCAGGATGCACTGCAGAGAGAGACGTACAGTGGCTATCAAAAGTACTCACTCCCTTAAGGACTTTTTTCCAAACAGTTTTGTGTTATAATATGTAATCAGGATTTTTTGACATTGATCAACACAAACTCTCCTAAATTATAATTATAAAACAGAAAATGCCTGAGTGCAAAGGAATTTAGTCAATATTTGGCATAAATTAAAGCCATGAGTCTTCTTGGATAAGTCCATCTTATCAGCTTGGCACATCTGGACATTGTATTATTTGCCCCTTCTTCTCCGCGTTTGCTCGAGCTCTCCTCCTGTTGGATGGGGACTGTAGGTGAACAGTAACTTTCGTCATGCTACAGATTCTCGACTGGATTGAGATCTCGGTTTTGACGGGGCCACTCCAGAACATTGGCTTTTTCATTTTTATGTCACTCCAGTATGGCTTTTGCTGTGTTTTGGGTCATTGCTCTATTAGAAGATGAATCTTCTCCCAAACTCCATGATTCTTGCAGACTGCAACAATTTCTCCCACGGGATTTCTCTCTACTTTGCTGCATCCATTATGTCTGTCTGTCTTCACAAGTCTTCCATGCACTGAGGCATCCACATAGCACGGTACTGCCACCACCATGCTTCACAGTAGGGATGGAGTTCTCAGGATGACTCAGGTGCACAAGGCATGTTTGTGCCAAACATAACACTTAGCACTGAGGTCACAAAGTTCAATTTTGGTCTCATTAGATCACAGAATCATCTTTCACTTGGTCTCAGACTGCGTTTTGTGTGATGAAAAAGGAGCCATCCATGACTTTGAAAGAGGTATGATTGATGAATCATCTTTTACCATCTTCTTGACAAATGGATGATTGTACTTGGGTGCACACCTACTGAATTCTACAGGCCTGAACGCTCAGATCCAACAGTGAAGGGTTCTGTCAGTTTCGTTTTGATGTGGGTCACATTTTTGAGGCATGGCTTGAGATCACTCATTCACTTTAAAGGCAAGGTCAGTGCTAACTGCCACTGAATAGGACTGAGTGATCATCTCCATCCCATGATGCAGCATTTCTGTCCTGCACAGGGGAGTGTCTTCCAGCTTGACGATACGCCAACCCACAGAGCACACTCAGCAGTTTAATAGACTTAACACAGATGTCACCAATACTTCACGGCATTCTGAACCCAATCGAGCATTTGTGGGATATTCTGGAACACCCCAACCAGGCATGAGCTGCTTGACTTTCTCATTGAAGAACCGTGCTGGAAGGAGTCTAGGTGCTGACAGAATCTAAGTCATGAAGCATCGTCGGGATTGAGAGCTATTCTGCTGCCAGTCTTGCTGGTTCATTTGTTACCATACAGACCTGCACACACCTTTATTACCACACAGTGCTTGCAGTGCACTGACTGTACTGCGCCAGACTATGTTGTAGTCAACAGATTTATTTTGCTAATACTGTGGCGGCATTACTTAAGCAGCATAATGGAACAGACTTCTGAGGGTTGTCAACCGGATGGCGTAACAGATGCACTTGCTATCCAGCCACGAAAAAAGGAGTAGCGATGGCCTAGTATTAAAACAATTGAAAAGTCTGTTATCACAAAACACCAAAAAACAAAAGGGCACTATGTAGCAATAGCCAGTGTGTCTGCTTAAATCCATATACGAACCAATGCAGTGAGTGTAATTTTACACTGGGTTTGTAGCAAGCAGTTTATTTATGTAGTGACTGTGGTGTTCCAGTTTTTGTAATTCAGAGGTAGCAAACCAATCAATTTAATTTAATCTACAAAGCAAACTGATGAAGATCAATAATAGGAATGTATAAAGTATAACAATATACAATAAGCAGGGTGGACATTTTGTGTTCTAACTACATTTTTTTCTCAACTTAAAAAGAAATCAACTGAACTTGAACTGAACTGCTTTCCTTTAACTCAATGCAATGACAATTTACTTGAGACAGGCTGGTACAGTAGATTGTCAGTCACTCAACCCCTCAAACAACACGGAACAAAAGATGACCAGGAACAAGAAACACTGAGCTAGCTTCTCAATTTTCATTTTTGAAGTCCTGGAACAGCTGGATACAATCTTTTGTTCAGAACAACAACAAAACAGCTATTTGAAATTACAGTAAACACCCGGTTTTTAACAGTTTTAACGGACTTCGGATTTAAAAGACAAAATCTGGAATTTTGTCTGTAAAATGATCAATTCTGGACTTTCCCCACAACAAATAGCTTACGATGAGTCTTTTATTGTGTTTCATTTGCTTTAGAGATTTTTTCAGAAAACAATTTAAAATACGCACTTTAAAATAACATGTAAAAATAACCAAAGTAAGAATAAATACTACATAGAAATGATATCAAAGGTGCTTACGATGGATGATGTTTGCCATTTCTTAAGGTTTAGGGGATACAGTATAATTGCAACGCGCGAAATAAAAAGCTTGTATATTTATGATTAAAAAACACTGGACCACTGGAACTTTCATCGACTCTATTGATTGCACCCGTTTAAAGAAATCAGCAGTCTAAGTTTTTAGAAAAAGTCAAAAGATTCATAAAGCGCATATAGTATAGATTTTTCTTCTCATATAATAGTGTTTTGGAGATGGAAAAAACATCATTTATGATTTAACATTCAACAGTATCATCCCCCCCCTTCCGCCCGTTAAGGGTTGACGGTGTTCGCACCCAGTATTTACGGATTTCCATGTGAGAAGCCAGCTGTGGTTAACTGAGTATTCACGTAGACTTGCACATCGACCAGTCTAATGACGAGGCTATAGTTCCCGATCATTAGCCGCCGTTTAAAGGAAAAAGCAACAGAATACTGGCAACATATGCTAACCTTGGGCGTCACTAAGTAAAGTGCGATGCAGAAGTGCAAATACACAAAAAAAAGGAAAAAGTCTGAGCAACTTACCAATTGAATTAACTGAGAAGTGTTCATTATCGAGAGGCATGATGTCATCTGTGATTGAACTGTAATGAAGACTTGGAAGATCCAGAGCGAACGCCAATGGCCAAGCACACCGCACACGCTAGGCCTGAGGAAAAGGCGCAGACACAGCCTTTGTGTACAAAGTATCAAACCGCCCCTCTCTGTAGCTTTTCTGGAGACCCGGTGTTTTCTTTGTCGTCATGTGAGAAGAATTGCTTCTGACCGAGAGCAAAATCAAACGCTTTGCATTTCGTAATTATTCCAGATAGATAGCGGCTCTACAGGGGCTGTGGGGTTGAATGGGTGATATCGAGGAGCTCACCGGATGAAAAGAAAGAAAGAAGTAGGGTTCTTTCAAAGTGAGTACAAGTCACATTTCTGAACCAGCTGTTTTGCATTTGTATTAATTGAACAAGATGAGGCTTATGTCCTAATGAATACCAGTGCAGATTCAATTTAGCCAACAGTAACGTTAGCCCACATCATTACCTTGCCACTGATCTGGCTGTTTATTACGGACCGTGAAATAAGTGTTTTAAGACAACCGTGCTACTTTAACATGACGTCAACAGTACAATCTCCTTGCCGTTCGCGTGTGCACGCGCCTGAGTTGTGAAATAAGGGGGTTTTACTCAACATTTCTGAAAGAAGGTGGGAAAATCACTTGTTACTTATCAACGTGAACGTGAAACGCAAAGGAACCTGTACTGTAAATGTAGTTTTTGTAGTTAAACATTCTAAAATATTAAATATCTTCTTTAAATATTATACATTCGATACTAAAAGGAGTTAACAGCATTAAAAGTGTAGCTTTCTACAGTTTGATCCATTCCCCCCCCCCCAGTACAATCAAGGAAATGTGAATCCAATAGCACCTTGTGCGATACTGCATTCCTCAGAAAGAGCAGAGGCAAGTGGGAAAGTCTGCAGCTCTTGACCAGATCTCCTCATGGTTGGCAAAGCTACAGACAACACCGTGATGCAGCGCCTGGACTCCGGGGAACTGCACCCTTGCACTGAGGGACAGTGATTTCTGCCACAATACTCAGCTCACTAGCAGTGCCTTGTCATGGGTATGTGCCTTGGGCAGGTGTTTTACACGCAGCCCAGTATGACTTTCTGTGCCAGAAATACCTTACAGTCCATCTTCAGAATTAACACCACACTCTTTTAAAGCTGGCAGACATCTGAAGCAGATAAGAGAAGATCATCCACTTTGGAAACACAACTGTGAGCAAGCTCTTGAAATCAGACAATAACTACCGGACGGGCACCAACCTAACACTCCAATTTTTAAAGAAAAATCATCAAAAACATATGAGTTACACAGTGTTCCAAAGAAGTTTCTTGCTAATTGTCCATGCTGTTATTGACAAATATATTCAAAATGAGGTGGAAAATGGCCCTAAAGTGGTTCATTTAAAAAACTTCCTTGGCATTTTACTCCTCAAATAACCAGTTACCGAACCGTTTTTCATATAACAGTTCAATACTTAAAAGATGCAATTAAAATTGCCAAATCGTGGTACAAAAATTAATTATTAAGCATTTACCAAATTTAAAGGTCACTCTCTGTAACTTTGCGATGCTAGCAGGGAGGAATTAAAGTGCAAGGTGCATAATTGAAATAGAACTTTCTAACAAGACATTCTTCTCCAGATCGCTTGTCTAATGGGTGGAATCAGCTAGAATAGTAGTGGTGGCACTTCACTACCAGACACTAAAAACAGCTGCACATTCCTGAACAGCACAAACCCGTTTGGGCATAATGAAGGCATGCAAGCTCAGGCTCTGCTCTGTACACATGCTGGAAACCTGCCTTTCAGGTCTGGAGAGCAACACATTCTCAAGATGCTGTGCTTCTTTCATGAAGATTGCACGCCATGTTTCGGTTCTCTGTCCTAAAATGATCTTCCCATTCTTTTCCAGCTGGCACTGAAAGCAACTTGATGTCCTGACATTGGAACACCTTGTGTGTTGCTTTCTGTTTGGGGGGATACAGAACTGAAACAGCTACTGTACATCAGCAACACTAACCACAGACTGCCTCTCAGAGGACAGAAAATTACATTAAAATATAGTTTAAAGACTCATATTACTTCTAAAGGTAAAAAAATCAAATACTGCTTGGGACAGTACACATAACATTTTGAAGATTTTTGCCCCATTGATTTTCATGTGTCAAACTCATGAACTAAAGTGCTGAATATTAAATAAAGAAAAGGTTACTCTGCAGTCCTTGGGCAGCAGCTCATTGTCTGACCGGAAGGAGTTACAGGGGGGGTCAGGTCAGCCCAGTCCATCTCTGGAGTACAGCTCCCCTCTATTGTGGACATTTTTACAACATTTTTCTCAGGAAGGCTAGGAGTATCGCTAAGGATACCACTCATTATGGTCTGTCATTTTTCTCCCCCCTTCCCTCTGGTGAGCATTATAGGAGCATAAAAGCACAGACATCCAGATTCAGAGACAGTTTCTTCCTACAAGCTGTCAGATTACTGAACTCTACCCCTGCCACTCACTCACACTGATGTTTTTTTAAGTTGTGTTATTTAACTTGTTGTTGATGCTGCTGCTGTTCTGTGTCTGTTTTTGGTGATTCCTTTAGTGTCTTTGTATTGGAGCACACATGCAAATAAGCTTTCCATTGCACTTGTGTCACTTGTGTATACAGTATGACAAACTGAACTGAAACTTATCTGGTGTATGGTCTTAGTCATTCAGTTTATTTCTAGGATATCATCATCGTTATCTTTCCAGGCTTCAACTATTTTACTACTGTTTAGCTTCAGAGACACAGCTTGGCAGTGAGATTTGAGGCAGGCCTTCACGGTAAAGGGAAAGTAGGAAAAGTGAGGCAAGTGGGAAAGTGAACCAGAAAACACGAGATCTGTGGTCTCTGGAATTTAGCCAAACTATATCAAACTAGCAACTCAAGAATAATACATTTTCAGTCTTGAATGCAGCAAGAGCTTGTGCAATGAGGTTGTATAAAAAATATTTTAAGCTGTTACTTGTTACTTTAAAATTGTTACTTTATAAAATGTTGCATAATGCATTCCAATAAAACGAAAAAGGGCCAAAACAAGTACAGAGGAAAGTTTCTACAGAGGCAGTGACTTTACTGGAAACGGAGCATTTCAGAGGCATATCAGATCCTTTTCAGAAATCTGAGTTACTGCACTTATATTCTGTAAATTCCTAGACTAGGAATTCCTTGCATTCCTAGTCTGAACTATACTGTTCAAGTAGCATATTTGCTTCCAAAGAAAACAACATTTTGGCTGTGGTGAGAAGGCTCCACAGCCGAAACGTTGTTTTCTTTTTTCTCTTTTCAGCAGGGAATAAACCTATTACTTGTTCCCTAATAATAAATATGGTCATCTACATAGTAAAAAATGCTATTATACCAAATATACAGAAAATATCTGACTCAGATCTTTATCACAGCTTTAATTCCATAAGACCCATTAAAATATATTGTATTTTGGCAAAAGTAATACAAAAGTAGCACCTGAATACATATTGCAGTGCGTTAGTGAAGCAGAGTAAAGCAGTACTGCAGATTGAAAACCTTGTAATCACCAAAAAAAAAAGATTAGTCTTATTGTCAAATTGCACAAAACTGCATAGGCACTTTTAAAAACATCCTGATGACTTTGAAAAGAATGGCTTTAATACAAAAATAGCCAGAGCCTTTGAACTGTTGTGGTCAATGTTTCTTTAGCCCCTCAAAGTCATTACATCCTTACTGCACACAATCAGTGACCTTTCTTTTAACTTTAAGGGGGTATAGAACCATTTAGTTTCAGTTCCATTAAATCACAATATTTTAGACAACAAAAGTAGCTTGAGGCACGTGAGAAAGCAATTGATGGGCCTCATCACTTCAGAGTTCAAGCTAAAAAAGGCTCCATGTGGGAAAGGAACGTACGACAGGAGAACGGGTCAAAGCCGCACCATGAGAGGTGAGGAATCTGCTGTGAGCTCGCTCCTGAAGTACAGCTGAGGCGTGCTGTCCAGCCTTCACTGGCCCAAGTGATGACTGTGAACCAGTATAAGCACACGCAAAGCAACACCGAGTGTGAAAGCATTCAAAATGCAAACATGCACTTTGGTATTTAAACAGAGGAAGTGAAACTAGAGAGCAATGTACACTCTTGTGAAAAAAAGCTGTTTTTTAAGCTGATGTATTGGTGATATCCTCGATACAGAAAACAACGAAGCTTCTCTAGTTGATTGCTAGCTTAATTGATAATAATGGCTAATTGAACATTTTTATAATATATTCCTTAGAATTTTCCGAATGCCCGGTCATGAGACTGATTGTGAGAATTTGTTGGGTTTTCTCATTTGCACTAGAAGATGTAGCACATTTCTTATAAACACCCATACTGTCCCAATAATCAACATTTCATTCAGATGATGTTTCAACAAAAGCATGAAGTCGAGGTGCAAATGGTGAGAAATATCCTATGCCTCTTATAATGGCAACAAAGTCACAAAGGTATTATCAGGGAAGTAAAATGTGACATTAAATCAGGTAAATTAATATTTGTCATATTATACAGGGCTGATCAGAAAGGGTCTGCTGTGGAGGTCAAGGGGCTAGTAGCAGGTCTGTCCACTACAGGAAGCAACACAAACTGCACGTCAGTGACACGGGCTCGTGGGTTCTGTCCATGCCTCTCATCAAGCCTGGACAAACACGTGAATCTGAGCCCTAGATGTCAGACATTATCCCAGCTCATCACACAAATGCTCAGTGACAGAATTGTCACATTCTCATGTCTTCATCGGCGCTCAGAAAGCAAGTACTGCTGTTCTGAAATGCCTTAAGTCTAAATGAGTCCACTCTTTGAACACCTGTGGCTGGGTCAATTTTTCTAAAAGGTTTTCACTTTCCAGTTAATTTCAAGAGAGCACCTTTAATACAGATGTGTACTTATGTCCATCACTTGTTTATACAAATAATGAAAAGGTCACACAAATAATGAAAGTGCAGTTCTAAACAAAAAAGAGATTTCATCAATTTTTTCCAGTTAAGGAATAAAAGTATTTCCTATTTTATCAAATTTATTCCAGTTTAAGAAGTGGCTTCAAACACCAAATATTCTCCTGGTGGGAGCTGGATTGAAACCAGAGCTCAGGATTTTGACAGGTGTATGCTGTGCACCTCTCTTGCTGCAATTATAAAAATAATTTACACTTGTCCATTTTGATTTCTCCTGTAAAATAGTGTATTTTAAGGCCGACATACAGCTCAGGCTTTTCCTCATTCAAACAGCAGAAGAAGCGCTCAGCAGATTACATCAAAAACTGTCCAATAGAGAAGATTTCATCCTTGACACAAACTTAAAGGGCTGTTGACAGCCACAAAAAACAATTAAAAAACACAAATTATCAGTCCTTCCTGACAGGCCGTGTTGCAAGTGAGTAACAGTAAAGCTGGCTCACGTGACAAGCCAGATTGCTGTATTGCAACTCCTGCATACCCCATCACCACTGCAGAGTTCCCCTATTGAAACACTAATTTCCACAGCAGCAGGAGTTAATCTGGGGGCTCTACCATATGATTATACTGAACCATTCAGTCACCCTAAATAACAAAGACACAGGAGTTCTGAGTTAAAGAGTCTTTTAAAATTTCATAACAGTATTAAAAAATAAACATCTCCTTCTAAACAGCAAACAGCTTCTAAGCAGCAAACTATGATACACTGCATAATATAATAACCTATTATACACTTGATAGAGCATTCTACACTTATAAAAGCCTTTAAGAAGTGTCCAGTGACTGGGGACACCTGCAAGAGGGACAACCCTTCAAGATGATGATTGACCATGGTTACAGCTACTTGGCCATTAAAAACGCCACTGACCTTTCTTGAGTGTACGGGTGTGAGCTCCAGGGTCCTGGCTGCAGCGTACTCTTGACTTGCACAGCCTAGCTTCCCTGACGCTCCCCCTAATCTATCAGACCTGCTGTGCAAAGGTCTTAATTAAAGGTATTAATTATAATAACTATTTCCTGAAATGCTGTTTGGTTTCAACACATAAAGCACAGAAAAGCAAAGTGTTTTTCTCCGTACTACAACAGCAGAAGAGATGTAAAAGCCTGAGTCAATAGTTTGAATGATAATACAGAATTAATGACAAACAACAACAATAATAATGCTAAATGATTATTCTATGCTGGCTTTCACAATAGAAGACAATTACAATTACACCCCATGTAATGGAATGAACTACTAAGACTACTGGGTAATTTCAACATTAGAGACGCTGAGGATCTATGGGGTCTAGAATGGCACAAAAAATGGTAGATTGCCTGTATTTTCATAATCATAACTAATTGGGGACAATATTCATAGAACTATAGTTAGAATCTTTCAGCTCTCATTTAGAATAGCAATGATGCCCACTGATTGGGGCATTCAGATGTAACTTGAAAGGTACAGAGACAATAGTTAGAGGTTTTAAGAACATTTATAAACCAATGGCAATCTAAGAGACAGGATTTTCCCTTTCTCAGACCCTCTTGGCTGTTTACTTAACTTGCTACAATTATTCATACGAGCAACCAGAAGATAGTAGAGTACAGAAGAGGACAACTATTCTACTCCATGCTGAAAAAAGTAGACACCCGAAGAAGGCTTCACAGCTGAAACGTTGTGTTTCTTTCTTCTCTTTCCAGCAGGGAATAAACCTGTACTTGTTCCTTTGCAGCCTGCGCATGCTGACGCAGCTCCCTGCTTGAACTACTATTCCACTCTAATCATTCTTCTCCTGACCTACTGTACACTGTATAGCGATGATTTAAATTAGCATGTACTTTAGTTAGTAAACTAGTTAAATATGCATTTGCAAACACAGAGTGGAAAACACAGAAATAGAGGCATTGTTGAAGGGTCTTTGATGGAGCTGCAGGAAAGCATGGAAGAGATCTGGCTTTTGGTGCAACTCCTTCTATATACAGTACACCTGTACATATACAGTACACACAAAGGTCATACAGAATGCATGGGTACTGAATTTTAATCCAGAAAATTTATAATCAAACTTTACAATGCACTACAAAGATCTAATTTAGAACATGGTTTTCAGTTTTGATCTCCACATCACAAAAATGATATTTTAGTCTCCTAGGTTTTCGTTAGTAGGTTTCAGAATTTGTTCAAAGGCAACAAGGAACAAGAATGACTCTTGTTTTCTGGAGATCACTGTATACAAACAGTTCAAAGTAACTAAATCTCTTCAGTCTAGAACAAAGGAGACTGAGACAATATTTGATCAAAGTATATAAAGTCCTGGGATGGGTATGAACAGCATTAAGCCAGGGGACTATTTTACATTCAATAGTAGATCAAGGACATGAGGACACAACCAGACTCTCAAAAGGCATTCATTACGGAGAACAGGAAATACTTCTTTACTCACGGAGTAGAGCATCTGGAACAGGCTTCCTAGCCAAGAGGTTTGGGGCCCAACTCTGTAAAACTGGAGTCTTTCAAAAATGCCTGGATTCATTATTTGATTCACATCGCTAAAAAACTCCCGAACAAGCTCAATGGGCTGAAAGCCTACCAAAGGGAGGAGGCTATTCTTATAAAACAAGGGAACAGGAAAAACGAATAATCTGACACTCTGAGTCAGGCAGATGGAAATGGCTTCTGAATTTCTGCTTTACCTGTGCATCTGAAAAGGTCAACAGCCAAGATGTTTGTTTTTGAAGATGGGCTGCTGGGATATCACCTGAGTTATCAATGCAGAAGGAAGTGTGTCAAGAGACTGATCCCTATAACATCATTGAAGTTTCTGGAAGATTAGGTGGATGCCAGATGAACAGTACAGGGGATGTATATAACATTAAGAAAACAACATTGGCTAATCTTAAAACAATTTGCCTTTCTTTTTAAGAATTACCTCAGCATTCTAAAACATCCCCCACTATGTCATCAGTTCTGCAAAATACCACTTCAATCAAGCATTATGATGATTATCTTGCACAATACAATTTCTTTCTTTTTGTAAAATTCAGTTATGCATTGTCTAATCCAAGTCTTAGAATGATTTTCTATACTTTTCACATTGCTATCACAGTTACTGTTGATAAAAAAACTTTTGTATAAAAGAAAATGTCCTGCCATCAATTCTGGCAAAGCGAAAAAGAAGTGCTATTCATGCTTATTTATATACTCATGCACACAACAGATTGAGAGCTCCAAAGGAACAAATTGAAGACAATCGACAATAAAAAAGCTCAAGAAGAAGAAAAGACAAATCCTGAAGACTCCAAACTGAAATGTTGTCTTTTCACTTTTGAGAGCGGAACATCTGCTTGTTCCTTTACTCAATACACTGTGTGTAGACAAGATGTATATCATATACATCCATCTTCTAACTGCTTTAGCCAATACCGGGGCTCGGCAAACAACTGGCCCAAGGACAGAGAACACTCTGGATGGGACCAGAACCCAGAGCATGCAGAGGAAGCCAACATGAATGCAGGGAGAACATACAAACTCCACACGGACAGCAGCTCAGGTCTGGAACTGAATTGAGGGCCCCAGCGCTGCAAGGCAGCAATGCTGACGACTGCACCACCCTGCCACCCATATTATATACACTGGTGTACAAAAGTCTTGTACTGGTCTTTTCACTCAATGCTTTTTATTCTTTATGCAGAAAGCCATTATGATCTTCAAGTGAAATTTTAACCATTTTAAGATAACAGTTAATCTGGATCGATCCGTATTGTGTCGTAGCAAAAAGTAGCCTTTCATCCTTATGGGTGTGTAGAGATGAACTCATGATATAATGACAAGGAATGCCCCACGATTAGTCAGTTTCTGGTATAAAGAATTAGCTACCGCAGCACTTCATATTGGCTGCTAGTGTACAGTGTGAATAATAGATGTGAAATGATGAGCTCGGTTTCTTTCTACCCAAACTAGGCTGGTATAGTGCTGGTTGTGTAAAGGCCCAGGGAGGTTCAGTTATGAACTTGGGGCTCCTGAGATTCTTGAAGTGCTCCTTCTGTTAACTGCTTACCCAGCCAGGGACACCAGAGGCTGTGAGGAGGGAGAGGAGGGTGCTTACCTCGGGGACGAGGGTCATCTGGAATTCTTGCAGCTGCTGCTGAAAGCCGAAGTTGGGCCCGACGAAGGAGCGGACAGCCTTCACCGCGGAGAGGCACTCCTCCCAGCTGTAGCTGGTCACAGTCATGAGGTAGGCCACCACCACAGTGGTGCTGCGGGACACTCCAGCCAGGCTGCCCCCCAGAACACCAGAGGGGCCGTCAGAATCACGCGGGAATCTTTTAAATGGCCTTTCAGACACTGATAAACAAGAAGGCCATGACATCACAGATGGGATGTTTTCTGCACTGCTGGTAAATTCTGAACAATACCCAGGGTTTTTTTTGCCTTCCAAAGTTTGTGTGAAATTTTCAGCCGAGTTCAAAAAGGCTAACCGATAGAGACTCAAAGTGTAGTGAAATGCTGTGGTTCTCCACATACTGCGTCTCCTTTCACATCCTCCACAACACATTTTAAGATTTTATGTTTTTCCTCTCATCTCTAGGAAGAAAAACGATAAGAGCAACGTCTCCCCGATTAAAAAGTGGCATGGGAAATGACAAAAATAGACTTTCCTGATAAGTGTAAAATAGCAGCTGCAGCATTTACTGTTTCAAGTATTTCCGAATCTGTGTGTCACGCGTGATCCTGAAAGATTTCAATGAACAGCCAGGCGTGATTACAGATATTTCACACCAGGACTGGCAAAATACATACCAGTGAACGAGACAGGAACCTCCACTCAGTCGGCACTCATGGATAAAGCTTATGCATTCTTTGAAATGCTGGATCCTGAAATAGAGGAAACAAAACATCATGACCTAAACTCCTGCTGAAGCTGAACTTGAACTGTAGTGAAAGTTATCCCACAGTAGTACAGCAGTGCAGTCTGTGCTTGGAAGGCACCCGTGTTTCAGGATATGAATGGAATGAAGTGCATTAAAAAGAAAAAAACAGCAAACTTTCTAAAAAGGTCTAAAAGCCACAGTTCACATTTGGGGATCAATGGAAGAATACATTTATTTCCCATTTTTCATCCATCCAATTCCTAATTGCTTCATCCACTTCAGAGTCAAGGTGGGTACACCTTGGACGGGACAGCAGTCCAGGGCAGACAGACACACACACACACACTCACACCAGGGCCAATTTTCCCGCAAGCAAATTCACCTACCAGCATGTTTTTGGACAGTGGGAGGAAACCCACACAAACACAGAGGGAACATGCAAACTCCACACAGACAGCTCCACAGGCCCAGAACTGAAGCCAGGGCCCCAGCACTATGATACAGCAATGCTGACCACTGCAACACCATGCCGCCCTTATTCCTCTTCTATAGATGTTAAATGGTTTGTATTTGCAAAGTACTAAATGTACTAAATATTTTTCTAGAAACTCATCTTCAAAACCATTTTCCATACTTTATCTAAATATCTGGTTTAGAAACTAAAAAAAAAAAATTATACTTAATTTTGCCTCAAAACCCTCATAGAATTACACAATAAGTCAGACTGCTTACACAATATCCCAGGGAAGTCAGGTTAATGAAACCTGAAATTTGCCAGGTGACAAAAAAAACCTCATGTCTCTCTTGGGAATCCTGCCAAAAATACTAGTACTTCCTGTTCACACTTGAAAAGAAGCAACTAAATATGAATTTTAATGACACATTTGGGAAGAGAACTTGACACCACTGATGTCATCAGATTTTTTACTAAACTGACAGGTTAAAATCCCAAGTTCTAGTGAAACTGCAGTAATGCTCAGACTTTTTCTGAATCCCTGATCACCGGTGAGGTCATGTGAGTGTTTAACAGTGCTCAGTCCACTGTGCGTGGACCTCTTCCTTCAAGTGTGTTCATGGTGAGCCTGGGCTGATATTAACTGGAACTCCAATTAAGACACGCAGGTGAATAATTTAACAGCTCTTTGTAAAACAACAGCTTTTTTAATGTGCCACATAAATGTAGCTTACTTGGCCAAAGTACGAACACACAACTGCATCACGTCCTTGTACTCGATCTATGCAACAGCCGAAAGAACACACCTGTCGACATCACATCAGTCTCATTTTACCTGTCGCACAAGTACTTTACAAAAAAACTCAAAATAGATCTAAGTCTGCACCAAGGGGAAGGGAGCACATACTGTATAACCACACAATTCTCAATTCCATTCTTTGAAAGTGCTTGTTTCCCCTTTGTCATCATTGCTTCTGAACTTCAACTATTTTACATTTATTGGGTGGTGTTGCAGAAGAAGATATTCTACCAAACTGGAAAGAGCAAACCTAGGCATTACTTTCTCATTCAATAAATATCATGTGGCAGTTCTGTTGAAATCCTGCACTACAATACATAGAAAGACACGGCATTTGACAACAGCTAACTTGTACTTTATTACAGTACATTCAACACGTTCACGTTATGGGTAACATTTTTAAAATGGCCTTGGAATCTAAAATTAATTTAATTAATTAAATTATTCAGGGGAAAACATTTCAAAAGAACATTCCTGTGAGTAGAAATGGACAATCACACTTCGACTAAAAACAAGTTGTGTTTTTTAAGCATTGTGCTCTCAGTTTGAAGAATCCATTCCACCCTTCACCAATCATGATTTAAACTTCAAGTACCATTGGGAAATCTTAGAAAAAAAATTGCACAACAGAAGAAAAACATGGCTTTAAAAGTGTTGCTCTTAAAAAAAAAATGTCATTATTGCTCAAGCACTTAACACCAGACTGCAGTTAAAATAGATTGGTGCATGTATGTTTTTTTGTTCTGGGATACAATTTTTTTTAAAGATGTCCTTTCAGCACTTTTCTCTTTCACAGCCAGAGATTTCCGGACTTCTTTTGTTACAGTGTGCAGAATTTCTAGATGCAGTCATTATTTGTGGTTTCTTAACGTGCTTAACTAAAATATCACTAAAACAAAAGTAATATTTACACTGAAAAACAAAATTGGATGAATTATTCGTTTAAATACACTCATCAAGGGCAGATCTCTTCACAGAACAGCTTGTAGATCAAACACATCACACCCAGCACGCACAGTAAAGGCAACACAACTGTACAAAAATATTAAAACTGTTCAATAATAGGTCAGACAAGAAGACTTATCAGGTAACTACTAGCATCAACACTGCAGCTTCAGAGTATTGGTTTTCAATTCTGGTGCTGAAGGATCAGCAACTCTGCTGGTTTTGAACTTCAACCGGACCTCAATCAACCGTTGTTAAATGACACATGTATCAGTTTATGATGAACCGAAGAAGGCGGGAGCGGATATCGAGATTTTCCCTTCTGCTTCTCTCCAGAAGGTTGCATTGCAGCTTTTGCACCTGAACGACAGGAGGGCTCAGACACAGAAACTGCCATGACTGGAGTGTTTCCAGCTATTCACACATTTTGTGGAGAATGTACGTGATATTAAATTCCCCTGGAACAAGACTTCTCAGTTCTGATCACCCAGACTACACTGCTGTTAAGAGTTCTTAATTATTTAGCTGAAACCCAGACGTTACTGAATTTACTTTGTGTTGCTGTTCTCACATTCTCATGACTTGAAACAGTCCTGTTGCACCCTTTTGAACTTTCTTTCATGAAACAGTTTTCTTTGCTGAAGCAGACAGTGCTGATAGTGACCATTTTAGCCTAGCTAAAAATAAGTGCATACACTTCTATCTTTGTTAGCCCTCATGTATTCTGTGCATGTTCATAAAAAACAAGTTACAAAAATGCCCCATCTACTACAGGATGTCATGTTTATACCAACTCTAATGCCCTCATACTTAAATATAAACTTGAATTTGTAAATGATCTACTGTATATGGGGTACTGTCATCACAAGCTAGAAATCAATATAGCAAATCCCACAAAACTCCCAATAAACATGGTTTGCTTGTAATCTTGACTACAGACAATGACTTTTGTAATCTGTGTGAAATAAAGCTGATGTTACCAAGTCCATCTCAACTTTTATTGTAACTCACCCATGTTTCACCTGTGTAAGATGGAACCGAGGTAACAATTCACTATAATCTTAAATAGGTTTTGGGATATGGTCATTTACGTAACTACCAAGGCTTCCCTGAAGACATTTTAACTTCTGATTTACACATGCTATAGACAATATTGATTTTATTTGAATGCCTCAAGTGCCAGGTTCCTACTAAAGTTAAGGGGACCTTTTAATTTAGACCTCCCAATTAGGGTTAGGGTTAGGGTTAGGATTAGGATTAGGATTAATTAAGACCTCCCAATTAAGACCCAGAAAACACAGCTGATTTGATTTCTAATGTAGTTAATTGTTCAATTAAATCATTAGGGTTTGAGAAGAAACAAAAACTAGAGAAGCAGCAGTTTAGGATCAGGTTTGCCTTCCCCGTGCTTTTGAATGGAACTTTGGTGAGAACTTCTGCTTAACCAGAAATACTGTTGATGTGACCTCTTCAAAACACACACCAAGAATGTTACTGAAGGTTTAAGAGCTATCTCAGCAACCTTGGTTCTGATACTTCTAGCAGCTCCCCTAGTGACTGGGTGGAGTATTTGTAGATCATGTTAAAAGAAACATCCACAAACTAACACTGCAAATCTTAACACTGTTAACACTTTAATTTGTGTGACACTGCAGCTGTAGCTGGACCTTCTACAGACCATGGTCACCAGATCCCGTCGACCTGACTGGTCAAGGCTTGTCTTATTTGTGGAAACTCCAGTACCAAAGAGACATTTAGAAAGATCACCAATATATAATAAAAACTGAAAAATGGCTCAGCGTTTATCATTTGAATCAAAGATAGATTATGGCACAGATATAAGTTCTTCTTTAAAAGATGTTACCACATCTTTTAAAGAAGAAGTCTATACTTCTGACAAAGAAAAGGGACATGGTTTTAATATCAGACCACTTGCCAGAAACCCAGACAATTCAGAAAATACAAGTTTGAGGAATCTAATTTCATAGTAGGAAAAAACAAAATGCTGCTTCAGAAAGAGGAGATTTCAGTTCTTCTAAAGGTCCTGTGGATTCTGATACAGTATAAAAGAAGCAATAGAAAACTTGGACAGAAATAACATCAGCATCAGAAAGATGTTATGGAAAAATGATTTCACTTTCATAGACAGAAAAAAGGGCATTATCTCTTTAGATAGAAGTTAATAGCTATTAAACTAGTTAATAGTTGGGGAAACTAATCAAGTTTTCAGGGGATACCAAAATAGAATGGTTAGCAAATCACTGTACAGGCAGTGAATGAAATTTAAAAAAAGATTCAGATAAAATTCAAGACTGGGCAAAGGCAGACCAGGGCAACACCTGGCAGATGATGGTTGATAGAGACAAGTGCAGACTTCTCATTCTAGAAGCTAAAACAATAAATACAAAAATGGAAAATGAATCTGAACAGCTTCTTCCCCATGGCTGTCCCCCTGTTTAGCCAGAACACAGAAATTCGTGACATACTGTAGTGTGTATGTAAATGGCCCTGGCATGTCCTTCGTGTGAGGTGTCCATGCAATACTGAATTGTTTCTATGTTTTTGCACGAAGATACCAGATCCACCATTCTGCCAAGTATTGGAATTCTGAGATCAAACTCATAAATTTTGGGATAAATGTTTCTCTGATCCAGACAGTATTTCTTACAGTGTAGTTGGGTAGGAGCGCCTGAGTCTGCTTGTGCTGTCCAGTGTCTATGGCCAGATCATGGTCACTGATCCTGTACTTCATCAAAGTCTGCTTCAGCTTGCTTGGTCTTTTATCTACAAAACTAACACAGCTTTACTCCAGTCAGCAGCTTTCACAGAGAGCACCACTACATGAACGCAAAATCGTGCACTGAAGCATGAAGACATGACATCTTTTGCAAATGTAGTTCGAACGTCTCTTGTATAAAAAATAAAACATGTTATTCTCAACACAGAGTCCAGGAAGCCACAATATTCTGATTTAAAGAACTGAAAAAACAGCATCTACACTATGCAACAAAAGATCCAACAAGCTACTTTAGATGTAGTATGAACATTAACAGTGTTTAAATTTAAAAAATGAACAGGCTTCATGACACTGCATATGCAGTACTTTACAACTCACACTTTAAAGTAAATACATTCTCTTGTACAGAGGTAATAGGCGGTGGATTTCAGTGCTGCTGGGACAAACGCCTCAAACACTCTCAAAAAGGGGAAGGAAGCCAGAGAAGGAGTCACTTTTGGCCGAGTTTTATCCAAGGGAACATACAGTAATGGGCCAAGAGTCAGCATCGGATTTTTTAAAGCACTGCACATTTACACAATCTAAATTTATTCACAATAGTTAAAAACATACTTTGATGTATGCATAAGGCTTACAAACACGTAATGACTTATTGTTCAGGTAGAAATCTATTAGTTGCCCTTTTATATTCCTCTGCCCAGAAAATACTTATATACTGCTTATATCAATCCATTATTTTGTGTGTCCTCAGACAGTAACTAAGACAAGAATAGCCATGGCAAATACACAGATTTCTTAACTGTTTCCAGCCAAAGAAAATCAAGAGCAAAATACAAAATAACATCTATACCATAAGTTCATGGTTTTGAACCATTAACTCTTTTAATACTTTATTTAAAAATAAAGAAAGTTTCTTCAATACATTTTAACATATTCTGGAAAGAGTATTGTGATCACACAGTGTAAACCTAACCAAAATAAATTTGGCCTGACAAAACATAACATTATGTAAACAACTGAATAATATATTTCATCTTCCCAGCTGGACTACTCTTGCTTTTGACTTGTATTTTTAGCTGAAACAAACCACAGTAGATTACAAAGCTGGGGGAAAAAGGCATGGTATAGCAACTACTCCTGATAAGAATAAACAGGTCTGACAGCAGTAAGAGTAAGTAAGAAGCTCAAAACCATATTGTTAATACCAAAGGGTTGAAGTGACCAGTCTTTGCCTGGCCAGAAGGTGCTCAATGCTGAGAAGGACCTTAGGCTGACAGTGCGTATAACTCTGTGAGAGTGGAGAGTGATGAAACCAGAAGGCAGACCGTTGTCTTTATTTTTAACCCCCCTCTGATTGTGACACCAGTTTTAAATAGTCAATGGAGCCTGATGCACTGCTGGTTGTTGAGCAGAGTTTCCTTCCTCTGCAGGCTGCAGCCTTTCAGATTGCAAAAGGGGGCAGAGAGAGAAGCAGGCTGTATCATCTCAAAGAGCAGCTTAGGTCATCTTGAGAGTTTCCTGCTCTGTTGTTTCTTTCATGTTGTTATTCATATAGGATTTGTTTGAAATTCCGTGTTGCTGGTTCATCACAGAATCAACATTCAATTCATACAGTTACAAATTACACTGAAGTCCAATTGACAGCTGTGGAGAATCAAGACACAAGCCACTTTTCCCAGTACAAGGGAGGCTACCATCAATTTCCTGGCCAATTCCAAGTAAAGGTTCTAAACTCAGGCCTAACTAAATCTGTCTTATTTTGCATCGATGTTTCTCGTTTCACAGTCTCGTTTCAAAAATAGATGCCTGGTTAAACAACTAAGACTGATATGCAGAGCAACTATTCCAGCTTATAAGGCTTCTGGAAATAAAAGTCCTTAGAGTTAGGTGATTTTGAATGTCAGGAAGCAGGAGAGAGTGTATTGGTGGGGGAATAAAGGTGAAAATGTGATGGTATCTTTGTTGTCTGGTACATTTCCTGGAAGCAACATTGAGAAAGCCAGTCTCCCTAATATACTTGGTTAGAGGGTAGTCTAAGAAAGAAAAGCAAGACAGAGCTTCACACAGCATGCATAAGAAAACATGAAAGGTTAAGTAAGATAGAAATGATGGTTTGCTTTGATAATCTAAAACAGTCACTTGTCAAATAATCAGTAGGTCAGAGAGATTGACAAAAAATCTATTAGATGCCAATGCAGATGATCCAAAACTTTTCAGATTGCAAATCAAAGACAAGGTCAACACTTTGCTGCCATGACAACTGGTTGCGTGGAATTTGGTTTGGTGAGCTCATGCAATTAAAGGCATACAATAAAAATATACACCATCAGCCAATGCATTCAAATACCACCCTAAACACACATCAGTCACAAAATAAATAACAGTGAGATAAATAGCAGTGGGGTCTGATAGAATACCAATGAGCTGTGCGAAAAATGTCAAAAGTAAAGTGCAGAGTTCATGCACCTCTCAGCCTCCAGGTAGGTGCCGTTACAGAACCTAGTGGTCCTGGTCGCGACAGAAGGGAGGGAATCGGAGAGGCTGGCGAGGGTGGGAAGAGTCAGCGAGAATCTGTACAGCTTTGTGTTTCAGACTAGAGAGCGAAAGTGAGGGGTCCACAAGGGGGAGGTGGTCTACAGTTTTGGAGGCGATATACAATACTGTCTCAAGCTGCTTCTAGTCCTGGGCAGGAGTGTTGCTATACTCTACCACACAGAGAGGGAGAAGGTCAAAACTCTCAACGACTGATCTGTAAAAGAGGGTCTTAGCTTCCCGTGACGCTCCGAATGTCTTTAACGGTCTGAGGACAGTGTGTGACAGAGACATCCCTCAAAAAATGAATTACTTTATGAGTCTTTTTAAAACATTTTTATGAAAATGTTTGCCCTTGACTCTGCTCTGGGATTCAGCTGGCAGGGCGATCGAAGCGTTGATGCTGTCAGCCTGTGCCTTCACAGAGGACCACCAGAAGAGCCGTCTCGAAGCCGAGGGAGAGGAAGTGATACAGGGACACAACTACTGCTCTGGGGGCTTGTGTGACATCACCTCACTTCCTAGTCATCAGGTTGGAGGAGCCCTGTCAGAGGTTATTTTTGCAGAAACATAAATCTTTTAATTTACTACAGAATCAGTGAATTTCATAATAGAACAGGCAGTACCATTCAAGCGGATATAATTGGGGGTCCCGATCAGTGATGTGCATGTTATGCTAAAAAGAAAAAATGTTGTATGTTTAACATTGCCTACAACTACCATGAGACACATTTGTAATGGCAGAATTGTCTTCACTTAACATGGATACTTTCAAACAATTATGTTGATTGCACAAGTTTAACTTTGGATTAATCACTAAACCATTTTTAGCATAGTGGTAAAGTCCAGTGATACACAAGTCAGGGGTTAAAAGTTCATGAGATCTAATGAACAAGTAACAAACCTCACTAAACAATGCCATTGTTGGTGTTCTTCCCTGATAATGAATCTTATTATGATCTTGGAAACAGAAACATCTCACCTTTGGTAACAAAACAAGCCGAGTGTGTGACTTGCCTGTGGACTAGATGAGGGGGAACGCCCTCTGCCACACACTGGGAGGTGGTGTTCCGTGTCGTCATCTCTGTGTGATTACCGAACTCTGCGGGTACACGGCGTTTACTCACAGCTGGTCTGATGAAAACATCTTTGCAAACCAAGCTGCGACACCAACCTTTACTCGCACAAAAACTGACAAACTCTTCTGACAGCTTCAGGCTCTCTCTACTCAGCAAAGCTCAAGATTATCAAAGCCCCAGACCACAACACACTAAAAATCAGTGTACAGAAAACCACTGCAGAGTTTACTTATGCAGAATTTAACTTCAGAAGAGCAATCAAATCAATTAAAAGAACAGCAAACCTCTTGTCCGAAATCAATGCCAGTCATTCTCAAAGTACAGACTGTAAAATGCTACAGTCCTGTTCTGTCCAGACATGCACGTACACGCACTCACATCAGAGCCAATTTTCCCATAAGCTAACTAACATATAGTACCAGTATGTCTTTGGACTGTGGGAGAACACTGGAGCACCTGGAGGAAACCCACATGAACACAGGGAGTACAGACAAGCTCCAGACAGCACCCTAGGTCCTGAATGCAAGGTAGCAGTGCTAACAACTGTGCCACTCAAGGTCAGGGATAATTTTCCTAAACTAGATTTTCTTATGGCACAAATGTGGAACCAATACTAAACTCACCTGTATAATTAAAAATCAGTCCATCTATGTAATAGGTTTCTTTTTGTTTTCTGTGAAGAAAAACTACAATATTTTGAAGGACCCCATCTTGTAAAGAGCCTGGGTAGATGAGCATGGAATAATTTCTCCAAAATTAATATATATTGTATATTTATTTTATTAAAGAGCAAATTTTACTAACTAAAACACTGTTCCACAATTTAAAAATAAAATATACAAATCCCTCATGTCATAAGTGCATCTTGTACAAAACAATTATGTTGATTGCACAAGTTTAACTTTGGATTAATCACTAAACCATTTTAGCATAGCGGTGAAGTCCAGTGATACACAAATCAGGGGTTGAAATTTCATGAGATCTAAGGAACAAGTATAAAACTTCACTAAACAATGCCATTGTTGGTGTTCTGCGATCGACAGACAATATATAATGAAATTATTTGGCATTGCTTGCAGTTTTTTAAATGCATCTCTACTCACCTAGATCGTGCGTAAAATATCTTTGCTTTATGGATTTCTCATCATTCATTAGCAAAAAATGTCTATGAATGATCCTTAAAGCTCAAGTTTTCTTCAATACATTTGACAAGAAAAACACTAATATTGAATCATTTCTGTGAGAGGTTTTCTGATATGAAACCAAATAAATGTTAGGTGCCCAGACAACTGAATATGTAAAGCAAGCAAAATCTTTAAATTTATTTTAACTCCAGCAACACTTTTATTACAGCTTAGAATGTTAAAGTTTTTAAAGAAATCCTCCCTTGTATGGTATTGCTATACAGTACTGCAGATTGCTAAATTGATACAGTTGCTTAATTGCTGTGTAAATCAGAAAAGTAACACTGATCATCTTGCTATTGATCAGAGTGACTGATTTAATGTAAAAGGGCCAGAGAAAATGAGAGCACTACATTAATTAAAAGAAGAAAATCAACTTAAAAAAAATAACCTAAACAAAAATTAATAAGGCAAAAAAATATTTATACAAAACACAGGAGATCATTGAATTTCACAAAAAGTACCTATTGTATTGTCATGGCAACAAGAAACATAATCTAAATTTAATTAATCTTATCACACATTTAAATTATTTCAATAGGAAGTCAAAGTTTAAAACCCTGTCCTTTCTCAAACCACTTCAGAGAAGATCTGGCACAGTTTACGCAAAAAAAAATCAAATATATGAATATTTGAGCTCTATTCCTGATTGAATTTTCAATAGTAAAAAAAGGTCTAGCTATCTTTTGAATCATTTGCTTTCTTGCTTATGTTATTCTCATACCAAGAATATACAACAGAGCAAAGGCAGATACTACTATCAGTATTAAATCCGAAAAGCCCTCTTTCTTCTGAAGGAAACTCCAGCAGTTACATCCGCTGGGAGACCACACAAGCCTTATGGATAATTGTCTCTCTCTCATAGAAGGTAAGACCACCATATTGTCACGCCACCAGATGGGAAGTTAGATCCCATGATTTGAATAAAATGAAATTCTCCCTGCTGACAGCCCTGTGGGGGAAGTAGGTGGGAAAAGCTGCCCAGTGGTGTAGCGCTGCTCTTTGAGCCTCCCGACACAGAGCAGGGCAAACACCAGACTTCTGAAAACACAACCCAAAGCAAAGGAACTCAATCATTTCCTCCCTGGTATTGCTCCCCTATGCAAATAGTGAAATCTAGAAAATTTGTACGGGACTCCACCGATTGCAGAAATCTCTACCCACGAAGACATCACATTCATTGCATGTGACAACTGCAATAAAAATCCTTTGGGTTAAAACGGTACTCTATATGATATTTTACTTTCATGTCAAGAACAGTCATATCTACAAAACCTACAACTTACTTAATCACACCTTAGTTTATCACATATTATACTGTAAATCTTAGCAGGATGACCTTCAAAGCCTTCTGTGCTGCTGCAGTATGACTCTCACAGACTGTAAAACTAAGATGTTGTATTACTTTCAGAAAAGTGGGAGCGATGAAGCACTACTCATTACTTACTCACCTGCCATAGCCAACTGCTTATTCTGTCTTGCTCTAATCACTGAAATTGATCAAAACTATACAGTACATCTATCTGTAAGTAACCTGGTGTGGGTAACATCCAGAAAAAGAAAAATGAATCACTACAGTTTCCTTAAAGCATTGTCTGAGGCTAGAATATGGCCTGTCTGTAACTAGACAGTGGGGGCCTAGATTCTTAGTGACACTATGTAATTAGTTTCTTATTTTTTGTTGTATTCAGAATCACTTGCAACAGCTGTACGGATTGTGTAAACACTCATTTACATCTATACATACCACCAGCTACAAAATTTCTGTAATATGATAGTGCCTTGTATTTTGAGAAAATATTAAACTTTAGATCTGCCTGGCGTTAGGTGTTCACACATTATAGAGAAAATAGACAAATGAAGGCTAAATGTACAAAGTACTTTTTCTTCAAGTAATATTTTGTCTCATTTTATGCATAATGTACAAAGGCAGTGCTTTAAAGACAATTTTTGGAATATAGGCACTTATTTATTTGATTACCCATGACTAAAACTACTATAAAACTACTGTATATTAGGATAATATTTTCTAGGTTTCCTTTTTGATATCTGGGCAATTAATATGAGGCAGTGTTAATAGTTTTGTATGCATAAAATTAAATGTCAGTCAACTTTCTGGGACTTCAGACCAAAGTTAGTGTTTCAGCTAAAGTCACTTAAACGAGAACATCAGCGAAGTTTTCACTGAAATTGTTTACCTATAAAATTATTTGTATAACCCCTTTTTGATTGCAATGGCAATTCTCTGGAATCCTATGAACATTAAAAACAGGGCTTTGCTATGTTTCAGAAAAGAATGGTGTTTTCTAAATGATTCCCAGCTCCCTGTGTTATGCACTGAATAAAATGTTATTTTATTTTTAACAAAGAGGGGATTATAAATTTTGGGTCACTGTCACGTATAGTTAGTTGTCATAAAAGCATAAAATTACAGCAGCCTTGTAAGACTATCTGCTATTGTGAAAGAATGTAGATCAGATTTACTGTTCCTTTCAAATACAGTTTACAATAATGAGCTCTGGATTCCTGAAGCAGAGAAAGAAGAGGAGCTTACACCACTAGACTTCCTTTAGGCTCGGGGTTTGGCTTGTGTCTCAAGAGAAAGGATGCCAACCTCTCAACACGGAGAGGAAGCTGAACCCTGCGTGGAGTCAGGAATTTTTGCTCCTTTACTGCCAAAATCACAGAACAGTCTGGGAACCAATAGAATGTTTCTAGTTCTCCGCTGCCTCTTCTGACTGGACATCAGGACAGGACCATACTGCTCCAGGTCTTCAAAAGTCAACTGGCTCCCTCTTGCCTCAAAGAATACAAATCCCTCAGGCCTGCCTCCATACTCCTTTCATGACCCAGTTCTGTGCACTACTCTCATGACCTGTTCTGTCTGCATTTTTATTTTCCTGCTTAATCTGACCATTCCAGCTATATCAGGCTCAAAGACTGCCTCTAGTGTTACCGCACCCTTCTTAACAGATTTCAGACGTCCACTGCTGTTCAAAGTTACTTCTACACGGCCCCATTAAGACAAACCCTTCCAGAAGAACATGTGTGCACTGGCGTTTCTGATAAACAGTGCCACCAGCTATATGGCTGGGAATATACTGCATGGGAAATTCAGCAAATTTAAGCCATTCCAAAGAGGTAGCGGCTGCTGTCAGGAACCTGCCTGAAGGGCTCTCCCTGACACAGCAATATAGGTACTCCCTTTCGTCTGTTTGCTCAACTCTCTCTGCCTGCCTTTTGTGCACATCTCACTTGTGTGAAGTCCACATCCCAAACGGAACTTGAACAACCATGAACGGATGAACACCTGCTCGAGCAGAAGACTGCAGCCTGTGTATTAACTGTGGTACCACACAGATCAAAAAGCTTATACTTGCACACATGCAGCTCAAGAACAATCACTGCTCTCAGACTCAGTTCTGGTCTCTGTTAATTGGCTTTGCATAAAGTGCATAAGTGTCCTTTGTTCACAGCCTTAATGCAAACTAAATGTTTCTAAAAAAATTATAAAAAAGAACGTACTTGCGTTTTTACATCACACTAGTCCTGTACATTTTTTACTTTCACACCTTGTTGAAAAAATTGTTGCAAAGCAATTTTAACTTTTTAACTTATTTTAACTTTTTGATACGTTCTGCTTTTTTTACCATTCAGGAAGACAATGAATTATATGTATAGAGTATGCAATTAAATGTGCAATTTAAGAAATGAAATAAAAAAAGGAAAGTTTTATTTTAAAGTGGACCAGTGTGTTGTTTTAGAAGTCAATAAAATAACTCACAAGTTTTGATTGGAAGAATCTGCTGCCTGTATACAAAGGTAGGTCATGTCCTGTAAGAGACACAAACAATAAAAACCTAAGAAAAGAACAGAGCAAGAAATGAAAGCATACGAAATTAAGCATGCAAGACTGCTTCTGTGCTCAATTAACCTGATGTCAAGCTCAGTGTGGAATTAGCACCACCTAGTGTTCAAAACTAAACATCCTCAACTGTAAAAACCTACTGAAGGAGCAGGTGAGCAACTCCAGTCTTCCTGAACTGTGTTCCTTCCTGTTTAAGAGGTAACTTACAATTAGACCTGATTAAGACTTGAAGAATCAACAGCTGTGATTTAAAGCCACTTAATTAGTTGAATTAAGGTCCACGTGCTGTACCTCTGGGCTGGAAAAGCGTCCCCCTGTACTACAGGGTCAGTTGCCTTTTATCAGTAGCTGTTGAAAACGGGAACTGTCTGAAAGCTCGACTCTTTTTATATGACGCAGTACGCTAGCACACAGTAGGAATGCTCATGGGGGTGGGTACAGTTTATCTTTACTAATAGAAATCCAAAACATCTGAGAGAAACATGTCATCTGTTGAGGACACAAATCATTCCCCACAATATGATTTTTTTCTTATGTTATTGACTCATCAAAATCAGTGGTATTGATGACTTGACTGATATGTTCTTTTTAAGCTTTTATTGAATGTTTCTCTGGTCAGTCCTGACAAAAATATTCTGCTTCAAGGGTGCCATTTCCAACAACTTTAGCATACAGAACTTTACACAACCGCTCCTTATCCTTTTGACTCAGATTTTACTTGCTATAGATATAAAATCTTAAATCAAATAACGTAAGAAATTCTTGTTAACTAAATAACCAGAAGAAATAACAAGAAATGAGAAAATGACTCAGTGTGACACCCATTTCTCTTGAATGGGAGTATTTTTACAGCGCATTGTTAAAACCCTTTCAAGTCTCAATGTGCAACTTTCAGCTTTATAAAAACAGCTGCTTTCTTTCTCAGTGTAATATAACAGTAAAATATAACAGACATGACACTTATAAGAGCATACATATTTTGTTCAAACTAATTGAGAAAATTCTAAATTGTTTTACAAGTAAAATGTTCTTCCTGACAGTTTCAGGCATCGAATTACTCTACATTTAAGGTGAAAATATATAATGTTTTAGTTTTAATTCCAGCTCTCTTTATTCTTACCTCCATCACAGGTTTGGCATTGTTGTAAACGGACAGGATATGTGTGATCCCATGTTTGGCCAAGCTTTCTCGGTCCTCAGAGTCTGCAAGCAGAAAAAAATACAACATCTTAACTTAGCTAAATTGTTTTACGTAAGTTTCAGTAGTTGAGGGTGTAATCTGAGACAAATGCTAAATTGGTGCTTAAAAGTCAAGATGAATATAAATCATTAAAAAAAAACAAAGCCCCTCTGCGAGATTTTAGACTCTATATAAAAGTAAGACAGTGTGTATATAAGAGTAAATAAGAGCTTGACAACCGTTTGTTTGAATATTTGTGTTCAGAACAATGTAAACCTTTGAGAGTAACAAAATCAAGCTGGAAATGACTACTACAGGTCTTTGATATTTGTTGAGTAGCTGTGAGGTGTTAAAACACCCTTGTCAGCTTGCACTCAGTTTGGTACTAGACGGATGGGAATTACTTAGTTACCTCAAGCTAATAATATTTTAGCTGTATTGAAACAAGGTGACATTCAACATAACATAATGGTAACTTCATAAAAACAGCAAACTGCTTTTAGCTGGTACACAGTCTTTTAGTGACACAGGGTGGTCATTTAGAGTACTGCAAGAGAAATGCAGTGTGCATTGCCAACTTACAGCTGTTCATTTGAGCCTATTTTATGATCACTACCACGCCTTCAATTAAAAGTGGGCTGCATGTCACGGCATACTGTTTAAACCATTAAGCCATTAAGGCTTGGCTATTGTACCTCAACATTCATTACTAACCTAAACCTGATTTTAACATTCATCACTAAGAAATGTTAATATCCATGCACCCATTCATCAGTTTTCTAACAGCTTTATTCAATACAGGGCTGTGGGAGAGCCAGAGCCTATCCCAGCAAACAGTGGGCAGGGTACACTCCGGACAGGACACCAGTCCATCGCTGGGCAAACAGACACGCACACACTCACACCAGGGCCAATTGTCCCAGAAGCCACTTAACCCACCAGCATGTCTTTGGAGTGCGGGAGGAAACCGGAGCACCTGGAGGAAACCAAAGCAAATACGGGGAGAACATACAGACTCCACACAGACAGCACCCCGGGAATTGAACCCAGGGCGAGGCAGCCATGCTCACCACTGCATGACCCTGATCATAGGATGATGTTTTAAGAAACAGCTATTCTATATGCGGAAAAGACTGCAAACATGTCACACCAGCTGAAGGTTACAAAATCTGTACGATAAATACTTTATTACCAAAACAGTTGTCCAATTCCATATTGAATTGGACTTATTACTTATTAGGTAACTCTTCAGTAGTAGATCACATATATGAAGGTGTTACAACTGCACAAATGCCACGGGCTTCTGTAATATTGGAAGCAAATCGATTCAGATATCTTCATGGCTGCGTACTGCTTAGGCAGGAATTTGATTTTGATCATTATACAACTTTTTGCAACATGGTGTAATACGGCTAAATCAAAATATGATGAACTCTGGGTGCACATGGCATGTCACATCCATCATGTGAAAATACTTTGATTACGGGGGTTCATTTAGCATGGCGCAGTTCAAGACTTGACATCTGAACCTTATATCAATGCATCTTGTGTCACTGCACTAGGACTTGCAATTAGATCAGTATTATTACAGGTCCAAGGCGTGAACACACACCACTGGATTAAAGTACTTTGCAGGACATTGATCTCAAAAGGAACAAGTAATAGGTTTATTCCATGCTGAAAAAAAGAAGAAAGAGAACACAACGTTTCGGCCGTGGAGCCTTCTTCAGGTGTGCACACGGCCGAAAACGTTGTGTTCTCTTTCTTCTTTTTTTCAGCATGGAATAAACCTATTACTTGTTCCTTTGCAGCCTACCCATGCTGATGCAGCTACCCACCTGAACTATTGATCTCAAAAGTCTATAAAAACAGGTAAGCCATAATAAAAAAAAAGTTCTTATTTTAACACTTTAACAGCTACCAGAGGGCAGCGCGGTGGTGCAGTGGTTAGCATGACTGCCTCACATCACTGGGGTTCCTCCAGCTGCACCAGGTTCCTCCCACAGTCCAAAGACACCGGCAGGTGAACTGGCTTCTGGGAAACCTGGCCCTGGTGTGAGTGTGTCTGCCCTGTGACTGACTGGCACCCTGTCCAGGGTGTATCGTCTTGTGCCCATAGCTTGCTAGGATAGGCTCCGGCTCCCCCACCACCCTGAACTGGTCGAAGTGGTATGAAAACGGATGGATTGTTGCCATAAGAATAAAAGGAAAGACTGAACTTGCTGCGAGACTCAAAACAGACATACCAGAACTGACCTGATGATCATTCTAATACATGTATCTTTGTAAAACTGTTCTTAGCACCCTGTTAACAAACCAATTTAAGAAAAACCTTCTGCCAAGAAACTAATGTTCTTGATTTAAATCCACTTTAATGAAGTTCCTCAAGCCATCAAAGCTCTGCATACAGCGACTGCACGTCACCATGGAAACACAAACGCAAACACGACATCACTTAAAGGAACATACCTCTAATATTCCCAAGATACAGACCATCCACAACCTGAGCGGAGAGAAAATGGGAGAGAATCACGACCCTGACCTCAACATGTAAAGAAGGTGGCGAGAGAGTACAGGGCCACAACCGGGTTCCCCAGTTTCATAACCCTGTGAAACACATTCAAAATTATGAAGACTCTGACTAGTCGGCGTGAAGCCTATTGCAATATCCCACTACATACAAAGCTTAGAACCGACTCGCATGATTATCCAAACTAATATAAACAAGTAAAAACCTGCAGGGACATGTGCGAACACAGCTGACTGTTCTGTCGGGAAAGTAACAGCACTCTGTCCACAGGCAGCGGAGAAAACGACTACTTTAATATGGGTGTCCCAGAGACTGCTCTCGGGGTCACTTCTCAGCATCTTGGGGTGACTGCTTCTCGACATTAGCACGTCTAGTGCCGTGTATCAAACTTCAGTCGATGGCGTTGGACGATACTTACAATGGATTTTTTTCCCCCGCAGCTTTTTTAGAGCGTATTTTTATCATACAGGTCGAATTCATATTGGCATTAAGGATGTTTACAAACTGGGATTACCAGCAAAGTGATCACTGGCTCGAGAAATAGCTGAAAACAGCCGTAAAACGCACCTTATTGTAAAATGACAGAAAAGGAACATGTTATTCGCAAAATACAGAAACGCTGTAGTTTTATCTTACTTAAACTAAATGGATGAAATTATAAATAGGTAAATGCGTAAATTTCAAGTATATAAAAACGTGTAAAAAAGTTTAAAACTTTGCATAAACTCATTAAGATAGACTTTTTTTTACAGAAGCATATCCGATTTCCACATTAGAAACACTCAACGATGGATTACTGAAAAAGAAGTACCAGCCGGAATCTATACTCCAGTAACGACGGTCCCATAATTACGAGGCTAAAGTTGGCTTCTTATTCGCCAGCTTCTCCCATAATTAGATACGACAGGCGTTTGCAAAGATTTCCTTCTTGAAAAATCGTACTTTTATCCTACGGTTGGTGCTATTAAGAGCATTATGAAACTTAACTGGCTTTTTATGTTCAAAAGGAAAGCAAAAAAACTTTAGAAGATCTTTAAAACATTGTTCTGGCTTGTTTTTTTTTCATAAAGACTCTCGCGTTAGAAAGTCACATATTTGTGTCAGTGGCTTAATTCCGATTTTACGAGCTTCGACGTGTAGCGCTACAAAGACCGTACAGGTAAGAGCCGTAATGAATGCTTTGTATCTACCTACAACAAGACAGCACACAAAGTAACTGTTACCTTGCTCATTCCGTTTCCCATGGCTGCAGAAGGCGGCTGATTTTCATGTATCGAAAACAAAACAGTCTAGGGAGAAAGACGCACTGAAATCCCACAGGACTGAAATGCCGTGAACACGCACACGATCATCTGTTTGCCTCGATTAAACAGCTTGTGGGAAGCCGCTACGAAGCGCCTATAAGGATCAGTTTTCCAGATCACATGCGCTTGTTTTTCTCCCTCAGGAAAAAAAAAACGTGCCAGCTTTTTAAAGGTCAGACACCGGGATCTGCGCACAGACGCAGGGCTGGCCGCTCAAGTACGACGAGTCAAGTTTCTCTTCCGGAATTTACCGAAATAACCACAGCGCCGGTGTCTAGCCAACTGACTTCAGGGCTGGAGTTAGATTACACGTTGACTTAGTGGGATAGCCTGAGCTCTTGTTATTACTTTTAGGTGACACCACCGTATACCTGTAATTAAACCTGCATGGCGAACGAGCGCTTTCTTGCTTTTTACGCACCGGTACCGACCGATATCCCTATGTAGAGCACTTACATAACAGCTACAGCTCTTCTTCACAGCTGACAGCTACTGCGTTTCATCGACCAAGGCATGATGCTTCCTTCTAACATTAATCTCTGAAAAATATATGGGTAAAATAAAACGCTGATTAACATTTACTGATCCCTGTCCACGAATTCCTTCCTGTCTGTAAAAAAAAGGATTGCATGAACAATTTGATTTTTCCTCTTCAGTGCTAGGTGTGTGGAACTTCCTTTTAAACGACAGGATTCAACATACAATATCCGTGAGCTTTGTGAATGAAAGGGGAAGGGCGAGAGCAGAAACATCAGCACGGGAGTTTACAACGAATTTACAGAAAACAGTCTCACGGAGCGGGCGGATACACGGCACATGTCATTTCACGTCGTTTCCGAGGCGAGTGACCCTTACCGGTAGGAGAAAACCTGCATATCGTATGGGTGACTCAGAGCTACAGGAATCAACACACAGAGGAGATCTGCGTGTGTATAAAGATGTATCTTTCCCCGTTAGGACAATGTGGGTAAGCATTAAAAAGCAAGCAAAATGTTTGGGCATGTCGATTTTATCCCTGCCATTTAAATCCACAGTAGTTTTGTTTAAGCTTTACAGCGCACTAGTAAGACTTCATTTGAAGTTTGCGAATAGGATATTGCCTCAACGTTTGAAGAACAATAGCGTTTCCTGGTCTCGGGGATTGCCATACAGTCAAGGGAGCTACTTGTAGATCACTTCAGTCTAGACAGAGCAGATTGAGAAATTTGATTCCAAGATACAAGATCCTATGGTGTGTTTATAGGGATGATCCCAGGGGCTTTTTTGTTTTACTCAATAACAAAACGAGGAATAAAGTATTGATAGGACAACTAAGAGGGAACCCATTTTGGATTGAGAATAGATTTTTTTTCTGAAAAAGCTGTAGGCAAGTGGAACAGGCTTGCCAGCCATTTTATGAAAAATATTGGCAGCATTTTTATTTCACTTAACTACTAAAGGAATTGCCTCTCGTTAATATTTTTACATTCCAAAAGAAGCTATATATACACATCCATGTATACAGGCTACATTAAATTTAGATGGAACATTTGAATGCTATTTTATATGGTGCAAAAACGTTTTTTTAATGATCTCACCAACATTAAACCAGGCTGTGTTACAAAATTAAAGTATGAAGATAGCACTGCTATGTTTATAAAAAAGTTACTGCGTCAATAGTCTTGTCAAAAAGAGCCTCAGAGTTTTAATGTACATATCTGTAGAGGCTTAACCTTTCATATGAAAACCATAATCTTAACATTTTGTTTGTGCCAAGTTACTGTTATCTACACGATGAGAGGTTGCAAACAAAAAATACAACTAAGGCACATCAATATTGTAAGTTCTTGAACCAAACAAAATACTCTTGAACTTTCCTCTTAATGCATTGCACTTACTGCAAGATCACAAAGGAAGCAAACTTTCGAGTAAATGACAGGAGTTTTATTATCTTTAAAATGTACAGAATAACCTTAAGAGGAAGTCAGCTTCCAGAATGCATTAACTGAGGTAAAACTGTGAACAGGCAAGTAAAGACAGGATGTTAGTCATTCATGGTTGTATGTGGTCCATGTGCTAATTCATTTCTTCCACTGTTTGTTCTCGTAGTCCCATTTGGCTGAAAACCCTTCAACTGGGTTGATCCTCATGTCCAGCATTCTCTGCAGCTGAGCTGCTTGGTACTCTTCAGACAAGGTGTGGGGAACCTCACCAAACACTGCAGGGCAAAAAAACAAGCAAACCACAGGGGTTTAATACTGGCTGTTGCAAAACATCTACTTCTTGTCAGCAGATTCAAGGTGACAAAATGTATCTTAAGATGCAGTATTAATGTCTTCCAAATGGTCAGCCAATAAGACAACAGGGATACTAAAAGTTTAAATTTAAAAGCAGCAAAGCTTAAGAACAAGAAAACTTGGTTCTGCGGGAAATTAAAAATGTTTTAATTCTTGATCATCTTCCAAACCAATGATGATAAAAGTAAGATTATTCACTAGTAAAGAAAATATTTTAAGATTTAAATCAAAATATTTCAAATTATACTCAATATCACTGTCCCTACTTTTTCACCAGCTGGATACAAATTTGGATCCCAGAACCACATTACAGCTACTACTTGAGCTTGTTCCATAAGCTGTAAAAGTCTGTTCCAAACCCCCACAGCTCCGTGTGTAAAAAGCGGCTCCTACTCTTGGTTTGAAAGAGTTTTCCCTTGTTTCCTCTGGCTTGTATTTCATTGTTGATTCTGAAATCCTCAGGTTTGCTTTGTTAATTCCTTAATGTATTTTACATTGATAGTGCTGCGCTCTTACTCAGTTGTACTTTTAGATCATATAGGAACATTTACCATGTATCCTAACAAATGGTAAACTTTTTTCTGAATATCAAAAATAGCTGACTTTGGCATAAGACTGTTCTGCCATATTCAAAATGAGAGAGAAGTCAAAAGCAACACAATTTCAGTTGCTCATCTTCATACTGTCAAAAGGAAACCAGAACACAATTCCTTTGTTACGCCCTTATAACACCATCCTCACCTGAACAAATCTGTTCTGTAGTTTGAAAAGGGAAAGTCTCTAGGAGAAATTTAATTTACTGAGAAAACTGATCTTTTTTAGCTTCCATATTCCTTAACAGAATGAAAAGCAGTGCAGTTCTAATTTTAGCATGGAATTTATCTTTACTTGATCCATCTATTTAAAAAATACGCTACGTACCAAATTATTTTCATACTGAAATTTTAAGATGCTTGCCGTTATCTGGTGCAATGATAATTTGAATTCTGGTTGATCAGAAAGTGAAATTAGCAATTTAGCAAATTCATTTTATATTGAATTAATGAAATATTAAATGCAGCAGAGTAAATCCCTGGAGAGGACACTTTAAAAAGAAAGGGGACAAAATGAATACCAAAAACGTCAACATGAAATCGAAGACAATCCATTATATCAAACATTCACTTACCAAATTTCCTTTGCCAGAAGACAATTAAACCAGTAAACCCAAAGAAGAATAATATTCCCGCAACAACTGACTTCCATTCGTTCGATCCCCTGTTCATTTCGGCAAAACTGTCCTTGAAGCTGATGCGGTACACTGTTGGCAAAGGCACAGAACCGAGCGTGGTTTTAAATGTCAGCGATGCCACTTTACGGGAAAGCAATTAATACACATTCTCCAACACTGCCACATTAATGAACGGTACGAAACTAGACAGGAGGGGTGTTGGCCCCTCCACTACATCGATGCGCTCCTCGCTCTGCAACCACCCCTCCTGCAACCTCTTTGCCCTCCTACCATCTGGTAGAAGGTATTGCAGTATTCGGGCCAGCTCCACCAGACTCCATAACAGCCTTTTTCCACAAGCTGTCAGGCTCCTCAACACCCTGGTACCTACTGCACCTACTCCAAATCTGGAAACCTAGTTCTTTTTTGCCTAATGTCAGGCATCAGGCATACTGACTGATGTATTCCTTGCACAATCCTGTAAAGTAAATTGCACTCTATGTACTCTGTACCCTGTCAGAAATGTCTATGTCTACATGTCAATAGCTTTGTCTTGTCTGTGTTCGCACCGTAGACCTGGAGATCGAGATCTCGCTCCTCTGTATACTTGTATACGGCTGGACTGACAAATAAACGTGAACCTGGAACTCTGAGGCACGTACATGCCACTTTCTCCTCTCTGGTCAGCCCGGTCCACGCCCCCATCTCCTTCTCCTTCAGGGTACTCTGCTCCACGCTCAGCTGCTTCACGTATCGCACCTCAGGGAGGGGCGTCTCGCGGCGGTCGAAGTAAGCAGGGAGGGTATAGTCTTCCACCTTGGCCACCCCTGCGCCGTGCCACAGCAACAGCAACATCAACAATCACACAGAGCCAACAGCAATCACACGATGCAAAGTCGCTCCTTCTGGAAAGGATGTTAGGATTGCAGGAAGCAGCTCGCTCTTCAAACTGCCCTATTATTAAACCTGCAACAGCGCACTGCTGCCAAGCATCACCTCTGCTGAAAATACATTCATATTCAGCTTCACAACAGCTTCTACCATCTAAAACTAAACAAGCAGTTGGTGCTGCTGGGGTAGATTAAGGAGAACATCACAGCCTATTCAGGACAGTATATTTTGACTCCACCTGCATAATGTTGATAGATTTGCTTTTAGCCTAGACAGCAGGCACTGTTCCAGAAATGAAATCCTAAATGAGGTTTCCAACACCTTCAGTGATTCCAAGTTCATCCAATTTACCTGGGTGACTTTAGATTGGCGATTAATGTTTTGACCTAGATTCAAATATCACTGAAGGTCACAATGACCCCATCAATCACGAAATGACAACCTTCCAAATAATTTAATCATCAAACAGGACATGAAAGGGAAATATTCTAAAAAAAAAAACCATGAAGCAAAATATAAGCCTGTATTTCTTTCATACACGATGACCCGTCGGTTGTAATGAGACGGCAGAGGAAAGAAACTTACCATGCCCCCCGCGCAGACAGACTGAGGTGGAGATAGCTCGTTTGCCAACAAGACTCAGTGCTCTGGAGGCCAGCATTCTGGAAAAGGTTATTGACACAATTATGTGGAATCTGAACAGAGATCAGAACCTTCTAGACAATGTTCCAGATCTAGAATTACAAGTTCCGCCATCACGGTACGTCGGGCCTAGCCATTGTTACAAAACTGACCGACATCTTCCTCCGATATCAAAGGTCTACTACAATCGAGCATATAATACAAATAAGGGGGTTAATTCTAGAGCGAGACACGGGAAGGGAACACGAGTTTCCCCCTAAAATCGGTTCAGCTAACGCCTGCCAGCGTCCAGCAAAACCTGAACAACTCAGTTCAGCCAATAATCAACATCGAAAACAAACAAAACTGTTTTTAAACACACTGCTCCGCACACTTAAAATTTTAATTCACGCCCCGGTTAGTCTGATGGGAACGGTCGCTTGAGTTTACCACCTGTTACGATATCACATTATTCGAAAATCCACATCTAAAAAGACCCAACAATTGAAGTTTCGTTTTCACTACGGCGTCCACAGCTACAGGAAGATGGCAGCGACGCGATGGTAGGAACCGCACGGCAAGGTCAATCTGACCCGCACGACAGAGAGGCCCAGGTCTGCGAGTTCAGTTACACGCAGCACTGGGCTGCTATTTTCTTCAAGTGCCAAACGTCGCTAAAATCTGATCCCACAGGGGCGGCTGCAGTTTTGCCCAGGGCCTCCCCGCTGAGCAGGGCTCTTCGCTGCGAACCCTTCCTGCTCATTCAATGTCACCGCGCGTACCAGCACGGCCATTATACCCCGGCTTCGACTTAAACGTCGGACCGCAGGTAAACCAGGAACTAACCATTCCCTGCATACGTCTTTCAAAATGGCATTTTCAGACCCGATTCACACACTGAAACAATGTTGAGACAGAATTTCTCCCAGTTTTGCACCGGCGTCTCCCACGGCATTACCTGCCTCAGTCGCTCCAGTGGCGCAAAGGAACAGAGACGGCAGGGAAACCGCACGGAGGAACTGTGGGATAGCGGAGGACCGCCAGTGACAGGAGAGGGAGGTCTGTGTGTCGGTACAGGTCATTCATTTTTTCAAGGGTATTCATTTTTTCACTGATACGATACATTTGAATACATTTTTCGAAATAAATGTATGATAATATTTTGTGTCCGTGTTTCATTTTTGTTTGTTTTCTGGGGGGGGGGGGAGGGGGCGTTGCGACAATTTTCCCAGCAGTGGTCAAGCGTCAGTGGCCCGCTTACTCCATGTTGGCTCAGCTTTCCCTATTCGACCGTTTGTTTCAATGCATTCCGTTTGGAGCCAAAATGGCGTACGCCGGGTAGGGGTTTTTTGAAAGGTCTTGCTTTACGGTACCGGTGTCAGAGATCAGCGTGAAAGGCGGAGGGGTTAGTCTGTAAATCTGTCGGCGCTGTTAGGCAGTAACTGTGTAAAATAACGCTGTCTGGTCGGTTTCCGGAAGGCCGTGTGGTTGCTTTTATATATATTTTTTTATTGGTTACGGTGACAGCGATCCGACTGGCACAATTTACTGCACCCCGCCGTGAGCAAAGCGCTGCACCTCGCTGAATACTTAAAAAATAAAGTCGGCTCCGTTTCGCCATTGCCTGAGATCATTTATCGTGTACACGCCACTTTATTTTAAAAATAATCACAATAAAGTGGATCTTATTCGTCGCGGTTGCCTGCGTTTCTGGGGTTAGCGATGTTCTAGAGCTCCGCCGTGCGCAGCCGGATCCGTGCCCGGGGGGTACACGTCGCCTGTCCGGCCCGCCCGGAGTGTGCCTGGATTTGCGGCGGAGTTTGCTCGGGGAGGCCATGGCCGTGAAGCTGACCACGCAGGCCTACTGCAAGATGCTGTTGCACGCTGCCAAGTACCCGCACTGCTCGGTGAACGGGCTGCTGGTGGCCGAGAAGCAGAAGCGCCGGGAGGGCCAGGCGGGGCTGTGCGTGGACTGCATCCCGCTCTTCCACGGCCCCCTCGCCCTGGCGCCCATGCTGGAGGTGGCGCTGACCCTGGTGAGGCTCGCCCTGGCAGCTCTGCGACTTTGATACCCCGTCTCCTCCAGCTGTTAACAGAAGTTCTGCCAGCCTTTTGAGCCCGAGTTGCCGAGGGCCTCGTCTTTTTAAAAACCCGTCTTCCAGGATGGTGAAGATTCACTGGGGGACGTGAGCGGTCTCTCTAGCTATTGAAAGTTTTGGCATTTATTCGTTGTTCTAATTAAGGACGTTTTGGAGATGAGAAAAACGTAAAACGTATTAGGAACTGGTTAAAGTCAATGTTATTCCTGCTGTAAGAATTGCAGCTGTGATATTTAATCACAGTTGTCGTGAAGGGTATATTGGTCTTGGGGCTGTTGAGCTATATTGTTTTTATATACAGTGTTTTACTGTGACAGAAACAGTTCGTGCGTTTTCTGTCTTGTAAAAGCGGTGGTAACCGCATCGCTGGAATCGGTATCTCGCAACAAATTCCAGTTCTGTTTCACAGGTAATGTCTGGTTGAGTGAAATCTTTGTTGTTAGATGTCGTTAGGCCTGAAGATTGACTAAACCCATAATATTGTATGTCTGCTTCAGCAGAATTTCAGTTTCCTGCCATTTCTCAGCTACTTACTGTCAATTTGTTTGGTTTTTTTTTCTTTGCAGATTGACAGCTGGTGTAAGGAAAACAGATATGTGATAGCTGGGTATTATCAAGCCAATGAGCGCATTAAGGAAATCAGGTAGGATAGTTATTTTCCGAATACACGAGCACTTTGTTTTCACTGTACTTGTGAACTACTGACTTGATCTCATTGTCTGTAATTCTCAGACCTAACCAAGTTGCGGAGAAAGTGGCTGCCAGGATTGCAGAGAACTTCAGCGAAGCCGTGCTGATCATGGTGAATTATTTTCAATTTCAGCAGAAAACTTTGATTTCTCTACTGGTTTAAAATGAAATGGGACTTTTGTGAGAAAGCGGGGGAGGGGGCGGCAGCGTTGGTCTGAATTTCCCAGATTTATGTTTTCATATAAAGATGGTGTTCAGTTTAGGATGCGCTGTGGCAAGTCCACCCTAAAAGCAACACGTTGCACTCTGCGTTAGTGCTGTGCCTCCACCACTTCAAATATGTAGGTGGTCTGTAGTGCACAGTACCTAAGAGTGGTTTAGCATGAGCCATGAATGAATGTGTTTTGAGTTTTTTAAGAAGAGACGCTTGGGAGATGCACTGATCACACACATTCTGGGTAGCAGCCCTGCTCTCATAAACAGATGGATTTTCTCTGGATGCTGAGAAATCTGCTGTTAGTACATATACTGTACCCGAGTGGTGCTTTTTCACCTAGTCTTACACAAGTATCTTGTACCTTTAGAAAGCTGAACTCAAACGCCTTCTCCATGATTTCTTTTTTCTCAGGTGGACAACAATAAATTTACCATGGATTGCTTCGAGCCAATAATAACTGTTTATGAGCACCACGACAACAAGTGGAAATGCAGGGACTCGAATTCGTAAGTGTCTTTTAATAAATATATATAATATAATTATTTAATATAATTGCCTGCTGTAATTTTAAATTTTGAATTTTTTAAATTGAAAGTGTAAACCACGTTTTATCCCAGGCTGGTGGGTGTGTTAATACACAGTGCTCTCTGGTGTGTCATGAAGATCTGCCGTCAGCCCAGCTCTGGTGATTTGCTGATGTCATCATCTCCAGCACTCTAATAAGTAATATTCCAGTATGTGTTTTTGGGAGCAAACAAATGTGTCTGAAGCTAAACAATTCACTTTTACCGCTTTACTGCCTGCGCTGTAGTTTCGCAGTCCGTCACTCAGTGTGCAAGGCAGCAATGATAATCACTGTGCCATTGTGCTGCCCTACTCATTCCCACAGATGTTAAAAAACACAGCTATTTTTCCCAGCTTTTACTGACAGTCTTTTCAGTGCTCTAAGATACCTGTTAGGTTTCAGTTCTCATAGAGCTGGGCTGAACTTCTGAAGCTTTGGGCTGTATGAAGGTGAAACAAACCTGCAGTTCCTTCAGTCTTTCAAACAAAGAGAATTGTGATGGCTGAACTTCCCATAGCCTGAGATGGTCTTCTACAGTAGATGTCATTACTGTCATCAGGCATCTTGCACACAAGCACCTACCACTCACAGATAAGACAGTCAGTATATGTGGTTCAGCTGGACAGCAAACCTCCGTTTTTGATCCCAAAACTGTCCCATTGAACTGAGTGCTCAGCAATACCCACGTTACTGATATAGGAATAACTATTATACCCCAGAAACGTAACGTTGTTGACTGCTTTCAGCGACTGCTGTGAGGACTGGATTGAAGCGCAGAAGATCACGGCTGCTCTTCTGGAGGGCAGGTCGTACGAGAGCCTGGTGGACTTTGACAATCACCTGGATGACCTGAGGAATGACTGGACTAACCCCGAGATCAACAAGGCCGTCCTGCACCTGTGCTGAGGGCTCCAGGAGCAGGAACACTCTTCAGAGCCATTGCTGCCCAGCAGAACTGGGATCTTTGTGCTTTTTGTTCCCCCCCGTGAAGTGTTTTTCATGAGCAAAGCTGTCTGTGCACAGACGACGCTGACTAAACAATGTGCGGAAGCAGGGGTACCCGGTATCGCCCCCGCAAGGTCAAATCTGCAGTTTTAATGTGATGGACAGTAATCAGGTTTCTATTGAAATAACAGGTATCCTTCAGACAGATATGTATGTGGAATCACGGGCGTGGTGAGTTGTAGTTTCTCATGGCTCTTTCTGTGTAAACTCGTGATGTACTGCAGTTCAGGTGCAACACTACTGCTGTACTGCAGCGGTATTAGTAAATAATAGTTAAACGATTATATTGAAGGGATTAATTAATTAAAAATGGTTATTCTGGTAATGTGCAGTTTCAGATGATTAAGCCAAGAGGTAGACTAATTGTATTCCTGAAATTACAATTTACAATTACATTTTTTTTATTTGGTAGCCTTGCCTGTAAATTAGATTTCCCAGTGTGTATAAGTCATGTTGTTCCTAGAACTATTCTTAAGTGCTTCCTGTCCGGGTTTAGGAATAGCATTTGTTGTTAGAATCCCATCATGTATGATGTTTAAAATTGTATTTCCAAATCAAAATTGTCATTGCAAACCTGACGTTGTTCATTTTCTTATTTTTTAACCTTTTAAGCAGACTACACAGAAAACTAAAGTAGTCATTTTTGACTTATGTAAATGCTGCTTTTGACCGTTTCCTTTGAATATAAAGATTGACCTGACTTTTTAGTCTATTAGACGAGCACATGACCACAGGGAAATAGATCTTTCTACTGAGAACCAGAAAAATGTGAATGGAATCTTTGGTGCATCATTTCATTATCTTAGAAGACTTAATTGATACAAACTCTTTAAAAAAATCAACGTCATTTTTATAGTCTTAAGCATCATAACTGTTTCACCTGAATTACGTAGCTGCAGCAATTGGCACCACAGATTCGTCTAAATTTAGGGAATTGTTTAACCTGTTTTTTTCTTTCAAGTTAAATGCTCATTTTAAAACACCACAGTAAGATACATTTTTGTGGTGCTAGAAGAATTCTCTGTTGACCTTCCCGGAGCCTCTCCCATGCTGTGTGCTCCGGAGGTGGCTTTGGGAATACAGCGCTGAGGAAAAGGTGGAGTGAAATTAATGGGGGATGTTTCTGTGGTAACGGCCTTCAGACAGGGGGCCTGACAGGACCGCATTGTCCATGGCCATCACTGTGGACACACAAGAAAAATGAGTGATTAAGGAAATTAACTACAAAAGTGTGGTATTTAGTATCAGTAATGATAGTCTCCATTTACTCTAAACTGTAAAAGCCATCTCTTCCATCTCATCATAGGTCATCACTTCAGTTTCGCCAGTGAACATTGTCTACTTAACAGTTAACTAGTTATTGGCCAGATACTTCACACCTGTCCCCAATCAAATGCTGGCATCATGAACTGTGTAATTTGCAGTTGGCAGGCTGGTTTAAAGTTTTATTTTAATCTGAGCTTTTAGCTCAACATGTGAACAGCCATGTTATCACATTGATGTGAATGTCTACAAGAAACACAAACTCCAGAGTGATAATTCACAATATGCACAATTCTCTTCAAAATGCAATATTTCCTAAGATCCTAAAATAGTATGGGTATGTATCAATAGTTTTCATAACCAGCATGAAAAAAAAATCACATTTCATGGACTAATAGCTGCAGATGAGGACAGTCGACTAATTTGTGGTACAGTATGTCTGCCTAAGTCATTTAAATGTAATAGGCATATAAATGCCCAGGATTTTTATCTTATATGATTCATATTCATTCTGGACCCTGAGAAACTCAACAAGATGTTGATTTTGAACTGTTTGAAGTTGTTGAAGCCTTATAAAATATTTAGTCTTGTGTTTGAAAACCTTAGTGTTATTCAATTCTTTAATGGTCTGGGAGCCATTGGTTTGCTAAAAAGAATTTAGAAAATGTATAAGTTTTGTGTGTTATAATTTATATGCGTTTCATAACCTCAAAGTTAATCCCATGTATTGTAGTCTGGTATTTTAATTCCCAATTGCTGTATAAATCTAAAAAAAATAATCGTTTTATCTTCCGGATCAGGTTTTAGACCACAGTCATCTTAAAATGTAAATTAGAATCAATAAAATGTTTTTAAAATCTGGGTTATTTTCCATTTTTTCTTTATATGATATATCTTGTAATTTGTTGAGGTGCTGTAATTACAGGCTAATAATTAAAGCAAGCTGCATATTTTTATTCCTAAAATGTTAAAAATCATTGAGCATCAAAAAAGCACTTGGCTTTAATATACTATCTATGCATATATATTTTTAGAAAAATAAAGTGTATGGGTTTTGGAGAAAGATGAAAAGCTTTCTGCATCATTGAGTTTGACCAGGTGGGCAGCACAGTAGTGCAGTGGTGAGCATTGGTGCCTCACTGTGTGTGGGACTGGGTGCTCTGTGCATGGAGCTGTATGTTCCCCCTGTCCTCGCATGCCTTTCCCAGACATGCTGGTAGGTCAGCTGACTCCTGGGAACATCGGTCCTGGTGTGAGTGTGTCTGTCTGCCCGGTGTCCTGTCCAGGATGTGCCCTGCCTCATGCCCGTTGCTTGCTAAGACAGGCTCCAGCTCCACTGCGACCCTGAATTGGAATAAAGTGGTTAGAAGATGGATGGATGATTAATTCCCCGTACTTTTGACCAAGTTGCATTAAATCACCTCATCAGTGAGGTGAACCAATTAGGTACAGGTAATGAAGTAATTAAGAAGAAAGTCACAGAAAGTTACTAATATACTTCACAAATCAAGAGAACAAAACCTTAATAATAATATTAATAATAATAAAGACTGGAATAAGTGCACTGTTGCTTACCATCCAGCAACTTCTAATCTGACAAGACAATACAGCCAAACACAGCCTGTCAAAGGCAGGCCAAGACACTGAGCCAGGAAGCCTCGTTAGTATTGATAGGGCAGTCCAAGTCTGATGATCTAGCCAGAAGTCCCTAACCATTGGTCTGGAGATCCACATTCCAGCAGGTTTTATCAGTAGTATTCAATTAATCCATTTCTAAAGGCCTGGAAAAAATTAATTATGATTAGTTAAAAAGGTGGTGTTCAATTAAATAATATAGAGATCATTTATAACAAAAATGTCCTTTCCAAAATATTTCTACAAGCAGTTCCTTTTTTAAATAACTGGTTAATTAACATTTAAGGAGCTGGTTGGAAGGGCTACACCGTTGAATAGCTCTCCTCTAGCTGCTACAGAACTCTTGAAGTGAGAGGTGGAAGTCTTACTACACAGTTCTACACTGATCAAGCCTGGAAACCTCATTTGGGTCCCTTGCTATAGGTCACCATGACAGCTTTCCAGCGTGATAAGGCACAGTCACCTGGTGCACCTTTAACAAGAGAGTTCTTGTAAGATGGGAATGTTATGATTTGTCCTGCTGGTGAGACATGATAATCTGAGCTGGGATGATGTAGTGTCTGGGGTTATTTATCCTGTTTGTAAATGAAGCACAAAAGCAACCGCGTTCTACTATAATGTTCCCGATTTTCTTTACCTTAACATTAGGCCAGTTAGCATATTTTTTTCTGGACAATTCTCTAAGCTACAGAAGTGACTGGCACAATTAGGAGAAATGCCCAGGCTACCACTTAAGTAGATTAAAGGGTCCTTTTCACCATTATCGTTGTATTACAGGTAGGTTTTCAAATCATTTCCAACGCGACGCAAAAGTTTGTTTCGGAGATGACCAAATCTTTATTAAACATACTAAGATGCTGAAAAACTCAATAATATAAAAGTTATTAAAATAAAATTATGTTAATAGTGACTATTAACGATAGAAACGTAAGTCTGAATAATTAAAAAATATGATTAACTTCCCAGTAACCTATAATTAACATAATATAAGTTTGAATAGCTGGGATTTTCCACGAGTAATAACCGAAACCGAAGGGTTGCTACAACAGGAGCCGGACTTCCGGTTCCCCCGTGCCTGCCGACAGTAAAACATTCACTTCCGGGTCACCGCGTCATCGTCAGTATTCGGCGCGGGAAACTTGTCGGTAGACTGGTAACTGGTGAGATATAATTTAAAAGTCTGACTTGCGGATGGATCCTTCAGAGGTAGAGTTCTTAGCTGAAAAGGAGATGGTGACCATAATTCCGAATTTCAGTCTAGACAAAGTCTATTTGATTGGGGTAAGTACATAAATGAAAGGGAGTAGCAGTGTAGTTAAAAATGCATCTGTATTGTGCTGTAGAGTATCCGTCCGGTTAGATACACATTTTTTAAACAAATGACAGAACATCTCTTTACATATTCTTTTTGCTTTCAATAATAATAATGATAGACACAAACCAGGTGAAATAGCTACAGTTAATGTAATGATTCCTTCTTAAAATCAATCAAGATTAAAGAAACCAGTATGTTTGTAGAACGCGATTTTAAACCGGGCTGAAGTGTTTGAATTTAAATCAAAATGCGAATTTGGAACGATCGAACCACAGCTCTGTCAATGTTGACATGTAAAATTGTTTTGATTTTAAGCGTCAATAGTTCTTATTGTCCTGGGTAGGGGGACTTGGGTCCTTTCAACCCCGGTCTGCCCGTGGATGTGCCTGTCTGGCTGGCTATCAACCTGAAGCAGAGACAGAAGTGTAGAATCGTGCCCCCCGACTGGATGGATGTTGGTGAGAACAGCTCATTTGTCCGGTTATGAAAAGATGTATAGATGCCACTGGATGTATTTGTTTCATTTACATGTTAGCCTTTAGAATGCATTCCAGTTCATTTGCTCTGTTCATTTATTACTGAATGTCTTTCCCTTGTAGTTCATCTGTTATTATTGACGCATTTAGTCGATTCTCAGTTAATAATTCCTTACACCTACAATTTATAGCTTTTCTGGATACTCCACTCAAAGCACTTTACAGCGTTTCTCCACCACCAATGGTGTGCAGCCCAGTGTACTGGATGTGATGGCAGCCAGAGTGCACCAGTCCGCTCCCCACACACCAGCTCTCAGTGGGGTGGAGAGCAGAGTGATGAAGCCAGTTCAGAGAGGGGGGTTATTAGGAGGCCATGACTGGTAAAGGCCAGGGGGAAGTTTGACCAGGACACCAGGGTAACACCCCTACTCGTTTTTGAGAAACGCCCTGGGATTTTTAATCACAGAGAGTTTGGACCTTAGTTTTACTTCTCATCTGAAGGACGGCACCTTTTTACAGTTTAGTGTCCATCTGTCACGATACTGGGGCATAAGGACCCACACAGACCACAGTGTGAGCGCCCCCTACTGGCCCCTCTAATGCCTCTTCCAGCAGCAACCTCAGCTTTCCCAGTAGTCTCCCATCCAGGTACTGGCCAGGCTCACCCCTGCTGAGCTGGTTGCTAGTTGTAAATTGCTGGGTGATATAGCTTCTGGCATATTAAGAGATCTCTGGTCTTTGAAATCTGAATAGTCCACCCATCTTGTTTCCAGATATTGTCTAAATTAAATTAACAATTGCCTCTGACAAATTGGTAATAATGAGGATTGTGTATCTCTAGTCTCAGCAACGGACACCTCTGTATTACTTTGTTTTAATCGGTTTAATAGGGAGACTTTATAACTCTGTTTACCAGAAGAGTTTGAGATAGAATGGGATTTTAAAACCACCTTTAATTGAAAGAGATTAACGTGTAAATGCAGCTTTATGTCTTTTTTGAGATGTAAATTTGCTCCTAATGCCTGTGTCCCATAAAACCTAATGTGGCGTTCAGCTTTGGAATGAATCTGTGATGGTGCAGCTGGTCATGCTGTCTGCCTTGTCTGGGGGGTTAGCCGTGAGAGAGCGTGTTCAGTGTCAGCCCTTGTCTCTACTGCAGAGAAGCTGGAAGAGATCAGGGAGCAGGAGAGGAAAGGAGAGATGTTCACCCCCATGCCCAGTCCATACTACATGGAGCTGACCAAGCTACTGTTGAACCAGTGAGTATCGCTGCACTCTCGACCTGTGACACAAGACCCTTCCTTCTCGGTCATGAAGCTTCAAAGAAATAGCTTTTCCTCTTTGCTTGAGCAACATGCAGTGCCAAGCTCAAGTATTCATTCCTTTCCGATGTAGTATGTATGTACGTTTGTTTTAAACCGAATGTTTTTCACCACAATTTGAATACAAATAATATTTTGGGTAATGAAAGTTAAATATCAGCAGAAACTGCCATGAAAATTGGAGACTACAATCTGTTGACTTCACGAATACTCACCCCCTCTGCCCCGATGCTTGGTGAATGTACAGATATAGCTGTGAGTCTCTACCAGCTGTGCACACTGGGCTGCTGCAGTGTTTGCTGTTCTTCTCCGGAAACATGCTTGGCCTCGGTCGAGCTGCTTGGCTGAATGACAGCAAGTCTTGAAGTTTTCAGTCAGACTCAAGTCAGGATTTTGGTGGGGTCAACCAAGGACATTCAGTTTCTACTTTTGCCACCATCCTATAACTTTGGCCTCGTGCTGCTGAAAGGTGAGTTTTTTGTCCCAGTGAAGAACATTAGAACTGTTGCAGAGGAGAGGAGATTATTCAACCCATCTAACCTTCTTGTTAGTTTGTAATTGATTGACCTGAGGATCTCATCCAGCCCTTTCTTCAAAAAAGCCAGGATATCAACTTCAACAATATGGCTGGCTAGCTTGTTCCAGGCTCACGCCACCCTTCGGGTAAAGATGCTCCTCCTTGAAATGCACTTCCCTGCAGCTTGCACCTGTGGCCTCTGGTTTGTTTCGCTCTTCGTGCTGGAGAGGTCCACTGGGCCGAGTGTTTCCAGGCCTTTGATGATTCTGAATACTGGTGTTGGGTTCCCTCATACCTTCTTTGTTCAAGACCGATTTGCATAAGAAACAAACAAACAGAAACAGTTGATTGAATCCTTGCTGTGATTTGAAGTGGCATGCGGGATTACAGAAGGTTTAAGGAAATATGATTTTCAGATGTGCTTTGCAAGAGAAACACGCGTGCATTTTAAGACTGCGAGCTTTCATTTGCCTGCCTCCGTAACTGTCCTTTAAGCTCTGGACACATGCTGACCTCGTGGGCCTGTCTCTTCAAAGTGCTTCTGACAACATCCCCAAGGCCGATGAAATCCGGACGCTGGTGAAGGACACCTGGGACACGCGCATTGCCAAGCTCCGCCTGTCCGCAGACCGCTTCGTCAGCCAGCAGGAAGCACATGCCAAGGTAGGGGGTTTCCATTGCTGACAGACTGGCGGTGCTTTAGACTGGACCGGAGCGTTCCTGTGGCTGCTCTCTCAGTTATTGAAGTCATATTGATTTAGTGCCTGGTTTGTCCTCAGGTGTGATCCAACCACAGTTTATCATCAGGATCGAATACCCACCTCAGCTCGTGCCTGTGGTCTTCACAGTAATTCCCTCTGACTGGACCAGTTTTGCATTTTGAAACCCTAAGGCGTTGAGTCAGTTCGCTGCTCTGAGTAATACAGTGGGGTACATATTGAACTGGCCCGTTGATAAGAGGAGAAATAACACAACAACAGCCTCATTAATCCACTCGGCAGACAATGCATGAACAGTAGCGGTTACAGCCTTGTTTCTTTTCTGTTTTTAATTCTAGCTGGATAATCTGACCCTGATGGAGATTAACACAATCAGGCAGTTCTTCCTGGAGTCCTTGAACCACATGTACAAACTGCGCACAAACATGCAGCCTGGAAAAGACTCCGCCAAATCACAGGACTTTTAGGTGCCGTCCGCCCCCCCCCCCCCCTTGTGAAAGACTGACAGTCCGTTCTGCCAGGCCTTTGTCTTTGAAAATGGGCCTGTATGACATGAACCAGAGAAGCCCTTTTCCAGAAACATTTGGGTTTACCAGTGCAGCCAACAGGTAGAGACAAGTAACTAAGCCGAGACTGTGGAAGCTCCACAGTCCCACACCTGTCGAGTCCTGAATGTGGAAATGTCTGCAGCCACAGACACTGCAGAAGACAGTGACTCTGCAACACCTGCTAATATTAATGGCAATCTTTTGTCGGAAAATCCTGACCGAGTGTGTGGTACACACTCCAGTTCAGGGAGCCAGGCCTGGGCTGAGAGGATAGGCTTAGGATTTGCTTGGTTGCTATATGCAAATAAAGTGCCCTGCGCCCGTACTGGGTGTGCTTACTGTATGTAAGAAGATCTCCATTTCGCCCAGTGACTGTGTGCGATGCCAATAGTCTGGGGGGTCAGTATTAATACGTTTGCAATCCCTCTGGAGACTTGATTTCACCATGTGGATTTTTAATTAAAAAGAGTACAGAGTACCCATTAAAGGAATCTGTAAGACGCCCTAGAAAAATGCTACACTAATTTCTGCATGTGTGGGTTTTTAGCTCAATAGTCAAATTCAGTTATTTTTAGCCTGATGTGACAAGATCATTGATGTTATTATTATTGGAAGTTTTTTGATTAAATGCACTTATCCCTGATATGGTTCATTTCTATTTCTGCATGCCATCAGGTAGGTGTTTTCCAATGGTAGGCAATAATTATAATGCATTAAGAATATTGTGCATAAACCTAAAGGAAGATGCTGCACACTTTCTCTGATGTGTCCACTAGAGGGGGCCAAAGCAGAGCCTCAAACTGGAGTTTTTTTTAGAACTACTGTGAAGTTCTTGTTTGAATCCAACATGATGTAAGACTCCCTTATAGGTGTTTTTTTCTTTCCTTTGATGGAAAAACAATATGAAAACAACATGCAAGCTTACTGCGCTCCGTAGGAGAGCCAGTCTTGGAGTCATTTTGAAACTGATACAAGTGCAAAGTGCATCTCTGTAGTCAGAACCCACCTCTGAGCCGAGTGCTGCGGGAGACTGCTGGAAACCCCATGAGGTGCTGCGGTGGTTGTGCATGGTTAACTTGTTTCCTTCAGTTCTGTCTGATTATCTTACTTTACAACAAAACAAGTCTTTAATCAGTGATGATCTGATGCATCCTATCTGGAGTACATACTGAGGTGACTGAGAAATGTCTTTTATAGGCAGGTGTGGACATAGAGAAATACAGATGGATAAGAAAAGTCCCCTGACCCTTTGTCACCTCTGTGAGTAGTCTGATTAACCATTTATTTTAGCCAATGTTTTATATGCTTGTCACTGCTATAGCTTATATTTTACAACTGGACCTTTCACTAAAGCAGCCTTCCATTCATTGCCTTATTGCATTATCTGGCAGTCACAGCCAGTGCCTATCCGCGCAAGCATGGCTGTGGCCTGTGAGAGGAAACCCACATGAAGGGCCCCCAGCGCTCAGGGCAGCAATGCCGACCACTGCACCACTGTGCCATCGGTCACTGAGGCCATCTGAGTAAAAGGCATTGCTCAAGAGAACTACAGCAACGCGTCATCTGAGCTCTTAACTCGTATCCTTCCAGAGCCTGAGCAAAAATCCTCTGACCACTGCACCTGAATGTGACTCTAAACCAAAAATGCTTTATACTTTATAATTGCAATATATGTAATCTTTAAGTATAAAATCCAGTTGTTTTTTTGCTCTACATTACCTATCCCCTATTTAATGTTGGTACTTGTTTAGAGAATCCAAGCTCGTTGTTACTCATTCCTGCAAATTAAAGAATTTAAAGACTTTTGGAACATTACTATGTGTATACACAACAATGGGGGTTTCAGAACTGTTCCGTTTATTAAAGAAATTAGAAAAACTAAGAAATTAAAAGCTTTTAAAATATAGCACCCTGCAACTGATAGCTGGCAGCCCACTGGAGCTCAGCAGGTGTGAGCCTGGCCAGTACCTGGATGAGAGACTCCTGGGAAAGCCAAGTTTGCTGCTGGAAGAGGTATTAGTGGGCCAGCAGGGGGCACTCACACTGCGGTCTGTGTGGGTTCTAATGCCCCAGTATAGTGACGTTGAGACTATACTGTAAAAAGGGCCCGTCCTTTGGCTATGGTGTAAAACTGAGGTCCTGACTCTCCGTGGTCTCTGTGGTTTCCAGAACAAATTGCAGATGAAAGGTTTGCAGAAGTCCCTGCTCACGCCTTTTCTAACTCTGCAAGCTTGTGTCTTTCTCACCCACCAAGAATCAACCACCACCCCTTTCTGGACATTTTGCAATATTTTATTGTCTTTTTTGTCTGAAATTACAGCAATATATTCATAAATACCTAATTACTACATTCAACAAAGAATATATTACATTACAATTAATTCAAACAAGTACATTTAAAAACTTTTTTCTTCACAGCATCTAAACATCCTCCAGAGAGCAGGGCAGGTGGGGGTGTGGCCGCGTGCCGGCTGGCGGCCGGGGGGCGCGGGGTCGAAGGGATTGAACTGCACATGGGGTAGCAGGCAGAGCTCTCGGTTGCTGCCTCTTTCCATTTTTTACAAGATAATTCTGACACCACACAGTACAGAGCGCCCCCATTCTACTCCAGGGCTGGTTAATCGGTATTCAGATGAACTGCTCATCCACCATACCAACACAGAATTGACACAAACCCATCAAATACAGTGAAAAACAAGATGTCTCCTAGTGCGATCTGGTGAGTGTAGCGGGGGGGGGGGACGTGTTCAGTAGAGACACTGCACAGCAATGGGACATGTGGGCCAGAATGGCAGGGAGCTTGGCTTCAAAAACGAACAAAAAAAGGCCGATGAAGGACAAAGAAAAAGTCCTGGCATCTGTTTGCTGAGAATCTTGTTTGAAAACACAATATGCGAGTGCAATTTAAAAAAAAGGACGACATTTAGTTTTGTGTTAATGGAAGCATGTGGTACAAAGTTGTTCGACAGGCAGATAGCACACTGTCTCCATTAACAGCGCGGCTGCGGCCGTGACGCGTTTCTCTCGTCTGCGGAAGGAGGCTGTGCTCCCGAGAGGCAGAGGCGCCGTCTCGCTGAGCTGCTGAGGGGGCGCTTGCAGCGGGGCTACCCCACGCACGACGAGGGCAGTTATCTCCATCGCGAACTGCCCCCGGTTCCGCAGGTACCCCACACATGCTCCTTTCAACACTCAGAACTGTTCCCGAGTCACGCAGGAAAAAACTAAAATGGATATCGCCAGCACTCACGGTACAAGACGGATGGCCATTGTGGGAGCATTCTATAGAAAAAAAACAATAAATCACCCTTTATTGCTCACTTGTCACTTCGTATTCTGGTGATGTTCTAGACTTTAAAAATATAAAAATAGATTTTCTAAATAAATATTAGTATTGACATTAATCTTTTGTTTTCTAGAATGCACCACCTAACAACACTGGAAATAAGGCTCGCTTTTTCAAAATAAACGATTTTCAGATGGGCGCCGTGTTTTAGGCTCTTCTTTAGGTTCCTCTTTAGTACTGGCTGTTCAGGTTTCTGTGGCTGGACTCTCAGGAGTTAAACTCATCTTACTTGCAAGGGATTTCAGAGTGAGTCTGCCAAGGAGTGAAGAAAACGTTCAGGAAGGAGTGAAGGGACTTGGCAAAGAAACAAACGTCTTCACGCACAAAACCATAACTAGAGCGCCCTCTAGTGGGAATGACTTGAAATGCATCTACTGACCTCAAGAGGCCTTGGTGCTGCAGCTTTGACAGAACCAACTACTTATTTCAGCAGAAGCAGAAAAGGGGTACACAAAATACAGTACGTATTTTTATAGTACATGAATATATTGAATTTAATCCTAAGGGAAGGAATAAGGTTTATTGGGTTGGTTGAAATGCCCATTTCTAATAAATTTCCGATATTCACAATGGGTCTACAGGAGTCTTCTATGTGAAATGCTTCAGTAATTCTGTCCACCACAGGTAGCTAGGGAAGGCAGGCTGAAGGCCCTGAGTGGCTATTTGGCACACACATCAGTTTTATGGCATTTGAGATAAGAAGGCTGGATGACAGTCACTGCTCCACAGCTGATAATCACGAGCCAGCGGGAGGACTTCACGACCGCAGAGGGGGAGAAAAAGGAGCTCTTTGCTGTAGACCTTAAAGGCGAACATTTTCCCCAACCCAAAAACCAAGCCAGTCTCTCTTTTCCCCACAGTACAGGCAGCAGCCTTGCAAAACACCACCTCTCATCTCTGAGATCTGAGCTGTCTTACAGAGCAACCTGGGGGTAAGAGCCAGCCGCCAGAACTGAAAGTAAAGGCAGCACAGAGATTCAAACCGCTTCCTCTGCCGTGCCTGTTCCAGGGCCCGGCGCTGTCGGACGCCTGGAGTCCTGCAGCGACTGCCTTGTTAACAGAGGAGAAGCTAGCTGGGCAGAGTCACAGGGACTTCCTGCACACTGAACACAGAACACAGCGAAGGAGAGACGAGGAACAGCACGGGCACGTTCCTGAACAGACAGGAACTTTCTCAGAAGGAATGATCGCACAACAAAAGGGCTTTTTCTTTTAGCTGTTCAGGTATGCTCGTCCCTGCGGTACTGACAGTTCTCTACTGGGCGTTTTAACGACAGCATCGCTCTGCAAGGGGCTGCACCACTGCTGGGAGGGGGGTGCAGGACGAGGACCTGCAGTGTTATCTGCTCTGCACTGCAAACCAGAGACGACCGCCCTTCAACCACTTCCCAGCAGGCGGCTCTGGGAGCACAAACCGCCCGCGGTGCCACCCTATTGGCTCAGCTTAAATCCTGCCCGAGAACCAGGGCACAACAGGTCTGAACCTGGCACCACATACTTCATACTGGTGGCATTGTGCTTCAGCTGTCAGCGTTACAAAAAAGGTATCGTATTTAATGTCCTTACATTACTTAACAGTTAGATGCTTAATGGGTAAGGACATGTAAGCATGCATTTATGTTCACACCCTAACTATTCCTGCAAAAGACTGTGATACATTAACATACCAGTAAAAACCTTCAGATGACGATCTTATTCTGCAAAAAAAGAAACCTTGTTTCGACTTGCTAGTGGTGTCAAGCACCTGAGTCGCAGTTCAGTCCTGAAGGGGAGGAGTCCAGTGTGCTTGCAGCTGCTCTGTCTTCACAGTGCCCAGTCCTGGAGCCCTGCTGTCTACAGTGGTTTGATTCAGCTTGTTCAGAGACTTCTTCCACACCACCACAGGAAGGGAGAGAGAAAGGCCATAATGCGTGTTTCATTTTTAACCTATAACCTTTTACTGGTGCAACCAAAAAAGAAAAAGGTAGGAGCACATGCACCAGTGAAAGCTGTTTCTTTCCTTTAAAATGCTTCAATTTTTTATCCTGACCAGCAGCAGTACAAACACTAAAAGCAATTTCTTTTGCCAAAAAGCATTAACATATTAAAAATGGCAGGCTTTTTGTAATAACAATAATTAAAGTAATAAAAACATACAAAAATCTTTTAATATTATTTACATTGCAAGGCTGAAGCACCTTTTCATTTCAAAATTTCTATTTTGTAATAAAACATTGCCTTTTCAATCTTTCCAAAATGTGCATGGAAGTTCTTCCCCAATCAAAAAAAAAGGAATACCTTGAAACACAGTACCTCGAGAGAGTTCTTCAGGGTTTTTTAAGTGCATTTCCAGTTGAGAGCCCATTAGAACCACAGGGGTGTCTCGTGTATGTACCAGAGGGCAGCAGACAACGTTTGTGCAGGAGTGCGGACAGTAAACGTCCACAGCTGTATGTGACAAAATGCTTTTTTTACTAGTACTGTGCCGAATTATAATGTTGCAAGACAATGCAATTCATTTAAGAATTTCAAAGGATCCCAGCCTTTCATTTCTGCCTGGGTTTTATTGGCATCGTAAGGATGGAGTGGGCATCGTTTGTATCCGGTTGGGTGGAGAGCTCCAAGCGCAGGGAGCCAGCCCGCCCCTCAGATTCCAGCAGGATCAGGAGACGGCTTCCCCGGGCCTGGCTACCAGCTGTCTGCTCCTCCCTGCGCCCAGAGCTGAAGACAGACACACTGGGTGGGCTTTCCAATGCATGGCACATTCAGGGCTTGCTGTAGCTGCAGTCCATCTTTCGTGGAGACTTTCTTAAATAATCCAGGTAATAAAATAGACTCTGTTTTGCTACTCTGGGAACCAGGGAGGGCGTAGGGATGTCACCTCGGGGGGTAGCCCTTAAAGTAACCCCTAGACCAGTGCGTCTGTGGCAGTGCAAGGCACTTTCGGAAGTGGTCCAGCTCGGCCTGGAGCTTCTCGCGCTCGGAGGCCAGCTTCTGCTTCTGGGCCATCAGCTCCTGTTGAAGAAGGAAGAGGGGGAGATAAACCACACTGGCAGGTCTGAAGACACCCCAGATACTCGAGGTGCTTTGTGAGTTCCCTTTCTTCAGTAACAGTGACTGGAGTTCAATCAGACCAATGTGCGCTGCTGGAGGCACCCCCAGCACAGCCGGGCCAGGGAAGAGCACTGTCCCAACCTTTACAGGTGCAGTTAAAATCAGTCCTCGGTCTCGCCATGTCAAAATAAGAATGAACTACTTTGAGTATTGTCAGGCCCATCCACTGCAGTGTGGCCTGTCCACGCAGTCCAGTCAGGCCCGTCCACTGGAGTGTGGCCTGTCCATGCAGTCCAGTCAGGCCCGTCCACTGCAGTGTGGCCTGTCCACGCAGTCCAGTCAGGCTCGTCCACCGCAGCCAGGCCAGCTGGTGCTGCCCTGTATCCCACTCATCCCTATCAACACTGCCAGCGTGTGGGAGTGGAGCCGGGTGTTCTTGCATCAGATTTAGGGGAAGTTTGTAATGATCTCCTGCCTGGCTGCGTTATCAAGGTCTGAGGCTGCCTGGGTCTCAGGAGGGCTGTTAAGTCAGAAAGCAAACTCACCCCCATGCTGTGCGAGAGCTGCTCCGCAGTGAGACTGAGATTATAGTGGTGAGCCTCCAGCCTCCTGCACTGGGTCTGCAGCACCTGCCGCTCGATACTTTGCTCTGGGAAATGCAGACAGAGAGCGAGAGAGAAAGAAGACAGCCTGTGAGCCTGTGCAAATCACCCCAGCTCTCATTAGCATCTCCACTGACACTCGGCGCAGTAATCACCAGAGACAGGCTAAGCGCCACGGGCGGCCCTCGCTGCGCTAAACACTGCGGCTGCAGTGCAGGGGCTCATTACTCTGTAAGGAGACGTGTTTCAAAGGCGAGTTTATTCTCTTTACTTAAAAAAATAGCAATGCCGTAATTATTTCCAGGACCATCAAGCATTGTATCTTGTATCTGTGTCATGAAGATGAGGGTGCAGTCTGTAAACGCCTCAGCAATTAAAGATGTAGCAATACCTTCGTTCCAAGTGAAATATTTTCTAAGGAAAACGTTTGCAGTGCTACGTGCAATGCTTTATATGACTCATTCTGGGGCAGGGGCACATTCAAACCAGAAATTCCTTTGACCAGTTAAATTCTAGGTTTCCTGGCATTTTGTGGTTGGCTCACAGTGCCAGCAGTCTTGTGGACTCGGTTTGGAAACGGGGCTTGCAATACACAGAAGCTAAATAGCACCCTCTGGTGGGAGCTCACTGAAACTACATCTGCTGTTTTTCTTAAGGTTTATCATTTGGCCATATGGGCTAATTACTGTATACAAGAAAGGTGTCCGTGTCAGCTGTCTTCTGGGAGTTAAAAGCCTCATGTTCATGTGGAAAAAGCAGACGCAATGAATTTTTGTGAAAGCTGACTATAGAACGTTTTGCTTCAACAACTCTTCTAAATGAGAGGATGACTTAGCGCATTGCTCAGCCTACGCTACGTTCCCATTAGCCTGCTGAGGTAGGACTGCAGCCCTCGGTGCTCCTCTTTCCTCCCTTAACTGTCAATGACAGCACTGCAGCACGCACGGCTGTCTGCACTCACCGTCGATGTATTCCTGGTAGGCCTCAAACACCGCCTCGATCCCCTGCCACCGGGGGGCCGGAGCTTCTTCCTCCTCCTCTTCCTCCTCCTCCTCCTCCTCCTCCTCTTCCGAGCCCTCCTCGCCGGAGGCCTCCTCCCTGCGGGCCGGCGGGGCGCAGTGCTGCCCGTTGTGCTGGGGCAGCGCCGGCCGGGAGGCCTGCAGCTCTGGAATGTTGTAGTGCACCAGGGAGTCCAGCTTGTGGTTCGGCTCCGCCGCCCCTGTGAAGCCCCCTGGGACAGAGAGGGGGGCAACATTAACACACCAGGCCGCAGGCAGAGGAACCCTGCTCGACTTGTCAGGAAACTGCCTCGATCAGCAAAGAAGGAAAAGAGCTTCTTTTCCCTGGACCTCCATCCCTCAGTTCAAAACCACCTTTCCCCTCCAGATTATTTTCTCCACCTTGACTGCGAACAGCGGCTGCAGCCCGTCGCTCTCCCTGAAGCGAGGCAGCGGATCAGTCTCCAGCCCGGTGGAGAGGAGCGGCCGTACCTTTGTGCTTCTGCAGGGCCTTCTGGGTGGACTGCAGCACCGACTCGTGGAATTGCTGGGCGAACTCCTCGGCACTGACGCTCTCCCAGGGCCGGGTCTTGCCATTCCGGCAGTGGGGCCCCTCCTTGTGGGCGTGGGGGGGGCGCATGCTGTTCAGCAGGCTGGGGCTCCTCTTGGCAGTGTGGCCGTCGCTCGGCCTGGCCTTGTCCCCGCTGCAGGAAGGCTCCTTTGGTCTCGGGGCTTCGGGGGGCTTCAGCCGCTCCACAGCCTTCGGGGCGTCCGGGAGGGGGGGGGAGGGAAGCCGGACACTGGGCGGCCTGTCCACGTCCGCGGGAGGGTGGCCTGCCATCGTCTCCGCTGAAAACACGGGCGTGCCGTTAGAAACGATCGCTTTTTCCCCCCGAAATCCTCAATGTGAAAACATAACCAAATCTAAATTGCTCTGTGTTCTGTCATTCGATCGCTGCTCATCCCTCTTTGTCTCATTTCCTTGTGCATTAGGAATGTGCTGGCTATGTAACCCAAAGCTGTGACAAATGGAGCCATGTCACTGTCTTACCTGTGGGAGGGGTGGCTGGGCTCTTGCCCAGAGGCTGGGCGGGCTGCCTGACGGTCTCCAGTGTCACACTCCTCTGCTTTATAGCCTGCAGCAGCTCCACCACCTTTTCATTGTCTAGATAATGAGAGGAACCATTTTAGCACGGCTTCGTACCAGAGGACCCTGCTGCTGAGCTGGAAATCTGAAACGTAGGGATAGCAGAGCTAAAAGCAGCAAACTTATGTTTCCCTGTACAATTAGGTCCTTAAAGGGAACTGGCCATATTGACTGATAAATGATCGTTAAACCGCATGAAAAAGGACCAATCTGAATCTATTCCCGAGTGGAACTCTCCCTGTTTTACATTTGAGTATTATCCATCAGAGAATTGGCTAATAACAGATGTCAGGATTTTGCCCCGAATTCCCTCTAGTCCTCGCTGTCACTAATCCTCTGCTCTAACAGCGAGACAACGCTGCCGTCCTCAGTACCACAGGCAGTGCTGCTGCTACACCTGCCTGGGGGCAGCACACAGTACATCCTCCCGGATCAGAGGCAGCCGGGGGCTCCTGGGCCGCTGCTGGTTATCCGGACTCGGTCTGACTGTCAGAGGGCAGCCGCCCGGCCGGAGAGATCACAATCCCTCTTCCTGAGCCGGACATTCGCCCACTGCAGATTAAACACCAGGGTGACAACTAGAGGCTCTGCGTTTCTCAGAGGCTTTTTCTAACAGGGTCAACAGTCATACTCAGGATGAACTCTACTTATGTCTGGCCTCCATTAGCGTCTTTATAGTGAATAAAATACAGACAGAAGTTTTTAAGGTCATTTATTGCGCAGGTTCCATTTCAAATCCTAAACTACAATTTTCATTTTATATCCAAGTTTAAGGGGGTTTTAGAACGGTCACATTGTGTAAATTGTTCATTTAAACGCATACATAGACCAAAGCAATATGCCCTTGGCATCTCCCTGGGCGAGGGGTGAGGGGGCTGGCACCTGGGGTGCGCGCGAGAGCGGCCGGGCCTACCTCTTCTCTGCTGGGTGTTGACGTGGGAGAGGCTGAACATGGTGAGGAACTTCTTCTTGTCCTCCAGCTCAGGCAGGCTGTTCATTTGCTCGGGGGTGTAGCGGGTGCTGAGGGGGGCAGGTGGGGGCGTCTGCCGCTTGGTCTGGACGGCTGGCGGGGAGGGGCTGCGCTCCCTCAGCATCCTCCTCCTCTTCTGCCTCTTCTGCTCCAGCAGCTGCTCTCGGTGGGCGCGCGTGGTCAGGCCGAACAGCCGCAGGAACCCTGTCTTCTGCAGGGGCACAGAAGAGCCGCGCGCAGGGTCAGCGGGGTGGGGTGGAGCGTGCTGGGGCTGCCCCCCCAGGCAGGCGACACGCCAGCACTTGGCGTGAGCAGGTAGCGCAGGCTGAGCGGAGGCGTCAAGCCAAGACAGGCTGGGGCTGCCACCCTGACTGCAGAGCTGAGGGGCTGCTGGCACAGGCCTGCCCCCCGGGGCTGAAGCTCAGGAAGTGTGCAGCACCGCGGAGGAGGGAGGGTTACAGCAGCGCCCATTACAGCTGAGCTACTGGCAGAGCAGTTTGTTAGGTCTGACTAAAGGAGGACACTCGCGGTGCGCTGTGGACGCATTCACAAGCTGTTTGTGGTTTGAAGGGACATAAATGGTATTATAAAATACACATTTATTTGCACAGCACGCTGTACAATTTTAACACAAGGGCAATTCATTTCAGCTGCTGGAGTGCTGGCTCACAGCAAGGAGAGCGCCGCACGCCGTCCGCTTCCCCGCCGTACCTCTCCCAACACAAAAAAGACGTCCCCCCCCAAGGCGCGCAAATCACAAACAACGACGGGAGCAGGAGTCACCTCGGACGAGTCGTCCAGCTTGAGCGGCGGCTGCTCTGCGACGCGGCGCAGGTGGGCCCGCACCTCCTCCTCGTCGCTCTCGTCGTACGAGTCGTCCAAGTCGTAGTAATAGCCTAATTAGAGGGAACAGAGCGGCGCTGAGACGGGGGTGACAGCGGAGTGTTCCCCCGCACGTCAGGCCCGGCTCCCGCCTGTCAGCGGCTGTCTTAATTAGCCGGCAAGTGGAACTTTTCTGAGGAGCGGTTGCAGGGAGGAGAAACAATTCCACCACAGAACCGCTTGCCCCCCCCAGACTAGGCCAGCGACACTGCTGTTCCCACTCCGAGAGAGGTCAGGGCTCCAGGCCGCCGCCTGACGAGACGGGCCGGGCGCTCGCTTCAACGCCCCAGAGTCCGGGTGAGCGGTGTGAGGTCGCTCACCAATGAGGCCTCTACGAATGTCTTTCTCAAAGCACGAAGACGCAGAAAAGCGCTCTGCTCCTGCCCTGCCTGTCAGTCTTCCCATGACACGCTGTTAGCGGTCTGGAATGACACCCCTAAACCTACACATCTTTTCACATACGATTAACCCCCAATTAAAAAACAGCATCTTTACCCTTTCAGCCGTCAAATACGTACAATCCCTAACGTGTGCGCACTTGAACAAAGCGCTTCCCTGCCCGGACGGCGGTGCCCGGGTGCGAGCCTCACCTTTCTCGCGGGCCTCCCGGCGCCGCCGCTCCTCCAGGTCCAGCTTGCTGATCAGCCGGCGGTGCTGCTGCAGGAACTCGTCGTACACCAGCATGGGGTCGGAGCCCCGGGGGGGCGCCGGCGCACCCCTGCAGGGGGCGCTGGGCTTGAGGGCCGCGCCCAGGTCGCCGTACGGGCTGGGCAGGGACAGGGACAGCGAGGCCCTCTGCTGGCTCAGGATGGTCTGCGTGGACTTCTCCAGCTCCGCCAGGAAGGTGCTGGGCTCCAGGAAGCTCCCGCCGGCCCGAGCGGGAGGGAACTTGTCCAGGGGCTCCCTCCTCCTGCCGGCCTCCTCCGGCCTGTCGGAGCCGAAGGCACGCTCGGTCTTGTAGTGGGAGGGCTCGTGGCTGCGCCTGGACTCGGATGGGCTCTCGATGAGGGAGGCGGGGTTCCACAGGGTGGTGGCGGGCGGGGGAGGGTGCTCTCGGTGCTGGGGTTTGGGGGAGATCAGAGGGGGGGGCGCCCCCAGGTGTTGGAGCACGTCTCTGCTGCCTGGCTCATGGTGGTTAGGGATCGGCCTGGAACAGGGCAAGAGAAGGCATTTGAGATGTGACCCGCCAACACCTCACCCTGTCCCTGAAATCCAAGAGCCAGCGTTCCTCAGCCTGAGACACAGTCCCAGAGGGAAAAAACTACAAGCTACTTCATTTAGACAGGAAAGACGGTCCTCTGAGACAACACACAGCGGACTTAGAGGCTTTTCTCTGGAACACATATGGGCTTGTGGAAGCAAAAACACAAATGGCTGCATCATGTGTCAGTTCACGTTATTTTCATTTCCCTGTATGTCATCCAAAGTTGCTTTAAAGTGCGCTGAAAGAACGAGGAAGGCAATAACTTTAAAAGCATCACAGTTAATTCAGCTAAACCAGCTAATTAAACAGCTATCCACCACCCAAACAGATTATGTTAATCACAGCTCTCTGGCCTGCTAGTTTTCATTCTATCTGTTTAATGCAGTCCCTCTGCACAACACAGGGGAACAATATAATTATCAATCAGGATTACCAACAGGAGGTGTGTCTACTTCACATCCCTAGCACAAGCCTAGTATTATAGTATTAATTAGGATTGACCTCAATAATGCCGAAGAGGCCGGGGCCAAAAGCAGATATTACGGAGAAGAAAAAAATAACTTGAATTATACAAGGTGCTGAGGATGAAGGGAGAATTAGCTATTGTGTGGCTGACCCACAATCTCCTCCCATTAAACCTGCTTGGAGCTTTAATCCGCCAGATGAACAATAACAATAGGGTCTCGTCAGCGGTGAGGGCTGGCGGCACGAAGCCAGGCGAAATTACACAGCAGCTCACACAGAGGGCGAGCGCCAGTCAAGTGAGGAAAACCTGACAAAGAGGGTCCTGTTCCTCCGCTGGAAACACAACGTCTCACTGGATAGATTTCCTATTTATAAATAACAACAAATAACATCTTTCCATATCTGTTGTTGCTCCCCTCTCATGCTAGAGAGCAGAGACCAGCTCTACGGGGCTCAGAGGAGGCTGGTGAGCAGGCCACACCTGCCACAGAAGACAGCCTTTGGTGACAAAGCAGCTGTTTGTTTCCGCCCTGCAGGATGACGAGTTTCCCCCCCGAACAGGAAGACTGACGCGCAGCGGCGAGAGACAGATTGAAACAAGGAAACGCCTTTGTGTGCCAGATCTATACAGAGTGATTGATGACATGACCAGCAGGTTCTTAAAACATGTACGGGATCACACATACAGTTACATCACCCACACTACAGATTGCATCCGTGCTTTTCTGCAGGTGTGAACGCCTCTGTTCTGCAGTAACACTGTGTTTTCCCCGGCCGGCCTGCAGTGTCCCTAGAGAGGGGACAGCACTGCTGTGTATGCTGGGAGTGAAACAGAGCAGTGGGGGCCTCACCGGTGGCCCTCCGGGCGCGGCTCCCCCTCCGCGGGCCGGGTGATGTCCAGGTGCTGCTCCAGGACCTGCTGCCGGAACTCCGACACCTGGAACTGCCTGTCCTCCTTCTCCTGCCGCAGCTTCCTCTGGCGCGCCAGCCACTTCTCCTCCTCGTTGGTGCGCTGCAGCAGCATGGCGGCTGCCAGGGACCCCGAGGCTGAGCTGCCCACCCCCAGCCCGCCGCCTGGCCCCAGGTACCCCCCGTGGGCAGAGATGAGGCTGGGCACTGCGTGGTGGGGCGAGGACACCGGGGCAGAATGCAGGCCTGGCTGGACTGGCTTCGGCGCAGGGAGAACAGGCTCTTTGGTTTTGTCTGGAGAGAAAAGAAAATAAAGATCCTTTATAGCTGTGTTGGGGTGGCACCCTGCTAGCAAAGCACCCCGCAGAGCGGGGGCCGTGGGTTCAATTCCCAGGGTGCTGTCTGTGTCTGGGGAAACAGGCGCAGGTGTGAGTGTGTCTGGGTGCTGGCCCTGTGATGACCTGGCGTCCTGCCCGGGCTCCGGCTCCCCGGTGACACTGGGCTGGATGACGTGGCTGGAAGATGGATGGATATAGCTCTGTTTGGGGTTAAGCTGACATTGCATACGGCATGCCAGCTCATCACAGGGCACAGACGCCCCCGATTTAACCAGCCAGCCAAGTCTTCGGTAGGCAGGAGAAACCGAGAGCACCCGGCAAAAAACTGCAGCACAAGTTCAGAATCATTCTAACGAAGTTAACATGTAAAACATGCATACATCAACTCCAGTCATGGATGTGATTTCACGAGATTAAGGAGTGCTGTGCTAAACCACATGACGGTATTCATCCTAATATTAGGCCCCTGTGAAAGAGTTTTGCAGACCACGTCCAAAATATGGAAAAATAATAAATATAAAATAATCCCCAAGAAAGTGTAGTTATATAGAATCTTCCATGAGTTACAGAAATACTGATGGGCTGCAGAAGTCTATTTTTACTTATATAAAGTACATACTGTAACAGTACAACAACTCTGTGCACTGAAATCACAGAAGCATGAGATGGGTCCCAAGCTGCATGTGAAAGGTAAAATGAGAGGGAGAATCACAGGCCACAAATGTGTTTTGCTTGGAATGGTGGAACACGCTGCACTCAAGGAGGTTCTGCCATTCAAAGCAAAATATTCACAAAATCTGCTTCTTGAGCTCAGTAGCTTTGCTTCCCTGACTGGGGTCCCAGTTCAGTGAAGCAGAAGAAGGCTGAGAGCTCTGACAGACCCAGGGTTCACTCCCTTTTTATTGGACTGTCAGCATGTGCAGCTGACATTCTGCAAAGTACATGGAAATGTGAGAGACTCTGTATCTTAAAAGACCCTTTTCCTTTCAAAATAAAAGATTTTCCTCTTATCTTCCTCCTGACAGTGACCTCAAAACTTTGCATTTAGGGCTAATATAAATTCACATTTTGGTGTATTGCTTTTAATGTTTTAAACATAACTGTTCGCACATTGATAAGGCCAAAATGAAAATTGACAGGAAAGATGTTCATGCAATTGATGGGCAGACACAAGTCAGAGCTGTGTAGTCCGAAATGACAGCATGCAAGTTAAGATGAGCCTGTGTCAAGTTCTGTTTCTGAAGTTCTTGGAAACAGTACCAACAATACCAAACAGCTGCACTCTGTGAGCATTTAGTGAATACAGCTATTCGAACTGCCTGGTTACTGAAGAATGTGTTTAGCCTCTTAACACCTGCATTTTACTTTAGACACTTGGAGTAAATAAACCAAATGCTTTATATATTCTTTTAGATTGAAATCATTGCACATCTGTGCATGCAAAGAAAACATAAAAAAGTGTTCTGGGGGTATATAAATATATACATTTTCATTTAAAAAAACTTTTTAAAGTTGTGCTACATGCATATACAAGTAATACAATCCTGTCAGCAGTTTATGAAATTGGACTTGGATAGAATCAACGAAGTTACTGCACCTACCCTGATGTCTCTTCAAAGAGCTTAAAAACCTTCTGATTTCCCTGCAGGTGTTGGAGGTGTTAGTTGGCTGATCTGTGCCCACGGCTCTGAGCAGTTGGTGTGTGTGACAGGGCACCAGGCTGGCTGTCCACACACACCCACCGCACCACAATCCAGCCGATCCTGGACCCTCTTGGAAAAGGTTAATTTGACTGTGACTTGCTCCTAGTTTTTATTAGTGCAGGTTAGAACAACAAGGACTCCCCCAGGATCTTGGACTAAAGCTTTTAAGTGCATTCTGTGGCTAACCCACAACAAATAAACGAAACTGCCTTCACGTCAGGGGAACTGGGCAGTTTATAACACTTTCAGTGTGTGCTTTTGGTGGTGCTTTCTGTACTTTGTGCTGCTGCAGACACAAGGCAAGTGTACCACATAACTGGCGTGGCGTCCGGGCTGCCTTCTCAGGGAGGCCTCCTTCACATGAGTTTGGACTTCTCTGGGCTCACCTGGCCGGTTGGGCGTCAGCCTCTCCGCGGCCTTGGCGCGGTCCTCGGCGGGCTGTCCCCTCAGGAGGTGCAGGTCGGCCAGGTAGTGATTCTCCAGGGCTTTGGATGCCTGCAGCTCCTTCTCCCGCGCCCTCTCCTTCTGCCTCTCGGCCTCGCGCTCCCTCTCCTTCTCCCTCTCGCGCTCCCGCTCCCGCTCCCTCTCGCGCTCCAGCTCCTTCTCCCGTTCCCTCTCCCGCTCCCTCTCTCTCTCCTTCTCCCGCTCGGCCTCGCGCTCCTTCTCGCGCTCGCGCTCGCGCTCCCTCTCCCTCTCCCGCTCGCGCTCGCGCTCCCGCTGGCGCAGCTCGTCCTCCATCTGCAGCCTGCGGAGACAGAACAGGGCGCTGGAGCTGTGACCCTTCACCCCCTCGAGAACAGCACTCACGTCAAGGTCCCGACCGCAATCAAGACAAAATTCCCCAAAAGTCTGAGTAGAAAAAAAAATGGCAAATAATCCGATCAAGACACCTTTTAGTTCAATCAGCGTTTCTATAATCGTGCTCATCTGGAATAAACGGCAGCAGGTGTTTTGTCCTCCAGGACCCCTGGTTTAACTTGATCTGCCAAAACACTCAGTATATCGAGAATGTATTTTCTAAAAATGTCTTCCAGCTACATAGGATGTAGGGTGATGCTGGGTGTAACTGTAGCAACGTATAACTGCCTCTCAAACTACACTGTAACAAAGCAACTCGCACATCGATTTGCCATTGATCTCCATCTTCAATAAAGAATACCTTCAGTGCCCAGATAAATGTAACTGGAAAAAAAACTAACAAAAGAACATTTCAAGTTTTAAGCAGCTCTGCCTATAATTCCAAACAGCTATTTTAGGTGCATTGCGTCTGACAAGCATAGCACACAGTTATACAAATACACCGTCTAACTGTGCAGGACCTTGCATTGTGGTTTATTTGTTAGCAGCTCACAAATTTTTATGAACCCAGGTACTGCTGATGCAGAACTTTGTGCTGGTGTCTGCAGTGTTCTTACAGCACCGCCTGTGCAGTAAGGCAGATCGGTACAGAGGGACCACGCAGTGCTGGGCTGCGCTGCTCTGATTGTGGGTTCACAGCAGAAAGTAGACATGCGGCGCCCCCGGCAGGCCAGTGGCTGCGACCGTACCTCTCGGAGATGCGCTCCGACTGCAGTGCCGAGATCGAGGAGTGGGTCAGCTCCCCGGGGTACCTCACTCCCGGCAGGTGCACGTGCACCGCCGAGGGGTGCAGGGGTGGCAGAGCGCCCGCGGTGTGGAGGGGGTAAAAGGGAGACCGCAGGGCCGACAAGCAGAAGGAGTCGTCCATCCTGGAGAAGACAGAAGGAGAGTCAGGCCCACGATCAGCTTCTTGCTCTTCTTCCATTAATCATGAAATTCATCGCAGATCACCGGATAAATAAACTTCTAGCAACCAAATAAACAACTGGGCCAAAACAACCATCTTTTCAAGCACACATTAAAAAACAATTAAACCCAAAACTGAGAAAAAATACACCTCAAACTTATAAATAAAGGAGAAAATCTGATATTTAAGTACTTTTCACAAAATAATTTTAATTTTATTGCAGGGCAAAATACACCAGTGGCTCACCAGTCTTCTATTACCGTAATTAGTACTCTGGGGGTAACGAGTGCAAACCACTGGAGTCAACATTAGCTCATACGCTGCTAATCTAAGGTCACCTACACAGGTGCAAAGCAAACAGCACAGTTTCTGAAGAACCAACAGCATGTACGCGCACCCCCACTGCATCACAGACAGGGGCCTCACTCCTGCTTCTTATAGAACCGGCAACTTAGTGTAGCCAATCAACCCATCAGCACACCATTGGGAGGAACCATGCAAATACAGGAACATGCAAACTCTACAGAGAAGGTGCCCCAGCCCAGAACCCAACACACAGCACAGAGCTGTGAGATGACTTTTGTAATCATCACACCTCAAAGCAGCATCAAGCAAACTAATCAGAAACTTTAACTGTATTTCCAAACAAGTGCAATCTTCTAGATGAACATACTGTACTTATTTTAGCACACAAACATTTGAACACGGGGCCCAGCTGTGAATGTGAAGTGTGAAGAGTGAAAACCAAGAGATAAAGATTGAGCCAGAGACACACACATTCATGGGTACTAAGCAGAGGAATCTGGGGTTAACAGTCCCGAGAGGACTGTGCTCTGTGACACGTTTGAATTTCAACTCTTTAAGGAGTCAATAAAACAATCAGCAAATCATCCAAAACAGTAGAGGCAAACTGTCATCTGACTTCGAACTCATGAACTATAAAAATCAATCAACTAAAGCACAGGAATTGAAGAATATTTCTACAGTTCATTTTATTTACCAAGACTGAGCCCCTATAGCCAATTGTACTAAAGGCTATAGGGAAATGTGTGGTCAGGTATAACAGAGGCCTCCAGTTCAGGCCTTCTTTTCCTACGGACACCAGAACAAGACAGGAAAACTGGACACACTTCCTGTGGCTCTCCCCGCCCACATACCCACAGACCCTCACTCCCTGGAGACATGGCAACCAACACAGCCAGAGTTTAGATGCTACACCTGCAGTTTCATCTTACAAGCTTAAAATCATTCCTAATACTAACAGAAATGACTTCATTTATTCGTTACGCCGTGTAAAAAACACACTTCCTTCACACACTTCACTGTGTAAAAAAACTGTATTCTCCAAAATGTTTTTGAATGCTGGACAATATTGCAAACTCTCATGAGTAGTTTAAGGGAAACGAGCTCTTGGCTACCCTGCTAACCTGCGGGAATCCCAGCGCTGCCTGCACTCACGGCAGGCGCACGCGTACCTGTAAGCCGAGAAGGAAGGGTGGGGCAAGTAGCTGGGGTGGTAGTAGGCGGCGGCGGTGGCGGGGTCCAGGCCCAGCGGGGGCAGCGATGGCATGCGCAGGTCGTCGGCGGTGGGGTAGGGCCTGAAGCTGCGCAGGTACTCCTCCGAGACGCCGCCTGGAGGGACCACATGATGCACCTGCCGGGGGAGGCTCCTGGGGGAGCAAGAGGAGCAGGACATCAGGGCCCAGCAGGACAGCACACTGCAGGACACGGCCCAGCACAGCACAACATGACAAGACACAGACTAACGCAGCATGATGCTACAAGGCCCAACACCACAACACAGCACAGCAGGACACACTCGCAGATGGGCAGAGCTCTCCTGCAGCAACTGGCTAGCTAATACTTTGAGAGTCTGCCAGCGAACCCACTGCATTCAATACCTAAGCCTAAAAAATGAGCCTGCAGAAACCCTCGTTTTAAAAACAAGCCTTATCTTTGTGTAAATATTCATACTGCACTGAAATGCTACTTCACCTCTCCCTCCAACACAAGGTTCTGCAGTTCAAATATCAGTAAAAAGCTGGTGCACAGGACTTGATTAAATATCCCCGGAGCCTATTCCTGGACTACAGACACACAAGACAATGTTTTAAGCACCTAGGCTAGTGAAAAAATTTCAAACAATCCATTACAAGACATTTTTTAGAATGAAATAAAAAAACAAATAGAGATCGTTCATGCCAGGGCCAGCGACTCCGGGATGGACAGGCGCCCAGGCGTACTCACGTCAGCGGCTGGAATCGGGAATCCTGCACCACAGAGCCGGGGGCGAGGCCGAAGGCGTAAGGGTTCCCGATGAGGTGCGCTGGCACGGAGGGGCCTCCCTTCTCCTGCGGCAGGGCGGATTCCCGGCTGACCCCGCGCGGCCCGGACTCGGCCTGCGATTGGAACGGGAGCAGAGTCCTTCAGACTGTCCTGTACATCGGGCTTGGCATGACCCAATGGCACCAGAGCACGTGCATGTTGCCACTATCGATCCTTCAGCCCCTGTGCACCACTGACATTGTTCAGTGCTCATCTGGGACGGCACAGGGGTGACTTTCACCCTTTCACCTTCACACCGTGCCTCAGCCTGCAATCTTTAAGTGAGCCGCTGGGGAGGGAGCTGTTATCGACGACGGAAAGAAAAACAGCACACAGGCCCATGGAGATGAAGGAGTTAACCCTCTCCTTTACATATTTAAAACAGCACAAGCAAATTCACTGAGAGGGATGGAAATGCAAAAATAGTGAAGCTGCATGAAGCGACTTGCTTGCTTGCAGGAAGATGCAGTCAGACTTTTCAGCAACTTCACCAGGGCTAGAGGTATCCCAGAGGACCCTCCCAGCGTTGTGGAGAAACATTTTATCTCAAGATGAATCTTTGTAAATCTTGATTATGGGGTAGTGGTGTCAAGAGAAGAGTGTTCACTAGGCAGTAGAGCCCTTGTCCTGCTGGTGGACAACAAGGACATGCTCATGGGCTTCTGAAACTGAGCACGAACGTAAAGGACTGAACACGTCTCGCGGCGTAATGTGGCCCACGCAGACCCAGACACGGGCAGCGGAAGAAAACAGCAGCCGCCTGGGGGGGGGGCAGCAAACGTGAAGTCACAGCCACTCCCCCTGCTCACTGCTCACAAGCAACCGGCCCAGAAAATCCCATCAGTGCGGAAACCAGCCCAGCCACGCCCCCCCGCGCATCGGAACAGGGGACATGAAAGAGCCGCGGAGGGGGTTAAAACTGACCCAGACTGACCTCCGGTCTCCATGGGACCGGGGCCTTTATTTTCGCGTGCCTGTGCCATTCCCACAGCTTTCAATGATAAAGAAAATCCCATTTTGTGAGCCATTACCCCCCCCCCTCGGCCAGCTCCTCTCCCATGCTGTGAGCCACTGACCCGTCCTGACTCCGCTGCGCTAACATGTAATATTAAATGCCAGTAATGTTTTTCTGAAGCAGCATGTTGCTCGCGCCTTGTTTTTTTAATGCGCTTCACTTGGCAGCGAGCCATCTCTGCTCTTGCTCGCCCCCCCACCCCAACACACACCATCTCCCAGGTCCCCTTAAAAAGGCTAAAGTCTTCTAATGGCTTCCTGAGCGCTTCTGGGGGGCAGGGCCTCTCAGCAGAACCCTAAATGTTCACTGAAGCAGAAAAGTGGTTCAGAAATGTCAAAAGAAGTCAAAATCAGAGATCAAGCTTAAGAACTTGAAATGCCTCTTTTTTTTTCTTCTTCTGCGCTGAAGCATTGATTGATCCATCTAGTAAAGAATCCAAGCTTTCTGCACGGTACAATCCTTGTTATTAAGCTGCACTCTTTATTTACTATGTGCCTACTGACATTTCACTATCCTCACCATCAAGATGTATTAAAAGGGACTGAAGAAGGATTGCAGCGTCACTCAAATACCCTCCCGGTACACAAAACAATGATATCTGTACAGGACTGACAACAGTCAGAAAGAGCTTTCGGAGTTTAAGATACAATACTTTTTCATTTATGTAGTATGAAATGGCAGCGAATTGGAAGCTAGCTTTCATTAACATCTGTTAAATGGAAAAAGGCATTCTTTGACTTTTTACAGGGTCTAAGCAGTTATTGCGTAATGATTCAATTATTATGAGACTACCAAGGTGGGCTAATTCTTTAATTGCCATGTCACAGAGTGACAGGATTAATTAATGTGTCTGTTCCTCCCTTCAGATGATGTAATAGGTGGAATAATCTCGAGGGCTGGGGTTTGAAGCCCCAGCACTCAGGGCCTGGCTGCCTCTCAGTTCTTGTGCAGCACGGCTCTCCAATGCCAAATCGTGAACCTGCAAAGGGGTCTTACTGTGAAAGCGGTCAGAGCCTCATTTCAATGTTTACGCATTGTGCAGTTACACTGCACACAAGCCCACCGCTAAATACATGATTAAAACTTGTTTGATACAATAAACTTGGACATCATGTACAAACAAGAGACTAGAACGTACAGATATACCTATGATACCTGCCCACAGGAGATCTGTGTATTGTGAAAAACTATCACTGCCTCTATCAGAGCCATGGGAAATATTTAATAAACAAGCTGTTATCACACTTGCACCATCAAGTGAAACCGAAGCCCTGTGTCAGAAGCATGCTCATTTTATTCTGCTGGGGAAACATATAAACTGTATGCTCTGGTGTTTCTCTTCTTCTGGCAAAATGATTTTAGTTTCTCGATATTTAGACATTTTCTGGCCTTTCTTTAAAAACACTACAACAAGATTGATTTTAAAAGAGAAGTTCTTTTCATTAGCACAATTTGAAATATTCTACACCCTACTTGTGCACTGTTTGATATGTAGATTTCACTGCTAGAAGGTATTTTTTCATGTAAACATTAAAAGGGAAGAAGGATCCTGTTGTTTCGAGCATATGAAAAGCCACGACTGAATCTTGTTTCATTTTAGATTTTTAAGCTAAAGTCAGCGGAAGTGAAAAGTTCCACTGAGAAAAGAACCTGAAGTACAGAGTAATACTGTAACTAGACAATACAGGAAGCATTCACTGATCTTGTCATACATAAACGATCTGGAACATTTTAAAACTATAGTTACTCAGACACTGCGAGGAAAAACAAATCTAATACTGATGATATCTGAAGGCACATTCTTATAAAAATCTAAAGATGTAACACTCTTTTCAGACTAACGAAGCACTGTAAACTGTAAGGGTCAGAAGTGTGAACACTGCCATTCTGTAGCTTTTAACCCAGTGAGAGCTCAAGGAAAATATATAAAAAAATATTCTCACCGCACACAAATTGTATTTAAGCAAAACAGTGTCTGCTGCTTCACCCTTGGCGGTGTTATTCAAATCATTTACATTTGAATATTCCTTTTTGCATTAAAAGCAGATTCAAATGACTGCACTGGGCTTTCTAATGATGATAAAGGACTCTTCTTTACTGTTACTGTGGCAAACGCAAGGGGGGGAGTGCTGCCAGTGTGGCCACCCACCCCCTCCTGACCTTTGACCTTTATGTGCAAGCGGCACAGGCATGGCGTCTGTGCCCTGAACCTCAGTCCCGCCCTGCTCTCTGCCCCTCCCTTTCGAAAGGAGCAAGAAAATCTGGAAATTCAAGGGCCAGCATATCCCACAGTCCTAAAACAGCCTCTTCCACACTGCAGGCTTTACAAGGCTTGTGGGGAATCATAATCTCCTAAAATGTGTTTCTGATTGAGCAATAAATGTAGTTCTCAATTAAAAAGCAATTACAAGTTGCTTCAGGAAAACACCAGACACCCACGGTCATTAAAGCAGAATACAACAAATCCCTTCCTCCAGTGCCTTTCACGCTGGTGGGGCTAAGAGGTGCATCTCTGGTAATATTTCAGCCAAGAGGCCTCAGAGATGAAAACATAAACTAACTGAATAAAGAAGAAGGTGCTCCACAGAGTAAATGACCGTCTGTGCATATTAGTATCAAAGGAGCCTAGAAGCTTTCTTCACTTCTAACATTTATTGAATCGCACAGCCTCATGCATACTGATTGAAGTGGAGCTCAGAGGATCTGGATACGCCGGTATTAAGAAAGACAAGAATGCCACACGTTAAAGACTAATTGAAATGACAGCAGTGGGGATGAACTCTTCCTCACACTTGGGCACCAAGTCCCCACCACCACCACCAGTGATTAAAAGTAAAACTAGGGCCAAACAGAGGTGCCTTTGTTCCTGTCAGAAAGGGGCCGGTTCAAAAGGAAAAGAACTGTTCATTGTGAAACCTTTTGTGTTTCTGCTGGTGCTTATGACTGTGAAGTTAAATGAGCTTGCTGGGGCTCGCTGAATAAACAAGTCTAATAAACCGACACGGTTTTTTATTTACTGCTTTGGAACTAATCCGTCTCCAGAGAACCGAAGAGCTCCTCAGTGCTGTCTCACACTGCAGAGCGTGACAGTCCGAGTCCTAACAGCCTGGTTCCTGCTCTCCTGCAAGTGCCCGGGGCAAAAGCTACAGCAACTCAGCACTGAGCTTTTCTGCAAACATTTGCAAACGAGCTGGGTGAGTCTTACTGGTAACTGACAGGGTGATAATCTCCATTAACCAACCTCCTATCTCGCTCTGTGTTTTACTTCATGATAAACAAGAAAGACCAGGCTCAGCAGAGACACATCACAGGACAAAAAACAATCAACATGCGCCAGACTACAAGACTCAGAACTTGATAATCTCTTTAGAGGAACTGCCTGCAGTAATTAATCAAAGGAAATCAGGGATTTTGATGGGAGCTGTAACATCTGTTGACTTTTTTTGGTTAAGGGGAGGAGGGGAGTTTATTTTGTTTCACGGGCAGACAGACCTCTCGCTGACTCCGTCTATAAGGGAGATGGATGACCCCTGCCCTCTTCCTGAGGGCTCAGATAATGGGATGGGGCCAGTGGAAGGTGAAAGGTCAGAGTGGAGATCAGTGGGACAATGCCAGGGGAGGTACCATGGAGAGGAGCCCCCCGGTCCTCTCCTGATGGCAGCCTATTAGAGGTCCGTCCTCTCAGGAAAGGTCAATATGCTCCGGCACAGACAACTCTACCCATTAATGGCTGAAAAACGGTAAAATGGATTAGTGTAGCCACATAACCCAGCTCTTCTCACAGGAGACCTGAGGTTTTTTATACTCCTGCCGCAAAAAGGACCAAGGTGCACATTAGGGTCAATACAGAGTGTGAATTCTGCAAACCTTTAATTAGTGAACCATATAAATAAGAATATTCGCAAGCTATCATATACCGTGACCGATGGAGTAAATCCTAAACCGGTGGCTTCTCATTCAATTGACCCGTCTTTCTCTTTTGCTTTACAATAAGAAGCAAGAAATACATCACTTTTAAAATTGGCTCTTGACCCCACAGAGACGTGCTGGCAGGACTGGAGAAGTGAGGTTTAAGGTTTGGTGTAACAGCACTAGGGAACACGTACATAATTACAATACGTGAATATGCAACATGCAACGGAGAAATGTAAAGAGAAAGCTGAAGGCGTCCTCTCCCACAGCTGTGTCAGTGATGCAGCTGACTTCAGCCCTCAAGGGGTGCGTGTCAAACTGGGGATGTTTTCACAGTATTAATGAGGCCTGTCCATGCACTACAAAAAGAAACCTAATTCACACACAATACTTCCAGTGAGGTGCAATAACTCATTATCAGGAGCATGGTTCCCTCTTAGCTCAGAGGAAAAGGAAAATAAAAGGCCCTTAGTCCTGTAGGAAATATTTGGAAATTGAAAGTGGACTGCTAAATTGTCTCTTTCATCAGATTTTATGATGCACATTCATCTAATCGCTGTATGAGACCAGTGTTCTTCACTGAAGAAAAAAACAGACATGGAAGTGCTTGTCAGCAGTCCAGGCAAACTGTGTTACCAACACTTGCCTTTTGTTGTCCAGAGATGTACTCTTTTCTTGTGTGGATGTCAGTGGCGGCCGGCAGCCACACAGGGGTAGAGGAGAGCTTGTTGTGGTGCAGGGATTCACGGGCGGGGGGGTTTCGGACTCACCTGCCGGCTCTCGCTCCTCCACAGGCCATTGACGGTTTTTGTAGGGGCGATGGTGACCACAGGCGGGGTACTTGGCACACTGTGGCTTCCCGGTGGCACTATAATTGGAGCCATGGGGCCCCGCTTGGGCGTGCTGACTGGAGAGCTGTGATTGGTCGCTGGGGACGAGACTGGGGAAGACTCACTGCTAATTGACGAACCTGTAGGAGGCAGAAGAAAAAAAGATCAGACAGACTGCGGCATCATCATTATCATTCTTAATACACGATAAATGCATAAAAAATAATTTATTATGTAAATTTTCAAGTGAACCTGAAAAACAGATCCTCCCTTCGAAAACAATACCGCACACACCTCCACACACTTTCTCCTGGATAAAGGCAGCTTCTTTATTTTCGGATTTTCATTTCTCGTCACAGTGATCAAAGTTGGCTTTGTGGAAGCGCATGGTGTGTGCTTCTTTTTTCAATGAGGCGTTCATGGAACGATATTCAAAGTCTCCAAAGAAGAAAGCCTGCATGCACACACACGTTCGAAGGGAACCATCAGACTTCATACGCAAAGGTTAAGGCAGCAGGCCTCTGTGGGAAGCTTCAGGTGTCACAGGTACCCTGCGCCTCCAGTCAGTATGCCCTGAAGGAACCAGAGCCAGAAAGGAAAGCGGGCTTGATGCAGCTGCATGGCTTCATCAAAACATGCCTTCTCCGTTTCAAAAAGGTAACAATCCTCTCCACTGCAAATCAGTTTCCACAACAATCTTATTGTTTAATCAGCACGTTTTTAAGAAGCCACATCTACAGACAGTGCAGGATAGGGTTTTTCCCACTAGTACCAGAGACTAGTATTTTGAAGGGCAAACCTATGTCCTGCAGAAACAGCCCTGAGCTGTGTGGGCTACTTCCCGTTACTGAACCACGTTCATGCAGTTCACGGCAAAACAAAGACAGGTAAGACAACGAAGAAACAAAAGTCCTGGATCTGAATATTCGTTTTTATACAAATAAAAGACATACCTTAAAAATTCATTCTACATGGACTAATTAGCCTCCACTCATTTGTAACCTTTTTTTGTTCATCACGGGGAAAAAGAAACAAACTGTATGTATTAAACATTTACAGATGTGAATGAATAATTGCCATAAGAAGAGCCAAATAATTAATTAGGTTTAAAAAGCTGAACAGTAAGAGCTATGCTATTTAAAAGCTTAAGTGCATATGAAGCAATGGAGACTGAAGTGTCTAAGTTGCTCAATATAGAATTTGACATCTTTAAGATTGTTTTATAAGGATGCAGAGTGCAGTTGGTGGGTGGAGACACAGATCTTCAACTGAGTGGGAACACAGGGGCCGTCTCCTTCACTCCCACATCACAAACTGAAAAGAACCAGCGTACCTCAGCCCTATTCCAGCAGACAGCTCCCCACTCCAGTGACAGTGTCACCATCCCTCCCAGCCAAGTTAACCAATGAACAAGCCTGCACCTCGCAAGCCAGGCTCAGAAAACCGTCTGCTCCCGAGAAACTCGAGTGTCTCCATTAACTCCAATGGGAACCCTGCAGAGCAGGGAAAAGGTTAACGGTGGGTCAGCGTTTGGTCACACGGACCGAATCATGGCTCGGTTTCAGGCGCACTCACTGCTGAGAAACAGCAGTTCTCTGACTAAATGGAAACACGGGTCACCTTTTAACAACTTCTCACACGGTAGCACCACCCCAGGAATGTAGCAATTACTGTGGTATCTGTCCGAGAGGCAATTAGAAGATGCAGACTGGGTCAGACCCTTAAAGAGCGTTCATGCTCCCACAGTTAATGCAATTAACGTTTCTGCGTGCTGTAAAGTAGGCTTATGCACACCAGGCCCAGACAGTCATCCTGAAGGGTCATGAAATTACTGCTCCAACATGGCCTCTTATTAAAATGCCTCTTCTGCCGTTATGGTTGTTTCCATAGTGTAAGGAAAGCTGGACATTCCTTCCTTAATAAATAAATGAAACAGCTACAGTGCTAGAGTACTTCAAGTGTGTGCCTTTAAATGTTTTTTACAAAACACACTAGACACTAGAAAGTGCAAATAAATGCAAAACCCCCACGCTGACATTTTTAATAACTACTTTTATATTTTATATTTAGAATAATAAACCCCGGTTGAATGAGCCCTTTACTGAACTCTAGTAGCATAGCTCGTACGTTTGGAGCACAAGACCAGAAAAGAGCCAGGAGAGAGTTAGTTCCTCCTTCCCACTGTCTGCGTAAAACAATTTCAGCAACTAGTTCCAAAACAGGTGATAAACATTTTTTTATATACACTGCTGCTTGTGACCTCTGATAACCCTCCCTCCACCACCCTAACAGCTGGAAGAAATTACCAACAAAAATGAAAAGTGTGAAGTCAGTTTTTAGTAGTCAATAAACACACTCCCTGCTTAGCCCAGATGCCCTGGAGAATCTCAGTTCTAAATATCACACAGCATAATGAGAACAGAGACGCACACCGCCGAAAGTTATTCAGGCCTCTTATGTGGAGGACACTGAAGGCTAGATTTGAATGTACAGGTATCAATGGACAAATCAAGTGTGACACAAACTGCAGAACAAAACAGTATGGATTACAAAAAGGAAGGGTTTGAAGGGTCACAGCATCACAGTAACCTTTGTGCAGAAGACGATTACAAACGAAAAGAGGCTCGTTGGCCTAACATGCCCAGTGGCTCCTGTGATGCTGTTAAGCAGCCAGTTTCGGGAACAATCGCCCATCTGAAAGGAAATCGAGACAAACAATCCAAAACTGCTTCATGTGGGGCAGGTGGGAGGAAGCTTCAGAACCCATTCATGCAAACGCTACACATACAAGCAATCTAAACTGGAATCGAACCCAGGACCCTGAGCTATGAAGCAATTGTGCTAAACAGCCCTGCTGCCTTGGCACATTAATTCAAAGTGCAGACAACCTCGGTGTCCCCCAAGTGGGTTCTGAAAAAATAAGACTTCTCCTTCTTTAGTCATGTTTCAATTTGAGGCCTTTTCAGAAAAAAAGGTCAGTTTCACTCAAGTAATGATAAGAATGGAATGCTTTTTCTCAAGTAAATGGAAGCTATGATAAGCAGTTTACTCTAAGAAAATTACACCATTTCCACAAAAGCAGCCAGGCTCAATCCTTAAAAGACGTCATTCTTGATTCATGTAGCATATTACACTTGAGGTTAAGATTGAGGGAGCTAGGACAGCTTGTGGGCAGCAAAGGTACAGGTAGAGGTTAATTCCAGGCTGAAAAGTGAAAAGAAAAGGCAGTTCAGCTATGGAGCCTTTTTCAGGAGGATGGAGAATGTGTACATTACACCTGCCTAACAGATGAGCCTTGAGGACCAGCGTGAGTTGGTCAGGCTTCCTTACTGAACATCTTTTACCTTCGAGGTAAGACCAGACGGATTTACATTTCTGCAAAGAGATCAGATTCCTTCTCACTTTAATATTTAGAGATTGGTTTTTAAGTCTGAGAAGGGAGAGCAGGGGCCCTATAAAAAGGCTTCTTGTGCTGGAGCTTCAGGTTTAATTAAAAGGAACGGGTTAATGATTGCTCATCATGGCACTCACACCTACAAACATCAGTTCCCTGAGCTGCTGTAAAAAAACATTCTTTTAAAAAACACAAGTCGTCTTCTTTCTCACTGCCTGTTGTTTTCCTGAAAACAGCACTGGTGCTTTAAGGCAACTTGTGAAAAAGACACACGGCGGACCAAAACTTTTTCGAACTGCTTTTCAGGGAGGGCCGACAGAGGAGGCGGAGACCCTAATATCCGCCCCTGAGATTCCTAGAGCTCGGTCTCTCCCCTCGAAGAGAGGAGAGAGACGTTGAGATGCTCAGAAACAGGGTGGCGGGAGTGATCAGAACTGAAATCTGCGGAAGCGCAAGGCCAACAGCAATTAGTGGTGTAATCCCCTCCGCGTCAGAAAGCCATTACTCTCCCCATGATAGCTCTCCAAATCAATACTCACTCAGGACCTGAGCAGCAATTAATGGGGTTCGAGCCTTGCTGCAGATTCTTTCATTCTCAGTGTGTGGCTGAGCATGAAAGAGGCAGAGAAAGAGGGAGATGGGGGATGCATACAATGTGTAATTAACTCTCCTTATTCAAAGATCTCTTAGCCAGTGAAAGAAATGCGAATTTCAGAAAGATCAAAGAGGATGGTAAAGCCCACGTTTAGCCATCTCAGCAAAACGATTTGATAAACATGCTCACAAACGAACTCCTCAGACTTTAGCGGGACTAATATCAAGGCTTTCAATTAATAAAGCCCTTGCGATAAAGGGGTCCCAGTCCTGCACAGTTCGGGAGCGCGGCTGTTAAGCAACTGGCACCCCCACCTTAAATGGCTGTTAAAATGCCCATAAATAAGTCAGATAAATATCTTCACATGACCTTCATCCCCACCCTTCCATCCCCCAAAACAGCCTGTAAATCAATCCATTCTTCTGTCCTTTATTTTGTGGAATTACTAACCCCCCTCCCACACACACACACACCAGCTCAGCAGGGAGGGATTCTCCTGTCTGGGATGAAGCCCCTCCCCAGACGAATTCACACCATGACCTGACCCCAGGGCAACTGGTATGCGAGGCTGACAAGCTTGGCGCTGCTGTGAGACCTGTGTGCAAAGAATTCACCTCGCCGGTCAAAAATGAGCAATTCTCTCTGCCACCACTGAAAAAAAAGGGATCCCTAGAGAAAGGCCGATCTGCACAGAACTGCAGTCTGGGTTCCAAGACCCAGGAGCTTCAGAGGTGTGTCCCTCTGTAGCAGCGGAATAAAAGACTGCAAAGCTCAGCTGCTCAGTCAGCAGGCATCACAGAGGACAGAAAGGAGGCTTTTCTCTTTTTGCTCTTCTGCTCTTTGTTTGGTAAATGTTTGACTCGAGAGCTTTCTGTGTGGAAGTGGGGCTGTGCTCTTGAGAAAGGCGAGGTGAGAGCAGAGATCAGTGTGCATGTTTCTGGCTGCAGTAGGGTCATGAGCACTGAATACACTGACAAGGCCCAGGTGAGACACAGGAGTCCCTTTTTTTACCTCAGTCGTCTTGCTTTTGTTTTTTTTTCCCCCGTCGCTGCAGTTAAGGATTAGTTAACAAGCCCTCCTCTCCAAAACCCCTCCCGCTGCCCCTCTCCTGAGCCCCGGGGTGTCTGTCTTCTGCACACATCTCCCCCACTCCTACCTCTATCCTCTCAGCCCAGGACTCGTCAAACACTCATGCATTTTTTAAAAGTTCATTTACAACAGTTACAGCAACGAAAGGCTTCAGGGAATAGCCCCAGAAAGTTCTGCAATATGTCAAGTGTGTGATGAAGGGATGGACAGAAGCTAGCTTTGAGAGCACGCTGCCTGGAGGGGCCATATTGACAATCCTCTGTGCTTTTCTGCTGTCTTCCGCGCACACTCCACCCTCTCTCCTCCCCTCCTGCTTCCAGTCCTCCCTCGCCCCCCACCCCCTTCTCTTTCTTCCCTCCTTAAGCTTCACTGGCAGCTACTGGTGCACAATTGCACAGGCAGATGGACCCTAAATAATATGCAAGCCATCTGAGTTTCGGCAAACTGGTGTCATTTTGTGATATGCAAATACTATTTAAATCTATTCAGTGCAGGCTGGCCACAGGAACAGGCTTCGAAAGCTGTGCTGAATGAGGAGGGTGTGTGTATGTCGAAATGTATGTTTGTGTGTACACGCGCATGTTGCCTTATTTTCTGTAAGGCAATTACATCCATACGTGTGTGCGTTTCAGTTATTTCTCCTGCATGCAGCTAAGACCTGCAAAGAACAGTTTAAGATTTTTCAAATCTTTCTTTGGTTTTGGGCTACCTTTTGAACAAATACTTTGTTGCATCAAAACAAAACATGGGAACACCTGCACCCTGAACACTTAACATAATCTGCCTAACAAAGTTCAACCCATGCTCACAGCTTAAACTATCCTAACACTGTAACTTTACAGCGTTAACAAGTTCATCACACCTTCTTTCTGAGCCTCACCCCCATTCCGTAGCAAGCTTAACTTCCTTAAAAACTACAGAATAGAATCCTTAATGTACAGCACGCTGCCCTCTGTCTCTGCAGTGAGATAATGCCAATATGATTAATGCACTGCAGCCATCTCAATGGGACCCACCATTTACTGCACATCGCACAGTTTCCTCTATGCATGATCACCCATGCTGACCCGTAATGTCATTAGGGCCACCCCTGACACACTGTACTGTGCTGGCAGCAGACGCCGGATTGTCTCTCACCCCCCTGGCCTGCATTAGAACAACATCAGCACTTAATTAAACAGCCCATTTCACACCTGGTGTGCAAAGCTCGGGTCTGACAATCTTCCTTCCATATGCTGCTGTTGGCCATGCACTGGCAACACAACACAAAGCCCTTCTAATCTTCTGTGGGGGGGAGACAGGCTGTGTGCAGCGCAAGGAGCTGTTTTTGTACTGGCTGTTGGTCAGAGAAGGGCTAGCTGCAGGGAAGAGTCAGGCACTTCCTCAGAGACACCAAATCACAGATGGAAAGTTCAGACCCATTTGGCCTTTTTACCAATTGTCTTCTAGACATACAAGACAATATTCCTCTAGGGCACAGACCTCTTTAATTCTTTTTTTATATGGCCTCTATCAGGACAGGAAGGCATCCTTAATTTTTTTTTACATAAAGCAAGGCACTGCTAGGCAACATTTGTTCAAGCTGTTATCAAGAGGGATATGGATGAGCGGTTTAAAATCTTTTGTCTTCATGGATCTGCCTAATTAATTAGATACCGACGCACAGCTTGGCATTCAAAGGGGGAGTTCAGTTTTTAGCATTAATTCACTGAAGTAAAGACGGCTTCAGCCAGCTAGAGCACTGGTGCTGGTCATGCAGATACAACAGAGCAGATGTGATTAACTTTTTAATTCCAAGACCAAGGGAACTGACTGTCCTCAAATCAATTACAATCCAGTATGAAAACTAAAAGGGTCAACTAAACTGTTTTCGATACATGCTTGCCTGTATGATTCACTTTTTGGGTCTGTTTTTTATACCTTAATTGATTCCCTTGGGGTCCATTTATGCGCGTTGTGCAAATACATTTTATTCTTAGGTTAAAATATAATAGATACTGCAACGAGAATCTCATTCTTAACACCCATACACTCGTGAATGATATACTTATCATTTAGGTTCTGTAAAATAAACCGCCCTCATCCGGTTAATTCCACACCCCAGCTCAAACAGTGCTGCACCACATCAGGCAGTGTTTCTTCAAGTTCATGCTGGAGAGCCACCCCAGTGCGGAACATCTCAGTGGTCCTGTGAACCCAGTACCACCCACCAGGTACACATCCTGCAGTCAGTCGGTCAGGACCTTTGGTCCTTTTCTTTGCTGCATGAAGCACAAACTTGATTCTTGGATTCGCTGTGCGTTTTAATAACCTCTAATTAAAAACAAACCCTACCCCGTAATGAGGACGGTTTTGGAAAAGAGAAGGTGGATCAAGAGCCAGCAGGAGGTCTGCCGCAGAGAGCCCGGGCCTCCTGTCCTGTTATCTCTGTTATCTTTGACCCCAGCAGCACACACAGGGAAGCTACTGCAGCCCCGCGCCCTGACACAGTGACGGGGTCTCTCCGCCACACGCCAGCTGTTCCTTCCCTGTAACCAGTGGCGGAGAGCCCGCACAGACGGGCACTCCAGACTCTGCTCCTAGCCTGGCGGTTCTGTCAGTGAGATGACTCACCGCCTGCCCGGAGTTCCTACGGTATTTTCTATAAGGGTCAAAAAGCTATTTGGAAAAAAAAAATTAAAAAGCAAAATTGACTTAATTACACAATGTCTTCCTCCACAGGCTGCTTTTACTTACCACCCACTGACAGCACAAGGGCCTTTTCTATAAAAATAGAAAACGACCAGAAACGTCCCACATTCAGTTTGCTAAAGCGGAACGAAATAAAAATAAAACTATTTGCTGGCTATGGTAAATGTGTCACTTCAATTTCCGAAATACATTTTTTGGAATACAGATGTGCTGGTGGTACAACAACCACAGACCAAAGCAGAATGACCATATCCCATATAGTACTGGCGGGTGTGGCGATAGGAAATCATCACATCAGAGCTGTTTAACTACACTCCTCAGGACTGAAGAATTCATTCAGAACCTACATTCAGAAGTCATTTCAAACCAGTGAAACCCAAAGGACCTGAGGAACATGGCAATCATTCTGAGGACAGCGTGAAACAAACGGTGAGACACAGAGTACACGTCGGCTCCCCGTTTTCTAAGGATATGTGTAAGATTTTTAAAAAGCCTGATGTGCTTTCCTGACGGGAAAAAAAAGCTCCCAGTTTTAGACGCACTCGCCTGTTCTAAGATTTCGCAGTAAGAGGAACTATGGTTATCAGCGGAGCTGTGCGTGCAATAAATCACAGATGGCACACGCTGTACCCTCGCTGCAGAGGGACTCAGAGCCAGCTCAGAATAACCAGCCTGCAGCGGAAAAAAGGGCATCTCTGGTCCGCAGGCGGCACGATTAAGACTGGGGGTTCAGGGGTGGCTCTCTGGGTGTCTGACGGTGCACCCCGCTCTCAGGGGAGGCGGTGCTGTCCCCCGCAGCTCCCCTCTCCGAAGGCAGGGAGTCTCGGAGGGGCTGGCTCACGAGCACGCGGCTGGGTCCCGGAGCCTGAACAGCTGCCAGCTTATCCGTCTGCGAACAATGTACTTCAATATGCCCCCAGGATATCTCCATGTGGGAAGTGTCTGGAATAGCATCACTGTTCCTGCGCTTCCCTCGTCTGCACACGACACAGCACACAGCCTCCTCTTCCGACGGCTGCAGCTGCACACGACCAGAACCTGCCGAAACCCCCGACCCCCTTCCTCGGGCTCTTGAGAGGTTCAGGAAAGAAAGAGCACTTAAAGAGAGCCTTAAGCCAGCTCTAATTACTTAACAGGATTAAGGTAAGAACAAAGGCGAAGACTTAAAAAGGGAGCTCATTAAGGAAGATGTGTGTTTGTGGAATAGTGCACCTATATTCCCCTTTCAGTATGTGTACTTTATTTCACTCAAATAGATGGAGGGTCAAAGTAAAATGAAGATACCTAATATTCTCATACAAATAAATTGAAATCAACAGATTTTTAAGTTTTAAAAGCAATTTCTTTCCTTGTACATTTTTTTGCTATTGTTAACACAGAGTGGTTTCGCTTATCTGCTCGGAACGAAAGGTAATCAGTCTTTCCATAGATTGTTAGGATTGTTGCAGAAAAAACTCCCCGGTGTCTGACTTCAGTCAAGGCTGTCGCAGAATTCCAGAGCTGTGCTTCCAGACTAAGGACATAATTAGTCAGGGAGATTTTCTTATGTATAAATACGGCTCTTTTCAGCTCACCCTGCAGACAGAGTATTGGATCCCACCAGTACTGACCCGTATGAAGGATGTTATGATTGTACTTATCATTTTAACACAACTTATAAAGAGGACTCACAACTTCTTACACTCACTGCTTCATATCCCCATTACACTACATTCACTATAGTAAACAGAGCCAACAGATCATAGCAGCTCAACAGGTCTGCTATGGTAATAAGTGACTGAATGAAGTCCACTCTATCAGCAATATTCCCTTCATACTCTTTCCTCCACTTCAGTCTCAAAAGAGAGACAAAATCTGATGTTATCCATTTATGAGACACACAGCCTTTAATCAGCTCAAATCAATGGTAAAGAACATGACTGCTTGCTCTCTGGTATACGCCAAATATTCACACTTAAAAAAGGAGAACTTCCTGTAATTAATGAGGAAATCTGCCTGTGGTTTGAACACTTTTATTGTACCACTAACTCTATTTCCCTGAAAAGAGAACCTAGAGCTGTTTATGAAAACCAAGTCTGTTAAATGAAACAACACCAGTTCGACTCTCACCAGTACAGAGCAATGGAAGCTGACAGAAGGGGGGGGGACCAAATTTCTGTCTTCAACAATTGCTCCTCTGCGTGCACCTACTGTAAACGCACTGGAAGGGAAACTGGTTTCTCTACCGTTAAACGTCATTCAATAACAGTTTGGCTCTCCCTTGCCCCCGGGGGCAGAGAGGCGGCCCCCAGGCCCCGGCACCCGCAGGTGTCACAGCGGAACCGAGTCGGGAGTGGCTTCGCGGAGACAGGAAGTGCCAGCGGGGGCTCACCTCGGGGCTCCTCCGCTTGCTTGGCCAGCTTGCGCAGCGCCGCGGCGAAGCCGGAGTGCGCGGACTGCACGGACAGACTGCTGTTGGCGGCCGGGCTGCCATTGGGCACGATGGAGCCGTTGAGGGGCGATGGGGTGAGGGGGCTCACGGTGGCAGTGGTCCGAGTGGCGGTCGAGATCATTCCTAGGGAAGGCGACTTCGGCTCATGGCTCATGCCTGGAAAAGAGGCGACAGAGAAGAGGGAGACTCGTGAAAAGGCCGCTGCGGCGTGACTGTCAGGTCGCGGGCTGCGAGGGCGAGTTCCAGCGACTCTGGCCTCACACCTGGCCCTCCCCCAGCCGCCACCCGGCTCCGCGGGGCTTTCGCTGGGATGTGTGCGGTGAGCTTCTGTCCTGGAGGAGCGGCGAGGGCAGGGAAGGAGCTGCAGCAGGTCAAGTGTCGGGGTCCAGGGTTGCACAACACACCATCGCCGGGCTGTGATCTGACTCAAATCCCCTGGCTCTTTGTTCTTCCCCGCGAACACCAGTTCACACAAAACACCTCCACACAACCCATGCCAGCCCTCTTCCATTGGTCATCAGGCATGATTCACACATTGATCTGATTCATCTGCATTTTTTGGGTTTAACCAGCCTGTAACAGCCACGCCGAAGGGCAGAGTACCTTGTTTGGGCGCATTTTTTTACATAAAAAAAGCAGGGAATCTCTCTGCTTCGGGAAACATGGTGTCCCGCTTTAGACACACGTGTCCTTAACGCCCTGGAGACACACTGCCCATGGTGAGCTGAGCAGTGGGTACAGGGACAGAAGACACCACGCTAACAGTCGAAGAGGAATCCCAGCCTAAGAGACACACAGGCCCAGCTGAGATAATGAACTGAAGACTGCTATTAAAGAGTAGGATCCACGCATCAGAGGGTCAGACTGCACTGGAAATAAAACCTCAGAATGATGATGACTAACCTCCAAAAAAAAATAAGCCAGGCTTTTTGCTTCATTTTTTAAATACCCGACTATTTTTTCCATGGACTGCAGAGAGATTAAAACTTTAAAACAGGAACTGGAAGAAGAATCACAATATTTTAATGAACAAGACAACGTTTTTGAAATTATATTTAGGCTATGCTACTTCGCTCACCATAGTGCTACCAAAACGATGACAAATGAGAAAAAACAGCATCACTACATTCCCAAGGTATTTTCTGTTTGATTATTAACTATGTCAAAACAATCACATTTTTCTCTCCGGGCTTGATCACAGTGCAAGACCGCAGTTTCCCCTACCATCTAATTCACAGGCTCAAGAACACTTTCAAGTTGAAGTCCTATACATTTACACAATTTATTTCAACTCGTGAGAAGTTTGCCATGATGTCATTTTATTGATTTGCAAAGAAAAAAACTAAACTGCTGTTGACTCATGAAACATTAAACAAACTTTTTCTTTTTTTGTCTGAAACCCTGCACTAACAATCTAACAGAAGACACACTGCCACCCACCACACACAGCCGGCCACCCACACAAACACTGACAGAGCCGCACGGCTAACTAGACATCTCGCCACCCTTAATCCCCTTCATTTAAAATGATAAAATCCACAATTCTTACTAAACAACAAAGGACTGAAGCTGTTTCTGTCGCCCATCTCTGCATGTTCCGCCGAGCTGAACACTTGAAGGAAGCTGAGGGAAACACCATTTTTTTTTCTCACAAAGACGGTTTGGAGCTTATCTAACAAAGCAACACACCACACTCTCTGCCTATCTCTCTCTCCCTCTCACTCTCTCGCCTACTGAAAACAGACATTCTCGGCCTAGCAGCTGCTGCAATGTCACATGACCCCCCCAGACCCCTCCCCCCCTTCCCCTCTCAGCCTATAATTCCTCAGCCGCTGGGAGATAACAGAGGCATGCACACTGCTGGGCCAGAGCACTGCTGGCCCTTTTCAGCGGGCCTTCAACAGCCCCGATGGTGACATCTGACCCCCCTGTCTGCTCTGCTGCTGAAGCAAAAAAAGGAGACGCATAATGTATAACATTTTTACTCTCCCAAGAACCCGGGAGTGCTACTGAGGGAACGCTGCAGGAAGAGTGGTGGGGGGAGGGGGCAGAGCCCACCAGGCTGGAGATAGCAGCACCCTGCCACCCCTTCATCACCTCCAAAACAAATAATTCACACCCCGGGGTTTATACAGATCGACAGCACATTCCGTGGCAGCCTCACAAAACAGGACATGTAATGAGCTCACCTGTAAAATACATACAACGATGCGCATTTTACTACTAAGGGCTGCAGCATTTTTTATTTTTAATAAGTCAGCCACACTTTTCTGAAAAACAAAAATATCCTTGTTTGCGCTCTCTATTCTCTAAATCCTTTCTCCATGCTGAATGCAGCCCCCAGTATTTCAATGTGTTTCAATGGGAACTAAGTCCTATAGAGCTCCCTCTAGTGGTGGCAAGACTTCACAACGATGCCCAGGCCAGGTACAGCCCTGCTGAAATTAGCAGGCCATTAAGACATTTTGGCAGCATGCAAAGAACAAACAAGGGAAAGAGATTAAATGACATTTGCTGTCAATCACTCATTAACTAATTATCAATATACATAACCTAAACAAAAACTGTGATGAAACAGACCAAAATAAGTCCAAAGCCTGCCCGGAGGTCATTACTAATGAGGCGTTCAGGCGCCCAACAGAGAAAAAACCCCAAAAGTGTTCATCTACTTCCTCAGTGTTTGTGGCAGTTTCATTTCTGGCACCTATCAAATTGCAAACCAAGTTCCACATTTTTCTTTCCATTACTTGATTCGGCGTCCTCAGCCAAAACTGGCGACAGGCGGAGGCTGTTCATCTGGACGCTGAGCTCCCACTGGCGGGGAAAGGAAAAAACCAGCTGGAGCCCAGCTGACGACACCCACTCCAGCCGAGGAAGGAGACAGCAGGGCCAGACTGAGACGCCCCCGCGCCCAGCGGGGCCAGGGGCAGCCCTGAGGCCCTGCGCTCCGGGTTCCGGTCGGGATGGCGGGGAAGGGGAGGCCGTGGCTCGGGTACGTGAGGAAACGGGAGCCCAACAGCCCGAGAGCTTCCAGGAGAAGGCCGCCGCTGCGCATGCAGGAACGGAGCCCATGGACGTCTGACAGCGATCAGCAGGAATGTTTTGCCACAGTGCGTCTGGCCGCACGATTAACAAGGCAATAAAGCACAGTTCTGCAGGAGCTGCGCGGCTCGGCTCTTCACAAGCCCTTTTTGTTTATGGGGGGGCGCTGGGAAAGATACTGACAAGCATATGATCCTAATTCTGTCCATGATGTCACAGGAAACTTGATCAACGGATTTAATTATAACCCCTCACCCCACCCCCCTACACCTCTGACCAGTGAATTTCCACACTGCTGGGGGACAAGTGCCATAAATAACAGCATGCACGACACTGTAATTACCAGCCGCCTATAATTAGCACAACTCCATGACTGAAATTAGACTGGAGTCATTCTCCTTTGCAGGGGGAATCCACAGTATTGGCCAGCTCATGCTGTCCTAGCATTGCAGGCTCTCGAGTGCTCCCCTATTATTGTACGCAGAAGCAGCCTTAGGTGGAGACCCCCTGCTGCTGACTGTGATCTTCCCAGATGGGGTCAGTGTGGAGCAGCTGGCTGAATCTGGCACCACAGCCTCCCTCTTCCCCTCACTGAAGATAATGGGACACTGGGCTCTGTGGGGGCTACAGTACAGGGCTCACTGCCTCTGGACCTGCACTGGCATCAGGAGCTGCACCAACCGGTTCCTCATGTTCTTACCTGTAGCCAAACCTGATAAGCAGATCACACAATGCACTTCACTTCAAGGCAACCTTACACGTAAATGATAGAAAAGCAACAAGAATCCAGTCACGAGCTGACAGTCTAACTAATAAGAGCATAAATTAAAAGGATACGTTTAATTCTAATTGCACAAAAGGTGGAAATGCAACATTTTTGCAATCACTGCATGAATAACCAAACCTGATGCAGCAAAGAATCCGTTTGATTACGGAAGCACTGGTGTTCAGAATGCGGTGGTGAGCACTTTCCTTCACTTTCGCTCTGAGTAAAGAGTCTCGCACAAGCCTGTAGCAAATCACTGAAATAGCAGTCACGGGCTTGGCTTATTAAACAATAAGGAAGTTATTCAGGCTCCTCTCTCAAGCACTCACTGAAAAGGTGATTCTTTCCACAAAATAAGAACACAACACCTGCTCCCTTTTCCAAAACACAAACTTTCTGGACCGGAACCTCACTGCTGGTGGGCTTGAGGCAACACGACCCGCCTCGCGCTGGGGTCCTGACCCCAGACCCTGCGGCTCCTGTCCACAAGCACCCAGCTTCATTTCCAAACAGCTACAGCGTACGCCACTGTGCATTTAAACACAAACACCCCAATACACCCCCCCGGGCTTTAGCTTGTATTAGACTGGGGCACCTACACCAGGCCAGCATCCCACATATGGTATGGGGACACAGAGCATGGCTGCTCTGTAAAAGGTCAGCCCGTCTGACCGCAGTGGACTGGCAGCACAGTGAAGAACGTGTTGGCTTCCTCACCTCACCCACCCCAACTGCCCCGGGCCAGGAGCCCTGCCATCTCCACACTGCCCCGCCATTAAGCACATATTGATTGGAGTCTACTGCTGTGGCAATTGACTGAATACTTGTCTACATTATCAGCTCATGTAAATTCATTATGCTAACAACTGGGAATAAAATCCTCAGTGTACGGGCTATGATGGATGAGTGGTCTAGATTTTATTGTATACACTCTTTATTTAATTGGGGAGAGAAGAGACTCCGGCATGGGGGTGCACAGCGAACAGCGTGCCCTCTGGGTTCATTAGGACAAGAGCGCCGCAGTAAAGCTTAGCAGCGCGGTTTGACAGATGACCTGCCCCACACACCTCTCTGAGCCAGCCGTGTGTGTGTGTGTGTGTGTGTGTTTATGCCTGCCTGATACACAACAAGTGCAGCCTGCTTGCTCCTCAAAGTGAGTAATGAGATGACATCTGGAACAAAACCTGCTACATCCCTGTAGTTATTTCCTCGAAAAGGTACAAATGTCCAACTCGATTCCAGAGCTCTGATTGTGATTGGGATTTAATGAGATCCCCTTTCCAGGGGGTTTCAAACCAGGTGTCCTCTGAGTAATTTAAAACTGCTGCTTGAGCATTAAGGTCCATTTTTAATTTCATGCATTTACAAATCACATGCGATCACACCTTGGAAAACACACTATACACCAAGAAGAAGTTCGATTCAGCCACGAAGGGTTTTTTCATATGTGATGCTGCAGACATACAGCATTTCCCTGTCTGCAGCATCTCCCTGTCCACATTATTAAGCCAAAGGCAGACGTTTTAAGCTCCATTATTAAACTATAGCAGTCTGAGGAAGAATCGATTTTACAGACAGCATGACACCAACATCAAGCTTCTGCTGACCCCGTTTTCAAAGCAATTTTACTGTGGTAAAGACAGACATTTTCTTTTTTTTCCCTACTATGAGACACGCAATTTAGATGACTGGTCTTGAACTTGCCCTTGGTGAAGATAAGCTGAACTCTGAAAACTAGCAATCTTTTTGATTCTTGCTTTTAACAGCAGGAGATCCATTATAACGGGCTTGCTGTTTGTGTTGTGTTTTTAATATCGTGAGCCACCAAACTATTGGATTTCAAAGCGCACATTTACTTGTCTTATTCTACAAGGACAGTACAAGAAATGAGGTGTGCACCCCAGAAAGTCATACACTTTTAATAAACAGGCTCTTCAAAGCGAGGAACACTGTTGCTACAACAGTTAGGTTTTCCAAAAGCAAACCCCTTTAATTTAATGATACTTTTTATTTGTTCTCTTTTTGCTGCTTTTGTGAAAGTGTCCAATGAACAGCACATTCATGTGATATTTGTGGAACCCAAACCTGCGTCAGAAGACCCGGATATACACCCAGACATGTCCATTTTCCATGGCTATGAAAACGACATCAAGCAAAATGAAACCGATGCCTCTCAAGGCCTCCAGCCGCCACATAGCCAGGCCACGCTGCTCGGTGCCCAGCTCCGCAGCGGAGCCCTCTCCCCAGGGCAGGGCACGCCCCTGGCCAGCTGGTGCACTGACAGTGCAGAGCGGAGAGGAACCTGGTCAAGGCTGAGAGCTTGAACCTGCCAGTCAACCCCCACCCCTCCAGGCCTGGTCTGGCTCGACCTGATCTGGCTGCGGGCTGCTGGCAGTGGCCGCACCTGCTTGGGACCTGGAAGACTCATCTGCAGCCCCCAGCCTAGAGCTGCACCCCCGTGGCTCATCAAGCGAGCCTCCTCCTGCGATCTGGCACACACGCGTACTCGCCCCCAGGAAGGACATGGCCTGTCCGTACACACAGCACAACACTTAGCCTACCACTCGGACAAAGTCCATTCTGCCTGTTTCAGAGACCTTTAAAATGAACACTTAACTCAACAATGCCAGCTTCCTATCAAAAACTAACCGTAGAAGGCGCTGCGATTCAGCGCATCTTTCGTCTCCCTCTGCAGCGTTGTCTGTTGTAGGAGCTGCTGTAGCAAGATAACCAGTTTAATCCTATGTGATCAGATGCCTTGCCAATGAAATGCAGTTATTTACAGCACCGATAAAACGGACTGTATAAAAGGAGAGTTTTTTAATAACTAACCTCAGTGAAATAAATGGCATCCTCCAGAACCACAACCATGATATTTAAGCCACACACCATCTGAACACATTTACTGGTTGATTTTATTGGCCTTTTTAGACTCAAGATCTGGGCTTCTTTCCATTGCACATAATGTGGTGCCTAGGAAGCCTCTCTAATGAGGGTTGAGCGTTCTTGTTCCTTTTTTCTGAGGAGGGGGCTACATTGCTTGATGGCAGCCAATTGCTAATCAATTGCAAATCTGGACTGAGCACTGCCAGGAAACAAGGGGCTGTGCCGCCGCAGAACCTCACAGGAAACGTGTGGTGCTGCTCTATCCAATCCGCCAGTGTTTTCGACTACCCCCCCACTGCGCCCTCTCTCTGTCTGTTCCCCAACACCCTGCCTGCCTTCCACATTAATGGTTCAAGAGCCGTTACTAATCACAGCTCTGATGCTTCCTGCGGTTTGCTAATTACCAGTCCCCATCCCCTGGCAGCCCTTCGACTTTGTAGCTCCCGCCTGCCACTGCCGCGCGCTCTAATTACAAGCTAATAGCCTGGCTGATTTCTGAGCACCAGGTCCTAGTGAGAGAGCAGAGCGAAAGAGGCAGTGGAGGGGGGCAGAGTGAGGAGGGAGGGCAGAAGAGCTACACTGGGGTAATTACACTGCAGGAAGGGGGGGGTCACACCTCCACGGCCATCTATGACTTCTATAGTTAGCAACTGGTGACTATTCACACCTCTAGCCCCTTAACAACAGACTGACATGCTAAAAAAACACAGGCGCATTAGTTTAGCTCCTTTCTTATTTGTAGCTACTTCTGTTCCAATCCAAAGCTCCCTATAATGGAAGTTTCTGCAGCATTTTGCAAGATACTTAGTACAGATTATTTCTGAAGAATCACAGATGGCTTTATGGATTTAAAAGACATTGTTAAAGTTTAATGTTATGGAGGCATCAACTATAGGAAGCCTTTGCTACAAGAAAGAAGAAAACATTTTTTGTTCCTTTTTTTCTCAAAAAGAGCTCAGACTAACTGCTGGCTGTTTCCAGAAAGTAGAACTTAAGCTGCAAAGAAGATATACCAAAAACCACAGACCGGTTTGGATAGGAATGAGAAATAAGCTGATACGTGTGTGGTATTTTAAGTAGTGCTATTGGTTTAATCAAAGCCTTACTCTCTGCGGGGACTGGCATCCGGTATATTTAACACAACAGCCCACTCTTCGCACAAACACAAACGCACGCACACACACACCAGCACTTGACACCATATGACATTCAGCTGATGCCGAGCCGGCTGCAGTGCTATAATAAAGGCTTTGTCCCCACGCTGCCCAGCCTGCTGCCCGGCCCCAAGCCCGTCTCAGGCTTCTCCTCTTCTCTGCCCCGAAAGACACAAAACCCAAACCAGAAGAGCAGCGGAAGAAAACCAAAGCCTTGCGAGCGCTGTGAGAGTCAGAACAAAAGCAGACACTCGATATCAGCCTGTAAACATCGCCCCTCCCACCACCGGCAGCACCCCCAGCTCTCTTATGCCTTCAGCATTGCTGATCTCGGCGCACCCAAGTCACTAGGGACAGTTTTATATTAGTGCTACTGGGGTAGAGACACTCCTGAAGAATTCACATTTCAATGAGTGTTTCACAGTTTAAGCCACTCCTGTAGAAAGGGCTTCCCTAATTGCCTAACGTAAGGCCTTCTTGTCTTGAGGATGGACCTCCGCACCCTGAGGAGGTAGGAAGATGCCTGATTGTTCAATGCTTCATATATGAGAAGAGGGATTGTGAAGTTAATCCTATGTGACACTGGGAACTAGTGGGGCTATGACAGGAGTGATACATATCATATCATATATTCATGAGGGGATTGAGATCGGATTCATATTCCAGCCACTGGGTGCTGACGTAGAAATCCGTTTACAGAGCGCTCAAAGGTGCCAGCAAGCAAAGTATGACAATAGTCCAATCTGGAAACAATAAGGACCTCAGAACCTGATGAGGACAAAATGTGTTGTAAACAGGCAAGCAAGCAATGGAGGGACTTGTCTATAATATTTCTAACTTGAGGCTCAAATGAGAAACCATTGTGGAGAAAACTTTTTTCACCTGGATAGCTCGCCTAATCTCTAAAACAGATATTTTATTAATCCCGTGAGGGAAATTGCAGTTTTTCTTGATAGATAAAAAAAGCCATCATAAGCCATCAATGACCATGATAAAAGCATCAATGTTGCCCAGTATTAGGGTGGCCCCAGAAGCATCACCTCTGCCTTGTCACTGCTGAGCTGCAGGAAAAAAGTGCTGCATCCAGGTTTAAACACCTGAGCGCCCATCGGCCTTTGTAATGCCATATCAGAAGAATGGCGCCTCGCAGAGACACTATACGAAGTGCCTTCGCAGTGGCTCAGGGAGGCCAGGCTTTGCCCTGAGCAAGATCTGAGCTGCAAGGTAACCTGTACAGCCCAGCGGCAAAGACAACCGGAACAGCAGGCCGGAGCCGTGTGGCGTCCCCACGGACCTCACAGGAAACCAGGGGCGTTTGGTTGCCTGCCTGAGGATTAAGGGCTCAAAACAAAGAAAACGAAAGTAATACTATAGAATTCCTATCATTTATGTTAAAAGAAAAACAACAACAACAGGGGAATAATTACTCTTAATTTGCTGTTAATTGATCTGAAACCTCCCTCCTTTTAAAGGTAAATATTTCTAGGAAATATTTAAAACCACAGGGGAGGGGGGGGTTGAATCCTCTACATAACAATGTTAAGGCACCTGATTGCTCATGCTTTTAATTAAAGCTAATCAACCATGCCGCTCCAAAACAAGGTAAATGTTCCTAAGATAACCATGGCTGCTCTGAGTTACTAATGAACAGGCTAACCTGCAGGCCTCCATCCACAATCCAAAGGTTCCTGATGCTTTTTTTACCACTAGAACTGACAAGATGCAGTAGACTCAGCTTCAATTCAAAAATAAAGAACAGCGAAACTTCATGACCTCTCACAGCCATGCGGCTGAATTAACTTTATGTGATGTTTTTTTTCTGCTCTCTATCTCCAAGCAGACTGCATTATGTTTTAAGTGCTTATCAGTTTTTGCGGGCAAACATTGAATAATGTTCCTTTTTTTCACACCTCTGGAACTCTGATAATGATACAGCCACTTGTCGATTCAGCAAAGCACGTCGCCGTTAATGCATATTTCAATAAACCTCTGTACCTGACAAGCACACCTACTTGCTGCTATTCACATTTCTCATTTGCTTGCACACAGCAAGGATCAAGGTCAGGGCTGCAGAGCTCTTTAGCTGCTGCTGCTTGCGAACAGAGGCTGCCTATTGTGTGCAGAGCGAGTGCTGCCAGACTCTTGACTGTTTACACTCTCACTGCGGACAGCGTTCGACTACTGTGGGTGCTGAGCCTTTGTCAACTCGTTACAGGTTCCTGCCAGAAGCAGCGATGTAACCTTCAGACCTCCGGTCCAGCAGCAAAAGGAAGAGGCTCCAAGCCACAGTTTGCTCCCCATCTGCCAAAGGGATCATGTTCAAAGAGTCTGGGAGACAGGCCCTTTTTATTTCCAGCAGTGAATACAGATGAAACCACTGTAATGTGAAAATCCGAGAGGCACATTAGGAATACTGACTCCAGGAAATTGCCTGCCTTATCTTCCAAGGGACAGAATGACTTGATGCAAAAAATAAAATAACATGACAGTCTAGGTAACTGGCAACTGCACAACATATAAAACACAATATTCATTAGCCTTTATTATTTCTGTCTGGGTTTCTGACAAGAAAAATTGTATCAATTTGCACAATATGACTTCCTTTGTAATACTCATTACTTTTAAATTGTATAATAGAACAGAGATCCCATATTCAGGGGTGAAAGCCCTCTGCATCATTGATAAAACATGCAGGCCGACAAGCCTACACCTCTGTTCCAAGCTCTGGTAAAATCCATCTGAACATATAAATGGGGACTTGCATGTTAGTGCTACAAATATAGCTGTGAGTTACAGCACATTTTATGGTTATTTATGTAACTTAAAGTGCTCAATTAAAATGAAAGCATGTAGTCATACGCAGGGTGACACAGTGACATTTCAGTAAACACTGCAGTATGGAAGGACCTTTTAGTCACCTTCCATTAGCTAAAGTCTAAACCTTTTACCCTTTAAACCCTAGACTTTAAATTTCATCATGTCTTTAAGGGAACGCCTTTTCTTTTCTTCCACCTCTTTCTTTGACACTTGCCTTTAAAAAAAAAAAGAATGTACAAGGCCAGAAATGAGTGACCCTCCCAACGGGCTCAGAGCCGAATCATTCGCTGTGATCGGGAGACCGTATAATTGAGAGTCATTAAGACAGTAAAAGGTTTTTATAATAGTTATGGCCTGCTTGGCCTTCTGTGAGGCGTGTGCTGTGTAACAGCAATAAATGTTGAAGGTACTTTTGTGTAAAACAGGCCAAGCAGAATTAAGAGTGAATGGACTGTTTGCCCTAGGGGTGTACTCAGTCCTCCATTATACTGCTGCCATCACTGGCTCATCTCAACCTGTTACATTAGGCTTGCCAATTCAATCATCCGCTCACATGTGAGATAAAGCTGGCCTGTACACTTGCCCTCCAAGGCATAAGCCTAACTGCATTTGTTACCAAAATAAATTAGCTGCAACTACTGCCTGTTTCAGTGCAACTTAGTTTTATTTCAAATCCGCTGCAGAACGGCTAACATTACAATCCCCATCAGCCATTAAAAAGGTTACGGTTTCCATCACGTTCGTCAAGAAACGTATCTGAAGAAATATTTATGAAACAGCGGAGCACTTCTGTGCCGCATCGCAGAATTTGAGAATAAAATTAAACGAGTGGTGCATGACAATTCAAAATCTACTTCAAAGCTTAAAATATAACCCTCAAACAAGTGCAGCAGTTTTTTAACCACAAACGCAGCCACAGTGTTATACATACCCATCGCGTAAGAAGTGAACACAGTTATGATGCCTGGTAATTCTGTTTCAAAGACATAACTAGCAGCACCATGTGCAAACGGCATCTGTTCCCTTAATGGTTTTTCCAGTTTCCACACCTTTTAGAGCCGGATCCACCTTGCATGTCTGAATGCATAAACATCTTGCACACACACACACCTATCAGATCTTATCAGCAACATTCAGTACATGCCATTATCTTTTTACAGTGTGAAAATATTTACATTTTCTGGTGTTTGCATGAAGAGATAACTCCAACTTGTTCCCAACAGAAAAGACACACTTTTCAGGCAGAGAGGGTAGTTAACAACCTCGCAGAACCCTTTAGAAATGCAGCTCCTTGGCCCTTCTGACAGTTTCTAGTGTCTCCACCATTACTTCCATTTGTTAACAAGTAACTTGCTGACATGTCTCATCACAGATCTTTCACTACTGTGTACTGCAAAACCTCATTAACCTAGGCTTTCCTGTTTCCTTCTGCTCTGCATTAACACCCCTCCACTGTAACCTGTGTGACTCAAAAACAGAGAAAAAACAGGAATGTTAATTTCAGAACCAGAAGTGCAAAAGTAGCCGACTGAAAACTGCAGACAAAGCTGCCTCAGAAAGTTGATCTGAGTGACCTGCCTCTTACAGTTTATAACACTGGACTTTTCCAGTGCTTACACACTCTTCTCAGAAAGGCTGTGGTGTTTCCCCTGTTTCTTTACGATCAGCAAAGCAGATGGGAGATGTTGACACAAAGCGAATCCCGTGGAAACATTCTAAGACATTTTAGCTAAGAAAACTGAGAGAACCATCCAGTGATCAGTTTTGACGTTCCAAGACTTGCATGCGCAATGCTGTCAAATCCATCTTTTTAAATTTACAATTGTGATATAACCCTTAGTGTAAAGGCCCTGCTTCCCATCGCTGTACTTTAAGTTGTTCTGCAAAACTGGCTTAAAGATTGTAAAAGACAAGGGTTTGGGGAACTAGAGTGACAAACTTATCCAAGTACTTGGGCCTACTCAAAACAAAACCTGTCACTCAATGAATTTAATAGCAGTACAGTTTGACTTCATGGTTTATTCCTTCTGTACTACAAAGTCTTTCTGCATAAAACAAAAACGTATTAGTATACATTTGAAATCAGGGAGGATAGTGATCTCCACACAAACCTATGTAAACAAAATGCAAACTATCAGGAAGGATAAAGGTTGTTTTATTCAAAACAGTCTCTGCTGGTTCTAGGATTACGAGGAAATGCAAACGATTACTTCTTTACAAAAGTAAACCATTTGTTTTAATGTTTCAAGCTTTAATGCGATCATTTTAACGAATAATTAAACTGAAAATGTACAAGTGTATCCAGGACAAATTCTGAGACAAACCATCAGTACCTAACAGCACTTTGGACGACAAGAAAACGTTTTGTTTCTAACAAACGCCCACTGCACCCTTATCTTACTTATGATGAAAACGCGTTGAGAAGTTTTAAAATACGTTTTCATGGAAAGATGAGTTAAAGTAGCTTTGGAGTTTTCACTCGCACATACACTTAGAGATAAGAATCAAAACGAAGTTAAAATATTATTTCGCTATTAGTACTGGTTGGGGTGGTCGGGTTAAGGAACGGTTTTATCCTCCGGTGTCAAATATATCACGCTTTCCTGGTCTCCTGATAACCTCGCGCAGAATCACAAACACCGGGCGAGGGCCTTGGGTTTACAAGGCTGCAGTGTGTTTGGAGAAGACGGCAGTTAAAAGTGTACTTTGTTACCCCGACAGCAGCAGCTGCACGGTCTGCAGCTTGAGCTCTTGCCACAGGGCAGCGGTGGACACGCTAGTAAACACGGGCACATGGCAGGAGGCAGCGCCACCCACCTGCCGCCTCTGCGCACAGGAGCGCACCCTGAGCGCAGATGTCATTAACAGCACCACGGAAATGGGCAAAACTTCCCGGAGCAGCTCACAGAACCCCCACCCCCCGTGAGCCGCAAGAAAAACAAACGCGACGTCAGTCGAGTCATTATTTAATGACAAAGAGCGACGGAACCACATAAAGAACGAGTCTGACAGCTGAAAGATAGCAAGTAGCTCATGAATGCCTGAGCCGTTTACTCATTAGCGAAATAATACATACTTTTGAAGTTCATGTGACAGGCAGTCACACTGGATGACAAGTCCCCTAACAGGGCTGTGCGTTTCAGGACAACCCCGTTTCTTCGGCGGTGAGCAACACAGCAAACAGGTTCGACGCGCAGGGGGTGTCCTGCGGAGCTCCAGCAACCACCAACGGCAGCACAGGCGCGTTGAACTCACAGAAAACCTCAAGATGTAACCGGTGACTTTTGTCTATTAAAGCAGTTGCCTCCCACAGGCCGGCACGGCCGTGTATCCGCATCGATCTCCGTCTTTTGTTCCCCCCCCACGGTCCCTCCAGGACGCGTCCCTTCCAACTCCGACGCAGAAAACACGAAAACCCATCCGGCCGCGAAGCAGAACTAACTTAAAATCAAACCACAAGACTCTACATCTGCCCTGCCATTTTTTTAAAGAAAAAAAAACATCACCTTGTAACGATCAATTAGCTTATTTGTCGTCTCCCTCGCACTCACCCAAACCGGGACAGCTACAGCCTCCCTTCACCAAGCGCAGATGAGGCGTGAAGTCTGGCTCCTGGCTGCCGGGAAGCTGCAGTTTAGCCGCCGCGGTAGTGATTCTCCAAGTTACTACTTTCCACTACTCTCAGAGTTATTCTTAAACAAAACCCGGGCTGCTGCTGTTTTGTTTTTTTTTAAAGGCTAGCGATCTCAATCGGCGCGTTAACGAACCCATCTACTCACCTCAGACCAGAATAAAATCCTACTCTTTTCCGATTAAACGTGTGTGAGACAAATATCCATCGTCCCCCGGCGCCGGGCTACAGACACTTTGTTGCTCCGAGACGCTGCGGGGCCAGGCCACTCTGAGCCGGCTGCCCGGCTGGGAGGCGGGGCGCCCTGCCTCCGGGGGCCGGGACAGCGAGCACCTGCTCGGGCGACACGCCCCCGGTAGGCCGACCCCACACTGCTACTGTGTCCTGAATACGAATGAAGGACCAATGTCGCCTCCAATTTCTAGGAAGCCCAGTAACTTAGAAGACCACGCAACAGGGAAGGGGGATGCAGATTTTGATCACTTCACCGCCTAGTCAATGTTTTCTGCCAGAGACTCAAGTTTTTATTTCCCCCCCCCTTTTAATTCTGCTCTACTGCTGCCAGTGTTATATGCCCGCATCGGCACGTCTCCTTCGTTTCGGCTGTTTTTAATGTCTCCTCAGACCTGAGACGCCCCGGGCTGTCTGGGGCGTCTCCCTCCAAGAGAGCGCTCTTGCCCTCCAAGACACGCGAGGACCCTTCGAGTCGGTGACAAACTGAACAGTGAAACAAGGGATATTAAAAAAAAAAACGGTTACATCTATGCTCCAGTGTGCTACTCTTGAAACGGAAACCTGTGGTCGGAGATCTTTTTTTAAGCCTTCGTAGTTCAAATGCTGCCTCTTCCTTGGGACGTCCGTTTATATACGCGCAGAACCGACGTGTCGGAGCTCAGGGACGACCCGTCTAAGCCCTGCATACCTGCAAATCGCACCCGGGCCGGGCTCTCTGCTGCGGTTTTAAACTAACTTCTCGCTTCAAACAGCACATGGAGCCCCACTGAAACGCGAGCATACACTGGCGTGTCCACAGAACATTTCTGCCATACTTTGAGACTTTGAGGTTCGAGCTATTGTTAACATGCATTTCCAGTGTTGTGAATTACCATATTTATTTTTTAAGTAATCTGTTAAGACCAAGTATTGTCATCCGCTGTGCAAAAGGTGAAAACTGTGCCCGGTAATGAAACGATTTACATAACCACAATTGTTTTTCGTCCCATTTCAATTACATAAGGAATAGTCTATATACACCTGAGGAATCTCACATTGGAAACGGTGACAAAAGAGTTTTTCACACTAAAACCGCTGTACATATGTTCGAACTGAAGCAGTAAATCCAGTGACATCGAAGCGGAAATTCACCAGAAAGCGGTCCAGCGGCTCACTGCGTTCGGGGTAGCAGTAGCTCGACTCCACGGTAGCAAAGAGAGCATTGAATTTCATTTAAATAACAGAGCGGGACTCGGGGGTGAAAAAAGATACTCTGAAATTTACTTAAGAGACCACTAGAGGCCAGCCACCAGCCAAGAGCTCTGTTTAAAGGAAATTCTACCGGCATAGCAAGATTGATGACAGGTTCTGTTGCCTGTCAAAGGCTGCTTTGTAAAATACAAGTAAATTAGCCTGCTTTTGTTAAGAAGCGAGTACAGATTGCGGTGTTTGAATTTGCCCTGAGTGGCTCTCACTGTATACGCTCAGGCCCGCGGTTAGCTCCTCTAGAACTAACAGTTTCCCTAATGAAATTCTTTTTCAATTTCACTTTTCACCGGAATGTAACTGCATTCTGAAAGCATAATGAATGCATTGTTACTCCTGTGTTCATGCATAATTCTACAAATTTTATATTTAAAATTATTAAAAATAGTTTAGAACTACCATGCCTTGATTTTTCCAGAAAATATTTTAAAAAACAATGTAAAACTAGGACAATAAATAGGTGAAAACCGAGTTGTGCAAATATTGATTTTAATACGATAAACAAAATAGAAATGAATTATTTATAAATAAACCAAGACAAATCTATACAAACATGAAATGATTCACAGTCAGTTCTTTTTATGGTTTAAAAAAAACATGCTGATAAATGTGTACAGTATGCACGCTGATTTTGTATTAAAAGGAGAGTTATGTACAGCTACAATTTAGTGCTAAAAGCTTAGCTGTCACCACTGTTACAAACTTCCAAACGTGAGACTGTGCAATACCACCAGCAGTTTCTCGCAGGTACCACACTCTTGTGATATTAGGGGTGGGTAAGGAGAGTATAGCAGGCGGCCCAGCAAGCCAACAGTTTTACAGGTTTCCAGGAACAAAGGCACTAGAAGAATTCTCCGTCTAATGCCAGCACTGTGTTCTTGTGATCTGCCAGTGTGCTGCTGTAATAGTGACAGTGACTGTCACAGAACTGCAGTTAGGACAGCCACAAAACCTCCCAGGTTCACCTGGTATAAGCTGTATGCCGATGGGTACAGTTTGGTCTGCGTTTGGCACAGAATCTCACAAAATGACAAATATTGAGAGAACAACCAGAGGCTGTCCGTGACACTAATAACATTTAAAAAAATGAAGAGCAAAGCAACATTTACCAGTTTAATTCTAGATCTGGCGGATCGTTTACCCCCTCAGAAAGGCTTTTTGCACCATTTCCTCCAGCGAACGGGTTTTATGCTAATCGGCAAACACATTATGAAACAGCACCTCTGGATACAAAATTCAAGCATCATAATAAATCCTAAAACTTCCATGGGAATTTAATAAATACGCTGGTGTGGCACCTGAGTAATGAATGCTGAAAGACGCAGCGAAGTTTGCCATCTTTGTTAATGGCCTTCTCTTCCCAGATGCATGGCTATTAACCGCATTCTTTGCACTTGTTAGTGAATCACAGCTTGTTCCTCCTGTCATAAATAATGAAGAATAAAGCAAATTGTCTGCTCTGAAGAGCAATCCATATTCACAAGCACAAAGTGAGGGAATGAGCCAGTGCTCACAAAACTTGATGGTAAGAAAACACCTGTAACAATACTCACAATTACAAATTGTGCGATCTATCTAGGCAAAAAAAACACCTGCTTTGTCAATGACAGACTAAGTAAGTTCCTCTGTTTGCAAAATATGGTGGGTCCATATGTATAAGTAAGCCTGCTGAAATGGCACCTGCAATTACCAGGAGACTATGCATTAGGTGCTTGTGTGCAGGAAAGATTTATTGTTGCTTTCAAGTAAGTGCAAGGTAATGGGGAGCTATAATAAATCAATTAGGGTTTGTGATTTAAAGGGTGGTCTTAAACATCCATAACATCTCCAAACTTAACAAGATGACAGTCTAAGCTTCCTGTGACATTAGCAAAAAACCTTTTAGCCTCCTCTCCAGGCCTGGACCAGCAGACACACACACTTATTGTAAATGCACCGCCTTTGTCTGATCGCCTCTCCTCGCTTCTGGACAGTTCACGTTGCAGCGGTTTGTACTGTTAGAGGTCTTTTAGGGAATCATCAGCAAAAGTTAGAGCTTCATAGATGTGAAGGTTGGTTATTTTTAATAAAGGTCTCGGCTTCATTACCTAGTCAATCTCATTAAAAGCAAGTCTTTGTGTCAAAAAGCAGATGTACAAAACACCATGACAGATGAGTAAAAAGTACATAGGGGTGGAAGGCAGGCTGCATGCAGGTCCCATGGAATTTCAGTGATGGATATTAAAACTAATACATACCAGACACGTGAGATAATCTATTAAAACCATTAAAGTGAAGATAACCTCACTATAGGTCTTACATCACATGGATTGTGAAATGTGGTTTAAATTGCTGCACAAATACAAGTTCAAGACACAACAGGCTGAGCTGGTACGCACTCACTCATCTCAGCCTTTTGGCCCCACGGAAAGAAAACACATCTGAGGGGGTAGTTTGCACTTGGTCTGTTTTGCGATGGTTTTCAATTTTTCAAGTAGCATGAAATCAGAAATCAGAAATCACTGCCTGCTGTCAAGCCCTCTCTAAAAACATGGCTATGTACGGTCCTGATGTGGACCCCCATCCGCCTCACGATAAACTCTGAACCTCCCTAGTGAACCGCAGGGCTAATGCTGACGCATGAACCGGGGGTCACGGCTTTCATCAGGTTTGGATCTCTCTGCAGCTCCTAGGATCTCAGGCGCGTACTTTTCAAGAGCCTGCTTAAAACAGGGATTTCACTGGCAATCATGCCAAGCAGAAAGAAGGTAATAAAACACCCTTCTATTAAAAACAGGGAAAAATTGGATGCGCACCATGAATTAATTACTCTACCTACACAGCCATTACACAATCATTAGAGGCAGTCACATAGCTGACCTTCCAATCTGAGTTAATTAAGCAATAAAAGAGATGGCTGTGTGAAAATCCAGCAAAGGAATGGTTTGGATGTAGTGCTACTTGACAACCCGGCTTTTTAGTAAGATTTCAAGATAATTTGCACTGCCCAGAGGAAAGGCACTCTTAGTGCTGTAGGTAAGGCGTGCTTCTGAGCCCAGGTCCACTCCTACTGCAGTAAGCACATCTAACAGAACGAAGACACAAATAACTGCAGCAGACAATGGCACTCAGAGCGGGTTCTGGGTTCTGGACCTTGATTTTCAGGTACGTACAAGAAGCTGTGCACTTCAACGGGAACTTGGTCTTTACTGCACCTAGCGATTGCGTTTCACTGAAGAGACAAAGGAAAGATGCGAGTTCACCAATATCAAAACAGTGACAAGCATAAAACATCATCATAGCACCCCTACTAGAACAGGTGCTAATAGTACTTTTAACCAAAATTCAAGATGTTCTGGAACATAAAGCTTTACCTCAAGTGATCTTGTTTGCAAGAAAACAGAAATATGAATTAAAATATTTGCCTATTTCTTTGTGTGGAAAGTCTCTGGCGCTTTCTGTCGGGATCACTTGATGATCTTTGTGAGCCCAGCTGGGGGAGGTGTTTCTGGGGGACCTATTGTGCAGAGTCTGAGGGCTTTCACATTCTCTTTTGTGTGTGTGTGCAAACCTCTTTACTGTTCCTAGCATGCCTTAGGCATCCCTTTTTTAATTTCATAAAAAGGCTTAAGTTACTATGAGCTTTTAGAGGAGTGCATTGCTGCTAAATTCATTACAATATATCACCCACAGGAGACAAGACCTTTCTTGTATGGAGTGGGCGATGCATAAATAAATAAATAGGAGCCCTTGCTGTGATCCCATTGAGTCCCTAACAACTCTTCTGCTTCTTAACCTGTTTTGCCCCTTTCCCCTGTGCCTTTCTCCTGGGCTTCTTGTCTCTCTCCTCTCTCTGCAGTGTACAGCTGCACCCCCTTCACAATCAGTTAACAGCTGTTTTGCATACATTTTGAATTCTAATTGCCTTTTTTCTTCTTCTACTTCTGTGTTTTTTTCCTCGCACAGCCACTGTGCTGGTGAATAGGAATAAAGAGGGAAAGCTGGGCACCGCAAAAGCATGTGTGCTTTTTTTCTGTGTGAAAGAAGGTCTCCTTCACCTTCTTTTTGAAATCCCTTCAAGACTGAAAGAAGCGGAGTTCAGGGCCTCTCTTTTCTCCCTGAACAACCAGCAACTATCAAACCTTTCAGCTCCATCTGAAGGAGAGAGACTGAAAAAAAACAAGAAAAGGAGGTTTGCCCCCCCGCTCCTCACAGCCCTTCTCATACCTATCATGATGTGACCCAGTGGTGCTTCAATGGCTCTGTTGACACTAGCAGGCATGTCATTAGCAGGGATGTGTAAAAAAAGCCAACAATGAAGAGCTCGAGAGCATGGGAGCACCGGGGGCCTGTCTGTGTCTAGCCTTAAGCCGTGTTATTAAATTATAGCTGGGTAAAGAACGGCAATTAGGATGCAAAATGTATGCAAAAAAAAACGGGCTATTAACTGATTGCAAAAGGGCTGCAGCTGCAGAATGCAGAAAACGAGAGAGGGAGATGCCTTCATGATACGCGATAGTCAAGAGCAAGAGGCAGGTCAGAATCCCCATGTGCTATTAGTGCATTAAGTCACTGATGGTGTTAAAATGGCTTTTAGAAATATGTTAGTGCAATTAGCACAGCAGCCAAGTGCCACCGAGGTTAACATCCATATTTTCAGATTGGGAAGTCCCTGGAAATTGCCTCACAATCATTACCTGTAGAGACAGCTAATATTTTGGGGTCACCATTAAAGGTCTTTAGGATGGGTGAGACTTTTATTCCCTGCAAAATCAGATAGTAACAGCTTTAGGAGCATTAGCTGTGTGTACATATTATTTAACAGAGGTGTTTATTTTTTATTTATGCAACAAAACTACTTTTTCCATGTTGTTTAAATAAACAAGTATTAGAAAAATAAAATATTAATGAATATTAAACATTGTGTCATTAGATACCGCAACTCTCACCAGGATAAGTAGACTGAAAATGAACACAAAAACTATAACATCAAGTTGTGATGATATGAATCTCCCTACAGTGAAATGAAAGCAATTCACAGGTGTTTGAACATGTAAAGCACCGACATCCCGATCTCAGCTATTTCCCTGGATATTGTGTAACAAAGCAGTAGCTTATGAACTGTTTGTTTTTAAATGTATTATTTTTTCAGATTTTACACTTATTTATATGTGTAATACTTGATGTTATATAATGATTGACAACTTTGTTTCTGGTAATTCATGCATGTCAAAAAAAGAAAACTAATATGATGCAAATAAAAAATGTATTATTTCCTTTTTGATTGTACTGTATATACAGGGACATTTTTTAAACTCCTATCACCAAATTGGAAAATTGTACACATAAAATAAAGATAGATAGATACATATACATTGCCCAATACTCAGCTGTTGCATGTATGCCCCTCTGTGTATATAAATAAATAAAATAAATAAAAAACTCTCACTATGACCAGGCTAGAGCAAATATTAACCTGCTTCATTTGGGCAACAATTGATGTATTTCATCATGCATGCATCTATCTCACACAATGATGACCCAGCTTCTTTCTTTAACTGTCTTTCTACCTAAAGCTTCTAAGTTGTTAATGAATTCACCTTGTGTTATAATGTGTTATGTATTGTGTTATGTTTTTAACTGCCTCCAAAGCAATTTTCTCAGCTGGGACAATAATGTGAGGGTCTCTAATTAATGATAGTTTCAGCTCAGCATGAAGCGATATGCATTATATTGTCTTTATATATGTTCCTTTGCAATCTGGAAAACCACAGGCGACTTGTTAACATTATTGCACACATCCACAGGCAGACAGAAATCCTCCCCAGCTCTTGGAAACAGGACACCCGATCAGACTCAGCAGAGATGATGTTGATAAGATGAGTTTCTAAATGCAGATAGAAATGCAGCATAAAATTGAAGTGATGTGTCAGTGGGATGAACTGGGTCTTTGCAGAGATTCCATTGGGACGACTCGTCTCTGATCTCCTCTCTGTCACAGTTATAAATTGTGACCAGCTGGCTGCTAGATACTATTTTTATTCTCAGGATAATTGCTTCATTAAGAGGGGACACTTTCTGATCTACAGTGGGAAGGTCTTAATCTTGCAATGTTTTGGAAATAACTAGTGGTGCATTCTGACAGCAAGACTGTCTCAGATTCCATTGTCAATTAATTTGGCACTTAGTGGTTTCATTAAAGGGTGCTGGGTGTGACCCTGTTTAATAGCTGAAATCTTTTCCCCCTTATTCTTCAAGACTATGCACTTTTTAACATTACCCTTCACTGCTTAATGCATTCTGCACTGTGCGTAAAACAATTAATGGAGTAGATATAAAAATACTGTTAATGTTGCGATATTAAAAAATAATATTGCTGATGTCGGAAAACAATTTAATTGCTTAGCCTGCCAAAAATGTTATAAATAGCAAATGAAAAAATAGAGATAAGAAATCTATTTTTATTAATAAAAATTCTTTCACTGCAGAAAAGAAACAGCTTTTATTGAAAACTGCTTTTGCCACTGCTGTAAAGAAATGATTATCACACAACTAGAGAAAGGATTCTGCAGGCTCTGATGCTGATCTGCTCACTCAAATGCACTGACATGGTAGGACACTGAGAAAGAAAGGCCACAGCTGGATTGAACAGCTGCAAGTCTCCAAACAACATATGCAGTACTTAATAGTAAGAAAGTAAAAAAACAGAACATGGCAATGAAAAAAGATATTATCACTCTGGAATCAGTCCAGAGAAGAGCAACCACATTCCTGGACTAAAAGGAACGTCCTACATTGAAAGGCTAAGAGAAGTGAACCATTTTTGATCAGAAGGGACCATAGGGTGCCCTGATGAGAGTATTTAAAATCCTCAAGGACAAGGACAGTCTGTTGGACTAGCTCAGTATCAACAGTGAACCACAAACTAGAGGTCAGAAGTGGAAAGTGGAAGTGTATTTAAAACTGTTAGTTAGAGGTGCTTTTCTACTGCAGGAGTATGCTGAATCAGAAAACCCTGGATTCTTTAAAGCATTGCCTGGAGAAGATTCTTGGGTCGATTAGCTACTAAACAACAAACAGGCTAAATAGTTACATGGCCTCCTGTTCGTAACCTTTCTTGTGTGTTGAGAAACAAAATGTATAGGTGGTCCACACAACCTTTGCGAACTGACAAGTCATCCAAGACACTAGGATGGATCTGATCTTACATTTTATGAACGAAAAACATGAGTACCCTTGGGACCTCCAATAAAAGACAACAGATCACTTTAGAAGCCCGTGAATCTCTGAAAGGAATCTTCTACAAAAACAGAACCACAAGACTACCTCTCCCAAAACCAGGCGCTTCAGGGTTAATTTTCTATGTTAATTTACCTCTTTAAGAGTGCTTTAAAAGCCCCACAGCCAGCACTATTTTGCATAGGTGGCAGTTTGTGGTGAGCATGTCACAGGCAATACTTTGCAAAAGTATCCAGATCCTTGCAGTTTTCAAATTTAGTTGCTCTAATAATTGCAGCCATGACACTTTGAAGTACCAATTAATATTTGTTATTTGCATAACCTACTCTTCTAATTCAAAGCAAAAAACAAAAAGAAAGAAGTAGATTAATAATATGAAAGAAAACTGGAAAAGTCATGATTACATAAGTATTCAAACCCTTTATTGGGGCAAACCTAAATTAATTCAGTTGCATAAAATTACATTAATGAGGCACACAATTATTTGAGTAGTCTTCATCTCTGTGCAATTACAGTAGTGCACATGATTTCAGAATAAATACACCTAAGTACAGTACATTCATCCCAGTAATGTCCCTCAGACTGGTAAGAAATACAGGAATACAGGAAAACTGTATAAAAACATTTCAAGACTCTTAGTACAGTATATCTCTGAGCATGGAATAGTTAACCAGTAAGAAGTGGAAGGCACTCAGACACTCTCTAGATCAGACTGTCCTTGCAAACTGAGCAGCTGGGCAATGAGGACACTGGTTAGGGATATGAATGTGAGTCTCACAGTGACTTGGAAAGAGCTGGACAGTTCAGTGGCTGGGATGGGAAAAAATGTCCACGAGCCGACAGTATCCTGTTGACATTCCACAAACGGGCTTGTGTTAAATTGAAAAAAACCAAACATATCAAATCCCACACAAGATTTACAACACAGCACCTAAGTGATCCTTCAAATGTATGGCAAATGGTTTTATGCTCAAACAAGATAAAATTTTAACTTTTAGTTCTACAGGCAAAGCGCTACATGTGATACAAACCCCACCTAGTGATGCCCTCAGTCAATGCTGCCCCTAGTGTCCAGCATGGTGGCGGCAGCCTTCTACAGGGGCTGAGGAGCCTGTTAAGACCGAGGGGAACACAGATGGAGCCAAGAACTCCATCATTGCTCTCAAAAACCTGCTTCAGACCTAAAACTAAGACAGAAATTCATCTTTCAGCAGGAAATGACCCAAAGCACAAGTCAGAGCTACAATGGAGTAGTAGTTCAGGAATGATTTAAGAATAAGAAAGTGAATGTCCTTGAGTGGCCCAGTCAGAGTCCTGGCTTTAATCCTTCTGAGAATCTGTAGAAAGTCCATAAGTGATTTCTGAGTAACTTTAAAGAGATCTACTGGTGTGCAAAGCTGGTAGAAAGTTACCCAAGAAACCTTGCGGCTGTAATTGCTGCCAAAGGTGCTGCTACCAATTACTGAGCTCACGGGTCAGAATACTGATGCAATCAACATATTTCCTCTTCTTTTGCTGACATTTACTATAACTTATCTTAATCTTAGAAGATCTTATTTAGTTTGATTTTTTTTTTTATTTGAATGTTAAGTTAAAAAATGTGCATGCATCATATTGTAATGTCCCAGCAGGGAACACCACAGGAAGGTAATAGTTTTGCAAGGCAATGTGGAAAGGCAGGCTGTGGCTCAGAAGGAACTAGAGACTTCACTATCAAGCGCATAGAGAGTGTCCTGGTAGAGGTGGGACAGTAACTACACTCGGCTGAGAAAAGCATTTGCCACAGAAAGCACAAATGTAATTTGTTAAACATTGAGACAGGAAACAGACTGCAAAAATGTAAATAAGTAATAAAAAGACAAACACCACCTTCAACTAAAACATGGCATCTCTGGTTTTCCAAATTCACCAGCCAGATAAAACCATTATCCCATCAAAACTTCTTTATGGTGTCATTATAAAATACGCATTTCCAGCAGAGTATGAAATCTGCAGCATGATTTTGCAAAGGCAGCATAAGACAAAATTGCATTTAGTTAAGTGCTGGTTGGACATAAAAAAGCTGGATTTCTGGGGCAGACTCCAGCCCTGGAATCAAGACCCCTTTGCATTAAAATACTGTCATACACACCTACTCCACAATTAAATAAAGCCTCAATATTTCAGATTACCATGTACAACGTCACTTTAAAAACAAACCTAGCCATAGGTGATAGTGTCTTCATTTCTCAACAGAAAACATAAGAAAAAAGCTTTTAGTGCATTTTCAAAGGCTCTAACACAACCTGCTGCTACAGAATACAGACTCTACGGATCATCCCTTTATTACCGTTCATACACAGAACTTGAAGAAATCCTGGATTCCAGACAGCTCTATAATTAACCCCTCGCAAAGAACCATTTCATTTCCAAGTTCGTCCACAATCGCTGGAGAGCCACTGTTTTTCCCCACACAAGACATCAAAGCCTTGCAGTCAATGTTTATCAAACGAGCCTTCTTCGAAAAAAAATCTCCTCACGCTCAGCCTTTTGTTACCTTTAATTGCACACTACAATAGGGATTCTTTTTTGATGTCTTCCTTTATTCAAGCATTGAAAGACTTTTAGCTGTAACAAGCCCAGTTTATTAATGAAATCCCTTTCAGCACGTCTGTGAATGTGTTTAAACCGTCACATACCGCGCATTTGCAACACACCACCACCGAGACACAACAAGGGAAACCAGGAGCTTGTGCAGGTGGGCAACACTGCATACTGAAGGGTCTGTCAGAGCCCCGGGCGCAGAGCAGATCTGATTTATTGTACAAGCTCTCACACTCACTCGCACACTGCGGCCTCCTGAGAAACACCGGAGTGGATGAACTTGACCTTTTCCTCGAGCAGCCGGGGCAGAGATCGGCTTGGAGCAGGAGACTGGCTCCAGAGGGTCCACACCGAAGCACGGGAAGAAAAACACACAGTCAAGCAGACAAAGCACCTCCAAGCGTGGTCGAGTTGGGCTTGATCCAGAATTGACCACAAAGGTGATTGCAGAGCAGTGTGTCAGGCGTTTTGTTAAAGTGACTAATTGAGCAAACCTCACAGAGGTTAAATGAAAAAATGATGTACTGCAATTATTTGCTGGAGGGAAGAGAAATATTTTTAGAATACTCTGCCTGCTTCAGAGCAGTTCAGCTATCCCTCAGTTTCTGAGCGCGAAGGACAGGAATACATGGCAGGGCACATCCAGGACGGGATTCTGACTGGGATTTGGGAAGCTGATGGACCCTGAAGGAGCCAGGGCTAAGAGAGGGCTTTGTACAAGTCGTAAACTATGAGAGACGCGGAAGCACAGCAAAATTAAGAAACAAAAGCAGCCCTAATGTTAAAAATTATATCTGGGGGGCTTGTGAAAGGGCAAACAGCCATTTCTGCTCATGTTCCTCTCTCTTCACTCTCACACAACATCTGTAGACAAAGGGCAAGGCAACAGCAGCAACGAAAGTGTGTCACAGGTGAAGACTGGGCAGGGATATTTTGGACGTTTGTCTCGGCTTTCAGACTGTTTTGCTCTCGCCGCTCACGGGCCTGGCTGCTGCGGACCTCACCCCTTTCCTGCGGAATCCCACCCCCTCCAGGGGACTGGCTCCACTTCCACGACTGAGCGCTCACGCGAACAATGGCAGCGGTGCGGGACTGCGGGGTGGTTTTGTGTGCTAGACTGATGTCGTATGGAGTATGAACTAAGACAAGCATGTTTCCGTCTTGATCTTCCAGTGGAAAGAAGATCAGAAAGCCATGTTCGAATGCCTGTAATTGACTTTTGTAACAGATTTTACTCCTATAGGGTTTCTGCTAATGAATTACAGAAGCACAGTTGTGAACCACCTGTCTGCTCAGTCTCAGGGTTGTCATCTTCACTGAGGTGTCCACAGCCCCACTCCTTCCCTGCCTTGTGTCACTCTCCAGATAAAACTTCCTTCTGCAAAGCTTTGAACAGATGGTGCTGGATAAATAAACACTCACATTCGAAAATGTAAAGAAAAAGACAGTACAGAGCCTTACGGATTTTCTTCTTCTCAAACGTTTACAGTGAAATAATCACATCCTGTCAAATACGGAGTCTTCCCACACTGCCGCAGGATTCAACGGCAGATACAGGCAGACATGGGTTATAGGTTTTCAGAGTAAACAAATCCCAAAACAAAGGTGTGTTCATCACAGAAGACACAGATCATGATCTAATGAATTGTTAGTAAAGAACCAAGAGCAAAATAAACCAGCATCTTCTGTAACAGTGAATGAAATTGCTGGTCACAAATTAATTCAACTGAACAAGATACACCCTTGTAGTATGGTGGGTAGTCAGTAAAAGCCACAGAATCTGCCCCCCTTTATCTTTTTCGATGCATTAGTGCAGCATGCATTGGAATTTGAATGGATTACACCAGAACGGTTTTGTAATCCTTCTAGTATTTACATGTCTGTGAATATCTTTTCCATCTCATCACCATGTGTCACACTGTGCACCTTGAAGTGCCCTGAAAAAGAATGGACACTGCCAAAACAGGAGTAGGAGCATCATTAACCTCCCATCAGTCCAGGCAGTAACCACACCCACAGGACTGTGACTGTGACACATAGTACCGTGTTTCCCTTTTGGACTGACAGGGTACATAGTCAATCGGTCACTCTCATTCTGACTCTTATTTGCATGAAAAATCTCCTGGGCAACCCAGGAGTTAGACCAGACAATGATACCTACAAGGAATTAAATGTGAAAGAAAAACATCACTTGCAGTTTATGTTACATAAATACTTCTAATCCTGCTTATTAGAATTTACATATCATGCATCTGTGAAAAGTGGAGTACCAGAGCTTCCTTATAGGAGAAACCAGGAGCTGTCTTCTGTTTATCAGTTCTACGTCTCATTTTAGGCATCAAAGCTTCATTTTAGAATTTAAAATCAGATGTTAAAAGGAAACCTAATACAGGGCCCCTAAGTTTTATTCACCTGATTTCCGAATCTCACAATAGGCAAGCAACAGCCGTTTCACCCGTATAAATAAAACACTTAGAAAGCTTTGAAGCTTTTCATGGATGCTCGCTGCGTGAATCATGTTCAGTGTTTCCTCTTGCTTCGCAACTCAGGGTTTGTATCTTGCTACCACATGCTGGCTCCTTCTCCCAGATACTTGATGTTTCTTTCAGCACCCTGACCTGCCTAGTTTCTGTGCTGCTTTATAGCTTTATGTTACTCTATAGGAGCTAAAAGGGAACATATGCAGAGACTATTAACCAATGTAGCAGTAATAGCTTGAAGGGTTTTAGCATTACGAACGCTGGTGACCGCCCCATTAGCCTGTTCAATTTTCATAAGCCCTTTCATCGATCACTCGGACACAGATCATTGATTTGGCAAATGACAGCAAGCAGAATAATAAAAGCCTCTCTCTACCTTTGGTCTCATGGCGGCGTACACTGGCGACGCAGCTGTTGCCTTGCTTACAGTCTCAACACCTCTCTCCTGCAATGCCTTCTCGGAAACGCACTGATATGCAACTTACACCATGAGTCTGAGGTCCTTATTATTTAAATGTATTCCGCCTTTCAGTTGCAACACAATTAAAAATGTACGTTCTTCTATTAGAAACAGAAGCAGCTAATCATTACCTGTCCATTTAAATGGATGAAAAATCTTTCCATAATGTTCAGAGATAAAGGACTGGTTCAGTCAATTTGGTGGGGTGGTCTTGTTGTTTTGACTATACCAGTTAGAACTGTACCAGATTTTTGCAGACAATATTTCAATGGATGATTAGCCCCAAAGGTTCTTACACAGGCTGAAGGAAACATCACCATTATGTTCTGAGACTATGCTGATGGCATTAGTTTTACCTTTTTTTCTTGTAGCAATACTGAAAGAGAAGTTTATTAATATCACCATCAATTAAAGCATCAAGGGTCAAAACATACAGAAATACCAGGATCCACACAATCAGTGTAGATTTCTTTTTCTGTTTTTCACAACTAGATATTGGACAAGACATTTGTAAAAAAAGCTTTTGAGCCCTGTTGGCGAGTTTATAAATACGTTTATAAATGTAGTTTAGAGGCACATAGGGATACATCCTTCGCAGTGATGAAGTCTCACCTTGACACCTGTCTCTGTTCTGCAGGTCATTTATCTAAAAAAACTTTTTTTGTAGGTTTAGGAGATGTAAAGTGTGTTGGCTATCTTGCCAATCTGGATTTACTGCTATGCCCCAATAAAGACATTTCATCAACATTACTGCCTGTCTGAGTCTGTCATTAGGCTCCTCTCCCCCACTGTAAAGAGCCACACGTCCAGTTAATTCACTCCAAACCTCCCATGAACCACAGGCAGAGTGGATAAACACAGATATAACAGAGGAACACAGACCTGCAATGTAACACAGAAGAATCTGCGATGTTAGATTATCTGTAGTACTGAAAAGGTGCACTAAGATGCACCTGTCTTCTTGCTTACTATAACATAATAGCTTAACTGGAAACAACTCCTATCAGGTAAGTAACTACACAGCAAGAAGAATAACAATAGGACACTTATAAGAAAGACATTTTCGCTTATCAGAGCTGTACACAGACGCTTTGGCAGCAAGCAGCACTGCAAGAGCTATTTTGCATCACACTGTAATCAAGATACTCAAATCAATATTCATTCAGACAAAATAATGCAGAATTCACTCCTACTCTCCATCGACTGAATACTGCGGAATTTAGCAGTTACTTTATTCACCAACATTAAAATAAATACAGAAAATATCATTGCAATGAGATTACACGCACTTTATAGAAAGAGGTGCATGTGGGGGGGATTTAAGATCCTGTAATCCCTTCATACAGGGAGATACTAAGGATTTAAAAAATCCGAAGGCTCAGGCGGTGATTTTCTGTTTCAGGCGACTGAGAGTGGCACAGAAAAAAGAAAAGACTGCCTACTGTATGTTTCAGTAGCAATATTAGTCCATTAGTGTTACATGCAGAAGATTGGTGGGTCATTTACCTAACTCATCTCCAGTGCTTTGAGTTTCCAGCTGAAACAAAAAGCTTTTTTTGGGAGTTGGTAATCGGGAATGACCTCTTCTCTTTCAACTGAAAAGATGAAATGATTGACAGTAGTTCATTCACTGTGGAAACATCATTGAGGAGGTTTTTCTGAGGGGTTTCTACAACACCTTCCATTTGTTAAGACTTTGGATCTAACTAAGAGACCAGGAAGATGTAACTATGCAAACACGCCGAAGACCACCTCAACTCATTAGTTCTGTTTTTCGAGCAGAATTTTATTAATTTACAGTAAATCTGACAATAACTAACACTTAAAAAGCTTAATATATGCTCACAATCCACTCTGTGTTGCATTCATAATAAATACAGGACGTAGCTGTTGATGAAAGGCCTGATATTAGCAGCTCTATTTTCTGTTGTGATCTAGAGTGCCTTTGTGCAGCCTACCCACTGAGCCTCAACACAAACTTTGAGCCTGACGGTTTTCCACAATGTTACATGCCCTGTCATCATTCCTAAACCCTCATTTCTGTTAATTAACATATATTTAGCAGTTTGTTCAAAATAAAAGGCATCCCTTTTCAGATGGGTTTACACAACCTGCTGAATGCCTCAGTCCTTTTGACTCTGCAAGTCTTCTCCTCCTTCCTCATGGCTTTTCCTGGGACATTTCATCTGTTTCTTCATGTCCTATTACTTTCCCAAGCACTTCATTTGATATCATTCCGGGTTTTTACAGGAGGTAAGGGAATATAGGAAAATAATGACAAGCTCTTATAGTTTATCCACCAGAAATTAAAATGGGGCCTACCTGAGAATGATTTAATCTAACAGAAAACGGAAACACGGCTCTTTAAGATAAACATTCTAATCCTGTTTATTTGCCTCCTACTTTTTCTGTGCCCCTCCAAAGAGAGATTAATGTTTGTTTTGGGGGATTAGGGCTCTTTCACATGCAAAGATGCCAGTCATTGGCCCTAAATGGGCTTTACCTTTCCTTTGTATAGACAGCGAACAGAGACTTCACCTGCACCATCTGTACAGCAATAACATGACACAGCGATGAGCAAATAGGAAACGGCCTAAATAGCTGAACTGCAGCTCAGGAAAAGGTCTTCGCTTTTACACACTATGCAGCTTTGTTTGCCTTTTACTGAATGACAACAAAGGGTTCTGAAACTGTTTAATGGACAAGAATGTAGGATGGCTGCCACATTGCCTCGAGTTTATGGAGGAAGACCTTACAGGACAAGGACATACTGGCATATGCAGAAAGGCCATTATGTACAATGATGCATTAAAGCTTAATCACTGTGTGTTCGCCATTTACAGCAGAGGCCACTTGTAGAATCACAGCACACAAGAACATCCCTTTATATCAGTGTTGTTGTCCCTAGATCAGTCTTTTGTTGTTCCCAGCTGCTAAAAAGAAAATAATTAACGACCTTTTGTAATTTAAACATATCAACCTATTTATACAATTAATTTCATCACCTGCCTTGGGACCAATAACAGTGGTGGGCAGATTCTAATTGTTTTAATTTGGAACTCACTGCGTTTCTCTGAACTGAACATCATCACTGTTTATCACTCAATTGTGTTCATTTTTAGTTCTACTATTTAAAAGAAGGTTTCTCTCTTTTTCTATTCAAAAGACAGCTTTTTCAATATACTCTCTAATGAATCTGCATTTCTGAAAGAAAACATGCAGTCGTGCACTTTCCTCAACACTCCCAACACAGCTGAACGGAAGCAGACCTGTGCACTTTCCCGGATGGCTCTGGGATCACTAGTCCAGGAGTGTTAGTGAGAGTGAGCTGCGGAGCTCGAAAGGGTTAACCTGCAGACGTCATTCCCAGTTGAGCGACATGATTCCGCAAATCTCTTGGCACATAAAAAAATAATGCAGTGAAAATAACAGCCACTCATCCTGGCATCTACCGAGTGTCAGTTCTGTTTAATTCGGGACCCTGATGCAGAACTAATAAGTCTGAGCTAGTCCAAGAAGATTATTTCTCTCTTCCCTCTCTCCCTCCCCAAGCTTTTGTGCTAAGAAGTCAGATTTTCTACTCTGTTATATTAAGTGGTCCAAGCCATGAATGGTTGATGTGCCAATTAAAAAAAAACCCAGCACACTGTAAAGATGCTGGTCGGAGCAAAGCTCCAGTTTGCAGATTTTGGACTCCTGCCCCCCCTCCACTTGAAGACCAGCGCGAGGGGGAGAGGAGACAGACACATGCCCCAGCCTTCCTGAGCTGTATTGTTTTTCTGAGAAACAGAGAACTCCGCCTGTGCCACCCCCTGCTCTCCCTCCCCCCTCCTTCCTCCACACCTTCTAGCAGATGGCAGGTATAACAAAGCAGCTTGCTATGGCCAAACCAATTATTTATCTAATTATGATTTACCACTTAACCACATGATCTTTCGCCGAGTTGTGGGCAATTAAAATCAGGGTGATTATGCGGATTATGCAAATCGGACCAAAGCGGAACGATTACATTGGAGATCACACACGTGTGCAGGCGCTCTCCCCCGGTGCAGTCCGGGATGCCCCAGGCCCTGCGTCAGAGCTGCAGGGTGCCTGCATGCATGTCTGTGTTTGCGACTGTGAGCCTGTGTGTGTGTGTGCCTGCTCAGAGCACTACAGGAGGAGGGGTGGATGTGAGAGGAGAGGTATTTGAAGGGGCCACCAAGGGGACACCTGCCCTGCTGCAGTGAGCTACTAGCAGGGACATCAATTATCGTCCCTTCATCCAGCCTGCTGCTTGCCTGTCAGCCTTTCAAACAGTGCCGCAGGGGGAGTGCAGCCAGAATGATAACGCATGCAGGGATGAAAAAGAGAGAGAGAGAGATGAGGAGCACAGAGAGACAGCGAGGTTCAGCACAACAAAAGCAGCCCAGAGCTGATAAGCCCTTAATGGAGAAGGGCAGCAGCAACAAGACATGTTAAAAAGCCGCTTCAAGTTCAGGCCCATGCTAATGGAGTAATCGTATTGATTTCCATTTACCGAGGCCTCTGATGTTATTTACTGTATTTAACAAACCAAAAGGTCTCTTTCTGAATGTTTAAACAGCGGCGACAGGCTCTTCCCCCTTTAACAGCAAAGGGCACGACAAGAAAAGCGTTCACTGGACACCGACACCAGAAACGCGTCCCTGCCCGGGCCTGGCGCCCGGACGCTGGAAGCAGGAATGTTTACTCTGCTGTTACCGGGATAACTAGTCTTTAAGCCTCATTGGCAGATGGCAACCTAAGCTAGGACACTTCCCGAGAAGGTTGGGGATTAGAGAAAGATGTAAATTATTTAGACACAAAAATGCTTCTGCTTATCAACATTTTAATGCCACTGACATTTTCCTTACAAGAGCTATTCATCCCCGACTCTTTGACGTTTTCTTACATCAAGATACAAAGCCTCCTTTTACTGGGGATGCTGCTCAACTGCAGCACTGCCTTCCATTAAGTGTTTTTTTTACAAGTCATCTTAACCACTCGAAGTATATTAGGGACATTAGTACATCAAGAACATTGAGATTCTTATGTTTAGCTTTTAGATACCAGGTTATCAAGAGTTCTGCTGTCTGGGATACCATTCAGTGAAAGGGTTACATTCTAGACTGAATCACAGCAGTACAGAGGATTGGTTTAGTCACTTGACAAACCCATTAGACTTGTAAACTAAATGGTCCACAACCTTCTATCCATGTCATTAAGTAGCATGTTAGCAATTCTTTAACACATAAAAAATTACGTCTGTTGGGAAAAAGATAGAACAGCAGGTGTTAAACTATTCAAAGGATGACAGATTGTACCGTAGTCATCAGTATTTACAGAGCCCACCAGTAAGAAAGGAAATCTTATTAAGGTTAAAGCTGATGAGGGAAAAAAACATTTTGCAGTTTTCCTCAGTCTTCTATGGCGATAAAACAATTTTACACTGTTTAACAATACAGATATTTTTAAAACATTGCCACCCAAACAAAAAACAAAAAAAGAAATGGCAAAAATTAAAAAAGATGCATTTTCTAGTAAGTAAAATGGGAAGAAAAACAATTTTCTAAAAGGGATAAATGCATCTGGCTCAACAAAATTACTATTCCGCAGACAAAACTGGCACATTTGTGTGGCCGTCATGCCCGTGCAGAGCTTATCACAGGGTCTCATCTTGTCTGCTTGGAATAAATTAGCATGATTCTCCTACTGTACACGAAAAGGAGGAAAGTCACCTTACAAGTTCACTGAGACCTGGGATTCGAGCATCGCAGCAACGTGTCCGCCCCCGACTCACATTTCCTACACCTCGGTGTTACAGTATTACACAGCAAACAAATGTTTTGCGAAACGTACTGGTCCTGCTGTGGGCTGTGTCTGTGTCCGCACAGAGGACGAGTGTCTCTGCCTGCAGGGCCAGGTGGCAGAGGAAAGCAGCCCGGAGCCACTCAACAGGCGGATAATTGAAACAAGATGCCCTTTGTGTCCGTGCCGTGCTGGGGAGCAGGGAGCGCCGTGATATCAGGGCAGGTGTACTGAGGGCCGTGCTCAAGCGAGGAGAGTCTTTTCGGTCTCCTGCCAAAATACCCTGGGGTGCACAGCCATTAAGAACACCCACCAGCGTGAACGAGGTCTTCTTTTACTCGTGGTCAGAAACAATCAGAGCCCCAGCTTCTCCGGCAGGGAGGGGGACCCACACAGAACAAGACCCTAGAAGGTGAAACTCTGCCTTTCTCTTGCTATGGCAGGTCCTTCATTTGCATGTGAATGGGGTACAGCACTGATGTCATATTCACAATCTTTTATAGACACGATAGGCAAAAGAAATCCACACTTGACTTTCTCTTCAGGAGAAGCGCTGAAATTGCCTTTAAAAATAATGGAGCGATTATAGTAATCGTCCGCCAAGTGCATAATAAAAAAACTTCCTTAACCCTTTACTGCCTGGGATAGCAAAACTGAGTGAAATACAGTAGTTGCCTTAAAATGGTTTTGCCCAATAGAGCCCCAACATTTTGGCAGGAGTAAGGGTAAGTGAAACGATTGAAACAGGTTGCCACAGTAAGATATAACTCCAATGTAGATGTAAAATGGAAGAGCCAGAACTTAATATGCCACACTGTTCAAAATATAGCAGACAAAATATTTTAAGCAATGGTGAGATCCAAACTTGCCTCCACCACCTTTTATTTCTGTGGACTAGATGAACCAGCTCAAACCAAAAAGCAAACTAACCCTTAACCGTTCCAGCGGGTTTACACTGGTACTGTAGCATAACCATTTACTGTAAATAAAAGTGCTTGACTACACTGAGTATGAAATGGTTCCTCTTACTCCCACTATAGAAGGCTTAAGGCTTTGTCTCTTGTTTTCCCAATTCACTGTCCTGAGCTATTTAGCAATGCCCATAGGAGTTGTCAAACACAGAGCAATTCATCAACTAATTAATCTTTATGAAGGAACTAATCCTAGTAGATTATATGTGTGATTTGCAAAGAAATCTTGAATGTATGGTATGGATCGCAAAGGCTTCCAATTAGTTGCAATGCAAACTATCGACAACATGTTAATGCTGCCTGCATAACAGTATGTGGGATCCAAAAAGGCCTTTGCAAAGGATGAAGTAGCCTCACAGGGGTAAAGAGGATGACTGTAGGTGAAAAAAAGACACAAACAGATACCCTATCTTCATCTGAAGAAGAGGGAATCAAATGTGCTATAACAGTTTTTTCCAGGGACAAACATGTTCTTCCCCCTAATTGCTATAAATGTGTTGCCTGACTTCTCAGATACGTCTGGTGGTTAAGACTTCCAGCATAAAGCTTAACATTATACAGGGTGTAGTGAAGAAAATGTACTTCACGCAGTTTAAAGCTTGAGAAAAAAACAGTTCATTTCTAAGGGTCGGACATGGCTGATTAATTTTTTAGGTTAAGCTTTCACCTCGTATCCAGAAGGTCACTGGCTTCATCTTCCTTTTCTTTGAAGGTATCAGCATTGAGGCGCATAGCGGAGGGAGTGTTTTGAAGTGTTTATGAGTGAATGATAGCCCAGAAAATGACACAGACAAGTCTGTCAAGGAACGTCTGCCAGAGAATTGGTATCTTTGAGGCATAGCCTAGATGCATTGCCTTCAAAATCACAAAGCTCGGCAGCAAAGCCTTGTTCAAAATCAGGGTTTTGTTTGATCATTTAATGTAGGAATTTTACAGAATTGGCTTGTTTTTTTCAAGTCCTACATGATGATATCTGTACACCACTTGGAACACAATGTACCACACAAATATCAATAATCCTATATTTTGGTTTTACAGTTTCCTTATATACAGTATAGTATGTTACCCATTGGAGTTGCCAGCTATGTAAAACGATTTATCTGCTTTCTTTTTCTGTGTCATGAAGAAACCTCTTTGTAGAGAGTCTTCTTGATGCAAAGCATAATTTTAGTTCAAAACTTCCAGTAAGACATTTTTCATGATTCAGTCTTTTTTGTATTCATCCAAGTCCACAAAGATCTTTAATATCACTCCTGACCTAAAAAGCATGGTGTTATATTGTAATTTTCTATGCAAACTGTTCAAATAAACCACAAAACCAGACTGATGTGACGGTGCTTCCTGACTGCACACTATAATTTGCCTTGCCTGCAATTCTTCATCAGCAACTGATAACATTAAATCTCTCACAAGTGTCCCGAGTCGTGCTGTTTTGGCAACAGGGCAGAATGTGCACTGACACAACACTCCAGAAGGCAATCTTTCTTTATTTTCCTTTTAAACACTACATGTGCACAATGCCTGGATGGGAGCAGCACAATCTCGACTACTGAAGTCTTTCAATGTTTGGGTGAAAGCGGGTGACAGTCTTTCTTGGTGCACAGTGTACTCTCATTATCCCTGCCTTTTCTTTTCCCAGTGGCTGTCAGGCAGTACGGACATGCCTCCCACATTCTCCATTGAGCCACTTCATTTGCATCGCTATAATAAAGGAGGAAGAGAGACAAGGGGCTCTGCATGGTAACAAACCCAGCGTGGCATCGCAGGAGCTAACGAGGGCAAGCAAAGCCCCAGCAAGCCATTAACGGGGTTAACAATTTGTGCACAGAGCAAGCTCACAGAACCGGTCTGCTCTTCAGCTTCAAAAACATGGTTTGTGAAGAAAAAATGTGGACTTGCACATTGCAATTGATATGAAACTGTATTAAAAATTTGTGAATAGATAGATAAGAGACCAATTAAGCAATTAAACTAATTCACTCTTCTGTTTTCAAGCTGGTGTTAATTATGTACAAAAACAGAACACACGTACAGAAAAAAGCTATGCCTGACCAGAGATGTTAATTAGAGCAGAAAACAGGTAACAAATGAGAGAGGACCCGTCTTTCTCGGTCTCTTAGTAGTAGGACAGCAAGTCTGGTACCTCACAGTATAGCAGCTTGTTTCTTACTCAAGAGCATCCTCCCACCCATCCAATTTCTAACCGCTCTGTTCAACAGAGGGGTGTGGGGAGCCAGAGCCTCTCCCAGCAAGCAACAGGCGCAAGGCAAAGACATACCCTGGAAGGGACACCGGTCCATCACAGGGCACATACAGACATCAGGGCCAATCAGCCTTCCAGCACACCCCTGGAATCTGGGAGTGAAACTGGAGCAGCTGGAGGAAACCCATGTGAACACGGGCAGCACTTACGAGCTCCACACAGGCAGTAGCCCAGGTCCAGAGGCAGCAGTGCTGACCCCCGCGCCGCTGTGCCTCCTCATTTACGAGCGTAAGACATGGAAGTAAAGTTCCAAACTGCAGCCTGTAAAGGGAGAGTGAATCTGCTCCTACAAGCCGGACTTCCTTCCTGCTCTTATGCACCCCGCGTGCTGTGTGCCGAGTCACGGGGCGGCGGAGGAGAGCGGTTCAGCCAGACGACTCCAGGGACCCAGTACAGGCCCTGACGGGTGACGTTCTGCCGAAGCAAGCCGTGGGCCTCTCCGGGACAGGCACCGGGAGAGAGAGCCCCTGTCAAGTCAGGGCCGCTGCCGCTCGACCCTGGCGATCTCGCTGGACGTGCTCTTTAGTTGCCGCCCCCTGGCCTTCGCAGATTCTTGCGCTGCCACAGCGTGGCCCCCAGCACACACCCCCTCAATCAGTTATGGTTTCTGAACATACAGATGGTACGGGCAGGGCCAGCAGGAGGGGGCTTTACCTTGGGATAAGAAATTAACACTGGCAAATGGCAAATTTTACTGCATGTATTTCCATATTCCTAATACCAGGGCCATCTGCTAGCAATCCTGCGCCTTGCAACGATATATTATACATTTTCTGATATTTATTTTTGTCCCCTCTCCCCAGCAAGGTGCTGGTGAAATCACCTCAGGTTCAGTTCTATTCCTGCCAGATCTGAAATCCTCTCTGCTCTGGTTCACTGGAGGAGAAAAAGAAGATGCAGCGTGTACACTGTGGTTGCCTTTTGGAAGCTTTATATCGAAAGCCAAGGTTAAACAGTAAGCACTGATTTGCTAACTCGGAAAGCCTCATGGCTCTGAATCCCTTCCCTGTCTAGAGAAGCCCGGCCTGCGAGCTGCCCCTCACCTGCGCGGCGCAGCGTGGACGAGCCCGGACCACCGGCGGCCGCGCCAGCAGGGCCAGCATGTACAGGCCTCACCAACACCTGGGGCTGCGAGCCGGGCAGGGCGGGAGGGAGAGGCGCCAGGCGGCGGGTAGCGCGGCCCGGGCAGACAGCTGGCCGCTGGCCACTGCCCGAGCTGGGAAAGAGCAGCCGCCACTCCTCCCGGCTGGGCTGCTGTCCTGATACGAGCAGCGGTGCTGCCTTGCGGGAGCTGTCCTGCCTCCCTTTCCCACTGAGAGCTGGTGTGTGGGGGGCGGACTGGCACACCATCCAGGTGGGGCTGCACACTGCTGGGTGTGCACGGATGCCCCTTCCTGTAAACTGCACGGAATAGCACTCTATAAGTGTACAGATTTATTTTTTTTATTTATTCCCTGTTTTGGGGTGCAAACTTCAGGAAGATCTCCCACTAAGCAAGCAAACGGCATGAGTACAGCTACAGCACGCAGCGGTATCCTGTCCCGTTTCTCAGAAGTGACACTGAAAGAACTGGACCACACAAAGAGAAGAAAACACTTCGCAACTGTATCCTTTACTGGGGATACTGATTTTTTGATATTTTCACACCTCTGTTGTCTTCTCAATTTTCTTGCCGCTTTTGCCCTGCAGCTTCAAAGTCTGTTAGTGACTAATTAAACTAAATATGACATGGAAGCAAAAGTAGGATTCTTGAAAATAAAGTCTAATTAACAGCTCATTATCGGAGACATAGTTCAACCCAATTAAATAACAGTTCCTTTGTTTCAGTTCAAGGTTTACCAAGAGCTTTCAACCAGAATTTTCAAAAAAGCCTCTTTCGCGAAAGAAGGGAGACTCCTTTCCTGGTTCATTATTTTATTTTTGCCTAATTTAAAATCACAAATTAACAAATTACCTCCTTTCCAAGAATGGTCAAACAGTTTTTCTGAGTGCATATAATTTAATAGCAGTGCCTCCGAGGTAACACATTAGGACCCAGGGTTGTGAGAATATGGGTAATCCGAATAACAGCCAAGGCTGTTGTTCAAGTACAGCTGGTGTGTCTCTGCTTAAAGTTACTGGCACTAGATCTTCTGCATAAACGTTCATACATGTACAATGCACAACTAACAAAAACTCATTTCTACAGTGAGAGAAGGGATGAGTTTCAATTACGGTATAAGTACAGACCTGATAGTTCATCACTATGCACACCCCAGCCCTTATCTGAGATCATTGACAGCTTATTGTTTTTGTTGGAATGGCTAATCACAATCATTTATATCCATTACTAAGGTGCAGCTTTCAGCAACAGCCATCACTGCTGTGATTGCATGCAGCTGTAATTGCTTACCAGCCTTTTCTAACAAAAATCTGACACCTGTTTCTCCTGACCCAGATTGACTGAATTCCACCCTTTATCTATGAGCGAGCTCTCATTAGGAGTCTCCACGAACCGCACGCTCGTGAGCCGCAGCTTCGCCCTGCTGCTAAAGCTGGGTGCTTCACCCCCTTCTGCCACACAGGGAGCCCTGGAGCCAAGGACGGAGGTGCCCAGGCGCCACAGGACGCCTCCCGAGCCCCGACTCTCGCTGCGGGCTGTGCCGGTGGCCCAGTAATAAAGGCTGGGAAACATAAATATTAAATAAAATAGAGGCACGCAGTTGGGAGGCCTCTGCCATGCGCTGTGGCACCCGTGCCAGCTTCTGCAGGTGCGCACCCCAGTGGCAGCCAAAGTGCCAACCTGCTCTCCATATGCCTGCCTCCCGCCTGCCAACTCTCTCCCGCCGCTACCCACTGGGACGTGCCTGTCTGTCCTGGCACGGAGGACAGAGACGGACGAGATCTCTCCTGCCGCCTAGTAACACCACAGGGCCGACGTCCGCAGTCACCAGACTGCCGCCTCCGTATGGACAGCGCCCCCCACTGGGCCTGACCGGCACCTTTACACCATGGCTCCAGAAATGCAAGAGAGCTTTGATCGGCGCTTTAGCTATTCTATGGAGATGTCACAGCACAGGAAGAAATTGACTGCGACCTGTTATTTTCACCCCTGCACAGGAGAGATTAGCCGGAAGGACGCATGGACTGTGCAGGTGGAACCATCTTCAACTTGTCTTTTCAGGATTTAATGGTATGATGACATTTGAAAAAAAACAGGAAATATGTAAGAGTACTAGAAACCCTTTTATTCATAACTATCCCTCACGAGATAAGGTTTTTACCATGCTTTACAACCAGGATCTTCATTGTATTTTGGTCAGCATTTTCACAAGGGTCAGGCCTGTCTGTGTCACACTGCATCCTGGCCAGTCCCAGAACCGGGTCAGTAACTGAATCTCATCTGGAGTGTTAACCGCTCCCTGACTCCCCACCTTCTTTCTCAGACAGAAAAAAAGAAAATCTGAAGAGAAGAAAAAGGGTTTCATACCCTTTAATGCCTCAGTTTTGCCAAGCATCACTGCAGTGATTTTAATGAGATGAATTATACTCGGCCAGTGATCCCATGTATTTGTGCCAAACTACTGTCATGTATGTAGGGAAAAAAAATCTTGCCTGAAGTAATCCTCAGCCTTTACAGCAAATTATTAAAATTCAGCGTATACTTAATCTGTCTCCCAGAATTAATTGAATTTTTATGCTTGGCAAATGTCACTGTTTGCACTGCTCAGATCGAGGGCTCATAATAGTTTCATGACAAAACAGCAGACCAACCACGAAGCACATCAAAACGGGAATAAATTATACACAGCGCAGTGCTGGGGAATATTAAATAGAGCGATTCAAAGCAGGGCCCTCCAGCAACTGGTACTAAAGTGAACTGATCGTTTTTATAAAGTCTAAGCTTGCTTGAGGTGTATATAAAACCTCAGACAGTCACCCTGCACAGCAGAATATTAAAGCCTAAGAATGATTCCTTTATGCATTTTAGATTACTAGCTTGCACTTCCTTTTGTATCAAAATCCACCAAACACAAGGGGCGAACGCTCCGGCTGCACGTGGGGATACTGAGGTAAAAATGAAGGCAAGAGAAAGCAACAGAAACCTTCACAGTTAGACCCCACCTGTACGAAGACACCTGCCTTTGAAACAGTTTTAAACATCGACTCTGTCTCAATCACTTCCTTGTTTCACATGCCGTCTCTGATCAGCTGACACAGTGCATCAGGGGAGCCCCTCCATTAAAGTACCGAGAGCAAGTGAAGTATAAAAACCTCCAAACCTCTAGCAGTGCTCAGATCAACAGCTCCGGGTCCACTCTCATTGTTAGAAACTGGACTAGCGCCGCAAGCGGGGGCTCAAACGTTTCTGAACTCTTCCATCTGGTGGATTAGGAATTGTGTCTTTTCAGAGAAGTCCCCTGTCACTGACACATGTTCGAGGTTATAGTAAAACAGCCCTATTGTGAAAGCCGCTGCAGGCATCTGTGTTTGTAAGAGTAAGTGCCTGCTTATAAATGTAAAATAGTAGCTTGAGTAATTAGAAAACCTTCACGTGTACATCCCCTAGTATCAGGGAAATGTAACATTTTCTGTGACTTATTGCAATATATTTACAACACACAACGATCTGGTTTTGGCTGTTTATTTCGCTGCAAGTCAATTGAGACTTACGGTTGGATAAAAAGTTAATCTGAGCTTGTCGATGGTAATTGATGAACTTCAAGTGACATCTGAATGTAGAAATTCATATTTATAGTTTCAGTGAATTTGATGGAATTCTACACAGGTACAGAAAAAAATATTTGAAGACAAATTTACATCACATTTGCAAATGTTTCGTACTCAGTATCTGAAATCAGGAGATATTTGTCATTAAGGAGGTTCAAAAGGCTTAGAAACATTCAAACAAAGGTTCCGTTCTGACATCTCAACTTTCATGTCTTCTGGGTGGTAGATTTCAAGCCTTAATACATTTGTTCCTAATTAGTTGGGAAGTGTAGAAGACACAGCTCAAGTGAGCTCCCCCTTAAAGGCTGGAACATTCTGGATCAATTTTAACCGATCAGTCAATGTATTTACATTTTAAACTTACCATAATTACAGTCCTGGCTAATTTGTCCCTAAATTCCAATTTCAGTCTTTGAATTTCCTGCCAAGAAGCTGAAGAGAGGACACGTTTTTCACAGGTTTTTTTAATGCAGATAATTAAGCTAAGTTCCCAAGGTAGCAGCATAACATTTTAAGAAGCCTGTTTAGATTTAAAAGTGCAGGACTGTGTAAATAATTTGTGTAAGCACAATTCAAGTGAAGCAGTGACTCATGATTCTGATCAGTAAGTAAACAACGCTTATAGTTCATTTTAACAGGGGATTGTGAACACTGATTTCTTCAATGAAAGTTTCCTGCATACAAATTCTGTTGAGCTGTACTAAGGAAAATACTGCTGAGAGAGATATTGCAGTTTGTCATTCCACTGTGAAACAACAGGTTACGTTTGAACTGATGCAGCTCTAAGCAGAGATCTTCGTCAATACTTAATTAACAAGCTGGGAAGCTTTTACATAATTGTCACAATAGCACAAGGTGTCTTTGAAACATTTAGTCCAGGGTTCAGGATTGAACTTAATCACCCTGCATCTTTTTTAAAAGGACACTAGAGAGAGGCTCAGCAGCATCACCCTCGCTGACGAACCGGCACTGAGAAGACGGGCACTGCCAAGAGAAGGGAAGGAAACGATAGCTGGCACATGCAAATCAGCTCAGCTTTCTGAGCAGATTCAATAAGTGGTTTCTTATTGGCTTTCTGTGCCGATGCTAACAGGGAGAAGCTTCTTGTTACTGCAAGAAACGGATAAGGACAAGGCAGCAAAATAAAGGTCTTTAAACTGTAAGAACTCATCAGTCCAAGTTCACATTTGAGTCAGACCATAAAACTGCTAACCTCAGAGAATGCTTCTCACTTTCATCTCGAGTAGGAGGTGCCAGATATTTTTTTTCTTACCCTAAAATCACCACATAAATTTACCTCACAATTTGGAATTGTTTTCTCTTCTTTCCAAAGGATGTCATTTGACTTCAGAAGGAATTATTTTGAATATTCTTGTCTGCAGTGAGGGAGACATAATAATATTTAATCACCATGTACCCATGCCTTTTATTATTTGTTTGGCTTGAATTATACATCTTAAAAAACATAACAGCAGCAAGATCTGGCTTCTCTGTGAAAAGATTTTTCAATTAGGTGTAAGTTAGTACTGACTGTAAGTGCCGTCTGAAGCTTCAGACTCCTGTTACAGCAGGCGCACTACAGTCAGACAGCCTGAACATGTAAAGGGCTATCTGCATGAGCTGGATCTGAAAGGTCTCAGGAGGTGCGGATCTGGGAAGCTAACCTGGGAGGCAGCCTGAATGTCTTAAAGCTGTACATTCATGTCAGCACTTTAACTCCTACCCAGAGAGAGCGCAGGCTTTGATTTTAACCCCTTTTCTCCACACAAACTGTATGGGAAGGAATCACCTAGTCACTTTTCTTAACTAGGAAAATTCATGTTTAAGCAGCAACAGCAGGAAAAGTCTTCAATTGCATCTATTTCTCTACATTAGAAGGAACACTGTTGTTTGTGATTTGTTGAAAAACAGCTACATCCTATAGTGTGTCTGTAATTCAAACCTGCACTGCATCAACATTTTTGGCATTCAACACACGGCTTCATGATAGTACCCATTGTTCAGCACAGCACATGTGATTATCTGGTGCAGATGTTATGTTCCATGAGTGTAGTTCACAATGGTGAACCACAACAGACGTCAGTTGAAGCAAATCTCACTCACACTTGTGTAGGGCTGACTGTTTCTGGTGAGAAAGTCTTATCAAAACCTCGGATGGAGCTTTCAACGGATGTGCAACCAGACAATCAGGTGAAATGACTGATAACATCTTCACCACTGGCTCAGGCTTCAGTCTGTCAGCCCCAGCTGGTGACAGCAAAGGGGGTTAAATAGCACAGCCTGTACAATCAGAGCTTTAACATGGCAGACGGAGTTAACTGCTGAACAACCTCTCGCAGTTCTGAACCTCACTGTATTGTCTGCTCTTCTCCATCACCCAGGACATCAGCACAAGTGCAGTCACCTCTGCTAGTGATATCAGGGCAGAAAACAAGAGCCATTGCGATTCTGCCAAAAGAAAGAAGCTTGGTAAAATCCAAAATACACAGCAGATTAAGAAAATCAGATGAAGATGTATTAAAGAATACCAATCACGTAAGTGGATCAAATCCACGATGGAAGAGGTGCCAGTGATGGACAACATTGAGATGACCTAACTGTGGCCACGCTCCCAGCTCGGTCTGGGCCAGGTGACTGGGGGTGAGACCAACATCCTTGCATCTGGATCGCATCCAGTCTACATTTAAACCATGGCACCACGACAACATATCCTTATGAACAACCACTCTCTGTGTTGAAATACCAAAAAGCAAAACCGGCATTTTAATAAGATCCTAAATTACTGCTCCCATGTGGACCAACCTGTTCTCCACTTAACTGAATAAGAAGAGCATCCGTCACATATGTCCTTCTTCAGCCCGGCACAGGATTGCCGAGTTGGGCTCATGCAAAACAGATGCTAATTAAAGCTCTAATACCTGTTTAGCCAGTTCTGTCTGCCAGACACTGTTTTATCAGCCCATGATTTACAGAGACAGAAATAATGTGAGGTGCTGGATCCAGGGTTGCTTTGCTCCTGAAGAAAGAGAATCCTCTCCTACAAGCATTTCTAAGGAATGACTGCAGAAACATTTGTCTATTTAATTTAACAAAGCGGTAATAATTGCTATCTTACATTTTATTAAATATTAGACAAATGCGTATCTTCAAAATACTGTTCTCTCTCTTTGGTTTGTATGGGAATTACTGCACTTAGTGAACAGTTTAGGAAAGAGCATTACATAATGAAAAAATAAATGCCAAATACTGTCTGGCAGACAGAGGGCTTTACATAAATCTTATCAGAATGCAGACCTGTTTCAAAGAAGCTGGTACTGGCTCTTAGACAATAATATAAGATCAACGTGAACTTCCTTAACAAAATACTACAGCCACAAAACCCCCCAAAAACAACAAATGAAAATGAAAGACGTTTTAAAGGGATATTTTCTGCGGACATGGATTTCACCTGTTCCACTGAGGGAGCACGTCGATTCTGGCTTTTATTGTGCCCCTGCATGCTGCAGTCTTGATTTATTTCTCACCACAGGCTCTCTCCGGCTATTAACCATGTGGCCTAACAGGAGATCAACAAGGCAAATTTACGCAAGTCTGGGTGCTGAAGTGAGTGGTTTATGGCCGTGTTCAGGCTCAGTCCCTGAACTGTTTCCCTGACACCTGGGAAGCAGACTGACTGACCAGATGCTACAAGCTGGCCTCACTTTAAAGCTCCTGTCAGACCACCTAGATAAATAATGGCCTAATCAATTTGTACACTTTACTGCGGCCTAATGACTCCAATAGCAGCCGCAAGCTTCATTGGAATAACAATATGCTGACTTCATAGGCTTGCTGGAAGACACAGCTCTTGGAGGTGGGAGGAGGTTACATCAGGCTAACGGAGCTGAGGAACACCCTGTATACAAACAGTTCGAATGGATTTTGTTGTGTATGTGCTCAAAGTAAGCAGAGGTGCTAGGGACCCGAGAGAGCCAGACTCCTACCAGAACAATAACCGACAGCTTTATTAAAACTTCATAGTACATTCTAGCAATTACTGACTCCAGGAACCTCAAAGTTTCACCTTATTTACTACCAGATAACAATAACCAGAAACAGCTGCACTCAAAGGTTTAACGTAAAGGCTTAAATAATCATTACAGGTTTAAATGTTGCCAGACCACAGCAAACCTCTGCAAAAGAAAAATGGGCACACTTAAAAAATGTAGAAATATCAAACCTTACTGAAAAAGTCAATATGCTTTTTTACCTTCAGCCATTTTTAAAGTAATATTTTGGGCCATGTTTCTATTTTCACAGCTCAATCATAATCCAGAGGGGAAAATCCCAAACCTTTTAGAGTCTCGAACTCAATATGTTTAAAGCACAGATACAGCTAAATATCCTGGAAGCTTGAGTCGCATCTTCAAGACTGTTCACTTCATTTTTAACAAAATATTTTTCCCCTTTTTGTTATGGGTGTAACCAATTTGAATTTTTGAAAATCAAGGTGAAAATAGTAAAATAAATTTAGGGCCATTAAATTATTCCTTTTAGCAACCCTTCAGCCAACAAGCAACAGAAACGGCTAAATAAGCCAGGATTAAGAATATTCTAAAAGTCAGCACATGAATTAGAGGATATTCCTTCAAGCAGTGTTAATTTTCCTTTATGCTGTACATCTAACATTTAAGACTAACATTCTGGAAAGCCTGCGGGCTGCCACAGTGGAGCACAAGTCAGCTAAGCAAGATAAGCAGCTTCAAGCATGATGCTTCAGTCAAGGATGGGCAAGGAAGGCACAGTGATCCGAGTTCACACTCCCCTTGCAGGAGCTCCGCCACTCACAGATTCAGCTCCTCTCTCTTACACTGGCCCACAATAGTGCTGGCGAAACAATGTTCCAGGGGCACTTTATTTAGACTTTATAAATAGATTTTTGCCTCACAGGAATTGGCACCTGCAAACAGCATGTAACCGATCCCAGTGCAGGCTCAACAACAGCACACGCAGCACAACCTGTTGCATCAAGGGCAGTGGGCAGTTAAACCTGATCCTGGAGAAAGTGGACACCCCAGCTCTCAGCGGCTGCACGGTCAGAAACCTCATCGCTGGAGACGCGTCCAGAGCAGATAACAGGGACAGGTCAGGGTAATTGTTAGCCGTTCAGGTCTCTGTTTCTCTGCCCCTGCCTTCTCTGTCTCTCAAAGACAGCCGCAATTAATCTTATTTCAGAGAGCTGGCCACACAGGAGCCGTGCTTTGCTGAAGTGGCTATTTGACCCAGACTATTTTTTTTTATCACCGGATAAACAAAAAAAGAACGGGGTTTTGCATCAAGCTTATTAAAACCCCCTCGGAACATCTCTTGATCAATCAGCTGGATGCTCCATGTCATCAGTGGGAGTCAGTGGGCCTGCACACACCCATGTAGCCTCCTCCCTGGCTGGAGTGCTGTCCAGTGAGCACGAGCGCAGTGGAAGCATGGAGGTGCAATGCAAATTGTCTGAAGGGAAGTTAATTTGCACAGAGACAGCTGTGGCCGGCACCCCTCTGCCAAAGGCTATTTCAGCAACATTCCCGCTGCTACCAGAGATATTCGCCCTGCATTGTCTCCTTTACAGATATATGCTGGGTTTTTTTTTGTCTGACAGGATCAGGCAAATGCTTGTACCTTTGACATTTACGCCCGCCAGGCTCTGAAATCCCAGCTTCCAAATGCCTGGGAGGAAGCTGTGGAGGTGTCGTCAGTATGGGAGAGGTCACGGTGCACAAAAGGCGGCACAACCTCTATTGAAGCATCGGCAACAGGCTGCCTGGAAGTGTTGTCATTGCCAGCTGTGATGTTGTTTTCTTGCCCTGCCCTACAGCAATCCAAGCCAGCCCTTTCTGTCACACCTCCTTAAAAACCCTGCAGGCATAAGATGGAATTTCAAACCTTCCTGCTCTGTTGCTGAAGACCTACTTCTAATAGTGCCTGCAATTTTATTTGGGCCGAGAGCAAACATTAATTATTGATGTACTCCAAAAAGTGCAAATTAGAGGCGTTTGGGAATAGTCAGTATTATCAACCTCTCCCTGTGAAGACGCCGCATTCAGGAGTGTAAAGGGTCGATCACAGCCAGAAGGAGGCCAATGGAGGGGCTTGAGACACATACGAAACATAATGCAATGTATGAATATTAGCTCTGTCCAGCTACAGATAGGATTATTAATATAATCTACCTTTAACACATTTAAGGTTAGTCATATAGTCATTCGATCAGTATATGCAGATACAGCACATGGGAGAGTACTTATGTAGCTGAAGACTGGGATTAAAATCTTCCACATGAAGAATGCAGTCCAGAAAATCCAAACTGAATTATGTTATTAGCACGCAATTCCAAAACCTTACGTTCACGCCCTTTCTGCTGTACTGACAGTAACACGAACTCTTGCACCACACATATTCAGATGAGGTCAGTCCAGGTCTTCCATTTTGTGGTCTTGCTATTGACAAAGCAAATAGTGGCTTATTGGCTTACAGGCCAGCTCAGCTGTCACCTTCCGTCCTTGGGCTTAAAAAATCAAACAAGCAAGACAGCGGGGGTGGTGCATGGGCTCCTCATCTCCCAAGCTGCACCTCCTTCTCTCTCTCTCTCACACTCTTGAGGAGGGGTAATTAGCCTGCTTGAGCTCAAGCAGCAATTTTTCCTTTTGCTTTTCTTTTTTTTAATGCTCCCCCTTTTTTCTTGTCAAATAATCATTGAAAAACTAGCATGTGTCTGATACCGTCTCCACGGCAACGGCAGTTAAGACGACAAGGCAGGCTGAAGCTAATTCTGTGTGTGAACGGTACTGAAGGAAGTGTAGAGGCTCTGCTCTAAGGGTCTCAGCGATGAGGTCGCCTTCAGGAGTCAGCACAGGGCTCATGCTGCTGCCAGGCTTCGCCAATAAGAGACTTCATAAATTGTACATTACCATATTGTTTCATCCTTTTTTTCCAACAGAGAGAAAAAACTTCCTCTCACAATTCAGACCGTATTTGAAATCCATTTATTCAAAACAGCACTTTTGCAGAAAGAATACACGCAGGTAATTACGTTTGAATAATCACACCAGAACTCCAAAAGCCTGCTGGAGCCACTCTCTGGCAGGCAAATGAGCAGACACAGGCCCCTGCGATCATTTTCAAGTTAAAGAAGAATGACACATACCCCAAATTTGACTTTTCAGAGGTGTGAAAATAAACAGCCTTTTAAACAGATACCTCGATCTCTCGAGCTCCACAGTAACACAAAAGTGAACAGTTACTTTGAGATCAGCTGAACTGAAAAAAGAGATGAATTCACAAGTAGAGCTCTTGATAATCACTCAGCAGGAATTTTGAAAAAAGCACCTGTTTCCCAAGCATTAGGATTTATAAATTGCCTTTGCACACATTTTGGGAAAGATGCTTTTCAAATAAGATGCTTTTACAAACATGTAAAACTTTATCAAGTATTCATATTCACCTTCAAATAGCTAACGCTATTCATCTTTAAATGCTTGAAATTTTCTAATAGCCCTCCTGGTTAGACCTAATGTTGAGAATGAGTTAGCCTTCTGTACTGCCTCAGTATTGGCTGCCTTGGATTAACTATGGCACCAGGATAATTGAGCCCTACTAGAACAAACAAAATGGTCGCCTTTCAACAGCTAACAGAATCACACAGTTGACCATGGATGTGTTTGAAGCCTCTCTTGGCCCTCTGTTAAGCTGCCCCTCAGGATGGTAAGGGTTGTGGTTATGTCCTGTGGTGATGGCTGGTTTAAGGACTGACGTGCAGTGGGGCAGGAGGGGCAGAGACACACACACACCGCCTAACAGCCTGGGACGCTCCCTTCTGTTTCTGTGACTCCACTGAATCTCAGAATCAGGAGATGAGAAGACTTCTTGTGGCATTGCTACACAATAATCACTTAAATTTAATAATTAATAGAGCCGTATATATATATAATTTAATATCAGAAATGAATAATTTAGAAGGATATGAACATTGTTTGCTTGGTGTCTTAACCACCTGAGGAGTGAAGCTCTGTCATCATGAAAGAGCTGAAAAATACTTCACTTATTTCGTCCATTAAAAGATACTGAACGATTCCCTGTAGATACATCAATTGGAACTCTGTAGTTGTATGGTTTTTGACACCCACTAGTACTTAAATACCTGCCAAAGCAAAGATATAGACAATAAAGGCTCTATTTTTGTACCAGAATAAATTGACTAAACTTACAGCTTATTTTAAGAGACTGTAGCCAGAGTTTTTGTTTCAATATCTTTAACTGACTTTGGCCTCTAAGCACCAAGTCACTTAACTTCTCTAAATACCTTAATTTGCACCAGCTGGTTAACACTGGATGTAGTTGTGTAAATACAGAAGTGATTTACTAGGTTCACTTCTGTTTCTGGAATTGTCACATATGTTTCTAAAATAAGGAGTTCTGTTCTACAAATAACTAAAAGTACAATTACTTTAGGAAAAAAAACACACTTTTTACAGCCAAATGCCACTCAGAATGTCATAGCTACGTAGTAGCCTCCAGTTCATGTGCTTTATGATTCTAGTATTAAGATATAGATTCATCTAGGATTTTAGGCGTTGTTTAGGTTTACTCTTAGGAGCTGCCCTGGACTTCCTGATTCTAGCAAACTGCCTTCAGGAGCTGCCTGCCCTCTCTGTTCCCTGGTACCTCACTCAGACACTTCACTACAGCGATGCTCCTCTGGCGCGGGGGCAACTTGTCCTGCTTGCACAGGTCCCGTTTATCCCAGAGGGACTTCGATACCCCATTAACCTCTTTTGGCACCATTGTTTTAGCCATGAGTTGAAATCTTCATATGTCACGTTGCTTCCCTAAAGTGGAGATAAATAGAACCAAGCATAATGTGGAAAATGATCTCCTTATATCGGTCTCCCTTCTCTATGACTGCCATAGCACTGCTTTGAAACATAAAAAATCCCACTTGTGGGATTGCATGACTGTCGAGTGAGCAAGCGAACAAGGCATTATGCAAACGCAAACAGCCTCTAAACCTGTATGAAAGTCTCGGTTATCCTTTTTGTTAAACAGTAATGAAACAATAGCAGACCTTTTCATTTTTGGTTTCTATCCCAACAGAAAAAGCTTTGTATCCTTGCCCAAATGTGAATAATTATGAAAATAATGATTTTCATACTTGTGCAAAGCCTTCGGGATCACAGAGAAGTCTAGACAGAGCACCCGCAGGATTTCAAGTGTCGTTTCTTATCTGTTCTGGTGGATAAAACTTGCTCCCTGACCTAAAGGACAGGTACAAATACAAATGACTATGATTACCATATACAAACCCCAGTGTCTTGGCACAGAACTGATAGTTGGTTCTCTCAGGGTCTGAAGCTTTTCACCATCGCTTGATTTGTACTGGTTTGAACAGGATTCATCCCAACTGACAACACATTCATTCACTTGTTTGCTTTTTTTCCTTATTTCTTAGCATAAACAGATCCCTGGAAATTAATCAGTGCATTCTTCAAAGAAGGTACTGCTTTCATACTTCTTTAGGAAAGGAGGAAAGTCACTGACGCCGGTAATAACCGACGAGGTTCTTAACAGGAGGTGTGTAAACGAACAGTGAATATCCGGACAGGCAGTGATCAATGACTGTTCCTTCCCACTCTATTAATAATTATGATGGCACATTCCTCCTCTGCCCTCACAAGGCCTCTTCGCCAGTGAAAGCCTCGTCGGGAAGAATAAATAATTCAGCCACACAGAGTGTCAGCTTTATGCAGCATTGTCAGGAGAGTGCCCTGACTGATCCCAGAGCTCTCCTCCTTCTGCACCATTCATCTTCGAAAAGGGAAGTGCTGGCAGGACGCAACCCACCTCCCCACCTACCAACCCCCCCCCCCCCTTCTTTTTAATCTTTTTTTGTTGCTCTAGCAGAGTGGAAGTTCCTGGCTAGTGCACATCTACACGCAAGCCCTGAGCAACGAGAGCGGAACGACACCCATCAGAGGACACTGCCTCGTGCTGCCTGTGGGTAATAACACAATGCTTGATATCAGGGTGACTACCGCTCTGAAGTAAGAGACCGCAAGACACGGCCTTCCAGAAATATCGCAAAGAAGCTCAGAAATTCTTCAAATCGGAGGTGCTCATCAGTATTAGCTGTTGGGTTGCTCTGGTTCCAATGCTGACACCCCTTAAAAGCGAGGTGGCAGCACTTATACAGTACACTCACGCAGCACTGATTTCTCTTTTATTCCCAAGCACAAAATATTAAAGAGAGAGAAATGTGAAAACCTGTAGGAAACTATACTGGCCGAAACTGTATTATTTTCCAGTCGATTTAGTGTTGTTTCCTTGCATGTTCATGTTTGTGTCCCCCCAAAAGAAACAGATTTCTATGAACTTACATTACGGAAAAGCAGATCTTAAACAAGAAATTCAATTAGGGTTTGAAATAAGAGCATGATTTCAATAATGATAATGACACAATAATATAATTTTACATATCGTAACAAGACAGGTGAGCCATTTCAAGCAGAAGAAACAACCAAGTTGAACTGAATGGAGAGAAGACTTGATTTTAAATTTGATTAGTGAGTATTTGCTGCGATTTTAGGATCAACTGACTGGAGACTTGAGCTTAGTCAAAAGCACAGTCAGCCCTATAAACAGCTGCGGTTTCTGAACGAGGAAGCCTGATGTTTCCCAGCCTCGGGTTTCTGCGCACTTTCGGTCTGCGCCACAGTGGAAAGGTAACTGGGCTGTATCTCGCTCAGGAGCTTGAAAAAGAACCCAAGCCTAGACACCGAAGCAAAAGCACAGCAAGTGTGCTTCACTATCTTCACTGAAGTGTACTTCCAGGACACTCTCACCCAGAGCCTCAGAGCACACAGTGCATCAACACATTGTGTATCGGAGCTTCTTTCCCATTTCTGTGTTACCAGAATGTAGTGACTATCCAGCAACCATCGTGTCATGTCAGAACTCCCTATCAAAATCACATCATCAGCTGCTTGCGTGTCATTGCTTCACACCACCTCAAAAGAGCAAAAAACTGTTTCACTTGCTGTACTTTTCAACACCATGTTTAGAATGATAAATAATTCATATTACCACAATTGTATAGCTAGAACAGCCCTGAAACTTCTTTGGAAGCCTTCTCAATTCATCTCATTCCACTTTTACAATTTATGAATCCTAAAAGTCACTAGCGTGGTTCATGACGAGCCCACCTGAGGGGTTTACCTGCTGTGTAAGTTTTTCAATAATGTTACTTTGCTCTACTGTACCAAACCCGCACCACAGTGGTTGCATGCTAGTGTTAGCAGGAGGGATTCTGTGTGTAAGCCTGCAAACAGTTAAAGCGAACCACATTATATCTCTAAGCCCCTGTAATCCTTTGCCATTTTTCACTGCTAGCCTCCTGGCCCGCAACAAGCTAAAATGCAGGTAATTCACAGTGCCTAATGTAAAAATCATGCCAACTGCTACAGCCTCCCTGTGGCTTCAAACATTAAAGCAGTAAGATTATTTTTTTTACTCCTTCTCTTTCACCCTCATTTATACAAGTCTTGTATTTGCTACATCTTGGCTGATCGCTACATAATCAGAGCTCATTCAGCCATGAGACACTGTTAAGCACCTACTGATGGTAACCCCACACCAAGCTTAATTCACCTTAGATTACTTAAGTGCTTCTGCAGCTTGCTGTTAAATAAAACAAGGCTCGCCACTTAGGAGCTAATAATGGAGACAAAAGGAGGAAGAAAAGCTATACCCCCCATCCCTAATGAAAGCCAAAGTTCTCACGTTGCAAGCTTGCTCTTTATAAAGAAGAATAAGACACTGTGGCCGCTGCTTTAAAAATACATAAAAGAACATGTACCCTTTAGCACACCTCTCAAGACACTTTCCTCCCTCACCCTCTCCGTACCTTACCTGGCAGATAGTAAAGTGGAGGCTTTAGTCCAAACATGGTTTACATTACAGTTCCATTGTGGTCACTAAAGAGAAAAAAAGAGAGATGCAGGAATGTCCTGGTAAAAAAAAAAAGACACAGGAAGGCACCACACAAGGAGAGCCAAGGTCCGGACAGGTTAGAAGGTCCCCGCTCGCAGCGTCAGGTTGCCATTACGGAGATCCGAGGTAAGTGTCTAACGATGTCAGGCTCAAGCACCCTGAGACGCTCTGGTGCAGCAGCGAGCTGCCCTCGCCGCTAGAGATGCCCAAGGCAAAGACAGCAAACCCAGCCGAGCACAAGGAACGGTCGGCCCAGGCTTCCGAGCTGAAAAGCCCTCTGTGCGGGTCATTCATTAGGAGTTTAAGGGAGCTCGCTTCTCTCTTTCAGTGAGGCGAATGTCAAAGGTGGTGTTCCATGGGCTGGGTTTCATCCAGGAGAAGGCAGGGGGCACACAGGAACAGAAGAGACAAGCGGAGCAGGTTTCAGGCGACTTCTTGTTGCTAAGAATAAACAGGCTTTGTTTTCTTTTGCCCAGCTCTGGTAGTGAGAGAAAAATTAATACTCCAACGACTCAGCGAGGAAAAAAGCCTCCTGGTTCATCACATCACACAACATCTTAAGTGGGAGATCTGAAGCAAACGTCTGGCTTCCTTCTCAGTCCTCCGTACGTCTTTTCTGCTTTCTTCCTTTCTGTGTCCCACTACTGACTCAAAGAACAGAGGAGGAGGGAAGAATAAACTCCCTTCAGGCTACAACAGCACAGTCAGAAAGCAAGAGGGAGCAAGAGAGAGACAGAGACAGAGAGAGTAAGAAGGGAGGGAGGGAGAGCACAGAAAGAGGGAGAGAAAGAAAGAACGCTGCCCCTCGATCAATTTTCATGCAAGAATCATTATCTGTAAATTGGAATTCTGCCGGAGTGACAGCAGATTTGTCACCCTTAATGAAAGTGAGAGGGTTAGCCAAGCATCAGGGCATCTGTTCACACAAGCCTCCTCTGCAGCACTGCTGCGGTGCCACCGTACAAATTCATTGTAAGGATCTGGTAAGATTCTTCTTTTTCTCCCTCCTCCTTCTTCTGATCTAAATTTCTTCTTACAGACTGATGTGGGAAACCCCAGTAGTTCACTGGTAACAATCAGACACAGGACCTCTGGGGTAATTAGGTACGGAAAAAAAAAAGCAGAAGTCTGGAGAGAGAGATGCTTTTCCTCCTGCACCCGAAATAAGAAGCCGGCTTTTGCTGAAACTTAGCTTCCGCGTGTGGCTTTCGTGCTGAGGCTCTCTCCGCACACAATACACTGACAGGAACAGCAGGGGCTAGGAGTTAACTGTCTGCCGGGTACTGGCTCTGAACAAAAACAGGGAGGAGGGTCCTTGCATTCAGTGAGCCCTAGAGGCTCCTCCGTAGCAGTTCTCCGATTGTTTGATTAAATTGACACTGAAAGGGGCAAAGGTTCCTAACCTAGATGATCGCTGGATTTGAAGTGGGGCTGCGACTTACACTGTTTCTCGCCAGGATAAAAAAAATGGAGAGCGCTTAACGAGATTGTGATCGTGTACCTGATGTGATCGCACGTCTCCTTATCAGATCAGAGGAGAGGCACGGTCATGGGGCAAACAGTGCAGATAACCGCCGATACCGGGAGGGTGAGAGTGACACAGCAGGGCAGACTCCAGAGCTCTTTCAGTTGGAAACGAGTGATCGAGTGTCTGCTGTTCCACCCCACACCTCCCAGACATCACCTCTGTTGTGCAGCCAGCATGTGATCTGTTTCCACAGCAGCCCGACCACATCCTCTGCCCTGCACTCGCTACCTGGCTGCAGCGCCGGCGGGTTCTGCACGACGTCGTGTCACTCTGGACCCGGTTCCATCACTCTGGCCTCCGTGCGGAAAAACAGAACAATCTCTCGGAACAAAATACGCATCTGTGTAACTGACTCTGACCTGATCGACTGGACTAGAATTTCTTTTAAGAACATCCTCGTATGTGTCCTCTCGGTGTTTTAAAACAAGACGAGACAGTATATGTAATAGTTTTTTTTGCTTAAACATCCTCTTTCATCTGAACACCGACAGAGTTTCAATTCTATTATGTGTTTGAATAGGAACGTCACAACGATCACAAAATTAATAATGATGCAAAATAAAAGTGGTTGCAGGCAGAGTTTTTTATTTTGTAAACAAGGGACAAGAAAATAGAATTTTTCTGAAATGTTCTCTAAAATAAAACTGTCATGACAAACAGTTTTTCATTTATGTTTTTTTTTGTTTTACTGCCTGGCTGATCCCAGCTACAGGCCCAGATCAAAGCATCTGATTCAGGGAGGCAGCTCCACATGTGATAACTTTCAAGAGCACACAGTGAAGCCATCATCATTGCATCTGTCATCCTGCTAGATGAACAGCATCCTGATGCTTCTGTGGAGTCCAGAGGGCTATCCAGTCGGAGCCCTGACAAGTTCCACTGATGCTGAATCCCTCCTCTCATTGTACTGCCCCTTATCTTCAAACGAGGCATTGCCACCTAATCAAAATACTATACGACATGTTCACTGCGTGGTCTGAGGTGCTTGCATTTTCCACGAAGGCCTGTGACACGCACTACGGGGGTGGTCTATTCTGGCGAGTGTGAGCACTTGCAAGTACAGGGGGAGGAAATGACCTAGCCTTTTCACGGCAGCTGGTGGGTGATTTCTGAGCACAAACAAATAAAAATAAAGTAATTGAACTAAACGGTTAGAAAAAAGGAAGATGGGTTTATGGCATTCAAGATTTGAAAAAAAAAACAAGTCCGGTTATCTTAGAAGCAACAGCCTCTTCCCCTCCTGGAAAAAAACCCTGCCCTCAAGGCTGCCTGTTTCTACGGTCTGCCTGGGTGTAAAACACTGGGCTGTCTATCAGCTGCAGCAGCACAGGAAGCAGATAAGCAATCGCTTAATCTCTCCCCAGCACACAAGCTCCCTTGTTCGGAGGGAGTGCGGACTCAAAGAATCAACGAGAGCAGAATTGAGGATTTTTTTCCCCTCTATTTGTCAGCAACAAGAGCATGCATGATTGCTTGCACCTTTACATGCTAGCTGGCCTTCAGCAGTAATATTCTGCAGCTCAGCGGAAACACAATCCCCAAGCATCTGGCCCATTTATTTGACTGCTGAACCCTAACTTCACTCCCAGAGTTGCACAGGGCCTATTATTAAGCCGAAGCTCTTTAGCAGCTCATTATTTAACCACACTACCTGTCCACCTGTGCCCAAGCATGTTTGTGTTCGACAGTGTGTGTGCTTTCTCGGAGACCTGCAGGAAGTGATGTCCTTCTACATATGAACACAAGAGGTAGCACACACAGGCTTGTATTCCTGTCTTTGAGGGGACGTGCCCCATTGACTCTTCTGTTTTTTAGATTTGTTATTCTCCACACAAGGTAAGGGGAGATCCAAAACAAGTGTTTTTCATGCCTTTACATTTAAACGAAGATGCGCTTTGGCTTATAAAGTTATTTTCTTTGTGGGGAGGCCCCCACATCATCTTTTGTTAGGAGCTACTGTCTTTGTGGAGACATTTGCTCAAAATTACGTTCCAACACTGATGATAATGCATGTCCACACAGACAAAGACCTACCAACCTTCCAACACTACTGTATTTCATTAGAGAGACAGCGAATTATTATGAAGAAAGTTATGAATATTACTATATTCTGAATTCCACAATATGCAAATAAAAGAATCTGATCAACAAAGATTAGCACAGGTATGTTTTCTATCAAGAGGTTCGGTAATACATCACCTTCTGACAGCGGGTTAATTTCTAATGTTAACATTCAACTTATTAGCTCGCAGGTTTTTGTTTCACTCGATAAGTGCTTGCAATTAAGATTCAGGTGTTGCTTTGTGCTTTTTTAATACCCACAGTGGATGGAAAAAAAAACTGTGGTTACAGCTTTTATATCTTGTCCCATACTCAAGAGAGTGGTTTGGTTTGTGGGCTAAAGGCTGCGCCTGTCTTTTTTTTAAAAGTTCAGCCGTAAAGGAACGTGCAATATTGCAGGCAAGCCCCTCCTCCTGAAGCACATGAAATGTTAAAGCAGCTTCTGAGGTGCGGCGTACGCTGCTTCTTAAAACCAGCAGCTCTTTGCATCTGTTTATAGTGTACGTCCGAGTGGGCGGATGTCTTTTTTAAGACAACATTGATAGCACTCAGCTCATCACCAGAAGCCTCGAATTCCTATCCTCTAATAGCTTTGCTTTTTTCTCAATAAATTCACTCTTTAATCTACTGCACTGTGCCCTCGGAGTCAGGAGGAAAGATGTCTTGCGGACGGCAGCTAAATACGGGATTTGGAAGCGTACGTCTTGAACAAAAGATGATTAACTTAGCTGACCTCCAAACCCTCGTGTGGCCTTTTATTTAATTCGACTCTTGATTACCGAGTAACTCCAGGGGTGGCTAAGAGTAAATCTTCTTCCATATGCTAATTGTACGAGCTCAAAGAATTAATTTGCAAATGTGTCATTACCCATCAGCTGTAGTAGCAATAACCCTGTAATTATAGGCACATCGCTGGCGAGGCAGCGGCACAGGTCAGGCAGCAAGCTGTTCAGCAACGGAGGAGGAAGGAAACAACAACAGTTAAAAAAAAAACTCACATACACTTTCTTCCTCTGAAGGCAAGCTCCGAGCCTCATCTTACATGAGGAAAAGGCTCTCATTGAAGCCGCTGGACAACGATCACAGTTCAAGCAGAAAACAAAACCTGTGGTATGTCTTTGGTCTTTTGCAATGCTTTGTAATTTTGCAGATTCAGTAATTTTATGGAGAAGCTGACACCAGAACCCCAGTGACATTCAACAGGCACCACAGGAGACATTCTGTAATCAGAGGCCAAATATTTGAAAATCAAGACCCCAGCTCCCACAAATGTTTGGAAAGCCAATTTGAAGACCTTTATTAAACAGGTCTAATCAAAGTTACCTTAGGGCTAAGGGCGTCAGATGCATCCAAGATGGTGAGGTTTTTCTTAGCCCCCCGCTCACAGCCCCTGCCTAAATTAAATGTGTCGTTCAGCAAAATGGAAGAAAACCTTCTGGAACGCTCACATATACACACAGGACGATTAGGAAGGCACTTGGTCACAGGAGAGTGATGAAACCTGGCAGACAGAGGCACAAAGGATGACAGACAGCAAAAGTCTTCAGGCTTCCTCCACAGGTCAGGAAGTGTGCCGTGCAGTCGGTGTGTTTAACTGGGCCACATTTCATTTCACCTCCACTGCAAACAATCACAGCTCGGCCCAGCAGGGCGGCACCCAGCCCCGGGTCCCACGGTCAGGGAGCTGCGCTGTGCTGCTGCTGTGAACACCCGGCAAGGGGACCCCGAGCTCTCCCTTCACATGGGGGTCCACGAGAAACAGACGCAAATATACTTCACCTGAAACGTGTTTCACACCTTCTCCCTTCTCTCAACGACAGACTTGTTTTCTTCTAATCCTCTCAATTCATTTGTAGGTTTCGACTTCACACCTCTCTTCACCTCTCTCAACTTTGCACCACCTGAGCGGCCTCTCTGCCTCCCCCCCTGCTCCCGCCTCCTCTCCACTCTCGGCTGTTGTTCTCCTGTGCTGTATAATCTTTGCTGACTGCCCTGTCTTTCTCACACCTGAAGAAGGCTCCACAGTCGAAACGTTGTGTTTCCTTTCTTCTCTTTTCAGCATGGAATAAACCTTTACTTCATATCCCAACAATTGGATTGCTTGAGAACAAAGCGGACAAGGTCACTCAAGTGTTTTTGAACCCCAATTGAATTTCTCATCGTTACAGTGTTTTCCGATCTTTAAAAACATCAAGGTAAAATCACCTCTTACTGACAGTAGGAGGCCTGCTATTCGAGATGATGCAGTGCAGTCTCTTCTCTTATTGGTAGACCATAAAGAATCTTGAGACCCCTTCACATTCTTATACTTCATATCCCAGCAACTGGATTTGTTGGAGAACAAAGCGGACAAGGTCACTCGAGTGTTTTTGAACTCCAATTGAATTTCTCATTGTTACAGTGTTGGGCGGAGCGGTGGCTCTGTGGCTCAGGATCTGCGCCTGTGGCTGGAAGGTTGCCGGCTCGTATCCCGTGACTGGCAGAGGAATCCTACTCCATTGGACCCCTGAGCAAGGCCCTTAACCCCAACTGCTCCAGGGGCGCTGTATAAATGGCTGACCCTGCGCTCTGACCCCAAGTTTCTCTCCCTGTCTGTGTGTCTCATGGAGAGCAAGCTGGGGTATGCGAAAAGACAAATTCCTAATACAAGAAATTGTATATGGCCAATAAAGTGATCTCTTATCTCTCTCTTACATTCAATGGTACACATTTTGTACATTAACCTATGAGTTAATAATTTATTTGCAAATTAAAACACTTAGTCTTTTGTTTATAGTCATTAAGCACTCTATGTGCAATTATCCACAGGTCATACAGAATAAGGGTGGTCAGTTGTGACTTGATTCTAAAAACTGTAACTGATAAGACTGGATTATTCTTAAATAACAGGAGTCATCAGGAGATCCCCTTCATTCGAGTGGGAACCACATAGATTTACCTAGGAGGCAATCGAGACTGGCCAATCAAATGTAGCTTGCATGTCTTTATCAAGTGGGAGAACTTCAAGCATCCAGTTTAAACCAACACAACCACAGGGGCAACGGGCAGATTCCACTCAGATCCCCTACCCCCCATGACTAGAATCGAATCCAGAACCTTGCAGCCATGCCACAACACTGCCCACAACAGGATTACTATGATACAGAATGAAAACACTGCTGGCTTTGAAAAACACGCCCCTAATTTGCTAAAGACATCTAAAGGACATCTGCACTGTGTGCATAATATGGGTGCTAATTCTTCTAAGAAAGCATGAGTCTTTCCTCTGAACTGTCCTGTAACCATTTCAATGCAATAAACTCATTGATGTCTTCTTTAAGTGTTTTTAACTGATCAAGCCTCCAGTCTGCTGTATGAGACTGTATATTCTTTGCTTGCATGTCAACACAGAAAAAAGGACGCCACACACTTTCCTTTTCTCCCTCTCTCTCCCACTAAACATAAACATCTTGTCACTCTCTGTATGAACAGCTGCTACACTTTCAACAGAAGTGACAACAACAACTGTTACTGTATAACCCCTTATCTCCAGCCTCTGTTGAGATAGGAGATTCAAAACACACTGGGTTGTTTTAAAAACTGGGCTATTATGGACAAAGTACAACAGTCTATAATTACATTCTGCAGACATTAGAAGTAGAACCACAAAAACTGATACACGTGGACAACTGCGAACATGTGGAAGGAATTTTGTAGCAGCTCGGATCCGCCATCAGCATTATTGTGCTGAACAGGATTTTTCACACTTTTAATAAGATGTACCTTTCGTGTCAATGTGCTTCTGATCGTGCAAGATAAATTCCTGTTCTAAAGCCAGGGATTTAAACTTTAGTGGAAAAACATCTAGCTTCTACTTTCTGGGCAGACAACAGACTGGCAAGCCCTCCGACAGCCATGTGAACGTGTGGTGAAACACAGGCTGCCAGCCGCTGTCCCTGTTAGTTGGTCCGGAAGGCGACTGTCACTGCGTCGATTTCTTCCGTGAACAGCATTGACTAGCCAGGCACTCAATCAGAACTGTATTACTGCTGGAACCAACACATTTTGGCAAATGTTCATATTTAAAAGTGAAGTTCGGCTTAGATTTTAAAGCTACAGTAACAACTTGTAGGAAACTAACCTAAGAGCAACGCTTTGCCAGGTTTCATATGTTGATTCTTAAAGAACTCTTTTGTTCGAATTTTAAAACTGCGGTAATTTCAATTCACCAAATGCCAAGAAGGCGGGACAGTAGACTCCTTTACTCTAAGTAGCTTAAGCTCTTAAAACATTATCTTTCTAAAAAATTAAAGCACACTTTTTCTAAACTTAACATATCTTTCTGTAAGTATGAAAGCAATAAAGTAAAAAATACGCAATAAATATTACTAATTCATGAATTAAGTGAATCAGGCTAGTGCCGCTTCTTGTGGTGGTGTTTCTCTTTTCTATGCACAAACACGTGAGCTTTGTCTTTTATGTCTACAGCTAACTGCTTAGCAATTTCAGTAACAGGATATGTCGTTAATGCTAATGCGAGACTGAAGAGAGGAGAACACAACTTCAGAAGTCAGCACCTGTCTAGTATAGCTCAGCTATGTGCTGGTGACATGGTGGGAGGTTTCTGCAGGTCCAGGTGGTGGCAGGAGCAGTGTTAGTTTCAGCTCAGATGGCGCTGCCTGTCTGCAGGCCTCTCCGCATGGGCAGATTAATAATTCAGGATGTTTAAGACGACATGAGCCCTCTGAACGGGCCATCTGGGTTACAGGAGGTCCATGAGACTCAATCACACCTGACTGCCCAAGGCAACACTGACAAGTACAATACCTCAGCCAGCTGGGCAAGAGAGGGGCAACGGGGGGTGAGAAGGAAATTCGAGTCAGTTTGACAAGGACAGCATTTCCCACTCTCAGTGTTCAGCAAGACACTAATTGACATTGCAGATCATAGAACTGAACCTGCAGCCACCATAACACCACTATTTACGAGTTATGTGATCATAATGTTTAATTTGCAGCCTGTTTGATATCCTCTTCTTGGGCAATTTGTAACATTTTTCTCCTGCTTTTAAGGCTGCCTATCTAGCAAGATGCATTTCTGAAGCCTGTGAAAATCCTTCTATCTTGTAAAACAACATGTACTGCTGGATGGCTGGGTAGGTGTAAGAGCAGTCTTGTGGAGAGAGGCCAACTCCTGACTGGCCTGGAAAATTAAATGCTGTGTGGCTCAGCAGTCCAGAGAACGGATGGACCAGGCACATCAGTAGGCAAGTGTTCAGGAGATAAGCCTGAGGGTCCCCAAAATGCACTGCATTTCACTGCCACAGCCCAGTTATCTCTCATTCAGCTTTTAAACACAGCAAAGATGCTCAGTTACCAACAGTAGACTGCAAGATGGCACAAACTCCTCTGAAGGGGGACATGATTTTAAAACCCTGGACAACAGGCTTACAGCTATTATCCTTCTGTTAAAAAAACAGCTGTAATAACAGACTCTAGCCTCCTCTGTAATTATCAGCCAATACCTATCTTGGATAAAGGTTTGGATAAAGGCGACTGCTGTAGATGTTGTTGATAATATGAATTTACCTATCTACAAATAAGACAAATAAGAATTTACCTATCTACAAATGAGCCCTCTTATTCTAGGTTCAGACTGAGGAGTAGAATAAAAACAGTTTGTTTGGGCTACTAATCTGCAGATAACTTTTTTTTATCCATTCTTCCCTTCTACTGAATAGATCAGAGAATTATGGAAACTGCTCGGTCATGATTTAAAATCGAAATGACAGAAAATTCATTCAGTTGCTGTTCCTCCTGTACAAAGTTGGTGGTCACAACTTTTTTAGTATCTATATTTCAGTACTTGGACAGAATATTTCTCAGTAATTCATCAGGTTTCTTTTCTTTGCAGTTGACACATGAAATCTCACATAGCTCATTCACTATCTGCCTTGTGAACCTAACTGCATAGCTAATATTAGAAAATGGACGTTACATACAGTACGTAACATTACAGACAGGACAGAAAGAAAAAAAGCTCTTAAGTGCCTATATGTTCAGAACTTAGTTCTTAATCAAAATTAAAAAGCATAAAAGTATTAGTTTTCTTACACTGGCTCCTGGATTTACAAAATATTTCTGGTCACATTTACAGGCTTGAATAGTTTGGTTCCTGTCTTCATCAGTGAAGTGTTAACACTTTACACACCAAACTGTCATCTGTGCTCTTAGGACAGGGAGATGTCTTTCTTGTGGTGCTCAGTATCAGATCTTCCAAGGTATTCAAAACTTAAACCTGTTCATAAAACTCAGTTTTAATCCCCAGTTTTTAAGTGTGTTTAATTTACTACATTAATGTGCATATACATGTTTCTTTAGTTTCATTGCAAAACATTTTGAAATAGACATTAGTGAAGAGGTTATATAAAAATAAGATGAAAGAACTTGCCAGTTTTCACATTCAACGGCATGTTAAATGTGAATAACTTGCTTCAAGGGTTCATCACTGTAGATTTGCAACAGTCTGGATTATGCAGTGCATTTAAAGGCAAACATAGAGAATTTACATGGTGTACCTTTAAAGCAGGAAGGACAAGAACTTCAAAACTGCTCCAGTATCATTAGTATCAAAGTATCTTTTTTAACAAACACCTAAATATCCAGGACAGGGACCAGCTTGCCATCACGACCTGTTCTGGGAGAATAATGGCCATGATTCTTATAATAATATAAGAATATATATATAATAAGGAAATGTAATGATTGAGCCCACACACAATGCTCTTTCGCATGCAAAATATCACTGACACTCAACTGCAATACACTATTATATTATATGTTATTTCTGTCAGCTGGAAAGGCATGAGCCCAGTGACTACAAAATTGTCCAGCAAGAGTTAAGGGCTGCAATGCTTTAAACTCATCTACTGAAGCTAGCCCTGCGTCCCAGCTGCGGATAATGAAATGCCCAGACCCTGGTACTCATCTCCAGATGTGTCCCTTTAAACAGCAGATCTTCCTGTGGTGCCTTGCCAAAAATAATAGTGTTGATTTGGCTTTATGGCACAAACTTAGTTTTTTTAAAGGAATTTATATAGTGTTTGTCAGAGCTGTTTAACCTCTAGTCATTAAAACTTGGCCCAGCCTGCCGGGTCAGGAAAAAATCCCATGAAAGACTGATGTGTAGTGTCTCAAAATAGGTGTTCAACAACATTGTGCTTTCTAATGAGCCTTCCCAGAGAGCCTTTGAGAAGCCAGGTTGGATGAGATGGAATGCTACACTGCACAATTCTAAAAAAAAAAGAAAAGAGAAAAAACATGCAGAGAAAGATTCTTTAAAAGCTTATCTCATTTGATTAACAAATCGCCAGGCACAGCCTCCGGGCAGGTGCATATTATGCAAAAGCAACAAAGGCTCTTGTTGCTGAAACAACAGGAGGAATCCAGGCTTTTAAAGTACAGTACATGACGGCAACACTTGAAAATGGTGGTGCTTTCTCGCTTGATTATCACTCCCTTGTGCTACTTCTTTATTTGCATTTGTTTATGTTAATGAGCCCTGTTTATTGAGTGGAGAGGGTTATTTCATTAGTTAATGTGTAGAAAAAAAAGTGTACACACATTTCGTGCATCCAGAATGAACACACCTCAGGCTATAGAGCACAATATCATTTAGAATCCACTGCAGTGTTCACAGTTGGGGTGAAACCTACGAAGAGTACAGTACCAGCCTGCAGCTGTTTAACTGCAAACAGTGTCAAAAACTGGAGAGATTCTAGGGCTTAACAGGCAGGACAAGATTCCAGATAACTGAATGACTGACAAAGCACACACCAAGGATCAGAGTGCAAACCTTGCTGTGCAATTGAGATTTATCATTCAGAAGGGGTATAATTTAATGTGAAAATTGCACTTGCTGATTAAGACATATTGCAGAAAATGAATCCTTACATTGAGGTTTCTTTTCAATTAATTAGCAACCATATTACGTACTTGGGTGCTAAAGACAAAGTGTGCAATGAATTCACAAATGTTGCAACAATCTTTCTCCAATTATTGCAACTATATGATTTATGAGTAATATACCTATATACACAGCAACTTAAAAGTGTCTTTGTGTGCAGAGTGTGCCAAAAGAAAACTAGCCATGCGTTTCAGAAATAACCAATATCTCATCATTAGCCCACAGTTAAAAGTTACCATCAGAAGATGAGAGGAGTCATTGTGCAAACGCAGAGGGGGAACTGTGGAGACACAAGTGGGAAACAAGCAGATTTGCGTTCAGTTCAGTTTGCCGTTTAGCTCACACATTCTGCACGATTTGTCAGTGCATCCTGCGCTCCAGTGAGATCACCTGCCACTGAGAACCCCACTCAGGGCGCTCGGACGGGTTCTGGGTGAGTTCAAGTGCTCGGCCGGCGCACTCTGATCGCAGTCAGGATGCTGTGCTGTGCTATGCTATAATTTACTGAGAATCTGTCCACTGCTGATAAAATCAAATCCACCACATCCACTAGGCTACATAATAAGGGTTTCATTTCTGAACAATTTATGTGCAGCGTGTCTGACCTTTGAATTCTCTGAAACAAGCAACAATGATTTCTCTCCGAAAAGGCAGCCTCAGATGATGAAACGTAAATCAGAATAGACCGTCAAAGTCCTTCTAATTTTAAGCCGACTAAAACATTTCAGCACACAGATCTGTCGAGTGCTTTCCCTCTCGTGGAAATGTACACAGACAAAGAAAACAGTAAAGAAATTCGAAAATAGCTAAAAATAACTAGTGGCATACACCCTTGGCTAATTTGCATATTTTAATGCAATATTTAGAAATGTTTCCAGAAGCTCCCATCGTGTTTGTCACCAAGTGTGCATCTGTAGGAACATTCTGTATTCATTGTTCTTATTCAATTAAAACAATAAAAAAGACCAATGTCTAGATAATATAAAATATATTAGATATGATTAAATATTATTAAAGCTCTATTGCAAAAGCTCTGATTCCAAGAGAGCCCTTCAGTAAATACAAATATTGTACTAGTCTTTCTCAAAGAGAACATGGTCTAAAAATGGGGAAACCACAAAGGCTTCTTTTCAAAACTTTCAATACAAAAGTAATAGCTTCTGGAATGGCGTTTGTCTCTATTTTCACTACCTCCGCTTCATCTCAGCACAGCTCCATTACACTGCCGCTGGGGAGCCATCCTAGGGCTACGACTGAGCGTGTGAACATGAAAAACATTTTTTTTCCTTGCAAAACGAGGTCCCCTGTCCCACTCAGAACTGAGGTCACCTTCGCTGGCTTCAACAGCCCCTAATTTCATCAGCTCCGCTGTTTGGCCACATAGGCTACATATATCACATCAGGGGTGTTGAGGTGCAAGAACCTGCTTCCTTAGGAGAAACGGAACCAAAGGTCCACCCTGGGAGACTTCGAGAACGGCAGGGTTGCGCTCGGCCCGCACGGCAGTCTGCTCGTGGTGCTAGTGACTGCCAGCAGGCTGCTTGAACTCTCGATCCTCATCAATGGCTCTCCTGCCCCTGCCTCTGTCACAGTGTAACGGTCACACTTATGATGTTAAACCCTTGGATTGAATTCCCTGTCTGGAGCGTGTGCCTACTGGAATTTAAATAACACTGGAAGATCTGAGGAATTTTCATCACATGTGGAGCTCAACCCTTTGCACATAACTTCCTGTTACAGCACAAAGAGAAATTAGAGAAATAAGAAAACAACCCTGAAAACAGTAGAGGATCGTCTAATTTAACATGCATGAAGACATTTAAAACTGTAAAGTCAATATTTTTAAAATAATTTGTCCTGTTTGTGAGATCAGCTTTTTTAAATTAATGCTGAGCTTTGTCATTCCCTCTCTGATGAGATTCATAAATCATTTTAACAAATTATGTGGTCCATCTATGATCAACTAAAACTGTTGTGAATCCCTGCAGGGTAGGTCATAGAATACAATTATTCTATTCTACCTATTTTTAAGTGTGATTTGACTGCTGATGCTTTACAGGACATAGGAATTGAATGCATCTATTCAAACACCACACAGCATCTTATCACTTTACAGATGGCAGGTTCTGCAAGCTTTAGAGATTACGAAGAGCTATTCCACCAAGGCAAAGACTATTGCTGCCTCCTGCACCGCGGTTCTCCGACAAGTAACAAAAAGCCCAGAACGTACACAGACTGGCAGAAGTGCTCGATTGGATTAAGAGAAATGGTAGCTTTTTGAACAAAAATACACCAAGAGGTTTCAATCATTTCGAAAACCTCTCTTAAATAAGCAGCAGGACTTAATCCCCAATGCCCTCATGTTCACCTTGAGCTCTAAACTGAAGCTTCCCCCAGGCTCAAAGGCAAATGAGCGAGACACTGGTTGAGGCAGCCCGCACAGCTTCGAGAGCCACACGGAGGCAGACTTTCAGAGGATGTGCTGATTGGACTGGGCAACCGTTCTTCAGAAACAAGCCCAACCAGGAGCATCTTTCATTCTGCCCAACTGTGCATTAGTGATTCATCAAGTGAAAATAGGTACTGCATTTATATGTAAATAAAGTGCTAGAGCACAGCCCCTGAGGTACCTTTATTGCCTTAACTAGACGCTGCTTGAGTTTCACTTCTCTCTGTAGAGTAGGGAAGAAAATAACAAATACAGCTCTTCTGCGAACACTGTTTATCAGCACTGAAGATGCGGCCTGGATCTTGGCCCTAGCTTGTGTTAATTGGAGAGGCACTTTGCTTCATTGAATAACTGTAAACCCTCTGAGAAAGGAAGACCTGCTTGGTGCATTGTAATGGCACCTCGACACACCACGGATGCAAACAGCAGTAGTAAGGTGGAATTATAATAAGTTTGTTTTTGGTGTCTTGTGTTTGGGGAGGCACAGTGTACAGAAGGGCTCGTGGATCTCTTGCATAATAAAGTTGTAAAAATGTTTAATTACCTAGTTCAACCAGGAGGCTTAACTGGAATCTAGAAAGGTTGAACAGAGCTCAAAATGATGCTCACCAGATATTAAATTTGGCTTGTAGAAAAGGCCCATTATTGCCTTTATTTGTATTGTTTTCAATATCAACTGCATTCCTGTCATAAATGATTACACTGCTTGTCTCCTGCACAGCAGAAGAGACATACTGGTAAGCTTTACCAGCACTGGTTTGAAAGAATTATTAATTGTATTACATATTTTGCAGGACCATTTCACATTTTGCTTTATGTGCTAAAAAGATTCACTTCAAGTTCAGTTTTCAAACTCTAAATTACGAAGTAAAAATACGGGGGATTGAGGAGGTTTTGAAGCATGTGCTGCAGGATTTGGCAGGAGAGGAAGGGGCATTACTCCTGGCCTCCCTTCGGCAAGCATCCTGGGAGCACAGTAACAGAACAGATGGGACCTCGGTTCCACATCCCATCTGAAGCGCAGCCCCCACCATGCTTGTGCCAGGCTGCCTACTGGCACACGCTGTACCTGATACCCATTCGGCTCTGAAGCATCTCCAGCTCCAACTGAGAAGTGAAACCATTCGAAGTCAGTAATTAGTTTCTTTCATCCACTGGGTCATTTCAACAAATAAGGTTTGTTGACCGAAGTGCTGCTGGAATGTTGCACTAGGATCTTGTGTGAGTGCTCAGAACATGCCGTGTTGGAGTCGCTGGGCACAACGAACACTGTACCCATCAGAGGTCAATACGGTGAGACCAGCATCCACAGCAGATGGTTCTCCACAAACACAAAGACCGATGCAGCTCTTGAAACTGGTCTCCCACCAGGACCATCGAGCTGCCTCAACAGAGTGGAAGCAGAAGCTTGCTCTCCTGGCAATGCTGTGTGATTCCCAGCCAGGGACTCTCTGAGGCGTCACTGGACTTCATCCAGGCCTCGCCATGCTTTCAGAAGTAATGTACCTACTAGCAAAAAAACATTCTAAATGGTGCTAAATGGAAGGAGACTAATATTTTCAGCTACAGCTACACACATTTCTCACATGGGAGAAAATAAGCACTGTAGATCAAATTGAAGGACAGCCCATATCTCCAGTTGGTGAACTAACATTTTAAGCACACAAATAAAATAGTGTTATAGACATAAATTAGACAGATACGAAAAACGGCAAACAACTATTTCCATGTGCAGTGACCCACTCGCTGATACTTGTGACACAGAGGGGAAAAAATCCCAAAGATCAGCAGAAGAAAATGACAGGCCCATAACAACAGTGCGGTAACATGATAACAGCTGTCTGTGAAGCAGAGATAAATAGCCCCAGCAGCTAGAAGATGTGTTCGCTGAGACGCTAACCGTGTCTGTCAGCGTGTTTTAGCAGCGCAGCCCAGGCCCGCTGCCCTGGCTGGGAGGAGAGACAGGAAGTGACAGGGAAACCGAGCAGAAAGTGCGAGGCCAGCTCACAGAACGCATCCCCCCCTGCAAGTGGAGATAAACTAAAAGGCTGCAATCAGTTGTTGCTCTGGTGTGCCGCACACTGACAGGGCAAGTGTGAAGGCTTTTAGGCCCTCCTGGGTTTTCCATTTGCAGCAACTCCTGGCATTTTTCCTTGCTTTCTCCTCCTGTGAGCTTCTCAGAGCCTGTATTTTACACACCAGGCGCCTCCATTTCTCAGAGCTAAGTGCTGTTAACCCTTTCCAGCAATCATGATCTCACTCCATTATGCAAGCTGTATGTGGCAGAAAAATATAAACCGTTCAGCATGCACAAACTCCCAGGAGCATGAAGTTCCACAGTAACCCACAGTCTATTCTTCTCCCCCCTTTGTTTCAATAAACTGTGAAAAATAGACGAAAATACTCCATCTGAATGGCATAAGGTTGCCATAGAAGTGGTAGATGAATATGCTACATTTAGTATGCAATGTACCAAAGGCTGCAGAGTTCTCTCTACACAAAAATATGCTACTAATTTAATGTACAATAGAAAAACAATCAGAAAGCCAATGTTTTCTTATGGTAAAAATACCAGTTATGCCAGTGGACGCAAACTCCATTCTTGAGGGACTTTAATTATATTATACAGGCTTTCAAGGCATCTTTTAATAACCAGCACTTCAGAATCAGGCTGTTAATGATAACGATAAAGAAACCTTGAAAACCCGCTGGATTGTGACCTGTAAAAACCAACATTTAACACCCCTATCTTTCAAGACTAGCTGGGAAGATGAAAAGGTTAAGCACTGTGTACTAAACTCATTAAACGTTTCCACATTGGAATTTGTGGCCTTCTTTTCATGATCCGTTTTCCTGCGATAAAGTCAGTAAAATCCTTATTTAAAAATGACATGGTATATATTATACACTTGAAATATGCAATTCTTTTATACTTTGCAGTCCTGAACACATGTCACTGATTATTGTATGCTTTGAACCATGCTGATGCAAAAAGGATTTCCTGGAAACCTCAAAACAATGCCTGCTGATGATACCTTTAAGCTGCCCAATTGGATTAATTAAGAAGGAGCTGTTTTACTATAAACCAACGCTGGGTGGAAGGTAAATAACAGCTCATTTGTTTTTCATTTGCTGGAGAGGAATATGTTCTCCTCCTACACAACGAGCCCTAATCTGCGTTTGTGACGTCCCACCGGCACAATGGTATTCAAACACAAAGGCCACCTCTCGGACGTTCTGTGGGTCGATGGGTTCATTTCAGCAAAAATGCTGGGGTGTATCAAGCTATGTTCTGCTACTGAAACAGAAGTGATAAAACAGAATTTCTGCAGAATTATAATTCTACTCCCGTCTCTTTAACTGAAAATTAGAAGTTTTTATGCACTAGAACCATAGCAATTTAAACTAGGCAGACTACCATTCATATCAGTTCCCATGGCTTCTACTAGTCAAATCACTTAAAACATTCTGTAATAATCCTGTCATTCATAAAAACTAAGCAGCTATACAATTGGCTATATTCCCCAAAAGATGGGGCCTGTGTGCTAAAATTGAACACCGCACCATTTTAGCAGGAGCCAGAATCCTTTCCTTTGTTATAGCAGAGTTTACAACATGGAGTGGAAGCCGACTGCCTATGAAGAAGAGCCCCTCGTCTATCTGGCGGGCCGCTCCAGGTCCTGCCTTCTCGCCAGCAGGTGCACAGACACTCTCCGAGCCCTGGTGAGCAGGGGCTGTCCCGGCAGAGGGGCCCTATTTGTCCAGAGGCCAGTCTGGACCCAGACAGGCCGCTCCCAGCCGCTCCCCTGCGCCAGCGCGCACACACTCCAGCTCCAGGCCTGCAGGGGTGAGAGGGTAATTCACTCACTACACTGACCCCCTGCAAAACCTTTCCCTTTGTGAGCGCGAGCTGGCGATCCTGCTGCTGAATAAAAAGCCCCAGGGCTCCTCTATGTACTCATTACTAGGCTCGGGCTGCCAGATATGATCAATACAATTCTCTAAACGTATACTATTCAGCTCACACACACACACTTATTACTGAACCATAGTGGATTTGTTAATTGTGGTCTTTGTCATTTCTCATTTTTTTCCTCCTTAAAATCCTGCATCACTGTTTTTTCTGGTTTCAGTATTAACGTCTCGGACAGAACGCTCCCCTGGGCGAGGTATGCGGTCTTCCCAGAATAATAGGATGCTGCTGAGTAGCAGCTGATTAAAACTGAATTTGCCACACAGCACCAATTAAGTGTGGTCTCCCGAGTGTTACTGCCGATTGAAGACTGCAGGAATGCACATGTTCACTTAAAAAGCCATATTGCCACAAACACAAAATATATCCAAAATGAAGATGGCATGCCAACATCTCATATAGTTATTAGCTTGGTTATACTTATAACCAAGATTATACTGCATGTGACTTCTTTATGATAATGTGCAATAGCACCCAGTTATCAGCCTCTTTGTAACAGGAGGATTACAAAGGCAATTACAAGGCAGGGCCTTGGATTCACATCTCTGCGAAGGAGGTTCAGTCATTTATTCAAGGTGACACAGAGTCAGTCAGCAACAAAACCACAGCTTGACCCGGTCCAGGAACTTCGTGGGAAGCAGTCATGAACCTTAACCACCACACCATTTAAGACTCTGTACGGAAAGAAGGAATCAATGCATTAAAACATCCACAAGAAACCACATTGTTTCCCAGAGAAGGGAGTACAAAGCACATTTGAATCCCGCGGACCAGCGCTCACAGAAGACAGAATCCCTGTCACATTGGCTTACCTCTGTTTCTGCAGTTCTTACAAGTGGTGCTTGCTGAGCGAAAGGTTAATGTCCCGCCCACCCATGTTACCACAATCTCCTGCCGCCCCCAGACAGACATTGCCTTTGGCCTCGGAGTCCAAACTAATCACATTTTGTTTTAAATACAATTAAACCCCAGATGCTGTCTCCCTCTTTTATTTCCCCCCACAGCCAGAGCTGCTCCATTTTGAAATGCAGATAATAATTAAATTAACAGCTCTGTAATCATCTACTCGGAGAATAAGACATTTTTTCAATTCGGATCTGAGAACAGCGCTTTGATATCAAAGTGGACTGCAATAGTTCAGTGTGAGAGGGCCTGATTTATTACCCTGCCATAATTGATGTTTATAAAAAGTAGCTCTTACAGCTACTCAAAGCAAGAGATGAAAGGCAATCAATCAGCCATTTGCCTCAAAAGAAAACCATATCAAAAACATTTTGTGTAAAAAAAATAACAATGATGTAGTGTACTTGCACACTGCTGCTTTGAAGCTTGGCCATTTAGCTGCAATGTTTGCTTCAGTAAGGGTTGCACTGACACTCGATCGACATGCTATTGACACTCTTTTTTCCTCTCCCTTTCACATGAGATGCCACAGAAAACACCTTGTTTTGCCACTGCGTCCAGATCATGGACTCTATTTTTGCCACACCTTCCTCGAATATTCCTTTAAGGGCCCTCTGCGCTAGTTCTTCGTGTGGCCACGGAGCAGAGATGGCGATTTCTTCCTGTGCAGTCCACACTTTTCCGTCGAGCCACAGCACGACCTCAACCACCCTCTCGGGTGTTATGAAAAGGATTTCTCCCCCTGAGCCCTTCCCACAACCTCAGCATTCCTGTTCTGAAGGTCTTGGACAAGTCAACACTCTTGTGAATCACAGATGGGGCTGTTGGTATCTGCAATAAACACCATCATAGCTGTAGCACGTAATTCTCTAAAATGAAGAGGTTTAATCTGCAAGTCATGTATTTAAACAGAACTGGCACATTATCCTTAATGAGTGGGCCATTCCCATCTTGACATTCCAAACCTTCATTCTGATTTTTAAATATATATCTTTACTGAAATACTGATTCAAAGTGGCTTGCAGAATTATTCAATGCCTAAACAGCTTATTGTATAAAAACAAGAAAAAAATCAAGAAATATCACTGTAGAATGAGAGCAAGTGACTGTGTAGTTTTCCTGAAGTCTGAAGCCCTTGCTCGTGGACAGACAGTCTTAATTAAGCCATCAAAAACAATGTTCAGATGTGGCACAGCCTCCCAGTACTTGGCCATGCAAAGCAAGAAACTCTACAAGAATGGAACTGACTGAAAATATTATAAATCTTGTATGATACTGAAATGCTGCAACAATCTTTCTAATTTATTTTTAATAACCCCTCTGGGAGCAGAGTGGCATCTTGGCTTTAGATCTGTGTTAAAACCCTTTTCTTTGACCAGTCATTAGTGCATAATTTACGAGCCTTCACACGTTACAGTGATGAAAACCCGCCGCATCTAAAAAAAAAGGGCATCAATTCAATTCATTTCAATTCTTTTTTTTTATAGTTCCCAACAATTTCCAAAGCAAGCCAAAGCTTGCAACCTTATCGGCACAGAGAAAGCTGTGGTACTTCATTTTCATGTGCGACAGTATAAAACCAGAAAGAAAAAAGGATACAAAAGCCCTAACAATACAGTACAGCAAACCACTGCCCCCAACGCTGCAGGATAACTTAATAAAAGCTCCCTCACCTCCACAGAGCCACAGTAACCTGATTACAGGTTTCACCTTAACAAGAGTAGGGAAGGCCGGCTTAATAAAGCAAGCACACTCCAGAGCCGCAGTCAGGCCTGAACTGAAAAGACGGAGCTGTACGTCACCAAATCCTGGAAATTTGTGCTAAATTGAATCAATCCATCTCAGAAATGACTCTTGTCATCTTTTTTTCTACACAGAAGCCATCTGCGTTGGGAGGTGGGGGGGGGGTTTTGGGATGGTAATTGGCCCACATCAGAGACAAACAAGCCCGTCCCCATGTATCCTGCACCCCAGGGTAATGCAAAGCAACGCGCTCTATTGACGCTAATGACTGCTTAATGAATGCATTAATAACAAGCTTACAAGCAGGGGTGCACGGCTAGGATTACCTCCCGAGAATAAGGGGTGAGACAGGAGACCACATGACAGAAGACCAGAAGAGAGGCTGTGACTTAATGAATGTCAGTGGCTAAACAATAGTCAGCCGCCGCGGTGCCACTGGTGATGGATGCCACACTAAGATGTGTCTACATTTCGATGGGCCTTGTGTGGGGAATTCAAAGCACAGTGCAAACTCTCCAGGAGGCTCGTTCCAAATAGATGCAGGCACATCCACGTCACAGCAAACAGGAAACGGGGATTACAAAGAAGCATGTGGGAAGGAAAAAGCAGCTGTTGGCCGCCACCAGTGTATATGAGGACACACGCAAACACGTAAACCCCCCAATGTTGGGTGTCAGTATGTGCTTGTTGTGTTGCTCCAACAAAAGAACATGACCAGTAGGGAAAAAATACACAAAGATGCTTGTGGGATTCGTGTGTTATTATTGTCTCATTTTGGCAAATTACTTTTTTTATGCACATTAACAAATCGGTTGTGTTTGGCAACATTTAATTTAGATTTTCATTTTGCCAAAAACATCAATCATAGGTTACAGGGTTTGAATAATCTGTGTGCTTTGCACTCGTTGCTGAAGGATGCAAATGGCACATTGCTGATGAAGCCCCCTTACAACGGATTCCTTTCAGGCGACTTGAAACGAGATGCGTTTCGCAGAAGATCCCACTGAAGGTAAAGCTTTATAAGGGCATCTTTATTAAAATACGACTGCACTTCACACAAGAGGCCATCAGCACAAGCAGAACAATAAATTACAGGCTGGACCCTTATGCAAATGAAAATGTGCACTGACCTGAGATTGTTTAGCTAAAGAAAAGGCTTTAGAAATCCTCCTGGCGAGTCACTAGAGTGTACCTAAAGCACAGAGACTGAATCATAGCAATATGGGGGTAAAACCCAGTGCTTTTCTGCTTTACACCCTTTTACCATTAAAAGCACTGCTGCAAGTTTCTTAGTAGACAGAATCAGACAGAAGCAGCTTCTGACACAAATCTAGACAGATACCTGTGTAGAAAAACCACGACTTTCAAATTAAAATGTGGTTCAGAGGTGCAGTGCAGTGTGCACAGGGTGATTGATTTCCTGTCCAGGCACCCAAACCAACTGAATATGTCACCCAGACAGGCACTTTAAAAGAGCTCAGCTTCCAGAGATTTATTCTGTTCTTGCTTTTCAAAGCCTCAATTAGTCCGAGAGATTATTGATACAAAGACTAGATCATAACTAAGTCCAGCATTGTATTGATTTTTCTTAAGGAGTGATGTCACAAAATTTATGGCCAGTAGGTTGTTAATATTTGGTTTATCATAAATTTCACTTATGCAGCTCGACATGGCTGATAGAAAAATGTCTTCCTGAAATAAAAACAAAAAGATGACACCAACATCAGCAAGCAGTGTAATACTGAAAAGAACACTTCTGCAGATTTTACAAAGAATTTTCAAACCATGTTGCCTTTTCTGGTTTATCAGACTACATTTCTGCATATTTATCTTTCAATCTAATATATTTAAACAACATAGCATTCTTAACTGCCTCCAAAAAACCTGCCTTTTTCACATTCTTCCTATATACACTTTAGAAGGTTACGTTAGGGTAAAAAGTGGGAGGAAAATAATGTTAGTCTGCACAAGTAGGTTGCATGCTGATTTTTAAGGTAAAGTGAAGAGATTAGATTTGAGAGAACACTGCACTTGGAGAACAGACACAATGAAAAGACTTGGACGATCAATATTATTGACAGTGCGGTACTGTGTCTTTCTTGTTTGCAGCTGTCTTGTGTTTGTGCCATCTTGAAAAGGAATGGGGAGCTGCCTGTATCCCAGCATAGCAGCTTCACAACAGCCCCTTACATGTGAGACCCCTTTCTTACTCAACCGACACCCCCCAAACAAAACCGCTGCATTTAACAAGAACACTGCAACAGTTGCGCTGATGCTGAACAGGCCAGAGCAGGTCAGGTCCCACTCATCAGGCTTCTTGACCAAAGAATTTAAAAACGAAGCTTATTGGTTTGATGTTATCCAAATGCTACAATCTAAAGAAAGCTAACTAAGTCTGATTCAGCAATACCAAATGTAGTATTTGAGAAACTAACCAGTGTAAGTATTTGGGGGAAGGTTGGCAGTAACAAAGGGCAATGTGAAATTATATTTGCATACACACTGCTTTGCAAATGTCTTAATGAATCTTTGATATATATACACACCATAATTCCCAATTGTATGCCATGAGCATCAAAACTACCACTAGTGTTTTCTACCATTGTACAATCACACCGATTCAAACTGTAATATACAATCATGACTGATCAAGGTGAATGATATACACACACCCAATATGAAGTGTTGCAGGAGGTAATCCATCAGTTTTACCAAGGCGATTTCAGTGAGTCATCAGGAGTGTCTCCACTCCACTCTACATTTGCTCCTCTCTACACATCCAGAAAGGTTCAAATAAAATGGCTATGATTAAAGCAGATGATCATCGGAGAAATGCATGCAGAAGAAAATCTGAGTGAAAAGACTAGAACAATGCCAAATGCCTTAGAGCTCTGATTGCAGTGGAAACTCTCCTCACTACGGGATATAACACGCTGAATCAAATGAGTAACTTTTTCAAAGACATTTAAGAAGAGTGAAAAGCACCCCTCAGTTACACTACAGATATCAACAACAGTCTAAACAATTGCTTTGGTTCTTCAAAGACTAGGATGACTGAACAGATTTAACCCCACTGCTGCATGTCTGGATCCCCAACAAACTATTTCAGTCAATTACAATATCTATTGTAATAATATTACTCTGTATTTCTTCTTTTTTCCTTTTTGCATACTAATTAATCCTGCCTTTTACTCTCTGCTAAAATTCTATTTATTAATAAGTATATTTATTTTTCAGTATTAACAATCAATCCCAATGTGACATTTCCCTACAGGTTCATGGTTAGACAGATTAAAAGCTGAAAGTAGTTAAATTAATTTAAGTGTTTTTTTTCTTTCTTTTAAAAAAGGTCTGGGATTGTAACATGGGTCACAGCAATGCCTAATTAATTTAGACGTTGCAATCAAAGCAATCTACTCTAATTATAGGTAGAACCGTTGCAGATTCTTGGCAACAAGTTCAGTCAAGGCAAAGCAATGAGGCAGGACGTCAATCTTAGAAAGTAGAGCAGCCGTGCCAAAGAGGTATTAATTGGCTTATTTGCAGTCTTGGCGGAAGAAATGATTCAAAGATCTAAGTGTCAAGGGAAGTAACTTATAGTAACAATAACTGGGCTATAAACATGTTGCCTTTTAAATACAGCATATAGAATATTGATTACCTTTCTTTTAAGGACATTTATAAGAAAACAGACTGTCATGTTTATAAAAAGAGAATATTTTAACAAGTGTCACTATGATCATCTACGTTCTGCATTATAGTTTAATAAAGAGATGGGAAGTGGATATAAGAGACTTTATTACTGTACAAGTTCCTGCCAGACTAAGGCTGTGTGGTGCCACTCTTGTGTTAAGTGGGTATCCTGATTGATTTAAAGTTAGGGAAAGCCATGCACTGCAAAATGAAAGCAAAGCTTTTGGGCTGGCTGCCTACAAGGGGTGATGCACTCCATGACAGTTACCTCCTTTGAAGATTCACCCCGTGTTACTGAGTCTGGGCCATGAGTCCATGTGAGTTAAAATATCAGCAAAACAAACAAGGCTTCCCCTTTGCACAAGGCATGTGTGTGTTTGTGTTTCATCTTGCCTGGAAAGTTTGCTGCGTTAATTACAGCAGGAGGCTGCCACACAGGAGGAGGATGCTTCTCGCCCGGGCTGTCGGCTGATTAATGCAGGAGGTGTGCTGCGCTCAGCCTCCCAGCCCCCCCCGACAGCAAGGTGTGCTCTACTGATCCTTCTCGCCCCCCGCCCGGTTCCCATGGCGGCGCTCAGATGCAGGCAGCCCACTCGCCTGCTCGCGAGGAGCCCAGTGATCGTCTGCGGCACAGCTCGGCGAGGCCTGCTTCTAAAGTGCAAAGTGATTTATTTTAGCCAATTACTAGCGCACTTTTTCCTTCCTGGAACCGTTCTCCATTGATTGAAACCTATTGAAAACAAATTAGCCGACAGCAAGGAATCAAGGATCCCTCTGACAAGCCTTCTCTGGAGAATACGCAAAAAACAGATCCATAGTTTTTGTGTTGGATATAGGAACCTTTTGGTCTGGGTTTCATGGCAACAATTAATGCTCGTTTGCAGAGCCTTAGCTGGCTAATGCAAACACTGGCAACATTCGACAAAGAGCACCAAGCGATGTTTTGGAGAATTATAAGAGCTGGTCCTTGTTTTTCCCCAGTTGTTTTTGAGTGAGTTTGAGATTATGGGAGCAGACTGCAATATAGCATAAGAAGACAAGGCAGGCAATGTCTAAGTGAAAAGGTTTTTAAAAAAGCAGCGTATTTATAGACATGAGGCCCACGTACTGTTCGTCAAACAGGACTGATTTATGTAAAAAATTAAAAAACAACAATACATTTTTAACTTAAAACTTTACAGGTTGTATTTGTGATTGTTGGATCTTTTCCAATGTTGTTAAAATGGGTAAAATACAAACTAAAATGACTGGCAATCAATCGAGGTTCTAAAGGGGGAAGTGGTTTCCTCTCAACAAAAATCTTTTTATCTGTGTGGTAAATAACAAACATCCAAAGTCACATCTCATATCACCTATGCACATATAGAACTTTTAATGTCCCTATCGTTTATAGGTACAATAACTGGAATTTAGGAGTTCAGTACTGTCTGCTTAAATCCCTGTACAACTGAACTTTTAATTTAAAATGCCCAATCTTTATTTTCAACAACAACCTGCTTTCAACTTGCATCCACTACAGGCACATCGGACGGTGCTCTTTTTAACGAATGCAGAAACATTTTCATGAATCTAACTATACAGTAGGTTACAAAAGGCACGTTTAAGTGTTGTTGCATGATCAGCAGGAAAACGAACCCCACTCCTCACATCCTTCCACATTTCCCCGAGTGTGGGGGAATCCAGGTATTCTGTGCCCAACGCAGATCTTATTACTGCTCCTGCAAGCAGAATGTGTGTGCGTGCACGTGTCCCTGAATACAAGAGCAGAGGGGTTCATTCTGACTAGATTTAGGGGTGGGGGGAGCCTCCTGAGGTTCCCCTTTACAAAGCACGTCACCCGGAGGACGAGAGCAAATGAATTATTCTAAAAGGCGACAGTCCTCTTTCTTTAATATGAAGGTTAACAGAGAAGAGAAAGACATGGGGGCAGAGGTAGGAGTGGGGGGGGGGGGGTGTAATAACACAGCTGAATGAAGTTAGGAAATGAATCACCATGTAACAGTTCAATCGAGGATTTTTTAAAATTAGTCCTGACAAGGTCTTCCTGACTGAATGCATTAGAGTCTCCCCCTGGCACGCTCGGCTCCACTTGACATGCTATTTGATGAGGCGCGTGCAAAGCTAATGGCAGTGACCCTGCTAAGCGAACTAGGCTCAGATTCATTCGATCACACACAGGCACTAATCAGTGCGAGCACTGACACTCGGCTCCAACGCCAATTGATTTATTGCATTGCAGAATGGATACAAATGTGATTAAAGGCACTTTTTAGAAATTATTGTACATAGGCACTCCATAGAAATGAGTGGAATCAATTGTCAGGCAGGTCCTTTTCCCCATGTTCCATCTAGACTGCCATCTGTAGCTGATGGATCTCGTGCTCTGAGCCACAAGACTGCAGTTAAGAGCATCTGCCCTGCTCTCCCCATCAAAGGACAAAGTCTGTAACATTTAACCTTATAAAATGAGAAAACCTTTTCAGCTTTTTAAATGACAGCTATTCAAGCAGGGAAAGGTTAAATGGCTCCTTGATGATATTCTGAAATCTCCTCACAGTTTCAGAAAACACTTTTTTCCCCCTAAAATCTGTGCTTGATTTTTCGTGTAGTAAATGTTATTAGGAGAATGAATGATGATCCTAGTCTTACCGTTATGTACCAAAAATTCTAGGTGTATTTTGTAGGCATGGAAAACGTCTTTTGGTTTAAAACATCTTTTGAATGCTAAAATTAACTCAAACTTTCAAGAAACAGCAACTATATGACTTTCAGTGCACGTATGTACTACAAGCGTTTAAGGTATCATCTAATGACAAATATTGTCAAATACAGCTCTATTGTTGTATGAAGCGCTATCGGTATCCACAGCTCATCTGTCAGAAAGGATATTCCACTTCTGAATACCCTGCTGGTCACCCGAAAAGCTACAAGTTTACTAATTTCAGCTCATTATCCCAGCCTTTCCCTTGCCTTGTTAGAAACTGCTGCAGCAGAACAAACTCCCTCAGAGATTTAATAGCAGCTGTTTACAGTACTGAAGAGCCATTAGAAATCCTCTTTGCAGGGTGCTTTGTGGAGCCATTGGCTGCTGTAATTGCAGACTGATTTCTGGGGTCCCATTATTGGTGGTTGCCTGGCAATATCAGAAGTCACCAATAGGGAGGCTGGAGGATTCCACCTGCCTCACACACTGGAAGAGTGTCCAGCGCTGGGAAGACACAGATTCTTAGGAGAGGTTAAATATTATAGAGGTTTTTAGAGATTTAAGAATGCAGTCAAAGCTGGATTTTCAATGCAATTAGATAACTATGGATTTCATTTAGCTATTTATTTTAAAAGGCAACATTAGACGATGTCACATTTCATAAGATTTGTTTTTTCCTTTCATTCAGTTGCAAATGAAGGGCTCAATTCAGAAAATTCTCTGTCAATCCAGGTTTTTAAACTGTTCTTGTAATTGAATCCTTTCCTCACATCATCAATGAAAAGTGTTACAGTGAGGTTCAGGGATGAGCGAGTCATTATCAAGGGAATTCTAGGAAAACCTGTTCAGAATTTCCCCAATGTGTTCCAGCTCACAGAAAACCACATCCCGTTCCCTGCGTGCTGACTACTGGCAGATAAGGGCAAACAGGAGGGCAGCTGGAGCTCGGAAATCCCGGAACCACCTCTAGGGATTTGCTGACACTGTGGCCAACTGAATGAAATGCAGGCTTATACACCCACATGTGGGCCACAAACTCCTTCCCCTGCACAGAGCTCCACAATGCAGAGGGCAGAGAGAGCCTGTCAGGACCTGGCTTCTATTTCAGCAAGGCATCAGCCTCTTCCAGATTCCAGGCACTGTGTACAAGGCTTGTCAATCCACACAGCTCTATTCCAGAAAGAAAGGGAAAAAGGAGAGGACTGGTGTGTGAGAAGGAAGTCCCAGTTGCCAGACTGTCAGAGCTCACCCCAGAGGCTCGCTGTTATTCAGGAAACCTCCTAGCCTGAGGGTTGCCATAGAGATCTCCAGGGGGTTCCTATTGTTGATGGACATCCACTCAAATGTGAAAAGTGCACAATAAGAGAAATGGAGCCATTTAAAATAAGAGGGAAGACACTACAGACCTGCCCATTTTCAAAGACCAGAGCTGAAGACGGACAGCTGTTGTGCTTTATCATTTTACTAAGAACAAAAAGATGTTCGCATGTGACTGGAATAGCACAACCTTTAAAAATTTTAAGATTACACCGGAATTAATGGGTCTCTAAGCTCTAACAAATCTTGCAGAATGTCTTGGCTTGGTCGCCCTCTTGAGAGGTGGTCGTGGAGTGGCGTTTCCCCTGTTGTCCTCAGACACTGCTGAATACGACGTCGCCTGAGAGGGGACCACATGTTCGAAACAGTTAAGACAAAAAATCTCCGCAGTTATGATCACTGCTTCCAACATAACAGAAGGGCAGACGGGAGATATGATAGATAAAAGAGTTTATTCTGTGATGCTGGATTAGGAATATTTAGCGTGCTTTCACCTTCCCTTATCTCCCTATCAGATACTGACTGCCAGGCTTGCTCGAGCTCTCATGAGCCCCACTTCCCTGCAGACAGCAGCTGTACAGCTGTACAAACCCTGCAGTACAAGTAGAATCTGCAGTAAATGGGTGACGCAGCACAGACAAACTCTCTCTAGACAAGAGACATTCTGAAAGGATGGGGAATTTCCAGAACAATAACTGTAGGCAGTATAATTTTTTGTATCCCCCCCGAGGGCTCCTGGCACTGTTGCTCAGGTCAGCGTGAACACAACCCGCAGCTCGAACCCGTCTGCCCCCTGCCCCCGTCGCCAGCCAAATTACACTTTTAGCATTTGTTTGAAAGCTAACAACCCTCGCAGTCGTGCTACAAAGTGCACCCTCAAGTCGCTCTAAAGACTCTTTAAGCGTGCCTTTCTACATGCCTGGGGAGAGAGCCGCACAATTATGAGCACAATTATAAAAACATTGAAGCACAGCCAGCCGCCTTGCGCTTGCTAAACTTGAAAGTGACAATCCAGCCATCGCTGCCTTTATCTTTGATATGAAGAACTCTTTCAAGTATTGATGGCACTAGCAGGCTCATTAAATGCAATCCATCTGTCCTTAATGTGCAAGGCACTGAGTCTAATGGAGATGAAGGATGCCCTCCTGTGATACAGCAGGACTGTACAGTAGAACCATGAAAATCAGATTTACTGCTTTACTGAAGCCCTTTCAAATAAAGAAATATGGAACTGGTGACATCACTATTTATTTTTAACTAACTAAAGCACTTTGCCGCTCCTAAAAAGGGAAGAGCTTTCAAGCATTTTTACTTTCAAGGTGTCCTGTCTCCTTCACGTCTGCCTGTACCAATATAATACGGGAATGATGGCAATTTATTGTGATGTTAGTTGGCAATTTGATCTGTGCAAAATTCACATAGATTGCCTATTCAAACCCTCACTCTGCCATCTCATAATCTGAAATCAAAGCTGTTTGCATCATTATTCAATTGTAGTACAATCAGGCTATATGCAGGTCTAATACTCCACAGGGCATGTTTTTGAAAGCTTCCACCAGGTAGTATAGTTCTTGTGGTACAGGCTAATAAATTACAATGCGCTCCAAACTGTGTTCCTAATTAAATCAACATTTTCCCATTTGTTTGGCCACTTTAATTTAGGAGTATAAAAGAAGCTGGACTTGCACACAATGTCTTAACCCCATCCAATCAAACCCCGTCAGCTGAGCAGTAGGATGAAAAAGGCTTCAAATTCCACCTTTTCTTCTACATTCCATGTGTTTGAAAATTCCACACAAACATCGCACCAGCTGTCACTGCCGAAACTTTCAGCTTCTCCCTTGCAAAAACGATATGATGATGACAGCCCTTCACATCAAAAGCCGAGCTTAAAAACAGAGTACAAACACCATCACTGATGTGAGAGCAGTGTGAATCACTGGGACGTCTAGCAAATATTAATCTGTTTCAATTAAGGGGAAAAAACAAACAGAAAGGGGGACTTCCTTGCATTGCTATTTCTTCCTAGAAGAGAAGCAAAATCAAAATTAAGAGAGAAGAAAAAAGCTTTGGATTTCAACTGTTTGCATCAACATCTGATTAGAGCAGCCTCAGAGCTGAACAGAATACAGAGCTGTTATCTGGATGATTATTCTTATGTTGAAAGCCCGGTCACTACAGTGGTATAACAGTTCATAGTTACACACTGCAACAGCAGCTTCTTTTAAAGCTCGAAATAAGTAGGAATGGATGTATTGTCTGAAGTAGAGGAACACTCCTCACATCAGCACTCTGAAGTTGGGTCACACCCTACTTCCGCTCTGCTGGTTCCATGACTTCTCTGTCCCTCGTATTCCCCCTCCAGTAGATGCTCCGCACAGAGCTAATTAATTAAGCAAACATATTCATCAGCATGTTCTCAGGTGTGCAGCCAGCGATGAGCTGTTTATCCTTTCCCACACTCTCAGGACTGTGTCACTTAATCTCGGGATGCTTTGCATTAATCAAACAGTCTAGGAACAGGCACACATACTCAGGGAAATGATAGGATCAAAACAAAACATTATTCCGTCACACTGTGGGATATCAGCACTATTAATAATGTGAATAATGTTTGTAGACTTATTCATACTCCCCTTCACTTGGAGCCCAGCACAACCTCATCCTCACCTTTGAGCTCCGTTGATCACCCATTCATCACTTCCGTCCAGATGACTTGGGGTCAGAGCTTAAGCTAATTAAAAGAAGCTCAAACAAGGGAAGAACAGTACATATTTTGACTTGTATAAACATAACAAAAGATTTGCCAAAGGGATTAACTATTTGAAGGAAAGTCATTGCCCAAGACCCAAGAATCCCACTTTATTGAAACATTTTCTGTCAGTTGCATATCGGCAGTTATGCAAACACCTCAAATCTCATTTGAATGCATATATGCACATCGCCTTGTCGAAGAAATCAGATGTACCCTCTGCATGCCTTATTTAGGAACAGAACTTGCTTGTCAAAATCCAACCATGCAGGAACTTTTTGATTATGGAGACTTTACATTTATAAGCACACATGACAGGACTGAGGAGTCAATTAAAAAAAAAAGCTGACATGCTGCTTAAGAATATATGCAGATTCGTGTCGGCTCTCTGATAATTCACAATCCCAGCAGAAGCAGCGCAGGAACTGGCTTGACTTGATAGAGGGCTATCCCATTCGTCAGCTCCTCTCTTTAATGCTGTTCCTGGATAAGCTCTCCCATATTTATCTTCCCTGTTTGTCAGACCAAACAAGAACTGCTCCTGGAGGCCAGTAGCTAATTCATCCTTGGGCTCTCCAGAAGTGAATCTGGATTAGGTCTTGTCTGCTTTTTTATAGAGACCCTTGTTTTCCTGTCTCTTTTTCATTAACTGAACGACAGCTCGTTTTGTTTCCTGACACAGCCTCTGTATTTGTAATTGCTACCTCTTGTAGGTTGCCACGCCAAACAGCAAGGCTTGTGATTTCTTTCATTTTGAAATGAAACCACATTAAAAAAGAAGCAAAGAAACTCACAGGGCAAAGACGTCACATCATTACCAAACCTTACTGAACTGTATATGCTTTATTCTTTGGAAAAAGGGTTATAATAAATATTTTTTGTAAATAACCAAAGATTTGCTAGAAAACATTTATCCGAAGATGAAAGGTGTGAAAGCAGCTACACAGAAATAATTTTATTACTACCATTTTGAAATCAACAAAATGAAGTCCCCAAATTTACCCCATCTGTTTGAAAATACCTTTATAAAGTGTATATACTGTATAATAACATGTTAAATGTGCGTTACATTTTATTAACCGAAAGATTAAAATGCTTAGTCACTAAAGCGGAGCTCAGTTAAGCAAAGTCTTTAACAAAAGCTTAACAATTTAAATCTATCAATGCACACTTCTCAGAAGATCAATGTGTCAAACTGGGTGTCTACAGGAGGAGCTTAGTCTCTATGCTCATGAAATAATGTCATAGTCACCAAAATCAGTTTTGTATCCCAAGGAATCCCAGTACATTCATGCTGACACCTTGTAACATGAATTTTCCATGAGTTTCAAAAGGACCAGGAGCGAGGAGCAGCCCAGCGAGCAGGGAGCTGGGACTCCAAACTGTGACCTGAAGGCTAAAGGCCTCATATCCCCAGCTAAACCACTGAATGATCCTCATCGTCCAAAAGCAATCATCCCTAGACCTCTGCCCTGCATCACACAGGCGATCATCTGAAACCGCACAGAAACCTCTCAAATCATCCATGTTAATGAAGATGGGAAAACAAATCTTATCAGGGGAAAAGAAAGTGGATCAGGATACAAGCAGGGAAAGCAGAATGCAATGAATATGAAGTCACTTGAACCTGGAGATGATGGCAGTATCATCACAACTCAAGCAGGGGAGCACCTGATATCATGAAAATGATATTGAAGATCTCCAGTGAAGAAAAGCAGACCCCTCCCTCCCACTACCTCCATACACACACACTCCATTTCCCATTCCACCTCCCACACCAGCACGAAGCCGCTCGGACTCAGAGAGGATGCAGAAGAGCCTATTAAGCCAGGCGAACGCTGCAGTAATTACTTGTGTTCACAGGGAATCGTGGGGGCTGTGCCTGTCCAGCGCTCCAGAGCTGATTACAGATTAGCCAATACCCCCGTCTCCTCCAGTCTCCACTCAGCAACACATTTCCCCTCATCAGAGGAATTGCAGGGGGCTGCCCGGCTGGGGGGCGCCCAGTGAGTGGGGGGGGGGGGGTAGGGTAGGGAGGGCGAGGTGCCGCCGGAGACAGGCACTGATTCCATTTATTAGGGTTTTATCTAGCGAGAGGCGAAAGGGTGTAAGAGGTCACAGGAGGGAGTCACAGGCGGGTCAATTAATTCAGCTGGAAATGTTATTACAAGTCAAAATTTATTGTCGCAGGGCTGCATTAGCACAGGCACAGGGGACCCAAGGTCACACCCCCACTGAAAAAGCAGATAAATTAGAGACATCTGGAGAACAGAACGAGAGGGGAAGAGATTAATAATGCTGAAATTTAGAAGCCAGGGTCTAAGCCTCAGCCAGCGATGCTCTATAAATTAGGGAGAGATAAGGACTGAGAAGCCGGGCGTATTAAGGGGAAGCGTTTTGGACTGAACTGGCGCAGGCAGGCTTTCAGTCCTCCCTCAGGTATTAGCACTTAGCGAGGGGATGAAGTGCATGAGGCACAGATACAGCAAGGGGCTCTCGGAGCAAAGCACATGACAGCACCGGGCAGGAAAACAGCCAAAACACTGGAGCTGGAAAAACAACAGAATCTACCAAGAACGGTCTCCTTCCCTTGCCCCTGCTTTCTATTTTTGTTTTGTTTTTTACTTTTTATTGATTTGAATTGTTTTACAATAAAACAAACGTAACTACTGCATTTTAAGCTTCTCCAATCTGAAAACCACAACATGCAAGGGTTGTTTGAAGGAAAATAAAAACAAGCTGCTTCTTTGTAACTGAACAAAATCACCTCTGGTCTTATAGATTTGCTGCTGCTTTTTCTAAAAACGCTAAAAAATCTCTTTTCACAGTCTCCTGGCCCATTCTGGGGTTTACTGGCAAGACAACGAGGACTGTGCATCAGAGTAAAACAAAATGTAGTTGGTTAACCCCTTAACTTACTGGAAGAAAATTTAGACCAAAAAACACCTGCAGACATCTCAGCTGACGCTTCACTGAGCAGAAGCTGAGAAAACAAGGAATTCATATTTTCCCATTCAAGAGTTTGATACCTTATGGGAAACATATCTGAACATGAGGACCGTAACCTTTTCATCTACCATGTACATTATTGCATTCTACCATTGTACTACGTACATAACACTGCATTGTAGGTGTGCATCTCTTCTCCCTGTACTGCCAATACCAAAGCTAACACCAGTGTAACTGTGTGGACTGCTTGTCCGCATCAGAAAATTAAAGAACTGATGGACAATATTCAATGTGAATACCATTAAAATTATCTTTCTAAATTTAGGATTATATACCACACAGTGGTAATCCATGCCACCAGTCCAATGACTTAATTCTTTAGTAGCGAATCTCAGTTGACAGAAATAGACAGATAAAGATTTTACGGAGCCCTTCAGAAAGGGAGACCTTCTGGCCTGATCTCTCTTGCACGCAGACAGAGATGAGAAATGTTTCTCTTTTACATATAACTGTGATCACGGCCCTTCTCCTCTGTCTAACGTTAGGAAATGTAAAGAACGTCAATACCAGCTGCCCCTTTCCTACAATTAAGTGGCCTGACCTGGTCATCTTTCCCCAGCTGTGTGCGGTCAAGCGGCCGGGACCTCTGTCTGGACAGAGGGGTCAGGACAGTTCAAGAGGTCAGGCAGAAGCCTATAAACACTTGCAGTACATCCATAATAATTAGGAGGCCAAAAACGTTGATGGTCAATGACCTGTGGCCTTGTGGCCATGACAACTCTGAGGAATGCCTGTGTAATTTTGTCATCACTGTGGCAACTAGAAAGTTCCCCCTTGTTCACTACAACGGGCTTCTAACTTATCTGGGAGGACACATGACCCAGGCAAGTCAGTAGGTTGGCACAGTGCGTAGGTACTGATTGATTAAAAGCAATGGATTCTCGCCCATACTTCCTCAGGCCTGGAGGGTGCTAGACAAACGGAGAGCTCCAGTTCTCTCAGTATCTTGTCAAGGTGATGAATTAGACAAGTGGAAAAAACAAATATTCCTGTGTTGTTCAGTGAGACAAACTACTGGCAGGAGATACTTTAAGCAACACCAACTTGCAATGTAGAACATTTTTACTGTCTCTTTAAAATAATTTACTTTAGCTTATTCAGGGTCATGTTCAAAGTTTTTATTATCATAGTGTAATTAAAAACAATTCTTGCATTTACTTTCATTACATTGTTGGATCCACTGCTGAAAACTCACACCTACACATATGTGGTCACATGTACTGGCTTCAGGTTTAAACTGAATGGCTTTAATTTTAGGTGAAACTAATATCTGCTCTAAATGAATACACATAACCCTGCCAATAGTTATGTGGCTATAAAATTGCAGAAAAATAACCTTAGCTCTAATGGGTTTGTCAAGCATATGATGAGGACTGGAACATGCAAACTCCCCACAGAAAGCACCAGGCCAGAATCAAATTCAGGACCGCAGAGCTGTGAGGCAGCATTCAGAACCGACATGCCTCTGTGCTGTCCTGGGACAGTGACATCTGCTTTAAAAAAGGCATGTATTGAAAGAGGTCTTGTAACAGGAGATCTTAATTAAGCTGTAAAATACTGAGCAGTCTTCAAGTTCAGCAACTGAAAAACATTATCTGGACAGTAAATACACTGCACTATATTTCGTTTTTATAGATAATGGTGCTTACAGTACACAGAGCACTATCTAGGGGGTTGTGAAAGGATGTTATTTTAGCAGTAAAAATAAAATGTACAGCACCGTGGGTATAATCACTTAGATATACAAACCCTGCATATGGTGTGAACTCAGAAAAGCTTCCTCTCATTTTAAATATGCGTGTCTGCTGTGCCCCCTCCCCTCTCCCTGCACCACAGCACTACAGCTTTTTTCCTCTTGTGATTTTTTCTTCTCTGTCTGCTGTGATTTTCAGTGGAGCCTGTTACAGCTTTTCACAACCCGAGCAGCTTACACAAACATGTCTCTACAGCTCCCCCGTCTGCTAATCCTCTCGGGAAAGGAGAGCTCTGGTGGCGGCGGCTGTTAATCTGTGCCTCCTGGCTGCCTGCTCAGCTGAGGGCAGGACCTCTCCTTTGCCTCCCTCCCCTTGTCAGCCTGGAAGCAGACAGGGGAGCAAACAGCCAACCATACTGGTTTTAAGATGCTGCACTTACCCCCTCATTATTTCCATCCTCCTCTCGAAATCTGTTTCACTGTTGCCTCCTAGCTGTCTCCCAGCCACCGGCATGCAGACCGTGCCCTCATCCCTGAGGAGAGGGAACCTGAACCAATCAGACTCCGTTTCTCAAGGAATCCTTGAGTGCCTTTGGATCAAGCAAACAGCAACACAGAGAACAAACGCGTCCTCTCCTTTCTAAAGCAACATACGACTGTATTATACCAATTCACTGCATATCGGTTTCAGTGCTGTTTAAAGTGTAACTGATTCATTTGCAATGGAGTATTTTTTGAGGGACTCGTTTTATACCTGGCCAGTTCAGAATTCATGTCTCTGCTCAGGCAGCGGACCCCTGAAACAGCATGGGGAGAATCAGGAAGACAGGCTACAGGCTGCAGTGTGGTGCAGGCTCAGAGATTCAAAGCCAACCGGTGCAACTCTGCACGCCTCCAGGTGTCCCAGCAGTCACAGGGACTCCTCTTTGTCTAGAAGCAGAAAGAGTCCCAGCTGACTCATTCCAACCCTTCCCTCCAGCAGTACTGGGACAATGGCAGGGACCACGCAAATAATATATAGATATTGTTCCTTAATTACATATAATAATATCCACAAGTACAGAGACACAGGCATAAATCACCATTGCACAGAGTATCTAAATCTCTGTATGCTTCACAAAACAATTTCTTCATAAGCAGACCTCTTCCTTGCATTCCACTGCATGGCTTAAATTTAACAACTATAGAACTGAGTTCTGTAAAGCAAAGATCAGTCAAATAATTAAGAAGCTGGATTCCCAAAGTCCTTCCATGTTACATCTTACAAGGCCTGTTGAATGGAAAACCCTTACTCTTCAGGTTTAAACTGCAGGTTGTCTGTTCACAGGCCAAGGAATTTAAACATCTTTCTCACCATCACGCTGATTGAGAGAACAGAAAGGTAGCTCCCAGCCTCCGAAACCTCAGTGACCGCACATCTTTCTGATCAGGGTACTGCAGCCTGACTCAGACTGCTCTTGGCAGTCTCCGGCACCTCTCCCAGCTCCAGCTAACTGGCGTTTACTCAGACTAATTGCTCAAAAAGGGACCACTGATTCAATCAGTATCATGCTTTCAATTTTTTTTAACATCATTGCCAAGTCACAAACCGTAGTAGACTTTGAAGACCCAAGCCATAAAGCAACAGCTTCACAGAGACATTAAGATGAAGGCATAGCTGCTGGCAGTCACACCATCCAAATGGCGTCTCAGATAGCGGAGCTGTTCTAACGGTGGGTGGATGTGGGTTTCTTTCCCTCTCTAGAGCTGGCTGGGGCTCGAGGTTAAAAAGCATCACTCCGGTCTCATGTATCTGTAAAGTGGCTAAGTATATTCTTGAAATAAATTCTTACAATCCAGTCCTACAGCTCTGTCTGCAAAATAAAGAGGTAGTGCAGTCTATGCAGGTGCACGCACACACACGCACACGCACAGAAACACTCAAACAAAAGGGCGGCGTACTCCAAGAATCTGCGCCAGCAAACAGCGAAACAGACACATGGACAGACTCTCTTTTTAGCAGGAAGTTACCACAAATAGCATATTCTGAAAACATGTCTAAATTACCTTATGTCTGCTACTAATGAAAAGTCTACAGTAGGGCTGCTGTTGGCATTGAGCTGTATCTTAAACCAAAAATAATAAGACTTAAAATGAAGAAAAGGTCTCTTTGGCTGCCCTAAAGTTTCAGGACCCTGTAGTGGCTAAGTTAGACCAGGGTGGTCCAACTCCAGCCTTGAAATGCCAGTGTCCCTGTAGAGTGCCGCTCTGCTCTTACCAACCTCAATCAGCTCATTGTCTGAGAAAGACCAATTCGCCGACTTCTCCCAGCGATTCAGGTCTCCATGCTTAAAAGAGACCTAGGAAATCTGCAGGAACACCAGCTCTCCTAGGCCAGTGCAAGACCACCCCAAGTTACACCTTCATTCAATTTTTTTTTAGTTGGGCACAGGAAAATCATTGCACTTTCCTGGGTTTTCTTCACTGTTAACTAGTACATTAACTGATATTAATGTACTGAGGAAAAGCTGAAACCATTTTAAAAAAACCTGCTCTCTCTTTTTATGGAAGATTTCTCTCTGACAGAGCCCTTGGCCCACATCGCTCCCTTCCCCTGAAAATAAACCTTTAAACAGGAAGGTGGCTGTACATCAACGGGTGAAGAATGTGAAAACTCAACACAGGCTCTCCTACCACATGCAGCCCCGATGGGTGAAAACAGAGAAAGTTGGCAGAACAAGTAAAATCCAGCAATGAAAAATTTTTGCCATGATTACAGGATTCTGCTCTACCTTTTTAAACCCATATGTAAATCCATGTTTTACCACACCGCTCCAGTTCACTAACCAAAGCAAGCTGACTGCCAAAGCTTCACTTTCAAAAAAGCCTTTTAGCTTCATGTCTGAAGTGTACGTCTAAACATCCAGTTTTCACATCCACACCCACAAAGAATGGTTTTTCAACCAATGAAAATAATGAAAGAAAAATATAAAGTCAAAACATAAAAGCAAAGGAGAAAAAAACTGCCTGCAAAAGTGAAGGCTTTTGCTTTTAGAAAGTACAGCACTGCTGTCTAATCACAGTGAAGCAAACTGGATTTAGATAGCATGGGTGAATGATTGAAATGACTGGGGTGTTGCGAGATAACTGGTGCATTTTCCAGCACTGTTATCCCAGAGGGATTTAGTGACTCTTGAAAGTACACAAGAGGGCCTTCAATTACAGACCTCACTTTGTTTTATCCTTAAAGTTAAAGACAGAGGGGGGCTCCTTCTTGAAAAAGAGGCAGCTCAAGCCGTTTTCCAAGTCTACCGTATGTCTGTGGATTTCCCACCGATTTCAACTTTTTAAAGGAACCACAGTGCTGGGAGAGAACTAAGCTACAAGTTAAAAAAATCTATTGATAGATGCTGGGAAAAGAAGAAAGTAAGAGGGAAAACACAACACTTAATTAGCTAAACCAGAAGAAAATCCTTCCTCGTCTAGTATTTGATATTTTAGCCTCCTTTCACCTCCCACATACTCTACTCTGTTTGCACTGCTAGCTTTACTTTTCCTCCTGAGGAGTTTCTGTTCTGCAGCCAGAAAACACTTCAATTGATCTATGGAAAGTCTTGGATAGGAAAATACATGTGCAATCACAATAAATAGATAAATGGAAATGTAATACCTGTCCACACTCGATAGAATTGATGGTATAGGCCACGTTAATCTAACAGATTTGAGTAAGTGATTGACACATACAGTCATGGACACATGGTGACACATCCTCAGCTCAGAATGTTACGTAATGGAGACTATAATACAGTGGATAAGAACACTGTGCACTCCACTTTCTATAGCAAAGAAGTAGAAGCAGCTTTTAAAAGTTCTGTTTAGGACTGTGTAAAAAAAAACATTTACACATCACATGTAAACCTTGTTTGTTGTTGTGTCGTGTTTACCTAACCGGCAGTTGATAAGTAGTGATACCAAGTCCTCTTTTCCTTAACTAGTATCTAACTAGTATGGTGCAATTAACATGCTGGCCCTGAAAAAATTGTAGAGGTCAGTAAAGAAGCCCAAGGCTCAAATATTTCCGGCAAGGCCTTTCTCTCCTGGTCATCTGTTTGTGTGTTATATAATTAACAAAGGAATGGGAAAGGAATCACAGTACCAAAGTGCCACCATATCTAACCCATTCCTTAAACCATGGTTCCGAACCTATTATATACGGCTAATGTTTTTTCAAACGTAATTCTCCTACAGCAAAACAAAACAGATTTAGAATTATTGTACCTTTAATAGGTACACAGATGGTGCAATAATGTCAGTAAAGCGATTTCCTAAGCAAATATTAAAGGTGAAAGGGCCACACAAGCTACTTAAAACATTTCTGATTCTGAAAACTTTGAAACAGACATATGACGTACTCTATAATGCCATGGAACTGATGCATATCAAAATGTCACAGCATTAGAACTCAGCTGTCTCTAGCATGTCTCGCCTAACACACAGTAATTTAATATGCTTTGAAAATGACTGCAAATAACCAAACACTACTCTTTTTAAAGCAACAGCTGAGAACAAAGCTAGGCATTCTACTGCTTACCACAAACCCTGATGCTTCTTATTACTTTTTCCATTTTCTGCCCAGCATTAAACATATAATTTAAGTCCAGAGATCATCTCTTTTTTAAGCGGTTCTTTTTGTGTTTGCATTGCTTAGGTACAGAAAGCAACACCTGACTAAGCTAAAGGTAGAAAACCAGTTTTATCCAAAGCCTTGCATCACTAAGATCGTGATCACTAAGAAGAACAAAATGAAATAAATTGGGAAACATATTCTTTACTTACTGAGGCTTTGTAGCAAGGATGACCAAGCCTTCATCTCTATCATGTTTGTCCAGTCCAAACCAGCACACTTGTGATGGGTCTAAAATTCAGACCTGAACGTTGCCATTTGCTTTAGATTTTTATCCCTGTAATCAAAGCTCTCTTGTGTGCTGCATTGGATTCTTTGCAGCATCTAATCCAAGCCTCCCACTGAGCTTGATAACTTAACTTCTAGTGTTTGCTTTCAGTCGAGCACAACTCCTTTTCTCTCACTCTCCACTTCCGTTCTTTTCCCGTTACTCCTTTTGGGTATGAGATGGGCTTAACCTACAGTAAGAAACCAGGAAAGTTGTTTTAGAAAACCAAATTCATTAGCTCTGTGAGAAGGCAGCAAAAAAAACAACCCTCTATGAGCTCAATGCGTTTTGCCTTCCTGGATTTGTTCTGCATTTAGGAGGTGTCTGTGTGTGGGGTTTTCCTTTCAATTTCTTTTGCTTTGCCTCCCTCCTTCTTCTTCTCCTGTTCCAGTTCCCCCTGAGCCCTCCTCCCTCTACTTGATAGGAGCCTTGTCAGTAGCTCTGGAGTTGTGGGTGACCTCTCACCCACAGCTGCTAATTAAGGCTCCACAGTGACAGTTCAAGTGCCTTGCATCAAGTTTGCTGAACCAAAGCATCTAATTGGGGCCTCTTTTCATTCCTCAACAGCAAGCTCAAAGATTTTTCAGACCTGGGCAACAACAACAGTGACATTCCCTCCTCCCCTTCTCTCTCTCTCTCCTTCTATTCTTTTTTGTTTTGTTTACCAAAGGACAGTGGGAAAAAAAAGGAACCACATTCTTTCTCCAAACCGTCTGCCAGTTTCAACAATACTCCCCCAAACAAACCCTGTCCCAGACAAACTGACACCTCAAAATTCCTGGCTGTACACTCCCTGCAGCTACTGACATACTGCCCAGCACTGAGCAGGTCATAGGGTATCCTTTAAATAAAACACACTCAGATCCTCAGATCCTCCTCTGCCTCCCCGTCTCCTCCAGTCCCTCTGCCTCAGACACATTCCCTGCAAGTCTGCACCAACCCCTGGGACTGCACTGCCTTGTATCTAGAAAGATGCTGCTTTCCTGTGACGTGCCAAGAAGCCTGTGGTAGCCAGTGCCAATCCACCACACACAGCCAGGCCTACAACTCGCTCTTGCCCACAGACAAGCAGTTGGGATCCACTCACAAGCAGCGAGACTCTCTTGAACAGCAAATTCACAATTTAACAGTTTCTACACTCATGCTCAAATATAAGCAGGAAAAGTTCAAAGGTGGTGATTTTCATAACTTACTGTCAGACATTTGCATGGAATGTTCCCACGTTTATCAAGGTATTCTTCTGTATTTTAGAGTTTATGACCTTATCTTCACTGTACATTACTACAGCACAAGACCAGGATAAATCACTGTGACTTGCCAATGTAGATTAATGGTGTACTAATCAAATGTATTATGGAAAATCAGAGATTTATCAGTCTAGTGCAGGAATATCTATTGGAGAAATCGGAGGCATGGTGAAGCTCAGTAAGACAAGTGTAAATTATGCCAGCTGATCACAGTAAAGAGACATGTAAATGGGAGTGGCCATTTACTTTCTGCTGTGCAAAGACTCTCTCATATTCCCTCAACATTTTTTCCCTGTAATGTTTCCCATGGAGAGATTTTCTAGCCTGGCCTCACCCCTTCTCCCTTGTGAGTCTCCCTTGTCTGGGTGGGACGTTACTCCAGAACGCTGTGTCAGAATGTGACCTTTCACCCTGGCATTGCCTACACCTGCTCAGTACTGTAATATATTGAGCAGGTGGTGGCTGCAAATGGAGAAAGGTCATACTTTGATGGATTTCCTTTCATTATGGCAATGACCTTGCACACAGTGAAAAAATCTTTGGCTTTGGTCTTCTCCACCAAAGACAAGCTGGAAGACAAGCTGTTAAAGGCAAAGATCTCCATTGTAAAATGTCAATTAGCTGTACAATTATAAGTAGTCTGAAGCAATGCAGAGAAATACTGTACCTGTCACAAACAAAAATACACTGTCCGCAAGGTGTTTTAGAGCTATTTAAAGAAATCTCCTTGATTATTATTTCTGGTTTTAGTGATCTTGATAGGAGTTACATTTTGTTTTATTAAAAACAGTGCTAATTGGAAATGACACTGGAAACAACAATAAATGTAAAATGACTATGAATGACATTTTAAACACTACCTTCCCTTCTCCCCATTCGCCCTGACATTTCAGTAAGAAATTATTTTCCGAGTGGAAGATCCCAAAGGAGCTTGCAAAGAACATGGGATCATCCGTACCTGGGCTAAAGAGCAGCTATCTCAGAATCCTGCCAAGTGTGGATGACTTGTCAGTTCACTGTGGCCATGACTTGGGAGAAGTGCCTCTTCTTCCCACTCACTCTGGTAACCCACGCTGAGGAGAAGCCACTTATTTCAGAGCCTAAGGTAATGCTTTTCATTTCAACGCAGCACAGCCAATCAGAAAGAGAGCACGGCTTCGCCATGTTTTCAAAACCCTGACAAACATGTCAGGTGAGAGACTCTCTCTCCAGTCGCTGCATCTCCACTGTTTCTGGTTTCATCCTGCCCATCACTGAGACAGAGACAAAAATTCCTCTCTTTTTGGAAGGAAATTCATGCCAGGTTTCTTCTTGCCGTGACTATTGAAAGCTGCCTCTTAACTCACAGTTTATCCAGGATGCAATTAAATGCTATATATAATATAGTGTACCACCCCTGGAATATGCTTCATGTGAGTGACAGAGGAACAGGGGCAACAGGGCTGAGGATGTATCCCAGCTTTCAGCACGTTCTTGATCCCTCCTTGCCCCCCCCCAGCTGACTAAAGAGCCCGTCACTGGAGCACCAGTGATCTCCAGCCTCCCTGAAACCTTGAGGTGAGCAGGACTAATGAGGGGCTGGCTTACCGCAGTCAGGGTCTAGAAACAGCAGATGTTACAGAGGTGAAATATCCTCAGGAAAAAAGAAGAGAGGAGAAGGAACAACTGAAATGAAGGTTATCCTGACGAAAACTGCTGATGTGCATATTGCCAGCCTCTTTAATTAGGGCTGCCAAGAGGAACTCCTCACTGCCTGCAGGCTCCGTCATAGCTCAAGGGCCACAACTCAGAGAGCCCTGCTGTCTGGTGAAGTCCTCAGCTGGAGCCCTAGACATAAAGGAGCTCAGCGCACTGGAATAATCTCCACGAAACCAGGCGACACCAGGCTATTATCTCTAATTCAAGTGATGGATGAAAGGTATTTTTAAAAATATTAACTCATTGTGTTTGGATTGTACAGTTTTTTTTATCTCAGGTTTAATTTAGAAGTGTTTATTGTGGGGTCGAGCACAAGAAGCTTTGGCTTAACCTGCTTGGCAGAGGGCTGACCACCTGGCCGTAGGAAGAGGAAGTCAGGAGCCCCATGCAGAGAGAGACGTTAGACCAGAGGGAGCTGGACACAGGGTGGAGGGAGGCAGAAAGACGAAGGTGAGAAACAGAGACAGGGGCTACTGGGGGATTTATATTTTTTCAGGAAGTGACATCACAGAGATTTGCAAGTTAGAGTAGCAGAAGTCAGGGAACCCTTGGTTGCTGTCATTCCTCTTGAAATTTTGTTAATTTTTATTCACAACTTACATTAAAGAAGCAATCATTTAAGAAATCAATATCAAGTACAAGACCTTAATTTTTCAACTTTTGCTCCCCACTGAATCACAATGGCATTTCAAAGTCTATCTCAGTTATAAGGGAAAAGAGAACAACAAAGAGCAACCTTTCCATTGGACCTCACACAGTTTTACACATTGAGCCTGAAACAACAACAACAGATAGTACTGTCCTTAAGAGAAACATTTACTCCTTTGTAAATATGCAAATAAATGGTATATCATAACAGATCACTGCGCAGTCTTCAAATTTAAAGTGGTGGAAATAAAGTACAAGTTACTATTGGATTATACAATACCTTGTCTTGTTGCTCCCAGAATTTCATTTTAATGATTACATTTTGACCTAATAATGGACAGTTATAAATACTGTGATGTATCACTGTGTGCATTGTTGTCCATCGAGTGAGCCCACCTCATGTAAAGCACGTATTCCTCATCATGTGTACCGTGTTTAGGAAATACATGTGCAGCAATGCATCCATTATGCATGCATCATATATCACTGCTTTCCACGGGTCAGTGATGCTATTTCTTCTGGGCTTAGTCAAATGCCATCACAGCTAAGGAAGATAACGACCTTCAAGGAATGAGGGAAGCGTTAAGACTTTTTACACGCATTGTAAATGTCCCCCCTCTCCCCTCTGATTTCTTCCCCTCTTAAAGAATAAAGAAGCAAAAGCTTGAATTAACTCAAACACAATGAACTCTAGACATCCCAGAGCCGAGCAGTGCTGAAAAAGAGAAAAAACATAAAGCAGTGAAAAGAGGAAAAAAAGATTTGGGCTGATGAAAGCCATGCCTCTTTTTGGAATGAATGTCCTCTTTCTGCTTCCCTACTGCCAAACCTTTGACAGATCTATTGTGTTGACGGCAAAGAACACGTTTTTATCACTGAGAGCTAGACAGCGAGAGCCGCCCTGACCCCATAATCAGTCTGAGGAGAAACAGAAGACGACTTGTATTGCCCTGTCAGGTCAAAGGGCACGTGGAGTCAGCCATTAGCCTCTCTCCGAGTCGGATTCCTGGGATTCGTGCCCAGAAAGGCATCTGCCATCAAAGTGACTCTTCTGTGTGGTTCTTCAGCGCTACAGACAGCCATCCCTGCCTGTTCATCTACACCCAGCACTGCGGAGTGCGTGCCGCTCTGGCGTCAGTGAAAGCTTGCAGTGCCTTTTAGAGAGTCTCTGAAGTTCAGCTCGGCACAGCTACACTAAACAAATGTCGGGCCTGTAAGACAGCAGAGTGTCATTTCTGCCAGTCACAAGACGGGGTGAAGCATAGGGCAGGTAAGTATTCTTTAGGTTTAATAGAAGAAATACCTGCATTTTCCATCAAAGAATATTCAGACAAACACACGTTTCAAGAAAGCAGACAAACAGTATTGCATCAATATGCGACTGGAAGATTGATATTTTATTTGTATTTTTTGCTCGATTTTTATTTTACCAGGTCCTAAGAGCCCTGTCGTCTTGTACTGGCAGTAAAGGACACACAGGTAGGAGTCACTTCACCAGCAAGCGAAAACACACAGCAACTCTGCTGCACACGGAGGGCACAACTTCACAACTTCAGCACGTCTGTTTAAAGACTAATAATCAAACAGCCAATTAATACTGTCTTCAACATGAATGGTAAATAGTTTGTTTTTAAGGATTTACACACAGGGTCATTTTATATTGGATGGAGTGACTGTTAGAAGTCCTTTATGGTACTTGCAGTCCACTACATGAGTGAGTGTCCCACTGACTACCGGCACACTGTGGACGGCCAGGTTGTACAAAGCCTATGGGGGCCAGAATGCAGGTGTAGGCAGACCGGCAGTGAAGCTGAGCCACTGGGTTTCCCCTGTGTCCCGAGCGCTTGAGAGCTGGCTGCTGTTGAGTGTTTACAGCCAGAATACTTCACCGTGGATCTGATCACATCTACCTGGTGACCCGGTCTCACAGCAACACCTCCTCTACGTCATGTGTACTGCAGTTGGCTGTCAAATTCACAGGAATCTTGACCAGAAAGTGTGCATTTTTAATTTATTCTTTTATTTGTGAAATGAATAAGCATTAATACAGCTGTTTGAAAAGGCCTATGCAGAGTACCACTAATGGTGCAAGGAATGAAATATCAATCTTGCTTGTGTTTCAGTGCAGGATCTGTTCCTGCTTCTTGTTGTGAATTTTACCATTCAGTATTTCCATTGTTTCCATCGGATTTCCATCCCCAGAACGCAGTTTCATTTTTTTGGTCTTTTATGACCATTTAGGCCACCGTAAATTGTGATTGGGATAAAATGACATTTAGACAGTTAAAAGGTGCAATAAAAACATGTTAATTACCAGGCTAGTGATATCAAGCCCCTTAGGAAGGCCACTGCTTAGTTTTCTGAGTAGTGTAACTTTACAGGAACAAAACAAAAACATTTTTTTCCCTTCCCAGTTCTAACAGGACCCAGAAAGGCCATTTATAACTCTCTACAGTGAGAGCACGATTTAGCAAAAAGAATAATGAATTGTCAGCCAAGTCTTGAGGAGGGAGGAAGCTTGTGTCAGGCCATCTAAGACTCCAAGACAGTGGTTTAAACAGGCTGCTCAGACAGTCTGAGAACAGTGCAAACTGGCTCCACAGTGAATTATCTGCAATGCATGTGATTCAGAACTGTGCGCTGCATTCGGTTTTGTCAGCAGTTAAAGTATTTAATATAGAATAAGGAACACATAACCATTATGGACACCTTGCTCAGACCTGTACCTGACTGTTAGTTTATATTCAATGCTCTTTAGCTATGGTAATCGATTAGGGATGCACAAAAAAGTGATATGTTGTAATGCAGAAATTCGGTTGTAAAACATGCCAAAGCAATTGACATTTAACCACAAATCAGAACTAAAATGTTTTATGGCTCTGGATTTTTTTAATTACTACAAAATAGGATAAGCAACACCTGGTATGAGTCAATTTGTGCCTCATTTCATCTGTGTTTAAAGCTTTATTTACAATTTCATAGTTTATTCAGTGTTTAAAAGACAGTTCTTATGATGCGAACGCAGAAGAACATTTAGTCACTGTCCACTGGCTCTTAGCAGAAGACACCCAGAGCTGTCAGATAATGAAGACATGTTGGCAAAATTATGCGATTTTGCTCGGAAAAGTAAGGAAATGCACATGTTCATCCGATGTTACTTGATACTCAACAGAGCTGCAGCAGATGGTATAGCGCAAACAAGCTCTACGAGACTTAACTGGCTTTCACAAAAAAGGGAGGCAGAGTGATTACTTTAAAACTAAATATTACTGGCTTTGAAAGTACCTGAGTGGAGCTGCACCTACTGTATACCGCTAACTCTCTACAGAACGACACCAGTTAATCAGTCGTCGGCTTCACATGATCTTCTGCCGCTGCAAGACAGGCTCTCGTCGCGTCGGTGCTGACCACGTGACACTACCCGTGCGTACTACAGGGCTGCGCGGACGGGAGAGCTGTTGAGCCGACAGAAAGGCAAGCTTAACATTAATTCTGGCACTTGGCAACCAGCTTTTAAAAAAGAGGGAAAGGACACTTTCTTCGCGCCCCTTTTTCTTCTGTTGCCTGCAGGGTCAGCAGCCCTCCGCAAGTGCAACTCATTATCGAGTCACTTCATTTCAATTCAAAGGGGACGGGAGCACGAGTGTATTAGGCATTCCGGTGGCGTCACGGCGAGAGAATGGGTGATTGGAAAGGACAAGGCACCGCGTTCAGAGTGACACCACTTTATAAAGAATGACAGCAACATTACAGTCTTTAAGCTCTCTAGGAAGGGCAAAAAATACTCTCTGGAAAGCTCTGGGCTAACATGACAAGTAAATTTAATAAACATGAGCCTAAAGTGTGTCAATAGGTGGCAAAATGAAAGAGGTTCTGTAAATGAATGGAAAGACTGACAGAATGGAGTGGAAGAGTTGGGGGGGGGTGACAAGAGAAAGGAGCCCCTTGTTTAAACCCCCTCCTGAAGAGAATACTGGGCAGCCCTTTCGTAATTATTAAACAGTAAATTGCTTTTCATCTGTGTGCCCCTAAGTAAGAAGGGACCTCCTGGATCTTGACCCCTTTGAGGCTACTCTACACAGCTATAATGCGTAAAACATCAAATTTACTCAAGTCCCCCAAGGTATCTTACAAAACTCTCCTAGCTTGTGTTAAAAACACTTACTTGAAAATGTGACTGTTCGTTCCATTTATGCTGAATTAGCAATTAAAGTGGTATTATGAACAGTTCTTATAAAATGATACCAGTATAACGCCTTATATTCAATGTTATAACTGCTGTAAAATACCTTTTTTAAAATCACTGTTAAAACCCTATGAAAGCTCTTGGAATGAAAATGACTCACAAAATTTATGCATTTTTATCTTCTCCTAAACAGCCTCTTGCGTCTGAGCAGCAATTACTCACACGGGAAAAAAAAGTCACGCTGTTAAATGCGATTCGACAGTCCGGTATCTCAATATCCGCTTTCCTCTCCTTCTCTTAAGGCTGACGCCTAGCTCTCCTTTTCCAGCAAGCTGTGACACATAAAAAAGTTAAAAAAAAAACGGTGTCTCCACGCTGTAATTAATTTGCGCCACTCTCTGTGAAGTCGCTGTCCTCACGGCAAGTGAGTTTTCGCCCTTCAAATTGCTTCTAGAGTATTAATTAGCCAGGGGTCTATCCTAGATATTTCAGACCATGAGACAGAATCCCAAAAAAGAACAACAACCAGAACAAAGCAAAAAAAATACCAATAAAAGTGCCATCACATTATGTATGCAAGGAGTTACACAGCTTGACTTTTCAGACATAATCGCTTTAATTACCATGATCACAGGCACAGGCTTCTGCAACGCAGCTGAGACCACTACACTTTATTAATATCTACCAGTAATTCCCTTCTCTTTCACCAATGATCACTTCTTCACACACAAATTTGTTTTGTTGCTTCTCTTATGTACTGATACACAGGAGACTGACTGCAAGGCAAGCCATATTGTAACGCAACGGGGGCTCAGGCGGGCGCCCTTGCCGCATCTGGTCGGCCCCATCCCGACTGAGGCTCGAACCCGGGACTTCCGCGTCTCTCTGCAGCGACCTAGCCCCGTGAGCTAAAGAGAGATCTCTGTCCAGCCCAGTAGCTGTAGTCCTGCTATCATAGGGAAGGGCGGTGACGTCACCTGCTCTGGTACGCCGGCTCTTACACAGTACCTGACGGCCGTAAGCGTTACACTCTCCCCCGCTTAAATCGCCGTCCCCGGCGAAGGGCTATCCCATCCCACTTCTGACACCAATGTAACGCAACGGGGGCTCCGGCGGGCGCCCTTGCCGCATCTGGTCGGCCCCATCCCGACTGAGGCTCGAACCCGGGACTTCCGCGTCTCTCTGCAGCGACCCAGCCCCGTGAGCTAAAGAGAGATCTCTTTCCAGCCCAGTAGCTGTAGTCCTGCTATCATAGGGAAGGGCGGTGACGTCACCTGCTCTGGTACGCCGGCTCTTACACAGTACCTGACGGCCGTAAGCGTTACACTCTCCCCCGCTTAAATCGCCGTCCCCGGCGAAGGGCTATCCCATCCCACTTCTGACACCAATGTAACGCAACGGGGGCTCCGCGGGCGCCCTTGCCGCATCTGGTCGGCCCCATCCCGACTGAGGCTCGAACCCGGGACTTCCGCGTCTCTCTGCAGCGACCCAGCCCCGTGAGCTAAAGAGAGATCTCTCCACAGCCCAGTAGCTGTAGTCCTGCTATCACAGGGAAGGGCGGTGACGTCACCTGCTCTGGTACGCCGGCTCTTACACAGTACCTGACGGCCGTAAGCGTTACACTCTCCCCCGCTTAAATCGCCGTCCCCGGCGAAGGGCTATCCCATCCCACTTCTGACACCAATGTAACGCAACGGGGGCTCAGGCGGGCGCCCTTGCCGCATCTGGTCGGCCCCATCCCGACTGAGGCTCGAACCCGGGACTTCCGCGTCTCTCTGCAGCGACCTAGCCCCGTGAGCTAAAGAGAGATCTCTGTCCAGCCCAGTAGCTGTAGTCCTGCTATCATAGGGAAGGGCGGTGACGTCACCTGCTCTGGTACGCCGGCTCTTACACAGTACCTGACGGCCGTAAGCGTTACAATATAATGAAACAGCCTGTCAGAGAGATCGCAATGACCTGCTTCTTCCTTGAGAGTTGGAAGTTTGAGCCAATACTGGTATTGCTCAGGCCCTCCTTGTCCCCATACAGAACTACAAGTCAGCAGAGAAAGAGGTGGAATTCAACTCTCCTACTGCTGGTGACATTTCAGACACATACTACAGAAGGAGAAAATAATGTTGGCGGGACTGATGCACCTAGTCCTGTCAAAATGAATAAAGACAGGTGTGCAATTGTCTTTTGACAGTGTGAGTTATATGACATTACTACCACTGCAGCTACAAACAGACATACTCCTTTAAAACCTAAACTGTTCAATTCCTAAAATGTAAAAAGGGAAACTTTTAAAAACTCCTACCTGAAACACACAACATTTTTTACAGTTTTTAATACCACAATTACAGTGAGTGGGACCAAACGTTTAATACAGTTGATCGCCGAAGCCCAGACCTAACTGTGTTCTTTAATATGAAAGTAGTGCAGCAATTTATTACACAGTAAAGTCTGACAATTTTGTTATCCATTAGTCATTACAGTGATGTTTGCAATGTGTTATAGGTCACTTAGGTTGACTATCATTTTAGAGCAAACCTAATTCCATTAGTCAACATACTGAAAGTAAATGTAGAGATCATTCTGAGTGTGCTCTCTTCCATGAACACTTTTGGATTAAATTTCTGTAAGTGTAAGAGAAAGTACTGTGGGAAGGATAGAGAAGGAGCCTGTAATGTCAGAACCACAGAGGGCAAAAGGCCTGCTAACAGCAGTGCTAAAACCCATGAGCTAATCCAGCTGGGACAAGACCTTATAACTTGGTTAAGGGCACCTGCCAGGGTCTGAATAAAAACTTTCCATCTAGCTCCTTTGTAAAGACACACTGCAGAGTAATTGTCCGCTTTGTGTGGAAGTCAGCAAACCTGGCAGCATTGAGCTTTGGAGCGCATAGCTATAATGGCACTGCTTTACCTGTGAAAGTTTTTAAAGTCCTCAAACACTGTTGCAAATTTCTTTTATTAGGAAATTCTGTCTATCCCATTATGTGTGCTTTTATTCTAAGGTGATAATTTTGAATTATTTGATGGATTTCTATGTGACATTGTCACTGAGAGAGCAGTTATCAGTGAAAGGAAAATGATTCTCATACAGACTCAAGGGATGTGAAATTAAAATACACATATATAACATACTCATACGTGAGATTTATAAACTCATATTTGCTGCTGGAGTGTGAAATAACAGGACAGCGATATATTTAAGTCTTAAACAGCAGGCACTTTTTTTAAAATACATTTATGAGATGTATTATAAACTCCCTGAGGCTGAAGCGAAACTTTGTTTTCTTAAGCAGCTCAGAAACATGCATGATGAAAATATATATTTGCAAAGACAAAGACACAGTAACATAGCAGATTCCTGAAAACTGCCGTCTGATTATTTGGAGCCCGGAGTTGCAAATTCACACATGAACAGAAGCCTTGTCATTAGCGCGATGCCAAACCCGAAGTGGCTGCTTCTGAACTACAATCCAATAAAAGTGCTGCCCGCCTATTTATCATCTTTGAGGCTTTTTATCATCCGTGCAGATGGCTGCTACCTTTGGAAGGCACAGCAGTACACTGGCACTCAGGGCTGACTGCGGCTTAACTCGACAGACTCTGCGCCCCCACCGGCGCTGGAGGGGCCCGGCTGCTCGAGTCAGCGTGCACCCTTGGCACGCCTCTGCCCGGGCACTCCTCGAGCCGCTTCCCCCCGCGAACCCCGCCAGCGTCCCCTCCAAGCCATCCCCACCCCCGCCGACATCAAGCCAGACGTCAGCCCTTCTACTTTCACGGACCCGATACGACTAAACAGTTGCATCCAGGTTCCAGATGATCTTAACAGGATGCAAAAAAATCCCCTCTTCCTTTTCCGAGCTTTGCCAAAGTGTATGTTTGGATACAAGCAGGCTGATTTTTGGCAGTGAGGAGTCCTCAAAACATCATCAGCACTGAAAAAAGGAAAAATCGCTTTGGATGGTGATTAATTACTCTCCATTATTAACTTGATAGCAAAGGTTGAAATGATGAGAAAAATCCCCAAAAGGCTCGTCTCAAGCAATATATCTGCTATTACTGCAATGAGAAGGACGACAGCCGTCTCACCTAAAGACACTCTCTAGCCCTTGTCAGGCATAAAAAAGAGGACGCAGTCTGAGTGATCATCTTCAGGACTCACTTCAGCTGACACACTGGCCCATTAGAAATGAATGAGGTTTTAGATCCACAGCTTGGGAAAAAAGGTTGAGACTATTAGCCTGTGGCAGCCTGCTTTGATGTTGGAGAACAGACCTTTTGCACTACCCAGAATGCTGAGCGGCAGAATTCCACTTGTTCCTGCTCCAGAGTGGTGGCAGCCAAGATGCCAGGCCAGCAGCCACCTGTCATGGGGAATTTGAGCCCTTATCGCTCAGCTCACTCCCCCTAGCCGGCAGTTCATGCGCTTGGCTGGTGCTCTCCTCCTGCTCCCAGCCTCTGCTCCATGCAGGCTTCAGAAGTCGAACAAAAGGCTTTATTGCTGCATCGGCACAATACCTTCTCCACCTCGACTGGAAACTCTCTCACACCTCCTCCCTGTGCCAGCCTGGGTCAAGGCACCAGGTCTCCAAGAATGCCAAGGCCAGGAAATTAACAATGAAGGAAGGTAACAGGGCTCCAATCCATGGATTGAGCATTAGATTTGCACGCCATTTTTTTCATTTTCCTGCTTTTTTAGGCCAAAATAAAGTTTATATTTGTTTCAAATAAGATTTATAGCAACTGTCATCGACTTAAAAAATGAGTGAATTCCAACGACGCACATGAACTGAGGTAAGTATTTATAACTAAACGTTCATAATCAGTCACAGATGAAGGTGTGCTTTTTGATTCATTAGGAGCAAATCTAAACTACTTCTAGGAATACGTACGTAAAATGGATAAAGTCTTTCTGCATCTTATATAAACACTGTATTCGTCCTGACAAGGCCGTGGAATCTGTTGCCTCAGGTATTTGTTTGCAAAGCCTCCAGGCTCTGAATTTTCATCATCAATGGCTCCAATTGGAAACTACAAAGTGCAATTTCAAAGCACGGGAGCCACAGAGGAGTGCGAACGTTCCCTGTACAAACCCACCACCATCTGTCTCAGTGTCTGAGCAAGCAAAGCACAGCGAGAAGTGGCCTCTTATTTAGCGAGTGTGAAATTAGCCTGCTTTGTGGCGGCTGGGGCCAGGGGCCGGGGGGAGGGGCTCTCCAGCCCCTCCAGATGGCAGAGGTGTAGAAGGGAGCGTGCTCCAGCCCTCAATATACAATGGGGAAAGAGGTCAGCTGAGGTCCATCTTCCTTGACCTCCTTTCTCCTCGGCACAGTAATTGCCCTCGAGTGAACAAACACGCCTTTTTCTCCCTGGAATCACCTTGTGACGTCCATAAAGCCCCTGGAATGACATCTGAACTTCACTCACACCGCCTGAACCCTCAGCCCTCCTTTCTGA